>NC_065921.1:17668269-19117931 GCF_024586455.1 Bactrocera neohumeralis | reverse complement strand
TAAAAAATAAATTAAAACTGATAAAAAATTAATAAAAAAATTTTGACAAAATTAAACATTTTTCAAAAATGAATTTTAGTAATAAATTGATTAAATTTTTTTAATAAAAATTTTACATTTTGATTCTAATAATTATTTTTTAAAAACGTTTATGTAAAAAATTTAATTAACTTAACGGTTTTGAAAAATATAAATATGTAAATTAAATTAAAATAAAAACAGAAAACAAACATGAAATAGCTTTCAAAATAATGTTTAGAAAATATTTTTGAGTTCAATTTAATTATAGTTTTTCCAAACATTTTTTTAAAATACTTAACAGTGTTAATTTAGAAAATTTTTCAGAAAAAAAATTTATTTTTATAGTTCTGAAAAACAAATTAATTAAATAAAATTGGTTAATAATTAAAAGAAAAATAAAATAGACTTAAAATTAATTTTTTTTTAATCATTTAGAATTCAATTCATAAAATTTTTAATAAAAAAAACAGTTATATTTTATTGTTTCAAAAAAAAAGTTAATTGAAAAATATAAATAAATAAATTAAAAGTGTTTAAAAATTAAAAAAAAGTAGAAGTTTATTTTCAAAAAATGTTTGAAAACATTTGATTTATAACAGTTTTTTACAATAAACATTTTTTATAGGTTTGAAAATAAATAATTTACTTAAAATTAGTTAAAAAGTTAAAAGCAAATCGAATCAAATTTAATTTTTGAAAATATAAGTTTATTATCGTTTCGAAAAAAAAATTAAGTGAAAATTATAAGTAATTTCATTAAAATTATTAAAAAAAAATCTACATACATGTTAAAATAAATTTTTAAAGTCTAAAATTTTTTAAATTTATAAAATTATTTTTATTTTTATTTTATTTTTTTTCTTTTTGTTTTTTTTTAGTTTCAAAAAAAAAAAAAATGATTTAAAAAAAAGTAGAAAATATTTCCAAAAAACAAGTTTGAAAACATTTAACATTGTTAATATGGAAAGATTTTATGCAATAAAAATTGTAAAATTTATAGTTTTGAAAAAATAAATAAATTTATTCAAATTGGTTAAAAAATTAAAAGAAAAATTAATGGACTTCAAATTAAATTTTTGAAAATACTTTACAGTTCAATTAAAAAGATACATAATATTAAAAAAATATATATATTTAAAAAAATTAAAAGGTAATTAAAATTAGTATAAAAAAATTTAAATAAATGCCAAAATAAATTTTTGAAAATAGTTTAGGCTTAAATTTATACATGTTTCATGTAAATAAATTGTTTTGTTTTTGGTTTCAAAATAATTTATATATAATATATGTATATAAATAAATAAAAAAAAAATATTTTTAGAATATTTTGAAATCAATTTTATGGCATAAAAAACTATTTTGAGCTTTATTTAATTTTATAATTTTTTTGTTTTTTCATTTTGAGTAGTGATTTAAAAATTACATTCAAAATATTTAATTTCAATATGGTTTTCTGCCGAGTGTGTACCCAGCTTAATATGCCGGAGTTTTAAATAAAGAAAAGCCTGAAGAAAGCGTAGTAATTGAGAATCAAAATTTTATATTTACAGAAAAAAATAATGCAAGCATTAGTGATTATTAAAAAACAAAGAAAAAATATATTAAAGTAAAAAAATAAATTAAAATCGCAAAAAAAAATATTTCAAAAATAATTGTAATGATTTGTAGTTGCCTTTTTGCATAACAATAATTACATTGCACGCAAGTAAAAACGTAATAAATACAAAAATTAATTTAAATTAAATATTAAAAATAGAATTTAAATTAAATATTGAAAAAAAAAATAAATTAAATATTAAAAATAAAATAAAATTAAATATTAAGTAAATAATTAAAATAAAAAAAAAAACAAATTAAAACCACACTGAAAGTAAAACAAAAACTCTCAAACTTGAAATATTTACTATTGTTGTGTAGTTGCAACACCCACACACATGTATGTATGTACTTGATTATTATGTGTGTCGGCTAATTAAGCTGTTATCCAACACCCAACGCGAGCATGCGTTCGCTGTGCGTGTGCGTTAGTACTAAATCACTATCTCTCTCTAAATGAAAAAATAATAAATTAATTGAAAATAATTGAAAATGTTAAAACTGCAAAAGCAGTAAATACATCCATGATTACACACACATACATACATATATAGTTGAATCATTTTTTATAATTAAGCTTACCGACACTGAAAACACGAACGGTTCAAAGAGCATTTTAATTGAGCTAAACTCAAAAACGAAAGTTGAACTTACTATTATTAAATGTTGTTGTAAAACTCAAAGCAGCATAAATGCGAACTTTAATTTAAATATTTAAGAAAAAAACAAAACAAAAAAATACTATTAGTAAAAACTGAGTATCAGACATACAAACAAACTAATAAATATACACGAACTAAAGAGCATTAGTAAGAAATGATGTTTCAAATAAATGTTTTCCTTTTTTCAAACTATACACAAGAAAAACAAAATATTGTTGTAATTCTTTATAGAGTTCTGCTTATAATCCTTATACTTTATGCAGGTGCTTCTGACAGGAATTTGAGGACGAATATTTAGTGTTTTACTAATAAGCTTTCAAATTTATTTATTAACATTTTTTAAATATAATTTTTGGAATTTTTAGTGTTTTCCGAAGTTTTTATGTTTTTTACATTTCTTATTAGAAACTTTTACAAAACAAAGTTTTGCATTTTTGACTCTCCTTGAAAAAATAATTTTTTTTTGCATCCACACTTCATCTTTGAAGTATAGAAAGCAGATTTCTAAAACCTGTAAAGGCCAATAATCCATGGCCATCCATAATAAACCCGGAAATATTTAATATTTATGAATTTTTCTATTTGTCGCCTTCAAAGTAATCCCCACCAAATGCAATACACATATGCCAACGACTTTTCCAGTCCTCGAAACACTTTTTATAAGCACTTTTTGGGATGGCCTTCAGCTTCTTCAGCAAATTTTGGTTCTATCTCTTCGATCGACTGAAAATGTGTTCCACGGCCAAACAGAACTCTTTATTGATCATCTGTCCGTCTGGAACAAATTCATGTTGAGCCAAACCACGAACATCGAAAAAACAATGAGCATCACCTTGCTTTTTGTGCGGATTTGGAGTAGTTTTTTTTTTAATTTGGCTCCTTTTTCCCTCCATTCCTATGATTGTTGACTTGTTTGCCTGTCAAAATCGTAAGCCCATGTCTTATCGGCAGTTAAAATGCTCTCCATGAATGTGAGATCAGAATTCACACGATCAAATATGTCCAAAGAGACCTGTTTACGGTATTATTTTCGAAAGAAATTCGGCTTTATCGAGACGCGGGCAAGAACGCGTTTTATACCCAAATCTTGCGATCTCTCTAACACTTGTCTGACAATTCATGCTCCATGTCCTTCACTTTTTCAATATTTTCATCAGTTGAAAAAGTCGAAAGTCGTCCAGATCGAGGCATGTCTTCAACGATCTCTCGATCGTCTTTGACGGCTTTGTACCACACGTAGGCTTGTGTTTTGATAAAGCGCAATTACTGTAAGTCTTTTCCAACAAGAGAAGAGAAGAGCAGATAATTATATCCGGTAGTTACATACATATAATTATTTCATGAACTTATATAAATTATCTTAGGATTGAATATATATCATAGCTAAACAACGCAGTGAAAACTTTAGATTGTATTATATAACGAAAAAAATAAAATGGATCCAAGTAGTTGTGAGGATTGTGTTCGAAACTCCTTCCTTTATTAAGAACTTTTAAGATCTCTTTCTTTCTGATAACCCACTCTTTACTTTTATTTAAAAAAAACTTGCAGCTTAAAAGTAGACCTCTCCCACTCAGGTGCATAGACTTCAATTTTTAGTATTTAAAGTATACTTTCAGGCGATGTAAAGCAAAATAGCTTAGTTTGGGTAATTTATAATAGATTTTTTATTATAAGAAATATATATATTTTTAATTTATTAAAGTTTTTAAATTTTTTTTTATTTTTTTAATTTTTTTTCGGTATCTGGCATTATTTCTTAACACGTAAACAAACCTTTTTTCAACCTAAATTGTGCTAACCACCCTGTTTATGATTTTTTTATTTGTAAATTTTTCCCTAACTTTTGTTTTCTTTTGGTGATTTGTGCTAATTTAAAAAAAAGTAAAAAAAAACCTAAAACAACAACAAACAACTAACCAGGTAACTCTGTGCAACTGTTAAATCATAAATAATATATACATATGTGTGTGCATAGCATGCCGCAACCACACAAAGAACATGCCATAAATATTAATAAGCCCACACTTCTTCTACTTTTCGCTACACCTTCGTTACACCTACGCTTTGAATACACAGTAAGGCATGTTAACAAGAAGTCCAAGCACCGCCAATCGCTCTACTCCATCGAATTCGGACCCAGCATCGACACGATACGCAGTCGCGCCGACACCATACTCGACTACGACGATCACCTGCATGGCCGTGACGATGGCGGCGAGTTGTCGCCGAAGCCGATGACACCACGACGCGTCAAGCGCCGTTCGGTGATGGCGCGCGGCACGAACAGCCGCCAATCGACCACCAGTCGGCGCAGTCATCATGGACGCGGCGAGCGCGGTGAAGGCGGCACACATGGCAGCAGCAGCAGCGGTGGCGGCACGCATCCGCGTAACAGCACACGCAGCTCGCGACGGAAATATCAACAGAACCCGGTGACTAAACTCTTGGATCAACAACAATTGCAATTGCAGCAGCAACAACAACAACAGCACCTCCACCATCATCATCCGCATGGTGGCCATCATGGACAGCCGAAACAGCAGTTGGGCTCATTCCAGCACAAGGAAATACCAGCACCGCTGACGGCCTCGAATTTGCAGACCCTAAATCAGGAAATTATAAATAATACAAGTGGCAGCACAGTTGTAAGTGCCGCGGCAGCCGATGCCGGTGGTACTCTGAATAATATTTTATTGAGCGGTGGCAGTCTTACGAAGACCAATAACAATCATTATCACAGCTTCCGTAAGAATATACCGCCCGATCCGATTTATTACAACACCAATGCGCAGACGGGTCTCTACCAACAAACGTGGCAATCGAATTCACAATCACCGATTGTGGGCGATGAGCCACCGCCAACACCTACCCTTACGCCCACACTAGCCGGTCACTTCAATCCGACTTATCAACATTCGACAACGAATCTCAATGACGTGGAACACGTCGACGAGTTGTATAACAATCGACCGCCTTCGGTACGTTCCAGTTACTCGAATTTCCACGGCACGCGCCCTCTCTCTTCCTACCTGTCGAACTCGGCTGCTACGGAGAATGTATTCGCCGGCTTAACTGGCGCTACACAGTCGCCGACTGCTGGTACGCAGCAGGCGCAGCAACAACAACAGCAATCACAACATTTGCCAACTCTGCCGCCGTTGCCGCCGCATGTGGCACCGGCCACACCGCCCTTGTATCAAACGAATCCGCTGCATCAGCATCCGCATGTGGCGGGTCAACAGCATATACCGCCTTTGCCATCGCCAAACTTTCCCAGCACGCCACCTCAAAATATACCTTTCGGCAAGCGAACTGCGTCGCGTGAGAGTATACGATCTATGGCGTTCCTGAATAGCGGACCACCAGCCTACAATCTTAACTATCACACGCCACCCGACTCAGAGACGACGATGTGATGTTGAGGTGGCCTAAATATTAGCAGAGAAGAGAGAGTAAATTGTGGCATCGCGATAGTGTGGGAAGACCAATCGTGCTAAACTTGACTACAACAAAAACCGTCCAACTTGACTGGGTTTTAAAAGTTACTTTGTAAACTATTTAATGTAAATTAAGCCCTAGAAATACATATATATGTCTAATATACATATACTGTGCCTAAAGTTTTGTGGTTAATTTAAGCTTTCTCAAAGCAAAAGCTTTCTGCAGAAACATATTTAGAAAATGTTTTCTAAGCTTTAATATTGGATGTTTGTATACCTTTTGGACCTAAGTCAACAAATTTTGTAAAGCTGCAATTCTATAAAAGCTTTATTAAGAGGAACCTGAAATTTGCATACATTTTTTACTTAAAGTGAAAGCTCTCAAGATCAATCATCACACTTTTGCACAGCTTTAAGATAACACACTTGAAAGCTTTCGATATCAATCATTATCCTTTTAAAGCTTCGGAACATGAAATTTTCATAAATTTTATACTTAAAGTGAAAGCTCTCAAAATCAACCACTACATTTTTGGAGAGCATGAAGAGTACATACAAAAAAAATTAAAACCGTTAGTCATATTTTTGACTATGAAAATGTGTGCCTTTAAGTAGTAACTACTTCTATATAAGCTTTCATTCGTTTTAAACTAACTTTACAAAATATCAGGTAAAAATAAATTAAAGAAGCTTTCAGTTCATAGAAAATAATAAATTAAATATTTACATTGAAAGATTCGCAGCTAAAATATTAAGTTAGGGAGAGCTTTCATTTCTTAAAGCTTAAATAAAATCTTCCGCAAGTAAAGCTTTAATTCTATAAAATATTTTATTATTTTTTAACATACATTTGGATTTATTTATCTACATATATTTATGGAAAAGCTTATCATTTAGTTTGAGAAAAGCTTCCTTTAACAAAAGCTTTCTTCGAGTTAAAATTTCATATTTAACATACATAAATTAGCTTTCATTGAAATTAAAAAAAAATTGTTTGAAAAAACTCCTTTTAACAAAAGCTTTCTTTAAAAAAAAATAAGCTTTTACATTTAACAATAATTAGCTTTCATTGAACTTTTAAAAAATATATAAGAATATTATGAAAATTTGAAATTATAATTTTTATTTTTATAAAAAGCTTTTATTATAAAAAAGCTTTATAAAAATAAGCTTTCATCTAAATAAAGTAGCGATAACTAATTTTAAATGTATTTCTAACCCATTTTAAACTCTCGAAATTCATTGCTGTGCTTTAGTACAACTTTTATGAAAGTTTTGAAGCTTACATAAAAGCTCTGATCTCAAAAATTATTTCCTATATATGTATTTCTATGGAAAAATAATTTTTGGCTTTATTAATTATTTGTTTAAAAAATAATATATTGTACTTTAATCAAAATTTGAATTTACTTGGGTAAATTTGAAGCTTTTGAAATTGGCTTCAAAAATAAAAATTAATCGTAAAATATTCTGTATTAAATGAAAAAAATTTTAAAAATTTTCTATTTTTGGAAAAACAAACGCATTTATGTGTGTAAAAATCATGTAACTTGTGTGACAAGTTCTTAAGTGGTTGGACTTCCATTAAAATATAATTAACAATATAAAAAAAGTAATAAAATTAATATAGTTAATCAAAAAATGTTAATAAGTATATTTTGAGTTAACATACTTACTTACCGAGGTATACTTTTAAAAAATAATTGACTTTAATTTTTCATTTTATTTATAAGATAACTGTTCAATGAAGCTTAAATCACTTAGTAATTTAAATTAGTCATCAGCAACGTAAAAAATACTTAATTAATTTAAAAATATACTTCAAAATAATTTCTTTATGCGTTTAAGAACTTAAATTAGGTAATAACTTATAATTAATAAAACCAAAGTAATAACTGTAAATATTAAAAAAAATATCGCAAATAGTCTTTTTTAAGAAAATTAATGCAAAATAAAAACAAACAAATTTTATTGTAATACAACGAAATCACGTGTAACATTATGTAATTTTGAAGAACTATGAAATAAAGATATATGCAAAAAATATGTACTAAGATGGTGTTCTTTTATTTTTATGACATAAAAAAGCTCAGTTTGAGTGCAACTGATAATATCGTAGACACACGCTCTCAGCTTTTATGATAACTCACATTGACTAAATATGGGCAAAATATAGTAAGACTTCGTTCATAATTTAAAATTCTTAATTCTTATACTTCAAAATCGATGTCGTTCCCCTCAAAGTAATAAAGGCAATTTCCGGAATAACGTTTAATGTGCTTCAATTGACTCAAAATATAATTCCGACCTCTTTATACGAATAACTTCACGCAATCCCCGCGAAATCCATACCAAACATTGACATATTGTGGATGCATTTGTATTTTGAGAATTACTTGAGAGTTCTCAGAATCCCAAAAGCAACAAAGTCTAAATGTTTAGTAAATTTTCATTTCATTGACGTTCTAAGCCAAACAGCGTGGTTAGCATAATTTAGGTTGATTCGGAAAGGTTTCTTACTAAATAACCTCGAACAGATTGTCCGACAATAATCAAATATAACATAAATAAGTATAGTCTCTTCGGGGATAATCAAGAAATGTGGTGTTACACAGTATTCTATTTTGTAGTAGTTGAAGCCTCTATAAGGCTATATAACCTAGAACACCACCTTTTAAGATGGTCCTTAAATAGTAAAATATATGCATCTCACTCCAATTGGCCTTATTTTACTGCAAGTCTTCTTATTTAAAAATTTTTGTAAATTATGAAAATTTATGTGACGATTTCATTTATTTTCTCCTACCATAAAAGTGGTAGGTCTGCGACAGATCAGTCTCTGAATGCTGCCAACATGAAATATTGGGTAGTCAAAAAAGTCTTTTCGTATTTCTAATCAAACTTCAACTTTTTTTTTTGTTTTATTTATAATGAACTTTAATGAAGCAAATATCTACCATATTGGTCGAATACTTTTTGCCATTTTTTCGCTAGATACATTATTCCATCAGTGTAAAACTTTTCTAGTTTCTCGGCGAAAAACTGTGACAAGTAATTTTCACATGCTTCTCTTGAAGCCAACTTTACTCCATTAAGGGAGTTCTGCATTGATCGAAACGAATGGTATTTCGATGGTACAAGATCAGAGCAATATGGTGGGTGCATCAAAACTTCCCAGGCAAGTTCTCCCTGTTTTTGTCGAGTCTAGTGTTGTCCTGATGGAAGACGAAGTCCTTTCTGTTGATTAGTTCTGGCCGTTTTTTCCATTACTTGCTTTAATCACATCAGTTCTTGACAATAAAATGTAGAATGAATCGTTCGACCAGGCTGGAGTAGCTCATAGTGGATGGTTCCTTTCCAATCCCACCAAACACTCAGTATACTCGTAACCTTTCGAGGTGTCAATCCTGGCTTTGCGACCATATGTTGAGCTTCATCACGCTGGGATTATGTTCTTTTTGGCACATTATTTTCGTATTTGATCCACTTTTTGTCTCCTGTTATAATTCGCTTCAGAAATGGTTCGATTTCATTTCGTTTCAGCGAAGAATCTCAGCTATTAATTCGGTTCATTAAATTTTTCACAGACAATTCATGTGGTACTCAAACATCGAGCTTTTTTTTGTAGTCAGCCTTTTTTAAATGGTTCAAACCCGTTTTATGATGAATGTTAAGTTACTTAGCGATGTCATGGCTGCTTATGTGATGGTCCTGGTCAATCCTTTCCATAATTTCAGAGACTTTTTCAACGATAGATCGACCAGATCAAGGCGCATCTTTTACGAAAACGAATTTTTCAGAACGGAAGCGAAGCGAACCATTGTTGTGCTGCACGAACTGATACAACAATCTCCGTAAACTTCGCAAACTTCATTGGTGGCTTGCGTGTCATTCTTTCCGTTTTCATGCAAAAATCTCAAAATATAGCGAATTTCTTCATTATTTTCACTCATTTTTGAACAGCTGTAACTTTTTTTCAACTTCTCCGAATTTAATTTTTTTCTCAACTTTCCAACACTATATGGTATGACACAATGTGATAGCACTGGTGATATGCGACTGCAACGACATCTATTGACAAAATACGAAAAGACTTTTTCGACTACCCAATATAACTATAAATACAAAAGATTACAAAAAATTTATATCTTCGTAGTAGTTTCCCTGTAAAATGTTATTTTTCGTCTTATAAAGCAGTTGTTACATATTTAGCCATCACTGTATTGCACTTGTCTTGGGTAAAAAAACTTTAACTGCTTAGCAAATACATGAACCAAATAGTGGGTTTATTATCCAAGACACTTTCAGCTATCCAATACATGCACCAATTGGTAATTATAACGGGAATTTTGCTGTTAGGATACTGTAAAGAGATTATTTGCCTCTAAAGATAGAAGATAGTATTTAAGTTTAACTGACGGTGTAATTGAAATAGCAGGTCCCATTGCTTGTCGATACTTAAAAAAAATAAATTTAACGACCATGGTCTCATACATGACTTAAAATCCAGAAAACTCCTTTAGTCAAGTTAGGTCAGCATAGAATGTTTAATATACATACATATGTAGGTATAAAATAATATATCACATAAGAATCTAGGACATATAAAATAATATATCATTTTTTAAGAAAATCGTCGTCTGAAATTAGAATTTACGGTCTGTTAAGGGAGCCTTTCATTCATGGAAAAAAATTACTAGTGGTAGGGAATACTAGACAACAAGGACTATGCCACTCCAACAAAATAGCAACAAGTACACCATAAATAAATATATTTTTTTTGTTTTTTTTTCGGTTGATCAGGTTGGCGTTCCATTTTTCTTATTGAGAGATTTACATCTGCGCACTTTCTTTTTGCCGCGGATTATCCTCCAGTTTTCTTCACTCTCCAGCATGACCCTGATTAAATTGTCCGTGTTTATTGGGTCAATCAGGTGTTCTACGGCGAAGCGTTCAAGAAATGTGTGTTCAGCGTCGTCCTCTGTAGTATCGTCGTATAGACAGGACGGCACTTCGACTTTTCCCTTTCTGTGAAGGTACTTTTTGAAGTATCTGTGACGGGATAACAGCTGAGTAGTGTAAAATTTACGGCCAGTCCATACGTTTAACCCTTTTATTTGTCTGGCAGTCCATCTGCCGCGACTCTTATGCTCCCATCTTCATTGCCATGCGAGTATCGTGTCTTTCTTTATTCGGTCAATTGCGTTCTTGTTGTTTTCGGATGTTTTCTTCAGCTCCCACAGCTTGTTCCTTTCGTATGCTAGAAAGTCAATTGGGGCATTAGCGCTTACAACTAATATTGCATCAACTGACACTGTTCGATAGGCTGATGAACTCTGAGCGCTGCGGTGCGGTGCCCTCTGGCCACTACCTTACGCCGGTTTTTTTAAGCACACCTGCTCAGACTTCAGCTCAGTATAATAGGACGCTGATTGTCGTCGACAGTTGGAAGTGATTTTTCTCTTTCCTTGGATTTGTACCCAGAGGTTATGTCTGGGGCCATTAGTCTAGTAATTTGTGAAGGTGATTTTTGCTGCCTTTTCTGGGGTATGTGGATTTGTTACCCAGAGATTAGTCGTTTTTCCCAGTCTTAGCTGGAGGTTGGTTACTGCTTTTGTGTTCTGAGAATATCTTCGTAGTCGTTTGCATTTGTATTTCTGAAGTCCGAGCCAATTAAGTACGATTTAGTATAGCACCGTAGCTGATGTTCCAAAGTATGGACCCAGAATCCTTGTACTACTACTACCATATATTTAAGTTATGAAATCTTGTTTTAATGATGTACCTGAATCGGTTTGAGCACAAACATCAAGTCTGTCAAAGTTGGAAAATACCTTTGGAGCTTTATAGCGTATGTATTTTTGGACCATTGCGATACTATTTGAGTAGTTATGAATAAATCTTATATATTTGAACCTCTGCGCAACAAGAATCATTTCAAAAGTTAGTGAAGCACTCAACTCTTCCCAGGAAAGCGCGAAGCTAGTAAAGTCTCCATTCCCAGTAAGGAGTTTCATCAGTTGTTGGTCAGCGCTTCTATTACAGCACAGATTCCGATCTACTTATAAGTCTAGCAATTTGGAACTGAAAAATCGATTTATAGAATTTCAGGAATCGATCTCATGACAAATGTTTCGAGTCATTCAGCTCATTCGAAGTTAAATAATATGAAATAATAGTTGTATGGTCTACGTAGTTAATTTCTGAGTATTTTATAGAGGTCATTGTGTGCATTGGCCAAATAATTGTTCAAAATGCAATAAGGAATATGCGCTATCTGAATATAAAGCGCATTCAAAAGAGACCGTTGAAGATTTAACTCTACTGCCTCCCATATTTAGTAACAAATAGCTACAGTCTCAACTTATACAATTTAATTACAGAAGTAACGAATGAATAGCAGCATTGAGAAGCTTTTCGCCAACATTTCGACCAAATTATCATTGTCCTTCAAAGGACACCCGACTCGAATAATGCACGAACTGTGTGACAATGATTGATTTAAATCTGCACGCACACAAACTTGATAAATACATATGTGAATATTATGGTCACTTGTGCAACATGCAACAAAAGGCGACCCTTGCAGGCTTGCCATACACAATTATAATAAAAGAAAATTGGTTGCATTTAACGAATTGGCCTCTCAGCTGCAGCAGTTCACTTCCTCTCGCTTCTCATTGTAATGATCAGAGATGCAACTCGATAAACGATTGCAGCAACCATGACTAAAGAAAGAGTTGACGAAAATTTACAGCCATATTTACAAGTCGTTAGCAGTTACTTGTTGTTGTTGTTGTAACGAGTTGCATTCACGGCAATAAAATTCATTCTTTGTGTGTGGCATACAGAAAGTGTAATTAAAATACTCAAAATAAATTGAGTAAAGCACGTTTTTGTTCAAATACGAGGGAGACTCGATAAGTACCTTGACGGGTAATCAATGGGTAAGATTATATAAATATGTATCTCAATGAAGTTATTGTAGTCTTCCTTTTATAAATTAATGCTTCATTATTTCTTCTTCTTTTTTTTTACAGCCCGAGCTCCGATTTATAAGTGATATCATAATTTTTCCAAAAATTCAAAATTTTCAGAAATTTGCCAATGATTTTTTTTGGAGAAGTGGTAAGTCTTGGAAAATCTTTATATTTTACGTTGTATAGATAGATAGAATATTTAGATTAATATTTTGTTTAACAAGTTGCTGATTTCCGGCTTTGTAATGCAATTTTTTGAGACTGTGAAATCACAAAATTGTAAAGAAACTAAAACCACTAGGCTAGACCCTTTATTTTCCTATCAAATCCTCGAAAAAATAATTTTTATTCTCCAAACTATTTAATTTCCCTATATATACACCCCTACTCAGACTTTTTCTCAGAATTTTGTTTTCCAAATAAATGAATCCTCATTTGATACTTTCGAACTCTTTGTTTCTGCATTTTTTCTAACTATCTTCTCCTCTTTCTAATCGTTTACTCTCAATTTGCTACTCAGTATAAAGCAATCCATAATACTCAGAACAGCACCATGATGTTCTCAATGCAAGTAATTTTTGATATATTTAGAGTAAATTATAGAAATCAGATGCCAAATTGATTTCTCCCAAAAACTGAGTAGTTATCTATATCAGGAATATCATTTTTGGAGTTGAAAAATATGCTCAACCTTTCCCGAAATCTCTGTTTTTTCGGTACAGTATTGAATTGTTGTTACTTACTGTTATGAGCAAAAAAATAGCAAGACTTTGTTCATAATTTTTAAATTCTTAATTTATTTTTCAAAATCTATATTTTCCTTAACAAAGTAATCCACATTGGCCCCAACACAATTGTGTCAAAATTTTTTCCAATCCTCGAAACAGTTTTAAAGTCAACTTCCGGAATAACGTTCAATGTGTTCACGTTTAATGTCCTCAATTCACGGTTTCTCCGAAGCTTGAGAAGTCACACGGAGCTAAATTAGGCTAATACGGTGGTTGCGGCACGATATTGGTTGCAAAACTCACGAAGAATCAATGCAGTATGCGTTAAAGCATTATTGTCGTGCAAAAAAAAGAGTTGTCGGCCCATAATTCCGACCTCTCTTTACGAATACCTTCGCGCAAATAACGCATAATACTCAAATAGTATTCTTTGTTGACGGTTGGGCCGATCGGAAGGAATTCGATGTGCACCACACCTCGATAGTCCAAGAAAACTGTCAATGTAACCTTGATTTTTTTACCTACTTTGAAGTGGTTTTTTCAGCTTCCGATCACCTTTGCCACGATATTTAGCCGATTGATCGTTTGTTTCCGGATTGTAATCATAGATCCAAGACTAATTGCGAGTAATAATACGTTTCATGACATCTTAGTAGTCGGAAAGCCAGACTTCAACGCGACGTGCTTTCACTTTTCTCAAAATGATCTTTCAAAATGGTTTTCTCTGATCCTTTCGATATTCCAGCGATGCTAGTTAGATCTCTGACTGTTAATCGTCGTTTCTTAAGCACACATTTCTTTATTTGTTTGACGTGTTAATCATCAGTTGATGTTGATGGTCGTCCTGGACGTGGTTCGTCGTCAATGCGTTCTCGACTCTCTTTCAAAAATTTGTATCAATCAAAAACACAGACGTCAATCTCGGCGATTACCTTTTCAATATAGCTGAATATCTTTACAGAGAGTATTCTTTTAAGGTTTGAGAACAATAAAATATTTTTGGCGACCAGAAAGGAATATAATACATTATATTGTTTTGATGAAACAGCACATTCCTTTCCTACAAATTGAGTTGATTGATCCACTAATCATTATCACAGATCAGTTACCACTGACCAGCTCCAAACACCTCTCAAAAACATTAGTTCCTTATGCTTTCTGATGTATTAAGCGTTCGCGTGACATGACATGACATTTTATACAGTAGTTTCGCATTCCCAAATATTTATGAACTATTTGTTTAATATGTTCCTTGGATATATTGGGTTGTTCACTAAGTAATTTCGTGTTTTAGTGTAATTTAAACATGATTTTTTTTATTGTGTGAAATATTTTATGAAATTCTACTTGTATATTCTCCATTTTGATCCAATACTTCTTACCATCTTTCGGGCAAGACATTGATTCCACGTTTAACTAAAATTTGATCCTTGCAGACAAATCACTTCCAAGTGGGTTTTGACGTTCTGATTTGAGGTGAAGGTTCTCCCATTCAAACAATTAAGCAGAGACCGAAACAAGTAATAGTCTGTAGGTGCATAGTCTTGAGAAGCCACAGCCACAATGGCTTTTAGCGAGTCATCCAACTTGTATGAGGTGTCGCATTT
The DNA here is from genome assembly GCF_024586455.1 of Bactrocera neohumeralis. Classification (NCBI taxonomy): domain Eukaryota; kingdom Metazoa; phylum Arthropoda; class Insecta; order Diptera; family Tephritidae; genus Bactrocera; species Bactrocera neohumeralis. Next base: position 19,102,894 of record NC_065921.1, on the reverse strand, counting down.
TCCTAATCTCTTTCTAATTAATCTCTTCTAATGATTAATTCTGACCTCTTTTGTTTGAGTACATCACCGAATTTGTGCAGTTGATCATAATACACTTCAGAATAAATCGTGATATTGTTGTATAAAAGCTCAAAATGAACGATCCCGTTGAAATCTCATCAAACAGACAACGTGACCTTTGTTTAATGACTGTCGGCCTTCGAAGTGATTTGAGTTGGTTCAACCACGTTTTGTTGTTATAGCAGCAGAGTTCTGCAAGTTGACAGTCCTTGGTCGTATAAAAAACCGGGTCCGTTCCTCTTAGAATAACATTTCGTGAAGAACTGGTTCATCCATGGTCTCTAGCGCTTTATATTCATGTATACAACCACTTTTCATCACCTGTAACCATGCGTTTCAAAAGTGGATCACTTCTCTTACGTTTAATAAGCAAATCACAGTCGTTAATGCGACAAAGCAAATTTCGTTCTGTTAGAACATGAGGAATCCATATGTAAAGCTTTGAAATAATTCCTGGAGGTTTAATATGTTTGTGAACGGTCGCGTTGGGCAAATTTAATCTTTGAGTTATCGCCCGAGTTGTTATTCGACGATTAACATTGACCAACGACTTTATCCACATCGGCTTCAGGACGCGTTCCAGGACTTAGTGCATCCTCAAGACCGAAATTTTGCAAACCAATTTTGGCATTGGTGTTCGGTTAAATGTGAAGTTGGCTGCGACAAAAAGAGAATAAGATCAGCGGTTGTCATCAAACGAAATTACTTAAAATTTTGGTGTATTAGAGCTCGTATATACTATACATATGTAACTATTCAAACGAGTAAATTTTAGGTATCAATAAACTTCATACAAAATTGGGTTTCGTAGTTAAATCTTAAAATTTCAAATTTCACCGAAATACTGAAAGCGTTCATGTAGTCAGAAAGTTTTTTACAAAAATAAATTATTTAGGAAAATTTTTGAGTTATTTAAAAAAAAAAAAAGAATCTGAAAAAAAATATTTTAAACAAATTTAAAAAAAAAAATAGTTTTATTTTGAAAAAAAAAAACAATATTTTTAAAACATTTTTGAAGAATAAAAATATTTTTGTTTCCAAAAATTTTTTTTTTGTGAAAAAGAATTACTTTTAAAAAGTTTTAAAAAAAAAAAATATTTAAAAAAAAATTTTGAAAAAAAAGTTATTTTTAAAAATATTTTGAAACAAAAAAAGTTTTTGTTAAAATTTTTGAAAAAGAAGTTTTTTTTTTAATTTTGAAAAAAAGTTATTTTTAAAAAAATTTTGAAACAACAAAAAAAATTTTAAGCAAATTTTGAAAAAAAAATATTTTTGAAAAAATAGTTTTTTATTTTTTAATTTTTGAAAAACAAAATTATATAAAATAAAAATATAAAAAAAATTATTCAATCAATAATAGGAGGGTCCTAGTAAAACCCATCATCAATATTTTTTAGCGTTCTTTGTGTACAACAACAATTTTCTTAATCAAAATCAAAATTTCATCAACATTTAAAATACAATATTATAAAAGATTCGTCTAAATACTGCGAATTAGAATTCGATTCACAAAGTGCTTATGTCAGCTCAAGGTCACACATGCATAAATACACACAAGAACGATGTGTCTAACAGCATTATGAATGCAAAATTTCGCAAACAATTTGACAACCAAATTTTCACCTGCACAAATGGGTCGAACTCAAATTGCGAACACTGATTCACTAATACATTTATACCTCTGCATTTGTATACTCGCATTTAGTGAAGCATAACTATTTCTTTCACAGAGTTGAAATTAATTGAAATTCAAATATTTGCACAAAAGCTTTCACACACCAAAAGTCAACCGCATAATATTCTCGGAATACATACATACATATATACCTATATAAATACCGTTTGAAAACACATGCACATATACATACATATATACATTTACCAACACACATATGCAAATACTAACGTGCCGGAATAATTCGTAATGTGGTCTTTGCTATGCGAAGCATTTCGTTTTGCATTTTGCCTCGCACCTCAGCTTTCGTGCTGTTTTCCCCAGAATGCACAACAACAAAAACAATAACGGAGTACCTTCACCGGCGGTGTTTCGACTGTTGGGTCAAAGGACGACAGTTGAAATTTCTTTGGCAAATTATGCGATAAACATGTTTACCCAAGCATTGAGCTCGTCCATTAGCAAGGCAGGCGATGAGGAAAACAATAGGCAACAACAACAACAACAATTGTAACAATAACATTAAACCGGAAACTTTGGAAAATATGCAACGGATTGACGATTTGTTAGGTGCCATTGGTTGGCCTTCAAAACAATACGAAATATATATTCGGTCACGACGTTCAGCGCTTTTGACTTCTGCTCGGCGGTAGGAGAGGTGAGCGAAGGGTTAGGTGGGTGGCCAACTATTCTAAAGATTTGGTCGAAGCAAAAATAGTCTTCGTTTCGCTCGATTTGCCTACTTTTTCTTGTTTTTTTTTTTTGTTTTTGTTTTTTTTTTGTTTTTGATTTTTTGCTTTGAACTTCATTGTTTTTGCTGTCGTCTTTGCTGCTTACCTTCAAAGCACCGAAAAACTGCTGGACTGGCGCTCAATAAAGGACAATGCAAAAGCTTGAAAACATTGAAGTTTCGTTTTTTATTTGTTTTAGTGCCAAAAGTGAAATTCTTCAAGTGTATTTATTTTGTTTGTGTAATTGAGCAGGTGAAATTTGTTGAATGTTTATTTAACACTTGACTGAATGAACTCTCGGTTGGCGATTTTATTTTGTTGTGCTCTGCTCTGGGATTGGAACAGCTCGTGCATCCTTGAGAATCTAAGCTACTTGGTTTTTGCTTGCGTTTAAAGATTGCGGATCATTGTTGTGTGATGGGTCTGAGAGAATTTGTGTAAAGCAGTTCTTGGCAATCGTAAAGAACTGCTGTGAATTACGTCAAGTAATTTCATAGTTTCTCGCGTTGGGTGACTTTGTAATCCGAACGGAATCGTGATTGCAAATGTCGTTAATATGTAAAAGAATTTACGTTTTTGTTCCACTCTTTTGGGAAGAATAAGGTATCTTAAAATGAAATCCATTATTTTTGTATTCTATTAAAGGTTTTAGCATAGTTAGAATGAACCAATGTAGGTCAGATATACACCGTTTTCAAGATAATTGAAGGTAATTTCATAATACCACTCTTATAGAACACTTGTTGTTGCTGTTGTAACGATTATCTAGTCCCCTTAAGGCGGTAAAGTTCAAATAAGTTGTCATCGAGGTCATCCAACGGTAAGCCCAGGAAACGTGCTATTTCGACGGGGTCGGTCCCCTCTCGTCAGATGTTTAGGGTTAGCTGGGCAATCAAAGAGGTCGTTAGAGTCATACGGGGGCTCGTACATAACTATATTTGGAATGTCGGGGTCAACGCTGCATAAGTAGGAGTTTAACCTGCTACAATTTCCAGAACGAAGCTGTGCAAGGGTCGCTCTCGATTCTCGTGGCAACTCGAGCTCGTCGTCTGCAATGGTTGGTGGTTTGACTCCTTTTACTGAGATTAGATTAATAAATGAGGAATGCGCCGCGATCTTAGGTCTATTGTGCTTGGAGAGGAGTTCATTGCTTTTGAGCACATGTCATTGATAACATTGCCCGACGTCGTAATCAGCGTACGATGTGACAGAAATTCTCTCTGGTGGTTGAGGGAGTTTCAAAATGTAGACATCAAACAGTAATGAGGAGAGGACACTACCTTGCGGAACCCGCTTTTTAATTCTTTACAATTTAGAATTTTTACCTTGAAACAGTACGGATGGTTGCCGACCACTCAGGTAGTTCATATTCCACATCTTCAACCCTGGAGGGAGGAAAAAGATTATTCGATGTCTTCAAGTAGCGTTGTGTGGAGGTACGAGGATCGTCCTCTTGCAGGGTGGCTTTTGATTGAGGCCATAAAATATCTGGACGTTTCTGATGATAAGTGCTGTGGTGGTGCAGTGCACTTTACGGAAGGCATGTTGGTGATTTGATAGATTCAGATGGTGAGTGAAAGTTGGGAGTAGCAAAGCCGCAATATACCGAATTGCTGGCTAAAATAGCTCTCCCGCACTTTTTCGGGTTCGAAGAAGCATGGCCATTGAATTGCATTTCAATTCGGTCATCATGTCTCTTCGGGTTAGACAAAACCTTGACAGTAGTCTAAAGCTTACTCACGCCTGTGAAGAGGTTGCAAGACTTCAGGTGCTCTACCCATTTTGTCCGCTGATATTGATTTACTATTTGCCGAATCTTCAAATTGAGATCCCTTATTCCTATATTCATAGGACCTTTCGTTCCGATTGATAACAAAATTGGGACAGACGATTTGCACAAGCTACTCTTGAGGTGATTTCAATTGCTAACGATAGCAACTGCTAGAAATCACTTGGTGGTAGGTCCTGACTATAAGGTAGATGCATAAAATCTTCCAAACAAGCTCTTGAAGCTGCAATGACAAATCACTATCAACGTTTGTGCTCGGGCGTTGTTCTGATAGAGCAAAATGCCTCTTCTATTAGCCAAAGCTGACCGCTTTACTTCAGACGTTTCAATTGTAGTCATTGCAGATATAGCGTAGTATATTCTCAATGATATTTTTTATTATAGAACAAAGTCTTTACAACTTTTACTATCCTTTTAATTATACGCTATCTGCTTTTCAAGAACTCTTGAATGGCAGGATCATTGAGTGTTTCATATATCCTTGAGAAAAAATTTAAAATACCTTTTTAGTTTCCGATTCCACAGATTTCCTCGAAACTTAGGAAAAATTGCATTCTAATCCTCCTCTAAAACTCCTTTGTGATAATGTGATAATGCCCATTTAGACACCTTTTTGTACAGACATTCTGTCCAAACGTAATCGATTCTCTCTAGACGAAGTTGAGAAGAAAGGTTTTCTCTTGTCGTTCAAGCTATCAACCATAACCAAAGCCAAAAAAGCTATCTTAAATTCAATATTTTCTCAAGTTTTTCGTTAGCTTGAGTCTATATAGTATGTGAAAACATAATTTGATCGAAATATCTTAGCAGTCTTCTTTTCAACTATTTTGGTTTTAAGCACTTATAAAGAGCTGAAAAGAAGCGCTGAAGCCCAAGTATGCGAAAAGCTCGTGAAATTAGACACACTTTGTTTTGTGGCGCTTCTTCAAGTCGCTTGCAATGAAATCTACTTTATGTGTTTTATAACTAAAGCGTTTATAACTTGCATAATCGAAGCGTTTATGTCCAAAAGTCGAAAAAATTCTACTTCTCAACTTCAGAATATTTTTAGGAAAACACGTTTCTTTGATATTTTCGAAAATTACTTTAAAACTCGATCAACGAAACATATTGTATCCATTAAAGGCTTTTTCTAAACTTGTTTTCTTAATGCTTGCTCTACACATACAAGATTAAACTTTGAGAAATAATCGTTTTTCGGTTCGTCATCTTTTTGGGCTCATTAAATAATTGTTGCCTTTCCAGTTTCTCCAATATTTCAATCTTCCATGAAAGTGAACTTACTTTTCCATCCGTTTTCAGCAGAACAATGAACCCATTTATGCTTTTATCTATCTTATTTTCACTAGAACTGAATATATTTTTGTAACTCGATACCTAAATAGTTCTCGGAATAGAAACAAATGTGTCTTTTGGTCTACTTCACTAGAACACATTACTGCTAATTGAAAGAGCTTGACAGATGTCATTGTAGCACAAAAGTGCCTAAGTTTAATAAATAATTACACTAACATTAGGAGATTGTTTGCTATGTGAGGAAATTGGCTCGTGCATCCTCATCAAAATCTTGTCTGGCTTTAGTAAAATTGGCAACTGAAATTTATATAAGTATGTACCAGCGACATATAATTGGCCATATGTCTATAAATAGAAGTGTTGCTCTTTATAAACATAAAAAATTTAATCATAGCGTTATTACACAGCCACGTACCTTAATTTTGTCATGCTCTTTTGAGCTTTAAATGACAAGCATATGTCTATAATATACGTTGTTATTTTCGCCTAATTAAGCATGAGGAATATTTCGTGGTGTGTGTCTATGCTAAGCAATCTGTAACCAGACTAGTCGCGAAGTAATGAGTTCCGGCTTTGATTTTTACATTAAATTGTTAAGCGGAACAACTTTATCTAAAACGTATGGTGTTCATTTGAAAGTTGTTGGAGGAACGTGTCACCATTATGCAGAATCAGTGTTCGATAGCTGTTCGATCTAATCTCCTACCGTATTTCTGTCTTAAAAAACTTGTCAACTGCAACTTTTGGTGATAAAAATCGCCCTTATTGACATATGGAGATCGAACTTTACATGAATGTTGAAGCAATCTGAGAAGGAAACTTCGAATTGAGTTGACTTAGCCGTGTTCGATTGTCCGTCGGTCTGTATATACGCAAACTAGTCCTTTAGCTTTCGAGATATAGATCTGAAATTTTCCACAAATCCTTTTCTCTCGAAGAAGCTGCTCATTTTTTAAGACCGTCGACATCGGAATACAAACTGAACGAACGGAATATAGTACTTGTATGAAAAACTTTTTCATTTTACCAGATATTTTCTCGAATTTTGGCACAGATTATTGTCAAAAGCAACAGTGCAATCTCCGAGGAAATTTTTAGGATCGCAGGACTATAGCATATAGCTGCCATACGAACTTAGCGTTCAGAATCAAGTAATTGCATGGAAAACTTTTTTAACTACCAATATTTCTCCACAAAATTCGGTATCTATTATTATCTAAAGCATTACTATAATATCTGAATATTTTTTTTTAGATCGGAACACTATAGCATATAGCTGCCATACAAATCGACCGATCAAAATCAAATTTTTGTATGAAAAATATATTTGTAAAGTGGTTTCCGGCTTCAGTGCAATCGAAGTTCTACTTTTTGTGGTTAAAAGTACCAGTCCGGGTCAAATTTGATTGAGTTGTAGGTTTTTCTACATAGGAAATAACGGAAATACCACAACCTGTAGCTTTAACAAACTTCTAACGGAGATCTTTCAAAAAGTAATCGAAAGTCTTTAAGTATTTTTCGAATTTTCAGTCATTTATTTCAACCCTTAAATATCTAAAGACCAGTACTCAACCTATAGTAACTAGTTACATATAAGACCAGTACTCACTCCATAATAACTAGTTATATGCAATTTTTCACACAAACCAATTGCTTATGTAGATATTTATGCTTTAATTTCACATGTATTTAATGTACATTGTCTCACCCCACACCATATAAGTAAATCTGTAACCCTGCAAGCTTGTACCCAAGTGTGGCGTGTCGGTGGTGGAGTGCGACATTTCATAAATTTAATATCCAAAATGTAATTTGGCCAGCTGATGTCCTCTTGTTCTTACTTTGTTGACACCCACACACACACACACAAACACTATTTACATGCTTATACTTACACACACACACCTTTCAATTTCTTTGTCTCTCGTCCCTTGAACTTGTTCGTACGCTCCACACTTTGTAATGATCTTTTTCTTTGGATTTACCGACACCGTAAAATGCCAAAATCTGTAACAACACAGGAAGGAAGGACATTGTTGACACTTTTTCTGCACAGCTGTGTTTCTGTGTGTGTGTGTGCTTGAGTGTGGCCGAGTGCATGTAACATTTTGTATATTCCGCTTGGTTGTGCTTGCTTGGCAGCCGCCTACCCTGCTGCTTAACTACTTAAATGCGACAGCATATGCTAGATTTTCGTATGAATATTAAATAGCCTCAGCTTACACACACACATAGCTATCATTACATAGTTGCTTGAAGCGCAACAACTGACTTTGCAGAAAACTTTTAATATTTTTGAAAGTTTAGCTAAAAATTGCTTAACTAAAAGGCGCTTGACCGAAACCATTAAATTTGAATTTTATTTTGCTAAACAGTTTCTTTTTAAATTTTCAACGCTTGAATAGCTTGAAAACAAAAGCGATTAGTTAAGCTTGCACTTTTTGGAAATTTTTGAAGTTTTGGGAAAATGCGTTGAGTGTTCAGTACAAAAGTAGTTCTTAATCCTTTCATTTGTGTATATTTTCGAAAATTTTTTAATGATTTCAATAATTTTTCAAAAATAAAGTTTTTATATAAAAATATAATAAGCATATTTGTATTAGATATATTTTTAATATTTGTAAGAGGTTAGGCCAATTTTGCATTTTCAAAAAAATTATTATTTTTTGGTTTGAAGTCTACTTTCGGGCATTATAACTGGTTTTTTAACTGGTAGAATAATGAAAAAACGTATTCCCTATCCAATCTACTATAGTCTCAAAGCATTTGAGTCGCTGCAGCGCATACAACTATAAACGTGTCGTTTTTGGCACTATATTTTTTTCAAATCGGACGTCGAGGGTACTCGAAGGCTTTCGCACATATCTGAACCTCTAACATTTTCCCTGACTGAATCAAGCCAATTTTTGAACCCTGTTCTGATGTGAGCCGTATTTCAGTGATTGCGTACTCCAAACACCAAAAAAAAATTTAGTTAGAAGGTGTAGAATCTACCCTATAAAGCGGGTAAGACAATACTTACCAAACGCTGTTTTCCAAATTATTTATAACCGCTTTTGCAACATGAGGCCGAGCGTCGTTACGATGGTAAATTATTGTTTCGTGTATAGTCCCAAATTCCAATCGCTCGCTTTCATTTGTAGGGTTGTTGTCGATAGCGTTCCCGATTAATGGTTTTACCCAGTTTCAAAGGCTCATAATACAACGCGCTCTTCTAATCCCATCAATTCAAAGCATTTTCTTGTCGTCAACGCCATTCGGATTTACTGTTGATGTGACTGTTTGGCCAGGTTTCACTTATGATATTTTCTATTTCGGGATGTCGTCTTGAATCCAGTTTTAAACAACTGTCTCAATTCAATGTAAAAGCAACTTCTTTTTGTGGCGTTCATTAAGCATAGCTGACAGGAAAAATAGTCATTTAAGTTGTCTTAGCTTCTCATATGGCAGCCAATTTGCATACGTTTAAAAATATCTGCCTGCTCTTCAACATTTTGAAAAAGAATGAATGAATTAAAAATGGCTTTTTGTGTGACTCTCAAATATTCCGCAAGATATTGACGATTCTGCGATACTTTTGCAATAACTTTCAGCGAATAATACTTCAATACCACATCTTGCACTGTTTTTGATCGCCCAGGATATTTGCCGTCCTGCAAGCCATAATCATCATTTTTAAATCGTTCAAACCACGCTTGACACCTGCGCTTATCTAGAGCATGTTTATATTAAACTTCCACCAAAATGCGATGTCTTTTCGCTGAGGTTTTCTTCATATTAAAGTAATGAAGAAGAACTTTCCCCAAAAACACTTTTTCAGGCTAAAGATTCAATACCTTTGAGTGATAAAAAATTGTTGTTTTTACTTGAAATGAATGCCTTATACTGAAAAAGACGGTCAAGGGCAGTAGCTTTCCAACGCCTGATCGGAATACGCGAACCGTAGAATAACCATCTCTAACCGGAAAAGTACTACTGTGGGCAAAAATTAGTGAGACTTTTTAATTTAAATTTTTGCGCAAAAATCCATTTGTCGGAATATTTCTTTTCCTAGGTTGGTAAGACTGTCAGTAACATCTGTGCTAAATGTCATATCAAAATAATCATTAGTGTCTAATATACATTTGCTTTCTAAAGTGCATTCGGCGATTTATACATTGAGTGAAATTATTCAACAAAGAAATTTCATTAAATTGTGTGTGCGAAATCAAATTTGTGGTACCGAAGTGTTCAGTGTGTTGGAAAAGGCCTTCAGTGATAATTGTATGTTGCAAGCAAGGGTTTTTGATTGGTAGATACAAACTATTCAAAGAGGGTCGAGAACACGTTGACCACGAACCATGTCCAGGGGGGCGCTCAACATCAACTCATGATTATCTCGTCAATAAAACAAAAGAATTGGTGCTTGAGAATCAACGAATAATAGTCAGAGATCTTACTAACATCGTTGGAATATCGGAAGGATTAGTGAAAATCATTTTGAACGATCATTTGGGCCCAAGAAAAGTGAAAGCACGATTGGTTGTAGCATTGGTAAACCAAAGCCGAAAGAACCACTTCAAAGCGGGTCAAAAATGAAGGTTTTGTTGACAGTTTCCTTCGACTATTGAGGTGTGGGGCACTCCGAATTCCTTCCGACCGGCCAAACTGTCAACAAGAAATACTCTTTAAGTATTATGCGTCATTTGCGCGAAGCTATTCGTAAAAAGAGGCTGGAATTATGGGACCACAACTCGTGAGCCACGTCTCATACTGCATTTTTGAGTCAATTGACGACAAAAACAACTGTTTTGAAAATTGGAAAAGACGTTGGCACAAATGTATAGTCATTGACCCAACAAGCTAAAGTAAATCTAAAAGTATACCTTATTTTATAACAAGTCTTATAAGGAATACGGTTCCATTATTTAGTTTGCTTCAGATAGCATAAGTTTCTAGAATCACCTTCGCCCGTAGAGCCTCTCTTGAAATATATGATTTTAAATACTGGTCCAGTGGCCGCTATTTTCTATCACAATGTAAATAATTTTTTTTTTACTTAATTATAAGTTTAATACTACCTGAACTAGTGCTTTTCTCTTTTACTCCGTTACTACTTTTATTAAAAAATCTCATTGCTTAACATTTATTACATATTAACATACATATTTCATACCCCTAAAGTTTATTTCATTTTAGTAAAAGGCTTCTTTATAATATCCAGCACCTAAAAGTGTGCTAAAGTTTTGGGTATTTCTATTATAATTAACATATTTAACACCTAAAAGATGGCTACAGTTTTATACACTATAATAATTGGCACTGAAAAGATTTGTGACGCGCAATTATTTCTGCAGGGCAATTTTGTTATTTTGTGTAAATTAAAATTTATTGCACGATACATTCAGAAGTGTTTGGTTTTAGTGAAAGGATAAATAGTGCAAAAGTGATGTGAAAAGTTCTTTTTTAATGTGATTTTGTTGCTATAAAAGTGAAGTGTTTTATAAAAGTGAATAATTCAATGTGAAGTGAGTGAAATGTGTATACGTGATTTTTTAATATTTATTAGTGTTAAGTACGTAAAGCAACGAGATTTCGTGTGCCCAAAAAATAAATCAAAAAGTTGTTCAACCAAAGAAAAAGGTAAGTTATCAAACTTAAACAATTTAATGTCTAATTTTACGTTAAGAGTCTGTAAAAAATATCACTGGTACGCGATATTTGTCTATGTGCGCCGTCTGTTGCCCAGAATGATTATGTTCATCAATACGAATGTTCATAGCAGAGATTATCTAAATGTTTTTTAATCGTTGTACTGGAAACCAATCGATTTTTAGTGGTAGACCCACTAACTACTTATTTTTTTCATTTTAAATGGGAGAGTGGGAAAGCAGTGAGGACTTCAGGTATGATTAAAAATAGATAGTTGACCTATAGATGGAAGCACAGCCCGACTTTGTAAATTCTGCTGGAGTATAACTCATCCATCATACCTGAAATCCTCATTGCTTTGCAACTTTCCTCTTTAAAATAAAATAAATAAGCAGTTAGGGGGTCTACCACTTAAAGTCAATTGATTACCATTGACTCATCGGTGAACATATACATACATATGTATATATTTCATCAGTTTTGTCTTTATCTGCATTTTAGTAGAGTTCTTAGCATACTATATATCGTTATATCCGTTCCAAAAGCAGGTCCACTTTTCTTTGTGGCGTTGAGAATTGTCGACAGCCGTCGTACCTGTCAATGATACCTAATTCTGTAAAGGCCGCGGGTCTACATAAAATATATGATTTTATGTTTTCTATACCTCGGTAAGTTCGAAGCAATTCTAGCTATTCTAACATATGACACTATAAGACTAGGTGCTCTGAATAACTTTACTGACTCTGTCACAATAACTCTTTTGATTTCTCTTGAGACCTCTTTGATGCGGATTGCCTTATTTGCGAATACAACGAGGTGCCTGCTGCACCTTTCGACAGTGAACACGTAAATTTCTATTTCCGTCCTGTTGGTAACTGAATCTTTTTGAGAAAGAACATGTTGTCATTTCCAAATTGCTTTACTACATAGTATGAGTTCTAAGGACTAGTATGATGCCTTGAAAGTAGAGTGTTTGAGTTAGAGCGCACGATTTGGGATCGTAAATGTATTCTCGGAACTCTAGTTTTTTTTTTATGAGTTCCTCAAAGGTATTTAAAAAAACTTAAAAGTATTCTAAAAGAGATCGACATTCTAAGACACCAGTTCTTTGGCGTAGACTTTCAAACCTTTTCTATATTTAACAGACCTTGAAAGTATTCTAAAAGAGTTCGAAATTCTAAAGTATCGGTGTTTTGGAGCAGACCACCAAACCATTTTGATGTGTTTCTGGTACATCTAATGCACGATTTGGGATCGTAGACCTAACTTTGTGGCAATGGTTTTTCTACAGGAGCTCGAAATTCTAAACCACTAATTCTTGGGCCTAGACTTCCAAATTTTTTCTATGTGTTCTTGCAAGATTTGTTTTTGTTTATTATTTCCCCATGTAAATGAATGAATGTAATTGTTTTCTTCATTAGGTAAGGGGTTTTGTTTGAATGGTAGTATCAGGGAACCATGATTGTCCGTTTTGAAAATTGCAGTGGATTGGCCAGAGGTACATACATACATATTTTCACTATTCTACCAATTGCCTAATGTGTCTCGACCCCAAAAACTACTTTAAGCCGATAAAAAAGTGGAATTTTCGAAATTTTTTAAAATACCCTACACAACATGTATCATATATTGTTTTCTATTTTTTTTTAATTTTGAGTTAACTCTACGTTGTAATAGGCTTACAACCCTGCACTGCATGAGACGTTCGCTTCTCAAAGTAGTTATTTTAGAAACATATCAATGGTTACGTTCTCTGCATGGCTTTCAAAAAGTTGATAATGGTACAAAATTTTGTATTTGCTTTGCTTTATAATACACATAAGGTCGTAGTGAAGGACATACCATACAAATATAATTATTTACAATGATGCCACCTTTTTAAAGTTTAAGCAAAAAAAATATGACAGTAAAAGAGAAAAGGAAACTGAATACATTTAGGAATTGTTATAGCACAAAATATTTTTTGGCAAGTGTTGCCACCTATTTAGTGATTTTAGTTGAAATTAATAAACTAGGCTTAAACGAATACTTGTAATATGGCTATGGAAACTAACAGGTTTAAAAAAGTTTATAGAAAAAATAAAATTTTGAAAAGGGTTGCCACCTGTTTACAAATTGTAATGTAAGGTGATAAGAAAAATAAAAAATATGAACAAAACATAATTGTAATATGTTTAAGAATTCTTACAGTTAAAATATTTTTGAGAAGCGTTGCCACCTATTTAGTGATTTTAGTTGAAATGAATAAATTAGGTATAAACGAATAATTGAATGATATGTGCATAGAACCCAACAGGTATAAATAGCTTTTTTAGAAAAAATAAAATTTTGAAAAGGGCTGCCACCTGTTTACAAATATTAATATAATGTGATAGGGCAAATAGAAAATATGAACAAAAAATAATTGTAAAATGGGTGTCAAACTGAAAAAGATTTTATATGAAATCACACAGTTGTAACAGGGTTGCCAACTTTATGAAATTTGCAGTATAATTATTTTTTTTAATGAATTTTTTGCAATATGCGAATTAAGTTAAATATAATATAATTTAAGAAAAGTTTATATTAGCAATTTTTTCAGATACATGGGTTACCACATGTTTGAAAACTGTATATATTATAATTTTAATAGAGAAGCTAAAGCAAAATTTCAGAATGATGTTGAAACTGAAAAGGTTTAACAAAGCTTACAGTTGAAATGTTTTTTTATAAAGATTTTATCGAAATTAAATTGTGAATAATTCACAACACTGGCAACGCTGTTTGCTTCATATTATTCATATATTTTTTTAGAACTGCTGTCACTTGTCTAAAAACTATACAATTATAAAATTTTGTCATAAAAAATAGTCTCTAGTTTTTCTCTTGGCTCTGGTACAAAAGTTGGTAACCCTGTTTTCGAATTTTTTCCCATTAAATACTTCCACGCATATCTCATGTACCTCTCTTAGTCCCCAACACTTGAAAATATTGTGCTTTGACGAAAACGCTCACCAAACAGCCGGCTGGAGAGACGAATTGCCAATATTTACGCTCTAATTTGTGCCTCCAAAGACCGCAGAGTCGGCACAAACCTTGTATCACACACATACACATGCATACATACATACGTGCCATACAAAGCCTTTTCAGCAAACAAACATAAAATCTTTAAAAAATTACGCAAACCGTTGTGTTGCAGGAAAAACTGTCCCAACTGTCTGTTGTTGTGCTTAAAAGAGCAACAAGCAAAACAGCAACAAAAACAACAAACATGTAGAGTTTGCGTGCAGCCGCATGCTTTTTGCTTAAACTTTTCCGGTTTTTCAGCCGCAGCGAGTGTGTGTCGCCCGTTTTTTAAAGCCTTAACGAGTTTCACTTTTACCCGCCGCCCAGGAGGGGACCCGTCCGCCACTCTGCCAAGTACAAAAACAAATTGACCGCAAAAGCGCAAACAACTTTTGAAAATGTGTCGGTGTGTGTTGCGCAGATGTGTGTGTGCGTCGGAGCACTTTAGGCATTCGCAACGGTGCGCTGCTGCTTGTGGTGGTTGTTGCTGTTGTTCGGTAGTGAAAGTGGAAAGTTCGCCTGTGTTTGCACTTTAAATAAAATAAAATAGATTTACTCAGCCAACAGGCCGGCATTTACAAAAATACTTGAACACATGCACAGCTGGACCCCTATACATGTGAGTGTGTATGTGTGGATATGTTTGTTTGTATATGCATACATGTGTGTGTTGCATATAGTTAGTTGGATGCGCTTGCTTTGCTTTACTTTATAATTTATTTACTTTGCCAACTTCAACTTGCCTTTCGTTTCATTTTCGTTTTACCGTTATACGTTTCGTGGGTTTTTCCCCAGCTTTACATTTAATTTCAGAGTTTTCACAATTTTCAAGGTTTTCAGGCATTCTGCAGCACTTCTGTGCCATTTTTATGCCTATACTCCGATTTTTACCAGCTTTTGGCTTTGCCTCATCTAATAAGAAGTCGCATATGTATATAAAAACATATGTATGTGTGCATGTATGTATATATATGTATATAATGCGTTACTAAGTTATGTACATACTGAAATATTTTCACTTTTGCACATATTTAATGGCACCGTTGGGTGCGCAAAACTGTGTCAGTTCGCATTCGGAAAGTTTTCGACTGGCATTACAGGCCACGTGCTCGCTGCCGGTCGGCATTATTGGTGTGCTATTAAGTGGCTCACTTGTTCTTATTAAAATTTAAATTGGTCTTTGGTGGGAAATTATTGAAAAAAGTTTTATAATTCCGCAATCCACAGGTTAGTTATGGGTGGGCATACACATAAGCATTAGAGCGGGTCGATTTTTATTCTATAAAATCGCGTATTCGAGGAATGTGCTAAGGCTCATAATGCACAACTTTACTTCAGAGATTAAGAGTCTCAAAACGAAGACGAAGTTAAAAAATCTGAATAATCTGCTACGTGGGAGATATGTGATATAGTTGTCCGATCACACCGATGCCGATTCAATAGAATATCAAAATTCTCGTACGTATTAAGTTTTATTCGGAAACCTCAAAAACTGACAAACAAATTTTTATGATCCCTAAAAAACTTCACCCTAAAAATCGCTGGCTCGAAACTTGTTTTAGACCCATAATCTTTTGAGTAAAATTGTTCAGAATGATCCGTCCACATGCGATTTTTTCGTTTTTTGGCTCCCTTAAATCGACCCGCTTTAATATACATATGTACATAAATATATACGTTTTTTTCAGAATTGTTTAAAGCGCCAGATACAAATTATAAGGTGGATGCATAAAAACATTCCAACAAAGCTCCCTGAGCTTTTAGCGAGTCACTATCGGTGTGTGTGGCCTATTGCTGTCTTGATGGCACTGATTTCCTCACATATTCGATAAAGCTGTCCATTTTTAGTCATTGCTTGCTTCAAGTCGTCCAATTGTTGAGAGTACAAGTCCGTATTAAGAGTTTGGTCCTAGGGGAGCAGCTTTTAGTAGATGACTTTTTGCAAATCGCACCAAACATACAGCAAAGTCTTCCTGATAATTCCGCTTTCGTTTGATGTCGTCGTAACTGAACCATTTTTCATCACCAGTAACGGTCCGCTTCAGAAATGAATCGATTTTGTTTTTGCGATTCAGCAACAAGGGAAATTCGATCCGTGGGCTTCTGGGCAATCGAACTTTACTTAGGTACTGAAGGTCGGACTTACTTTTACTAACCTTCTATTCACTTTAACATACAATTTTTTATTATAATACTTTTGATCAATATACTTACCATAACTTAAAGACAATAATTCGAATGGTTACTTTACCAGCAGAATAAACAGTATAAATTTCAAAGTTCCAGTTATATCTTGAGTATACTACTATACTATATAATGGTACTTGAGAAAAAAAGAAATGTCTATACTATCTTCCAAATAGCTAATAGCATTACTAAAGCCTTATGCCGTCGATCGGTCATTATACTTTCGCTGGACTTGTCTACAGGATTTATTGAAATTACAACAGTGGCTCTAAATCTGCCCTGAGCAGTAAGTTTTCGGAGTTGTGTAGAGCAACTGGAACCGTAATGATGTAAGTCCTTATGGTTTTATGTCGGACAACATGTTCGATATTTTTATCTCAATATGTAACCATTTTCTAAAATTAATTTCTTCATTATGGGGACCAGCCTTTGAGCATCCTTGGTATTAAGAATCAACATTGTGCCCTCAAGACCATATTACCGTAAGACCAAAATTAAATAAGCTGGTTCTGATCTTTTATTTGCTGTAACCTTGAAGCAGATCTTTCGTGTGGATTTTCTGTAACTATTGCCGATTTCCATTTTTAAAAAATAGGAAAGTTCTTATTGTTGGATCGTCACGAATATTGAAACAAATCTACTTATTCGTTTTTCTTTAGCGGCAATCTTAATTTTATTTTCATGGACAGATAAAATCCGGAGTTTTTATCAGACTGTCGTGGGGAAATCTTATTGTCCTTTTATAACCGTCTTCTTCTGTTTAATATATGCCCACACATTTTCAATAGGGTTTGCATCGGGCGACAGCGACGGCCAATCCAATGAGAGTTTTTCAGTCAACAGAAGCTTCTTCATTGTGTTGCGCCATTTCAGATCATGAGTATGAAGAAGGGTTCGAATAGTTTCGTACGTTATATCTAAACCTTTTGCCATTAATTTTGCTTGTATTGCCGCAGTGTTCCGCGAAAAAAGATTCACCATTCTTTTTTCATCTTTTTTGTTCACTTTTCCCATCGAACCACGTTCTGGTAAATCATCGACATTTTTGGCCACTTTATATCGCTGTATCCACTTCTGTATAAATGCCTTCGACTTTCTCATATATTAAGCAGCCGCTGATTGCGACATTTTGGGACCTTTCGGGTGGATGCAAAGGAACACAGCCTCGTAACGCGACGCGTACTTAGCACTCATGGCGTTTAACGTAATTCTCTTTCAAAAGATCAACGAAAACTGAACCTTTGTTGAAAATGCATCAAGGACAAAGCTTCCCTATATCGACTCGCGAAGGAATTAGAGCGAAATCTTTCATTAACTGTCGGTAAAGTCGACCACGCTCTTACTTGACTTACTGTATTTTTCGGTTTCGCCTTATTATGGAGCTCGATTGTAGAACAGTTTCGACATCGTATTTATAAACCCATGTCTCATCGCAATAGCGAGGTTTTTGATGATTGTAGAGCCCTCTGTTACGTTGTTAAATATCTAGTTTGCGACCTCTGCTCGATGTCGTTTTTGCTAAAGATTCATGTCTTTTGGTATAAGTTTAGCTTTGACATGGATCATACCCGAAACATTAACGTAAATGTGTTGACTCTAAACATAAGAGTCTATGAAATTTTCTGCTATCTCTATGATTCTCCGACAAAGATTTTCAAGCATGGTTTCTTACAAGTTTTCGACGTTATCGTCATTTAGAGAAATGCATAGACGTCTTACATGAGGCAAGTTTTCGATGACTTCACGACCTGTTGTGAATTTTTTTGTGCTACTCAAATACTTGTGTTCCTAAGAAAGTACCAATGTTGGGAAGAGTTCCATAAAGTCAGTTTATGCACAAGTTTAAATGGATCAGTCCGGGTCAAATTTGATCAGATTTTAGTTAACATACAGAATACTTCAATTCAGGAACCTTCAGTTTTACTGCAGTTTTCCTCGGTAATTTTAAATCCATATCAGCGCTTTGCTTTCAATTATAGTTTACTTATATATATACATACATATATAGTATGTCTTTAAAAAACATTTTTTTCGAAATAAAATCCAGTATTTTTCAAAGAAAATATATGCAAAATAACGTAACATCACTTTTCATAACTTTACAGGCGAAGGAAAAACGATATAATACTCATATTGAAGCAAAATTTCAGTTTTGGTTGGAAAGTTATATATTGGTTACATATTGGTTACGTATCGGTTATATATTGGTTATATCTGACAGCGGAAGTTGAAACTTTTATGTAATTTCAATTTTTTTTTATGTTACGTTGTTTTGCATTTTAGGTGACGATATATACATACGTAAAAGACTTACCACGCTCATACATATTTCTAAAATCATTAATTTTTCCATTTTCGAAAATCTCACCTTAGCACTGAAACTAAATTCTCCGAAATCTGTTTGGCTAAATCCCGCAGGCGGAATCCATTCATTTAAAGCAACCATTTAAAAAAGGTGGCCATATAAATAGCTATTCTATCAAATGTTCGCCAGGGCATATTTAAAATAAACCATTTCTAAACCATTTTTATTACACCTATTTGTTCACTATTTGTACCGCATGTTTGAAGGTCAAATAACCACAAAATACCAGAAACTGTGTGCTCAACGCAAGATGAGACAAGCGAAAAGGTTGAAAAGAGCAACCAAAGGTGCCAGCGAGTAAATTTAAATCAGCATTAAATGGTCTTATTTGGCGAAATTGAGTTCGGCCGAGAGGTAGTAAAGTATAAAATAAAGAGATGACATAAAAACTAGAGAGAAAGGTAGTGAAAAGGTTTCCGCAAATTGTTATATGTGCTTGTATGTGCCTAAATGTGAGTGTGTGTGTGTGTGTGCGTAAGAGGTCAAAGTGGCTATGAAATAAGCTACCGACACTTTGTAGATCTCGAAAGTTTATGCGCCATAAAGTGTGTGTCCATATTATACATATAGTACATACATATGTATGCTGGTGTATGTACATATGCATATATGGAAAGTATATGTATATCACGTGTAAATTTTTTCACCAGTGTGTGTGTGCCTTTGCGGCTAGGTGCTTCTGTGTTTGCCTCAAACTTTCTATTGCTGGCATGTTGTTAAATTATGAACTTGTTAGATTTTTATCCGCCTGCTGCTGCTGCTGCTGCTGCTGCTTGCCACATTATCCGCCTGAATTTGCTCGTGTTTTTGGGGACCCCAAATAATGAACAATCATGTGCACATGATGGCTGCGATTATTTAGCTGCTGAGTGAGCATATTATACAATTTTATACCCATGTGAACACTATATAACACCGTTCTCCACGCATACATGCATATTTACATGAGTGTGTGTGTGTTATTGCAGGCATCACTTGACATGCACCGACGGCACTTCACAATTTGGCTGTTGAGCGAAGTCGTCTCAAATAAGTAGTTTTTACCTCATGCGTAGAGTAAAGGAGTGGAAGTGCCTGTGGGGACTTTTGTTTATATATTGCTGAAATTATTTCTCGAAACAATTAAAAATTTGTTGGACAAGTTGACAGGCTAGTCTAGGGTTTAATTAGCCAAAATAATTGTTTAGGTATACCGAGAAAGTCAACGCTATCTAAAAAGTTAATAAGCAGATAGGAGGCTAAGAATTTTCCAAGAATTATGAGCTTGAAGCTGGTAGAAAACATTTCTTAGTACAAAATTGGCAGAAAACGGTTGTAAGGGCTGCTTGATCTTTGTGTTTTCGTATATTATCGGATTTTTCCGCAGCTTGCCGTAAAATATTTTAATTATTTTAGTTATTTTGGGAAATAACTTCGCCACCTGGTCTTTCCGGCGGAATGGAGGTCTTCTTCTTTTCCCGGCGAGTACTGCGGTGAATACTTTTAGAGCTGGAGTGTTATTGGATTTCGTGGCTGACGTTTTTATTGTGTTAATGCTTTTTCGAAGATAGACGAAATTATCTACGACTTCGAAATTATGTTAGTTCAATAGTGACGTAGGAGTCAAGTCGCGAGTGCGGCGACTGTTTGTTTGATGACCGGAGATATTTTATCTTACGCTCGTTCACCACCAGACCCATTTACTTCGCTTCTTTGTCCAACCTGGAGAAAGCAAAACTAACGGCGCGGTTGTTACGGTCAATGATATCGCTAATATTGGCGTACGTCAGCAGAACCATAGAAAATCGCCTTGTCTGAAACCTCGTTTGGTATCGAACGGCCCGGAGATGATCTTTCCGATCCTGATGGAAAGTCAGTTCACACAGCCGTATTAGTTTTGGGAGGATACTAAATTCGGACATAGCTGCATAGAAACAGCTCCTTTCGTGCTGTCAAAGGCAGCTTTGAAGTCGACGAAGAGGTGCTGAGTGTCAATTCTCTTTTCACGGGTCTTTTCCAATATCCATGGCGAAATATCTGGTCAGATGTTGATTTTCCAGGTCTAAAGCCACACTGATAAGGTCCAATCAGTTTGTTGTTGCTTATCCGACTGATCTTGGAGGCGACGTAATGCGCTCACCGAAAGTTTCTTTCAATAAATTGATTGTTTTATTGGCTATAAGGCATGTATCGTCGTCTTGTTGGAACCAAAGGTCGTTCACATCATTAACCTTCAATTAAAGCACGAAAGGGACATTAGCTATGGTTCTAAAGGGTTTCCTATTGACTGTAACATTATAGCCGGCTTCATTTTTACGGAAATTCGGACCTCCCCTGCCTATAGGGCACAGAAAACATTAACTTTTTGAGGTTGTTAAGGTGTCGCAACAATGGCTTTTGGATTTTCTTCACTCCAAATACCTGAAATTTCTTTATAAACGAACTCATTCAAGCAAAAGTGAGTTTCATCATTGAATAAATGTTTCGTTTAAAAATTGGGATCAATGGCCATCTCGTTTGGGGCTCATTCGCCGATCTCTGATGCGCTTAATAGTTGTTCGCATTCAACGGGTCGGATTTTGTAAGCCCTCAAATCTAAATCTGTAAGGGAAAATCTTTCATAAATTGTTCATAGTTCCAACAGTAAGTGGGATCTGAATATATTTAAAATAATATTGCTTAGAGCATTGGTATATAAACATCATATAATATTTGTTTGTTTTTTATCTTGCATTTTTAAAGAAATTTTAAAGAAATAATATCGCAATTTAACCAGTTTAAAGTTTTTATTATTTTTTCAAAATAATATATTTAATATCGCATCATAATCATATCATAAAAATATCGATATAGATATATATATATACATATATTTATATTATTAATATAAAAAACGAATTGTGGTGCCCAAAAGCTTTAGGATGAAATGTTGTAGTCCTTGCTGCATCCTATTAAAGAAAAAGATTTAGAAAGTAATATTGTTGTGAGTAATTAAAGTCAACACGTTGACGTACTATAGTGAGCTTAAATATAAATTATTATATATACATACATATACATACATATATTATATATAAAATAAATTTATTCAAGTACATACAAATACATACATATAGCCCAAATTTTGTGGAAAGTTCCTCACGAAGTTTTTAATTTAACTTTGGTTCGAAAACCCATTCGTCGAAATATGTTTTTAGGTTGGCATGATTGTCAGTGACATCTGTGCCAAATGTCACATCAAACTAATCATTAGTGTTTAGTATACGCTTCTCTTTCTAAAGTACACAAAGTGCATTCGGCGATTTTTACGATAAGTGAAATTATTCAACAAAGAAGTTCCATTAAATTTTGTGTGCGGAATCCAGTTTCTAAAACCAAAATGTTAAGAATTTTGGAAAAGGCTTTCGGTGATAACTGCTTGTCACAAGCAAATGTTTTTGATTGGTACATATTATTTTAAGAGGATCGAGAACACGTTTACGACGAACCACGTCCAGGACGGTCAACAACATCAACTTATGATCAACACGTCAATAAAATAAAAGAATTGGTACTCGATAGTCGACGATTAATATTCAGAGATCTTACTGGCATCGTTAGATTATCGAAACGATCAGTGAAAATCATTTTGAAAGATCAGTTGGGTCTAAGAAAAAAGTGAAAGCACGATTGGATCTAAAGTAATACATTTTTTTGAAAAATGGCGTCGCGTTAACGTCTGTAAAACAATGCTTTCCGACTACCAGGATGTCATGAAACGTATTCCTACTAGTGATGAGTCTTGGATCTATGCTTACGACCTGAAAATAAACGATCAAGCTGAAAAAACACGTTAAAGCAGCTCAGAAATCAAAGTTAGGTTGACAGTTTTCTGCGATTATCGAGGTGTGATCCCCTCAGAATACCTTCCGACCAGCCGAACTGTCAACAAGGAATACTATGTAAGTGTTATGCGTCGTTTGCGTGAAGCTATGCGTAAAACGAGGTCGGAATTATGGTGCTTGATTCTTCGCCCGACTTATGTAGCTCCGTGTGATGTCTGGCTATTCAGCAAACTCAAACGATCGCTCCAGGGAAACCGTTTTGAGTCAGTTGTACACATGGCAAGTGATTCGCTACGCGCATTGAAGACTATTCCGGAAATTGACTTTAAGAACTGTTTCGGGGATTTCAACAAGTGTATTGAGCCCAAGGGGTTTACTTTGAGGGGACATAGATTTTGAAGAATAAATTAAGAATTTTAAAATTTTGAATATAGTCTTACGATATTTTACTCATAGTAGTAAAATATAATAATAAGTATATGAAATCATATGGTTCAAGCTTTTAATACTCCAACATCCAAAATTTTATAATTTTTTTTAGTTATTGTCTCAACAACTGGACTTTTGAGTTATCAGAAAGTTCTGGGTCTTTGGGAATGTCTCTTGTGATATATTAAATTGAAAATATTTTGGTCCTATATGATAGACATGACTGTCTGGTAAGCGTTTTCAACTTCTTCACTGATTCAACCATCTAAGTGTAGTCGCACCTCGGTTTTATGTTACTAACCCTTTTATTTTAGGTGGGAGTGAATTTGTAACGAAATATTCTTCTACTAAAATTCCACCGATTATTGCAAAAGTGTGAACTCATTAAAGTTGTGCACCCTTCTATATATTTACTTATTATTAACACGCATTATAGCGCCCATACTCACTGGTCTCTGAATCCCAACCGGCTTCCACGCCATTCTTTTTATTCTGCTCCTTCAGCCAAGTGTAGAGCGGCGCATAATATTCCATCACACCTTTGCCGCTCAGCTTACGCTCACCTGTGGCGATTTCCATCAAATCACGCCAATGCCTGGTTGCGCCGGCCTCCATCATTTGCCTGCGGAGTGAAATCATTCAGTGAGCCTTTTTTCGCATGGCAAAGCTTAGAAAGGAAGCGGTCAGCTGTGTGTGTGGGTGTTTATATGCAAATGTGTTTGTGACTGCGTGTGTGTGCTTATGTGTATGCAAATGTGTGTGTAAGTGATGCGTGCGCAAACGTATGGTACTTACCTCATCAAATCACCGGCCTTCGTACTGCCATGAAAATCACAGTTGTGCAATGGATATTCCGGATCACCGGGTCGATATTGTTCGCTGGCCAAACAAAATGCCCGATAAAACTGATAGCCCAGTATTTCCGAAAGCAATTTCCTGTTAACAAAATGTGAAAAAGTGTATTCGGTGAGGCACAGCTCACAGTTGTTGTCGTTGTTGCAGTTAGAATATTTGAATATACAGAGCTTTTAGAAATGCACCATTCCATGGAGTCTGCTGCGGAGACTAACTACTTTTAGAAAACCTTCGCTACGCGAGCTGTTGAAATGTTGCGTTGGCGGCAATGCTGCTGGCGCACGGAGGTCAGAAAAATCGAAATGTTCGCCTGCTATATACTACATATGAACATATGTGTGGCAAGAGTATATATGTATGTATGTAGCTGGCTGTTTGTATGCCAAAAATTCCATCGCGGCTCCAGCGCACTAACTCCGCCATTGACATGTGTCAATGCATAGCTGTACTATGTGAGGTAAAATACAAATCGCTCTGTTTGTATGTGTGTGGGTGCTTTTCGGCGCAATTTTCGCCCGCGGTCTCATTTGTGCGCCCTACTTGCTGCGGCTTTAGCACAAGGTTAATTTAGTTGAGGATTTCGAAATTTTTTTACTTAAATCTATTAACAATCGAACAAGGGCTCTAAGCGAAAATATTTGACTTGAAGCATTTTTTGAGGTCCCGCTGGTAATCAAATACCAGTTTCTACTAAGGAGAGCTTACAAGCTTACTCAAAAGTTATAGAATAAAAAAAACATTCTCGTCCTTAAAAGATCAATTTCATTCTAACTTTTTCTGTGGCAGGTATGAAGAAATGGACTAAAAAAATATAAAAATTTGTACAGTAAAAAATTCAACAAGTGGCAACTCTTCTCAAAATATTTAAAAAGGTAAGCATTGTCAGATTTCTTTTGTTTGATGCCCGTATTTTTTAGAACAGGTGGCAACTCTTCCCAAAATATTTATAAAGATTTAGAACAGGTGGCAACTCTTCCCAAAATATTTATAAAGATAAACAATGTCAGATCTCTTTTGTAAGCCCATATTTTCTTTTGATTTAATCTTTTCCATGTAATAGGTAAAAATTTAAATAGGTGGCAACCTTCCTGAAAAATTATTCTCAAAAATTACAATATTATTATTTCATTTTATAAGTTAATTTTTGTAATGAGTTCTAAATACATAAGTGGCAACTCTCGCAAAATTTAAATAGGTGGCAACCTTGCTGAAAAAATATTCTTTAACATTACGATTTTCATTTTTTTATTTTATCATCTAAATTTTATAGTTAGTTTTAAATAAGTGGCAACTCTCATTATTACTTTATTTTATCATTTAAAATTTTTAATGACTGTTAGTCTTATTAAATCGATTTAATTTTATACTCATATAGCATTTTACAAATGTAATAGAACAAAAAATATAAATAAATAGGTGGCAACACTCCTGAAAAATATTTTTAACTGTCTATAGTTCGATACTCTTATTGCATAATTCATATTTTCTTTTTATAATTTTATTTGTAATATGTGGCAACTATCGTAAAAACTGTAACTCTTGTAATCAACTGTTAGTCTATTAAATCGATTTAATTTTGCGCTCAAATAGTATTTTATCAATGTAAGGGCACAAAAAAAAATTAGTAGGTGGCAACTCTCCTGAAAAATATTTTTAATTGTAAGTTAAGTCCTCTATAATTTGATACACTTATTGTAAAATTTTTATTTTTTATTTTTAAATATTTTATTTTTTTTCAATTTATTTGAAATATGTGGCAACGCTCTTGTTTTTGAAATATTAGCCTTCTTAAATCTTTTTAATTTGATACCCATATTGTAATATTTATAAAAAACTTTCTTATAAATTTTGAAGACCCTCAAGAAGCTTGAAAAAGTATTGAAAAAGTTGGAGATTCTCACTGAGAATTTTAGTGAGAAATGTGTTCTTGATGTATTGAGGTGTTCAAGATCCGACAGTGCCATGGGATAGGTTCTTTAAATAATATTAAAATTTAGAACACTTTAAACTGCTATTTTAGTAGTAGTATCTATTACTCCACTACCCTCACTTTCATTTGTTTAACAAGGTTATATAAGTAGTTAGAAGTCTATTCTATACTCATCCAGCATGGACCTTAAGGTCCACTGTGAACTGAGTCCTTTGAAACTTTCATTCCGAATCGTTTCTTGTTGTTTTTGCAAGCTTAGAACGACTGAAAGTAATGAGTTTGAACCTCCACTCTGCACAGAAATAAAGAGTACCCCAACTACAGCCAATTTATGTGATAATCTTTAACGCAAAGGGCATTGGCGTGGAGCTATGAACCTATGAATCCCAATACTTCAAAATTTTTCCATTTTTGTAACCCAATGATTTTCGCTAAACTTTTAGTTCAAACTCAAAGTTTTTGATACTTCAATTTCCAAAGAGCCGACTATTTCAGTACTTGACCGACATATAAATCTGTAAACAAGCTGACCTGAAACTGCTCATTCACAAACTCGATGATTATTCCTCAAAAGTAATACATCTTTCTCGTGAAAAAGGCATACATATGTATGGTCTACTCACTCGGTATTTGGTTTCTCTGGATTCAGGCCACGATAGAATTTAAAATCAGGATCAAAAGTATTCTCATTACGACGCTGCGGTGGCACAATACCAGCATACTTATTCTGCAAATTCCAGTAAGCACAATTCAATTCCTGAGCGCCAATATGACCGTCCATCACGTCGACCAAAAACTTGTCATTTATGAAGTACTGTGGTATCGCCAAAATTGTGTGAATACCCTGAAGAAACGAGCAAATGGAACTTAATTAGCAATTTATAGGTCTTTATAATAGTCGCTTGTCTTACCATACGGAACAGTCGATTCATTGATTGTTCCTCACTCAAGCTGTGATTGAAGAGCAAATGCAATCGGTTGAGATGCCGTGGCGTGCCCGAAGCGATAACGGCCGCTTCGCCAATAGCAGCTGCAAAACCCGGGCAAGGCTCGCTGTCCACGCCAAAAGGCAACCGTCCACGATAGAGATTATATTGCAGTTCGGCCATATTACCGTGCATTTGCAAGAGTTTCTTATAATCCAACTTGGGGCAATAGCGTAGCGCCGCTTCCGGTGGAAAGTAGAATACTTCAGCGTGGCAATCGGAACCGATTTCCTCATCGCCAATGCGACGTGAAAAGCGTTCATAGAAAGAGCTGTGTGGAATAAAGAGTATGTTAGAAGTTAGATTAGTTATGCATATTTGAATTTTAAGAAAAGAAAGCAGAACCAAAAAAGTATGGAATCGAAATATCGTGGAAATATCGTTGAAGAGCTTAGGTTTAGGAGGTTTAAGAGTTTCCTACGAAACAGTATTATGGAAATTCCAGTTTGGAACTTCACGATTTATGTTCGGAGCCAGTGTTTCGACTTCAATTGGTTGGTAATTTCGGAGGTAGGGCCTCTAAAATTTAGTATTCGTGGTCGATATTTTTAATCCCAAACACCTACTGTCTCTGTCCAGCTGGTATATTAAACAATTCTGAAGAAAATTTCTGAAAATCTGTTCCGTTTCAAGAAGAGCTTGGAGGTCATAAGAAAACTCGAAACTATGAAGCTGATTAAATTGAAAGGAAGCTTGAGCTTATATCTCTACTATCGAAAAATGGTAAAATCATTCAGATAAGGCCAAAGAGATCTACTGTTTTAAGTAAACCTGAGGACCATAGACTTGCCTGTGTCGGGGTTTAACAGTATAAACCTGATGTTTTATGGATAACTCCACAAATTTAGCTTGACTTTTGAGTTGTTAGTGCTACAATCGATTAAAAACTTGGATCCAACAAAAGCATATATATGTGGAGTAATTAATTTCTAGATTCCTTTTAAAGAATCACAGAATATTCAAATTTAATGAAGAATATCTGTTGAGTAAAATTTTCGATGACTCGTTCGAGCATTTCGACTGGTAACTGGCGAATGACACACTTAATGTTTTGATACTAGGCCTGAATCGAAGCGGGATTACTCACATGGATTTTAGACTTTACATAACCCCACAGGACAAAGTCTAACGGTGAGATATCACGAGATCTTGTTGGCCAAACGATCGGCCCAAAACGTAAAATTGTCTGCTGACTGAAGTGTTCTCTCAATAAGTCCATTGATTGATGCGATGTGTGGGAGGTGGCGCCGTCTTGTTGAAACCAAATGTCGCCAAGATCACGAGCTTCAATTTCAGGCAATAAAAAGTCGGTTATCATGGGGCGATAATGGTCGCCATTGACGGTTAGGTTTTCATCGACATTATTTTTGAAGAAGTTGTAAAGTATAAGGATTTTCGGTTTGACTCTTATAACTTTACGTCGGGTCTCAAAAACTCCTAGTCTCTACTCCACAATAATATTTTTCCAGACCATAATTCTATCTTTACATTGGAACTTTACTAGACTACTTCAGTCTAAGAAACTTATTTCGGCTTTGGCAGCTAATTGGCTAGCTAGTTAGCCATTTGAACTCTCAATCTTGGTATTTCTCTTACCTTGAAGTTATGAGCGTTGTAATAGCTTCTACATATATTATTCATAAATAGATATGTACTTACTCCGACATATGATTCAACCCGATGGACTCAAAGAATTCCGCTGACTTTTTAATAATCTTCACTGGTGTCACAAGTATTTCCTCTAGCCGCTGCTTAACGGTCGGCAACTGATGCGTCGGAAAGGGTGTGCGGAAAACAGGGCGCGGCGACCAAGCCTGTCGCACAATTTGCTCCAACACAGGCGCCGGTATGGCGCCCTCTTCGGCATACAATTTCTCGCCATAAGTGCTGCGTACACTTTTCAGTAGATAGGCGTGTAATTCCTGATATAACGGCATTATTTCCCATACGACATTCTCCAGCTCACGTTGAAAATTATCAGTATCGTAATACAGATACCAGGTACGTGATGGGGTTATGTGGCCTAATTGGGAACAAGAGCAAACAAACATCATATACAAGCATTGATTTAACGGAAGAAGTCTAGGTAAGTGGACGTGTGTGGACTCGAGGTATATGAGTGTGTTGGTGTATGATGGTGAGTGTGTGTGATGTGTGTATGCGCATATGTGCTTCAGGCATTTTATTAGTGGTGTTGGTAAATGTCGTTTTCGTTTGTGATTAGTTGAATGGCATCTTGTTCTCATTGATTTCTCGTCAATCACATGGTCATTGGTTGCCTCATTACCACCACCACAACCAGCACCAGCACCAGCAGCAGCACACCGCCGCAACTGACTTGACAGACCTGACATCTCAAGCGGTTGCTCGGCATATTCAGGTTGTGCTACTTCTTACATACACATGGAGGTATAAGGGCCTTCGGGTTATGCGTCCACCGGTCAATTTACCTAACATATTTATGTGCACACACACATACGCAGCCAGGCATCGCGTTATTGCACAAAGTATAGTAGTATATATGTGTGTGTGCGTGTGTCTTCTAATTGACTAGTTGTATGTGCCATTTTAAATGCAATTTACGACATCTATTTGCAATTTCATGCCCGACACATTGAAGGCGCACATTGCTACGACTGACTCGCCTTTGGCTGCCTGACCGCCTGACCGCATGGCTGCTGTGCCAACTTAACAAACTGCTATTTAAGGCGGGGCGGATGCTGGTAGCGAGTTAGTGGGATATTAAGTTAGCTTCCTGTGTCTTCGATTTGTATATTATTATATGCTTGAGCTTGTGCTTTTGAAGCATCACTGGTCGGAAGAAAGCTAGTTTACAAACATGGCAGTGAACTAGTTGGAAGGCGACGATACTTGACGATTATATAAAGTCATTTGATAACGAGACTCTTTTCATTTCCATTAATTAATAAAACACACAACTAGTTAATTTGCGATCTTCACTTAAACTAGTCCGAAAAGCATCAATCTTAGATCAAGGTATCTCAGTATTCATTATTGGATAATATTCAACCGAATAAACCACCTCCAGCACGCAGCAAAGAAAATATAGCAGTCATAGCTGAGAGTGTACACGAAGACCGTGGAGAGTCGATTCGGCGCCGTTCGCAGCAACTTGGACTGACGTATGGAACGACTTGACGCATTTTACGTCAAGATTTTAAATTAAAAGCGTACAGCTTGTGTAAGAACTGAAACTGTTCGCCTTTCTGAAACGACATCGCTTCGAACTATGGGCTCATGAAAAGTTCCAGGAAGATCCGACGTCTTCGAGTCAAATTTTGTTCAGCGGTGAGGCCCATATCTGACTCAATAGGTATGCAAACAAGCAAAATAGCCGCATTTGGGACGAAGAGCAACTGGAAGAGATCTAAAAGCTGTCATTTCATCCAGAAAATCAACAGTTTGGTGTGCTTTGTAGGACGGTAGAATCATCGTTCCATATTTCTTCAAAAACGATACCGTTGCCGTTATCGCGCCATGATAACGACTATTTCAAGCTCGTGATCTCGGCGACATTTGGTTTTAACAAGACGACGCCACCTCAGATGCAGATAATTTCACGTTTTGGGCCGGTCGATTGGCCAGCAAGATTTTTTCCTGTGGGAATATGCAAAGTCTAAAATCTATGCGAACAATTCCGCTTCGATTCAGGCAATTTAGTCGCCAGTTATCAGTCGAAATACTCCAACGAGTCATCGAAAATTGATGGACCTTCTGAAATGTAGCCGCGGCCAACATATGAAAGAGATAATCTTCAAAAAAGGAATGCCAAGGAATGTTCTTTCGAGTAATAGTAATCATTCCCCATTAAATTTGAAGATTCTCTGTTTTTTCTTTAAAAAAGTAGGGAACCTCGAAATTTTTCATTTTGTTGGAGACCAATTCATCGCCAATTGTACTCAACAAAGTCTACTCCAGGTCTACTCTCCTAAATGATTATACTCACAATTTGTTGCAGGATAATCACTTGTACGTACATATATATACATATGTGCTTCTTCTTTGTGTTTTGCGCAGAAATTAGGTTAACATTACGTCTATGGGTTACCGTTAGTTTACGGATGGGTGTGTGTGTGTGTTAGCCGAAACTGACATGACTTGCGTAAAATTTATTTAATGCGCAATTTATTTCTTTTTTCAAGCAACCACGACACTGCGGGGATTTTAATTGCAAATCGCTGCTGGTAAAATGAGCCTTGAAGGTGTCTAAATTTATTTTAATGCTAATAATTCTGATAAAAAGCGTAGTGTAGAAGCTGGGAAAGGAGTTATGAAGCATAGTTAAGCTTTTCTTTCTTTTCTATTTCCATAAGGCAGTTTTCCTCTTCATCTGCTTCCCCCGACGGGTACTGTGTCGAACACTCTCAGAGCTGGAGTGATTTCATCCATTCGGACAACATGACCTAGCCAACGTAGCCACTGCCTCTTAATTCGCTGAACTATGTCCATGTTGTATGGCTCATCGTTCCATCGACTGCAGTATTCGTCGTTGATCAATGCGCAAAGGACCATGAATCTTTTGCAGAACCTTTTTCTCGAAAACTCGTAACGTAATTGCTTACACAGTTCGAAGTAGCAAGAATTAGTTAAACGATAGTGAGTCACCTTATCTGAAACCTTGTTTGATATCGAACGGCTCGGAGAGGTCCTTCCCGATCCTGACGGAGTTTTTAGCAATTTCAGACATCGCGGCTTAAAGGCAGCTTCTTTTCGTGATGTCAAGAGATGCTTTGAAATCGACGAAGAGGTGGTGTATGTCGATCCTCTTTTCACGGATCTTTTTCAAAGTTTGGCAAATTTTTTCAGGCCTAAAGCCACACTGATAAGGTCAAATGTGTTTGTTGACGGTGGGCTTTAATCTTGCGCACTGTACGCTCGGTAGAACATTATGTGCGATGCTGAGGAGGTTACTTGGCGCAGCTAGTGGGGTGTCCCTTTTTGTCCGTACTTGCTCCTTATCAGTTCTTCACCGCTGTATTTGAATAGCTCCGCTAGCATACATCGGCCCCCGCCGCTTTGTTGTTATTCGAACTTTTTCATGCTCGGAAAATGAAACGGCCGCTGCGTCGCCATCAATTAGGGAATCCAGTTCACCATCTTCTAGTGTTATAGTTTCACTGCCATTCAACAGGCTGGAAAAGTGTTCCCTCCATAATTTCGGTAAGCTCTGAGCATCAATCATTTCTTCACCTTTGAAGGTTCTACTAGAGTATAATCAGGTCTTGAAAACTTCTGATAGTCGCCGCATCTTTTTGAAGAATTTTCGAGTACCATCTTTGTCGACCAGCTTATTAAGCTCTTCGTATTCAGGCATTTTGGCCTTTCTTTGTGATGATCTGCAAATGCGACTCCCGAAGAGGAATCTTCAACTTCCGCATGTGTTTTGGTCGATTGTAACGTTGAGAGGTAGACAGTCTGTTTTTTCTCCATTGCGACACGACACCAGCTGTTCTTTTGCCTCCTTCGATAACCAATGCTTCCGGCTGCAGGTGTACATAATGAGCTTGAAAAGCCGCCCCACAGTTCCCTTAGTCTAGTTGAGTCGATTAATTAGACCTCGGTCGTTTTCCAAAACGTTAAAATCTACTCAACAGACTTCATATGGATTTGGATCCGCTTAAGAGTTCGCAAGAACGTTTTCAAAACAGTTTTCGAGTGTTTTGTGTCATTGTAACAATAACGCTTCAGATCTAAACGATCTGTTTCGATCGGATATTAGCATTATGATGTACTGCACCTATTTTTAA
This sequence comes from Bactrocera neohumeralis, assembly GCF_024586455.1. Classification (NCBI taxonomy): domain Eukaryota; kingdom Metazoa; phylum Arthropoda; class Insecta; order Diptera; family Tephritidae; genus Bactrocera; species Bactrocera neohumeralis. The sequence continues at coordinate 19,070,341 of NC_065921.1, read as the reverse complement.
AGTTCAAGGGTTCTCCATCTTCCTAAATCCAATTGTTTTATAGTAATTCTTTATTATATGTAGATAAACACCGTCTTGGCTGTTCACCAAACCCAGACTAATAATATGACTAATGAAAAATAAAGTCGTAACCTCTTTAAAAACATACCGTTATATGAGGCCGCCAGGCGCAGCATTCGCACATATGAGATGAAAGCCGATTTGGCACGATTACGATCCGCCAACACCGACCGCCATTCACGCCAAAAGTACTCCAAGTCAGCCAGACTCTTCGTGCGCATCGCATGATTCACTATCGCCGGCACCATAGCGACCTGGAAAGGCAACAAAAATTAATTTTGCATTTCAGTTTCGTGCCTCTTTTCGACTATTTCGCAACTTTACCGTTTGCTGACAGTCTCCCAGCGAGCAAACCATGCGTGAGGTTATAAACGTTTGCATCGTATGCAACAAATCCTTGGCTTCCTCGTAATCCTTATCCGGCAGACCGTAGAGTTGCAATTTTGCGAGACGTCTCACACGTCGCCGCAATACTGGATCTTTCAGCTGCATCACCGGCACGGTGCTGAGGTTCATCGCCAATGCATACACGAGGTGGCGATAGTCATTTTCGATTTCTTGCTTAATCGGCGCTTGATTGATAGCGTTGTAACCGCGTCCTTTGGTGGTGAGATTGAGGAAACTGCTGCGCCGCCGCGCCCAAATGCTTTGCATACGTGTCGAGGCCCAGTCTAAATACTGATTGGCATGTGCCTCATAGACGGCGGCATGTGGATATTTCGTTGCGTTCGTGGTGGCGTTAGTGGCTGTCACAACCGGTGTGGCAGCTTGTGCAGCAAGCGCCGCACCTGAAAGACAAAGTAGCAAGCAGAGCGAGGCGAGTAGTCGGCAGCGCGTGATAGTGACATTTGGTAGCTGGAAGATTAGTTGCAAAATTGTGTTGATAAAGCGGTGCTAGATTCTTTTGTTTTGTTTTTTATTTACAGTTATTTCAGTTTTCGCTTTCTTAGCTTTGCTTACCAACGCTTGCCGGTGTGGGGTTAAGTGTCTATCAATCATTTTGCTCGCTCGCATTGACAGCGACACAGTGAGAGAAGCAGAGCGCGTAGAGAAATGAAACTGCAAGAAAGTTGAGCGGAAAAGGAAATTACAAAAAAATTAATGTACTTATCGCTAAAAAAATACTACAAAAAAAAGTTTGAAGAAATACGAAATAAAAATTAAGCGCGGTCAGTTGAGTAGCTGATTGCGCGCCCACACCAGAGACGTCTCAATGAAATTAGTGATAAGAAAGAACAAACAGAAAATTTTACCGCAATGTACTAGACTTCTAGTAGCCTGACTTAAATGTTGTATTTACAGAATCATTCGAATTATATATGCATATATGCATTGACTTAGTAAGGAGGAGGGTGAGTGTGGGGGTTATGAACATCACCATAATACTTCAAGAAACATGACTCTCTGAAATACTTTTTTCTAATATTTTTATTTCAAATATTAGGTTGCCATATCTCCCTTCCGCCTTTTTGCTCTTTATTCATTGCTTTATAAAAAGTGTTAAAGTCATCGGATTTAGTTCAAATATGCGCCGTTTCGTTCAATAATCTGTTTCCATCTAGACGGCAACTTCATAATATCCCCCTCGTAGAAGGCCCTCTCCTTATTTGCGAAGAACTCGAACAGCCACTTTTCACAAACCTCTTTTGAGTTCAACTTTACACCAACCAGGGCGTTCGCCATGGACGAGAACAGGTCGTAATCACTTGGCTAAATGTCCGGGCTATATGATGGCTGCGATAAAACCTCCCTTCCGAGCTCCCGTAGCTTCTGACGAGTTATCAACGAACAATCAATGAATTGTCCTGGTGGAATACTACACCCTCCTTGTTGGCCAATTCTGGACACTTCTGGTTGATCGCTTGCTTCAAGTTGCCAGTTGTTCGCAGTAAATGGTAGAATTAAGCGATTGGCCATATGGGAGCAGCTCATAGTGGATGATTCTCTTCCAATCCCACCAAACACACAGCAAAATCTTCCTGACCGTCAATCTCGGCTTGGCCACTGTTTGGGACGATTCACCGGCCTTCGACCACAACCGTTTTCGCTTGATATTGTCGTATGTGATCCATTTTCCGTCGCCAGTCACCATTCGCTTCAAAAATGGGTCGAGTTCGTTCCGTTTCAGCAGCATATCGCAGGCGTTGATTCGGTTCAGAAGGTTTTTTTGCGTCAAATCGTGTGGCACACAAACATCAAGCTTTTTTGTGTATCCAGCCTTCTGCAGATGGTTTAAAATGGTTTGGTGACTAACTCCCATCTTCTGGGCGATGTCTCGAGATGCCACATGGCGGTCTAACTCGATGTTTTCCATGATTTGATCGGTATTCGTCGTCACAGGTCTTCCGCCGGCTGGCTTATCCATGGTGTCGTTTTCACCCGTTCTGAATCGTCGAAACCATTCCTTCGCAGTTCAAAGTGATAGACTATCAACCCCCAAAACACCGTTAATCTCATGGAACGGATTTGCCTTTAACGAAGGAAAACCTTAACACAGCGCGAATTTCGGCGTTAGTGAACTCCATGTTTTCACGTCTATAACTGTGGAACACAAAATCCAAACTAATCATGCATAGCGTCGTTTTGTAGGTTATGTCAAGACCTTTCAAAGATGTATAGTATTGCCAGATACGAGCTCCGTAGCGCTTTATAGATAGCCGCGAAATTCAAAAGACAAAAAGGCGGACGGGAGATATTTGAAAACCTAATACTATCCTTCTGTTCTAATATTTTTATTTCAAATGTAAGACAAAATTTCGTATAAAGTGAAAAATATTTAAGATTCTGACTTAGACGTGAATTTATTGTCGCAAATGTTTGATGTTTTCAGTTAGTTTCTCAGCAACTATGAAATTATATTTGCATTCAATGCGGTAATAATGTAATGTAGAAGAGGCAGAAACCGGATAAAGTTATAATGAAAGTTGTTTTTTAATTATAGCTTACTTAAGAGACTTCGTCTAAGTTCATACTAGTTCTTCAGTTGTTTTATCTCTAACGAAGGTATAAGTTAACTTTCTACAACTTTCTCTACATATAGTGCCTAATAACTCTTAAACCTTTTTTACAAATAATTTTTTTTCGTACAATCAACTCTTTTCGAGATTTTGCCATTGTATTGTTACTAGGAGATCTGGAGTTCCATTAATTGTTCGGAGAGAATGGTATTAATCGATTGTCCAATTAATGTAGAGCCTTAGTACTTGGGAAAGTGTTCCTACTCTTCAATTTCAAGGCTGATAATGTTTTCGACAACTCGAAATTTAGATTCTTACATAAAAATCTGCTCTTAAAGATATTTTTGAACGTTTTCTAAATATTGAGACACATCGCTTTGGCATAATTCGACCATATTTTGTGTATCATCCTCCTGTATCGAAATCGACAGGATGGCTTCGTATTCGTGAGTATTTATTTAAATTAAATTAAGTGAGTTTTATAGTCTAGAGGCATGAGTTTTAATTATATTAATATAGAATAGTGTTGCAATGGCTGAAACTTGGGTAAAATTTACTACTTTCGTACCACTTTTTTTTACTGTTTTGTTTTTTTTTTTTTGATAAAATAGTTAAAAATGAAATTTTGGCGTATTGTTATTTCTAGACAAAGATAAGTCTATAAAGAAGACTCTTTAAATATTCTAATTCAGGTAAATCGGTCCAGAACAATCCTAGAAATCTTTGGTATCGTTTTGTAAAAGACAGTTTGGAAAAAAACGCGTTTAAAATTTCGCGAACTGGACGAACCATATTTATATGCCGGGTCGGCAAAATACCTAATTCTCCGAAAATTTAATAATAAATAATTTTGCAAAATTCTCTTAGAGACATATTCTTCAATAATTAAACTTAAGTAATTAAACTTTGAAAAATAAAAATCGATTCCTTTGTTACTAGACTAGAACGACTAGAACACCCCATTAAATGAGTTGAAATGTTTCACACATCTACTTAAACGCTACAGCTCGACGAGTCTATAATCAGTGGCATTAAAAATTGTTGCGATAACTTTGTGAATGAAATTATTTACTTAAAAAACTGACTGATAAGACAAAGTTGAGAATTTGCAAAAAAAGGCTTTGAAATTATATATCTATCTATGTGTATATGGAGCGGTTAGCATCACTCCTAATTATAATAGATCAACGAATTCACTGGTTGTTAGCAGGTAGCACTGTATTTAGCTAGTAAAATATTTAGTCCAGTTATAATATTAAACACCTCATATTGCGTGCACTAATTCGTCTTATTCCGTTTTGATCATCGGTCGAGATCACACGTGTTCTAACGCGGTCAACATAAACATTTCGGATTTTCTCGTAAGTAACAGACTAACCGCAACATATACATTAGTCTTTCTGTTTTCAACTATTCATTTTTTCAGTACCATCAAGAAATTACTTTGGAAATATCCCAAAAAAATGCACTGAAAATTTGAGCCCTTAATATTAACATTAAGAATAGGACCAAGGCATGGAAAAATTTTCCATTGAAAATACACGACAATCGTGATTTTTTATCTTTAAATTTCTATAGCTCAAAGGCATTTTATGGCATCGCTTTGACTTTAGACACATATTCCTCAGAATTGTACACTCTACAAAAGTGCCCATTGCGACAGAGACGAAACTCACACCGGCGCGGTAGTACGGGGCTCTAAACCTGATTTTTCGACGAAATTCGCATTTTTTTGTATATATCTCGTAAATGACAAGAGATATAAAAAAAATGTACATGACAGACTAGTAGGAAATTGTATTTGCTACAAAAAAAGTGTGAGGTCAAAATCGCTATCATTCATACTTCTCGAGATATTCGGCTTTTTAAGTAACCATAATATACATATAGTACTATGTAAAAATAATATTGTGTATGGCGATTTTTACGCAGTATCTACAAACTGCTCGATCAAAAATAATAATACCTTTTTTTCGATTTTTTTTTTTATGAGAAAAGGTTTTCTTTTATTCTATAACTTTTTAAGTTTATCATAATCAGAACAGCTGTGTTTTCCTTTTTTCCTTCAAACTATTTTGCATTATTTAATAAATAAATATTCAAAATTAATACTTTTCTTCAAAGATTATTCTTCTATTTTCGGCACTTCAGACAAATGTATGTATACATAAATCTATTAGTAAATCTCATAAAACTTTTGACGATGTTTTTCCGGAAATTTTCTTTCAAACACAAAATTATTCGTTGATCAATGTGTACCATATATAGACCCATACCATATATATATATATATATATATATATATATGTATGTGTATCAGCACTTAATTTGCACTCAATATTAGTTTAGTTTCTAATATAATTTTTTAGGAAATTAAAATATTTTTTTTTCAAGAATAAAGTTTTTTTTTTTCAAAATATATATGTATTTACTTTAAAAGTCTGGTGTTGAAATACTGATTTCCGACACTAATCGTTCAAAGCCGCGGAGAAGACTGAAAGTTTTGGAAAAACTTCTGATTATGGCAAGCTGGATGTTGCGAGCTTATCAGCTATTATAAATACGCGCTTAAAACTAGAGAATGAGCGTGAGATTTGAGAAACAATTTTCTGGGCACAGTTTTATACCATTCATTGGTTTTTAAGAATATTTATTAAGGTGATTCTCTTGAAAGTGAATACCATAGACTAAACATGACTATGGTGTTGAAGTAGGACTATCGGCGCTTGTCTTTTGCTTTACCCCATATATCATTTATATGTGGTTTATGTTCTCAGGTTAAAATCAAAGTTTAAAATGGAACTTGTGGTTCGCTGTGCCCCACAGTATTGAACTTCAATATATTAAGAAACACCGGAGAGCACTACGTGTAAAGAAAACCATGAAATTTGTGCCTTGGATAGTTCTCTCATATAAGTATTTGGGAACCCTATAACATTCCCATGTTAGTTGAAGGCAGAGCATGTCTACTGTGTTATAAAAACCAATAAAAGACCATAAGATGCTTAGAGCTTAAATGACTATTTAATTAATGTTCTCTCGGCTCCACATTTCATACTATTATATCTGCTGGGAAATACAGTATACGGAGTTCAAAAGAATTTGGTATTTCAACATACACTTCCGCAAACTGAGTGGTCTATGCTTTACAAAAAATCGAGGGAAGTATGTGCGAGAAGAAATCGCTACAGCGCTATTGGAGGAGAATACTGTCGGGAACTATCCATTGACTTCAGTTTGACACAGTAGATCTACTGTTTCGAAGCGCAGCCTCCTTCAGAGTAGTGACTATCCACTCTGATAGCAGATCGGCCATTAGCTCGCTGACTGTATACTCGAGACTAGTGAAAAGATGTCTGTCTTTGGGTTTGAGTTGCTTCATGACTAGGCTGTTTTGGATGTAGAAGTAATACAGGAAATTGTAAGCTTGATAAGCTTGCTAGGACAGGTTCTTCAGACTCATTAGCTTGATAATGGGTACAGGTAGGATCTCATCTAGCTTTTGTCCTTCAGGACTGGATAGTAAGGTCTCAGGTATTTGCTATAAGTCTGTGCGGAGAAATAAATCACCACCACAACTAGCGCAATGAACGTAGAATTATACTCAGCACCAGTCAAGCGGTACTTAAAGCGATCTCTGCGTACGAGATCAAATCGCTATTGGTGCAGGAGTGTATAGAACGGCTGAACAGTCTATCAGATCGCAACCAAGTGCACCTTATCTGGGTACCCGGTCACAAAGGTATAGCCGGGAATGAACTGGCTGATGAGTTCGCCCGCTTCGCAGCATCCACCAACATGGTAGGACCCGAACCTTTTAATTGTTGGTTCTCATATCACAAAGGAGCTGCTCCGCAAGCATGATGAAGTGGGCAGAGAGGAATATTGGCAAAAACTTCGAGGCAAGCGCTAAGACAAGTTGCCTTCCATGAGACAAACTCTGGCGAATTGTCGCATTCTACACTGGCCTTTGTAAGCTTAAGAAGCATTTCTCTAACGTGGGCCTAGTTTCTTGTGCAAATTAGCAGTTCTGCATCATGGAGCCTGAAATTCCAGAACACCTGCTAATTGACTCAAACTAGGAATCATATCGCCTCAATAGCACCTAGCAGTATATTGGAATTTATCAATATGCTGGGGTTAAGTGAGTTGTTGTGACTTAGGAGAGGGCACAACAGACTCGCGGTGAAATCATCATTTTTTTATCTAATCTAATCTAAAGCTTCAGGCTAGTCAGCTACTAGCAACTGCCCAGTCGCAATTTCTTTCCATTCCAGGATAAATCGTAAGAAGTCTAGTGAACTCTTCGTCCCCCATAATTATAGCAGTTCTAATTGTACGATCGGGGTTCATGGAGCATCGGATCTCATACTCTTAGATATCCAATGGAAATAGAAAGAAAGCATCTAAGAGAATTTGTGTCGGTTTTAAGGCTTTTTGTAGAGACTTAGTATTGCTTTTTTATCAGAGTTTTAGTTAAGGTAGTGAGGGTGGTGGATCAGCCCTCTAACGTAGCCTTACCTAACGTAGTTTCTCTTTAAATTCAATGGCAAACTAAGATGTTGTCTATATAAAATGCATGGATGAAAATGGTCTCAGAGCCGTGTGAACGCGACACCAAGAAGTAAATATAAAGTCCTCAGGTTTCTATGGTGACGAAACGAGTTGTTTGCTTCTCTATCTCCAAGCTCTGTTGTAATATTCTTAGGTACGCTTAATTTGACTGAAATGTTGTGAGAAGTTGTCTCAAGACCAAAGATAGTGTGAAACAAAAAAAAATTTTTTTTTTCCTTTTTCGATAGTTAATGCCTTCAAAAATAAGGTTTTAGTCCATAATTTTAGACTGTCACGCTAGGTGGGCTCCTTACTTACTTCCGAATTCAGCGTTTTAATAAAATTCATGATTACTATTCCAATTTCATTATCTCAACTGACTTTCATTTATCGTTTTCATCGCTCTCATATCTTCAAGATTTCAATAATCCTTAGTTTGAGTTAGGCCATTTCATTAAAATATATTTCCTATTACCAGATGTTGCTTCAAAAAAACTACAAGTTGCTTAATTCGATTTGTGAAAACGTGGCGCCTTTATATTAAACTACTTGACTATCGACTTAATGTTCTTTAATGTTAAACAGCAGCTTCATCAACACTTGCCTCAATCTATGTGACTTTGGTTGACATCACGTTTATAAGAATCTATTCACAGATTTTATTGTTGCAACCGGCTTATGTGAAAGTAAAACAAAAAATTCTAAAGAATAAAAACACTTTTAAACATTATGTTGCCATATACAATAGCGTGTGTGTGTGTGTGTGTGTGTGTGTGTGTGTGGGCGTTTGTGTGGGTGGGTGGCTGGTTAGTTGGCTGGTTGATGATGTTGACGGGCAGCTGTGCTGGTGTTGTCGCTGCTTGAGATTCCGTGCAGATTACAGTTGGAACGTGCTGACACGTGCCACGCATTCACGCCTGCCGTGTGCCCCTCCTCCTCCTTCTCACACGCTCAATAAAACACATTGGTGGCGTTTGGTGGTAGTGTGGTGCCAAGCTTGCATTCTGCGGCAAAAAGAATATAAATAGTGAAAATGTGTGATAGATGAGGTAGATAAGTGAGCGTGTATGAGCATGTGTGTGTGTGCGTGTGTTTGTGTGAAAAGTGCGAAGCGTGAAAAAGCGTTTGGCAAATGACATTTCTGTGCACTCACTATCGATGGGCATCCAGCCGACACGCAGGTTCTTGCTAACATTGTCCTCGCTGATCCACGTGTTCAATGGTTCATAGTACTCCAGAAAGGCTGTGGCAGTCATATTTGTTAATTTTATACTGGTCAGTGGTTTGATGATTTCACGCCAGGGCTTTGAAGAACCGGCGCTCATCATGTCGCTGAAAGAAAGAATTAACGGTAAATATTTATGTGGGTATATCTTTTCTCATAAAAGTAGGTGTCAGTTAAATATAACAAATTAAAAACAAAATTGAGATAAATTTCGACTTTTCGAAGTCTGAGCTACATTATAATTAGCTGTATGTCTCTTGTACAGCTCAGAAATTGAAGAAATAAGCGTTTAAGCTTTGGATTAAGTTACACTAACTGGAGCCACAGGTCCTTTGTGATGTCAGACGGAGGTTCATTATTAATACGAACTGAAGTTTACGTCCAGCAGAACGTCAAAGCTTTTTGAGATGATTAATGGAGACTTCGTGTCTAATTCTTATACTTCATGTAAACCCTTTAAATGCGAACTCCAAGATATCTAAGCCGAGTTCTCGATAAGGCCAGACATAAAAAGAGGTTGTGTTCTAGCCTCTCTCATGCCTACTTCCCTGCACTTTCTACATGTGTCATCGTTAATAATGCCTATACAGCTCGGATATGATCCATGTAAGTTGTGTCCTTTGACTAGGCCAACAACCATCTTGCAGTTTTTTCGAGACCCATGTGAGTAGAAAGTTTATGTGTTTTTCTTCCGTAGCGATCCGGCATGCCCCTAAGCCATACCATCTTATTTGATCCACTGTCAGCCCTTTCGAAAGTCTCATTGTGTATCGTTTTTAACGACTTGCGTACTGAAGTGGTTCGGTAATCAAGCATATGACACTTTTGGCAATCTCAGAATCCATTTCGTTTTCCGGAACGCCCTTGAGGCCTCAAACCTAGTATATATGCCGCAGCTTTCCGGCTGCCACAATATCTTGCAGCTGATTTCGCTGCTCAGATATCACTACAATCTCAATTGGTGGCCGTTTGAGCAATCTTTCAAGTGCAACCGTTGAAAGGGTTTCATAGCGGGAGCAATGCAGAGAGAAGTGAGTCGCTATATTTGCTCCAACGGCTTCCTTTATGATAATTTATTGACAGCGGCCCACCACATCAAAGTACCGCATATAAGATTGGCTTGGCTACCTCTGTGTAACACCATTGCATGAGGACAGGTGATAGGCACCACGTTGACCTTAGCATATTCTTACATGCGTTAAGAGCACCACTAGTCTTTTTCACCCTCTCTTCTACATTGAGCTTCCACATCAGTTTGCTGTCCAAAATTGCTCGCATATTCCTTAGTAGTTAACTCTACCCCGTTGAGCCATGACTGGATCTTTTACTTCCTTGTAAAGAGTACCAAATCCGTCTTGCTGGCATTTATATTTAGTTTAGCCGATAATGCCCATTGGTGTATGACCTTTAGATTCGTATTCTTCACGCTACTAATTGTGTCTAGGAATTTGTCCACCACTAGCATAGCTATGTCGTCTGCACAGGCTATAAGTTTGGATACGTTCCTTCAAATTTTCCCGGAAGCTCTTGTAGCAAACAAAGGACCACAGTTGAGGCCACAGGACACCTTCGGAGGAGTTCCTGTTCACGCTAATCTGAGCAGTCTGACTTCGTTCCATTCTACATTAATCCTCCTGCAGCTTGACAGAGCTTCCGGAATATTAACGACTGCGCCACTGGAAACGTTTGTAAATGCTCCGCTTATGTCAAGAAAGACGTCCAGGGTATACTTTTTATTCTCTAGGGCTCTCTTTATATGTCAAGTTAACGAGTGAAGTGCAGTCTCAGTGGATCTACACTTCGTATAGACCGGATGAGCCTTCGGCAGACTAACTGATGGAATCTTGTCCCTAAGTTAGGTTGGAGTGTCCTCAAAAGGAATGAGGTTTGACTTAGAGGTCTACATTCTTTCGTTTAAAAGGGAATGTCTAAAGGAATGATACCAGCACAGTTGATACCTTCACTCTACTTACTAAAGGAATTTGCCCGCATGTTTGTCGCCATGAAAATCGCAATTGTCCAATGGTTTGTAAGCATTGCGCCTTTCGAACTCGCCTATGTTCAGACAGATGGCGCGATAGATTTGATAGCCCAAGAACTCATCGAATAGTTTTCTGCAAAAATAAAAATTTAATACAATGTTCATTCAAATTTATTCGTGATATTTTCATACTTTGTGCTCCGGAACTGATCAACAATGCCCTCATAGAACTTATAGGGCATATCATAAACACCGGGATCGGTCTGTAGTGGTGGCTCCACGCCCATATATTTCTGCATCAGATTCCAGTAATGACAATTATAATGCTCCGGCTGCACTCTGCCATCGATCATGTCGACCCAGAGTTTTTCGTGCACAAAGTATGTGGGCAGAGTGAGCATAGTGTGAGTGGCCTGAAATAGAAGAGAGCAGAGCGTAAAAAAAGTAATAGAAGAGAGTAGAGCGTAGAAAAATTATAGAAGAGAGTAGAGCGTAAAAAAGCTCATAGAAGAGAGCAGAGCATAAAAAATTAGTGAGAAATAAATGATTTCATTTAAGCTAAATGTTGTTTACTTTTTTTTCTATTTTGATACCCACTCAAAAGTGTTTCTTATCACATTTCGTACCCAAAAATATGCTAATTCTTATCGCTACTCACCAAACGGTATAGACGGTTCAAGTTTAAGAGATCATCATAATCGTAATTCTGTAAAATACCTAAGCGTTGCTTCAAATGCTTCGGTGTGGACACAGATAAAATGACTGCCTCGCCCAAAGCCGCACCAAATCCGGGGCATGCTTCCTGATTGAGTCCAACGCGGAAATTATTCTTCTCGATCGCATATTGCACGGCCGCAATGTCGCCGTGTGTCTGCAGCAGTTTCTTGTAGTAGACTTTGGGGCAGAAGTGCAACTCTACTTCACCAAAATCGAAGATGCGCGACTTGCAATCGGGTCCACCGGTACCGGCGCCCATTTCGATGAAGTGGTCATTCATGAATTCGCTAATTGAAGAAGTATTAAACAGAAATAAATATACATTTAAGCAGACACTTTCGAATTTCTGAAACCTACTCTGTGAGATTCCTGAAGCCAAGCGAACCAAAGAATTGCACACTAATATTAACCAAATCGAACGGTTTCAAACCCGCGCCATCCAATTCGGTCTGCATATTGGGTAACTTCCGTTGTACAAAGGGGTTCTGCAGCACTGTTTCCTTCTTCCATGCCTGATATGTCACTTGCTCCATGAGATGGTGTGGTATGAGACCTGTCGGTGGTATGACGTCATCGCCGTATTTGTGCCGCAAAACGTTACGTAAATGTGCGTGGATTTCCCGATAGAAGGGTCGCAATGAATCCATCAACTTTTCCAGCTCATAGATCAGATGGGGATCTTCGTACTGATCATACCAGAAGGCCGAGGGCTGTACATCTGGTGTGCTCATATTTCGGTAATACGCTATGTAGTAGTGCAGCGCTTCCTTCACTTCGGCGGGCATTTTATTGCGCCATTCCTTCCAGTAATGCTTGATTTCATCAAGATCATCACTGTTCGTGAATACCGTTTTGATTTGATGCACGAACGCCATATTGCATTTGCTCGGCTCCTTCATGTTGCACACCCACTTCTTCCGTGACATGTTCTTCAGCGTGCTGGTGGCACGCTTGAATTTATAATTGATTGGCGGATATTTAGCGCCGCGCAAGATCACCTCGAATTGTCGTTTCAGCAGTGGATCTACAAAGTTTTGCCAATCGAACTTCTGCATTGTGCCATAGAAGGGTCGCAACTTCTCGCGCATCAAAATTTCGGGGCTGAGTGTGTCGTCAGCGAATTGCCGATATGCCGTAGCGCTGGCCCAATAGACATCGTTCATTTGTGTGAGCAAATACTGCGCAGCTTCTTCGTTGAAAAATTCGGGCTCATGTGGGTTGCTGTGATTATATTGTGCCTCTGCGAAGCAGATAAATGCTGTTAACTGTGGAGGAAATTTATTTTAGTTAATATTTTGTACATGGGTCCGACTTAAATCTTCAAAGCACACACATTTCAACTTCCATAACTCGCAGTTCTCCATAAATCAAATTTCCTTCCACACCTCGAAGTCTCTCAAGCTCAAGATTTCTTTGAGATTATGGCGATTCGAGTTAAGGAAGTTCACCTGTATTTATAAATTAAGGTTAGGATAATTTGGTAATTATAGTGATTTACGTTAGAATAAAAATTGCTATAAAAATATAAAAGGCGTCTAGTTATTTGGTCTGGATGCTTCATATTCACTCGTTTGTATTTTAATTGTTGTTGTATCCATAACTTTGTCGGACTTTTAAGATATATATTTCTCAAAAATATTTTCATTTACTGAAGTGATCTGTATACATCGCTACGGAAGCTCAAGAATAACATTTATGAGGGAGCGTAAGGCATCTGAGTTGATAGCCCTTATTTCTTACAATCTCCGGAAATATGTATATGTTTGAGAAAGTAAGGAAATACATTTTATCGATTTCGTTTAGAGCCAATAAAGTCAAAAAAGAAGACAATGTAGGACGGAAGTTAAGTAAGAGTTCAGCGGTAAATTAAAATTTAAATGGACGGAATGTTTGGACTTATCAAAGTTATTCTCAAAGTTCTTAAATACTTCAGGTAATCTCTATATGAGTTGAGCATTCTTTTGACAGCGCTTAAAAAAACAGGCCATTATGTTTCAATACAATATGCCGAAGTATTTTGAAATCTTAGAAATAAAATACCATAGATCACAAACATATTTATTATCATAAAAAGGTATAGATACCATATTGTTGGGCACTACTTTCAATACCCTTCCTCATACATAATGGGTTGTCAAAAAAGTCTTGCGGTATTTTTATTGAATTTTTTTTTTTATTGAAATTGAAATGAATTTTTGATGACTCATGCCCAGCTCTTGACCGATGCTACGGCTGCTACTATGCCGGTCTCTTTCGACCAATTCAGCGATTTTATCGCAATTTTCGACGACAGGCCTTGCGCAGCGTGGCGCATCTTCGCCACCTCTACACCAGAACGAAAACGTTGAAACCATCGTTGTGCGGTGGAAATGGAAACTGTATCGGGTCCATAAACTGCACACATTTTTTTGGCGGCTTGAGATTCATTTTTGTCTTTATATGCCGTATTTTCTCTTTATTTTGCTCCATGTTTGTGACGCTATAACTCACGAACGACTTAAAATAAATGACAATCAATCAAACACGTGTTAGTGCGTGAAATGAGCTTTCCAAAAAGGTATAGCATGACCCGATGCGACGAATAAAACTAGAACTACGCGCTTTCAGCGCCAACTAGCGAAAATACCGCAATACTTTTTTGACAACCTATTATATTGATTGTTCTGATGTGCGCTCTGAGAGTTATATTGACCAGGTTCACTTAAAGTCTGCATTAAGTCTAATTTTATATCACTTCAATTCTCAATAATAATGTTTTTAAGAATTTTAGGTTTTGTGAATGAATACTTTTTACCCTGAACAGGATATATTAAGTAACAGTCAGAAGGCAACGTCGAATACTCTATAAAGTATACATATAAATCATCAAGCTGAGTCGATTTAGCCGTGTCCGTTTGTCTGTTTGTATATGCGCGATCTAGTCACTCAGTTTTTGAGATATTGATCTGAAATTTTGCACACGTAATTTTCATCTCAAAGGTTGGGCATTTGATGGAACCGCCGATGTCGAACCACTATAGCTTATAGCTGACAAACAAACTGTACGATCAAAATGAATTTCTACAAGTAAGGAAGGGCTAAGTTCGGGTGTCACCGAACATTTTATACTCTCGCATGGTAAAGTGATAATCGAGATTTCATTATCCGTCATTTACATATTTTTCAAATACCGTATTTGTGTAAAGTTTTATTCCGCTATCATCATTGGTTCCTAATGTTTATACTCGTATTATACAAAGAAGGCATCAGATGGAATTCAAAATAGCTTTATATTGAAAGAAGGCGTGGTTGTGAACCGATTTCAGCCATATTTCGTACATGTCATCAGGGTGTTAAGAAAACATTATATACCGAATTTCATTGAAATCGGTCTAGTAGCTCCTGAGATATGCTTCTTGGTCCATAAGTGGGCGGCGCCACGCCCATTTTCAATTTTTAAAAAAATCCTGGGTGCAGCTTCCTTCTGCCACTTCTTCCGTAAAATTTAGTGTTTCTGACGTTTTTTGTTAGTCGGTTAACGCACTTTTAGTGATTTTGAACATAACCTTTGTATGGGAGGTGGGCGTGGTTATTATCCGATTTCTTCCATTTTTGAGCTGTATATGGAATAGCTATAGTAGTTTCCGAGATAAGTACAAAAAACTTAGTAGGGGGCGGGGCCACGCCCACTTTTCCAAAACAATTGCGTCCAAATATGCCCCTCCCTAATGCGATCCTTTGTGCCAAATTTCACTTTAATATCTTTATTTATGGCTTAGTTATGACACTTTATAGGTTTTCGGTTTCCGCCATTTTGTGGGCGTGGTAGTGTGCCGATTTTGCCCATCTTCGAACTTAACCTTCTTATAGAGCCAAGGAATACGTGTACTAAGTTTCATCATGATATCTCAATTTTTACTCAAGTTACAGCTTGCACGGACGGACGGACAGACGGACAGACAGACATCCGGATTTCGACTCTACTCGTCGCCCTGATCACTTTGGTATATATAACCCTATATCTGACTCTTTTAGTTTTAGGACTTACAAACAACCGTTATGTGAACAAAACTATAATACTCTCGTTAGCAACATTGTTGCGAGAGTATAAAAATGGAAACCTTTTTTGACGAGATATTATCATGAAATTTAAAATGAATTATTGTCCAAGATAACACTGCAATCTGCGAACATATTGTTCAGAGCGGACTACTATAATATTATAATAAATGGTCCAACAAAATCAAGATATAAATCTTCCTATACCCTTTTATTCTAAATTCTCCTGCGTAGGCTAATATAGTTTGAGTCGAGCCGAAGCTTACGTTTTTCATATTTAAAATTTTTTTTCTCGGTTTTTCTTGTTTAGCACAATTTAATCCTGTTGTTTTACTCTCTCAACTTTATTTTTTCTTCTCAAATAACCAATATTGTTTTCGAAACATTTTTATTTCCTTGTTTTGTTTTTACCAACTGTTTAATACAGATATGTATGATATTAATTTCAAATTTAAGCTTAAATGTTTTAATACTAACAAGCAGTATTGTAAACTGCCCGCTCCACTTAGGGAAGCTCATGTTTCTTTCGACTTCGTTCACGAGCTCTCAACACCGCGCGCGCCGAGCGCTAAAATTAAACTAAAATTCTTGAAGTTTATCAACTAATGGCCTGGCTTTGCTTCAATAATGAATTTTTTATTCATATATATGTGTGTATACCATATAAAGAATCGTGATATGAGCTGACCTATGCATGGTCGGAGCTGATAACCCAACACAAGATGCATATACAAATATAATACAAGAAATAGATCTTTATATACGCACAAGTATGTGTATAACATTATTAATAATTTTTTTTAAAATAGGGATAATTTGTCTGTCTGACTGCGTTTCTTTTCAATATCGCTGCAGAAATTAAAATTTATTACGTAAGCTTTATTTTGATGGCGCTTATCAGGCTTAGGACAGAGTCAAGAACTTTAAGTTAATGAATATAGAAAAAAATTCGAAGATGACAAAATTACGATATAAAGAACAGAAAGCTCTAATTTGGTTTCAATAAGAATGTATGATAACCAATATATAACCACTTTATAACCAAAACTCAAATTTTGTTTTAATATGAGTGGTTTCTAGTACTAAATCGTTTTTTTTTTCGCCTGTGAACTAAAGAAAAGTGACATTAGGTTATATTATATTTTCCATAACTTCCATAACTATTAAAAACCATAGAAAAAATCATTAATGAATAAAGACAAGCCATTATTTGATAAACTTTAAGAATTTTAGTTTAATTTTAGCGCTCGGTGCGTGCGGTTTTGAGAACTTGTGAACGAAGTTGAGAGAAACAGGAGTATTCCCATGCGGTCCTGGCAGCTTGCGATACTACTTGTAAAGCTAGAAAATTTAATCTCAAAATTGAAATATAATTGGCACAAATAAATGCAAAAAGACAAAAAAGAAAATAGCTCTTGTTTCGAAAAAAGTATTTGGTTAATAGAAAAAAAATAAAGATGAGAGGATTAGCCAAATGGAATAAATTGTGCCAGGATAACTCCTTACAGAATCATCTAAAGTAAAAAATACGTATTTTGATAAAAACCTTAACTTAGAACTAAAAATTGGATTTTAGGCAGATATTTTAACACAAAAAAAATTAAAATTTTAGTGAAAATTTTCGACATTTTTTTCAAACAGTTGTAACCGAAAAAAATCTCTCCCTCTCAGAGACCTGTTTAAAATTTCATAAAAATTGGTTGAGCAGTTCTCGAGAAATCGTGGCAACCGACTTCAAAAAAACAGTTTCGAGAAAAATTCGTTTAAAGGCGGCGCACTTAGCCTAGCTAGCCTCTAGCACACAAGTTCTCAAGGCTGTATCTGCGAAACTATTACTCAGATCAATTTGAAAATTAAGGAGAATATTATAGAGGTGTTGTAGAATTTAATAAGACAATAACAAAATTTGAGAATTTGAAACCCGTAAACCCATGTAAGCCCTTAAAAAGGAAGATCGCATAGAAAAAAAATATATTTCAATTTATAAACTTCGGCCCCACTGAAGCTATAATAGCCTTCGCAGGGGAATTTAGCACAAAAGTGTATAAAAATACATATGTACATATATCTTGATTTTGTTGGACCATTTATTATGCTAGTTATATGCGATAGTACTCCGATCTGAACAATATGTTCGCAGATATACTACAATCTTTATTCCAAATTTCTTGAAAATGGTTCGATATCGGCGTTTCCAACAAATGCCCAGCTTTTTGGGATAAAAATGACTTGTGTAAAAATTCAAAGCAATATCTCAAAAACTGAGAAAGTAGTGCTCGTATATACAGACAGAGAAACGGACACGATTGAAACGACTCAGCTTGATTATTTATATAATACTTTATAAGGTATTCGACGTTCCTTCTCTGACCCTGTAAAAATTATTCCGTCACAAAACTTCAAATTCTCAAATTGGTATAAATTGAAACTCAGCTCAGACTTTAAGTGAACCTTTTTTATAAGTACTTTTTTGCAATATTTTATAACAGTATAATGATTCAAATTTCATCATTTTGATTTAACAAGTATTTGAGAATTTCATAAATCTACATATTTAATGATAATTAATCAAATAATTTCTACTTTTTTCAATACCAAAATATTTTTAGCACTAATTTTATTTTTAATATATTTTATATTTACAAAAATATATCTACTTTATTTCTCGTATGTTTTTCGAATTTGTAATTTTTTTTTCTGTAAGTTGATAGTACTGTTAGTGACATCTATGCTAAATTTCACGTCAAAATATTCATTAGTATTTGAGATACGCGTCGTTTGGTGAAGCTCTAAAAGTAAATTATTCGATTTTTACTATGTCTGAATTTCTTGAAGAAAGAAGTGCGATAATGCACCATCTCACCATCATTCGCTTTATTTACCTTCAAGTAACTTCTGGCTATTCAGCAAATTTACGTGACCACACCGAGTACACCGTTTTGACTCAATTGAAGATATAAAAGCTGAATCGAAGAAAGCTCTGATGGCTGGATGATTCTTTGGCATAAATGTATTGCAACGGGAGGGGATTACTTTCAAAAAGATGAAATGGACAAAATTCACCTTTCAATTTTATCACAGTAGTATAAATTCTTAAAACAAAAAAGACACACAAGTTGAGGGATTAAGGAAGTCAAACGCATTTTATTTAGTGTGAAGTACAATCGCTGCAATTAAGTTCGGAATATAACCTCATTCAAAGGTCTCCACGACTTTTGTTGCAGGAACGAATTCGATTTACTCAACTTTCAAGTACTTTTCTTACTAAACCAAGTCATATGTCAAGAATAGCTCGTTTAATATTAACTTCTATAGCTTGAATTGAATCTGATTTAGTGCTTAATATCAATAACTTCAAATAACCCCACGAGAAGTAGTCTAATAATGTTAAATCACAACTTCTTGGAGGCCATTCAATGTCAGAATTTCTTGAAATAATCGAATCTCCAAGCTTTTCTTGCAATAATTCGCACGTATTCTCGACAGGTTGAAACCAGTTGTTGTCAAGTTCATCTTCTTCCAATTGCCGTCATAAAAAATTGGTTATCATTGACCTATACCCCTCTTCATTGACAGCAATGGTGTCACCAGCTTCATTTCGAAAGAAGTACGAACCGATGATTCCACCAAACCAAAAACCACACCAAATTGTCAATTTAGGTGAATGCAATGGTTGTTCATGAATCATCTATGGGTTTCCTTCGCATCAAAATCGACTGTTTTGTTTATTTACGCACCACTCAGATGAAAGTGAGCCTTATTGAGCAAGATTATTTTTTTTTAGACAATTGTTACCGTTTTCAAGTTGTTCCAAGGTAAAATCGGAAAATTCACATTTTCTGTGGTCTGATGGATACAGTTCTTAAGTGAGGACAATTTTATATGGATGCAAGCCTAAGTCCTTTTTCAAAATCCGCCAGGTTGTCCAAACTCTTTACCACGTCTTGAAATCGACAAATTGCGGTCTTCAGCAATACTTGCTTTAGTATTTTTAGGTATGTTTTGAACATATCCAATTACTTTCAGCTTGTTGACAATTTATGTATCATTGCTTGTCTATGTTGACCGGATTATGAAATTATTTATGCAATTTGTACGTCCCCTTCAGCAAAACTTTGTGAAATATTTGAAGTAAACATTATACCTTCCTTCATAATTAAGACTCTTAAATATGGCGGTCATGGGTTGTTCTATGACCCATATGAGCCTTAAGGGCTAAAGTTAAAATTCAGCAATAAAGCACTTTCGCACAACAGCGACTTGAAAGCATTCTAACTGAGCAGCATTGAACCTAAATAGCATCAAACCATAATATTAGAGTACACCATGACCCATGTATGTATATGTGGCTGTGTGTGTAGTTGTGTGCCTAGAGCATTTGTCACCTGAGCCGGCTTATGCAGGAACAACAATAGTTGTTAATGGCTCATAAAAAACCAGCAGCTCTCCGTAGCTTTAAAATGCTCACAGCACATTTGCAGCCGTGTTTATTGCCATGCGTGTATGCTTGTGGGAAAACGCTGGAATGCAAAATATGCATATACAAAAGTAGATAATGTATGTGTGTGTATGGGTTAAGAGAGTGTGGTTGAATCACTGACACAATGTAACAATTTAAAATGTTTGTAGAACACTTAAGTTAGTTATGTGAGCAAAGTGAGCAACTCTCGCCGATAAATATAAATATACTATATACATACATACATCTATACATGTGTATTTAAGTAATGTAAATATATGTATGTATGATGTATGTGATCTAAATAGTTAAGTTGATATTGCTTATTATTAGAAGCTCCTTGGCTCGAAGGAATGCTTCTGTCTGTTTTGACCACAGCGATTACTATGCGACGGGCTGAGGATGGAAGAGCTAACTCTGATTTTTAATCTGTTAATTTTAGTTTTGTCTTCTATCTTACATGCATTTAAGCTTCATATATTCCTTCTTTGTATTCTTTTGTTAATTTTATCCTCCGTATACAACCAGAAGGAAGCGTCGGAGACCCTATAAAGTATACTTGTATATACTATAAATGATCAGTATGTTGAGCTGAGTCGATGTAGCCATGTCCATCTGACTGCCTGTTCGTCTGTCGTCTGTCCGTCTGTCTGTATATATACGAACTAGTCTCTTAGTTTTCATCTTCAAAAAGCTGCTCATTTGTCGGAACTGCCGATATCGGACCACTATAACATAAGTATGTATAGCTGCCATACAAACTGAATTGAAATCAAATGCTTGCATGGGAAACTTCCTCATTTGACGATATATGTATCTTCACGAAATTCGGTATGAGTTATTGTTCATAGAAATAATGTAATATCGAAAGAAATTGTTCAGATCGCTTCACTATAGCATATGGCTGCCATACAAATTGAACGATCGGAATTAAGGGCTTGTATGGAAAAATTTCGCAGTTGACCTGGTATCTTCACGATATTTGGCATGGATTACTGCTTAAGGTAATAATATAATCTCCGAAAAAATTGTTCAGATCGGATTACTATAGCATATAGCTTCCATACAAATTGAACACATAGTTACTAAAAGAAATGCACCTGTGAAGGGTATATCAGCTTCGGTGCAGCCGAAGTTAACGTTTTTTCTTGTTTTTTTTTTTTTTTAATTTCTTCAATTTTTACCAAAGCATTTGGTGACTCTTGTAAAGTGGTTGTAGTATGAGGGCCAAAGAGCTTGTCAATAAAATAATTCTGGACAAATATTTCGAATTATGCTTTCTCACTGATCTTGTTTCTGGAAATAAGTATATTAATCTTCTTTGGTGATTGTTTACTGGGACAAGAGAAGAAGGAGAACATTATTTGTAATTAGACACAGCTTTCGGAATTTTTTCCGGGAGTTTTGAAAAATTAATCCAATCTTCAGAGAAGTCTTTTCAAAAGGTTCGCTAAAGGTCAATAGGTTTCACCTTAGTTTACGATCAAACTATGTATATTGTACTCAATACTTGACGCTT
Source organism: Bactrocera neohumeralis (assembly GCF_024586455.1). Taxonomy (NCBI): domain Eukaryota; kingdom Metazoa; phylum Arthropoda; class Insecta; order Diptera; family Tephritidae; genus Bactrocera; species Bactrocera neohumeralis. Next base: position 19,048,831 of record NC_065921.1, on the reverse strand, counting down.
AACTAATTAATTTTCCTAATATGCTTTACATATTTACCGATATCATAGGTATATTATAGCTAGGCATGGTATTGAAAATAATGTTCTTCATTTAATAATATATATGTAATTTTTTTAGTAAAAAGTCAGCCATGGGTTAGAATAGGTTAGGCCATATGCACTCGAATTTGATCAGTTTTAGATGTGTGGTGGAATACCTTAAAGGTAATATTGGATTGATTTAGCTTAAGAAGTTCGAGAGATATATATATACATTAGACCTATTATCGGACAAGACCACCATGCCTCTTTTCATTATTTGAATTGACGGCCTTTTTGTGGGCGTGACAATGGCTCATTTGCAATAATAACCTTCTATAAGTGCTAAGGAATGGGTGTGCCAAGTTTGATCAATATATCTGAACTTTTACTCAAGTTATCGCTTGCACTGACAGATGTATGGCCGGTTAGGTTAGATGGGCAATCCCTCAGCAAGGCAGGGGATCACTTTTTGTACAGGCTTTTTTGAAGATAAACGAAAAACGCCATTAGTTGCATATCAGCTATCGGCAATACACCCTAAACTTAAAAAAAAAAATCTCCTTATGTGTTTTAGTTTTATTTCCGCAATTTTACCTGGATGTCGAAAAGTCTGAGATCCGAGATGTGCTGAGGAGGAAGTGCTGCTTTTCTCATCTTCCTTCAAATATCTATTCCAACTAGTATCCGATTGAACAATGTACAGTTAGAACTCCTATAACCTTTGAAAGATGGTCTTGGCTGAGAGCAAAGAATTCCTCAGGCCTCTTATGATGTATCCTGGGCAGAAAGGACTTTGCGAATACCAGCTTGCTGGGCTGGTGTCTGAGGCCCAATAGTACAGTGGTGAATCATATGAAGTTATCAGTTACAGAGTTTCCTATAATACCGTTGTGGTCAGGCACTCAAACCAGTCTAATCATAAAATAAGTCAATGCTGGAGATAAAGAGTTCTCTTTTCACTAGCCTTAACCGCACAGTCAGCGAAATTAAGGCTAACGTCGATATCTTACTTTCAGAGTGGATGGTCACCACTTTTCACCCATGCGTTTCTCGAAAGTATGTGAGCAGAAGCGACAGCTAGGACGACCTCAAATTATTCAACTCAATTATTTTAGAATGAAATCGAAGTGTGGGAGATTTCCAGTCAGTTGAGGCAGCTGTCGCGACAATAAACCTTGCGGCTATATCCACCAGTGCCATATGTAGCAAGACGTTCAAATATCTTAAGAACTAACTTTGGCGAGAGCTCTGCCGATTACCAATGGTTACTATACAGCTGTACAGGGCTACCGCTGCCTTCCTTGCTCTTTCCGTGATGTAGAGTTTCCACGAGAACTTCTTATCTAGGATACTAACTCGGTCAGCGGGCTGAGAGTATAAAAATCGTGCTCTCTTAAAAATTTTATAACACAATAAGTATAGGATTATATTTTTGTATACTCAAGAAGGTCTTAAGTTTATCACGAAGTTTGTAATACTAAGAAAGAAACGTCAGAGATCCCATAAATAAATATGTATATACCATAAAAGGTCCTCAGGACAAGCCGAGTCATTAAACCATGTCGGCATCTCTGTCTGTATATACGCCAACTAGCCCCTCAGTTTTTAAGATATCGATGTGAAATTTTGCATACATCCTTTTCTCACCATAGAAGCTGATCGTTTGTCGGAATCACCGATTTTGGACAACTATTTCATATAGCTAGCAAACTGACCTAGCCAACTCAAATCTCTGTATGGAAAACTTTTTGAATTGAGCTATATAGCTGCCATTTAAACTGACCGATCAAAACCAAGATAGAAATCTTTTTACTCGCTTTTATGGTCTAAAAATGCACTTGTGAAAAGTATTATGACTTCGGCGTGGTTAACGGTTTTTTTTCATCGAAAAATATTTTTTTATTTCTAAGACATTGAAGGTCAGGCTTTCGGAAAGTTTCCCTTCCATGTTTAATTGATGAGACTGCAGTTGAAATGACCTCAAAATAATATTTTTTTATGGTCTGCTAATTACTCAAGGAGATAAACTTTCATTTAAAACAAAGGTGACGAGTTTATGCTCCACATCGCGAATAAACACCCTAAGTATTTTTTTAATTTTTAACAAGGCACTTTCCATCACTTGTACCCTTAAATATGCTACATATATGTATGAGTTTGCGACTTCACTTTTTGCCGCATTTGCGTGACTTACCTATAATTCGCATTACCCCGCACCCTCACTCGTTTGTTATCCGCCCTACCACTTCGCTTGGTCGCTCCCCTTCGGCTGCATATAATTAACTTAACCGTACACACCACTTCCACCTTCCCCCGCCATATTTTCACTGTCGCATTTGCATGTTCTGCGGGTTTCAAGTCAAAGCAACAACAATAAACCAGCAAAGAAATAAACAAAAATGTCTCGGTGGCGCGAGGAAAAAAATCCGAAAAGCAAAAACATCGCAATCAAAATGAGTTTTGTGATTTCCTTACACACTATGAATTCCGCTGTTTGCTTTAATTTTTCCTGCGAACACAAACATCATAAATGTAAGTGTGTGTAAATTCATTTGAGTGTGTGTGTCGGTGTGTGTGCCCCGCCACTTGTTCGTCAACACACTTATTTTCGCTGTAGTGTTTTGTTTGAAGTTTCTCGCGTAAATTTTGTTGTTCTTTCCCCTTCCCCTCCCCCCTTTCGTTGCGTTTTCACTTTTCTTTGTGCAACAAACTTTATGTTGCACACACAAATACTCTGCCACAATGTGACAGTTAACACTACTGCCCCTACAAATAAGTTTGCTTTGCGCCCTAACACGATTTCTCTTCTTCTACTGCTGCTTCTTCTTCTACTTTTTCTTCTACAGTGCTTCTTCTTCTTCCCTGCCTGCACTCATATTTGCGCGCTTGTGCATGTGTGTGTTTTTGTAATTGTTACACATAGACAACAACAACAAGCACAACAAAAGCGCCTGTTACAACAACTACATTGTGTGTTGTAGTTTTTTTCCTATCCTTTAGTAGGTTACTGTTGTCCTTATTTCCAGAGATGCACTGCAGGAGCAGCTAAAAAATAACGGGATTTTATTTTAGCGCCATGAATTTTACTTCATTATTCGCCTATCTCTCTACTCTTTGGTAATTTTTGCCGGCAAGCGGGCTGCTACACTTCGGGTTATTTTAACAGTGCTCTGTAAACCGTTTCGTTTAGCAGAAAATTACTTTGTCTTTATGAGAGTTTGATTTTTCTGAACCATCTTAAAGTTTATGCAAAGAGTGTTTTGTGGAAAACTACAAAGTAGTTCAGCTGACGAAGCATAGTTTTTATGGTCCTTCTACATACATTTACTATATAAACTGAACGATCAAATTCAAGTTCTTGCATGAAAAACTTTTCGACAAGATATCTCCACTAAATTTGACACGGATTATTGTCCAAAGACACGCTTCAATTTCCGAAGAAATTATAAGAAAATATGATCGTTGTCCTCGCTCTATGTGAAAACAGAAGACGATGAGCCCCAGAGATATATTAAAAACACAATTACGAAAGACTCAAACAAATCTTTTAAGTGTTTTTGGAAGAACATATGATAAAATGATCAACATACTTTGCTTCTTCTGCTTTATTGGCGTAGACACTGCTTGCGCGGCTATAGGCAAGTTTACAACATGGCGCCAGCCCTTCTTCCTTTTCCCTGTTTAATGCCAATTCGAGATTCTAAATGTAGCCAGGTCCTGCTCCACCTGGGCTTTTCATCCAAGTGGAGGTCTTCCTCTTTTGTGTCGAATACTCTCAGAGCTGGCGTTTTTTCATCCATTCGGACGGCATGACCAAGCCAGCGTAGCCACTGTCTCTTAATTCGCTGTCAATGTGGTCGTATATCTCGTACCGCTCATCGTTCCATCGACTGCGGTATTCGTCGTTGCCAACGCGCAAAGGACTATAAATTTTCCGCAGAACCTTTCTTTCGAAAACTCGTAACGTCGACTTGTAGAGTTTGGTCTATGGTCATGACTGACAAAAGTGACGTGGGAGCCAAGTCTCGACTGCCACGACTGTTTGTTTGATGACAGGAGATATTTCGTTTTGCCCCCCTTCACTACAAACCCATTTGCCTCGCTTCTTTGCCCAACATATGATCGGTAGTTTTACACTCTTTTAGAAGAATATACCTTCTCGATTCAGCCATACAGCTCTAATTATTTTCTCCAGCAGTGGATTCAAGAAGAAGTTCGAATAGAAATTACCCATCTGAAGAACAACACACTTTATACTCTATCAAAAAATCAAGAAGATGTTTTAGGTATCCTTCGAAAAAATATATGTGCTATGCAAACTGCGAGTTCAAGTTCCATTCATAATCTCACAAAGCAATGAGAATGTTTTCACAAAAGTGTGAGGTCTCTCAGGGACTTCTACTAAATTGCTGAAAATAGTTTTACAATAATTGAGTTAATGTTTGAGAGAGAGATTTGTACTTTGAAGCTAAAAATCGTTCAGCATTGTCATCATCATTCTGACATGAGAAGTTGGAAGATGTGTCGCTAAAAATCGGCATCTCCCCTCCAAGTTCTTCAAGACTTACTGCGCCTCTTGATTCGCGCTATCGTAAAATTAGTGGAAATATATATGTGACTTTATTTAAGAGAATCTTAGACCTTATCAAGAAACAAATTGTTTTCTTTTAGATTAGATAAACTTTAGAAAATTCTTAGTCTTTAACATCCTCTCCAGAGTGTAGTCCTTTGTTAGTGTTGTATTGCTTTAATTTTCAGACAGAGTTTTTATTTTTGCCCTTATCATAAGGATATTTTTTCGTGAATAATCATGGGCAACTTTCCAGCTTGAGGTCGAGATATTCCAGATAGATACGTCCTTTTACAGACAATGTGTTCTCGTGAATATTAATCAGCAAATCGAGGAAAACTTTCCAAATTGAGGTCCAAAATATTCCAAATAGACGTCCTTATCAAAAGACAATGTTTTATTGAAATATTATTTAGAAAATCATGGAAAACTTTCCAACTTGAAGTCAAAGAATTCCAGATGGACATCCTTTATCATAGATAATTTTTTGTCGAGAGTAGTTTACAGTGAAACGTGCCCATCTTCCTGGACGTTACTAATCCGTGGACGATATTTTATTGAAGATATTATTTAGAAAATCATGGCCGACTTTCCACCTTGAAATCAGATGGACGTCCATTATCATTGACAATGTTTTCTCAAGAATTTTATATTCGGCCAATCTGGGCCAATATCCCAACTTGACGTCCGAGATAGTCCAGTTTTTGTCCATTAATCATTATCAACGTTTTCTCGAGTATAGCAAATCAGGCCCAGCTTTTCAACTATAAGTCTAAGATATTCCAGATGTACGTTCCTTACCCATAGACAATGTTTTCTTGAGGATATTATTCAACAAATTGGGAGCCACTTTCGATGTGGTTATTTCAGGTGGATGTTTTTTTAATCATTGATCTACCTTGATTATGAAAGACTCTAAAATTTAGAAGGTCATAAGAAATATACTTAATTTAACCTCAATTATTATACTGTCAGCCTAAAAGTCGGCAATACTTTAAAATTTTTAACAAATTTTGATAGTTTAATCTGATCACGAGCATGATGAAATATCCTTAAACCCACTTTATGTCATGAAATGCAAGCTGTCTTGAAACAATTACCTTTTTATGCATAATTCCTTATACATATCCTTACATTGTTAGCTACTTTACATATTGCTACATCCAAACACACATACTGCCATGCGCGCACACCGCACGGAAGCCTCAAACAACAAGTTTGTAGGTTAGGTTAGGGACATACGCAAGTATGACGGCAGCTACACCGGCAACCGCCAATAAAGCATGCATATGTGTGAGTGTGCACAAACACACCGTCATCAACATGTACACATCTACACCGTTATGTATCTATAAACAGATACACAGTTAGCTGTGTGTATAAGCGACATTCAACAGCCGCCGCGGCAGCAAGCTTTCGTCACGACCCGCAAAAGCGAGAGTATTGTCGGCGCACGTTGTGTGGTGAGTACCGGCCACTATACACCACACTTCACCACAAGCACGCCTTCCATTCTTCTTTTGTTATGCCGTTCGGGTCATTTGGTTGGCTCGCAAGGTGTAATACGGGGAAATTCGAGCACAGCGAGGCAACGGCTGCCGACCAGGCAGGATTACGTCAATCGGAAAAACCGTTCAGTCGCCGACGAACCTCTCACACGAATTGTGGTAAAAGCGCTTTGAGGTGCACGCGTACAGGTCGCCAGCCTGAAAATTTCAAACAAATAATGGAAAAAATTCAACATCCAGTGAATATAATATAAAGAAAGTGAAAGAGAAACAAAAAAGAAAATAAATTTCTGTGTGTTTGTGCATTGCTGCGCTGCACTAAAGTGGAACAACAGTTATTTTAAGCCGAAGCGGCCGAAAATGCGTGGCAGTGCGGCAGAAAAACGAAGCAACTGAAGTGGAAAAAAGTTTCAAAATTCTTTTGGCAGGAAATGGCTTATAAAGTTTGGAGCCCAAACTTTGCCTAAATCGTGAACGAAAAATATTATACTAACAACAACAACCCCAAAAACAATATAAACGACTCCAATCGGCACGAAGTCAGTGGGAAAAAGCTACAAAAAAAGGTATATTCCTAACCTAAATTCCCTAGCACACTTCGCACACAAACACAGCCACACGCCACAACACCCATACACATACCGCGCGCATACATATGCAAAAGTACCGTTAGCTGCTTGCTAGTGTTGGTGGCGTTGCCATACTGGCTATTGTGTGCAACGGCGTTGTTGCAACTGCAGTTATAGCGCGCTGAGCTGCCGTTGGTGGGCCCCGAGCGCGTGAGTGAGAGAGTGTGTGTGTGTGTACGTGGGGTCCTCCTCATTGCCAGTGTTGGTGCAGTGCTGCGTTCTAACGGCGTGCTTGTCGGTGTCCGTGTCTGTTGCTATTTCGCGTTTTTGTGTCGGCGGGCAGACGGTCGCTTGGTCGGCCGGTCGGTCGGTCGGGCGTTCGGTTCGGTCGCTAGCTTGGCTGCTGGATGGGGTGTCGGCGTGCACGCCAGCATTCTGCAGTGGCTCAGTGCGACGGTGTCGGTGTGCGTGCTAGCGTGTGCGTTCGCAAAAATTTGTGCGGTGGAACATTTTTCAAAGTAAAACTCAAAGCTTTGAGCTGGTGGGATGAAAAATATTTTTTTAGATATATTTATTGCTAATTAAAGGTGTGCTAAGGCTAAAAATAAATTAGTGAAGTAAACTGAATTGAGAAAAGTCAATAATTTAAGAAATTTGTTGAAAATAACGGTAAAGTAAAATTGAGAATTAAAGAAAAGTAACTAATTTGAATAAAAATAATTTTTTTTTCAAATTTTTAAAGAGAAAGCATAAAGAAAAGTAAACAAATATTAAATGTTATAAAAAAGTTGCAGAAAAATAGTTATTTAATAATAAAAAACCAAAGCGCAAACAAAATAGAGATTACGATTCAGAGCAGTGGATATTTAAAGCGGCCAATTTGAGCTCTGAACATAAGAAGAAGTGAAATATTTCATAACTGAGGACAACAAAAGCTATAATTAGAAGCATGCTTCAGAAATTAACTGACGGTATACTAGAAAATAATGAAAAAAGCATGTTTTTAATTTAAGAAAAGCTTAAGCTAAAATTGTAGGCGAAAAAAAAAATTAAAGGGTAATCAAGATTATAATATATTGAATAAAGGCGTGAATTTCTTTAAAGAAAAAAGTAAACAAAAATATATGAAATTAAATTAAAATCATAACATATTAAGTAAATGCGGGAAATTCTTAAATATAAAATAAATAAGAAATTTATTAATGCAAAAAAAAGAATAACATTAAAAATGTTGGAATTTCGTCAAAAAAAATTTAATTATTAAAGTGAAAAAATAATAATTGTTTGATGTAAAACGCATTTTTTTATTAAACAAAAAAATATTGAAATAAAAAATAAAAATATATTGAATAAAAGCTAAGATAAATAAAAATTATCGTAAAAAAAATAATTGACGAATAAAATCTTGCATGAAAAAACGCTAGTAAAAATTAAAAAGTAAAAAAATAACAGTATGTTGAATAAAAACTAAAATTTCTTTAAAAAATTAAATAATAAAATTCATAACATTAAAAAAATAATAATATTTCAAATAAAAGCGCGAATGTCTTCAAAATTAAACAAAAATTATCTCAAATAAAAAAATTTTAAATAGAAAAATAATGGTATGTAGAATCAAAATTATAATTATAATAAAAAATTAAAAAAGTCATTAAAAAAAATAATATTAATATTTCGAATAAGAGCGCAAATTTCTTAAAAAAGAATAATATTATTTTCATTTAAATATACATATATTAAATTTTTTTATACTTAAAATAATAACAATAATTTAAAAAAGCTTCACTTTTTAAAACATATCTAAAATTTAAATTCAATAATTTTTTTCTACATATAAGATAATGAAAATATTTTGAAAAGAACTTTTGTTTTGAAAAACAAATCTAAGAAAAAAGTACAATAATTCTTAATAAAAGTTTACGTTTCTTAAAAAAAAAATGAACAAAAAGACTTTTAAAATAAAAAAATTAAAATAAAAATATATTCAATAAACATTGAAATTTCTTTAAAAACATTTAAATAAAAAATTTATTGAGGTATAAAAATAGTAGAATATTAAATAGAAACCTCCGCTTCTTAAAACAAAAAAAAAAAAAGTTTATAGAAGATTAGATTTCCATATATTTTAAAAGCCAACAGCAAAACTTAAAAGCTTGGAAAAAAATGCCAAAAAAACTAATTAAAAAAATATATATTTTTTAAGTATCTTTATATAAATTTTAAATATTTTTAAAAACATTAACAAAAAAAATCAAAAAAATATTTGAAAATTTATATAGAAAAATTTTAATCTAAAAATTACCAAATTTGCATGCATTTTTACATTAAAAATCATTGCTTGTCCCAGACTTTAGATATATACATATACATATGTACACACATTTACGTCTATATATGTATGTATATGTGTTAAAATCTATGTCAAAGCGAACGCGCCAAATGGAAGTGTCGCAATGACCGCTGGCTTACTTGGCAACAGCCGGCGATGACTCTTGGCAATGCAGCAACTCTGCCAATAACTTTAATTGCATGAAAAATGTGAAAGTATTTCGCATATATTTAACAAAACGAATAAGGGAACAAAAACAAAACGGAAGTTGAGTTATTTTTCATATAATAATATTACTTTATATTAAGAAAAAAAAGGAAAAACGAATAATAATTAGAGATGAAGGCAAAATGTGAATTGAAAAATAAAAAAAATATATATAAAAATAAAACTTAAACTAATAAAAGCCACAAATAAAACAATGAAAATAAAAAAAATTAGGTAAAGCCAACAGTTTATATTGAAAAAAATTGAAAAAGTAAATAAAAAATATGAAGAAGAGAAATATTAAAAATAATAAAATATAATATAAAACATAACAAATAAAATTGATAAAATTTTAATTAAAAAAAAACATTATAACAAGATAAAATTCAAATCAAGCTAAATACAATTAAAAAATAACCAAAATTTTAATATTTAACTAGAAAAAAAATAATAATAAAAATATAAAAAAAAATAATAATGGAATAATTAAAAAATATAAAAAATAAGTATTTTAAAAATATTATTATAGGAATAGAACGAAAAAAATGGGACTAAGGCAAAATGTGAGTTTTAAAAACTCTTGAAAATAAAAAATTTATAAATAAAAAAATATAAAAAATAAAAATAAAAATATAAATATTAGTTTTAATAAAATATAAAAAATAATAAACAAAACTGATTAAATTAAAATTTTAAAAAAAAAACTTGTAACAGGAAAAAATTCAAAACAATAAAAATTAAATTAAATAAAAATATTGAAAAAAAAATTTAAAAAATAAATATAAAATATAAACAAGAAATATTATAAACCAATAAAATATAAAACATAATAAATAATAATGATAAAATTGAAATTAAAAAAATTGTAAGCAGAAAGAAATAAATAAATAAAATTTTAATAACAACAAACTTTTAAAATGTAAAATAAATTTAATACTTATAAAATACAAAATCAAACAGTCACAATCGCTTAAAGCTTAAAAAGAAAACAAAAAAATAAAAAACCCAAAAGTCTTTAAAAAAAAACCTGTTAAAAAATTATTGAGGCAATTATTGAAATAATCGTGCACAGTTATGCTAAAAGCGCATATAACACTAACTATATTTGTACAAAATTATAAACAAAAATGCACAAATAAATATGTCTAAAAAAATTGCAATTCATAATAAATTTCTCATGTTTTTTCTCAGTAAAAAGCAGCAAAAATAACAGCAAATAAATCAAAAAAGCAATACAAGCGAAGAACTTTAAACAAAAGTGAAAAACTCCAAACAACAATTTAACGCAAAAACAGTTTGCATTAAATTTGTGCAGCGAGTGTGAAAATTTATTTTGGCGTGTTCCATGTGCAATTAAATAAAATAACTGATAACTGTAAAAAATGCTGAAAAAGTGAGTTTAAAAATGCGCGCACTTCTCAATACGAAATGTGTGCGTGTATATACTTAATATGTAGGTCATAAAAAATGCAATAGTCAATAAAATATATACACATACATACACGCATATGCCTATGACGCTGAGCTTGGCTGCATGTGTGTTAACGGTAATTTTTGCGTGCGAAAAATTCAAGCTGCTCAACATAGAAAAAATAACCAATAAAAATAGTAATAAATAGCAGAGTAAACTAAAGAAGGAAAAAATACATTAATAGAAAATAAATAACAACAACAACACATAAAAATATCGTTTGATTGAAAAAATCGCAAATATTTATAAAAACTCATATGAAAAAGTTACTAAGTAATTACGTTATGCTAACATCATAAATTCAGTTTTCAATAAAATAGTGTTAAAAATGCATTGCAATTTAAAACAGTGAAAAACAACTGAGAAAAAGTGCTTTCCGTAAATAATAAATCACTGCAAAGATAAAAGTATAAAAATATGTATAAAAATGTCTGACTTTGTGCAGAAAAAATTTCCGATTTCAGAATAATTTTAAGGTAATTTCAAAATATAGAATGTGTGTTATTTGTTTTTGTAATACACTTTTTCTGTAGGGTTTTCTTAGATTGTTGGAATAATTTAGAGTTCGCAACACAAATGTTTCATGATAAAATAACAGATTCTTCTTTTTGGCTTAAAGTATAATTTGAAGTCTTTGATTATTAAATAATAAACAGCGAAAAAGTGAATTAAAAGCCGATTCGCTGCAGTGGCAATCTTTAAATCATAATTGATTTTTACAAAGTGTCAACTAACTATGCTTTCGGGTGACGAATGTTTTTTTTGGCCATCTCAAACCTTCAGGAATATCAATAACATTATAACGGTAATTTCGCTAATTAATAATGAAAAATAATGAGAAAAAAATTATATCAAAATTTCTTTTACAACATATATACGTACTTTAAGATCAGCATGGCGAGGCAGTCCACTGATGAAGAATCTCTCTAACGGTAAAAGTTTATTTTTATTTCCCTTTCATCAGGATGTTAAAATATGAGACTTTTGAGATCTAGACCAGTTAGCAAAATCGGAACACTCAGGGGTGTACATGACCGCAAGGTCCTTCTAACGCTATTGCAGTTGGCGTCAATAAAAGTTCAAGTAAACTCTTCGCTCTGAAGGAGACATAACTGGAAGCTGTCCCATCAGAGTTCAAAGTGTAAGATTGAACATTTTACTGACGTTAGCCAACTGCAATAGCTGTTTGGAAATGAACTGGTCTGAATCAAAAGTCTAGTACTGAACCAGGAAGCGTTGAGTTGTTTCCACCTCTTCCTCTTCCATACAGCTTCCATCAAACGCATCGGCGTCTGGTAAGATTACCAAGCTTACACCATTGACGCCAAAAAGACAATGGCCTGTTAAAAGACCCAAAACTAGGGAGAGGTTAACCTTACTGAGGGCAAAGAGATCACTAGATTTCTTGCGATAGTGAAAAATTGAACTGAAGTACCTTTGTTGACATTTTACTTCGGTATGCTATGCCAAATTACGATAGAAAGGCTTTTTGTGGATGAATGTTTCAAAGCCAGCGAATTATTAAATTACGGTAAACACATAGCATATATAAATTTTAAGTCTCAAAATTTTCTCATTATTTATTAGCGAAATTACCGTTATAATGTTATTGATATTCCTGAAGGTTTGAGATGGCCAAAAAAAGCATTCGTCACCCGAAAGCATACTTAGTTGACACTTTGTAAAAATCAATTATGATTTAAAGATTATGACCTTTTCGTTCCTCATCTTCAATAGCAATTATCTAAATATTATTTCTATGTTCCGGCTAAATAACGAAAAACCACGTCAAGAATTGAGTATGTCAAGTTGGCTACCTGGGTCAAGTAAATATAGTACGTCTTTATATACTTAAAAAATGACATTAGCGAAATTTTATGCTCCTCAAATGCGGTATATTTTAACTTTTACGAGGTTTTTGTAAATACAATCGTTTAAGCGGTTACATGGATTTCCTTGGGTAAAAAGTAGTTTATTTTCTATTTTTTTTTCTCATTATTTAAAAATGAAATATTTTATTTGTACCTTTTATTATTACAAACACAGACTGTTAACAGAGAAAGAAATTTTGAAATTTTTGGAAAAAAATATTTTAAACTCGGCCAGTGATGCATGAAAACAGATGCACGCGTGTTGGCAGAATAACTCCTTACAACATCATCTCAAATTAAAAACCATATGTGTTTCAGTTAAAATCTTAACTTAAAGCTTGGACGAAAAAAAACTGAATATTGGATTTTTGGGAGACATTTTTGGCAGACATTTAAAAAAAAATTAAAATTTCGAAACATTTTTGTTTTCAAATAGATCTAATCGAAAAAAACTCCTTCGCTCAGGTCTTTAAAAATAGTATAGAATTTAATAAGACAAAAAAAAATCGATTTTTTGAAACCCGTAAACCAATGTAACTCTTAAAAGATATTAACGATTGAAATTCACTATTTTAAATCACTCAGTAAAAAATATATTTTTTATTTGCAAAAGCCATCGTCTAGCAGGAAGTTTTCTGATTTACAAAAACTACATGTACAATATTTCGATTGAGTTAAGCTTATCAAAGGAAAAGAAAAAAAATAATTTTTGTAGATAGTAGTGTATTATCCAATGACAACGCTGAGGTTAGGTCCGGTCATACTTAAAATATTTGATTAAGAAATTTTTATGAAATTTTTTTTTAATAAATAAAAATTAAATTTCTGTTTATCTACCTCATGAGATTGAAGAACTTTCTTTTATTTTTATTTTTTTTTTAATTAATTACATTAAATTTAGTTTAATAATTCAAAAGAGTGTCTAACTGAATATCATTTCCATACCAATATTCATATAATTTTAATATGGTTTCAAAATATACTAGAAATTTCAATATTACGTATACGCCACGTCTTCTACTTCTACTAGCTTTGCCGCATATGCACTCAAATTACCAGCATACATAACATTTCTGTGAGCATAAATTATTTATTTAGGTCCATTAATTCAAACGCTACATTTAGGCTATCACGCTCTATATCTTTCGCATACGCTCTCCCTCTATCTCGCTTCATCTCCCTTCGCTGTATCTTCAATAATTAAACGTATACCAATTCTGTTGAAAGTACTTAGTGGAACCATCTCGATGCTGCGCCAAATAGAGTTATCACTTGAAAGGCATAAATTTGCTGCTTGCTTTGCTTACGGTGCTTACCGTTGCACGCTTCACCTCGCTAACCCCACCACGTGACTGGTGTGACCTAAAATAGTAAAACACCGGAGCTCGCCGACAAAAGTAGCCACATTTACGGCAAACGAACACAGCGAAGTGAACAGCAAATAGTCGAGATTGCTGTAAATGCGAAACATGAATAACTGTAAACACACATACATACATATATATTCATTTATGTGTATATGTGTGTGCGTGTGTGTTTCAGCGCATGAAGGTGCTTGAATGCCGCTTTAGTAAATAAATCCTCACAATGCTAAGTTATAACCTTTACAAAATTTGTTGTTGTTGTTAGTTTTTGTTGTTTTAGCTGCAGTTGGCCATTTTGTAGTTCGCCAGCGAATGCTGCCGCCACACCACACTCAAACAGCTGCGCAAACAAAGCTCCACTCACACAATCACAACCGCCCGCTGTGCCACTTGCGCTTATGCTCCAACATTTCGTCGTGATTTCTTGCTGATTTAGTTGTTCTCGTTATTGTTGTTGCTGTTGTCGCCCACTGTTGTGTCGTATTTAAGGTAATTAATAAATAAAATACGACATTTAAGATAAATGCACGGCAATCGCTTGAGTAATGTGCGAAACGTGTAGCCAACTACCATTGATTTGGCGCATTCGACAACATCAACAACAACAACAACAACAAAAAGAGTAATAACAACAAAAACGCAACCGCCAATCGTTGCTTACGGCACCTGAGCCCCTAAAACCGACCCCAGCCGCTTTCGCTTTATGGCTCACTCTGTCACTTCGCCTTCGTCGTGCCCCACTTTCTCCCTTTGGCAGCTCAGCTTCTCGCACTTCCTGGCATTTCGGCTCGTAATAATACCGCCGTCGAATTGCGTAGCGTTTTGTGGGTCACTGCCGATTTGTTTGGAATTAATGTATTAATTCTTACGCTAATTATAATTAATGAATTTTCCACTCGCTACAAGTTCGGCTCAATTACCTATGTGAATGCTAACAACAACAGCTAATGGAAACATTTTCTTGCCACTAAACAAGTCAACGGCTAAAAATAATTCATAATCAGATAAAAAATTGTATAAACTTATATATAAACTTATTTTTATTCGTGACCTATGCGTCCATAGGAGTTTCGATGAGTTTAGTACGTGACCGCTACTTGTTTAATTGTTGTTGTTGTAACAGCAATAAAATATTAACGAAATAAATTTAAGTATTACTGGCGATTTGGTAGTCCTTGGCTGGATAAAAAATTAGGTCTAATTTGCTTACCTTGACCCTTTCTAAGAAGGTTTTCATGTCAGAAATACACTTCAAGTACAAAATTACGCACAGAGAGTCCAACACTCAAGTGATTTGCAAACGATGACATTCGAAAATTATTTTGAAATCAAAGTACATTTCATATTCGAAAATCCTTTTTTTGAGGAAATTTATCAAGCGATAGCAGATGGGATCCAGTTAGCAGGTTCATGAGGAGAAGTCATAGTTCAGGATGCCTGCGCTTGACGGGAATTTTAACAGTCACTGTAGCCTCACTATCGATATCTCTTCCAGTATATCATACCGTCGGGAACCCAGATGCTTACAGCATAGTCTTGCCAATGCGGGACAAATGGACAAGGGATGCTCCATTGTTTCCCAGGTGCCTTGCTCCAGACTTCCTGCAGACTTCTCGAGCGTGTGTATGTTTGAATCTTCTTTCTCAGTTGAAGAATGGAGTCATTGTTTGCCCAACCACTATTACCCACCGAGCCATACCCGAAGGTTCTATATATAAATTCTCCTGCCGCTAGTAGTTGTTCCGCCGATTTTGTTACACAGTTATCAGCGAAAAGGTCTATAGGTGGCAGGTTTGCTACCAGTTTAAAAACCGCCGTTGGAGTTGTTCTTAAAGCTCTCACTATGCACAGCGCAGCGAGACTCTAAACCTCTCCATTGCCTTCCGGTAGGTGCATTTCCGTTCGCCTGTCCGCATATGCCACTATCTTAGGGGCTTTGCTGTCCAAGTTCATTAGCAGTTCATTCACCACTAATGTCCATAGAAGCGGAGATAGCACTTTACCTTGCGGAGTATCTCTACAGACTTTCATGGTCTCGCTAGCGTCCTTTTATTCTGCTCTTATCCTTCTAGAGGTCGTAAGGCTTCTGATACAGCGATGTATAGCAAGACTAAAACCTATTGACGGGATACTATTCGGAATGTATTCCGCACAGACGTTGTTGAACGCTTCAGATATGTTCAGGAATGCTGCAAAAACTGAAAATCCTCATCGCCTTATTTGAATATTTATTTCAGTTACGAGAGAAACGCGGTTAAAGGTTTACGTGCCGACGTTGTCTGTTCTGAACGTTTCAACACTTAAACGGTTTGGAGAGGGAAATGGTCTTCTTCACTATTCTACCAATTAAAAAATACTTTCGGAGCATAAAGTGTACCTCAAGGCAAAAACAAAATAATCAATTTTTTGTAAATAACTACTAGACTGGTATATTCCTCTAAAGGGCCTCTGACATTTCGTAAATTAATATGAATATGAGCGGCTAAGCTTGGAAAGGTTCAACGAATGGCCATCTGGTGCAGCATCCCCGACTACATGTACCAATTTACTTATATACTATATATTTATATGTACATTTATGTTTCGTGTACTCATGGTATAAATATGTTCATCATATACAAATCTAGACATTCAGCGAAGTAGCTATGTATGTTCACTATGAAAGCACCCGGAAGTGTTTGAAAGTAATCATAAATGGTTTCCATGTCGAAAGCGCAAATCCATTTCACTGCTTTTATCTATCCATTCATTCATTCACAAGGCATTCATGGCAGCGCCGCACAGTTAACACTCCATGGAAAATCAGCAAGCCAATGCTATAACAGAGGTATGAAGTTGACTTTTCCGCACGTTTCGCCCACTCGCCCTCTTGCTGCAGCCTTCACTTCTTGCATTTTATAGCGCTTCACTTTGGTCGAAACGTGTCTCGGGGTGTGCAAAAAGCTCTCCTTCTACCTCAATTATTTCGTGTAATAGCTTTTAGTTTTATTACTATTCTAATGACTTTAGCATAAAATGAAAATTGCAACAACACTTCCTGTGCTGGCTGTGCTAACTGTTTATCTAACAGGAAATTAAATATATGTGTGCCAGTATTTATTCTGCTCTGTTATTATTATTTTTAAGTGAAATTACTTTCCGAGTGTTCGAGTGTCTGCTTTAGTGGCTCATTAAGTTGAGAAAATATGTAGCAACTGTAAAGTGGAGCAGAAAATGTGTCGAATTATAAGTCACTTAGCTTGTTTTATAACGAGAGCAATTCATTTATTTACTTACAGTTTATATCCATTAGTTGGTTGTTTTAAGTTATAATTTCTATGTGACATTCAGCGAAAAAGAATCGAAAAAAATTCCTAGATTAATTCAGTAATATATTTTCCATATATAGACTTATTTTTTGAACTTTTAAAACCGTGTTTCTGATTATTCACATTAGAACTTTTAATATAAAGAATTTTTGTTTATTTTTGATTCCACACATTTTTGAGGCACAGATATGCCATTGTCACATTGCCCTCTCGATTAGTTTTAGTTGATACATAAGTATATATTACAACTGTAAGATAAACAAAATTATTACACTCTGTAGCAACATAGCAGCATAAATGTTAACAAACAATTTGGAATTGCTGTTATAATCCCTGGCAAACAACAAAACAATGTAATTAGTTCGTTTTATGTTACTGCAAACCCGCCGAATGATCGGCTGTAATTTCGTTACAGCATACATTACAGTGTAGGAATGTTACATATTTGCGCATACAACAGTTGTTGTCTCGTCATCGCGAAGCAGGGCAGCAGCACTGCAGAAAACTATAAGTGCAACAGAATGACCGAATGTTAATGCAATTTCACACATGCTCGTTAACATTCTCTGTTTGATAATCGTATGTGTCGGTAAGTGCGCGTCGGTACGTGATCGCGATCAAAGTTTGTGAAAAAGTAAGAAATTAATCATTTAGTGGATTTTTTTTGAGTATTATTGAAAAATTATTCGAATTTGTGAATGCAAAGTGATAAGTGTATGTTAATTAGTTAAGTGAAAGTGTACAAATGCAATTTAGCAAAGCAGTGCACAATATTGTTGGCTTGGCAAACATGTTTCAGCATGCACGTGTGAAAAATGTGCGTTTACTCGAAGATTCCAAACTGCGCGTTATGAACGCAGCAAATATACATACATACGTATGTATAGTAGTAAATCTAAGTTTAGTGAAAAATTTATCAATATTGGTGATATTTTATTGATTTTATTGTTCTTTTTGAAAGTTCGAAAAATTCTAAAACTAAAACAGGAATTTTTTATACTTACATTTAGTACGCGTAGATACATATGTATATGTATAATTGATCTTTTAGCTTTAGTAAATATATACTATTTATGTACATATTATATTAAACTCGTAATATGAAAAGTTTAATGCTTCATCCTGTTTTCTGCTTTCTTTTCAGCTATGCCTGCATATTCCAGTGTCCAATTAAAAATAAAAAGAAAATCATAAAAGCTCTAAAATATATTCCATTAAAGTATAACTTTGTGCATAAATCATAAAATAAAAGAAAAGTGCTAAAATATTAAAATATAGAAAAAAAGAAAAATGAAAATTGCAAAACTTGAAACAATAACTTCTTAAACTCAGTAAACATAAAATGCTACTAAAGTACTTAAGTTGAAAAGCTTCCGCTAATTAAAAATATAATTAAAAAAAAGTGAATTAAATAAATAAATTAGTGTAAGATATATTAAGCTGATAATTTAGATTATTATATAATAATAAAAAATATACAAAAAAATAAAAAAATAAGTGAAAGTGTGGTTCGTTGGAAAAATTGTTTTTATCGGTTGAAAGTGAGTACGAAAATTAAGAAAAAATAAAAATAGTTTTCGTGAACGCGGTAAATCGCGCCTAAAAACTTATTTAATTACTAAAAGTAAATATAATAAATATACTCTGGCTATCTGTATATAAAAAAATAATGTTATTAAAAATATATAGTCGTAAAAGCATGCACAGTGTGTCACAAAAGTGTTGAAACTTATAAATATTAAGAAAATAAATTAAATAAAATCTCCAAAAAAAATAATAATAATAGAATAAAAATTTAAAAAATGTAAAAGCATGCGTAGTGGTCACTTAAGCGTTAAAATTAACCAAAACCAACAATAACAAAATATAATAATAATAATTGTGTTATAAAGCAGGCGAAATAACTTCGTTAAAAGCATTTGCTGCGGCACGAGAATGGGATTGGCGCACGCAAAAGGTGAGTCCACCAAAGAGAAATTCTATACA
The DNA here is from genome assembly GCF_024586455.1 of Bactrocera neohumeralis. Lineage (NCBI taxonomy): Eukaryota > Metazoa > Arthropoda > Insecta > Diptera > Tephritidae > Bactrocera > Bactrocera neohumeralis. Next base: position 19,029,627 of record NC_065921.1, on the reverse strand, counting down.
AAGCATAATAAAAAATAAATAAGGGGGGAAAAAAATTACAGCCTGAAGCCCTTTCAGCTGCTTGCCTTTGCTTCACTCGCTGGTGCGACGTGACGTATGCGCAACATTTTTAAACATTCAAGTAAGCCGCCAATAGCGGGCAAGCGAGTCATTCAAACATACTTTCAAATAAATGCGTATATATAGTTGTTTATTTGTATATGTGTTTCGTGTGCATATATGTGCGTATATATTTTTGTATGTATGCATGTACGTCTGCAGTTTATAGGCACTGGGCGATAACGAATGTTAAAGCACGCCGCGTGAACACGAGATTGAATGTCACGCATATGCGCTGCCGCTGCCTGTCTATTTGTGTGTGTGTATGTGTGTGCTTGGCTGGTAACAACAATTTTGCTTGTAACTTTATGTATAAATAATAAAGGCAAAGTGAAAAGAAACAATAACAATTTTAAAGCATCTCACGCGCACCAACTACAATGGCCTCATAAAACCGCAGATTTTTTGTGATTTATACCCACTCTGCATGCGCCGTAAAAAGTCCATATTTGTGATGGAGCCACAATGGCTTAACCGCGCGCATATGTGTACAGCGTGCTATAAACTAACGTATTAATAAAGCTTTTTCATGCAAAGTGAAGCCTGGTGGGTTCATATTCTGCACAATATGTTTACGTGTGCGTGTTGTTATACTGCAGCTTGGCTCGATTTGCGTTTCCTATAAATAAATGCAGCACATAAATACTTAATTTTCGGCTGAAATTCGAGCTATTGCAGTCGTTTGCTTGTATGGCGGAAAATAAAATACTCTTTTCAATCTATTTTTAGTTTTTTTGCAACTTTTTGCTGTCAGGCATAGTTTTTGTCGTTAATTTGGTGCAATCGTTTGTACAGTTTTGGGTTTTCAAGTGAATTCCTTTCATAAGCAGCGCAAAGTCAAAACTATTTGTGCAATTTTTTTAATTTTAAGAAATTTATTTAGGTCAATACGATGGAATTTTATTGTTTATAATTTATTTTGAAACGATTAACGGGACAAAGTATTTTTTTTTTGTCCCAACTATTTGTTGTCTACCCTAACATGACTATATTATTATTATTACGTTTTTATTGCTCTACTTATGGTCAAACTACTGACCAAATCCAAATGGAATTTGTAGCTAATTGTAAGGCACCTAAATTTTGTTGAAAAATATCACTTTGAAGCAAAACAATAACATTTGTTGGTATTTGCGATAAGAAACAATAAATTTTTTTCCATTTACTATAATTTAGAAAATATTGTTATGTTATGAATAAAAACTTTCCGCTCTTTAAATTTCTTATTTATTTTAGAGCCGGAATTAAATTAAATTTTTTTTAACTCAAATTTAATTGCAAAATTTTTTCTCTAATGAATTTTTGTTAGTAAGGTAATACATTTTCCTCCTACATCAACAAAAAAGTCTTTACTTTGCTCAAAATCGTTTTATAATTATTCTCAGTTAGTCGCTGAACAGCTGCCCAACGAATGGCTAAGTATATAGCTTGTTTTATTTTTTTATTTACCCATAGTCTTAGTTGATAGAGTTTTTTTATTCAAATTTAGTATAAATTAAATTATAATAGAGAATTATAATAATTATACTTACAATTTCCGGGCACTTTTTTGTCACATGTAAGTACAGTCAAGGAAATTCTCAACATATACCCTTCGATTTTGCTTTTCTCTTTGGAGAATTAAAAGAGTGCTTCTGTAAACATTAAGAACATTTGAGTAGAAGTTTATTTGCGAAAACCAAATAAATGATGGCAATGACAAAAACAAAAGTAACCAAAACATGAGAAATCACCCGGAAAAAACTCTTCACACAGCTACGATACGATATGAAAATTTGCTTGGCGAACATTCCTGTTTTAATCTTGGTGCTTGGTCACTGCTTGTAGACATCGGTGCATAGGAGTTTTTAAACTTTTAGTAATATCCATCGCAATTTTGTCTCAAGCTTGGGTAAGGACAGTTTTTAGGGTTGCTTTTCTTTTCTAAAACATTCCAAATATGTAATCGTCTTTACATCTGGTGATTGTGATGATAAATTTATTTACCTGTAGGCATTATAAGGCAGTGCCGAAGAAGGCGTGCTGTGTGCTTAGAAGTAGCCTTCAAGTTGAGTTTCAATATGTTTTTATAGGCACAGCGATCCATAGTATGTTCTGCAAAACCTAAACGAGCAACTCCGGAGGAAGTCATGGCAACCAAAACTATAAAGCTGCCGGCTTCATATTTGACTATAGCCATGTATGTATAATATGCTTCACATTTGGCCTGTTCTAGATCCCACATCTTTTTTTTGCATTTTGTGTCATCGTGCAATCTTGCAAGAACTATAAAATTAGCCTATTTTGTTGTTTTTGCCATTGAGAATACTGCCTTATCTATAAAAAATTTTTCCGACGTCCGATATTTATCCTTAAAATTCATAAATTCAAAAAAAAATTTAATTAACGAAAAAAGTATTATTAAAAAATAATTGATTTTCACATTATTTTCAAAGAACTTCAGCACACACTATCATTATGCCTTTGGAAATATAATATTTAAATATAAAATTTTAACTATTTATTTATACGGGTCAGATTTTCCAAATTAAGAGCACTCCTAACTGCCTTTTTGTCTTATTTTAATTCCTTATACAATTTATTTAAAATATTCCTCAAAAAAAAATTAGAAAAACATTTGATGTTATTTATTTAATTAATACCTTTGGCTCTGCCAGTACAGTACATTTCAAATATGTGTCATTCCCATTCATAACTATACGTTTTGCCAATAAGCCGACAACAGCGACAGCTATCGATCTTTGAAATTTCGTACAATTTAAACTCTATAGCAAAAACAGTCTTATTGAAAAAAGTACTTCTGCTTGGATCACTCGTTATTTAAACACTGCAATCTAATTTAGTTGAAATCACCCAACGGAAGTGTCACTTAAAGCTAGTCAAATATACTTTTTGGTGTTAAACTCCGAGTTTATGACAAGAATTGCTAAACAGCAATTTAAAAGTTCAACTTATGAAGCATTAAATTCTATTATATGTATACTATACATTATTTCTATACTATAGACATATAATTTCAGTTTTCTTGGTCTACAAGAATTTCTGAGAATTCTTCAAACTTTGAATGCTCTCAGCTCTGCTAAAGTACGTTCAAAGCAATTTGAATTTAATGGAGTTTATTTAAATTGTTCTTTAAATTTAAGTTTATCTGTGCCATAGCTGCATTTCATAAATTACAAAAGAAACACATTTTTTACTTTTTTTGTGGTTTTTTGTTTTTGTTGCAATGCTTTGTGTTAAACAAATGTTGCTTTGGAAATAACAAAGACAATTGCTTTCTAATTGAGACAGCAGTGAAATATTTTCGGAATAACCACATATACACTATGTATACCATACACATAAACACACACACACACATACACAGCTACGCACATTTATTCTAATTTGTTGGGGAAAACAAAGTGAAATGTCCAACTGAATTAAATCCGACAAGCAACAAATTGCTGAAATTTCTGGAAATCAAAATTATTTCATGAACAAACAAAATTTGTCTGCGCCTTGAGTAAACAGCAAGAACAACAAAACACAGAAAATTTCCTGCAAAAATGTGTGCATACAAAAGGCAACAACAACAAGCACGTAGCACAGAGATCTCGAAAGCACTTTGTGCAGATTTTTGTTGAAATTCAATTGAATTTTCTAATTCACTTTGCGGTGTCTAAGCAAGATTTATTGTGTTATTTGCAAATTTCTTGCCGCACTGGCAACTTCTTGTGTGTTTCTATGTATGTGTGTGTGCTGGCGCGATATGCATCAAAAGTCATACAATACCCACAAAAATACACGAGCTTGTAGCTGAGTGAAGCCCAGCGGAAATGAAATGAAATTGTGGGCACAAAATGGAATAACTGTTTCGCAGGCGGTAAATCAATAAAACGCCAAAAAACTCGCTGACGCGTTGACTCGCTGAATCGCTTTGTGTTTGTTGTTGTTGTTATCATGCGATAGTAGTCTTGGCTTTACAGTTATGGTTGTGTGTAATTGTTGTTGCTTGTAGTTGTCGTTGCTTGTAGTTGTTTTTGCTGTTAGTTTTCATTGCGTGTTAGTGCAGTTTGCCGGCAATCGAGCCGCATGACTTTGAAAATTGTTGCTGCTTTTGTTGTACTCTACTCGTTTGAGTCTACGGAACTCTTGTCCGAAATACATAAGCGATTTTTTATATGATTTTGTCGCTCAAAATACCAACTATATACTTCCGCCCGCGCGCAACCTAAGAAGAAAGTATTCAATTGCCTTTTCATTATTCCCTTTAACTTATGTGGCTTGTTTTTGTTTTTTACTGTTTCAAATATTTGCATATTACAAGGAATAATAAAGTACTAGCTGACCCCGCAGCCGTTGTCCTGCGTGAAATTATGTGTTTTGAAATGAAAAAAAGTTGAAATTGTATTGTGTCGAAAATGATTTATTTTCTATTTTTCTACATTTTTTTAATGTAGCTCAACTTAATAAACATAATTTTTTGATTTCTGTTCTGGTGCGTAAATATACAGAGAAGATGGGTTTCCAACTCGTCAACACGCCACATATATCTGGCCGTGTGAAAAACATAGCATTTCCCGATTTCCTTGTGTCCTGTTGATTGTCAACGCAAAGGGAATTTTCCCTGGTAATTGAATACATTTGAACTGAAATGGCTGTCCCTTGTATTCGATAACTGCGTCATAATCAGTCGGGTTCCATTACACAGTTTCGGCGCATGAAGATTGTGAAACATAATAATGACAGATCCAACTTTTAGACGCAAAAGATGCACTCAAGCAATTGCAGTTACGATACTTTGACCAATGCTCGGATAAACATTCGTGATGAATTCATCTTCCGTTGAAGTGAATTGACAAAAGGGAGGTGAAATTGATATCAAACCACTGGAAGTATCAACCGAAATTTGCCCATTTCCAATTCTAAGCGAATATCCGTACAATGTAAAATGTCGTCGGCAATGTCATTTTTTCGTATCCCATAATTAACGCGAATTTGAAGGCTGATATGTCGAAATGATCTTCGCGAAATGTATGCGAACTTCAGTGGCATGCGAAGTAACTATCGCATTGTCCTGCACAACAGTCTACAAACTTTCATGAATTGCAAAAGTAAATATCCTACAAAGCGCTTTATTGCAGTTCCCACCCATTCGATACTGCTGATCTCATATCGTTCAAGGCCAATAACCGCTATGTTGCTTTCTTTGGAGACGTACTTGCAAACGTATTTGATCGATTTCACCAATCTGCAATATTCAACATTGACATGAGTTTTGAATGTGAATTAGACAAAAGGGGCGTATATGGTACGATCCATATGTTGTCAACTTCGATGTGTTGTTAACGTCGATATTCACGCCTCTAAATGCTAAATGTTCTGCCATTGTCGTCTGGTGAGTGACGCCGATACAGTTAATATCCATCATTTCCCATTTCCGTTTCCGAAAGAAAAGCACATGAGTAGTGTTTCGTGCATTTATTGTCAGGCATACAAACCAAAGTGGGATTGTAAGGTTCGCAAGGTCTATGAACCATATTGGTTTCCACAACTTCGTATAATTCTGATCTGGTGTAATCACCATCCGCATCCAAAGAAAAATGTGTGTGTGCGGCAAATCTCTTTTTTGCCACTCAACAGAATACATTCAGCATCTAACAGCACCATATATACCATAGGTTGCTTCAAGATAAAGACCATCAAACATCGCAGCTATTGTTTAATAAGTCGTGCTGTGATATCGTTACGATCGCTAGCTGATTGACCGCGATCCATAATTCCGCACGTATGTCATCGCATTTTGGGAGTACTTCTTGCCTTTTCTTGGGCTGCCATACGTTGATGGCAAAAAGAACGCCGACCAATATTAGCGCGACCTCTTCGTGGCTTCGTAACAAATTTCAATCTGTAATTGATCACATCGTGTGAAACACACATAAAGTTTTCACTGAATAATTTTAAATAATTTTTCCTTTGGATAGCCGGAATAAAAAAGCAAGCGACCGCAATTGAACAATTCAAATAATTTACAAATCAAAAATTGAAAAACAAAACAAACAAAAATTGAAAAAAATGTGTATGGAAAATGTTACTTTTTAGAATTGTCCAATTTTCCGACTTCTCCTCATGAAAAGTATAAGGTATTTGTTTCTAAACCTTTCCCGATCCACAACAAATAACCTTTAAAAATTTCATCAAGATTGGTTCAACCGTTCTCTTAGTGTTACTAACAAACATTTATTTTTATACATATATGTACATATGTACATATGTATGTATGTATGTAACGTTTGTATGGGGGAAAAGAAAAGGGCTGTTTTTAGGGGTTTTCCGGAAATTATTCGAATTTTTCGCGCCGTAAAAACCATCTTTGAACTTCAACGAACATTTAAGAAAAAGAATTAGCAAAATTGGTCCAGGCGTTATTGAGTTATGCGCGTACATACATTTTTGGTATTCATTTTTATTTATATACATACATATGTATGTAGATTTCGGCTTTCAATTACCAAAATACTTAAATTTTTTTCTGATATTTCATAACTCAGCTTGCAAAATGACTATAGCGAATATGTAATAGTTTCTTTTCTGCGTTGGAAGTAGTTGTAAGTTTCACATAAAAATCTTTCCAAACAAATTTTATGATATTTTATAAACAGAAAACTTGATTAGAACTCCTTCACTTAAATTTAGAGTCGAAACCATCGTTGTCGACTAATACTGCTTCCATAACCTAAAATCTATCATATTTACAGTAGACTATTCAAAATTGTGCCCCAATAAGTCTATAGCATTGTCTTGAACAATAACTCATGGCAACCTTCCTGAAGTTATCTTGTCAAGTAAACAATTTTTCCGTACAAGAACTTGATTCATATCGATTGGTTTGCAAGATAACTTGTAATATAGTGAGTATCAGCAAATGAACAGTTTCTTTGGAAGAAAAGGACGGAAATTCAGCGACTATTTCGGGTATTTAGTAAGAGTTTGATTCATTGACACGCCTTATATCCAAAGCTTTAACCAAATGTGTTTACTCGATTCATAAAAGATGTTGAGATTCCCGGTTTGTTTCTTGTTTCTGTAAGTTTTTCGCTGTCATCGTCTTTAACAGAGGTGGCTGAGCGGCTCGCATGAGGCAAGTTTTCGAAAACTTCACGACTTCCACTGAATGCCTTTTGTTGGTGATAAAATATACTCTCCAAAACACCTTTTGACCACCATATAGTGGTTATACCACAAAGAGAGGTTTCCTCATACTGTCTTGTATGGCTAAATCGACTTAGATTACCACGCTTATCATTTGTACATACAAGTATATATACTTTATCGGATATCCGACTTTTTCTTGTGTCTGTTACAAACTTGGTGCACTTAATTGACTCAAGCTGCAACTTGATTTAGACGGGCACATTTACATAAATTTTCATATTTTTTGCTAGAATAACCTTGATTTTATTTTTATATATCGACACAAAGTAGAGTCAAAATGTTGGTACACTTGAGAAATTTTGACTCAGAACTTATGTTACACTGCGCGAAGCCAATTTTTCTCTGTCGGAAACAGAAAAAAGTCACAGGCAGCCAAAGTTCGCGAATGCGGTAGCTCAGCGAAGGTTGAATTTATTCATAGGAGTTCCTCTACAATTATTCTGATGGCTACACGATGATTTTTGGAACATTTTTTCTTAAATTTTTTTGATGTTTTGTCATTAACAGAGTTGTTGGAAGTCTCGCATGGCAAAGTCCTCGATGACTTCACGATCTTCACTGAATGTTTTGCGCCATTTAAATAATAGTGTTCAAGATAAAGTACCACAGACTTTCAAAACACTTTTGCGATTCCCTCAGAAATTTTCAAGCAAAGTCGATGTAATTTTTTTCGCAGTAAAAATCGCCAAAAAAACTATTCCCAGAATCACGCTTATTCAATGCCATAAAAATAGAGTTGAAATATCACATCATGTACTTGAAAGATCTGCAGTGATTCTTTTCTATAGATCCTCTTCTTCTTCTTTAGTGGCATGGACAACGCTTACTCGATTATAGGAACTCGAATGAGACTGTTTTTTTACTTTTACTCTGAGCTGCTTTAGCTATATGTAAAAGAATCGTTTCTGGCCACTTCCAAGTGAATGGCGCTCAGAAAAATTTCCTCACATGCGCGAACTTCTATCATCAGATTAACAGCAGTTGCTTCAACTACTTTCTCTACAATAGCTTCCTGTTTTTTCCAAATATAAAAAGGAATATATTTACAGATGAATCGAATACTCGCTAAACTGTTAGGAACTTTAAGTAAAGCCGAAATTTCTGACGAATGAGACTTTTTTTCCCCTTTTGTATCATATAGCTGTCATACAAACTAATCGATATGAATAAATTTTTTGTATGGAAAAAGTTTTTATTTGAAAAGGTTTCTTCACAAAATTTGACATACTATTGTTTTCCAAAGCAAAGCCACAATCTCTAATATCCTTTTATGGTATAAATATGTACATATCTCTGAACGGGATTATAACTTCGATGCAGAAGATGTTAACATTTTCTCTTGACTATGCTATTTGTATATTCCTAATCCTGTTTTTTTTTATTTTTGGTCTCATTTTCCAATTTCTTTCGGAAGACCTTGAACTAAAAATCCATTTTCTGCCTTATTCTGAAATATCATCTTTTTTTTATACCAAATATAGCACGCGGTATAAATATTTCTGTGCAGCAAACTCAATTGCCCAAATGACTTATTTACTGCCAAACCAAAGTTGACTTCAAACAAAGGCAACTTTAACTTCCGTTTATTGATTTTTGTGCAGCCAACTCTATGTAATCTACTCTATTGCTTACTGACTAATTGCCACCATGGCGAATGCATGGACGCAAGGAGTTTCATTCACCACAACGGTACACTGACTCAGCTAAAATGTTGCAGTGTGAATAAAATGCTTCGAGCAAATATTGTGGCTTTGGAAGCCGCCGTGTATAGTGAAAAGCGAAAGCATTCTATATACCACATACTATATAAGTATACCGTTACATGCATGTGCACAGCGGAATAACGGCACAATTCACTGCGACTCACATTTCACTCGGTTGGCCTTTCACTTTTCCCACAAGCGCACAACTCCATCACATAAAATAGTTCACACACACACACACACACATACAAATATGTCGATGTATATGAGTCTGCATACTAACAGTGTTCCTGCCCACTCTCTGCGACTTCATCGATTTTGCATGTCGCGTGCTGTCGCGCTTTCAATGTGATTACTTTCGACGATTTCTGTTTGTACTCGCACGAGTACTCCGCCTATTTGGCCATTATAACGGCTTTATTGTTGCTGTTGCTTCACTTTTATTACCAAACACACACATACATACATGTAGACAATATGCTGATGTGCTTGTGTTTGTGTTGGTGCCCGTCTGTCTTCGCTTTTATTTGTGTTTCCAACTGAAGTTTTATTGAATTTTATTGCGGCAGGAAGGAAGCGCGCGGCCGTTTCGTCTTTCGTCTGCTCCATTTTGAATTTGGCGAAAAATTACGAAATCAATTGTTCAGAGGCGTTTCGACGCTAATAAGTTTAAGTATCTGTTGTGGCATGTGCTTGTGGAACTTAAGTTCTCTCGTAATTCACCACACGTACTTTAGGCGAGTATTTAATAGCCTTTTTGGGCCGTCGAGTGCAATTCAATTTCCCAAACACGCCAAATTCGGTGGGCTTTAGATATAATGCGCTGATATTGACTTGAAATTTTACGAGTTTTATGCTAATAAGTATTGTGGGAATGGTTATTTAGTTTAGGCTTACACGGAAAATTGATAAAAGCTTTAAGATTAGTTCCCAATTTTTTATGCTTATACTGACTCTCAGAGTATTGAATTCTCTATAAGAACCAAGATCCGCCAGGAACGTGTATAGGTCTATAAACAGCGCTACTTTAAACACAGGGCTTGAAAATCTGCCAACATTCATATTCTATAGTAAAAGAGGAATATGTTGAAGAATATTTTCACGAAGCTTTTCAACAAGGGAACAGATGGCAGTCCAAATTAAAATCAAAATTATTATTGAACATTAGAGATTTCTCAACGACAAGATTAAAACTTTTCCTTGGATTTTCTTAGAAGTTGCTGAAAAGTATTCAGTGGTTTAATAAGGTCCCTTTAGTTTTGTAAAACCAACTTTCTTATAGTTTTTTCTGATTAAAAAAATCGAACAATATATTTGAAAGCTTTGAATGAGGTTTTGGAAAGCTTTTGTCTGTGAACTTTTCCGATTTTACCTTAGTTTAGACAGAATAATATAAAACCAAGTTTCTTGTCGCTTACTGAAATATCGGAATATCTATATTCTATATTTAGAAGTATAATTTTGGCACAGAATTTTATAAAATCAGCTTTTATGTACCGAAATACCAGAAAAGATTTTGGAAAACTTTTGCATTATACTAACTGATCAACCTGTACGTTAGATTTAGACTAAAACTATCTTTTATGTCGCCTACCGAAATATAAGAAAAGCTTTTCGAAAGCTGTTTTTCAATGTAATGTTCCAATAAAATCAGTTTTTGGATTGCTGACTGAAATATCAGTTTTTCGAAAGCTTTCGCCAATTTATCTAATATTTTACCTATACCTAAGTTAAGACTTATGACTATCTTTAATGTCCCTTAATATAATATCGGAAAAGCTTTTCGGTAGTTTTGGACTTAATATTCTACCCATACCTGAATTAAGACTTATAACTACATTTTATTTCAGTTTAGGTTTTTATAAATTCAGCTTTTATTTCGATTTCCAAAAATATGAAAAAGCTTTTGGAAATATCAGAAAAGCTATTCGGAATCTTTTGCCTGTGAACTAAATATTCTACCCATACCTGAATTAAGACTTACACACATAACTTTAGCTCAGGATGTTATAAATTTAGGTTTTATGTCGACTTCTGAAATAACAGAAGAGCTTTGCGAAAGCTTTTACCAATGAGCTAAATATTCTATATGTATAAATATAACTTTGGCTCCAAATGTTATAAAACCAATTTTAAGTGTTTTACTGAAACATAAAAAAAGCTTTTCGAAAGCTTTTACCTATGAACTAAATATTTTATATATATAAGTATAACATTTGCTCATATTGTTTTAAAAGCAGCTATTATGTCGCTTACTAAAATATCAAGAAAGCTTTGCGGAAGCTTTTACTAACTTACTAACTTTTCTACGTTTACCTGTGCTTAGACATACTAGTAGATCTGTGAGGCAAGGCTTCAAGTATCCGAGAAATTTGCTTCAACAATAGATTAAGACATTAACTGAGCTTTCAATTGAAGGAACGACGTTTAACCAATAGTTTTAGACAAAAGAAGTAGAAGATTAGACAATGAAACATAAAGTTTACTTTCATTTTGTTATGTTGATGTTTTTGTGAAGCCTAATTCTTGCGGAGCTTTAGCGCACTCTATTGAACTTTTCTTCGTGAAATACTTTCTAACTTTGTTAGTTCAATTTGAAGCGACGACGATTCGCAAATATACAAACAAAAATAAAATAAAATCAAATCAAAGTAAGAGCGAAATAGCCATAAATACTTAAAAGCCACTTTTCCCTGATTTCCCGTTATCAAAATGATGACATATAATCATGAATATCTTAAAAATAACTTAATATCACAGCTAATGACATTCCTTCCAATCATTTACAAAAACAAAATTCATTTCCAATTAACTTAAAAGCCCTTGAATAAGGAACAATCAGAAAACAACAATAACAAGAACAAACGCCATTTAACCGCTTAATTATTGAATACTGCACATTAATGGTGAAAACTTTCTGCCATTACGCCAACAGCTGTTCATATTTCGGCCAACAACAACAACAACAACAACAAAAACATTGGCCTCACTTTATCGGAGTAAAAGTCATGCTGTTGGTTCAGAGTTTGGCAACCGAATTCTTTTGCCATTTAATTTTGTAATTCAATAGCTACAGGCAACAACAACAACATGCAGCTTGAGCGACAGCCGAGAAACTCGAAAAGCGAGCAAAGAAAATTATATGGCTAAAAGTTGGTTTTCATGGAATTTTTCGTCGCTCGTCCACTCCCTCCACCGTCTTGTTAGTCTTGTGTTTAACGGTTATTATGACTTGAAGCTTGTGTTACTTATGCTTTGTTTACCACTCATCCATCTCACTGACACTTGGCTTTGGCTCGCAGGAAGCAAGAGTTTGTGTGTGTGTGTGTTGACATCTGTGTGTTCTCTTTATGCTGATTTCTCTTTTTTATTTACCTTTTTTAAACAAGGTATATTAAGTTTTCTTCAAAGTTTGTAACAGCCGTCACGAAAACTCTTCTGTCTTTTATAAGAGAAGTCTCTCGGTTTATGAGATACCCTACGCTTTGTGACCAAGAAGCTGCTCATTTATAACTGACAATGATGACTACTCTTCTTCGTCTAGAAACTGGTCCATTAAAATCAAGTCCTTGTAGATAAAGCTTTAGGTAATGTTAATTTTCATTCGAAAGAACATTCATTGGCATTTCTTTTTAGTTAAGATTATCTCTTTCAAATGTTGTTCATGGCTACGTCTCAGATGATCAATGGACAGATCATCAGTCCAATTTTTGATGACTCGTTCGAGCACTTTTGAATCTCTTCGGGTTGCTCTTCAACCGAAATGTTCGATCATAATCAAGAAATATAAGAAATACACTCGTGTAGGGTATTATAGCTTCAATGCAACCAAAATTAACGTTTTTCTTTGCTTTCATTATTATTTTTTTTGTTATTTTTTCATTTTCGCATTTGCTTTGCTGCTTCAACTGTGTATAATTAAGTTTGTGTGCCGTTGCGCTGTGCCATGTGTTGTTCTTGCCGGCCATTTGTTTTAGTTGTTGTTGATTTTATGTCCATGTTTGGCTTTTTCTCAAACCATTTCTTGAGTTTTTTCTTTTGTTTCTCTTTTGTCACACGATTACATTAATCAATGTTCGAGCTCAGCGAATTAATTTATAATGTTTGAGAAAGCTGTGGGTGAACAGATAATTTTGCCGCAGGTCAGAAGTGTCAAAAACAGGCCTCTGACTTTAAATGGCTGCATGTTAGTGACTGTAAATAGTCATTAATTGTTAGCGGTACTTAATGTTCATTTGTTTTTGTATAAACGATATCACTGTGCAAGGGAGGGAGATTAAAACATACGGCAAATGATAAATGGCATCTCATTTCTCTTTAGGAAATTGATTTAAAGATGTTGATTTTCTTCCAGCAAAAAACGTTTTTTAGTGTCATAATGTTATTAGCTTTTATTGGGTGTCAGTTTTTTTCTTATACTTCCTTTGTTATTAGTGCACCAGCTAGGAGAAGAAATAAAATTAGAATTTTTGCTTGCAGAAAAAACGATGATGATAATAGAGATATTTCCAGTTTGCAGGGTTTTGTCTATGTTTTAACGATCCATTGTACTTATCGCAAGGTATTAAGGTATGCTCGAACAACACAAAAAAATAAGAAACAGAGAATATATTTCCAAATATTTTGAATTTCACAATCTACGTGCCTTTTAAGAAAGATGGTTTTGTGCAGGAAAATCTAAAAATTAAAGCAACAGACAGAGAAATACCTGGGGTCATGATTTTATAAAATAAAAATTGTGATCTTCTTACCAGAAATATATCGATAGTAAGCAAATAAGCATTTAATACTTGAATAGCTGAAACATTCCGCTATAGTAGACAATAGAGGTCTTATGTTTAATAAGAAAAAGTAGAAAGGTCTTCCAAATATTAACCCGTTTTTTCTATAAAAGCATATAAAAATGTTATGATATCCCGTTAAGATAAGATAATTTAATTCTGAAGAAGTGACTGTGATGAAATTGAAAATTTTTAATTTATACTTCGCATGTTTTTCGAATCGGTAAATTTGTTTTTTCTGTAAGTTGGTAGTATTATTAGTGATATCTATACTAAATTTCACGTCAAAATATTCATTAGTATTTGAGATACGCGTCGTTTTGTGAAGCTCTAAAAGTGAATTCTTCTATTTTTACTATGTCTGAATTCATTGAACAAAGAAGTGCGATAATGCACCATCTCATAATGCATTGTTTATTCGTGATTATTCCACATTTTCAACTAATATCGTGCCGAAAGCACCGCATTCGCCTGGTTTACTTTCGTGTAACTTGTGGCTTTTCAGGAAATTCACCACCCCGAGTACACCGTTTTGACTCAATTGAGGATATAAAAGCTGAATCGAAGAAGCCTCTGATGGCCATCACGACGGAGGATTTTTCCAAATGCTATGAAGACTGGAAAATTCGTTGGCATAAATGTATTGCTGCGGGAGGGGATTACTTTGAAGGAGCTAAAATGGACAAAATTCACCTTTCAATTTGATCACGGTAGTATAAGTCTGCTTGGTTAGCGCTTCAACTGCATAAGTGATTTGAGCGACTCTAAACGGCGGTCTTCTCAAAACTAGAGAGACCTGCTTCTTCCGCTGCTTCCCCAACTTATAATTACAACAATGAAATCATTTAGTGCTATCGCCTTAGACATACGCTTCAAGTAATATTTCTCTTGAACATGTATTAGGGCGAATATGGTATGGAATTTTGTAAAATGAGAGGTTTATTCGTCGAGTGGGAACTTAAGACCATATTTGAAAATAGATGCATCTGTAATTCTATTTTTACGGTCCGTTCTAGTTACTTTGCCCCGACTGGTTTTGTAACTGTATGCTCTTTAATTGTTGTTGTTGTTTATTTTTCTGTTTATTTCACTGCTATCTTCATTTGAAAAATGTTTACTTTTTACTTAAGCTGAACTTTTGGTTAAACATCCGGTGTCTTTCCTATTATTAATATAAGAATTCAGTAAGATTTTAAGAACTGCTGTTAAAGTAAGAATTTTTGGAAACTTCATTCTGTGCATAGTTTTTAATATTTAAGGAATTTCATCTCTGAGATCAAGACGGAGTAAGAAAATATTCTTATATTATAAACTCTTAGTACTCACAAATATCGATTATAATATATGTATACTTCATTTGCAAGGCAAGAGACTGTTTGCTATTTATTCTTTTTCTGCTAATTTAGATGCGGTCAGTATACGAGAGTTGCTAATATCAAGCTTGAGAAAAGTTGACTTGTTTTTATCTTAGATTAGGTTAAATGGTCCATCTAAATATCTTTGTATGGTAGTGGGTCATTTTATCTACTCCCCCTTTTCTACGCCAACGCAGAAACCTCCTTGCGATCTCGTAATGGCTCGAGCTGTGCACTAAGGGTATCCCTTGCACTTCAGGAATATTTGACCATTTTTCTCCGTGTTTTTATGATATAAATATCCGTCAACAATCAAAAACATATTTTTCACTCCTTCAACGAGTTCTACGTTCATTTTCACTGCAATTTAGAAAGCGAAGATAGTTGCAATGTTAATCCGAACGTTGTTTAGGACTAGTTCCACAAATTCATTAGAAATATGTATGTACATTAGAAAAATAATGATAAGTAAAAAGTGTGCAGTAGAAATTTAATTACGGAGAAAAAAAGAAATGATAGAAAAAACGGACTAGAACAAATGGTGTACAATTCCATGGATAGGTTCACGATGGTTCATTTTGATATCTATTGTAAATACTCTAAAGTAATGATCGAAAAGACCTTCAAACAAGTAAGGAAGGGCTAAGTTCGGGTGTCACCGAACATTTTATACTCTCGCATATACATATTTTTCAAATACCGTATTTGTGTAGAGTTTTATTCCGCTATCATCATTGGTTCCTAATGTACTATATATTATACAGAGAAGGCATCAAATGGAATTCAAAATAGCGTTATGTTGGAAGAAGGCGTGGTTGTGAACCGATTTCACCCATATTTCGTACATGTCATCAGGGTGTTAAGAACATATTATATACCGAATTTCATTGAAATCGGTCTAATAGTTCCTGAGATATGGTTTTTGGTCCATAAGTGGGCGAGGCCACGCCCATTTTCAATTTTTAAAAAAAGCCTGGGTGCAGCTTCCTTCTGCCATTTCTTCCGTAAAATTTGGTGTTTCTGACGTTTTTTGTTAGTCGGTTAACGCACTTTTAGTGATTTTCAACATAACCTTTGTCCACCTCCCATACAAAGGTTATGTTGAAAATCACTAAAAGTGCGAGGGTATTATCCGATTTCTTCCATTTTTCAACTGTATATGGAAATGCCTGAAGGAAACGACTCTATAGAATTTGGTTGACATAGCTATAGTAGTTTCCGAGATATGTACAAAAACTTAGTAGGGGCGGGCCACGCCCACTTTTCCAAAAAAATTACGTCCAAATATGCCCCTCCCTAATGCGATCACTTGTGCCAAATTTCACTTTAATATCTTTATTTATGGCTTAGTTATGACACTTTATAGGTTTTCGGTTTCCGCCATTTTGTAGGCGTGGCAGTGGGCCGATTTTGCCCATCTTCGAACTTAACCTTCTTATAGAGCCAAGGAATACGTGTACCAAGTTTCATCATGATATCTCAATTTTTACTCAAGTTACAGCTTGCACGGACGGACGGACGGACGGACAGACGGACGGACGGACAGACGGACGGACGGACAGACAGACATCCGGATTTCGACTTTACTCGTCACCCTGATCACTTTGGTATATCTAACCCTATATCTGACTCTTTTAGTTTTAGGACTTACAAACAACCGTTATGTGAACAAAACTATAATACTCTCGTTAGCAACATTGTTGCGAGAGTATAAAAATGACAGAACGCTTAGAGTCTGTCAGAAATTTTTTGAGGGGGGTAATGTAATTTTAGGCTATTTCACCAGGTTCGCAAAAGATATGACTAATGAGATGTTTTAACCTCAATCTCACAAACGCTGGACAATGCAGAAGGAGGTTCCTGGATATTACCACGTTATCTTTCCCCATACAAATGTAACAATTAGCGTTCTACTACTACTTCTTCTACTTCTAGCGTTCTACTCTAGTCCTGAATGGTCTCGTAGTCGCCCAAAGTCTAGTAGTTGACCAGCGCCTATTATTATCAACTAATGGATAAACTACTCGTTCCCAATCCGATGTAATCGTGACAAGGGTACTTTCTCTTGCATTCCATTCTCCCGCTATTCCGCTAAGACCAGGCACTCAAGCGAGTCTAATAAAGTACCTTGATGCTATCGGTAGTGGGGACAAACATTATTTGACTAACTTCCAGCGAATAATGAACGAGCTCAAAGCTAGTATTACCGCTCTGTGGTCGGATGTTCTCCTCCCTAAAATCCTCCTACATCACCTGCTATCTTAATGGTAGTCAACTCTGCTTGAAAAACGCAACAGTGACTCATTAGCCTTAAACTCTGCTTTAAGGAGAGTTTCTTACATAATACCTGGACTAAGCAATATTACTTGTATTTCCATGCCAAAACTTTAGACACTTACTTGGTTATAAAATCGGAAATCCACTGCATTCTGATCTACTTATATCATAAAAGTTTAAGTCCAGCACATGGTGTTACGAATATTTGTAAATGAGACGACTGTACTTTATACGCACTCAGTATAGTTTCATAATCCAATTACATACACAAAGATATTGTTTCTCTGCTCTTAGTCTTTGTTATTGTGTTCTCAGCTTTCGACTTTGATATTGCGTACTCAGCCTTAGGGTGTTTGATATAAAATTTCTTTTTGCGCTACAGATCGATGCAAGCAAACATATTGTTGCTTATCCTATTTATTACCACATAAGCACACATATACATATGTTTACATACATATATATGTTATGTGTATAGAGAGGTTCATTTTCTCAACAGATTTCTACAAATCCAGTTATATTGCAAAGCGTGTTTTCACCAGCTGCATAAAAGAGCTTTCACATCTCAAATCTAAAGTCTTCGAAATAAAACTGGCAGCCAAGGAAATGAGGCAAAGTACGCATCTCAACAGCAACAAAATTCATTTAAACTTGAATGACAAAATCGTAAACGAATCGCTCTGTTCGGTCGGTTCGTTCGGATTCGTTTGCGCTGCCGCACATAAGCCTGTTAAGCTTAAAGTATATTTGCAATTTATCTTGTAACTACTTTTGTTTGTCCCTTTGCCTGCGCTGCCGCTGCCGCTTTTGACTGCAACAAACACGTCGTGTGCGTGTGTAACGGTAAAAGAGAAATTGAAAAAAGTGCTTAAGCATTTTCTTAATCAGTGACACCCAAAACCGCAACGTAGCTTGTCAAAAGATGAAAGCGAAACACAAACGCAGATAAAAAGCCTCGCTTGGAAGGGGTTCCTATCTGGGTCACACACTTTGGATGCGCTGCAACGGAGAATTTTTACAAATGTTTTTTTGTTCTTTTTTGCTTTATTTATATAAATAGATATACAGTTTATCATGCTCTGTGTGGGCGTGTTTATTTCAAAAAAGATATGTTTATATATATGGATGTACGTAGACCTTGCCTCGCCTTAGATTTGTGCTAAAGCTTGTGCGCCACCGCCAGCAACCGATACTTTTAGCAGCTTGCAAGCTGAAAGGAATTGCTTCATTGTCAAGTGTGGTTTTTTATTTGGTGACAGCCAAGCTTTGTTGCTTTAAACTTTGATATGTGATATTTATCTAATATTTAGGGATAGGAAGGGCAGCGTGAGGAGATATTGAGTTTGCAGTTGGAAAAATATATGATACATTACATGAAAGAGTGTAAAGAATTATTTCATTGAGAATATATATTTTTTCATTTATCCTCTGGGCAAATAATGCATTGATTAAGGACCTAAGACACATTGGTTATCGTCTAAATAATTTTCAAGCTGCTGGGTTGGCAGTTACTGGCAAGAAGTAATTATCGTTTAATGTGCTTCAAGAATTTTATTGACTATATTTTGTTGGGTTAACGGCAGGAAAACATTCCTAAAGTAATTTTGAGAAATGCTTCTGACTGAACGATCCTTGGTCGCATAAAAGCGGGACTCGTTCTGTTTACGTAAACCTTACTTTCATGACAACGGCGTTGTTGACTCAACAACAACTTAAACGTAAATATTTTCAAACCTTTAAAAACGTTTCTCGGATATCCAAAGGCTCTGCTTGTGATAGCAACTTCTACGCTTTTAAATATATATATCTACACAAGAAAATATAATGCAAATAGGTTGCTGGGTTCTTAAGCTAGCATCCTTGAGTTTTATAGTATATAACTTTAACTTTGAGCTTTTACTTATCTGTAAGCTCCACTGGTTTTCTGCCAGATATCCAACATGCAATAAAGGAGGTCTCAACACTTTATCCAAATGTGTCATCATCGGATATATCAAAGCGCCGATTTATAGTATACTTTCTTTTGTTTTCTTGAGAAGCTCAATAGGCATAGAAAAAGTGTTTCAGCTTTCACTATTTAGTCCTTCCTTATCCGTTGGTAGGATTTATTGACGATTTTTTCCCTGAATTCTTAGGGAATCGATTTAAAGTTCACACGAACGTGGAAACTTGTCGATTAGTTGTAAGAATTGATAGCGATGTTTCTGTCAAGTGTATAACAACACAAAGTTATATAACCCTATAGTTTATTGACCTATCTCCCACCTTTAGTCATTCATATTCAAGTAAAGAGCTCACTATTCCTAATTCACCTATTAGAAAAACGATATTAACCATCCAGCAAAGATGTATTCTAACTGAGCGCTTGAGTTGTGAGAGATCGCACGTTGGTCCGCAATAGACAATGTTCCAACGTCTCATAATCTTACGCGCATGCTCTGCATTCTACAGAATCTACTTTTCCCATTTAATGAAGGTGGGATCTTAAGGGTAAGTGCCCTGTAACCCTATGACCCCTACAATGTCGCCAAGTTCGGTTTTTGCTCTGTCCACATCAACATTGTCGCAAAGTAACTTTGTGGTGTGACCTGTATTTCTTGACTTCCAGACCTCAAGTGTTTCTACAGGGTTTATTGCTTCAAACAACCTTTAAAGGAACTGAATGGCCAAATGAATATTTGGGGAATTGTGTCTCCAGCTGCCCCCGAGTGGGCCAGCTCGTCTGTCTTTTTATTTCCTTATATTTCTCTATGACCGATTACCCAGATGATATTAACGAGTTACCTACTAAAAGTCTGGCTATATCTGCTTGCATAACCTAACTCAATGAGACTTAGTATTGGCTATAGGATATTAATGGATCTGCTGGTTACAACGGAAGTCCACTTGGCACCTTCTGTTATACCTACAATTTTGGCCTAAAAGACCGAACTTTAGTCATTTATTTTGAGGCTGCATTCCACGTCAGGATTATTACGTTACGTTCCTGTTCTATTTTAGAACTGTGATCACAGAACCCAATCTCCTTAAATCGTGGGTCTTCTTTACTCAGCCGTATTGCCAGTTTAACCAGAGTTCATTAACAACGTCGAGTATGATACCATGCCCGTATTGACGCCAAGCCCGCCTCCAGTCTCCTTAAATCAAAGCCGGCTGACCGTAAGCATTGACTCATACCTCACTTCGATGTGTATTAGCCGGATGTCGAGGATAACCTCAAGAGCCTTTGAGGTAGTTTTCAATGCGCATCAGTTGATTTTGATGGCCGCCCTGGACGTGGTTCGTCGTCAACGCGTTCTCGACCCTCTTTGAATGATATGGACCAATCAAAAACACTTGCTCGCGACAAATGATTATCACTGAAAGCCTTTCCCAACATTCTGAACGTTTCTAATCCCCAGCAATTAGACAGCAAGAACTGTTGCACCTGTCTCAGGAGTTTATAAAGGCAAATTTTTCGATAATATCATCCACCATACCACTGCACCATAAGTTAGTATGGGGCGAGCAACATTTGTATAGAGAAAATTCACCATGCGAGGTGGTAAACTCTAGTTTGTGGCAATGCCTCTTCTGCAGTAGATTCGACAAGTTGTGGAAGTGCCGCTTTCAATGTGTTTTCTCCAGCTTTGTTCTAAAATAGTTCTGCCACTTAAGGAGAGGAGATTGAATTGCAAAGTTTTCATTCTTCTTGTGAAAAGACAGTTTATTGTTTTCTCCGGATTAATAGTTGGACCTTGATCTGGTGAGCGATTTGTATACTTTCCCCATCGTATATGTCCTATTTTTGCTGAGCATATTACTCAACAAGGCCAAATGTTCCGATTAATGTGAAAAGAAGCTATAGCCAATAACAGTGTAGCCGTATTAGCGTTGTTGAATGTATCTCCCACGTCAACGGTAATTCTCATTTATCTAAAGAACTTTCAAATGTTCTGACCTCATATACATGCTATCAACAAACTGTCTTTCGACGTATGCGTACTGCCTGAACTCCAAATGGTTTTGTGAAATTTCTCGTTTGATGAGATCGTGGCAAATCTCCGCCATACTCGTTAGTACGAAGGATGTTAGACTGATCGGTCTGTAAGATTTTGGCAAGAAATGGTGTCGGTATGAAGATAGTTTTAGTCTCACTCATTACAAATTTGTTTTTTTTTTTTTTTTCGTTCCACTTACACTGCCTACTTGACCACAGAATAGACGCCACAAATTGCGTTTTGCTATTCTAAGTTTGTGTTTATATTGAGGAAAACTATTCTGTTATATATTCCAACAACCGTTACTATTGAACCACCTAGCCTTGTTAAAGGCTTGCTATAATTCCGCTGAAGGTTATTCAGTTACCTATTCATCACGGTTTGCCTGTCGATCGTGGCCTTCGGAGGGGACATGCTGTTTCAAAGGCTCCAGTAATGCATTGTTCGACTTTTGCTCAGATAGTTTAATGATGCTTTTGGTCGGCCTGAGACGCTTTTTGTGATCTAATATACAAGCTTTTGACGGAACCAAAGCCACTATATGAAAAAAACGCAGGAACTATTAAAAATAAAATATTCCAAAAATAGTTTCAAGATAATGTAATCACTGAGGCTTATTGCTCTCACTCAAAGACCATAAAAATAATACTCTTTTTTATTTACGTTCAAACTCTCTTTGTCATTTGACACACATATTGTCAAAATTATTTCGAAGAAGAAAGAAAAAGCCATATCAAAGCAACTTGAGCGATTTAAAATAAATGAGCCGCCTGCAAATACACTCAAAACAAATAGTCTATTTTCTAGATAAAGACTAAGTAATAAAAACAACAAAAAAGCGCACAAAAGGTCAAATCACAAAAAATTGCCATCATTCAAAATAATAGAGTTCATTTTTTAACAGACCATTAGAATTTTCCACACCTACCACAACTCAGACACCAAAGCGTAGGCTTCCGCTCTCCACCAGCCACCACTCTCACCTAACCGCGCCACCCGAGCTGTCGGGCTGCCATTTGTTTTTATCGCACTTTATCGCTGCCTTGACGCCGCCGGCCATATGCCGTAGATCCTTTTTGGCGGTTATCCTGTTGAAATGATGCTCCATTAAATGCGCATAAATGCGCCAAAGGAAATACGAAACAACTAGTCAGCTATACAAATAAACAACAACAACAGCAACGACAAGAAATGTGCCACACTGGTTGCTGGTTGGCAGCCAACAGCCAGCAGCATCGAGCATCGTTTAGTTAATGTGTTGGCCTAATCCTTTAACCGCAGCAAAGTTCAGCCAACAACAAAAATAAAAATGTAGACAACAACAACAAAGCAACAAAGCGGCAATAACAAGCAATGTAAATGAAAATTGTGTAGCCAGCAGCTGCCGAGTTCGCTGCCAAAGATAATGGTGCGAGAATAGAAAATGCCAAAAGCCAACGGGCGGCGCTTGTGTGGGTGCGCCATGACTGCGCAAATACATAAAACAACTAGACACACACAAACACGCACTCACACCACTGTACCTGCCTGCATTTAAAGCAGCGAGCCTCATCTATTTACATTTATGCTGATAGCTTTTAGAGCACAACGCCAAAGCATAAAGTAATCACAAAAAACAAATCCAAAAAAAGGAAGAAAAATCATAGCATAAATACCCGCGCGTAAAAGCGAAATCCACAGCCATTATCCTTGTACGCGTACACATGCCGGTAGCGGTAAATCCTTTCGCTGACAGTCCTGCACAACTGACGCAAATCGTTGCTTGTATATGTGCGCGTGTGTTGTTGTTGCTTGGCTGAGCGCTTGCCACTTTTACTAAATTGAATACTTGCACAGCCACATACACACACACACACATATACACATAAACAACTTTTTAGCAATACTGGCATGCGAATAGTCAAAAGCCAGCGCATTCACGCTTCAAATCCTTTCACTTCCTCCTTTTTCGATATTCCACTTTCGCTTTTGCACGTCGGCTTTCGACTTTAATTTGTTTAGGTTACCGTTATCGTGCTTTTGTCTCAACTTTCCACCGCTATTTCTGTTGCATATAAATATAGAGAGTTAGATTCGGTTTCTACTTTTTCTCACATAAAGTCGTCGTAATCGGCAATCAACGTTCGCCTTAATAGTTGTTGGCCGCGTTCGCTTTGTTCTGCTTTCGCCTCGTTGATTGGGTTGCTCATCCGGCTGGGTGCACCAGCAGACAACACCCAGCGTTTATCTTGATTATAGGCGCGCATTTACATTTTTTGTTTATATTTAGCCGTTTAACGGTTTCTTATGCTGAAAACTCTGGAAATTTCATGAATTTTGCTTTTTTGCTGCAAACTTTAATTAACTTTTTTTTCCTTAAGAATTGTTAAGAAATTTCGAAAAGCGAAGGTAAAGCGTTAACTTAGCGTAAAGAAACCGTAGACAAAGAACAACATTTAGTTCATTAATTTTGGATTACATACAAATTAAGCGCCAATGTTTATGGACTTCAAAGCGCTTAATTAGCTTAAGACTTTAGCTACCAGTATGAATGGAAATAGAAGAATAGAAAATACGGAAAATTAGTAAGAACATATTTTCTGAGCACACGTTGTCCAAAATTAAACACCTGCAGGCTTGGCTGGCAGTCGAATTGCGGCAAAGGCTGCTATTAGCCTCAAAGTAGCAGGACATAAGAAGTTTCCTAAACTTTAACTTTTGAAATCCTTCGCTTTTCGTCTGACTATATGCAATACTGAACCTTTTTCTGGTGGTTCCTGCTCTGCGCCTCTGGCTATGAGACATATTCGGGCGGGACTTAGATACTGTAGAAGAAGCCTATTGAGCTATTTTTTACGGGTTAATCGAAACTTAGGTGAAAAGTGCGACGCGGAGACTACTGTCAAAAGATCTCTATCACTTCTAAGACTGTCAAATCACAGCTGGTCTTTCAAGCGGAGCAGAGTGCACGAGTGGTTTCAATGTTTTCAAAGTGGTCGTGAGGACATAAATCACGATCAACATGTGGGCCAATCGAAATTCTTGATTACCGGAAATTCCATCGAAACTGTGCGTGAATTCATCAAAAATCAACCGAAATCATCATTGAAATTAATGGAAATGTTGAACATCTCCAAAACATCGATTTATCGTATTTTGACCGAACATTTGGGCTTATGAAAGGTGTGTGCACGGTTTTTTCCGCACAAATTGACTGACGACCAAAAATTGCTCAGAATCCAATATTCGAAGGACGCTTGTGACCGATTATTTGACCAAAAATCACATTTTAACCATTTACCACTCCCCGTATTCAGCTGATATACGTGCGACTTCTTCCTTTTCGGAAAAATGCATTTGCCTATGAAAGGAAAGCTTGCACCGGCATACTGGCGGCCATACCGGCCAACGAACTAAAACACTCGCTCGACATGCTTTTGGACCGTGAAAAAAGCTGTATTGAAGCAGAAGGAGACTATTTTGAATAAAATAAATTGATTTTGCCGAAAAAACCATTTGTTCTGTTTTTTTTAAGTCCTGTTTACTTTGGAACTCACCTTGTATACTACCTTCAATATTCTCACGGCAGTCAACACGCCTCTCAATTTCACACTTTCAAACATCGCCCTTAGCATTATGTGCGATCTTTTACATATTTCTGCCTTTTCCTATGACAGTGCCAGCTTAAACTAACCTCATTTAATTCGCATATTTTCGTGAGTATATGAATATATCGATAAGGTAGTTACCTATACTAATAATGTACATACATAAATCATTGTTGTTGTTGTGGTACTATTATTAGACATAAATCATTATTATCTTCACATTCTTACGTGCCACATGGAGTTTTGGGATTTGGTTCTAATAATCATATTTTAAATATATATTTTATCTCTTCATTTTCTTTACTCCTATTTGTGGCACAACCACTGTTCCGTTAATCAAATGCTTATGAACTTTATGAAAACATACTTTTAGTCTGATAAGTAAACATATCATTAAAAACCTATTAACAATGAGCAAAAGAAAGTAAAGCAAAACAAAAAAATCGATTAAACTTTATGCCGGCGCTCAAAATCAAGTAAAACATAAAGGAAAGCATTGTAATAGAAAGGAAAACACGAAAAGCAAATAAAACGTGTGTGCACAGAAGACAGAGTGTAGATAAGAAAGCAGCGTGCAAGGTAGCAAATGGCCGCGAAGAACTCGTAGCAAAGGCAAGGTAATGAAATGACCCTGACTGAGGTCTACTATCGAGCAAGGCCGCTGCTAAATGTTATATACACAAACATATAAACGTTTATTTTTACAAATGTAAATGCACACACTCACAGATATATGTATGTATATAAGGAACCGGGTTCGTGCCCTTGCACACATTTTACTTATGAAAAAAGAAATTATCTAAGCACATACATACATATTTACAATTGATATTACTTATGTGTCTAACAGACGTGTGAGCGTATTGTATGTGTCTCTCTAAAGAGTTCATGGCGGTAAAGCTACAGGGAATCGTTATTTCCTTCAACACTTGTTGTGCTGTCAACTTCTGACACGATACATTTACATTTAAGTATGTGTTTATATATGATATTTACAAGTAAACCTGTATGGTTTATTTACTGACATACCGTTAGAAATTTCCAGACGCACTAAATAGTCATTTCTTTGACCCCAGACATCTGTTAGTTTTGTACATATGTTAACTTTCTACGCGGGAGTATTTATATAAACAAAGGTTGCCATATTCATGTAACTGAGATATTGTTTTTTTTATAAAAGGAGACCCACTTCACGGTTCCCTAATTTTTTTTTTAAGAAAAAGTCAGAAACTTCATACTTAATTATTTATCATTCGAAAGAACATTCTTTGGCATTTATTTTTTGAAGATTATCTCTTGCAAATGTTTTGCCCCAAGGTCTGAATATCGAAGCGGGTTTGTCCGCATAGACTTCAGACTTTGACCAATCGATCGGTTCAAAATGTGAAATTATCAGCTCACCGAAGTGTTCTCGCAATAAATCCATTGATTGTTGCGATGTGTGGGAAGTGGCGCCATCTTGTTGAAACCAAATGTCGCCGAGATCACGAGATTCAATTTTAGGCATCAAATAGTCGGTTATCATGACGCGATAACGGTGGCAATTGACGGTTACGTTCTCACCGGCATCACTTTTGAAGAAATATGGAGCAATGATTCCACCGGCCAACAAACCTCTCCAATACCATTTTTTCTGGGTGAAATAGCTCTTGAATCTCTTGAGGTTGCTCCGTGTCAAACATGCAGCAATTTGCTTCTTTTCATACCCACTGAGCTAGAAAATGTCGGATATTCTCGGAATTTTTCATGTGCCCATAGAGCAAAGCGATGTTGTTTGGGAAGGTCCAGTGGCTGACTCTTTCAGGTCTTCGTGTACACTCTTAGCTACGTCAGCTTTGTTTTCTTCACTGCGTGTTGGACATGGTCTATTCGCTCGAGTATTATTCAGTAATGAGTGCGCGCTTTCAAGGTTGGTGATGGCGGATAGTACGCTCAAAAATCCTGTTGGCCAAGAGTAGAACATAGAAGATCCTTTGAACTACCTTAGCAAAGGTCATCTTACCGCAATCTTAGAGGTTCTTGCTGGACATTTACTAATAGACATTCATTTGGCAAGGCTAAAAATTTTAACGGACGCAAGTTATCAAAGTTGTTTGGAGGAGGGTGAGGTAGAAACATCCTAGGACTTTTTCCTCCATTGTCCAATCTTTTCAAGATTGAGGTCTTACCAGCAATTAGTTCCTCAACAAATTTGTGTTAGACTCAAAGAACTTTGCCTATACATAAGGATTTTGAGATCTATTATTTATAATTTTCAGTTAACCCAACTAATCAGTGCTCCGAGTTTCCTGATAAGATCGACTTCTTATCTTTATCTAACCTAAATAAGAGTAGGACAGTTATACTGTCAAATATACCAAAAACTCTGTTCTGCACTGTAACATCTGAATTTTCGCTTTACCTCGAACGACTTGAACTTAATATATTAAAATTATTTATTTTTTCTTTAAATTACAAAAAATTCTAATCAAATTTCAACCGGACTTACAGACAAAAAAACGCGTTTTATTATAATTCAAGATTGGAATTAAATATCTTCAGCAGTTGTACAACTTTGTGGAAGATTGTGGGCTTAAATATAGGGTGTACAAATGCACATTTGCCAATATATATGAATTGCGAAAAGTGCCAATGATGTGCCACGTTTAACGCATTTGCCTAAAGAGGAGCAATAATTTCAGTGCTACCACACGCAATATTCCTTGTGTGTGCCATAAAAGCTATTGGTTGTGGCCTTTTGTTGGCATGCACAAAAATTGGACAGAAACTAATTTATATAATACCGCACACACTCGTTTGGTTGATTTTTATTTGCATGTGTCCAATT
This sequence comes from Bactrocera neohumeralis, assembly GCF_024586455.1. Lineage (NCBI taxonomy): Eukaryota > Metazoa > Arthropoda > Insecta > Diptera > Tephritidae > Bactrocera > Bactrocera neohumeralis. The sequence continues at coordinate 19,001,821 of NC_065921.1, read as the reverse complement.
GCTTTCTAGATTGCATTTCATTTGAGGCTCAACTTATTGTGAGAAAGGTTTGCAATAAATGTCTGTGTCAAGCCAATAAAACCAGAGGCATATTTGCACCTTAGAACTAAGGACCTTTCTTCTTCTTTAAATATAGACATATTATTTAAAAAATTTTCTGTAATATTATAGCCAAATCCGACTGCCAAACTGTGATAAGAATAATTGCATAGTTTGCTATATATATATCTTCTGTCTATTTTTTTTATCGGTCATACAAGCAGTTGTCAGAAATTTAAGGAGATTTGTCAATACACATGACAAACTACTTTAAGTCCATTTTAATTCTATTGATAGTTCATACCTAAAAAGTGAAGCATTTAGTAATACGGTTTGAAAAGTGTTGCCAATACTGACTCGTTTGGTTTTTGCAATCCAAAACGAAAGGAAAGACAATTTCACTGTTTTGACTAAACTTGTCATTGAATTTGACATGATGAAAATAGCACGTTTAGGCAACTGCGGTATTATTGAGCAAAAATCTTTGTTGAATAAAGGTGATAAAACTGTTTCATATTAAAATTAATATTATAGAACGTATACAGAAACCAATGAAAACAACAAATTATGACTTATAGCAGTTTAAAAAAAGGGTGGGAAATCTGTCCGCAATAATGACATAATTATGGCATAAGAATATCCCCATATAGGATTTGGAAAACATACATCATATTATTAAGTGGTAATAACTTTTCTGTTTGTATGTAGTGAGTTCTTGGTAGTATTGATAACTCCAAGATGAACATATTTGTCAAATTTTTTATTGTACTATATATTTCGAAAGAGTACAGTGCGGTAGTCACATTCAATGTTAAGAATGCCTTTAACTCGATCTATTTGCTCCCCTGTAATAAGGTTTCTTCAACTAAAAAACACTGCTCTCTTTGCTGAAGATCATCGCCAACTACCTGTCGCACAGGGTACTACTATATGACAGTGACGAAGGACCAGAAAGCTATATAGTGACGGGCGGAGTTTCACAAGGCTTAGTCCTGGGCCCACTTTTGTGGAACATCTTATGTGACGGAGTGCTGCGCCTCCCATTAACCAAGGAGGTAAAAAATAATTGGATACGCGGATGACATCGCAGTGATCGTGGTCAAATAGAGCACCTTGCATTCTTGCGGCAAACAAATAATCGCGACAAAGCTTCAACTGGCTGGGCAAAAGACGAGAGCAGTATTTATTACAAGTAGGAAAAAGCTAGAGGTCGCTACCCTCAATATTGATGGATATGCCATTACGACACAGCAGTCAATGAAATATCTATGAGTGATGTTAGCCTAGAGGCTAAATTATAAATCGAAGCTAAACAAAGCCTGCGAAAAAACGTCAAGGGTGACGGCAGCGCTAAAGAGGATAACGGCTATCATTGGCGGACCAAGCCAGAGTAGATGAGCACTTACAGCCAAACTAAGTAAGTCCATATTTATGTATGCTGCACCTATATGGAGGACATCGCTGCAGCAGAGAACCTACGCAGAAAAGGCGAAGTCAATAATCCGACTAAATGCAATCAGGGTTGCATGTGTCTATCGAACTGTATCACATTCAGACTTATTAGAAGCGTACAAGCATGGGTAGAACGAAAACAAGGAGAAATTGATTTTTAGCTTACACAGATTGTAATAGAGCATATCTCTACAAATATGGACGATGACGAAACATATTACTCCTTCTGTAGCAGCAGCACAGAAAACGCTTTCCATATCTTCTTTTCCTATCCCGAAATATGAAAAAGTTTTGAAATAAAGAACCTGATAAACGATCGAATGACGCCGAAGAATATCATGCCAAAACGACTAAGCTTGTCCCCACGATGTATTTATCGTCCGCAAAATCATGAAAAATATCTTTTTTATATTCTGCCATATCTCGTGACATGTATGAATAAGGCAACAATATATTTTAGTTTCGCTGCAGCATATCAAGGGAAGTTAAAAAATAACTTCGGGAAATTTGTCACAAATTATTTTTAATTTTGAAACTATAATTTGTTTCATATCTGATATTGAATCATGAAAAATATCTTTTTATACATATAATAACCAATATTCATTGAATGTGAATATAAAAACCAATATTCGAAAAAAGTTCCGAAATACAAATACATTTTGTTATTTAATAAATTAAAATTTATTTTACCCACTTCAAAAGTATGCATGCGAGTGAAAGTTCACGTGCAAATGAAAGTGCTGTCACATATACATACATTCAATATGTGTTGAACGGTCATATGTTAGCAATAACGGCATTGTGTTCAAGCGTACAATAAATAAATGAAGGACGACAGCATTAGTATATTAGTACAATTCCTTTGGGTGATTGGCATGAATTACAATTGCCACAATAGTCGACACAAACAAACACATGTATTACGATTATTTCATATTCCTAGACATATGCGCTTGCATATGCACATATAGAAATGTATAGTTGGGAATAAAGCTGAAAGCCGAAAGGCGCTTTCGCCACACACTCGCAGCAAATAAATACACAAAACGGAACAAAAGCGCAGAAAAGCTTTTACAAAACGCTTGGGCCGGCTTGTGGGAGTACGCCACATACATATTATATGCCGTGTCGTAGTTTTGAGTGCGCACATATGCGCACACACTCGCAGGACGCAGGACGAAGGACGTTTATTAAAAAGTTCAAATGTCATGAAATTGTCAATAAAAATATTACTCGCTGCGATGACGTGCGTTGCCAGCAGACAGTACGTTCGACAGTTAGCAGATGCTTGAATATACGAATAATAAAATTTCGCTTGAGTGAGTGTGTATATGTGTGTGCGAGGACTACAATTTTAAAGTGAATCGAGCGAATTTTGCCACAAGTGCTTAACATGTGTGTGTTTGGATGCGTGACAGTATGAATTTTTGTTGATGTATATGTTATATGGCCCACGCAAAACTAAACAAAATTTTATAAACTATATGGTTATATGCTCACATACCCATATGTATGTATGATAGGTAGGGTATAACTACAAAAGCGGAAGTGGGCACCCATACGCTATCTGCAGGCATAGAATAAAGCCTCTTGCGAACAAACTTTATATAAATGTATGTACTTCATACTACTACATAAGTTCATAGAATGTTTATATATTTTTATACATGTTTATATACTCCCATGTACATACATACATATTAGGGTGTCCGTTATTTCCCAAGTATATCCCATAAATTTCAGTTTTCGCTCTAAACCCAAGGATACAACGATATTATATTTTTTCAATTAAAACTGTGCCTAATTTTTACTACTTTTCCCACTACACCATGTCGTATGAGTAACACAGAATGCATCACCTGTATGAATGCTCAGGTCTTTTGTTGTGTAATTTTAACTGCGTATAAGTTTTAAAGGAATATTTTTATAAACAAAACTTTTCCGAAAATTTTGTATTAGAAAATCACTTTTTCAAAGTTGTTGATTTTCTCACTTAATGTAAAATACCAAAAAATCCCATGCTATATTTTTGGTATTTCGAAATTTGGATTTCGAAAATATTTTCTTAAAAACATTCTTTTTAATGTCAAATTCAGTTAAAATTATAAAACAAATTGAACTGAGCATTCATGCAATTGATTTATACATTCTGTGTTACTCATACGACATGGTGTACTATATGAATACAGCAAATTTAGTGCAAAACTTTAACTTTTAAAGAAATTTTTAATGGAAAAAATCAAAAATATTTTTCTATAGCGAAAAATTTTGTGTTAGAATAAAGTTAGAACTGAAAATAAAATATTTACTGCCAAGGAAAAAATCACAAGTAAAATGTATGGGCAGCGTAAAATAATTGAAATACAATTTAAAATGAAAAACAAATTAAAATAAAGCGCTTTCATAAGCAAGATTCTGTTTTTAGTTCGCAAACTAAAACTTAAGATGCCATTTTGCAAAATATAGAAATGAGCTTGGCAAATCATGGACGCCCTTAAGTGCACAAAAATGTATTTTTTAAGGTTTGGTCAGGTGACTGCTTGCTGAAAGCCTCATTTTATGACAGTCGTTATGGGTACAATATATAAGGACAATGTCAGTACAATGCTCTTTAGAGCATTTATATGTATATACATGTATATACATGTGAAGGTTTAGTTGCCCAACAATAATAACAATGACGCTGTTCTCACTTTTAGCGCACGTGTGTAGATTAGCCGCGATTTGTATGATAAAAAACCATTCTCTCTCTTATGCATACCGAAAACTGGAAATCTTCTTTGCAAAGCAGAAATTCCTCCTCTCCTGTTATTAAGTTGTTGAATTGATCTGAATTTGTGACCGCATATTAGCTCTAAAATTATTAATGTTTCGTTATTCTGTTGCTAGTAGTGCAGAACATAACAGTTATAGTGTGGGGACGTGGATGGTACATGATACTATGATACCCATCATATCATGAAATTCTAAAAGCAAAATTTCCATGAAGATTGTTTAAATATGTTTAGGTTCTTTCTTAAATAATGTATTTACAATACAATATAATTTCTCTGCAACATGTTGCGAGAATATGTTTACAGCAATGCGTGTATTGAACGCAGCTAAACGTGCTGAAATGCAAATTTCACTCGCAAGGGAGACATTTCACCAATTTTACTGCTAATATTTGCTATGAACAGTAAGAGTTATAAGCTTTATTGTTAGTACAACTTTTGATTGATTTGCTGAGTTTTGCAATTCACAAAATTGCTGTTTTCTGTATGCAAATACTTACATCTATTTCATCAAATATTTTGTTAAGAATTTTTTACACAGAATTTGCTCCTTTGAAATTGCCGAGGCGTGTGTAAAATAACCAATTTTATGTACAGTTTTCTGCTGAATGATATATGAGATATTGTGAGAATTACTGATAAATTAAATTATAATATTTGGACTTTTAAACCAAATATTGGGGCAGTTGAAAATTTTTTAAACAAATATAATATTTTAAGAAATTTATTGAATATAGTTTTCAAATTTTGTAATAGTACTGGTATATACATTTTACATTAGAAAACATTGGTTTATAAATATACAAGTATATTTCCCACTTTTAGAATAGATAATTTTTAATACTAAGAACCATCGCCTAACAAATTCATAAGAACTTTCATTTAAAAGAATTTATTCAAAAACTTCTGAATAGAATTATTTGTTATTATTTTTAGTTGTAAGTTTCCCAAATACGCTGGCAACACCCTGCAAAACAATTTCGAAAATCTCACGTTATGCTATGCTCACGCTTTCAGCGAGACACGCTTTTGCAGCCTGTATGCGATGTCATGTTAATCCTACCCACTCTTTTTCTCCACCCAAACGTAAATGAAAATTTTAAGAAAAAAATTAATGTTGAAACGCTTTTGTGTCGCGTCATCACTACTTAGTATCATCACACATTTAATGGCCTTAAACCAAAACCGTCGGCAAATCACAAAAAACACATGTTCTTCTAACATATGTATGTATGTAGTTAAAGGACCGCACTCACGCACTGATAGTCAAAGGAAAATCTTAAAACCGAGTAGGTGTATTTAAAGTGCATAAGAATATATACATATAATGTATGCATATATATATATATATACATATATATATAACTACATATGTATGTATACTCATTAGCTGCGAGGTAATTATGTGTCCACACCTTTATACAAATAAAGTGTGGAAAATATTACTCAGCTTGTAGCTTATATGCAAGCGTATGTCACTTATTACGTCATAATGTACACAATTATGGAACTCATACAGGCAACCAAATATGTAGTTGTATGCATGTATGAGTTGTATGATTTTGGTAACTTAATTTCTAGTAAACTAATTTGCTCAGCGTTAGAGAAATCTTATTAGTCTTCGTTAACTCTTAGTCTGTAGATATTATGTGTAACTAACATACGAAGGCAATCTTTTTAAACCAAAATTAAAATACTTCTTTCCGATAGCTTCGAACTCTAATGGCACTGCCTTACAAAAAAAAAACAAATTTTTGTACCTCTTCTTTTGACCTTTTAAATTAAAAAACAAAAAAAAGAATTGAGACTTGGAGATATTGTCTCTCCAAATATTTCCGCTTAATTGGTGCCTCGTTTTCACGTATACTTACCATTATGAGCAAAAAATGGTAAGACTTTGTTTATAATTTTAAAGCTCTTAATTTATTCTTCAATATCCATGTCATCCCCCTCAAAGTAGTCCCTCTTGTCCCCAATTCCGATTCACATTCATTGGCATCAATTGACTTAAATCGATTTCACTGCAACGGTCATTAGAGTTTGCTGAGTAGCTAGAAGACACACGGAGCTAAATTAGGCGAATACGGTTGCTGTGGCACGATATTGGTTGGAAATTTTGCGGAAAACTCATGAAGAATCAAAGGAGTATGCAACGGTGCAACATCGTGGTGCAAAAATCAAGACTTGTCGGCCCATAATTCCAGCCTCTTTTTACGAATATCTTCACATTGACGACCCATAACATTCAAATAGTATTCCTGTGGACAGCTTGGTCGGGGTGCATCACACTTGGTCAATCGAAGAAAACTGTCGACAAACCCTTGATTTTTTAGTTGCTTTGGTGTGGTTTTTTCGTTTTCGGCTCACCTCGCCACGTTTATCGGACGACTGATCATCCGTTTTTTCGCTCGAAATTTATTATCAACGACAATTTAGCTTGTTAAAAGGGGTTTGGTTTCAAATAAAAAATAATAAACCATAAAAGGATTGTTAAAAAAAAACAATTTAAATGAAAATAATTCACGTATATTAAGCTCCAAGTTTAAATTCAAGTTTACAAGGTATATCAAAAAATTTTATAGAAATATTTGTTTATATAGAGCTCCTATCCTTTTTATACAGATATCTCTCAAAAAAGTGTGTAAATGTGTTGGCTTTTAGAAACAAATTCAGAGATCTAAATTTTCCATATTTTTATATGAAAGAATTGCGGTTATGTTTTTCACTTGCCTTAAAATGTGCAATGATGTATACTAATACCCAATAATAATATCAAATATCTCATTACGTTGCAAAATAAATTGAAAAGGAATAAGCACAATCTCAGCAGTTCATTACCCCACCCACCTCGCTTAACACCATCCCACCTGAATTTTAACAAAATAACTGGCTGCTTTGTTAATTGACCTTTTTGCGCAATCTCATTGCGCAATCTTCTACAATTTATAATTAAATAGCTGTGGTAATTCACTTATCCGTCAATAATTGCGTTATCCTCTTTCATTTCATTAAATACTACGCTCACCTCATCAGGTTTCTTTCCCAACACCAGTTTTATTTGTATTCGCATTCATCTCACAAGCAAAGCGGTGTGTTCCAGCATTTGTGTCCAACAACAGTGCGCATAAATTGTTTGCACCCACTGCCCTCACCCTCGCCCTCTCGCGCTGGTCTGGGCAAATCAGGAGAACACGTGTTTCCGTTAACTTTGCTTACCACAGCTAAAATATTGGTAGCTTTTTATCAAATAATAGAGAGGACAAATAGAAAATTAATTAAAATCCTTTTACGCTTCAAAACACCGTTGCGAATTGATGAGGGTCATATAACAACTGGTGATTGGCAGAGCATTAGAGGAGAGTCCTTATTGTCTTCAAATGGCGTGTGGTTTGTGTGGGGATCGAGCGTGTGAAAGGCAACAAATTACTGCACAATCATCTTGAGGTGATTAATTAGTCTTAGACAGCATTTGATTCTCTTCTTCTCTTTGGGAAGCAAGTGCAAGAATGGCTGATTTGGGTCAGGTAATGCTTATGTTGAGTTTCAAGATGTATTGTTGTTGGTATATTCTGCCCTTTGTGTCCTGAAAGAGCAGTGAGGCAACGGTATGCTTATTGGTTTTACTTAGCAATATGACTGAGGTATATTTTTGTATGAAGAAGCTTCTCATGTAGCAACTTTATGTACCAGGGAAGCTTTTCGAGCTTCGATTTGGTTTTCCGAGAGTTTTTGGAACTCCCAGACCGCAACTTGAGTTATCACCAACTCGTAGTAAATCACACTCTTGGCGTTTAGCATATTTTTAGGTGATATTTTTAGCATTTCATTCGCCAGAGGTCTTTCTACTAGTACTTCTCAAACGAGTTAAGTAAAGAATCCTTTGTATAGGAGATAATGTTATAGTTATCCAATCTGCATAGTTTCGACTACTGTTTAAAACAATATCGAAATACACCTTCATATTAAATTTCATTCGAATATCTCAAAAACTAACGAATAAATTTTTATAATTCCTAAAATGTAACTTCGCCTAAAAATTAGTAGCTCGAAATCGGTTTTCGACAAACTATTTCTTAGTCACTATTGCATAGAATGATCCGTAGAATATTTTCCGCTTATGCGGTTTTTCCGTTTTTCGGTACCCCACAAATCTGCACACTCTGGTATAAATGTGATTCCTCAAACGAGTTAAGATCCTTATATTACATTCTGAAATTTAGTAAAACTGAGTATTACACTTCTCAAGAGATCAGGTTAACTGCTTGCAAGGCCATACAGATCTTTGAAACTTATTCTCATTATGTTCGGAGACATTTTCATGACATTTGAAATTTTTCAGATAATTTTGAAGGAAAGACATTCGCATACTGTAATCGTAGCAATAATTCCCTGGCTCTAGGGTTTATTTATGGAGATTTCAGACAACTACAAAATTGAAACAATAATACCAATAGCCTTTTTAAAGCGTTTTCAAAGGTCCATCACTCGGTACTGTAATTTCTTATACTCGACCATCTGAAATATTCTGTACAAATCTCTTTACTCGACATAAATTGTTATTGCTTGTTAAATCAATTCTAAATATTTTCATATTATTCTATACCATATCCAAACATTAAAGATATATGCATATATACTTAGGTACAAACCTCAAAAGAAAACAACAGAAAAATGTTCCCACTCATCAAAACCAAAACAAAAAAGAAAAAAATGTCCACAAAAACCGAATCTGAGCCAAATTACCCAACTGTATGAAGCGCCTTATGTCATCTTTGTCCCAAATATTAGTTTTAATCAATTTCAGCTGCCAACCGTACCGCCCACGTCACCGCTCATTCAATCATGCTCATGGTGATATTATAATTTTTATTATTTATGCATTCAGCACAATGTCACTGCTGTTGGCTTGAAAGCTAACCGCGCTAACCACACTGACCGTCGTCCGTTGTCCGCAGTGCTGCCATCCGGCAACGCTTGTTATTACATAAATGTCCTGTAGCTTTCATTGTGGTTGGCAGCGGAGCAAAAAATTGATTGGCTTTGTGCGAATGTCAAATTAAACACGACTTTCGCATCAAAAACGCTGGGAAAATATAATAAGTTAAAATTAAAATATGGATGAGAAGAAATGAGACGGACATGAAATGTTGATGTAAAAGCAAAACGATTTAATTCGCGGAAAACTTTTTAATTTCTGAAGGATGGCATAGAAAATGAGTAAGAAGATTTTATGGAAAATTATTAGAAGAAGTTATTTATAAAGATAGGTTATTTGATAGTAGTATATATGATTGGAAGATAGCAATTTTCCAAAAAATCAGTACTATTTGCCTGATTTATTTATTTTTCGAATTTTTTTAGAGTTTATAATCAAATTTTCTAGTAAGGAAACTCTGTAAATTTAAAAGCTATACACAATTTTCTCTACAACTTGTACCAATTTCTCCCCTCAATGTTTGACTGACTAGACTCCGTATCAGAGATAATTAAAGAAATGTTAATAATTTCGAAATCTATACTAAAAACGATGTCTAGTACTTTGAAGAAAGAAATTTCGAACTCACCGACTAACTCTGATCCTCTGGTCAGTATTATTGAAGTCCTTATTGGTTTTTAGTATTAAGAATATAGTATATGGTATTGCTTCTAAGCAATTAGATGGGAGCCAATTATATGAGGGTAATTAAATCGTCAAAAAAATGGCAGAGGTTCATCCTGGTACCTCTATAATAAACTATAACAAAAAAAAACGTCAACTTCGGTTGCATCGAAGCTATAATACTCTTCATAAATACAACAAATTCCTCGCTAGGACTTTGATTGGTTAGTTTGTATAGCAGCTATATGCTTTAGTGGTCCGATATTAGCCATTTCGCTAGATGAGCAGCTTCTTGGTGAGAAAAGGACGAGTGCAAAATTTCAGATCGACATCTCAAAAACTGAAAGAATAGTTCGTATATTCGGCGAACCAGAAGACATGGCCAAAATTGGCTTTGGCCATCTCAAGAAATGTGTATCAAGTATAAGTCACACAGTACCACAATGGACCGGCATGACCGGCATTCTAAGCTGTGAGATCCCTCTCAAGATCGATCTCGTATTCTATCTTAACTTATCTTTAAAAGCCACATGTGTACTCGTATAGTTTTTCTGACATAGAAAACTTCTTAAAAAATATCCATTAGTCAATCTAAGGCATCTTAAAACCTGTAAAACCCTCTCTTTCGGATTTGTTATAACAACACTAGATATTCAAATCTAAGTTATCCAAAGTTAGAAAAGATTGGTATAAAGAGTTTTAGAGATTTCAATAATATCGCTTTTATGTAGCTCTTTTTTTAATTTTAAAAAACTTCCACACAGACGAAGACCCCACGATCTGCGCCAACTACCGTGGAATAGGCTGCCTCAACATCGTATATAAGGTTCTATCGGACGTATTGGGTGAAGGGTTAAAGCCCACCGTCAAAAAGCTGATAGGACCTTATCAGTGTGGCTCTAGGCCTGGAAAAATAACAGCTCACCAGATATTCACCATGCGCCAAATCTTGGAAAAGACCAGTCTATTTTAAAGCCGCCTTAGACAGCGCGAAAAGGAGCTTTGTTTGAGAGAATGTCCAAACTAACCTTTTTTTAAATCAACGGTTTCAACTGTTAGCTGCTTTCTTTCATGAAATGCTTAAACATACATATTTTTTAGACAGCAAACTTAGTTGTACACTGTGACTCAGTTGAAGATATCTTCTTGCAAACATATAAAAAAGAATAATTAGTCTGGGGTAACACAATAATCCAGCTTAGTTAACCTTAATGAATTGTTGTAAGCAAGAAAATAAAAGAGTTTTACGAAATTATGAATAAACACGTTAAAAAGCAATCAGACCTAAATAAATAAGAACCGACGTAGAATAAGACGCAGACAGCAAAAATCAGCAAAACAAGAAAGCTTACATTTTTATTAGAATATATTTTTATTTTTACACTTCTTCTACTTTTTTTTTACTTTTTATATCCATCTCTGTTTTATGCGTTCTTTTACTCTTTTGTGAGCCTCCTTCTTCATGCCAACGTAATAAACCGTCAGCTGAATTGCATCGCCCAAAGTAGGCCGCAGAAGAGATACAATAAGAACTAACTAGATTATTGGTTTTTTGAGTGAATAAAAGAAAATTATGCGCACACAATGCCAAGCGATTGCCTGCGGAAATTTATGTGATCAAGCAAATATGTCAAGACGAAAGGAGAGAGAGAGAACACGCCTTCATTTATGTGCAATCGACCATTTTTCGGATACTTGCCAAAGGAGTGCGTGTGAATTTTCGTTCAGTTATTTTCAATATGATAGACAGTACGTCAACGTGAATAAAATTTGCTAACTGTGTTATTTGTGGCTTTGTAGTAACCTATAAAAGGCGTTTTTAAAAAACACGGTTTTCATGAAAAACCTTTAATTTATTCATTAATGCTAATATTGACACTTTTAAATTAATATCACTCGGTTAATTTATGAAAATTCATCTTTCAATTTACGAAACATTTCTTTGTGCAGCTTTCATTTTCTCCAGAAATGCGAATTTTATCTTCTCAATACTATCCGGGTCTAGAAGTAGATCACACAAGTACGTCGGCTGAAGCATGATTGTGGTGTTGGGCAGCTTCTTAGTAAGAAGCTTTTCAACGTTTTCAACAGAAAAATTGCTATGGTGCTCATACCATGATTGATATTTTCTCTACCAGGCAGAGCGTATCCATTATATTCATTATGTGTGATAGATTCAAAAAAGTTAAAAATGTCACTTAGTTAATACAAGTATGTATAAGATAATGAGGGTTTTTTCTACGTAAATAAATGCAAAGAATATCCTGAGTTTTACAGTGATATAAAAAACGTTCTTTCTTGAAAATATTTATTTCGAAACTCGTTGCTTTTGAAAGAAATAACTCTTGGCTTGCTCTTCAGATTCGAACTTAAAGCATGAAAGCCAGGTGCAGTATTTAGCATTTTATATTTCCAAACCAGCAGAAACTTTGCCAAAAACTATCCACTGAAAACTAGTACCACTCAGACAGAAACTGCGCAATATTCTTTCAATTAACTGCTCTATCTGTTTCCAAGGGATCGGACGACATATGTACCATAGTGAAAGAACTAGGTGTATTCCTATATAAGACGGTCTGTTTTTTGGACTTGTAATGAGTACTGTGACGATCTTATAAAAATGAATCACGAGCCTTTTTTTGAGTGATTGTCAAATTTTGCTGGATCCAACGAGAACAAACCTTTTTTACGGCCAGGTGTTCATGCAATATCGAATGTATGCTGGTGGGAGAAATGCATAGGCATGCCTATATCTGAAGGTATGTTACATGACGGTCTTGCATTATCAGTTCGCGTACGGCATCGATGTTTTCTGGCACAACGGCTGTTTTTGGACGACCTTCACGGAATTCGTCTTTGAGCGAGCGTCGGCCACGATTGAATTCGTTGTACCAGTTTTTCACAGTGCTATAGAATGGTGCCTCATAGCCATATAAAGGTTTTAGTTCAACTCTTGTCTTTGATATTAAAATGTTCACGAGTCAATTCCAGTGAGATGAAACTTTTCACGATTTGACAAAACGTTCTGAGTGAGTTATGCTAAAAAATGTCAAACTTTCCAATGGAAATGTGAGATTGCACCTGGCAACACTTAGTGTTACCCTAGGCCAGAATATATATAGCAGCCCTCGTAACCTCTTATTGCAACTTAGATATTATAGTGGGAAACTTTTTTTTCCAAGGACTAACCGTCATATTTTTGTAAGCTCAGTGCGCAGTTTAACTACTTGGAGTATTTCCATAAGAGAAATTCTTACACACATACTTCCAGGGTGTCTTGACTACAGAAAACACCATGTCTCTCGCATTATTTGTCGTCTGTTTTAGCAGTCAGACCATGCCGGTGGAGAATAATATTGCGAATTTTCTATAATGTAAATTTTTCAGGAATGATGCCGGATAAAAATACGAATCCTTTCGTTTACTTATACTCGATTGTTGTGGGAACGAAATGTAAATTTTTAATTTCTATAGACCTGTGATGCTGGCTATAAGCAAGCTGAAATTGGGAGATGTTTTCAATATCCGTAATCCATTGAGGCCATTATCCCACTGTTGAATAAACCACAATTCGGAAAACCTACATCTAAGATTCTCACTTTCGGTAGTCACAACTTTTTTTTTTTGGCTTAACGTCAGAACTTGTATGATCTTTAGAAATAGATTATCTACCCAACAAGGGATTCACATCCTTCACTTTCGGATGTGAATCACTTGTTCATGGAAAACATAATATAAATAAAATAAAAAAAATAATATGCTTCTGAAGCAGTTAGCAGTTTGCTGAGTATGCAAGCACTACCAGTCTTTTCCTGCAAAATTATGTAGTTTTGCCCACGTTACTAGTTTTTTTTTACGTTTCGCCTCTGTATTTCGATTGAAACACCCATTTTAATATTATTCGTCAAAGTAAAACTTTTGCAAATGCGTCGCTGCGAATAATGAGCTAAAGTTACGAGAATACCAACGGTAAAGTACTTTCACCAATTCGCTGATTTGATTGCAATCAGTCTGACATTGACTCCGTCGCTATGCCAATTGCCTAAATCAATTGTGTCCTTTCAACTGAACTCTCTCTATGTCTACAAGAACTACTCAGTAACATAATATTTGCGCTCACATAACGGCATTTTAGCACTACCACCCGACTGGGTATCAGACAGCTATATATGTAATAAAATTTGTATGTATGTATGTAATAATGGATATATGTATGCACGGTTGTCTCCAAACTGTGATTTCGCTTTGCATTAATATATTTGTTTGCACGTACAACACAGATTGTGTGGATTAATAGCGCTTAGAATCAGGTTGTTGGTGTTGTATGTTGTGTTTTTTCCATTTCAACAAATAGGTTTAAACGAATCAACGGCTCTGTCATTGCATTTGCTTTGCCAGCCTAAATGGCACACACAAACACACAGGCTGGCGCATGTGTTCGATGCTAAGCAGTGTAAGCAAAAAAGTAATCGCCGTTATTGCCGAAAATATTCGCGCTGCCGATTTATATGCAAAAGCGGTTATCTGCTGCATTGCAATTACGCAATCGAGCATTAAAGTGGATTTGCGAAATAATTTATTTGTGATCGGCGTTCGTTGAGCCGCAATGATATGGAATTATTTAAAACCTTTGCACAGGATTATGTTAGCATTAGCGGGGAAAACGGGATACATATGTGTGCATGCTAAATTTAATTTAATAATATATAGAGAATTTCATATATGTACATATGTATACTTGGTACTGGTACATATACTGGTACATAAAATATTTAGTGGAAGTTGATTAATTCTATTTGAAACTAATATTGAAAATCAGTGACATTTTCTTAATCATGAGAGATTTTCAAATATAGTACTATATATTTATATTAAATAGGGGTATTTGATATGTAATGGTTACTTTTATTAAGACTTAAATGGCTCAGAAATGGTGATTAATTTTGATACCACGAACCATTTTAATTTATTGCTTCAATATTTATTCCTCGGTGCAATTATTTGAATATACTGTACTTTACTGGGGATTTCAATATGATATAACTATACAATGATTTAAAACTACTCTGGTTGAATTTCACTTCGATCACGCCGGCAATTAGTCTTAGTTTTCTGTTATGGACTTGACTTTGATAAAGTACAGAGTACTTGTTTATTGGGAAGCAGTTCCTTATACTATAAAGAACACTGATCTGCTACCATTTAACTAATTCATAATATATTTTCGTTTTTCTAGCTCTTTACAGTAGTATGTGTTTTAAGGCAAACTTTGTAGCAAACCTTCTCATATGGTTTTACAACATCCATAAACACTGCAGAACTCAATTTTTTCTTCTTATGAGATCGTCTCAGTGTGACCCTCCGAAAAATCACTGATTTTCGCAATTTTGTTTTAATATTGAAATTATAAATAAATACATGCAAAATGACGTTAAAAATGTTCTATCGAAATTGAAACTAGATATCTTCAAAACTCTTCTTTTGAGAGTGGAAATCATTCTGAGAAAAACGCGTTTGAAGATTGTCCCCCTCCATTACCCTCTCTGTTCTCTTTTTACAAAAAATGCTGTAGCGACCGTAATAATTTGATTTAGTTTTAAAAAATTAGGAAAATGTTTATTACAGTGTATTCTATCCGATAATGCAACAAAAAAAAAATCGATTTCTCGAAAATTCCGCACTGAGACGATCCCTTATAGTTTTTTTCCACAATGTCTATAATTGTGATAACTTGATCAACCGTAGAAGTAGTAGCTCGAAACCCAAATTGATATCCTGGAGATTTATATGATTATATTGGTACATCTTGATCTGGTTTTCCTGGCTTTTGAATTATACTAACTGCCACTTATGTTAATAAAAAAAGGAAAAAACTTAAATGATGGAGATAATGAAAGTTTTGACTGAAGTTCACAAAACCAAAATGTATCAACTAATACGCAGAATATATAGAAACTTCAATATTTTAATATTGTAATAATGAGTACGAAATGGGTTAGAAAAAAATTCTAGAATAATGGTCTAGAAGTTAATATATTTGTACCCAAAAATCATAAGACTATAAATGAATATTTAAAATTTTTGCTTTATTATTTTTATATTCTCATTTTCATTTCACATTACAAAAATCAGAAAACAATAAAAAAACAGATATCTTTGTCATATCAGTTTTTCTCTTTTGAAAATTAGAATTCATTGAAGTAAACAGAGAGAAATTTTATAATTTTCCAATTGAAAATTTCGTTTTAAGAGCCAGCAGTAATCTGATAACATATGATGATACCTTTCTCCCATCACATTTAGATCATGATGGAATCTCTCACTCTTCCTTTATATTATTCCCAAAATTGTCCGAAAAATTATTCAGACGATAGTCTAACTTAGTACTCTAATTTGCTTCTAGAGTCTGAATTATGGTTACCTAGCAAATTTTCTACTACTGACACAAAATTTTTCGAGGCTTCGATTTCCGGAACAAGCTTGACAAAATCTGTTTCTTTCATTATTTGCCGGTTTTGGGGTCCCTTAAATATTCCACAACTCAACTTTTCCTTACTGCGCTTCGCAAATTTTCTACAAATGTAAATAAAACAAGCAAGGAAGAGCTAAGTTCGGGTGCAACTGAACATCTTGCAACTTGCAAGAACCAAGGCCAGGGAAATAATTTAAAGTGTGAAACCAATCAAATAGAATAAAGTCAGCCGGATGTTCGAAAAGCCTGATATTAGTTATTTAGGGGCTAGGCCAAGTTTTCGCTCAAATTTGTCTATTTTAGGCACAATTATGATACACTGTTATGAGTAAACCATGACCTCTCATTTTCATTGGGATAACTCACATATTGCCTTGCGGTACAAAGTCACCCCGAAGTTCGAAAATATTTTTATTAGGTATATGGGGCTAAGGGAAGTATTGATCTGATTCAACACTCTTTTGACACTCAGATATACTATTATAAGAGAAGGACTAACCCTTAATTTTATTTATATATATCACACATTGACCAATATTTTCGATCAAAAGTCAACTATAGGGACCGGGTCGAAATATTCGACCTATGTATGTAGGTGCTTAAACAGTTTTGGTTGGATTTAAATAATTTTTGGTTATAATGTGACACACACCAAAGCTATTATTCGTGCAAAGTTTTGTCAAGTTCTTTTATTTGCTTCTTGATTTATGTACTAGAAACTGAACGAATCAAAAGAAATTTTAAGTTGTGCTATATGGGAAGCAGGCGTGGTTATTGTCCGATTTTAACAACGTGAAATAGAAATATACACAGTAAAAAATGGTTTAGGAGATATGTACATTAAACTTGTTTGAGCGGGGCCAAGCCCACTTTTTTTTTATTTTTGGTCATAACAGAGAATATTACATTAACATTATATTTCGAAAACAACATCCATTTATATATATTATATACATAACATCTGAATTTTATTTAGCAAGCGAAAATATCTTGAATGCATCAAAAATATTTCAACCGCATACTGTTCTCAAACCAGCCTTTTACTATATTATTCAAATATATACCTATGTGTATGTAAAAACTTTTCGCATTCAAATACTTGCAAATTAATATCAACATTTTTATTTAAAATTATACTCAATAAATTTCGCAATTTCAATTTCAGGCCAAAAGTCTGCGCCATTTGCTCAATTATGTCGCCAAACAATGTGCGCGAGTGCGTATGAGCAACGATGCCCAACATACTAATGCACAGCTGTAGCAAGGACACTAACAGATTAATTGCCAGCGTCTGCCATACGGTGGCGCGCATTTAAAGACATTCTCTATAAAAAATAAATAATAATACAGACGCCAAACTTGGACGGCAACGGAATTCGCGCAAAATGCCGCAGCGGAACGCCGAGTACACGAACGACACAGAAGCAGTGGCTTGGCCCGGCCGTGGAGCGGCACTGAGCCAGCTAATGCCCGCGATGCTCGCAAAGCAGTTGACTTGTGAATTCATTAAAAATGCATGGCCAGTAATAACGGTGAAACCAACAGCAACAACAAATTACGCTGAACTGACAACGAAGACGACGAAGAACGCGCTTGCCGACGTAGACAAGGAGACAAAGGCGCCAAACTCAAAAGCGATAGCACAAATTGTTGCAGTGAAGTAGAGAGAGAAATAGAAAAGAAGAAAACTTTAAGCAGAAGACACAAAATCACTGGAACTTAGTTAACAAGAAATATTAAAGCGAAAAAATTTAGTCATTAAAGCAACGAATTGCGGCGTGCAGGCGGATCAACTGGTCGCCGAACATTTTATAGAGTTATCAGCTAATTTGAGCTATTC
Source organism: Bactrocera neohumeralis (assembly GCF_024586455.1). NCBI lineage: Eukaryota > Metazoa > Arthropoda > Insecta > Diptera > Tephritidae > Bactrocera > Bactrocera neohumeralis. The sequence goes on along the minus strand of NC_065921.1, from coordinate 18,983,642 downwards.
CAAATTGAAGTTTCATGTTGCAGCAAAAATGGTTGCTAAAGGCACACATTTATTAGAACAAGAATTATTTCGAAAAAACTCTTAGAAAATTTTCGAAAACGTGTGTCCATTAGACCAGCGAGCAGCTAAGCTGGCATAACAAACCAAGCTTGTTACTCTTCGAGCGCTAATAGAAAGCGGAGATAACACAATAACAAAAATATTAAATAATTTAAACAATAGCATTAAAAAATATAAAAGAAAAACAACGAAATTGAAAAATCCAACTTCAATAAATATTCGAAACAAACAAATGACGCGCTAAAACAACACAAAAACAAAAAATAGCATAAAATATAAAAATAAATAACAAAATATTAGTTTAAAGCTACAAGCATATAACACAATAAAAGCAACAAAAAACGAAACCGCATAACAAAAGGAAAAACAAAATTCTCCGCAAAACCTAAAAACCCTAACCTAAAAACAAAGGAAACGAATAAACACGCAACGAGACAACACTGGAAACCAAAAAAAATCTATCAAGATGAGTGATGACCAAACAACGCCCAATGATGATAAAGGTAAGTCAAAGTCCACAAACAAAAACGAAATTCAAGCAGAACGCTTATTGTCCCCTCATGCCGCAATAAATGTCGAAGATTACGTGCACAAAAGATAGCGGGGAAAAATTGTGACAACAAAAAGTGCACGATGCATGAAAAAATGTGTCAATTCTCGTGTCGTGTGACAGGTCAAGTGGGATTAGTTGTGCCCCTGAGTGAGGTCAGAATGTGGTTGGAAAGAAAAAAGCAAAGTGGGATAATGTGAATGCAATATAGATACTGTTACTTAGTAAGAAGAAACACTAACAATATATTTGACGTATTTGCATCTGATGATGGATTAAGTCGATGAAATATTTTACTGCTTGTAACATGTTAAATATTACACTGTGTTCATACATCTTAATACGGAAATCAAATTAGTTGCGGTAAAATATTTTTTCTGCTTTGATTCGATAAATATATTATTAGACAGTTTATTTTCAACTTCAATTAAGGGTCCTACAGGTATATCCCTATAGTAATTAGTTTGATCTAATTAGAAAAGGAAAATAGTTGCATTACTATTTTTCATTTCCTAAATCCTCAAACACTGACTTCAGAAAATAAATGAAATGAACTTACCTATTCTGATACAGCATAGTCGTTATTATACCCTGAACATATTAAGTTTGCCACGAAGTTTGTTCCAGAAGGAAGCTGATAAAGCATAAATGATCAGTATGTTGAGCTGAGTTGATTTAGTTATGTCCGCAGTCTGTCCGCCTGTCTGTATATATACGAACTAGTCCCTCAGTTTTTGAGATATCGTTTTGAAATTTTGTAAACGTCATTTTCTCTTCAAGAAGCTACTCATTTGTCGGAAATGCACTATACAGACCACTATAACATATAGCTGCCATACAAACTGAACGATCGGAATCAAGTTCTTGTATGGAAAACTTTCACATTTGAAATATATATTTACTAAATTTGGTATATATTATTTTCTAAAGCGACAATATAATATCGAAAGAAATTGTTCAGATCGGCTCACTATAGCATATAGCTTCCATACAAACTGAACTCATAGTTACTAAAAGAAATGCACCTGTGAAGGGTATATTAGCTTCGATGCAGCCGAAGTTAACGTTTTTTCGTGTTTTAACTGGTTTATAACTTTATAACTTTTTTACCAAACCTGAGTAAAGTCATTTCATAACAAATTGTTATCATAAGTAAACTTCAAAAAATATTTGAGGTATATTAATATTAAAAGTCAAAACTAAAAATTGCTTTCGATATAAATAAAAGCATATTTTTCCACAAGATATGTGATCATATATCAATCTCTTGATATTCTCAGCGAATACTTTCGCGCAACCAGTCTCTTTAGGTTTGTGATCATGAACGTATTTTGGGACTATAACTATATATGTGCAGCTTTTATTTCTTTTAACCGCTCAAGCAGCATTTCCGACATAAACGTCTTTCAATGCCTCTTGGCTTCAATTCATATGACATCGAATTTTCTTGCTGTTGAATGTAACCGGCTGCTTTGCAGCTTGGCTTCATGAGTGACACTGAAAGATTCTGTAAACTCTTCCTGTGTTGAGAAATAACCTGCTGTTACTCCGATATTTTTTCAAACTTGTTTATTATACATTTCTTTTCTTCTTTATTATTTTCTGTGGATTGTGTTATATTGTATTATTGATTTGGCTAACACCAGTTTTCAATATTTCCATATCTGGGTTCGATGTGGAGAACTATGACCAGTTATTAAGCTGTAAAGACTTCTAATAAAACGAGAAAAACCATTAAAGTTACATTATACCCAAGTGTAATGATTTCTGTGGTTAGCATTTTGCTTTGAAAAAGTTTAAAAAAAATAAAATTCTCATCTGATTTTCCTAAATTAGTTTCCATATCGCAGCAGTCTATATTGCTATCAAAATAATTATTTATGTTTTTGATTGACTTGGAGAATTGCCACAATGACTGTGGCATACTTTCAAAGGTTCTATTATATTGGAAAAAAATTGTATTGAAATGATTTTCTTTGCTTAAAAGTAACTCAACTAGTATAATGTTGGTAGTATCAAAATGCAACAACAATAAATGCCATTCTCAATAGAATTTTGGAGACAACAGCGACTTCTAAGGAATAACTGAGTTGAATTTATCACTATTTTACGAATAGAATAGCAGCTATAGAAAAAATCCAATCGAAGTCATTATAGATAAAATTTTATTGGGCTGCTCGATTTCTTACCAGTCTTCACTAAATAGTTTATTTAAAGAGTGCTTTAAAGAAGTTTTTAAGAGAATTTTTTTCTAGTAAATTTAATGTAATAAAATATCGTAGTATCATTCATCAATTCTGTTTTCAAAATGCTTGTTGACAAACATAGATGACGCTAATAGTTGCTGTTAGTTATACTTCTATGTATATATAAGCACACAGAAGGGTGTTAAAAATGTTTAAAAAAAAATATAAAATCTTATAAGTCTTATCTCAATTAGTTTTTATCAAATTTAGCTAAAGAAACATTCACTATAATCCATTAATAGTTTTCGTTACATAAAGCTCAATTGAAAAGTCCCCGGCTTACCATAGTAAAACATATTTTTTTGACAAAATTCGCTTTTTTTATTCAACATAGTTCTCTTCAGGGGTGATACACTGATTATAGCGACCCTTCAACTCTTCGATACCTTTTTTGTAGTACAATTTGTTTTTTGCTTCAAAACAGGCCTCAATTTCGATGATCACTTTTTCATTCGAAGAACATTTCTTTACAACGAGCATTCTTTTGAGATCTAAGAACAGAAAATAGTCGCCCAGCTCATGGATTTTTGCCATCGTTTTAACTGATTCATGTAATGCACCGTGCTTTGGTGAAACAGCACTTTCCTTTTTTAGAAATCCGCCCGTCCGTATTTTGACGATTTCGTTCTCCAAACGATACAATAACGTTATGTAGTAGTCACTATTGTTGGTCCTTGCTTTTTTTAGATAGTCAATAAAAGTTATACCATGCGCACATCCAAATACAGATGCCATTATTTTGCCAGCCAACCGTTGCGTTTTTCCACGTTTTTGAGCGGGTGGAAAGTATGTAAGTAGCCGGATGACTGTCGATTGGGCTTCGCAGTGAAATTATGGAGCTATGTTTCAACCATTTTCACTTATCGACGCAAAAACTCGAGTTTATTACGCTTGAACATCTTTGTTTTTGGTCAAACGCTCATGCGGCACCCACTTTGCAAAGAACTTTCTCATACAAAATATTCTTGAATGGTAGGTTATACAAGTTCGGTTAATATCTTCATAGTGCCTGCTATCTCAAACAACTTCACTTTACGTTCGTACAAAATTATTTACTCTCCTTTTTTGATGATTTCGTCGGTAACAACCTCTTTTGGGTGTCACTTGCTCTCACCGTCTTCGTTTCACCACGTCTAAACTTAGCATATCAACACTTGACAGTTGATTTTCCTGGGGCAGTATCTGAAAATTCATCCTCAAGCCAAATTTTTGCTTCAACTGTTTTGTTTTCCTTCAAAAAGCAATATATATTTCAAATAAAAGTAATGAAAAAAGCAATATTTTATCAACACGCGTAATTCCTTTTTATCCATTTTTTTGACAATAATACAAGTAGCTTCACTCAGTATGACATAATTCACAAGCTAATGATCCGATCGCGGTCAATTTTATATACGCGTCTTCTGAAAGTTAGGGCTAACTGCTGATTTAATTCTAGTAGCGCCATCTATGTGTCAGGCCGCGCACTTTGCAATTACTATGTACATTAACTCTTCTCTTAAAGCATACTTTCATCACACACAAAATTTCATTTAATTTATTTGGTAATAAAATACATTTCCACTCACTTTAAACTCGCATTATTTATATAGTAAAGTATATGCGTCCTAATTTCAACAGCAAAACTTTCACTCTTCCGCTTCTCCACATTGTTCAATTTTTCACAACTCAGTATGCGAATCATCACTACCGACACTGAATAAAAAACTATGAAAGTTTTGATAAACTGCGTGCTGAGAATATCCATTACAACTTTCTTTCTTCTATCCAAAACATATTTACTTATGCGCCCGTTAACGCGCTGCTGTGCGCTAGTCATGTAATGGAAAGTTTAAATTGAAGTTGGCGAAAGCACAAGTGAAAGTTGCAAAGTAGCAAAGTATTAAAGTCACATCCAACTATCCACAATATATGGAACGAATATAAGCAACTAATATATTGCTGCGATGATATCGAATGGCAAATTTTAAGGCAAAAATTTATGTGCATATACAAAGTCGATGTTTGTGTGTGTGTGTGCGAAAGTGGAATTTATGATAGAAAGCTTGAGGAAACTAACAACAAACAGTAAACCACACCGCAACCATAGTGTTTTCGGATAATTTGAAGGCACGCGAGACAGGAAAGCAGAAGTTTGAGCTAGCGGTTGCACATAAATATACAAATACATGCATTTACTATAGAATATATAATGCTTACAAGTATATACACACACAAAACGGCGCAAGTGTGAGTGTGCGAACGCAGGCCGACAGCAAAAGGAAACCGCTGATTGTTTGAGAGTGTTGCTGCTTGAGAATTTCACAAGAAGTTTGCGGTCTGTTTGCTTGTGCAAAAAATTTTATATGAAATGCCTTTGTTTATGTACATGTGTATGTGTATATATGTGTGTACGTATTTTCTTTGCTGCCTGATCTACTTCAATATGTTTATATATAGATTTGTGTGCGTATGTGTGTTTGTAGGAAGCGCTTGTGCACTCAAAATGCACACAATATCCGCTTCCGTTGTAGGCCTGCCTGCCAGCGCAGTCTGTAAACTGCATTCATGCATATCCAAGCGGCAGCCGTTGCATCCATAAATGTGCGCCCGCCCACTAACTATTTGCTATTGACTTTACTCACATATACATACGTAAATGTGGATATATATGCGTTTGTCAGCTTGCATGCAGCAGCGTGAAGAATTATGTCTTCATTAATTTTAGTTGCTGTAATGAATAAGTAGCAGAAGTTTGAAAATTTATTCGCTCACAAAATTTACGAAGACAAACTTTGCTGGCTGATATTTATACGAGTGTTCTCATGCCGAGAGGAAAAGTAATTAAGCATAATTTATAAATATTTTAAATATTTATATTCAATTCAGTTGATAATATTCGTACATTGAACTTATATAATGTCTCAGCAGGCAGAGTTTGGTAAAAATAAATACTAATTTGTTTTACTTCATGGGAGAGAAAAAGACATTTAAGTCTCTGCTATTGTACGGACAGACTGACTCCTAATCTATTGTAAGTTTTTTAGATTTGTCGTTATTAGAACTGACTCTTCGTTTACAGTTTTCCATTTATCAGAGGACTGACGCTCAGTATTTAGTTAAGGTGGAAATTCAGCTCCCCATGTCGTCTGTCTATTCACGAATGAATGCTTGGGATCAGTCTGTGGGTCCATAGCATTTAGAATGAGCATTATAAGGCTCTTGGTTCTCTCTGCTTTTTCCTGCCTTATAGACGGCTCTGATAGCCGTATCGCAATTCGTCTCCCTGCATGTCAATAGGCTGGTACTAGCCAGCAACGCTTGATATCGTTCAGAAACCACTTATTACTCGGTCTTCCGTATGATTTTATGTCCAGTGCCTGCATCCATATTGGTGCTGCATGCAATAGCTTGGAACTCATTGCTTTTGCCAAGTTTTCCTTAAACTTTAACTTTTAGTCCAATATTATACCCAAATACCTGAGCTGCGGCTGTGAAGTAAACTCCTCTATAGTGAGTGATACCCTTTCTTCAACCTTCCTTGTGCTTATGAGCAATACTTCTTTTTTCTGTTCAGTCAGCTCTAAACTCATTGTTGTAAACCATTACCCAACACTATTTATGTAATCATTGCATTTGAGCCAGAGCTCATCTAGATGTTTATCCAGTGCTACCATTATGAAGTCTTTTGCTTATGTGATGGTTTTCACATTTTCTTGTTGATATATGTTTATGCCCGCCGTACATCAAGCTCCATAGTAAAGGGCCTAAGACCGAGCCTTGCGGTACTCCACTCGAGATGGTGTAACTTTGAATACCCTCGCCCGTATCAAATAACAATCTACTATTTTAAAAGGTGGATATAATTGATTAGATAATGTTGGCCGAAATCGTAAAATCATAAATGTTTTTGCTCTCTTCTCGAAAGGGTGCTCAAATCCTCGACCTCGAGAAGTTTTTAGCCTTAACACGGCTTCATATTTTTGTCCAACGACCAGTAGTTTCGAGAAAACTCGTCTCGTCTTCAAATATCTATTCAAAAAGTAACTTTGACAAGGTATGAAAATAAAGTTCAAGGCATTGTTTCTGAACCACTTTACCTAGGTTGAAAAGTAAAGATTGTTGATTTCAGACTGAGATCAACTATTTTAAATCAAGCTTATTAAAGACAGGAGTCCAAATATTGTCAAACGCAACCGGACTTACTCCGTACTTATACTTATACTTAAACTTAAACTTAAACTTAAACTTAAACTTAAACTTAAACTTATACTTAAACTTAAACTTAACTTAAACTTACTTAACTTAAACTTAAACTTATACTTATACTTAAACTTAAACTTAAACTTAAACTTAAACTTAAACTTAAACTTAAACTTAAACTTAAACTTAAACTTAAACTTAAACTTAAACTTAAACTTAAACTTAAACTTAAACTTAAACTTAAACTTAAACTTAAACTTAAACTTAAGCCTAAACTTAAACTTAAACTTAAACATAAACTTCAACTTCAACTTCAACTTGAACTTAAACTTAAACTACCATACCATATGGCATCAGAAAAAGTGAAATCAGAGCTTTATGCAATCAAAGTCGGTCTTCAGTGACTTTTTCTTCACCAACCCACATCAATAACTTACAAAAATTTATCTTCTTTTCCCCACCGACCTTTCTATTGGCATCTCAGTAGTTCCTTTATTCATTTATTGCATTATCCACACTTTTTGGCACTATCCCCATACATTCTCATGCAGTCTTATTCACTTAGACCACTTGGATAGCACAAAACAAAATACGTGCAAAAACAACAAAACAAAAAAACAACAACAACCGAAATTTAATTAAAATCATAGCCGTAAGTGGAGAATTGGCGAAATTTGCCCCACCGATACCCTTTGCACTGAACCCTGTGCCACCGTTGCACTTGCTGCTCACTTATTACTTCTTCGGCGGTTATGAACACTGACTGCCACATATTACTTACTTCTGAGTTGTTTTTGCTGTATTCGTTGACTGTTTGGTCGGCTGCCAAATTGAACTGCCGCACTTCATTGCATTGCTCATGGCTCTGCTACGTGCAATACGAAAGTATTCGGTAAACAAAAGTAGATATGGCTTTGTATTGCTTAACCAGCAATAGTAAATAATAAAGGGTGTTTTATAAGAGATGCTGTAAGGGATATTTGGTTAATAGAAAGAAGAACTCACAATAGTCAAAGTGCGCTCAAGATATCATAAGGTCCTTATGGGGACCAACGGTGTGAACTTAGCTCTCATTATACTCACAATTATGAGATGGGCCGAAGTTGAACTCATTTTTCCATAAATTCGATGCCTATTCACAGAAAATATTAATTTCAACCTACATGGAGTAGTTACCCGAAATCGAGCAAGATATAAGACGGCCAACCGAGCGAAACCTGATACCCTGATAAAGAAATATTTTCAGTATATAGGCGATCGATTTGTACGGCAACTTTAGAGATCCGATATTGGCGGTTCCAACAGATAGAGAGAAATGTACGCACTCAAAATTTCAGAGTGATGTCTCTTAAGCTGGAGTTTTCGTATATGCTGACAGACGGATAGATAGTAAAACATGGCTTAATCGAGCCAGCTCGTCACACTGGTGTTGTAAACTTCGTTGTAAAGTAAGTTTACTCTGTTCAGAGTAAAAATATTCAACCGGAAACCGAGTACACTACCTGCGAATAGAACACATCGAGTCCTCGTCTAATATCTTTCCCGTCACTTTTGTGTCACCGCTGACATATGTCGTCGTTTGCTTATAAATCGGCTCCAGCAGATTCGATTTTTGCTGCTTCGGGTTGACAGTTTTGAAACCGCTGTGATATTTCAACATTATTTAGGATTTGAGGCAATTTTTTTTTCTTTAGGTATATTCTCGATTTCGAGATTCTCTATAAGCCACTTATGTTTTTTTGGTAAAATTTTGGTCTTCTTTATCAATCTTCTAATATCTTTTCCCACATATTACGAAGAACCTCTAATCGTTCGTCTCTTTCGCGTACAAATCAGGAAAAAAAAATTTGAAAAATCCAAAAACTTAAGAAAATAAAATTTTTCTAAACGCAACACTCTGTACTCCGCGCATAAAGCTGGCATTCAAATTACCGGAAAATGCTAGTTGTTCCAAAAGAAATCATAACGTTTGCAGCCAAAAATGTCGTGCTGTTTAATGACCATAAAAGTCACGTGCCACAAATGTCGCCTTATATGAGTGAAGCAGCGTCATTATGGGTATGCCACAACGTAGCTTGTCTACAAGCCAGACACACACACACACACATACCAAACACACAACTATTTGTGGCAGTCAAAGAAAGCGAATAAATTGTCGTTGCATGGGAAAGCAAATAGCTTGTGACCCATCTGTTGCCACCTACGAAAATTACGAGCCACAACGGCAAGTGGCATTAGCTCGGCAGCTCTGCTGCGCTCCATTGCTGCAACAACACTGCAACTGTCGCACTAAATTACACCACTTATGCATTCGTTGGCCTGCCAGCTGTCTGCCGGGAAGTGTTTAACCGCTTGACTGCTTGAGAAACGAGTCCAGCTGCCAAGAATAAAATAGAGACTCTTGCCATCCAGCTAAAGCACCTTGCCGCCGCCGCTGTGCGACACTTTACTTCTTAGTTTTGCTAACACTTTGCATACCTTCGCTTTGAATTCGGATTTTATTGCAGTCCACAATTTGCGCCTCAGTCCATTTGTATGTTTGTATGAGAGCTGAGCATATTTTCGGGCGTTTAAAGTGATAGTTCTGTGGCAATAAGCCAAATGTCATTGTTTACTGGCTTGCGTAATTTATTTATTTATTTTTTGTTGTTTGTTATTTAAACTAGTATATATATTCATGGAATTTTAAGAACTCTATAGAATGTGTATATAATTTTTTATATCAGGGCACCTGACTCTAAGACTATTGTCGGAAATTTTTTCCCGTACTAAATTCTGAAGCATCGAAAAATGATATTCTTTTGTAATATATGAATTTCTTCCTTTTCTTACGTTTACCTTTTCCTTCAGCAGCCGGTGTACTTTGGTTGCTACTCATGGCTGCTTAAAGGGAGAGGGCTACATATTAGTGCTTTGGGTACTTTAGTAGTTTAGTATTAGCTATTTTCTCTGCTCTGTACGCCGGCGTACTATGGCTGTATATATCCGAAAGCACTCGTTAATGTATCGTGTCTGCGGTTTTTGTTTGTTTTCGGTTGTCATTTTTTACTGCCGATATCGGACCACTAAGTATAGCCGGAATCTAGGTTGGGTTCTCGTACTAATGTAGACGTAGATTATATGTCACTCCTCTGAAAAATTGTTCAGATCGAGCCTTTCGCATAGTTACTAAAAAAAGAAATCTGCTTCGGTGCACCTCGACACCGGAAGAGGTTGGGCTCTCATACCAAGAGAGGGTATATATAGAGAAGCCTTGGGGAGTTATTGGTGTCGGTTTCCTCATACAATATAAACTGATAGTTTATTCATCCATAACCCTATTGTTGCAATTATGCGGTATCCCTCTTAGTTCTTGATTCCCATTTGTATTGGCTCATTGTAAGGATAATCATAAAAAGTTCTTGATGCAGCGGCATAAAATATTGAAGACAATTTCTAGTCTGTCCAGCATACTTTGCTTACCGCTATGAAATGATAATTTTTTCTTGTGAAATTTAAATACTTATTTTTAATGCGAAAGTAAAAAAATATATTCAAAATATTGACCATTGCTTCTTACACCTTTTGACCACATTTCTGGGAATTTTAACACCTTTCCGGCAATGTATGTATACCACGCCAATAGAAATCTTCGTATTTGGAAGCAAGCTAATCAAACACCCTATTTCCGATTTCTACGGAGGAATCCAAGTGCTGCTCAGCCACTGTGATGAAAACAAATGATAATCGGAAGTGCTCAAATCTGGTGATTACGGTATTACAGGGGGATAGCAATTCCCAGCCAAGTATCCTGAATCGATTGCACTTTGTGTGCCGCATCTTCTGGCATATACTGGTTGTTTTTTTTGGATCAATTCATGCTTTAAATTCATCATTTTATGTCTGTAGCGCTTAGTACTAACTGTACTGTAACAGTTTCTTAAGGTTTTAGTATCTCATGATATACCACAACCTTCTGATCCGACCAAACTCAGAACATTGTCCTCTTATCGAAGCAGATCTTTTTCTGCAGTCGATGTTGATGGTTGTCCCGAATTAACCCATGATTTCTTCCGATAAGGATTCTTAAAATAAGTCCACTTTTCATCGCCAGTGACAATTCGTTGCCTCGACAAGTATTCGATGCGACTCTGCAGCACTTTTCTTCGAATGGAAAAAAAAAATTAATGTAATATCAGAAAGTAAAGAGTGGCGGAAAGGATATCGGAATATCATATAGGCTCTGGTTCTACTTGGACGCCAGCAGCTTATGAGTATTCATCCTCAGTCTAGAGATGCCGTTACTCGTGGAGCAGGACGATATTGGCTTGGTCTTCTCATAGACGAAGCAGTATATTGTCGGAGGCCGCCTTCGCATGTTGGAGGATATGTAAGAATCTTATATTTAAGACTCTCCTTCAGAAACGCTAGTTCAGCGCCCAATAGCTGTGCGAGACTAAGAACGAAGTCGCCAGTTAACGAACCGCCACCAAAACTCGCTATGTCCAAAAGACTGCGATCGTTCTCCATGGTCGTTTGACCATCTCCACCTGTCATATCTGCTGCACCTGAAGTCTGAGCGCTTTGACATCCGTCGAGAGCATCCCAAGGACCACACTTTCGAACCCAAAGTTTATGGCTCTCTTGGTTTTGCTGAGAGTACCGACGTACTGCGCATTAAGCAGAATCAGCGCTTGCCGTTATGGTTCCTCTCCCTGGCCCTAGGGCGAAGTGAAAGATCCGCTTTGTCCACAGCCTCCAGCCACGGAGAGAATGCCTCCTTATAAAGGAAAGCCAATCGCTCATCGGCACATCTAATGAGCTTATGAAGCCCATGGTGTCGTCCGGCACTGTGACTATATTTAAGAAGACTCACAAAATATTTGCCGCTACTCTCTTCGATTCCTCGCGGGAAATGGCACCCATCCTCTTGGCTGCGGTCGAACACGCCTAGATCTACTGAGCCAGCGTTGCTAGCGATTTCGCTAAAAGTTGGCGCAGGCCCTGTTCTCAGTCTTTTTCCAAGGGAGGCTTGTCCCTCATGAAACCAGTTGTCGCTTGACAGCTGTTTTGATTTTAATTGCAATCTTAAACGTAAGTTTACACCAAATTTCGTAATAAAAAAATTTTTTTGTTCAAGATAAAAGTGAAAAACACAAAAGCTCTTTTATTTGAACTTTTCACATAATCTTTGAGGTTATGTGAAAAAAATGTATATACAGAAGTTATAGCTCTTTTCTTTGCTTAAAATTTTGTCATATAACCTTCTTCTATCGGACTTGTAGTTTCGCCGGAAACCAAGGCAAACCATTCCTAACCTCTAAAGATTCAGCCATTCTCTACTCTTCTTGTTCATGGTCTCAAATCGCCCGTAAAGTGTTTTTCCCTTAATATTTATTATTTCAGCTTTCGTTACAGCTGGATATCAATCTACTATGAATTTCGTTCTCTTTTATCATTTTCAAAAACCTCTGCACTTGTCTAACAGTCTTCTTAGAAATTTGATTTATAAATACATAAAAAGAAAGTGACACAATCTGTCAAAAAAGTAGACGCAACTTGCTCGTACGCTAAGTTTGTGATTTATTGAAGTTTAGTCTCCACAAGCGACAATCCATCTAAAGCCGTAGTCTATTACGTTAGAAGCCACGCTAAAACCCTCCATTTAGCTGACATGCACGCGTTCGAATATAGAATATAAAAGTGCCACCGAAGCACAAACATTTCCTTAGTGCAACTTAAACTTTGATTTACTTTCATTATTACTTTTACTTTAACTTACACGACCACTACAGCGGCAACAACAATAACGAGTGTTTCACAACAGTGTGGTAAGTGCCAATAATAGGCCAATAAATATTTATTTTCTCCCACCCAAAAACTACTGACACCGCAAGTAAAGTAAAAGTTGAAGAAAAAACTTTGTCACAAACACGCGGCGGTTTGTGAAGACTTGCCACTACAGACACACAGTGCCATAACATGATTGAAGGAGCATATATGTGTGTGTGTATATACATATATATATGTATATACTAATATATTATCTCACTTGCTATAAAGTACTCTCAGTTGTGCTTAACATTATGAATGTACACACATATAAATTATGAACGAGCATATTTTCTTAGCCATGCAAGTATTCTGCGATCACTGCCTTCCCGCTCCCCGCCTGGCGTTGCCACACTTGCCAACCGCCGGCACAAACTGTGTCAAATCCTTTTTGACAAATTTCATATAATAACTAAAAGTTGAAATAAATTCCACTTGTGGCCGCAAAACACGAACACTTCTAATCCCACGTACACAAGCAAAAGACACACACACACCCACACATACATGCACAAAGCTGCTTGTAAACACAAATATTATATGTGAATTTAATAGTAGCTCACCAGGCGTCACAATACGTGACCCGCCTTGTGGTTCAAGCGAAGTACGTGAAAATTTAGCTGGCAGGTGGGGACCTGACGAGCGCAATTGTAGCGTGGCTTGGTCCGTCAATCGTGCGCTCGGCAGTCACTCGGCACACACGCTTCGCTAGTTAGTCTGTTAGTTAGTTAGTTAACGTGTTTGTCTAAATTTAGCCATAAATGTATGTGCTGCCGTGCACAAACGTCACTCAAGCGTCCATTGTGTTCAGCGCCTGCAAGTATGCCGCGAAATATAGCAATTGCTTAGCGAATACGTCATATAACTGCTTACTATACTTTTGTGTGTGTGGTTGTGTGACCATTGTGGTCGCCATGCGATTTTGTACTGCGGCATTTTTACTCGTTGTCCCCCCCTCTCACTCACACTCCTCCAATTTGACTTATACTCGCTTTCATCCTTTACTTGCTGTTGCCTGTGTATTTGCCGTCGCGCTTGGTTCTTGCTGGAGTGCTCGCTCGGCTAGCTGCTTGTCTGCTTTATTGCCTTTGCGGTTTTATATTTGCGTTTTTCCTCCACTTTAATGGTGTCAGGGATTAAATGGAGTTGCCACTTTGTTGGATGAAATTTTTATAACCAACTTGTAAATAAGTAAAGAAGCTAAGCAAAGTGAACGCAAGAATATGCGGGGTTTCTTACGAGGATAGTGTTCTTATGAGTTACTATTGTGGCATGGTATAGTATTACAGTTATTCTATATCCTTTTACGTTGTCTTGAACTCAATATTCATTTCTCTAAATTCGTACAGTGCTGTTGCAATTTTAAGCTATGTAATGCAATTCTTTTACTTTTAAAGTAAACTAAATTTTTAAAGTAGTTCGGGTTTTTTCTAAAAGACTATCGTGAGAACCACTTATTATCCACCTGACCTGAACCTGTAATATTTTCCTATCTTTTCGGTAATTTGTGGATCCTACCATAAAAGAACTACATCATTTCTTGTGTGAACCAGTGACGGTGTTCTGCATCGATCGGAACAAGCGGTAGTCGGGAGAATCAAGATCTGGTGAAGAAAACTTGACGGCCGCTGGTTTTCAAACCGTTCTTAAAGGGTTACATAGTTTTCCTTGGGTAAAACACGGCCTTTTTTCAGCAATTTTTTTTTTCGCCCATAAAAAATGAAATATTTTATTAGAATTTATTATTTTACAAACAAAATTAGCAAAGAAATTTTGAAATTTTTTGAAAAAATATTTCAAGCCCGGCCATTGCGACGCCACTTCCGGTGACCCCTCGTTAAAAAGATGCGCCCGATTTTTTTGGCAGACATTTTTACAAAAAAAAAAATTAAAATTTCTTGACATTTATTTTCAATTAGTTGTGATCGAAAAAAAATCTTGCGTCCAAGTCTTTAAAAATTGTTCTCAAAAATCTGTGTAAAATTTCATGAAGATCGGTTGAGTAATTCTCTCTTGAGAATATTCTCAACTATACATAGGGACAAAACAGTACCCGGAAATTATAAATAAAACGAAGATATTTAATTATTCCCCACGAAATGTACTATATTTATGCCAACGATTTTTCCAGTTCTCGAAACACTTTTTATTAGCACTTTTTGGGATGGCCTACAACTCCTTCAGTGAATTTTGTTTAATCGCCTCACCACGGCCAAATAGGACTCCTTATTGATCGTCTGTGCCTCTGGAACAAATTCACGATGCACCAAATCACAAATATGGAAAAAAGCAATCAGCGTCACATCGATTTTTGTGCGGCTTTGGCATGTTTTTGTTTCGGCTCGTTTTTTCTCTCCATTTCAATGACTGTTGACTAGTTTGCATGTCTATAAACCCATGTATCAACGGCAGTTTTAATTGTCTCCATGAATCTGAGATCGGAATTCGCACGATCAAGCGAATTAATGTTTGCAGTACTCTTTTTGAACAAAACATGCAGCTTTATCGGAACGAGTCGAGCAAGAACGCGTTTTATACACAAAATATCCACCAAAATCATTCCAACGAACTCGCGAGAGATGTTGCGCTCTCTTGTCATCTCTCTAATATACAAGTACATATGTCTGACGATTTTCGAGCAGCATATCCTTCACTTGTTTAATATTTTAATCAATTGAAGAGGTGGAAGGCGTCCAGAACGAGGCATGTCTTCAACGATCTCTCCGTTTTGGAGGCTTTGTACCACTCATAGGCTTGTGTTTTTGATAAAACTGAATCGTCATAAGCCTTTTTCCAACATTTGTAACGATTCCGCACACGAAATTTGGTGAGAAATTCAGTATTTTAGACAAATTCTTTGTTGCATGTTTTTATCCATTGTAAAAATCGCAATGCACTACTGAGGTGTGATTTAAGCAGCTGCTCTAAACTAACTGGTTGACAGATTGCGTTCATATTTCGGTTAATAATTAAGGTTAGTCCAACCAACTTAGCAAAATATATTTTTTGAAATATTATTTATTTATTATTTGTTTCCGGGAATTTAATTAAAATTTCCGGTCCAATCCCTTCTGTACAGCATGCGTTGTTCCTCCTTTTCAATAAATTTTAACTTTGATCTGAAAGAGTTTCCCGCCTTTGTCCTTAAATTATTAAATCTTTAAGCATTATGAACAAGTTTAAACAACACATTTGAGGAAGCAAAGCTAATTCGCTCCTTTAACCCCTAAAATTCATTATCTGCTAAAAGCGCTGAATAAAGGCAAAGTTTCACCAGCAATCTTTATGCCCTCGAAACTAAATTTCTATTTAATATGCATAACGGGAATAATCGATTAGAAGACTAGTGCTCTGAAGAGTCATACACTTAAGCTCAAACAATAAGTTTAATATGAAGCAAGTACCAACTTATATAAAACAACAACAAACTTAATATTAAACAACAATATACTGAATATAAAACAACAACAAACGTAATATCAAACAACAACAAAGCAATGCGAAGACAACGCATTACAAACTTCAAACTTGAAAATTAAAGGGGGAAAGTATGTAATACCGTTAGGGCAGAATAACCTTCATATTACTACAAGCATTTGTGAGTGTGTGTGTGTGTATGGTGGTCCCAATGCAGCGGCATACTTAATTGAAAACAAAAACTATAGAAAAGTTATAAAATTTGCGAAAATCAACGTCATAAAAAAGGCTGCAATGAATTTTAATTTAACTCATGGCAAAGCGAACAGAATGCAATGCAGCCAAAGCAAAAACAACTCAACTGTGTACTCGCCAGCTTACAACGGCGATAACAATGGCAAACAGCAAGAGCAACAGTGAGCGCAAATTGCACGCTGCCGCACAAAATCGATAGCAGCATGAAAATGAATGAAAGCAAAATGCAAAAAAAACACCAACAACAACAAAACAAGTAAAATTGTGAAAAATATTTAAGCTATAATACCCTTCAGAGGTGCATTTTTATAGCAAAGTTATAGCAGAAGATCTTTACTATGATTTTAAGCGTTTATGTTGTATGGCAGCTTTATGCTATATTGGTCCGATGTGTACAATTTATTGAGATATTATATAACAGTATTGGTGAATCATTCATGCTGAATTTTGTGAGGGTATCTCGACAAATAAAAAAGTTTTCCATACAAGGTGTTAATTTTGATAGATCCGTTGGTATGGCAGCTATGTGCTTTAGTGGTCCGAACTAAATAATTTACTAAAATGTGGTAGCACTATCTAGAATAATAATTCTTGTTAAATTTCATGAATATATTTTGATAAATAAAAAAGTTTTCCATACAAAGTGTTTATTTTGATACGTCCATTTGTATGGCAGCTATATGCTGTAGTGATCCGATTTCAACAATTTCTTGAGATATTGTAGTATTGTCTGCGTCAATAATTCATGTTGAATTTCGTGAGATTTTCTGGACAAATAAAAAAGTTTTCCATACAAGGAGTTCATTTCAATTGTTCAGTTTGTCTGGCAGCTATATGCTGTAGTGGTCCGATCTGAACAGTTTCTTCACAGATTGCACAAAAGTTGTAGGCAATAATCTCAACCTAATTTTGTGAAAATATCTCATCAAATGAAAAAGTTTTCTATACAAGCAACTGGTTCCAATCGTTCAGTTTATAGGTCAGCTATATGTTGCAGTGGTCCGATCTGAACAATTTCTTCGCGGATTGCACAAAAGTCATAAGCAATAATCTCTACCTAATTTTGTGAAGATATCTCATCAAATGAAAAAGTTTTCCATACAAAGACTTGATTTTGATAAGTCGGTTTATATGGCAACTATATGCTATAGTGATCCGATATCGGCGATTTCGACTAATTTGCAGCTTCTTGTGGAAAAAACGACGTGCACGAAATTTCAGCGCAATATCTCAAAAACTGAGGATCGCATATATACAGATGGACTGACAGACAGCCGCATATCGACTCAGTTTTGCATGCTGATAATTTATATATATACATATATAGTTACGATTCAAATGGAGATTTCCTGCTAGCCATCACAAACATCATGACAAACTTACATACCCTGTTCATGGTATAAAGATTAAAATCACGAAAATAAAAATAAAATTAAATTTCCAGCGCAAAGCAAAAGAAAAAAACGCTCAACAACAATACAAATGCGCAGAGAAATTGCTGTGCAGTCGAGCTAAAAAGCTTTATCCGCTTCGCATAACGGCACAACACAGAAAATTTACATAAAAAGCCAATAGATAAAATTTTCACAAGCAAACAAGCGCACGCACACTTACACACACACACACACGCACAGGAGATTTAGCATGCAAATATTTGTGCTTGCCTATTTGTTTGCGTGGCTGTGTGTTCGCATAAAAAGCATAAAAGTGCACTTAGTCAACATGCGACGCTGACGCGCGCTGAAATGTAACAACAAAACGCCAAAAGCCAACAACACCAACCACAATGTTAATGTGTCTCGCATGCTAAGGCGCCACATTTCAGCTGACCCGCTGTTGACCAACTTATCGAGCGTAAATACGAGCGTCCACATACAAACTAGCGGTGGAATATAAATATGCAAAGCAGCGAAAATCACAAAAACACACGCATTACAAGTAAATTAGTATTTTATTTTATACACATTTTGCGCTTTTTGGGGTTTCGCCCTAAAAAACACAAAAACACGGCAGAAATGGAAAAAAAGTAATGCAAAATAATTTCTATCAACGCCGAAAAGTGGAGCACGTGACAAGATTTCTAAATGCTGATAGTCTGCTGCGCGCTCGTTGTTTAAGTTTTTATCTGCATGCGACACGGCGTATGCGCAACTTTTTACGGGTGACTGCGTAGGCTCTTACAAAGTGAAATAAGTATGTATAAACACATGTACTTTTATATTTTACGTGAGTTTGTTTTACAAGTCGTGTCTAGTTTATATTTGAGCCTGTAGCTATGTTTTGTTGTTGTTGAGAAAATATTTGTAAATTTTCTAAAAAAAAAATGTTTGATAGATTTTGTGGCATGCTACATAAAAAATTGTGCAAATATACAGCAGTGGGAACTTGCATTAATTTTAATATAAATATTGCTCAAACGTACAGTCGTAGGATAATTTTATTATAAATATACCGGTTTCAGTGAAAATATTAAAAAAAAACATGTAGTCTCTTATATACGTATGTAGGTATATAGAACTTTTCATTCGACTGCCTCTCAGGGTACTCTCTTATTCTTCCTACTCATATATTCCATATAGTAGTATATAGTTGTTGGAATGAAGAGTTCAGGCAACAGCTTTCTATAAAAAGGCAAAAGGTACAATTTTTGAACAGAAATTTTTAAATTTAATTGTTTACTTTTAATTTAAAAAATACACACACTATGTATAATCAATAGTATATTTTGATATAAGACCTTGTTGAGCGAAACAATTTTATTCTAAACACGAAATCATATTGCTTTCAGAGTAGAACATTTTTCGTCGACTATCATATTGTTTCCCATTGGAAAGCAATCTTTGCTGTTTTATGGCTGTTGTACTTGGTTTTTTATAGCTACGCTGAAATGAAATAATGAATACCGTTGAAGTAAGGTGTATAGGTTGTGTCTCCAACATTTTGATTGAGAGACATGAGAAAAAGTTTTTTGGCAAAGGGTTAATTTTTTCATGATATAATCATTTATTCACAGAACTAATGAAACACTTACCAAATTTGAACTTTAAGCTGATGAAAAATTATTTCTTTCGGTTAATTTTTTTGATTATTTTTATTAAAGTGCGATGTCCCTTTTATCTTTTATGTAAAATCCAATATTAAAGATAAAAGTTATTTGTTTCGCCAATTGCAAAAAGGTTAATTCGAAAAATACGCGTTTCACATATACATACATAAGTATAGCTGAGTCAGAGAAGGGCTTACTATATGCGCTTAAAGCCGTTTGAAAAAATTCTTCTCTTCATTACAAATCTATTTAAAACTTGTTTTTATGACTATGAGGCATACTTTAGGAGGAAAAAAGTAAAAAAAAATATAAAAAAGCAAATTAAAAATTTTGTAATGGCCGTACCCCATAAGCTAATCATATTGAATTAGGATAAAAGTAGTTTCAGCATATTCTAATATAGAAAAATTTTTTTCCTAAAATTAACTCAAGTCAAAAAATCAAAAAAAAAAAAATATTATTACTAAAGAAGATTACAGACAATGATCGAAGAACACATTGAAATTGCAGAAAAGGACAACTTGCCAAAAAAAATCTTGTTCTGAAAAAAAATTGTCACGTTAGAGTGATACAAAAAATTTAAATTATTATCAAAAATCGTATTGCCTTTATCATTCCCTTATAAATATATTTAATAAGGTCGTTTCAAATTCTCGGAGAATATTCTTAAATATACATTACATTTAGTAAGGCTTTTTGAAAGTCACAAGTTGCTATAGACCCTTGAATTAATATTTGAAATAGCTAACCAAAGTTTAAAGACTGGTTTCCACCTTGAAAGTTACCTAAAAGAAAGCTCCAGTACATAGCTTCATTTTCGAAACCTAACTTTAAAGAACTGCTTTAATGAATTGGTCTGTGGTATCTTGATATATTTCAATTAAATTAATCCAACAAAAAATGGTTCCCAGTTATGACTTAGAATACCATGATATTGTTTTATCCTAACCTACTCAATACGTTAGGTTCAACTGATAGGCCAGTGAACCACGCATAGACCAGTTTTGGTACTTTGCGATAACAGATGGAATTCAGTTCCTAGGTCCCAGAAAAGTAGTCATCCCTAAGATTGTCTGCGCTTCCCGCGATGACTCTGCGGCCTCACTATCGATACCTCTTCCAGTGGATCATACCGTGGGGACCCCAGATGCTTCCAGCGTAGTCTTGCAAATGCGGGACAAGTGCACAAGAGATGCTTCATTGTTTCTCTGTCTGTTTCTGTATCCTGCACTAAACATTTCCTATATTATATACATATATATATTGCACTCAGATAGCTCGTTGCATCGGGTTTTGATTTTCTTTACCATGCTTCTGTCGAGACCGTCGTCCCAACGATGATCATATTTTCGGATGTTAGCCGTGCACCATTCTTAGCAATCTCGTCCACTATTTCTTTGCCCTCGATGCCTTTATGTTTTGGCACCCAGTAGATGTGAAGCAAGCTTACTTCTGGCAACACTTTCCCCTGCTCCTATTCAGTTCCTTTGCTATGAGTCTATAATTGACACTTTTTATATTCAAAATGTGTTAAGAGTATCCATAAGAGATGTTAAAATCCTCTGCGATCTTCTCGGATTGGGTGTGCAGTTTATATGTATCAATGCGGGTCAATTCAGATAGTGTAACCAAGATCCAAGTATACTATGCTCAAATATATTTCTATTGGTTTTCGGGGTAGGAGGCTCTCTTTTGGGAAAGAAAAATCGTATATGGGGTACTGTTACTCCAATAACTACATATATAATACCTTTTTTATATTTTTATTTTCGTAGACTTAATAATCTAAGTTGTTCAGATTTTGAATTTTGATGTGATCAAAAGTCTTCTCGAACGCATCGCAGTGTATGTGACTTGCTTGTATATATTTCTTACTGAAATTATAAACAAAGTAAAATATAGTATGTATTAGAGCAATATGTATAGTATTTATTTGTTTGAATAATCCGAAGAATACCTAAAAATTTCTACATTTTTGTTAACCACAACAAATTACTGAAAGCACTTTCGGCTCTTACACTTTTCACACCATAGCATACAAATTGCAAATGCAATTACCGATACAACATTGCACAATCTGGTTTTAAAATTTTTTTAAGGTAACAAACTAACGAACTAAACAAAACTTTCATTAGTAACAAGGAAATCCTTTCAAATGATTTTTGCTGAAAGTGAAAATGTGCAAAAATGCAATTACTTGCACAACACGAGAACACGAGCGCAAATTAGACTGCGACTAAAACATTTACTCACTCACTTAAGTAGCTGAGAGCAAGACCGCAACACAATAAGGCATGTTGCTCTGAACACTTCCCCGCTGACCCCTTAATTGCGCATTTGTGTGTGGTCAAAGCTTTGCGCTGCCTCAATGCACTTTAGATCTCGGACAAAAACAACGAGAAATCGAGAAAAATACGCAAAAACTTATGAAAGCAGGGAAAATGTAAAAGTATGTGTGTGCGTGTGTGTGTGTTGGTGTATGACTAAAGTGTGTAATGCCAAAGGGCAAATTCTAATTGATAGGCGAAGCGAGTAGCAGCGGGGAGGAAAGCGGCTGCGTAAAGCTTAAAACAAAATTGGTGTTAATGTGAACCAAAAATTACAACAACATCATCAACAAATATAAATTGCGCAAAAATTGCTGCCAGCAAAAACTTTGCCGAGCAAATAAAACAAATTCAGCCGTGAGCAATTTGCGGTAAAAGCGTGCGCTGCCAATTTGTCTGCGTGCATTGATTATATTTCGGACGCTGAAGCAATGGACCTTGAGTCCAGCGAGCATTCTGTTTCCTTTTAATGCCGCCTATTTTTCATTGTCATGCGGAACGCCCCCCTTGCCCCACCGCGCCTCTGCGCCGGTTCATTTACTCGCTGACGCTTTGGTGGCCGCCTTCTCGCTTTGCTGCCGCTTAATCAGCGCCAATTCACCTGCGGGAATAGCCGCAAATTAGAGCGTTGATAAGTTTGAGACAACTGCTGAGATTTCAACAGCCCGA
The DNA here is from genome assembly GCF_024586455.1 of Bactrocera neohumeralis. Taxonomy (NCBI): domain Eukaryota; kingdom Metazoa; phylum Arthropoda; class Insecta; order Diptera; family Tephritidae; genus Bactrocera; species Bactrocera neohumeralis. The sequence continues at coordinate 18,961,079 of NC_065921.1, read as the reverse complement.
AATGAGTACACTTAAGTGAGAAGAAGAAGAAGTAATAAGCTTATGCTTTACAAAGAACGTGCTGTGTGCTGCTGATTTGCTTAGGGAGGGATTTCTCGGGTTTATAAATTAATTCGTTGAAAATTTCGGTATTTTTAGTTATATTTAGGTCAGAATGATTTATTTTTAAGTTTAAAGTAAATGTTAAAGTTTTGTCAAAAATTTAGTGAATAATCAGTTTGGATTGAATTCTGTAAGTTTGGACATGAACAGAAGTTTTAGTGGGAAATTTAGAGAGCTAAATTATTACTCTGTAGTATTGTTACAGATATTTCAATACCAAAAACATATCACATTTCCTTCGTCTTCTTCTTCTTCTTCTTCTTTTTTCTTTATTCGCATAGAAACAAATCATTTACCACCCTTTAATCCCAATACTTTATCGCATGTGATTAATGTGAGTCAAAACCAATAATAGACATGGTTATAAAATATACAGTGGTGTACAAAACATTTGCTACCATAATGACTATTTTATTTAAAAACATTTTTTTTTAATTTTTGATAAACTATTACTTTATCTATATATACAAGTGTTTTTTGATTATACAAATAATCATAAAAACTGAAACATTAATTCTAGGTATTGAAGCAAGTAGACCCATGTAACTGTAAGGGATCGCTTTCTATTCTCTTTCCAATCTGGCGAAAAGTTAAACACCATTCCGGAATATTTCACTGCCTATTTTGTGTTTAACCATCATCCACATATTCTCAATCGGTGTGAGATCGGAAGACTGTGCCGGCCACATCTCCGTATTTATATGATTTTCTTCTAACCCCGATTTTGCGACCCTAGACGTGTTTTTAGAGTCGTTATGGTATTGCAGAATCCATACAAATGACATTTCCCAATCGGCAAACGGCAGCACAACATTAGTTAAAACTTACAGCTATCATCGTGCCAGATAAACGATTAATTGGACCCATAACATTACCACAGAAGCACCCCCATACCATAATATTACCCCCTACTCTGTTTTACTGTGGCAGTTGTGTACCTTGGGTTATATTTTTCGCCTCACGGACGCCGAACATAACCTTTGCTATCTCAGCCTCGGAGATTGAATTTTGGATCATCTGATTATAAAATTGAGTTCCAATTCTGTATAGTTCAATTTAAGTGTGATCGAGCAAATCTCAACCTCTAGTTTTTGTAGGCACAAATGGTTTTTTCGAACATCTGTAACCACGTAGATCAAACTTCAAGGCCCGTCTTTTGATAGTGGAAAGACTTATGTCGAGTTGAACATCAGTTTCAGTATCTCTTTGAATTGCTTTGGGATATTTTGTAAAGACATTTTTGCTCTCCGGTCTTCTCTTACGGTTGTAGCACGAGGCCTTTCTCCTTTGTGAACTGTGTGGATGTTTTCAGTCCGAATAATACGGCAAATCGGGGATTTCTGTATGAAGTATTTTAACGATATTTTTGAATCTCCTTTTATTGTTGCTTTAAAATCCGAATTCTATTTATTGAATCCCATTTTCATTCAAAAATATTACAAATGTCAGAAAACACGGAGAATTATATTAAATCTAGAACGCAAAAAACTAAATGCAAACTCTTCGTAAAATAAATACGCATAAAGTTCCGTTAATAATGTGGAATGTGATTACTGTAAATAAAAAAAAAATATAACAAATATCAGTTGAAAATGTTTTGAAAACTTGCATTTTATATTGATGTTTTAGCAGTTTTAACAGTACATATTTGACAAATCCGATAACTAAAGATCGTAAAGGAGAAAAACAGAGAACACAAAAATTACTTTAGCAACAAAAAAAAAATGGTAGAAACAAATATTTGATTTTGGTTGCAAATCTTTTGACCACCACTGTATGTTGACCAAAGCGCAATCTTCGGTAGCACCGAAGCTATAATATTCTTCACAAAAAGAAAAGATTCCAACAAGACCTTGATTCCGATGTTCAAATTATGAGGCATCTATAAGCCCTATGTATGTACTTGATCTGAACAATTTATTCGGATATTGCATTATTGCCTTAGATAATAATGCCACATTTTGTGAAGATATCTCCTCATATGAAAAGTTTTCCACGCAAGCGCTTGATTCCGGCCGTTCAGTTTGTATGACAGCTATATGCTGTAGTGGTCCGTTAAATAAGCAGCTTCTTCGGAAGAGAAGAACGTTTGCAAAATTTCAGATCAATATCTCAAAAACTGAGCATGCCTAAACCGACTCAGATCATCACGCTGATCATTTGAACAAATATTTTATAGGGTCTCCGTTTTAAAATGCTCAGACTTTCGTTCTCCTTCAAATTTTAATCTGAACATATCCAAAGGTTTTTTCGACGATCCGTCAAAATAGGTTAAACTGCTTTGAGTATGCATCTCTGTTGCATAAGCTTTCTGCACAATGCTTTGTAAATACAGATAAGCGTGTACAGCGTGTACCAATAGGGATGACTCAATTTTGACAGCAGGTGGCGGCAATGTTTTAGTAAAATGCTAGAAAATTGTCCAAAATTATTACGAAAATTCTCGTGCGCCGGCGGCTACTGTTTTACATTTTTTGAAAAAATATATTCTCAGATCAAGCCCATTTCTGGCTTAATGGCTTCGTTAACAAACAAAATTGTATATATTTTTATGAGTGAAATCCTCGTGTGGCTCTGGAAACGCAATTGCATTCTCAAAAATTGACCACATGGTGTGGATTCTGCTATGACGGCATGCATGCCATGGAAATACTGTTACCATCAATAGCGAGCGTTGTAACACAATGTTGACTGACTTTTTTTCTCAGAATCCAAAATAAAATCGATACGGATGATCTCTATTTCCTTCAAGACCGTACGCCGCCTCATGTTTCACATCTAAACATGGACAGATTGAGTGTAAGGTTTGACGACAAAATGACCCGGTCAAATAACCGTCAAAATGATGCGAATTAACGCATTTATATTATTTTTTCTAGGGGTTTGTTAAATCAAAGGTTTACGCCAGTCAACCAGTAACATTCGAGGCGCTCGAAGGCAATATTCAGCTCACTATAGCAGAAATGCGACACCGGCTGGTCGAAAATTGATGTAAACGGCTAGAGATATGTAAACTGAGCCGTGTTGGCCATTTGGTCGACTTTTTGTTTTAATCGTAAATGGTATAAAATTATCTGCGTAACAAAAAACCGAGCCCATTTTGACCAGATTTGAGTGTTTTATTTCATTTTAACATCACGTCGTGGTTGTTGGTAGACTCTATACACCGCAGAAGGAGACACAAACGCGCATTTAATATTACAGTGTATTAGTGAAAAATATATTTCATACACAATTTATAAGATTTATCAATTATCTGTAGTGACACAGTTTCTACAATCATTGTGCCAAAAATGGAACCAAAACTTAATTTTAAACTCAAGTTAAGACAGTTACTTAGCAAGCCGAGAGATTTTCTGTCATTTCTGAAGCATTAATCGAAGAATAATATTTTTGCTTATAATACAAACTTGATTTATACAAAATTTGCTGGTTCAAGTCGTTAATATAATTATGTAATTTTGTTTCCAAGCATCAAATTTACTCAGAGAGACAGGAATCGATATGAAAGTATACTACGTGTATTTTTCATGTATTCTAAATTTTCTTTGTACCTAATAAACCTGATTTTGGGAGTTTAAACAAATAAAACAGCTGCATATATTTTTTTTAAGTTTAAATATACATAACATCACTTAAAATGAAAAATAACATTACATCACTTTTCATAATGGAACAAAATTCGAGTTTTGGTTATAAAGTGGTTATATATTGGTTATCATACACTCATATTTTGGTTACAAAGTGGTTATATATTGGTTATCATACACTCATATTGAAACAAAATTTGAGTTTTGGGCTATAAAATATTAGTTATTATATCTGACAGCGATTTCCATGTTTTTATATGATCATCACTCTTCATAAGTTTACAGGCGAAGGAAAAACGTTATCGTAAGCAATAAAAAACAAAATTTTGATTTTTTGATGATACATTGTTTTGAATTCAGGGGACGATATGTAGATATTAAACAAAAAAACAAATTTTTTTGCTGGAAAATATTATCTGCACAATGACCTATCATCGACAAAAAGTAAAAATTTCACTAAATGGCGGCATTCTAAACAAAAAATAGAATTTTAGCCAATATTTTGGTAATTTTTATATCGATCACAACAAAAAGAATTAATCATATGGTATGATAAATTGTTTCGCTGTTGCCAAGTAACCGCCTCAACTTTCAACTCAAGAGAGAGAAAGATTCAAGTCCAATCTCAACAAAGGAAAAGGTAGACAATTTTCGTTCTTAGATACTTTATATGTAATACCGTTATACATACTTGATGCATACATACTTACATATTGTACAAACGTCATTTTGTTTCTATCTCTCTCTGTCTCGACAACTGTTAATTGAATTTAGAATTGCATTGTCACCATTATTTTAACGGCAATTTATACACCGAGCATGCATTTCATCTTCACCGCCAACTGTTGCCGCTGTCAAGTGCTCACGTTTATTGCTGGCAACGTGTTGCCAGTTGCGTTCTCATTGTGTCATTTGCAAAATAAAATTGCAACTTTATTGCATTTTATGCAATCATTGCTGTGGTGGCCCGCTGAGTGAATTATTAGCCTGACACTTTTATGAGTTTTCTCCCCTCTTTTTGCCACGAGCATGAACTATTATGCATAAGTCTTACATACATACATATACAAGTATATATAAACAAAATAACAATATTTTTGAGCAATATTTATGCGCTTTTCGTTTTAAGAAACTTGAAACTGGCAGCAGTTGTGGGTGATGACTTTGAGCGCAGTTGAGTGCAGCTGGTTCAGACACCATTTTGAATTTTGAGATATTTACTAGAAATTTTGAGAAATAAAAGCTTCAAAATTTTGCGAAAAAGTTACAGTACTAAAGTCAAGTATATCGCATAACTTCAATAATATTTTCGTAATAGGAACGAACCCGGTTCTATAGATGATCAAAAAACAAACAACACGCCAGAGTTTGTTAACAAGTTACATGGGTTTCCTCGTGTAAAAACAGCATTTTTTTAAAAAAAGATTTTCTCATATAAAAAATAAAATATATTTTATTTGAATTTTTTATTGTTACAATCACTATTAGCAAACAAAATGTAAAATTTTTGGAAAAGCAATATTTTCAACTAGGCCAGTGGGAAGCCATTTCCGGTGACCCCTCGGAAAAAACACTTGCCAGGAATATTACTATGTCCTGAAACCCATTGTAGGTTTACAGTGGAAAAGGCTGTTAGATATACTAAGAGATCAAGACATTCCTTCACTAACTTTGTTGAAACCCTGAATTGAGTGATTTCAAAGCCGCTTGGCTATCTGCATATATAAATACTACATTCTTTGTTGATAGCACATTCCCTGTCAGAACAAAAAGGCTTTCTTTAATTGTTGTGATCTCCGCTTGGAAGACCCTACCTGTCAGAACAAGAAGAATTTGTTTAATTAATGTGATCTCCACATGGAAAATACGGCGGTATTCTGGTAGACGGAAGGCGATTTTGGCATCTAATTTTACTGCAACGTCACCACTTTCCAATTGATTATTCACTTTGAACCCATACGTATAGCTGATATCCTGCGTTCCTGTCCATCTCTCTCCTTTCCCACTTTTCTCTGGAAAGTAAGGAAAATTTGGGAACCGAACAGAACTTCAATTTTATAAAAACATGAAAACGCTCACCATTTAATATTATTCTCTTTTCTTAATGTAAATTGTGAAATCAGGCGGTATTTTGAATATTATTAATAGAGTATAGATATATTGAAAAGTTTTTTCAATATCCAAAAATGTTAGAGCTATCGATAAGAAGAAAACCTCATGGATGCATATTTTTTATTCGAGAGTTTAGATTTCAGGTTATTAGAACGATCAAAAACTCGAGATTTCTTTAGTTGATTCAATAGCTACGAAAAGTCTTAAACATAAGATATAATAATAATATTTATATGATTGAAATAAGGTGATGAGTATAGGAGCCACGTATGACTACTCCTCCTGGACCTAGCAACTCAACTACATCTGGTATCGCAAAGGCCAAAACTGGTCTATGCGTGGCTTATTAGCCTACCAGATTATTCTAACCTAACCTAGTTCTTTACTGATTCACTACAAATTTGCGCGGCACTTTTGAAACAAAATTATATAGCAAAAGATGTATAATTCAATAATTGTATATGATTTTTTTGGAAAATCAAGATTAATCAGGAGACCTTTCCGGTTGCCGAGTCTGTTTTGAAACAAACAAAAAAATCCAAAATAGATGATTTTCGAATTGATAAGTTTTCGCTGAATTAATTTCCCATGTTAATATTGACTATAACTTATACTTTTCATTTCGTTTTAGCTATAAAATTTATGTTTGATATGCTAAACTAGAATTTCTGGAATGAGAACATAATAAATTCGCTGGAAAACCCACCTGTTAAAAATTTCTCAGTATTTTGCACTATAAGCTAACAAGCATATTGACAAGCGGTACATACAAGTATGTTATGTTAAGAACATTTTTTCATTTAGTTATACACCTTTATATACAGATTCGAGTATATATTCAGGTATATAATAAATATCATATAAGTATGCCCTCACTGGAAAGTGTGCAAATATATGCTCTCCCCATTTCGCCTGTGTGCCTTATTTAGCATTTGTTGCACGCTTGAGACATTCCTTGCTTCCTGCTAATGACGGCACATCAATCTTAATTACTTCAACTTGGAAGCTAATCGTTTTTAGAAGTTCATAAGCGCACACGCGCAAGCAGACACACATGCAATCACACACATACACTCGCATACATATAAAGTGTAGATTTATAGCTGCTTCTTTGCATGTCTGCGTCCGTTAAGGCATACTCACTTCCGTCTAACGGACTAATTTGGCAGAACTTTTTGAAACTCATATGATTTTGGGAGCTAGTTAGTTAGCGGCCAATTGGAAAATGCTCTGGTTAGAAGGCATGTGTGTTTCAATAAATGTATTTCTGATGTGAAAACAGTATATTTTCATTGCTTTATTCTTTCTTTATTTCCCAACGGGCTACTAAACATTATAATATATGTCACAGACAGTGTAATCGAGTGAGAGGCATTCGTTATTTTTATGATTCGTTCGATAATAATTTTTAAAATAAATTTGTATTCGTTTAATAATAATCTGGAAATAAACAATTTGGACATTCTTGACATATATATTAAAAAAAGTTAAATCGCACATTTAGTTTTATTTTTGTTATTTGTACATATGTACATATGTATATATGCGATATTTTGCTTTCAGTCCAATAATAATATTTCCATCAAACTCTAATAAAATTCCTACATGACCACTTACACCCAACTTATACTTAACCTCTTTGCTCATAATGCTTTATTTATAACCTCGGGCAGAACTATTAACTCCACATCTGAAACCAATTTGTTAGCGAGAATTTATGCGGCAATAAATATTAAAACTTTTTGTCGTGCCAAGTGTTTTAGCCCAACTCAGCTGAGCTTTACATAACTGATTGATTTCGTGTGATACACACATTCTTATTAGAATCAACAACACTTTAATAATAGTTTTAACAGACACTTTAATCTTGACAAGTTTTACTCAACATATTCTAAATTTTCTCAGAAAGATTTCTCTACAAAACTGTGCTCAAAAAGAGACCAAAGTAACATCGAGAGAAATTGAAAATTAATGTTTTGAATAAAAATAAAACAAAAAAGCTTTTATTGCAATAACACAGAAAATCTGATGGCTCAAAAAGTCTTAAGGCCTTGGAATCTTATGATTTTTTGAAACTTCTGATTACAAGACAATCTAATTTGTTTTCTTATTTTATCAACCAGTCAAGATAGTTGTTCGTATCAATGTTTCTATGTTCTGGGCTAAACTTTCTTGTGTTTGGCGCCAATTCGAAATAATAAGTGCAGCCAGGTCCTTCTCCACCTGACTCTCCAACGGAGTTTAGGTCTTTCTGTTCCTCTACTTGAAGAAATCGCACAAAAGGACTTCGCCTTGTGTGAAACGTACCGCGTTTGGTATCGAACGGCTCGGAAATGTCCTTCCCGATCCTGGCAGAGCCTTTGGTATTGCTCCACGTCAGTTAATACCGCTGTGTAGTATTAGTTTTTCAGGGATGCCAAACTCAAGCATAGTGGCATAGAGGCAGCTCCTTTTCGCGCTATCAAAAGTAGCTTTAAAAGCGACGAAGTGGTGGAGTTTGTCGATTCTCTTTTCACAGGTCTTTATCAAGATTTGACGCATGGTAAATATCTGGCTTAAAGTCACATTGGCAAGGTCCAATCATTTTCATGATGGTGAGCCTTAATCTTCCACACAGTACGCTTGATAGAACCTTACACGCGATGTTGAGGAGGCTTATCGCCTGCTTTCATTTCATTCCTAGGCGTTTTACAATATATTAAAATAAGCAGCTTTGTTCAAAAGAAGTCTTATTAGATACAAGGTGTGTTCCAAAGCAAACAGGACTTAAAAAAAAACAAAACAAATGGGTTTTTTCGGCAAAATCAATTTATTTTATTCAAAATAGTCCCCTTCTGCTTCAATACAGCTTTTTGCAGGGTCCAAAAGCCTGTAGAACGGGTGTTTTAGCTCTTTGGCCGGTATGGCTGCCAGTATGCCGTTGCAAGCCTTTTGAATGGCCTCTACGTCTGCATAACGCTTTCCTTTCAAGGGCAAATGCATTTTTCCGAAAAGGAAGAAGTTGCACGTTGCCATATCAGATGAATACGGGGAGTGGTTAATGGAAAAATTGTGATTTTTGGTCAAATAATCGTACTTCGAGTGTTGGATTCTGAGCAATTTTTGGTCGTTAGTCAATTTGTGCGGAACAAACCGTGCACACACCTTTCGTTACCCCAAAGGTTCGGTCAAAATGCGATAAATCGATGTTTTGGAGATGTCCAATTTCATCTTCATGAATTTCAAATGCTTAAAGCGCAATAACTTCACTTCCAATCAATGAAATATCTTGAAATTCTCACAGATTCTTACGCACCAGTCGACATATAGATGGCGCCACCAGGGGCGCTAGATTCAAAAAGTCCTCTTTACTTTGGAAAGCACCTTGTAGAAAACCAAGACAAACCAAAAACAGATTAAAAAAATGTAAAATCTACAATTTTTCGATTTTTTAGACGATTAGTTTGCACACAGTGTCGCATCTCTTTCATTTCTTGTATGAGGCAAATAACTATATTTACAGAGAATCACAATGTTGAAAATGTCGTGAGCTTTCCAACGATCTTGAAGCAGAGCCGTTAATTACATTTGGTTTTCGATATATTAATTTAAGCAAAATTTGGTTATATAAAAATTCCGTGTGTAGATGTTTTTTTTTTAACAATATACGTAAACAAAATATCCGATGATCGTCCTTGAGATTGTGTCGTTTAAAATTTTATGTTTTCACCATGAGCCCAACATATGAAGAGAAGCAGTTGAACTCAGAATAGTTGGTAAATAAGCTATCTAAAAGATAGCCAAGCGTTAGAGAGTAGCGAAACGAACACGCAACGCCAGCTGTTCCTACAGAGTGACAATAATTATGAATGCGTGCCTTGTCCGGATTGCTTTTACATGTATTTTTTTGACAAGTGAGAGTCGCCCCAAGAGAGCGAGCAGAGAAATGGCGAATCGATGACGGCTACTCAGTTTCTTTTATTCTAAGAACTTTTACTGTTCATAAGCCGCCTAATTTCTGGTATACAAGTAGTTTAAAAAATGTCGGGCTTATTACTGAAGACTGTTTAATCAGAATTCACTGCTCCACAATCGAGCTAATCCTTTCTGGCTTAAATATCTCCTCAAACCAATCCTTTTGACTTTGTCATTGATCCCTTCATTCACACTCTCATTCGCCTACCCCAACTCGTAATGTAACTCGTTGAAATACTGACGTGACGTGGCCGCAAAGTTTCCGCGTACAAACGCCAAACAGAATTTTTCCGCTTCAGCGCTTAATTGAGTTATTACATTAGCGCTGATGACCTGAGCCTTTGGCCGCTGCCACCAACCAACCGATACCAACGCCAACATGACGCCACGACGACACAAAGCACTTTACCTGCCGATCAAATTGAGGCGAAGCAGAGCAAAGCAAATTGCATAGAAAAAAGCGCAGCGCAATGCAGCTTTAAGCGACCGCACAAACCGCATTCACTGCACCCAAAGAGCCGCACAAATACACACACACATGTATTGTGGTATTTGCAGACTTCGATTAAGAGTGAAGGGTGCAGGGGCGTAGTGCAGGGCTTGCAATGACTGACACCCGACAACGGAGCTGTCAATATTATGGCCTGGTATTTTGAGTGGCGCAGCACCGGCGGTGGTGGAAATAGCTTTGATTGCTTTCGTGGGAGCCGCGCGGGGTTTCGCCTGGTTTGGCGCACACAATTGAACCGCCAATTAAATTGAATTAAATTAACTTGAAACTATAGTGGGCGGGGCGGCCGCTGCTAGTGCTGGTGTCGAGGTGTATTTGGTGGGCAGGAAATTGGTGTGGCTTTGTGGTGCCTTGATTACAACGAAAGCGGCGAAAGGGGTGAGTGCGCATTTGTAGACTCGTAGAATTATTCGCTGCCTTGCGGGCGGGCTTCACTGCCTAGTTTGGAATGTGTAGTTAAGCGGCTAAAGTGAACCACAAAAGCGAATCAACACCACCATGGGTAATCACGAATTAATGCAGAAGCGCAAGAGAATAGGTTGATGTACTCGGAAAAGTGATGAAATGCGAAACACTTTCATAATTACATTGCTGCTGGAGTTCAGTAATGAGCTTTTAAGCTGTAATAAAGCACTAGTCGGGATGGAAATTTATTTTGAGATTAATTTTTGTGCAGCAAAATTCTGTTTAGTGTTTCTAAATGCTAGGAAAATATGCACTAATTATTGTTTATTAGAAAACTAGCATACCCCGCCCTCTTCGCCGGGATTTCTTTGAGCATAAAAATATCTTTTTATACTCTTGCCACCAGTTGCTACAGAACATTATAGTTTTGTTCACCTAACGGTTATACGTATCACCTAAAACTAAACGAGATAGATATAGGGTTATATATAATATATATATATAATCAGAGTGACGAAAAAAGTTATAATCCGGTGGACTGTCTGTCTGTCCGTCCGTGCCAGCTGCAAGTAAAAATTGAGATGTTTTGATGAAACTTTGTGGCGCGGCCCCGCCTTCTAATGTGCATATCTCCTAAACCACTAAAGCTACAACAACCAAACTCGCTCAGCAGGAATATTACAAGAACTTCTAACTATATAACGGTACTATTAAAAACTACTAAAAGCGCGATAAATCGATAACTAAATGCGAAGGAAACTTAAAAATTTGTCGCTGGGATGGTATGACAAGGCTTTATAGGGACCATGGTAAAAATTGGACGATGAGCGTGGCACCGCCCACTTTTTCTTGAAATCCCATAACTCGGAACCGGACTAACCAATTTTGATAAAATTTGGAACGTGGCATTCCTTTCATATTCCCATGTGACTCTGTGAAAATGAAAGAAATCGGACAATAACCGCGCCTACTTCCCATATAGCACAATTTTAAATTCCACTTGATTCTTTTACTTTCCAGTACACAAATCAAGAAACAATTAATGTAATAGGATTCAACTTTGCTTAAATAATGCCTTTAATGTATGCCACCTTTTTCTTCAAATCCAACTAAAACTGTTCAAGACCCTAGGTACCGAATATGTTGACCCAAGTACTTATAGAACGACTTTTGTTCGAAAATATCGGTCATTATGTGAGATATGCAATAGAAATTCAGACAGAATCCTTTTCCTGCAGTAGTAATTCTGTGTATCCAAAATGGGTGGAATCGAGTCAATACTTCCCTGAGCCTTCATACATATACTTAATATAAAGACTTTCGAACTTTCTGGTGACTTTGTGCTGGATATATAGGCCAATATTTGAGTTATCTCAATGAAAATTTCAGTACGTATTTGACTCAAAATAGTTTATCATTGTGCCTAAAATGAATACAATTGGGCTAAAACTTCACCTAGCCCCCATATGATCATTGCCGGGGGATTTTTGCACATCCGGCTGATTTTGTATAATAACTATGTATAATGAGTTTGGTTTTTCTAAAAATCTAATGCTGAATATATATGTAGGTCAGTGCATAAGTTATATATCGTGTATGTATATATAAAATTGCTTAGATTCCGATCCTCTGGTAGACGTTTTACATCGTAAGGTATTTCCCTGGCTTTGCTTCCAGCAAGTTGCAAGTGTATAACCGAACTTAGCCCTTTCTTACTTGTTTTATCATGTAATTTCATAGATTTTCGATTTAGTCCATTTTATATAAATTCGACGCTATGAAAATACAGCCAATCGAAAAACCGTAGTACTTCAAAAGAGCATAAGTGCATTTTTAAAAATAAAGCACTTCAAAATGCACGAAAGTGTCAATATAGCCGACATTGTCGCGAGATAACGATTCATAGAAGTTTTGTCAACTTCAGGACGATGCGCACAATTCAGCACTAATATGCATGCGAGCTCGTACGGCTGTTGTTCGGCAAAGTTGTAATTTTTTTTTTTTTTCAATGTTTATTAGAACTAAATTTTTTATTCACAGTTAACATATTGACACAGCACTGACTCTTTTGTTTTGGATACTTGCCGAAAAATATGTAGACGGATGTTATAAGGTTAAAAGGTTGGATTAAGCTATGCTCACTGGGTACCACGCGATACATAGACCTAATGGTTACTAATAATGCCAGATGGAGGCGCAGTTTAATTCAAGCAGAAGTATTATCTAGTCTAGGAATACTACAGTATTCCGGAAGCTACTACCAAAAACTACGAAGCTCCAGGATATCTTAGTGCTATATAAGAGTAGCGTCTCTCTCACGCTTAATTCCCTACACTTTCTGCATATATCGTCTTAGTAACGATCCATCCAGCTCGCATGTGATATCAGTAAGTTGTAATCTGTCACTAGACTAAAAACCGTTTTGCAAACCGTGTACATGAAAAGCATATGTGTTTTTCTGCGGACTCTTACACATGATCTTGGCGAACCTGCTTGTACTTAATGTAATTCATCTCACCTTGATCTGTCTGTATCGCTTTTAGCGACTTCCATAATTCCTGAATTGGCTCAATAGCCAGACAGCTGACACTTTGGCAATCTTAACAGCTATTTAGTTTTCCGTAATTTCGTAGTGTCCTGAATCCGATCAAAGATACTGCAGTATTCCGGAAGCTTGTAGGGTCGCCAAAGATACACTTCCAGCAATAGATTTGAGCGCCTACTCCATTAGCCGTTTATGATCTGTGTGCTTGATGATATTGTAAATAAAATTGTTCTATTTTATACACCAACCCCAGCTTATTGAATTGAGCCCGAAGATCTTTGTGGAAAATTCACGTAACGCCGGCAATCTTACAGCTGATTTTGCTACGGATCGCTTCACTGCATACCCAATATTTTTCTCATTACCAAGTACGAGTTCTATAGAAAAAAGTAATATGGTACAGTTATAGATAATGAAAAATATATAACCTTTGTATTAACACCTTTTCACATAACCTCAAAATTTCTGTAAAACAATGACATATCCAACCTAAAAATTGTATTTTAAAAATTCAAACCTCCAAATTTTTGGGTTTCAAGTTTTGCCTTGCACAGAAAAAAAATTCTTTTACGTGATTTGAAATAAATTTACCTTCCTATGCCCTAAAAACACCGTATTTTCAATTTAAAATGTTAAAGATGAAGCCTTATTTCGAGTGAATATCCAAAAGCAACAAAATTTTCAAACAAAAATCCGTACCTCAAAGTATCAGACTTTTTTAAAGGTCGGTCGGTTTTATGTTTCTTACAATACTTAGGAAAATATTCTCGGAAAATGCTAATGGCACGGCTTCTGCGCTGGTCTTAAACATGACTTCCGACATGTGTGTATATATAAATAAATATTTTGTCTTTCAAAGTCACGTTATAGTGAAAAGTTTTGTGGAAATTTTGCCGCCGCGGCTGTCGAATTAACTTTTGATGGATGAGTCGCTGGTACACCAAAACAATAAAAAGTAAATAAAAGAATTAGCCAACAACAATAAACTCCGGTGCAAAACACATTGAAGTTTGGCCATAAAAATCAGGCAACATTGGCAAATTATTTAACAATTTGCGAGAAGCCTTGCTGCCACAGATTCATATTCGTACACACACACACACACGCGCATTTGTATGTATGTATGTATATATATAAGCTGAGTGAGGGAAATGTCGGAAATCAATTTACCACACATAATCGCTAAGCCAGCGCGCTGAAGGAGGCGGAAGCCAATAGAAAACTTAATTGGGCATGGCGAAAGTTTGACTTGTTTCACTTCACAGCTGGACTATGAGAAAGCCTAAAGCGTGTTGTGAATAAGTGTTACGCGCGTGGGAGGATACGCAGCGCGTTTTTTGTGTGTGTGTGTGTGTCTCTGTGTGGCACGTTCGCTTCAGCGGGGCATTTATTGGCAATTGCTGTGCACTTTGTGGGCTGCGTGAGTTGTGTGGGCTGTTTTAAGCTTTTTTGTTAAACTCAACATTTCACGCTGCGTAGTGTTGTTGTTGTTCAATTGACGAGCACGCTTAATCTACTTCGCTCGCTCTACTGTTGGTCTTCAATAATGTCTTTCGTCCGATTAGCCGCTTGTGGCTACATACATTTGGCTTCCGCGCCTAATGGTATGCTTATCAATAAATTATTACCCGACGGACGTTGTTGCTGCAAAACGTTGAAATCGGCTTATATCGCCTTTAGCGTGTTGAAATATTGAGAATAATTAACGCCATGGGAATTCGCGACACACTCACTGGCGTTCGAGTAATTTAAGAGGACATACACGCAAAATGTTGGAAAATTTTCATTGGCGTTTGCAAAATACAAGAAGACAATCTGTGTGGAATTGATTTTAGTATTAGTTCTATGAATACTTACAACTTTTTTTTTTTAATTAATAAAGGGTGATCCATTCTGAGGTTCCCTACTTTTTTACAGAAAAAAACAGAAACTTCAAATTTAATGGGAAATGTTTATTATCATTCCAAAGAATATATTTTGGCGTTTATTTTTTGAAAGTTATCTCTTTCAATGTTGGCCATGGCTAAGTCTCAAATAGTTAATCCGTTGAATCCAACTTTCGATGTTGATATTTATCCTCAAATGAAAAAGTCTTTCAATAAATCCATTGACTGATGCGATGTGTGGGAGGTGGCGCCGTCTTGTTGAAATCAATTGACGCCGAGGTCACGAGTTTTAATTTCAGGCATCAAATAGTCGGTTATCTTGACGCAATAACGGTCACCATTTACGGTTACGTTCTCATCCATAATTCCACCGGCCCACAAACCACACCAAACTGTTGTTTTCTCTGAATGAAACAGCATCTTCTGAATTTCTTCGGGTTGCTCTTCATCCCAATTGCGGCAATTTTGCTTGTTTTCATGCACATTGAGCCAGAAAAGGGCCTCAACGCAGAACAAAATTTGGCTCGAAAACATCGAATCTTCTTGGAACTTTTAAAGGACCCATAGAGCGGCTTCAGTTCTTGCACAAACTGTATTTTGTAAGCTTTCAATTTAAAATCTCGACATTAAATGCCCCATTACGACGTTCCCTCCGTCAGTCTGAGTTGCTGCGAACGCCAGTAAATCGATTCTGACCTTAAGTAAAACGGTCTTCGTGGGACACCATATTTTTTGAGATATCCACTGACATTTTTCAAACGTCTTATTCAATAACACTGGCTGGAAATTTTTGAACTGGATATCAGACGACAAAACCAAATAGCTGCGTTACAAACTGAACTACCAAAATCAAGATAAGCATCTTTTTATACCATTTTATGTTATAAGAAATGCACCTGTAAGGTGTTATAGTTACGATTGAAGTTAAGTTTTTCTTTTTCTCATTATGACCTTCTTTAATTTTGATTGTGCCAGCCAAGTTTTTTTTTCAAGTTTGGAAATAAAAAGTAACCACGTTTTCTAGTCGATGTGGATCACACATTTTGAATTTCAGCAAATATTCATCATCCTTTTCGGTCGAACAGAAGATCTTACACTCCTTCGAAATAGGTTTCAGGGTCAAAGTCCTTCGTAACAATTGCCGTAAAAAGATCACACGGAACCTTCAAGTAATTCCTTTCATAAAACTTTTATACAAAAGTTCGGTCAGTTGACTTTGGGTTGAAAAAATTACTTACTTGAGACAATAGATCAGGCAAGTATATATAAATAAATATATATATATATAAAAAGTATAATTAGAAATTGGCTAAGTATTTGACAAAGATGGGCAATATATTCATTTATCATTCATCTCTATACATAAAAATTACGTGTCACGTTGTTTGTCCGCGATGGACTCCTAAACTACTGAACCGATTTTAGCAAAATTTAGCACAATGTGTCCAGTTTGAAGCAACTTAGGAGATAGAATAGTCAAAACTATTCATAAATAAGATATACAGTGAAAGTTGCATTAAACTGACGCTCTATTAAATGGGCGCTCTATTGAGCGGACATCTCTATTAACATATTGGCCGGTTCGACAATTTATATTATATTTATTAAATACAATACATTATGCGGACAACTCTAATAACTGGACAGAAAGACTGGTTCGTCAGTGTCTTTTTATGGAAGATTTCACTGTATATATTTCGAAACATACGCCTATAATCGCAATCCCCAAAAATATATAATACATTGAACTACCATAACTCAAACTTCTATAACTCGAACTCTTGAATTAGCAATAGAAGTCAAATTGCTTACAAATTTCCTGCCATAACTCGAAGTTTTTTTGTGGGTTATAATGCTGAAAATGCTTCTCTGATCCACAAAATTTCATCACAAATATATACAGTAGGTCTCCTTCGTGAAAATACTATATGTCTAAAATATGAAATGAGAAACTAGTCTAGTGCTTAGTACCACATGTAAATTCCCAGCAGCAATACCCAGCTGCGTTATCATCTAACGATTTTCTCAACAAATTTTTCAATTCTCAAAAATAATTAATTGGTCTGTAACTTTCAACAATTGCACGCAAATCCCAAAGAATTCCGTATAGACACGCCTACATAACCAAATATTGTGAAAAGCAACGAAATGCCAACATCTGTGCGGCCAACGGCAACTGGTAAACCTTTTGTGGGCAGCGTACGGCGGCGTATGCAAAGGCCCTTTTGGGCTTTGTTTGATGAATTTTTACGTTTCAATTAACTTTTCGTGCTTTTGAATTTGTTAAGCGTACAAAAGCGGCGCACAGAATAAATTTCGAAATCTCGCAACAAAAAAATATTAAAATGATACAAAAAGGAAACGAAAAAGTAGGAGTGATTTTAGAGAAATAGCGCAAAATATATGTGAGTGGCCGATATTGAGAGAAAAATCAAATGTTTATTCTTATAAAATATATTTGTTTCCATATATATATGGTTAGATGATACATAAATACACATGTGTATATTTTTTGAAGTGAAAATCCTATGTTGTTTTTAGCGTCACTTCGACAATTTGAAGAGCTTAGTTTGCCGGCATGTGTGTGCTGGAAGTTTAGTTTGCTGTGCGTGATACCGTCATGTGTGCGAAGCAGCCTGTAAATATTGATTTTTTTTTGTTGTTTTTTGTTTTTTCGCCACGCTGATTTGAAATTGCGCCCACGTTTCGCGCTCTTGCTGGCTTTTTGCATACCAAATATATTGTTACGTATACGCACTGGCGTTGTTCATTTCGAATACATTGAAATGAAAACTTTCTTGTATTAATAGTAGAGAGAAACAAAGTTTTTCTATTATAGCATCAAAACTTGTAGGTGTTGTGCTTTCTTTCTAGAATATATTAGTAGCAAATATAAGTATTTTTTGGGATTAAAGAACACTTATTGTACTACTACCAAGGGAGAGCACAAAATGATATGAATTTTTGAGTTCTACTTGTTTACTATTGCACTAATTGTTACTAGCATATAGTCGAGAATTGACTGACAAATACTTAATTTTCACGTATTTTTGTGCCTTCAACAATTCACTTTCAAAAACATCAATGGACTCATGGCGAATTTCCCTTGTGAAAAATTAATGAATTTTCGAATGTCACGAATTAATTCATACAAATGCCTCTAACGATATATTTATTGATCACTTAATTCCCTTCTGACCATTTGACGCTGTGGAACGAGTTCGTGTTGAACCCCATCACGGCAATCAAAACAAACGATAACCAGCACCCTGATTTGAACCGTCTCTGACAAGGTTTATTTGTTTTTTTTTTTTTGATATCAGCTTATTTTTGATTGGAATTTAAACTTCACGCGACCATAAAAATGTTGCACCAATCTAAGAATTGCCAGCACAGTTATAATGGACCAGTCCGAGTTAAATTTGATACATACATTCTAGTCCATACAAACCTAATAGCAAAATTTCCGAATGAAAAATATGAAAAGGTACCTTTCCCAGCATCGTTTTATCATAACATAATTTTAGTTACCCTTTCCTCTTAATTTAGAAAAAGTCTCAGGCTTAACTTTTTTTATTATGAAAGGGCAGCTCAATGTAGGGTAATTCAAGTGTATCGTAAGTTTCATGTATGAAAAGGCATCTTACTTTCCAATTCTATTGCAAAGCAAGCCCCTGCCCTAAGAAGCTCTTTTGCGATCTCCTTGATGGTTATATGCATAGCGTTTATTCGAGTAATTGCTTGTTTCATTTAATGCTAGATATCCAATAACCACATTGGTATTCAACTCATTAAATTTTCTCTCCATTATCCTTCAGCGTCAATAGTTCAAAGAACAAACGTTCTATACCTTCATATACTTATACCGTTTAATACTTGCCTTAAACATGAATTACGTATTCCGATTACTTGATTCGGACAGTACAATATGTACGTTGCTCATTCAATGTAGTCCCTGAGACCCTCCATTTTTCATATAGGTTCTTTTAGTGTGCTTAAAAATATTCTTAATTTGTTCATCAATTGACTTCATTTGGTCCACGACTTATATCTTTTTAAGGCAAACTCATTAGACGGGTGAAAGCTGATATTGCAGTCTTTTCATCTTTCTTTTTAATCTCACCAAATATATTAAGCTCTCCTGGCAGCATTATCGTTTTCAAGCATCATCTATTGCTCTTTGTTTTTGGATGTTCTCTTGAAATGAATATTACATTTGGAAATTTCAAACAACATACTAACATACATATATCTAATGTACGTTTATTTGGGAATATTCTTCGAAAATTTGAAGTTAGATAAGATTAGGTTATACTGGCCAACTGACAAACTGTACATATACCTGCTGGTCCTTAGTAATGCCTGAGAGGTTTTCAGTTTAAGCTGAGCTCAAGTATTCATCCTATAGAACGACAACGCTTTTTGTGAATTTTAAGAGCAACTTCATATCTAGTTTTGATACTCCATCTAGCCACATGAATTGCAAAGCTCCTCCTATATATCTAAGACTAGTTCTAGGGCCTGAAAATAAGCATAAAATGTGTTTCAGTGTGTCTCTTATGGCTACTTCCTTTCTCATTCTTCATGTATCGTCGTTACTAATGTTCATCCAACCATCCTGCAGTTCGAGACGGTATGATTAAAAAGCATGCATTTTGGCGATCCTGTATGTCCTTAAGGCGTTCCATATCACCCTGATCCGTCTGTCAGCTTTTTTCAAAAATTGATTATAATTGTGTGTCGTCTTGAACGACTTACTAGTACTTATTTTCTGTAAGATTTCGTTTCCCGGTATTCCTTTGTGCCCTGAAATCAAGTCTATATGAACCCGCTTTCGCGCAGACACTCTTCTACTACCTGCCTTGGAACCTGCTGTGTCGTAATGGAAAGTCAAAGTGATCTTCTTTATATTGTTTTCTGCGTTGTTAGCTATATCAGGCGCTTTTCTGATCACACCATCTGGAAGATATTCCAGAATTCTCGAGGCTTGTAGGACCATCCACTCATTTGTGTGTGAAGTTGTGATCTACTTCATCCACCAACTCTCTGCTTATTGAAAGGGATCCCGAAGGTCTTTGTTTTCCACTGCAATGTCCATTGGCTGAGTAACCTTTCAAGTGCAACCGTTTAAGTGGTTCTTACCGCTCCTGTTATTTAGAGAACAGCGAACCGCTGTAAAAATTTGAAGTTGTTCCGCTAAATAGATTGGGAAATTTGAGCACATTTTTAAAAATTGTTTGAAGAGTTGTAATTGGCTGCCAAATATTCAAACGCTTTTTTCTCGAAACGCCGTTTTAAGAGCCTTCTAGAAAATATTGTTTTTGCAATGGGCTATGGTGAGAAAAATCAAAAATAGATAGACTAAAACGTACAAAAAATAGATTTGTACACAAAATTTTGATATTTTCGTCATTGAATGGAGAACTATGTAAAAGGTATCCTAAAATGAACGCAAGATTTAAATTTGCCGATATTTATATAGTAAAGTGTTGACAACCCTAAAGAAGAAGCAAGTTGGCACCTGACTATAAATTGTGCTTTCGGTAAGACAATGAGGAAATCAAGGAATATTTTTTTTAAGAAGTGGCCAAAAAACATGTATTTCAGAAAAATGACAACCTTAAAAAATAGTTTACATTATTAATTTTATTGAATAAAAAATATTGAATTGATGAGAACTCCCTCAAAAATGTTTGCGAACATATAATATAATAAGTCTCTTTTAAATCGGTAGTAGTAATTGAATAACATTTATACATAGACAAGTGGCAAGCCCTTAAAACAGTTGTACATTCATACTCATTCAAACAGTTTTTTATATAAATTTTTTGGTGCGATAGTTCAGTTTAATAATTTTATTAAATCCAAAAACTTAAACACGTGGCAATGCATCAAAAATGTTTGCAAACAAGCCTTCTGAAATTGGCCAGCAAAATTTTTTTTTTTACTTAAAGAATGTTATGAGTTTCTTGAATAAAATTTTTAAACAGGTGGCAACTCCTCTGAAAAATATTTTGTATTATAATAGAATTGAAATTTTTTAATACGATCGCTATTATTTTTTAAATTTAATGAAAAGAAAATTGCAACAGGTGGCAACCCTGTTCAAAAATGCTTGCAAACAAAAGCATTATTAAATCCTTTTAATCGGATACCTAAAATATGAGAAACTATTTATTTAAGTTAAATTAAAAAATTTAAACAGGTGGCAACACTGTTTATTTCATTATAATAATAATTTAGATCCTTTGGAGAACGGAAAATTGAAAACTTGCGTTAACTTTCCGACATGCTGTATATCCCGTTGTACGCTTAGAGTCCCATTTCCAAGTAAGCTAACTTTTAGTTTTTGGTAAAACTTTTTCGATATAATAATTCCAACAGCTTTACCTTTTCTGGACTTAAAAACTGATGTGTAAATTCACTTTGTAATCACACGAGGTTTCGAATACGTGAAAATTACTGTCATTTGGATGCTTGGAGTGCTTCGGAAAAATTAGGGGAAATTTTAAATTTTTACACTTAATAACTGTATTAAATATAAAAACTCTTGTAAACAAGTACTTAAACTATATTTATTGGACTACCTTTGTAATTTTAACGAAAAAAGGTGAATTACATTGCTTTATTATTCATTACTTTCGCCGTTCTTTGCAAATCTTCGGCTGTGAATAATGCCTGCTGAACTTAAGCGAACTCACGAGCGAAATTTCAGTGTGCCATAGCATCCAGCAAATATCCCTTCTGTTGCTTACGGAGCCAGGAGGGCGCACATTACACAAACACTCCCTTCTTCTCGCGCCGTTCGCAGCTAGCAATTCCATGGCAATAACTTTTTGTAATAACAGCAAATCAAGGTTGCCTGCCAGCAACAACATACATACATGCATGCAACTATGCTTTTTGTATGTGTATGTGAGTTCCTTTATTGGTTTGCGTGTGTATTTCCACATTACTGCTTTTCAATTGCATGGGCATGCTGCTGCTTTGCCTCAGCGCTTGCAGCTTGGCCGCTACGTTGCAATATTAAACGCCTCAAATATGCCAGTTGCGCCTTCAGTCCACTGCTGGTGGCACCACTCACTCACGACGCGCATGAATTTCCGATTTCGAGCCTCTTCCAACTCAAGTTGCCTTTAATTCCGCTGCTATTGCCATCGCTACTGCCACTTCGCATTGTTGCCACACACACACACACATTGCCGGGGCGCATAACAAACACGAGCGGCAGCTGGGCGAGCTTTCAATTGCAGACTTGCGCCGCCGAATGGTGCAAATTGATTTCCCAACAGACATTTCCATGTTGCAAAGCAAAAATCATATTCCATTCATCCACCTACTACATGCCGCCACCACGAAAACCTACTAACACCAACACACACATGCACGTCTTTGTGCGTCTTCCACTTGGGCCTATAATCCTGTTGCTTCGCATGGATTTTATTGGAATTTCATTTTTAATAAAGTTATGTATGCCGACGTTCCGCCGTTGCTTTTGCATGTTGTTGTTGTTGGCTGCGCATCCATTTTATTGTTATTTTCGTGCGCCTTCTTGTTTTAATGATGCGCAGCAGCAGTGTTTATTTGTTGATGCGAACTCCTGCCTGATTTGGACACTGCTCTGTTTTGGTCGGTTGGAAGGATGTGTGGCGCCAGAGGCAACAAACATCTGTAGTTGGTTTTAAAAATTTGTTGCCCATGCTACTTGTATATGTGTGTGCAATTGTGTGTTTGTGGTGCATTCGAAGATGCATGCATGAGTGAGTTCGAACAAGCAAATGAACTCTTCCATCAAGGCCAATTAATTCGCTGCTTATTCGCTGGAACTGCTATAGTTACCGTTATGTTGGGAATATATGTAGATGTATATATGTATGTACACACTTATATAGAAGTGTGTGTATATATTGTTATTAAATTGACCATAAATTGTGCTTTTGTACTCTCTGTAGGACAATGCAGGAGTCAAGGAATATTTTTTAAAGAAGTGGCCAAACAATTTTTTTATCAAAATTGAAATTAAAACTTACTCTCTGCGAGCGGACTGCGTAATAAATATATACGTAATTCAAAACATTTAAATAAATATATAATGGAAAAACTTTGCGATACAAAATTAATATAATAATTATATAATTATATGAAAAAATTAAAAATTTGGATTGGTGGCAACCCCCTCAAAACTGTTTGCCAACATACGTTATCAACTTGATTAAATAAAATGTGTAAACAAGTGGCAACCCGCATAACAGTATTTTGTACTTTAAGCCTCATTCAAAAAGTTTGCTTATATAAATTTTTTGGTACGATATTTCATATTATTAATTTTATTAAATCCAAAATTTAAACTGGTGGCAATGCCTCAAAAATTTTAAAAAGTTTAAATTGTTTTCTTTACTTAAATGACGTTTAATAGCGTTTTGCATAAAATTTTTAAACAGGTGGCAACCCTTCTCAAAAATGTTTTCCATAATTAAAAATTTTTGATACCATCGCTTTTATTTTTAAATTTAATAAGTAAAAAAAATTAACAGGTGGCAACCCTGTTCAAAAATGCTTGCAAAGAAAATTCTGAAATATTTTTAGCTGATACCCACAATCTAAGAATTGTTTTTTTTTATATTGAATTAAAATTGTGAACAGATGGCAACATTGTTAATTTCATTATAACAATATTTTACTTTTTTAACGATCGCTTATATTTTTAAATTTACTGAATCAAATTTTTTTAACTGGTTGCAACCCTCTAATATCAATTTAAGAATTCTTTTTATATTGAATTAAAAATTGTAAACAGATGGCAACACTGTTTATTTCATTATACCAATAACTTAAAATTTTTAATACGATCGTCAATATTTTTAAGTCTCATGAAACAAAAAATTTAAACAGGTGACAGATATTTACATATGTACATATGTACCAAAATGTTTGCAAGTAAAAGCCTTCTTAAATTGTTTAATCTGGACTATTATTTCAAGCCGACTTTGCTGCCACTCTCCTCGCGTATTCTACTACTGAATAACTGGTCTTCGCAGGAAATTGATCAGCGTTGGGCTACCATCGGTCCATGCACTGTCACAAGATCCTTTTTTTCGATCGTAAGAGATCCAGTGAGCACTTTGCCTTCAGTAAGGTTAACCTCTCCCTTGTTGTGTGGGTTCTAACAGCCCATTGCCATTTCGGCGACCATAATGTAAGGCTGATAATATTACCCGACGCAGGCTGCAGAAGCTGTATAGAAGAAGACGAGATGGAATCACCTCAGCACATCCTTCTTTGATTGTCCGCGCACAAAAACGCGTTAAAGTTCATATCAATGAAAAAAGTGCAGAAATGCAGAGATTTGTATTTACAAGACGAAATTACGATAATACATTTTCGCGGCGTGAAATGGAGGCAGAGTCGGGCATACTAATACCGAGAAGATTGGTAGATTGGTGTATAGAAGCACGAAGTCGAAGGCACTAAAGTACAGTAAAGTGCAATGCACTGGTATCACACTTGAATTTAAAATATTATGAGTTGGTGAATACAAATTGTTTAATGATTTAAATTATTATGCAAAAAATATTCTACCAAGAAAGACCTTCAAAATTAAGTAAGTTAAAAATTAATACAATTCTATATTCTAAGATTCCGAGAAGGAACTTCTAGAAAGAAAAAATAATTTATCGAAATGCTTACGTATTCTTAAATTTACTGGTATCTCACCTTTTATATCCATTTGAAAATTAATTGCCCTCTTTGATGGTGCAAAGATTACAAAAATTTTAAGTTTTGTTAGGATATCATCATATTCTCCGATTCTTTAAAATTATATTGTCGAAGAATACAACAAACTATGTTCTTTTCTTCCTCAAAAACAGAAGAAGCCACTACTGTCTTAGTCCTTGACTTACAAACAAGCTAAATTTTTAAATATAACTTTAACTTAAATAACACATTATCTACTATATATATTTATGTTGTCAACAAGGATTTAGTTAGTTCTTTAAGTGCTGTTATAAGACTTTTTGATAGCTGTAACGAGCTTTCACATTTTCTGTTAGTTACAACTACCCGATGTCAACTTTTTACTACTCTTTCAATGAAATAAAAGCTCATTTTAATAATTTTTAACTCAAAATGTACATAAAAGCTGTTCAGAGACACCAAAAGCTTTCAAGAAATGTTTAGAGCTTTCACGAGTTTTCACATTTTTACATTTATAAAATATACAAAAAAGATTTTCAGACTTTCCAAAAGCTTTCACGAACTTTAACGAGCTTTCACATGCTTTAAGTTATAACTTCCCAATGTCAACTTGTCACTACTGTTTCAATGCAATACAAGCTCATTTTTATAATTTTAACTTAAAATATACAGGAAAGGTTTGCTGAGATTCCAAAAGCTTTCAAGAGATTTTGAGAGTTTTCACGAGCTTTAACAGTTTTGTATTTATAAAATGTACAGGAAAGGTTTGCCGAGTTTCCAAAAGCTTCCACGAGATTTCACGAGTTTCCACAGGATTTTACAATATTTTAATTCATAAAGGCTTATGGCCAACTTTCAATTACCGTTTCACTGTCATACAAACTTTGTTTGTTAGCTTTTAACTTAAAATGTACTGAACATCTTTTTAGCGTTTCTTAAAACTTTCATAAACTTATTAGTTGTCACGAGCTCTCACATTTTATAATTCTAAAATTACACAGAAGAACTTCTCAGAATTTCCAAAAGCTTTCCGGAACTTTCAAGTCTTTTTAAGTCACAACAATGTCAACTTATTACTACTGTTCCAATGCAACACAAACTCATTTGAACAAATTTTAACTTAAAATATGCACAAAAGCTTCTCACAGTTTCCAAAAGCTTTCAGGGGATTTTCTTGAGTTTTCACGATCTCTCACATTTTGCATTTCTAAAATTGTACAGAAATGATTTTCAGAGTTTCCACAAACTTTGACGTATTTTCGCGAGCTTTCACAAAAGCTTTATAAAACTTTTTTGATAATCAGATCTGTTCGAAGTAAATGGTTAAAAGTGTTTTGGTAGAGTTTCAATTTTCTTACACTCGACTGTATGCATTCAACGTATTGTATACAAGTCCACTAATACTTACGCTTCACTGGCACAATCAAACAAGTTTTGAATGACGAGGTTACACAGCGCCATGTACCATAATGTATTGCATTATTCTCCGTAGTGACTTTCATGTTTCTGCACGAGTAGTTAAAATAAAATATTTAGCACTGCTCACACTACTACACACACAAATACACGACCATAGAGCGAAGAAAGCTACGGAGTCTGTAAATAGTGATTGCGTTACAGTCAAGTAAAGTCAGTGGCGCAATGCTTTAGAAAGAAGTACCGTAAGACAGCAAGCAAACAACAACAACAATCACAACTATAAGCCATCGCCAGCAGCAGCTGGGCAATAATGTCTTCCTCAACTGCAATTTCGCCACACGCAGCAGCGAATACATAATTTCGCCACGGAGCTTTGCTCCTTTAAGTAGACGCAGACAGCGGCGCCAACGGAAGTGTGCTGGTGAATATGAAATAAATGCAATGAAGAAAATAACCGAAAGCACTATGCTTACTGTGTTAACGTAAATATGTGTTTGTGTGTATGTGTGTGTGGGTAGTTGGTCTTGGCTCTTTGGTCTAATGAGAAATTAAAATACAGCAAGAGTAGCGGCAGCGGAAGTGATGGCAGTCGAGAGGACGCACAGATGCCATTTGGGTTAAGGACGACTCCAGCTGTACATAAAACGGAGTATTATGTATATAAATGCACAGTTATACACAAACACATACGGTTTATATTTCTACTCACTCATTTTGTTTATGCGGCGGAAATGGAAGTACAACATGCCACATAACAAATTCACTAGAGTTCACTGTGCAATATGGTAGTGGTGCTTCCAAGTGTGCTCACCTGGCTACATATAAACATATAAACATATACACATACTTACCTGTCTGGCGCCTAAAATGTTGCTTTATTGCCAGCGCAGGAACTCAAAACACATAGTTTTCATCATGAAATATTTTTATGTACTTTTCTTATTAAATTTCAGGTTATTCTATTAGCAAAATTCTGTTCGTAGAATAAAAAAATTAACGGTATCGCGTTATATAACACAAATTTACGATTTTTAACACCACTCGCTGAAATTAAAGTTAGAGCAATTCGACTTGAGATCAACCCATTATGATTTTCAAGTATTTTCAGTCGAATTTTGATTAAAATTAAAAATTTGATGCTTCCAAATTGCAGCTTGTCTCGTCCAGTTTCGAGATTTTACCACACGAGCGCAACAAATTTTTCACATTTCTATAGAATTATACACCGACTGAAATAGTTTTAAATTATAAATAAAATAGTTCCATTTTCTCTTAATATTTTTCCTAAATAAATTCATTTAATCGAAATTTTTTTAAGGGTTGAGTTGAAAACCATAATGCCATATTTCAAAACTTCAAATGGTTGGGTTGACAACAGTAATAGCGGCTTAAACCTTGCAGTTTTAGGCTTTCGTTTGTTTAGCAGTATTAACATCTTAGATTATCAAAACTGGTTCTTTCGTGCGCTAGAAGGTCAATGGGAGCATTACTAATGCTGCATACATGACACAGTTCGGTAAGCTACTGCAACTCTGAGGGCTGCGATGCGCTGCAGTCTAGCCAATACCTTACGCCGGTTTTCCATTTTTAGCACATCTGCCCAAATCTCTGCTCCGTATATAGTAAGACGCTGGTGGTTGTTGACATTAAGAGTTTTCGCTTTTCTTATGTGAGTCCTCATATGTTGACCATTAGTCTGCTAAGGTAGGAGGTAATTTTCGCTGCCTTTCCTGCGGCATGCTTGATATGTACCCAGAAGGTACAATCTAACGTCTAGGTAATTCACAGCTTTTTGTGTGCTTGAATATTCTTAGTCGTTTGCATTTTGCTTTTTCGTCAGCAGTAGCAGCTCTGCTTTTTCAGTAGCGATCTGGCGGTTATGTGAGTCAAGCCATGTTTGCGTTCGAATCATGACCCGATTCAGGTTTCTTCGGGTTTTGTCTGTATTTCGGGTCATTGAGTAGTAGTAGTAAAGATTCATATTATTTTTTGAAGATATCTTCAGCTTTTAGCTATCATACTTGATCAAATTCGGCTTAGTAAACATTAAGTTTAATTTATTGTATGCGAAAAGCTCAGTACTTTTCAAGTTGCTTGAAATACAAACAATACTACTATTTATGGAATATACTATTTATATTCACTAAACGGGGTATTAACTTGAATTGGAAAAGATTAATTATTGGAGTTCAAATTATTGCATCCAGGTAGACGCGAAACTATTTTCACGTAGGTTGTCTTTCATATTTCGACATTT
Organism: Bactrocera neohumeralis; assembly: GCF_024586455.1. Lineage (NCBI taxonomy): Eukaryota > Metazoa > Arthropoda > Insecta > Diptera > Tephritidae > Bactrocera > Bactrocera neohumeralis. Next base: position 18,932,602 of record NC_065921.1, on the reverse strand, counting down.
CTCAACCTTCATTGTATACAAAATGTGTTTATCCTTCTAACTGCAATGTGAGCCGCTAAGAATTCTCGAAAGCTCCTTCACATATACTTTCGGTAATTGAACATACTCTTCACTAGTCGGCTAACAAATTATTTTTCCAGCGACTGACAGTGCTTTTTAAGTTAAAGTTGAAAACACATTTTTATATGTGCAGTGAGCGACCAAAGTCTACGTACCACCAATACCTGTGTTAAAAATGTTTCTTTGGCCATACATTTTATATGGGATTTTTGGAACTTCCACCATATATTTTTTATCCTGAAAGCAAATACACAAAAAATTTTGAAAGCAAGATACTCTGATGCAAAATTTAGCGTTCTACAAAAAATGTCTGATTGCTTTTTCCATAAAAATGTTCCATTAATAATTATAGGCAGTTAAAATTATACATCAAATGTGCCGTATAAACGCGGTACACCATGTCGTATCAGCAACATTGAATTTACATATAGCGCAAAATATTTCTACGAATTTACATTTTTGGTCACAAAAAAAAATAAAAGAAATATACTCGTATACATATATAAATATATAAATTTATATTATCTTTAATATAATATAATAAATCATCGAAGCAACACCTTTAGTTATAATAAAAAGCATTTTTTCGTGGAATATCAAAAAATCACCAAATATATGTTTGTAAATATAACCTATATAACTCAATTCCATTATTTATGTGCTATATATGTGTTTCATTACACATACATATGTACTCTATGCAAGTGTATACACTCTGACAATTATTATTGAAATTTCATGCTCGTTTACATTGTAATTTCCTTTTTCTATGCTCTCATCTGTCATAATTTTGTGTCCCTCGCTGACATTTCGCTATTTACAATTTTCCATATGACTTTCCTTTTTTGTCGCTCTAGCGATATAAAAGTGTATCGCAGTATTTGTTGCAGACGCACACACACATACATACCTGTTTTTGTTTGCTGTGTAGCTATGCTCCATGCGGCATGAAACCTTGACATGTGTAACGGTAAAAATGAGCGAAATGTTAAATTGCATTTGCACGCGATTCCACAAGTGTATATACTAGTGCACATACATATACATACGTGTATATGTAATATTATATATTAAAGTAGGTAGAAATGTAATTTAACAAAAATGTTTTTTTAAATCTTATATGCGTATGTTCATATGTTGATGTGCATATGCCTTATGTGTGGATATGTTGATTCAATTTTGTAGTATTTTAAATTTTAATGAAATTATTTTGCTCCAACTACAGACAGTTATCAGTTTTAAAACTTAGTTAACACTTTATTAAAATTGTTTTCAGTTTTTATTGAAATTAGATTATTTTTTAGGATTACTATTTTTTTTAATGCTCTATATGAAAGTGAAATCAGAATTCGCACGTTGAAGCATATCTAAAGAGACCTGTTTACGTTATTCTTTATGAAAAAAATTCAGCTTTAACGGGACGAGTCGAGCAAAAACACGTTTCATACACAAAATATCCACCAAAATCATTGAAACGGACTCTTTTGCCATCTCTCTAACATTTTCCCGACGATTTTCAAGCACCATATTTCATCAGTTGAAGAGGTTACAGGTCGTCCAGAACGAGGCATGTCTTCAAAGATCTCACGACCGTCTTTAAAGGCTTTGTACCAATCGTAGGCTTGTGTTTTTGATAAACCAAACTGAACCACGGTACGCCTTTTCCAACATTCGGATCGATTCCGATTTGGTTAGAAATACAAAACTTGAAACAAATTCTTTGTTCGATATTTTTGTCGGCTGTAAAAATGGCAACGCACTACTTAAGCGGGTACTCTCATGTGAACGCATACATTTTACCACTTTTTAGGAAAATTTTTTTTATGCGACAACAAAATTCAATCATTTTAATTTTTTAATATGTTTTTATTTGTATTTTGAAATATACAAAAAAAATATTTTTTTTCGTTTTTTAAATTTTTAATATATTTTTTTTAAATCAAAGTAGTCTCCAACAAAAAAAAGTAGTTCACTGGTCATGGTGATAGCGGCTGTTCATGTTGTCTGAAATAAAAAAATCGAATGGATTATTATTCAGTAGTTCTGCGGCTATCGTCCCTACCAAATATAATCAATTTCATTAAAAAAAAAAATGTCGAACTTCAAAAAAAGTCACGAAAATCTTGTTTTTTTTTTCGTCAAAAATATTTTCGAAAATAAACAATTCTGGTAGGGACGATAACTATAAATGAGTAGAAGAACATATGTAAATTTTAAAGCAATCGGTTGAATACTTTTTTTAGGACCATGACAGTTTCAGAAAATGATGATTCGAGAAAAATGTGTTTAGAAACGTAGCAGCTGCAGACTTGTCATGGCGCCTGGTAGACAGTCGCTTACGACACGTCGGCGACTATGAGCTGTAACTTATTAAATACTATGAATTTCGGTCTGAATTTTTCACAGCATGTTTTCAATAGGTTTTACTGTCAAAATATAAAAAAAATCGATTTTTCGAAGTGGTTACATGAGAATACCCCCTTAAGCTGCTGCCTTTGACAGATCGCCGTCATATTTGGCTTAATAATTGAGGACAGTACAACTTAGCAATATGCCTTTTTTTAATTAGTTTCTACCTGGGAAATTTTCTTACAATATCCGAGCACAATGTCTCGATGTACTAAGGTTTCCAAAACATCACTAATATATTCAATACTTGAGCTAACATCAAAGTTATTCAGTGAATTTATGTTTCTTCTTCTTCTTTATTGGCGTAGTAGTTAGTATACATAAATCAATCATTTATAAAATTGTATTTAACATAGTTAGAATTCTCCGATTTAAGGGAAATATGTATGCTTTTGTTCGATTTTGGTAGTAATTTTATATTATTGCTCAAGTAGAAACCGTCGTTCGTATTGGCAAAAAACTGGTACAGTCGATTTCCACAAGTTTCTATTGAGACGACTTTTTGCCCGGTAAAATCATTCCATAGACAAAGATAGATAGTAATCATTTGATGCCAGGACCGGACTCTAAGGTGGATGCAAAAGAACCTAACAATCAAGTACCTGGCCCTTCTGACGAATCACTATCGATGTTGATAACCCGGGTTGATCTGATAAAAGACACAAATTCTTTGCTATTAATCCAAGCTGATCGCTTCTGCGTAATTTCTATCTTCAAATTGTTGGTAGTACAGCTCCGAGTTAAGAGTTTCGCCGAAAGGTAGCAGTTTATGGTAGCAATTAGCAATCTCAAAAAAACAAAGCACACCAAAACCTTCATGACCGTAAATCTTGCGTTGGTCACCGTCGGCGTAGATGGATTGCACTTCAACCATAAGGGTAACGCTTGCTGTTAACGTAAGTGACCAATTTTCTATCAATTCTATCATCTACTTCAGAATTTAATTGATTTAGTGCCTATTCTGCAGTGAGTCGCAAATGGAAATTTGGTTTCTGAGTTTTTGGCTTTCGTTAACTCATGTGACACTCATTATCCAGGTTTTTTTTGGTATCCCTCATATTTAAATGGTCCCAAATGGTTTTTTGAGGAATGTGGGTTTCGAAACATGGTCGGAGGCGACGATTTCCATTATTTTTATCGATCTTTTTGGCATTGGTCTTTCAGACCGTGATGCATCTTTCTCATCAAAATTATCGGATTAGAGTAAACAAAACCAAAATTGTGTGTGCTGACTGCAACAAGTCCATAAAGATTATTCACATTTTCACCCACTTATCTTTCGTTTTCGTCTTTATCGAAGACAAAACTTCAAAATCCGGCGCATTTTCTCATAACTCGTGTCTATCCACGACGCGAGCTCAAACAATTCTAAGACAAGGGATCATATAACTGTTTAAGAAGTTTTTTAGTATAAAATTATGTATTTCTAACGTTATGCAGGGCAACCCAACGCGAAATACAGACCACACAAGCCATCTATTGGAAAATTAATGGATTTTTTTACTAAACCTTTTAAAGGGTAAAACATTTGGAGACTCTTTACTTTTTTAATGAAAAACGTTCATATCATATGAAAGATCATTATTTGGCATTTATTTTTTGAAGATTGCTTCTTTCAAATGTTAGCCGCGACTACGACTCAGATGATCCATCCGTTGACTCCAAATTTCGATGACTCATTCGAGCATTTCGAGTGGTAACTGTCTAATGACATAAGTGATGCTTTGCTCCAAAGCCTGAATCGAAGCAGGATTGTCCGCATAGACTTCAGACTTTACATATCCCCACAGGAAAATCTACCAGTATGATATCACACGATTTTGGTGGCCAATCGACAGCCCCAAAACGTGAAATTATCTGCTCACCGAAGTGTTCTCTCAATAAATCCATTGATTGATGCGACCACCGGTCCACAAACCACACCAAACCGGCGTTTTTTTCTGGACAAAATGGCAGCTCTTGAATCTCTCCGGGTTGTTCTTCGTCCCAAATACAGAACTGGGCCTCAGCTGAACAAAATTTGGCTGAAACACGTCGGATCTTCTTGGAACTTTTCAAGAGCGAAGCGATGTTGCTTAGGAAGGTAGAGCGGCTTCAGTTCTTGCACAAGCTATATTTTGTACGCTTTCAATTTAAGTTATCGGCGTAAAATGCGCCAAGTCATTCTATACGTCAGTCTGAGTGGCTGCGAACGGCGCCGAATCGATTCTCTAGGGTCACCGTGTACACTCTCAGCTACCACTGCTATATTTTCTTTACTGCCTACGGGCCGCGATCTATTAAGTCGAATTTTATCCAATAATGAATGCTGGGTCTCAAAATGCGTGGTGGTCTTGCGAATAGCACGCTCAGTAAGTCGATTATGTTGACCATAGGTCGAACAAAGCGCGCAAAACACATTCTTCACAGAATGTCAATTTTCATAATAAAGTTAAATGATTTGTAAATGTTATTCTGACGCCAGTTTTTTCTTGATGAAATGCCAAACAATACGCGTGAATTGTCAAAAAAGGGCTTGTGAAAAAAAGTACCTCTGCTTGAATCACCTATTACATTCGCATTAAAGCCCCCTTTTGGGAGTCCCCTTGTATTATATATGAAAATTGGAACGCCATAGTTTATAAAAGCCCGGGATAGTAGTTTTCCAAAAGTCTTTAAATCAACAATATGTTTCCAAAACAAATACATACTTCAAAACCATAAAATCGAGAAAAGGGTACCGTTAAAAAAACGTTCACACAACTCTTCAACCTACGCTCCACCGAGCCAACAATTGACATTGAAATTCGGTTGTTGAAAATATGCTGTTGATTCTTCAGCTACGAGTTGTCAACACAACAAAAACTGAAATGGTCGGAAGTGTGGTTGACTATGAGCTATACAGTTTTTCAATGCCAAACACGCCCGCAGTGAGGTCCCTACGCGTTGGTATGAATTTTCGAGCAAATTTGTATGTATGCTCATACACATACACATACACACACATACACATACACATATGCATGCTGTGAGTATTTACATACTCTAAATATGACAGCAGCGCAGCTATATTAATAAAATACCATTTTTTCATTACAACAACACATGTGTATTTATGTGTGTGTATTGAAATAAAAAATGCGCGAGTATATTGCATTGCCATTTGCTGACATGCACACGAGTTTCCCGCAAGCAATTGAATCTGATATGCACTTAAACAGAGTACCAGAAAAAAGCAAGAAGAAGATGAGAACCACTATAAAAATATAAAAGAAATATTAATGCACAACAATAAAAAATATAGGAAAAAACGGCAAAAAAAACGAACATGCGAACTGAGAAGATTGCTTGCATATGTAAGCCACTTCCGTTTCCGTTTGGCATTTTAAATGTTTCGTCGCTGCATTGGGACGCGCTGACAGTGCGCTTCCGACGCACATGTGAATGTCAGCGATATTGAAGATAGCGTGTGCGCGCTGCTAACAGCAAAACAGACAGCGTGGCATACATGCACAGATGCGTGTAAGCAGTGGCAGCGAAAGGGGTTTTTTATTATAGTATGTTTGAAAACCAACTTTTTGTTGAGGGCTATGATATGTTTATGATTTTGAATAATTATCTTCCATAGAAAAAGATTTCGAAAGCTACAGAATTTTCTTAAGGGATAGCTGTCAAGCCAGCTGCCAAAGTAAACACATGTCTCTGACAGTTTCAAACTCTCCAAAACTAACATTTTCAGCCAAGTTAGTAGTAATTGGTGGGCGATAAAGCTCAATGATTTGCCATGTTTGGCTAACCAGCATCAATAGCAATTGTCTAAGTGCCTAAGGATGCCAACAGATAACCATTACTTTATGTAAACCAACTTTGGGTGACCGAATTGTATGAAAATAAGCCTATAAACTAGCCATTATGTCCATAATTTTTTTTGAAAGAAATGTCGAGCCCATCGTTCATGCTTATATAATTGATTTATGGCTCGACGTTGCATCAAATAATCAGTGAGCATCAGTTCTCCGGTTGATCACTTGGAGATTAACATTTTTTGATTTAAGGGGGTATTCTGGTCTAGACGCATGAATTTCAGGCATTTTTTAAACTAAGATAAAAAAAAATGAAAAACATTTTTACTATCCATTTTTTTATATGTTTTTTATTGACATTTTAATAATATAAAAAAAATTGCAAAAAAAAAAACCAAAATTCGTCGAGATACAGGCCGGTGGAGTGGGGTCTTCAAAAAAAAAGGTTCGTCCTGATTGACGTGATTTCAACCCTTGTAGAGGTCTAAAACACAAAAAACAAGAGATTCTTCAATAGTAAGGATGTCGTTATCGGGTTGACCATTTTCAAAAAAAAAAAATAACAAAATGGCGTCGACTTGAAAAAAAAAATTTGTTTTGACCCGATTTTTTCGACTTTTCGAATTTTTTAAAAATACTTCAAATCAAAATCTTTGGAAATCCAAGGTAGACACGATAGAGCATTGTATAAAGAAGATATGTACCAAATTTCAAAGGAATCGGTTCAGTAGAACTTGAGATATCATTTCAACCACCTCAAAAAAGTAGTTTCGAGAAAAACGCGTTTAAAGTTTAGGAGACAATTCTAGTGAACACGTACGCCACGTCACAAAATCGGCTGTATCTCCGATAATAAGTCGAATTTTAAAAAATCCTTCCAAGGTCATATTTTTGAAAGTCTAAACTAAATATGTAAAAAAAATCTATTTTTTCAAAATCCTAGACCAGAATACCACCTTAAAAGTGGTTATCGTGGAAAAATCTTTACAAAATTTTACCCAGAGGGAAGGGGAGCTCTGTTCTTACACTGAATACCACAAAATTCGCGATTTCTACTATTTTTTCTGCTTTGATTTGGAATGAAAATACTATATCTGTAAATAAAACACCAGAAACTATACCAGAAAATATATCAGAAAATATACCAGAAACTACATATATTAGAAAGTATACCAGAAAAATGCTAAAATTATTTTCCCGCTTTACATTGTTACTTTTTGCTTCAGCGAGTTTATACAAATCAATAAAAAGAGGCATTTAGATTTTTCGAAGTATAGTTAAATTAGGGTTTAAGTCTTCTCTGAAGATTAAAAGTTTTTTTTTTGTAAAATTCCTTCCTTCTTCTGTGTTTAAAAACTAAGTTCAACTTTTAAAATAATTATTTAGAAAAAATTTTGAAATAATTATTTCATGAGTTTATGTAAATATTTATTTTATCACACAATTTGCTACCCTGAACTCAACTTTAAAATTTTATATTGAAAAAATATAAACCCGGAAAGTAAGCAATGCCTTTGAATTAACGCTTAAATATTTTTCAATAGCCCCTCCTTTCCTAAATTTGGGCTACGCCACTCAATGCGTACGTATATATGATTTGTAAGACATATATATGCCGCCCATATTGCAATATTATGAGTGCATGAAACGCAAATTTTAAATATATGCATATAATATATATAAGCCAATATTCGTCCCGTGTGCCTTATGCGCTTACATGCAACATATGAGTAGGAATCAATTTTGAAATCTGCATATTAATAATATGCTTTCCTTTGAAGGTTATATCCCTTTATACGGCCACACACCCACCACCCCTACTTGACTATAGTTATGCAAATTTTTACTACTAGCTGGAGTATTTCATGTGTACTTTTGATTTCGCTGGCTCTAGTAAGTAGATATGTAGCTTAAGATGAATATAATTGTTGCCTGTATATTTTTTAATTGTTGAAAAGCCTTTTCTATAAAAAACTAGAGAAAATTTCTTGACGGTTTGATATTTATTTATTGTTTTTATGGCATCAAGTTAGCTTTTGAAGAGGTTTTGAAACCAGAATGTATAAGTCAACTCAACTCAATTGGCTACAGCGGTAGCTATAAAGTATAACTAGTCTTATTTTGTTGTTGTAACTGATGCTTTGACTATGAACCGTCTAATATTTAGGTTGTCAAAAAAGTCTTGCGGTATTTAGCTAGTTGGCGCAGAAAGCGCGTAGTTCTAGTTTTATTAGTCGCATCGGGTCATGCTATACCTCTTTGGAAAGCTCATTTCACGCGCTAACACGTGTTTGATTGATTGTCGTTTCTTTTAAGTCGTTCTTGTCCCAGACACATAACCAAAATGCATCTCAAGCCGCCAAAAATGTGTTTTATGGATTGGCAAATAGATTTCACTTCTTGTTTCTTTGACAAAATCATACAAGTTTTAAGTCATCAAAAATTCATTTCACATCAAAAAATACCGCAAGACTTTTGACGAAGATCAACTAATATTGGCAAATAGATTTCACTTCTTGTTTCTTTGACAAAGCCATACAAGTTTTAAGCCACATCCGAAGATCAACTAATACTGTGGTTAAATTCGAACAAATGTATTCTGTACGCTAAAACTTCAATCAGTCGGTATTTAAAACAAAGACAAAGAGATCACTTGGTAGGCCGGTCTAACTTAGTCCTTGTTTCATTGAAAAACTGTGTACTGGTATTCACAAACACGCCAAAAGATGTAACGGACGTTTAACAATCTTCTACTTCCTATAAAAAGCTGAGCTTGAGCCTTCCCTAACGAGACCAAAACAGCAAATAAATTACTTTAAATTATTATATATTATAAAAAATACTTTTTTCAAAGAGGAACAGACATGAAGAAAGTGTTGAGATCATTATTACGAGTAAACCTCGTCTTTGTGTGATTAAGCCTGCAACATCTTAGATTAGCTTAATAAATGAGGATTGCAGCGTGACCTATTGTGGCCTCCTCTAAGTCAAAATGACTTACTTATCCCCAGCATATTGATACATTTCAATATACTGCTAGGTGCTATTGAGGCGATATGATCCCTGTTTGGAAACATGGATCCAAGAGCCTTTATATTGCGTCTATAGACTGCTGTGCAGTCAATTAGCAGGTGTTCAGGAGTTTTAGACTATCCAAAGCTTATCAGTAGAACCCCATCCAACGTCCAAATTTAATTAATTATAACTTACCTTTTTTGATACGAAATCTTTGATATTCTGCCTTTGGGAAGCAATTGTCCGATGCATCTCGCATGTGCATTTGTCGGACGGCGATTAACCTGGTTTGAGGATATTAAGCTATTAACGACATTTTATTGACTTCAAATATTATTAATAAAGAGAATAGTGGTGCCCTAGAAATTTTACAAACACCTTCCGTTTACCCGTCAACCCCTAAACCACTATAACCAAAACTTTTTGTACACAATTTACTTTACTATCAATTACAAATTACCAATCTATCAGTTCTTCTGGGTATTCCTAACCTTCCATGCTTTTTGCTATAATTTTTCCTCTTTTTGTAACGTATTGGCCGCTCCAACCTCCTGTGCACATTAAATGCAGATAAATCATGTTCATCAAGCTGACGAACATCGTGACGAAGGCACACTGCTGGCCACACACAAATAAACCGAGCCAAATTGTCAAAGAATGCGAACGCAAACTGAAAACTAACTGTATTCGCATTATTTGCATTCCCACTTTGCATTCCGTTCGAAATCCTTCGGCCACTTTATTTATTTGCTGCCGCATGTATTATTCGTACTATTCTCTTGTTTTTGTTGCTTGTGCTGCATTTAAAAATGTTTTCGGAGTTTTTGTTCGATTGCCAAATCTGGCGTCAACAATTGAATTCGATTCGTGTTTTTGTTCGCATCGATGTCGGAGTAACATTATTCTTTCCAAAGTGAAAAAGAATTTGTCATTTTGTCCGATTTTCTTTCGTAGCAATTTTTGTTTTTCCTGCACTTTGCTGTCCTTTTCACGTTGCGGCGCCAACAATAGCGCCATCAAGTTCAAGTACAAATTCAAGTGCTTGCTGGACGGTAAGCTGGAGAAGTGACAGTTGAAAAGAAACACATTCTGGTGGCACAAGGTCTAAATGTTAAGTTCTTGAGAAAACCTAAAAATAAGGAAAACGTTTTGCCAGTTATTTGCAGCCTACTTTCTTGCTTGATATACACAACCGTCAAGTCGAGTTAAAGTTACTTAATAAGTAAAAAGATCTCTTTGGAAGATTACTATCTTGATTAGCTATTATGTCGACCCAGCAGACAACGCCCGATGCGTCTTGCAAACCGAACCATTATTTTGATAATAAAATTGCGGGATTTGCTGAAGTTGTTCCGGAGTATGTTTCTGCATTATGAAATGGCAAATCGAACTGAGCAAAAAGCGCGTTACTGCTGGCAAAAAGACCAACTTCGAAAAAATTATTAGATCATTGAAAACCACATGTTTAAAAAACACGTCAAAAGATGGTTCATTTAACAACTTGGGGTTAAAGAATGTCTCATGCATATTTTCGATGAAAATGGGTTAAAGCGTTGAGCTTTTTTGGAATTCCAGCCAAGAGACCCAATTCCGGACCTACTTAGATCGATATGTCGTCTACCTATAATTCCAAATAAGGCTTCGAATTGAGGATATCCAGAAAAAACTGTCCAAGATTTGAAACGGTGAAAACCTACTGCCAATATATAATACGTTACATTGGTTCGATGCCAAGGGTTTCAATCGTTTGCACAGCCGACTCGATTAGTCCTTTTACTTTGTTAAGGAGCTCAACTTGTGATGTAAATTTTTAAGTATTAAGGTGTGTATCTTCTTTTCTTCGTCTTCTTCTTCTTCATTGGCGTAGACACCAGTCGTTTTTTCTTTTCGCTGCATGGCGCCAATTGGAGATTCCAAGTGTAGCCAAGTTCTTCTCCACCTGGTCTTTCCAACGGAGTGGAGATATTTCTTAACCTAACTCCCTCTGCTACCCACGGCGGGTACTGCGTCGAATACTCTCAGAGCTGGAGAATTTTCATCCATACGGACCAATGTTGTCGTATCTCTTGTCTCAGCTCATCGAGAGCAGTATTCGTCGTTGTCAATGCGCAAGGACCATTCATCTTTCGCAGAACCTTTCTCTCGAAAACTTGTAATGTATCGTCCATGTCTTTGTAGCATATAGCAGGACGGTGATGATGAATGACTTGTAGAGTTTGGTCTTTGTTTGCCGAGAGGACTTTACTTCTCAATTGCCTACTCAGTTCGAAGTAGCGCTTGTTAGCAAGAGTTATTCTACGTTGGATTTCGAGGCTGACATTGTAGTAGGTGTTAATGTTCGTTTCAAGATAGAGGAACTATCTACGTCTTAGAAGTTATGACTGTCAACAGTGACGTGGGAGTCAAGCCGCGAATGCGATGACTATTTGTTTGATGACAGGAGATATTTTGTCTTGCCCTCGCTCTCTACTATAACCATTTTCTTCGCTTCTTTGTCCAACTTGGAGAAAGAATAACTAACAGCGCGGTTGTTATGGCCAATGATATCGATGTCATCGGCGTACGGCAACAGCTGTACACTCTTATAAAAGATTGTACCTTCACTATTCAGCTCTGCAGCATGATAGGGAAGTTCGTGAGGTTCATACATTCTTTCCTATATAATTCATAATGTCGATCATCAATTAAACATGAATACTGTCGTTGAGGCAAAATATTTGGAAGGTATTTCGCCGAGAGGACTAGAGCACGAGAACCGAGAATTTTCAAATGATGAATGCTTTTTAGTATAATATGACAGTACCGTACCACAAATCTAAAATCAAAAACAGGCGTTGGTTCAACATGTTAACCGTTGAACATTTTTAGCAATTTTGCAACAAAATCTAAAAAACCCTTTCATAGATTCACCCGTCATGTACTATTGACTTTAATTTCCCAGAAGTCAGCCGTAACAACTCTCTCCACTCATGCAACATTTCTGCAGTGGAGGCTCAATTAAGCATCCTTCAGTTAAGAGCTGATAATCGCTAAGTACTTCCCACTTAAGTGCGCCCAAACACAAAGCCAAGGCGAAACAAGGACAAGCAATGCGTGAGAGGAAATGCTCAAATGAAATTGAGGACGTCCGAAGTGCGATATGAATACAAGGATGAAAAACCTACACAAATCAACAAAAATAGTACAGAGTAAAAATATTGCTCCTTACTTAAGAAGATGAATACTCAGGAAGCATTGGTGCGACCGAGCAAGTAAAGAGTTGGGTAGCAGGGCAGTCAATCATCTCTGTTTTGCCATTGACATCTTATAAAACCCATTAAGTTGGCAACGAACCTGAGCTGTCAATAAACGGCAACCAATGCAACTGTTGCTACTACAACAATAGCAAAAGTGATGAACGCAGAACATAAAAGCGCCCAGCTTAAGCATGGAGAAAAAGAGTGAGTCCTCAACACACCCAGCGAGGACAATAACTCAATGGCTCAGCATTCAACAAGCAACGCCGCTGTCATCACTCAAAATATCTCCATGCAAATATCGAACGACACCGAAACAGATGAAGAAACTGCCAGAGATGTATCGAACGGTATCTACCAAGGGAGGTTGGAGGGGTGTTTAAATGCATAAATCTCCGAGTGGAAGAAGAGCAAATTTATGAATAACTCAATAAATACGAATGGGCAAACTGTCGAAATTCTGTGTCAATGTGTGCACAAGCGAAACGAAATTGCGTGAGCAGACACGCAGCGCCGGTGCGCGTCGTTGGAGCGGAGCGCCAGCATTTTGCAGTAGTAAGTAGGAGTTGCCAGGCGAAAATGTCCACTGCTCGTGTGGGCGAAAATCCATCAACTGTCAAAGAAAATTGTGTTTTGCATTTAAATGAATATGGAAAATGGCATTCGCGTGTTGGTGAAAATAAATTCGCTATATACAAGCATACGAAGATATATTATTTTCACGATGAAAATGAAATGCATTAGCAGAGCTGTAGATATTTATGCCAAGAATATGATTTTTTTACATTTATTATTTTTATTTTTATACTTACATTTTAGCAATATAATTTCACCACAGAAAATATAGAATATGCTTTCGAATAAATTTATGACTTAATTTATTAATTTATTTATTTTTTGTTTCTTTTCAGATTATTTTTATTTAAATTACTTTTTCTTTCAGTAATTTTCTGTCTGGAATATGCACGCTTAAATGTAGGCAACAATAATTTTGATTGCTCTCTTGCCACATAACCACAACTGACTACGAGGATATCGTTCTATCTTTCGGTCATACTATACAAAATATGTTGCCTACATTTAGGCACATTTTTTAATTACATAGTGCCAAATTCATTACAACAGCAAACGATTCGATGCAAAATTTACGAATTCATGAATTCTGGTGGGCTATTTCAAACCTATGATTGAAGTACTGGCGCAAAAAAAGCTTTTCAAGAAAGATATCTACTAAAAGGTGGCAGCTTAAAGTTTTTAAGACCAAATACTTAAGAAAGTATATAAAACTAATCAGCAGGTCTTGGATTTCGGACACAATTTCCCATTCAAACAGCTCAATATCTAAGTTTTTTTATATTTATTATATCAAATTATGTATATAAATTAAATTTTTAGAAAAAAGGTAGTAAAAAAACTTCGATAAGATAGTTAAATTTCAAATTTTATTATTTTTATTTTATATTTTTTTGTTTCTTATAATAAAATATGAAAACACGAGGAACTTCAAACCAAACGAAATTTAACTGATTCATAACTTAAATATTATTAATTTATTTAATGACTGTAAATATTAATAAATAAAATATTATATATAATTCCATGTGCACAGTATTTTCAATCCTTAAGATCTCGCCTTCAATTTCGAAATATTAAATGTATTTCCACGGGTGAGCATAGCAATATTCACACAGTAAGTAGTTATAAGGATTCCCATCAATTATTTTTCTACATACAATCTGGCAAAACTGTAGAGAACGATCAGCCTATGAGTAACTCGAACATTACACGACAAGAAATTGCTTTTGCAATAATACACTCACCTTTTGCTATTACATCACTCTCACCGTGAACTTGAGTCTCTCAGAGTCTTGATATTAATTTTTACACTCAATTCGTTCAAGTTGACGATCAAGTCAGAGCAGCTGATGACATAGTTTAGGAAAAAGATCCTAATGAAATATAAGTATATCAAACTCATTATATTATTAGCTCGTGTGATCAACTAGGAATTAAGTTCGTGTACACGCAAACACCATATGGGACCGCCGCATATGTTTTTTCGCTTGGCGATCATTGTGCTAGTTATGAGCAGAATAAGTAAGTATCAGGCACTCATAACGTAGCTGTAAGCAACTGTCTTCAGCCATCCACATTTCATTATTGTTGTCCCTCTTTATAATAAAGAAAAACAAATGCTGGTTCCAATTATCCTCTACGTTCCTCTACCACTTAATGAATTACACAGCTCAATCCCATTAAGGAAATAGCTTCCAAACAACAATAATTTTATTGCGTTCCAAATTCTCAAGTTTTTTCACTCAAATATGCAAGTCTTCCTGGTTTTGATGTTAGAGACTCCAGTTTAAGGGACAACAACATTTCGACAACGATCTTGCTGTATGTATGTATGTACTTATAAAAAAATTAAATGATCGATCACTAAGAAAGTAAGGCAAAGCCTCACTGAGCCACCCGGCACTCATAACGTGACAGTAGGTAGCGATTCCAAACAGTATAATAGATCAGCACTCAAGAAGAAACAAACAACAAAGACACGTTCCAAATATTCGACTTGGCACTGCTGACAACATAACAGCATGCTGCAACAACAATACGCTTGACTTTATTTTATTTGTTGCTCCTTCTGTAATCCTTTAGTTGAGCAATGATTTTGTTGTTACTAATATCCCAGTACTAGGAAACAGTCGAACTCGGAATAACAACACGAAAAACATCAGCGTGCTTTATGAATGCTGGGCGCCTGCTAGTGCACAAAATTGTGTGCCCAAGACTATTCGAAATATCAGTTTTTTCATGATCGCAGAGGAAGAACAAGACAGGAAGAAAATTTGTTTTCAACTCATTTTTACCACAGAACTACCAGGCGAGCATAAAAAAACACAGTCTCGCCTAACACAAAAACAAATATTGGTTTCATAAAACAGATTCCCTGCCGATGTACCGATGTACTTCAATGTACTATATATGACATTGCTTGTTGTTGTGACTCAAATAATTAGAGAACAACAAAAATTGCTATAACCAGTGTTTGTTTATATTTTCTGAGCTCCTGCTACACACAGTTTGGATTATCAAATAGATCAAACGATTCTCGGGAACACGGCAGACAATTTTTTGCTGTTGTGTTATGAAAACACCGAAAAATATTTAAGCTCATATACTATTGTATCACTCAGCTACTAAGCGAACATAGAAAAGTGGAAGGTGTCAATATTTTCAGCACCGCAAAAACAAATATTCGTTCTAAGCCGCAGTTTTCTATAGCCTTTCCCAATACACCCTATCATTGATTTGGTTGATCTATGCAAAACAGCTGCAATAACAACTGGCTGCGCTAAAATATTTGTTTCACTATTTCCAATCGTTTCATTGACCTTCTTGTTTGGTTGGTGTTGTAGGATTACACTTTTAAGGAACAACAAAGAATTCTTGTCCCTGTTTAGGCAAACTAAATCATATTTGGACAACCGCCTCGTTATTTATGTGCTTCTGGTAGGGAAGCCAAATTTTTGTTCAGCAACCAATTATTTCATCTTGATCTCTGGACTTACTTTCTCATCACTTATGACCGCCTAGTGCTTAAAACTCCTTTTTAGTTAAATATAAAATAACGAAAAATTTCTACACTGAGCCTATCAGTGCAGCTGCTCTACCAGGCAAACATAAACAACAAAAGTCCGTTTGCTTCGCGAATATTTACTGCGAGCGTCACAAAAACAACCATACGTTCCAATTCTAGGCAGATCGCTACTCCCGCAAAGCAATGCAGTGAAAGCAACAAAGTGCAATAACACATTTGTGCGAGTATTGTTGTTGTCGTAGTTTGTGCACTGGAAGGCAAAGCATATTTTGTTGATTTCCATCGCCATGTGCTCGTACTTTATGTTCACCTGTGCGTTTGCTGGCTAATTGTAGTGCGCATCTGTCGATGATGCGTGATGACGACGAGTAACCGGATATGTTGGTTTCATTAGGGCTGTAATAATTTGGATATGGTAGTAATTAAAAATATCTAATGCTATTTGAAGGATATTGGAAAGTGTGGTTCGTAATTTAAAATTTAGTAAATATTGTCTATTTAGACTATTATTATTATCTATTTAACAAAAAAAGTTACATTAAATTTTATAATAAAAATATAATAAAAAAAAAATTTAATGAAAAATAATAAAAAAAAATGTTATAATAAAAAAAAATTTATAATAAAAAAATAATAACAAAAAAAAATTTTAATAAAAAAATTTTTTAATAAAAAAATAAAATAAAAAACTTGTTTATAAAAAAAATAAAATTTAATATAAAAATAATAATAATAAAAACTGTTTAATAAAAAAATAATAAAAAATAAAAAAAAAATTAAAAATAAAAAACATTAAATGTGAATATTAAAGAAATAATAAAATATAGAAATTTAAAAATAAAAAAAATATTACATTTTAAAAGTACAGAAATTATAAAGAAAGAAATTTAAACAATTTAAAGAAACAATTAAAAGATTATGAAATTTTAATAATAAAGAAATAATAAAAAATAAGAAATTAAAACAAAAAATAATAATTAAATTTTCATAATAAAGAAATTATAAAAAAATAAAATTTAAAACTGTAGTAAAAAAAAAATAATGTTATTTAATACTTACATATGTATGTAAGCAAAACAAATTATAAAAATTTTATTTTTCGATTTTTTTAAACTGATTTGTGGTATCATAACTGTATTTTTTTATTTACTTGCAATTAAAATAATTAATTTCCGTCACATCCTGATTTGTGTAAAATATATATGAATTTTAAATAAGAATAAGCTCCGCTATACCAAACAATAATTAAGTCCAAAGATACTATAGTTTTTAATATTTAATTTTAAATAATCTTTTTATTATATATTTGTGTTATTTGTTTACTTCTTGTTTTATTTTACGTTTTAGTTATTTTATATATTTATATATATTTCATATATTTATGTGAAATATGATCTTTCAGCTTATTTTATGTTTAAATTCTTTTAATTTTGTTTACATTAATGTTGCCAAAATTGTATTTTATTTTGACATATTAAGTTGTGCTTTATATTTTTTATGTTTTTTATATTTTTTCTTTATTTTATTTTCTTAGTAGTAGTATCTACGTAATTTATAAAATTTAATATTCAATTTATGAATTTTCAACTTTTTTCTTTATTTTATTATTTTTATTATTATTATTGTTATATTATTATTATTATTATTATTATTATTATTATTATTATTATTATTATTATTATTGTTATTATTATTATTATTAATTTTGTTAGTAGTATTATGTTTATCTATAATTATATTTATATAGATTAATAATTGTTTTCTTTACGTATTTTTTAATAGTCTTGGAAGGTTTCTTTTTAATTAATTAATATTATTAGTTTAAGTTTTATAAAATTTTATATTAAATTTATAATTTTTAAACTTTTTTCTTTATTGTTAGTAAAATTTTGATTAATTTTATTTTTATACAGATTAATACTTTTTCTTAATCATTTTGAAAACTTTGCTTTTTAAATAATTAATATTATTTGCTTTCTTCTATTTATTATATTTTAATTTTTTTGCAACTTGATCTATAATATTTCGTTTTAATGTTGTTGTCTCTTTTAAACTATTTCCATTATATTTATGGAATTAAATTGCTTATAAATTCAATGTTTTTTGCATTACATGTCTTCTTTAAGCGAGTATTACAAAAAATATATTGTTTAAAAAAAAAAATAAACTAAAAATTATTTTTAAAAATATTAATATTTTTTTCTTGAATTCTAGTAATTTGTTAGGTTTTTTGTTATATTTTAATCATTCAAGTTCTTTTTTGTTAATTACGCTTGTTTTTGTAATAACAACATAATTTTAGTTTCAAAGAAAAAAAACATAAACACAAAAGCAATAAATTGAACATTATTAAAAACTAATTATTTAAAACAATATATAAACATACATATGTAAAAATATATGCATTTTGTTTTAAATCTAGTAATTTTTTGGCTGTCTTTAATCATTAAAGTTTGGTTTTTCTTATTAACGCTTTTATTTTAAATAAAATAATATTTTTTGTATTCAAAAAAATAAACTAAAGATTTAAAAAAAAATATATTAAAAAAAAAATATTAAAAAAAAAATAAAAAAAATATAAAAAAATATTTAAAAAATATAAAAAGAATTTTATTTAAAAAAAGCATAAAATTATATTTTTATTTTTCGAAGGCTATTAAAAAAAATATATTAAAAAAAATATAATTAAAAAAATATTAAAAAAAAAAAAAAAAAAAATATAAAAAAAAATATTTAAAAAAAAATATAAAAAAAACTATAAAAAAATATAAAAAAAACTATAAAAAAAATATAAAAAAAAAATAATATTTAAAAAAAATTAAAAAAAAAAATAAAGCATAAAAAAATAATAAAAATATATTTTTTTTATTTTTCAAAGAAAAAAAATATATTTACCTAAAATAAAAATAACAAAAAACTTAAAAAATTCCTGGACTTTAAGCAAAAAATAATATTAATATTTTTTGAAACATTTTTAATTATCTTTTTTTTCTAAAATTATAGTATTTTTTATTATTTCTATATCGATGCACTTTTACTTTTATTTTTTGTTTATATTTTATTATATCTACTTTTAGTATGACAGTATATTATTTATTTGAAAATAAGTTTTTATAACTTGCTTTGTCAATTTATTTATTTATTTTAATTTGAAGTTGTTTTGCTGACATTAGCTTGGTTTTGTATTAATTAATATTTAAGATATTAAACTTACTTGACATTTTTTGAGAATAATGCTATTCAATATTTTATCCTTTTCATGCCAAGACAATTAATTTTATAGATTTAAATTTGTTGTTTTTTAAACAAAATTTTTTTTCATTAAATATGTATTTTTTTAACCAGTACTTTGAATTTAATTCAGTTGTTCTTTTTGTTGTTTAAATAAATGTCCAAATAATTACCAAACAGTCAGCAAGCATTTATTGTGAAATCTTAGACAGATTAAATCGTCTTAAATATAATTCGCTTAATTACTTGTCTCCTTTAATAAATAAAATAATATACGAATTAAAAAAATATATTATTATAATTAACTATCGAAGCTTAAGCTGAGCAATGTGAGGATGAACTCGCATGCGAATGTAGGGAAATGCGTTGTAAGCACATTGAATTCTTCCACTTCTTACTCAAGATCTTTGATGATCATTTAGGAGATCCGATTGTTAAGCGTGTTAAATGGAGATGCATTGAGCATAAATTACAACAACTGCGATTGCGTTAAATACAGTTCAAGCAAAGTAATTTTCAGCTTACAAATATGTGCTAAACGACATATTGGTGGGCATCTTTTTGTCCGCGAAATCAAACTACATAATGCGAGTAGTACAAGTAATATTAGGAATATAGAAAGAGAAAGAGAGAGTGAGAAAGAGATAAGGGGTAAATAGTTAGTTTTAGCTTAATGTATGTCTACACAATTCAATTTAGTGCTTTCGAGTGTTTTCAAAACGATATCTCTAGAACTCTAGTATAAGTATTTTAGTATGCAAATAAGTAAGCGAGTAAGTAGTATTTACTATAAGCAGTGATATTTTTGTCTCTTAAACGCTATCACAATCTATATGCTACGCTCTTAGAGTATATAATGAGGTAAATATAAGTAAAGGTGCGCCCAGACAAAGCCCAGAAATGCACACCTCAGTCGAGCCGATACAATCCACGAGTTAAAAATGTTCACTTTTCGCGCCTTTTTTCGTCCTACAAAGCCTGCATGCCTGCCTTACGATTGGGCCGGTGGAGTGCGTCCCTCACCGAGGTGATAGTAATGGTAGAGTATCAATTTGCATCTGTCATAGATGGTGAAGTAGAAGGCGGTCATGAGACCGGATTTGATCAGCGTCGGATACATGCCCTTGTAGAAGCCGCGTACACCCTCATCTTTCATCGTCAATTCGATGCAATGGAAAACGCCTCTACAGCGTTGCGTGCGTCCGAATTTCGTGCGATGCTGTTCGAAGCCCTGCACCTGCAAGCGCTTCTTAACGAAGTCTAGCGGATAGACGACCGCCTTGGAGGCGACACCAGCCGCACCGCCCGTGCATAGCAACACCCAGGTGGGCAGCAATTCGTTGCGCGCCAACGGTGTGCGCACCAGCATTTCATTGAACTTCTTATAGAACATAAAGTTGAACCCCACCAATGGCACAATCTGCACCAGCGTCGGCTGTAGGCCGCGAAAGTAGCCGCGTATGCCTTCGGTGCGCCAAATCATCGGCACGGCGTGGAACATGCTGCGATAGCCCTGTCCGGGATCTTGTGCCACGATGCGTGTGCGTATCACATCGAAGGGAATGGAGAAAATGGTCGCCACGCAACCGGCAAAACCGCCAGCTAAAAAGTTCATCGTGTTCATGTGCGTCGACATGAAGGGTGAGTCACGCATTATGGCGCGTATCTGTTCGTACGACCAAAATTGTCCTACACTGTAGACGACGCTCATAAATTGCCCAGCATTGTGTCCTTTGAAGAGACCACGCAAACCCTCCTCGTGATAGATCAATTTGCTGGCCTGCCACAGTGAGGTGTACTTGCCTTGTTTGTGCTTGGAGAGCGGTTCGACCTGCAGCTGGAAGCGTATCTTCAAGACGTCGAATGGCTGCGTGATTGTACGTGTTAAAGCGCCCGAAATTGCGCCAGCATAAATTTGATTCAGTTGTGCTTGCGCTGAGGTGTAATCGTCGTGTGCGGAGGTGTGATGCACGCTGCCCTCAAAGTCGGATGGCTTTGGCAAGCGCAGTTCGGAGCTGGCTGGTGCCATTTTCGATTTGATGTCTGAAGTAGGCGGCAAATAAGTGTGGAATAGATCTGGTTTTAGGCAGCGCTGAGAAAAGCGTTTGAAGTGGAGTTCGTCTGAAAGGAAAACGAAGAAAATAATTAAAAATTTGATTAAAGGATCAATGTAAAGCGAAAACTTAAAGTATTAATGTGTCTAGAATATACTATATACAAGTATATTGAAGACCCACAACAGAGCAGTTAGTGCAGCCTTTTCCAGCATAGAAAAATATGCGAGATGGTTGGTCTTGTGGAGGTCACACAAAAAGATCTCCCGCTTCTTGGGATCTAGTTCACTGTTGACAGCTATAA
This sequence comes from Bactrocera neohumeralis, assembly GCF_024586455.1. Classification (NCBI taxonomy): domain Eukaryota; kingdom Metazoa; phylum Arthropoda; class Insecta; order Diptera; family Tephritidae; genus Bactrocera; species Bactrocera neohumeralis. The sequence goes on along the minus strand of NC_065921.1, from coordinate 18,910,910 downwards.
TGATATAAGCCTAGAAACCAAGCGCAGAATCACTGCTGACAACTGGTACTACTTTGGGATCGGTAGACAACTGAGAAGCAGATTTCTCTCTCGACGAACAATAGTTACGCTCTATAGGTCTCTCATTATTCCCGACTTTCTTTACGGCGCAGAAACATGGACAATGACGAACAGAAAGAAAGGGAGAGATAGGGACAGAGAGAGTGTGAGAGAGAGAAGGAGAGAGAGAACTGTTCTCCAAAAGGTCTTTGGAACCTTCCGCTTAAGCGATGAATATCGAAGAAGATGGAACCACGAACTGTGTGAGCTCTTCGGCGACATGTATACAGTTAGACGCATAAAAATCCAATAAATGAGCAGCCTCATGGAAGAGGATGCTCTAGAGAAAAGCTCCTTCGATTCGAGACCAATGGTTGGAAAACAGAAGTAAGGGCGCCCATACATCTGATGAAAGGACCAGGTGTAGAGCGATCTTCCTACACTTGAACGTAACTTCACAAGAGTTAGATACAACTTGCGAAATTTTAAGTTTTCGGTCCGGACCGCCACACGATAGTGGCAAAGAGAAAGTTGAAGTAGAAGTTAAGTTAGTTAACAGTCCTTTGGCCATGTTTCTGTGGCCACATATAATTGCCGAAAATGCAACCTCTCCCAACGCTCAACATGAGAGGAGCAGCGTTTTGGTGAATCAGTCAAGCATCCAAATATATGTAGTAACAGTCTGAACCAAAGAAGATTATTTTCCCAGAAATTGGAGGCACTACCTTAGTAATGCATGTAGTAATTGTCCTTAGTGTTCTCTGCAATACAAATGGAGGGCTTCAGATATAATTCGAAATATCGAAACGACATTTTTCACACAAAATTTCGGACATGATCTGTTAAATCAAACCAACCAATTTTAGCCTTTAGATAAAATTTGGAAATCAAAGCTTTTTCGAAGTTTTCTAAATGGATTTTGGAGCGTCAACGTCTTTGAAGTACTACGGAAATTTGAAAAATATGAAAATTGCCTTGAGGAATTCAGTATTCATAGAAACCCGCTCTAAGTTAAACAAAGATCTTATTAGCTTGGCGCTTAAGGGTAGGCAGCTCAGTGCTTTATGCTTAAAAACGTTGCCTACATTTAGGCTTACGACTTAAAGTGATGTTTATATAGAAAGCCATAAGCCAATAGGAAAATAATTGTTAACAATGCCAAAATAAATATAAAAAATTACTCAAAGTTGATCGCTTCCGAAATTCTACGAAGCAGCAGTCTTATATATGTAGGTAAGAGTGGGCTCAGCGTTAAACTCCATATGTAAGAATTGTACAAAAAAATTTTCCAAACATCCACACTCACAAAACATGCAATACACATATACAATCCTCACTTCAACTCCCAATAATTTCAGCTACGTTTATCAACTCAATTGCACTCGTAACAAATGCGACGTTAACACGTGGACCATCTTATAAATTTCTGGTCATTTAGCCATTATTTAAATCATAAGTGTAATGTGAACGTTTTCGTGATAACGTATCTCCTAAGGGCATACCAGTCAGGACAACAGTATTAAAGAAAAAACCAAAAGAGCGCTAAAAATGGAATGAAACCAATCAAGCATTCTATGATTCTTGCCACATAATATATGACCATAATTTCAGGCCGCAAGTTTCAAATGGTGCGTAAGTAATTGTGTTAACGCAGACGCGTTGTGTGCAATAAAAATGATAATAAAATTCATTTCAAGCGAAAGTATTGTGTTATACTATTTATTTTTATGCTTTCCTCTAACATCACAGCCCACATTTGGTTTATCTCCTGTCTGTGTCCTTTTGTGGTGAAAACGCTATGAAAGCGAAACACTCTTACAGAATGAAACCAGACCACAAAAGGCTGGAATATGATCCCAAAACGGGCAGATACACGTGTTTGCGCACAATACAAATAAATTGAAAGCAGCCGCAAAAATACGAAAAAAAAAAAAAAAAAGTATCAATTTGGTTTATCTCCTTTTTTGGCTGCTGGTTTGCTTGTGAGGATGAGCTATTTGAGTGAAAGGAACAGTGTTTACAAAAATAATGTGTGACATGAAGATATGTTATGAATATAACGGGTGATCCAAGGAGAGCTACTTTTTTCAATAGCCTTTTTTGACAGATCACGAGTGTGTCGTGTCAAGCTGTCATGTTATTTTCGGTCAGCAGACCGTGGGGAGTCCTATCGGCGCTGCAACTCGGACTGACGTACGGAACGATTTGGCGCATTTTACATCGAGATCTTAAATTGAAAGCATACAAGATAGAGATTGTATAAGAACTGAAACCGGTCTTGAAAAGTTCCAAGAAGATCCGACGTTTTGGAGCCAAATTTTGACCAGCGGTGAAGCCCATTTCTGGTTCAATCTGTATGTAAACAAACAAAATTGCCGCTTTTAAGACGAAGAGCAACCTGAAGAGATTCAAGGGCTGCCATTTCATTCCGAAAAAATAACGGTTTGGTGTGGTTTGTGGGCCGGTGGAATCATCGGTCTATATTTCTTCAAAAATTATGCCGATGAGAACAAAACCGCCAATCACAATCATTATCGCGCCATGAAACCAACTAGTTGATGCCTGAAATTGATGTTCGTAATCTCGGCGTCATTTGGTTCCAACAAGACGGCGCCACTTCCCACACATCGCATCAATCAATGGATTTATTTAGATAACACTTCGATGAGTAGATAACTTCACATTTTGGGCCGATCGATTGGCCAAGAAGATCGTGTTATATCACACCGTTAAACTTTTTCGTGTGGAAATATGTACAATCTAAAGTCTATGCGGACAGTTCCGCTTCGATTCAGGCCTTGGAGCAAAACATCACGCGTGTCATTCGCCAGTTACCTGTCGAAATGTTCGAACCAGTCATCTTAAATTGGACTCAACGGATGGACGGACTCAGACGTTGCTGTCGCCAACACTTGAAAGAGATATTCTTCAAAAAATAAATATCACAGAATGTTCTTTCGAGTGTTAATAAACATTCCGAATTAAATTTGAAGTTTCTGTGTTTTGTTTTTTGAAAAAGTAGGGGAACCTAGAAATAAATCAGCCTTTATAATGAACAAGTTACTACCCATCGGACCTTTGTTAATTGAAAGGACTTAATTTCAGTGCTACTTTAAAACATTCGCATAAATGTAACTTCAGTCTACTCGAAAAAATATATTTCACCAACCAGATTTAAAGACTGTTGCAGTCATTTTCTTGTCCAGCATTGTTTCACCGGAAAATAGTAATTGCGCCGAACGGAACCGAACCATTTAGATGACGATTTTCTCTTATTTCTCGCTTTATTACACTTTTTTCTTTCTTTCTATGCAACTCTATTCTACCATTTCACTTGCCCTTAGCGTCTTACGCTAGCGTTATACAACCCTTTAATCGCGCACCGTGTTAGTTGGACACAGCTGCCGATGGCCATTCCCAGGCCATAACATCATTTTCGGCGAACCATTTACTAGATTATTTATGGACCGAGTGAGCATTGGTGAAATTAGAACAACCACAAGCACTGTTACCAAGCCCATGAAGCGGCTACTGAAACCGATAAACCGCCAAGTAGATGAGAGAAATAGAATTGAAAACTTAAAAAAAAAAATATATATAAAAGCCTTTTTTGCAGTCGGATCAACGTCAACATGCAACTTTTTTTTTTTAAATCCCACACGCTTAGCAGCACGACCTCAATTCAGGAGAGTTTATTTCAATATCCGTTTGAGGCCGCCAACAAATAAACAAATCGCATTGCAGCACAAACAAAAATTCGAAAGTTTCCATTTCAAGCATTTGGGAATGTTTTTGCAACACTTTTTCTATATACACAAATGTACTTGTAGGTATTTTATAGCAGTCTCTCTCCTGCTCACTGTCTAAGCTTGAATTTATTTTCGTGTGTTATTTCATCATTTGTTTTTTGTTGTTTGTTTTGTATCTTGCAGTTGCCAAACATCAAGTCGTTGCCTACACACAAAAATCACAAATCAAACATGAGAATCGTCACATTCAATTGGTGCGTGAGTATGGCTTCCATCCGAGGACGAAGGCGACTGTCGAGGATGGCGACGTGTTGCCAAAGAAATTCGAACCGTTTCCGGAGAATATGTACGGCAAACCTCTGGAGGAAATTGATAATTTCATCTATGAAGAGGTAAGTGAATTTTATTAGCAGTATATTTGGTGCCATCCATCTGTTGAGAGCATGAAGAATGAGAGTGGCGCTGAAAGATGTGCTGCTTTTTAAAAAGCGACCCGTTTTGGGTCGATTTCAATTTGGGGATATTTTATATATTCGGCGAGTGGAGAAAGTGTGAGGAATTGTAAATAAGAAATATGTGATATTTGAAAAAGATAAAATTTTAAAAGAGACTGGTCCAATTATAACTAGTTTGTGACTGGTCTTAATGTTACTACTTGATTGGTGATTCGTAATTACAAAGGAATATATTCAGAAATTGATGAAACTGTTATTTTAATCTTACAACTGATTAAAATTTTTTGAAAATTGCATCTACTAATTAATATATGTATGAGGTTTATACTAGTTAATGACGGATTAAAAATTGAATGCTGACTTTTTGGTGAGATTAAAACGATTGTTTATTACGGTTTTGATGAAAAAATTTGAAAGAAACGTAAAACATCGTCCATATCAGGAATATGTACTTCAAACCTGTGGCACATTGGATTAGACAGATTTGTACTAGTTTGTAACTAGTTCAAAAAAGCTTGCATATTAAAATAAAAGTATTTTCTTCTTACACAATACACGAGAAAAATAAAATTATTTTTGTCAAGATGCAACTAGTCCATTGGGCACTAGTGTGTGACTTGTTAAAATAAAATCAGAATTTATAAGCTATGGAATAATTACAGTACAAATATATCAGGACTGAGTAATTCAAACTTATGTCATAAGGGACTAGTCAGATTTGTACTAGTTAAAATGTATGTATGTATGTACTTCCATAATAAAAAAAAATATTTACCTAGAATAGACACTACTAGAAAAAAATAAAATGCAAGTATTTTTTTTTTCTCAAGATGCAACTAGTCCACTGAGCACTAGTGTGTGACTAGTTAAAATAAAATCAAAATTTATATACCACGGAAAATACCATTTGCCATCTGCTCTTAAAAAAATTTTTGAATTTTAAATATGTAGATGAAATAGTACTTAATTTGGGAAAGAGAGTTCGAAAAAAATACAAAAAATTTTACACAACAAAGGTTGTTGTTCTAAATCGAATTGATTAGTAAAGCTTTGTTTTATTTTTTTGGTTGAATACATATGTACATACACCAATGGTATGCTATTCCATCAGTCAATCAATCAATCTAAATCAAGTGACCCATTTGTCATCCTAACTGATGTGGCAAGTTGCCGTTGCCGTCAAGAAGCGTTGACACTTCGAAAGCCTAAAATAACAACGATGTTTGCGCAAATGACCCATCAGTGTTTGTTTTCTTATTTTCCACCACTTTACTATACATATATTAAACGTATCCTGTATGCGGAGCGAACTCTTGCCTCAACCTACACCTGCTGTTATTTATCTAGTCAGTAAGTTGTTGGCTGATATTTGCTCGCCAGTTGACTGTCAAATGTTTTGCTTTTCGATTTCCTGTTTGATCGGAAATTTTAGTATTTGTCTTTGCACATACACATACACACTCGAGCAATCAGTTGAAATGGCAGAGTTGAGGGAGTACGTGCATGCAAGCATAGGTACACTTCATGGTCCTGCCAATTGTTTTCTTGTACGGCAAACTGTGCCAAAAACATGACATGACAAGCAATGAAGTTGCCAAACTGTCAACAAGCAGTGACGCATGTAGAATCTTGCTGCTGGATAGTGTCCGCAAGCCAACTGACAGGCACTGCGACAATTGGAAAGGTGATACATACAATTGACACATCATAGAATGGCAATACTGTGATAAGGAATTGTAAGTGGCCAACTTTAATCTCATGGGTATTTAATGAGTACAATTTTCTCAGATTTGAACTTATAGTGAATGGTAGATTTATTTTATAGAAAATGAGCGCATTAAACGCTTTCTTTTAAAAGGATTTACAACTCGCCTCAGTTGGGTTGAAATTCAGACAACTCAACTTGTAAAACAACTGAACTAGGTTAAGACATTTTCTCAGATTTTAACTGATAGTTATGGTAGATTTATTTTATAGAAAATGAGCTTTGTTTGAAAAGGGTTTACAACTCGACTCAGTTGAGTTGGAGTTGAGACAACTCAACTTGTAAAACCACTAAACTAGGTATAAAACTTATGGTTTGGAAGAATAATTTAAAAAAACAGTTCAGATTCAGAGCAAGATAAACTTTCAAAGTACGATAATTTTCAAAAAGGGATCAATTTCATTTACACTAAGAAAATTTTATACGTAACACTTAGGAGAAACGTCTTGAGATTAATCAAGTTCCTTAAGACATCAAATCTACCAGCCGGGCAACATTTCCGGACGACTTAGTGGTTTTAGTAGCGCATTTTGGCAGATTCATCCATTACTTTCTCTTATTTAAGCGAGCAATTTGCTTTTCGTTAGAAGAAAGACCCCACCAAGGAACTCACGGTTTATAAACAGTGCCGTTACAAACAAATTATGCGACAACCTAACTTAATTATTTGCCAGATTGAGCTGTTATACGATCAAATTGGAAAACTACAACTGAGGTTTAGTTGAGTAGTTAAACACAATAGGCTAGACGCCGGACGAAATGATGCTTCAAAATTAATATTAATTCAACAATTTTTCAAAATCAATTACAAATATACTCTGTTAACTGCTAATAATGAGTTTTCTCTTTGATGTGCTTTTGACAACCGTTATGATGTAGCTTAGGGTTGTAAACAGTGATAACATAAACAAGTTGTAAAACGTTGACAACTCTCCATAATTTTTTTTACGCATTGAGTTGGGATACGGATAAATTGTGAAATTTCAACTGCAGTGTAGTTGAGTTGTACGATGCAATAGGCATGGTAATTTTTGTAAGACGAAATGATGCTCAAATTGTAAAATTTCAACGGAAGTACAGTTGAGTTGTAAGTCACAGTGGGCATAGTAATTTTCGTTAGACGAAATGATGCTTAAGAATTGTAAAATTACAACTGAAGTGTAGTAGAGTTGTAAATCACAGTGGGCATGGGAATTTTCGATAAGCGAAATGATGATTAGGAATTATGAAATTTCAACTGAAATTTAGTTGAGTTGTAAAATACATCAGGCATGGTAATTTTCACTAGACGAAATGATGATTAAGAATTGTAAAATTTTAACTAAAGTGTAGTTGAGTTGTAAGCCGCAACAGGCATAGTGAGACCGGTTTTCGGGTTGTCCAACATTCGTGGTAAGACCTTTAAAGCCCATGCAGATAAAAGTGCTTCTAAATTAATCTTTATTTTTGGAAGGTATTTGGTATAGCAAGAGGCTAATCATTTTTCTATGAAGGACAATCAAACTAAGTGTTTCTCTTGGGGATATCTTATGGGTTACGCAAATATAGTTCAGTTCTCACACCAAAATGATCACTTATGCTTTTAAATATGGTCTGAGTGGTAAATTTTTATTGAAAATTTGAGTTTTATTTGGTAGCTCTTAGGTTGAATGTTAAGTAAAATATAAATTGAGCTTTCCAAACCTATTAGAATGATTTTATTGGTTACGTTCAAGCTATGTCATCTACTATGACTTTCAACACGAAATAAATGCTTGCAAAAATTAATCTGGTCCTAATCATATGAATATTTCTAAATTTGGATTACTCTCATGATTTCAAAGTGTTGAGACAAAACCGGTTACGACAACAAAAATGACGCTCTGAAGTGAGAAAATTGAAAGACAATTGTATATACTAGCATAGCTCAAAAATTTATGAATGGCTTGAAATTTAAGGCCGAAAAGGACAATATTAGAATCATTGCAGTTTCTATTTCAACTTTGTGTGAGATTAGCCAAATGAAAAACAGTGAAATGACAGAATGAAAACTCATTGTGTCTTCAGTTGATATGCGCTACCATAGATCACGTCACTGCAATGTCAATGGTTGCGGCATGACGCCTACATCAAATTCATAGATTACCACTTTTCTCCAAGAATTTTTCCAAATTTCAGCTTGCAAAGGCGGCGAGGGGAAAATTTCACTCTACAAATGCCAAACAATGGTGAATGCCTGCGGCGCAGCAGGCAAGTAAAGAAAGCACAGAGCACATAGACGGCGCTGAGGGGAGAATGGCATGACAGAAAGCAACGCGCAGCATATTTCAGAGCCAATGAATGCAATGCTCGTTGACGAGTGAACAGGAAAATTGCATTTTCTCCGAAGCCAAAAGGCAGCAGAAAGCTGCGGCAAGGCAAGAAAGCTGAAGGAAACCAAGCATACGCGTGCTTAGCTACTGGCGGTTGGGGCGTATAAAGAAATTCGCAATTATTATAAGACAAACTTGTGTATGTGTGTGTGTGTGTGTGTATAAGGCGGCATGGCACAGCTACAGTGCAGGATAAATGACATGTTCTGCGGCGGCTGACAGCTGCAAATAAATTTCACTACAACAGTTTTGCTTAGCTGCCACTGCAATGCGTCGAGATTTATGCGTTCCAACAGCACGCACACACACACACACACGTATAGAATAATATTACTTTCGCACATATATGCATAGATTTTTACATATATCTCCAGTTGTTTCCGGCAATCTTGCGGCGCATTTTTCATTTTTATGTCTGCTGCTTCACTTGTAAAAACTCCACACACACATATATGTACACATATGTATACACAGTATGTATGTGTGTCCTTTCAAAGACACTTAGTCAGCGCTTAAATGTGTTTAAAAAGAAATATGCTAACTCGTTGCCACACCATTGAAAGCCACAAAGGCAAGTGTCTACTTACAACTGCCAGTACACCAGTGCGTATGAGTAATGTTAATTATGTGTGCGACGCGGCGCATGTGAGTGTTTTACCTTTGACCAGTCGACAAAGCGCCTCACATAAGTAGCTTTAGAGCTCATATATTATTTGTAAGCGTAATAAGTTTAGGAATTTGTTAGCGGCTATGCATTAGTTATGAGTGGAGTTAGTAGAGCGCAAAGCACTACTTACACACATACAGAAACAGCAGTATATGGGTTGTGTTGCCGTTCTGCGTATTAACGCTTAATATGTGGGCAATTAATCATTCATCAAACTGTGTTATATACTTTATACATTTGTATACGTGTGTGTGTGTGCAATCGGACGACGCTTGTCCTCTGCTAAGCACGCAAAGCTCTCAACTCGCCACATATGTCACCTGTTATTAATTATTTACTTATGTATTTGTCATATATTCTGTTACATATGCGCATATTATATCTTATTATTATTGTATTTATTGGCTGCGTCTTCTTCTTGGACTCTCTTTTAAGCAAGAACTTATGCGTGCGGCTAATTTGTGGCGAGAGAGCATTGTGGCAAAGAAAGTTTAAGTAGCAAACAATTGATTTAAATAATACATTATATAATCATTAGCTAGCAGCAAAGTTCGTTCGCTTATTAAAAGGTATATAAAGTAGAAAAAAACATGTCAAAAATATAGTATACCTGAATGAAATGAAGGAAATGATTGTCATTTTTTACTTTTGCGGTAAAAATAAGTAGGTAAGTTTTTTTTATATAAATATGTGGTTAGGAATTAGTATAGAGCACTTTAACCTACTAAGAACATTTTCAACATTATGTAATTCAAAAACCAAAAAAAAAAAATGCTGACGCCAATTTAAGGGGCAGACGTAGTGTAATAGCCTATGGAAATGCGAATTTTGAGAATTAATAACAAAACTTTTGTATCAATTGTACTCAAATTTTAAAGGGTATATTTATAAATATTTTAAAAGTACACAGTAAAATTTTGTTAGACAAAAAATTAAAATTTTTTAAGAAAAAAATTTAATATTTTTCGAGTTACACGCGATCTCCAAGTTCGAAGCGCCTTCATTGCTCCAGTAATTCCAAACTTCTCAGTGGACGAAACGTAAAAAAAATTTTCTGCTAGAAAATATTGAATTTTACCAAAAACTTTGCTCGTTTTTTGCCATTTGATTACTTCAAAAAACTGTTAGGTTCTTATATGGCGAATTATATAAGGAAATTTCTGAAAAATTTGATAATGATCGGATCCTTAATCTCCGACTAATCCCTTAGGTAATTTTGAAAATTGTAGTGAGAAAAATGCCTTTAAAGATAAGCTGATGGAGCTGATTGAACTGAGTGTATAAAAAAAATGTAAAAAGTATTCATACACTGAGCAAATGAGAAGTAAAAGTTAAAAAAAAGCTTGGCTTTCGATACAACCGTGCAATCCAAGCAGCTACAGCCGATTTTTATACTAGTGGAACTAGTTCGTACTGTTCCTCCAAAAAAAATAGTGTTACTTACAACTGAGACACCTCAATATTACCCTCACCTCCAGAAAAGAGTGAGAAAGGTCGTGGTGGACAGAGACGCAGGGATTAGCATTTATACAGATGGTTCAAACTAGACAATCGAGTGAGAGGTGATGACTTCTCAGCAAAGTTAGACACCAAAATCGTCACCCGTCTAACAGATCAATGCAGTCCCTTCCGAAGAGCCCAGCAATTAAAGAAAGCCTTGCTTGTTAGAACAAAAGCAACAGCTGATATATTCATATATACAGATAGCTAACAGGCTTTAAAATCACAAAAGGCTTAAGGTCGAAGACAGTGTGTCTAGTGCGTCCTAACAATCTATTTCATTATAAACCTGCAATGGTTTTCAGGACATAGTAATATAAGCAGATGAACTAGACAGAACAGGCACCATCTTACAATTAGACACCGGAAAAGAGGAAACTTATATGCCTCTGAATACTTGTGGATATTTTCGAGAAGCATGTAATAGATATAGCTTAGCCTAGGTGGAGACAATCCCTAACTTGTTCAACCAGCTAGCAAACATGGCATATCATCAGAAACTCGGAGTGGTTCAGAGAAGTGACAATGGAGTGGGAGAATTTTAGTCGCAGTGATTTCACATTGGGCCACCTAATAGTATTTGACTTTCCTACAAACTGCCATAGAAATAGCGGTGGACAGCCGGGATTTACATTTAAGTGTTCCACTTGATATAAAGAATTATAGCCGTTCAAAAATAGCTTAAAAATTTAAAGGCCTATATGTCTGGGTTAACATCAAAACTGTTACCACAAATGCGAAGAAAATCCTTACCAGACACACCTCAGAAACATTAATTATATTGTAATGTCAATTGGTTATTAGAAATGCTTGTATAGAGGTGATTACGAATTATTTCGAACACAGAGAAGACGGACAGGCTTTATCGTTTTCTTTCTTTGATGACACAGATGCATAATCCATAATTGACAAACTTATTGTAGTGGAGGCATATAAATTTCTATAATTACTATATTTAAAGTTCGCAGAACATTACTTATACAAAATTTTATTCTTGAAGCTGCATATAAAACTTTGAGAAATTATGCTTGATTTGTTCATTGAAAAAGGCGGAATAAGAGCGCCTAACCCAAGCAGCCGCTATAAGCAGACAGCTATATGATAGTTCGATCTAAACAATTTGTTTGGAGATTGAGATTACCATTGCCTTGGACAATAATCTCTGCCAAATTTCGTGAAGATATTTTATCAAATAAAAAAGTTGACCATACAAAGGCTAGATTTTGATCGGTCAGTTTATATAACAGCTTGGTTTCGGCTCGTTTTTTTCCTTCCATTCCGATGATTGTTGACTTGGTTGCTCTTTTTGAAAACAATTCAGCTTTATCGAGACAAGTCGAGCAAGAACGCTTTTCCTACCCAAAATATCCACCAAAATCATTCGAACGACTCGCGAGAAAAGTCGAGCTCTCTTGCCATCTGTAACACTTGCCTGATGATTTTCAAGCAATATATCTTTCACCGTTTTAATTTTGATCAGTTGAAGAGGTCAAAGGTCGTCCAGGATGAGGCATGTCTTCAACGATCTCTCAACCGTCTTTGAAGGCTTTGTTTTATAAAACTGAATCACCGTAAGACAAAAGAGACAAATTCTTTCTCAAATATTTTTATCCATTGCAAAAAAACAGCACACTGCTGAGGTGTACCGACATGAGCAGCTGCTGTAAACAAACTGGTTGACAGATCGCGCTCATATTTGGCATAGTAATTAAGGACGGTTCTATCAACTTAGCAAAATACATTTGTTTGAAATATCATTTAGCCGCATAATTTCATTATATTTTCCGTGTACTTTTTTGTCTTGATGCATACGCTGCTCAGGCTATAAATACCCATATACATATATTCGGTTATAAATATTTCTAGTAAATAAAGATTAGTTTAGGCAATTATTATTTATTAAAAACGACAATTTTCGAAGTTGTTGACCCCCAAGAGTATACAAATTATTATAAGAGCTTAAGAATTGAATAATACAACGGTCTAAGATAGAAACATCAAGCGCCAATACATTATGGTACTAAAAATGGAATAGATTACTGCTTCCAAAACGGTAATTAGCTGATGAACCTCACACATAAGAAGAGCGCTAGAATAAACCAAGTGTAAACACAAAGTAAACAACAGTTATTGGCCAACAAAAGTAACTATAAGAACTGCAAATATTAAACAGTTACGCACTTTAATCGAATAGCTACTACATACACATTGAACACTGCAGTCACATTTTTATAAAGCACAAACACAAACAAACTAAGCAAATAAGCAGCTAAACGTTATTTTTTTTTGTTGTAGCTTTTATCATAGAAAATTCAGTACACAAGTTGAATGCCCTCCACTGTACAGTACAACATATACACTTATATATTTAAATATGTATGTATGTATGTGTGTTGTATGGTCAGCCAGCTCCAACCTCTAGGCTTTTTCAGAAACAGTAACACACAAACATGTAAATCTAGAGAGTAAATAAAAAGTACCGTATACAAAAATAAATAATGCGCCGTCAGGTGAGCTCCCTGTGCGTGTGGACATGAAGCAGGCACCCTTTATAGGTATGTGTGCATATTTTTTTTATAAACGTGCATGTGTGTGTGTTATGATTTGTGGCGAAGCATCAGCAGAAATGTCAGCTTTAACACCTGCTGCACAAATACAGAGACGCAGCCAAAGTACACAAACACACACATAGCCGCTTACTTCGGTAGATATTTGTTTATACTAACAACAATTTACTGTTGCGTTTGCGTTTGCGTTCTTTCAACCGTGACTTCCCTCATTTTGTATGCGCTTTGTGAGCAAACAGAGACTTCCTATATACCTTACCTGCGCGTATATATGCGTTGTATTTGTACATATGTGCACATGCGATGTCCACAAAGCCACACACATACACCCATACGAAAGTAGTTGAACAGAGGCACACACGGAAGACCTTAAAAGGAAATGACAGAGAAGAAAAGGTGTTGACAGAAGGTGCAAAGCGTCAGTGAGATAGTTATTGGCTTGAATGCGCCTCAAAGGCCGGCAAGCGATAAAGTGGAATTGTCAGCACATGTGGACGCATAAATGCTTTTATATACATATACATATGTAATTTGTACTGGAAAAACATAATCTTGGGTTAAGCGAAGTTGGCGGCGGTTGCATGTCACGGCTAACATTAAAGAGAAAATGCGAAAAAATTGATGCGATTTTTTTTTGATAGGGTTGAAAATTTAATTTTTATTACAAATATGTTTTTCTCATAACATTGCTCTAAAATCGAGGTAAACCTCAAACTGAAAGACAAAATTAACGGGTTACATGGGTTTACGGGTTTCAAAAAAATCGATTTTTTTATTGTCTTATTAAATTCTACAACACCTGTAGAATATTGTTCTAAATTTTCAAGTTGATCGGAGTAATAGCTTCGGAGATACAGCCTTTGAGAACTTGTGCGCTCGAGGTTAGCTAGGCTAAGTGCGCCGTCTTTAAACGTATTTTTCTCGAAACTATACACTGCGCATCATCAGGTTAGCACATACCCTCGTGTAAGTGCTTTAGGTTCGAAACATAAAGCAGTAATGTTTTTAAAATTAATAAAAATTATTTTTGTTTATGGCCCATTCAATTCCGAGTTAAATAAAACAAGAAATACTGGCTTTTAATTTTTGTAAAATATTTTTTTGTTTTTTTTTTCGAAAAATAACATAAAAATTAACAATTCAAATTTGGTCATCAGCTTAGCACACATCATTTTTTTTTCATTGTTGAAAAGTTTTTCAACCATGAAATATTTTATAAATTGTTACATATAGTAATTTTAACATTTCTATACAAAAATTAATAATGTGTCGATCCTTCCTTGTTGAGAATTACCTCATAGATTCGATTGGAAACGATTCATATAATTTTCCAATATAATTAAGTGAACCTTCAATTAGCTCCTCTTTGTTGGAATATTGTTTCCCAGACTCGTAAACTTTACGAACCAGCCATCCCTATACGTTTTCTATTATATTGCTGTCGGGTGAATAAGGCGGCCACTGCATTAGACGGACATTTTGGTCCTCAATCCATGACTTAACCACCCGGGCAGTGTGGATCGGGGCATTGTCGTGTTGGAAAGTCCACGGCAGATCTCCGAACACGTTTTGGAAATGGGGAAAAGTACGTTTTTGTAAGTGTTTGCATTCATATTTGTAGTTAAAAACTGTAACTCGCACGTACCGTAATAGGAGATGGCGCCCCACACCATCACACCCCCCACCCTACTATGAAGGCGATCCAACTGATGTTCCTCTTTGCGAAGATCATGGAAGTAGTAGTTGTATCCGTCCGGACCTTCCAAATTAAATTTTTTTTCATCCGAGAAGATAACGTAACGCGCACTTCCTTTCTAGCAACGTTTAGTGAGGGTTTTTTTCTTTAATTTCAGTCTTTTTAAATGTGGAGCACTACGTATCACTCTTTGAATTGTAGATAAGCTCGCTTTAACATTAACATTTGCCCTAATCTTTGCGGTCGAGGCGTGAGAGTTTGAGGCTTCTCTCAAAATTGCTCTCTTATCAGCAGCGGAAATCACTCTATTATTCCCTTCTTTGTTATTTTTGCCATAATTCAACTTATTGCTGAGGAATGCTGATATAACTTTACGACTTCTGCCCATTTTTTGGATATTGAACTTATTGACATCCCTGCTTCCTTGTAAGCTTCAATTTTGGATCTCTCCTCAACAGATAGCGATTTTCCTTTACCCGTATTAAAGCGAATAGTTTACTTTAGCAGTATAAAAAAATTGGTTGCAATACGCATTCAACTGTTGAAGATAAACTGAAAAGAATTTGCATGTGCTAACCTGATGACGCAAAAATACAACACACTTCTCCATCAAAAATAATAGAAAATAGCAAAAACCAAATAACGGGATCCTTCTTTCACATGTTCTCTTTGCCAGTGATGGTGTATACGAAGATCAGAAAAATAGAGTAAAATAATTTTGCTGCATCTTAACAAAAACAACTACAAGAGCAATTATATAAAGCTGATAGGGGGTGTGCTAACCTGATGATGCGCAGTGTATTTTTGAAGTCGCTTGGCAAGATTTTTCGAGAACTACTCAATTGATCTCAATGAAATTTTACACAGGTCTTTGAAAAAAAATTCCTAATTTTCGATTACAACTAATAGAAGAAAGTAATGATACGAAATTTTCACTGAAATTTTGACTTTTTTTTGTAAAAATGGCTGCCAAAAATCCAATCTTCAGTTTTTTTTATTCGTCCAAGTTCTAAGTTATACTTTTTTCACTTTAGACAATCCTGTAAGGAGTTATCCTGCCGATGCGGGTGCATCTTTTTCCGAGGGGTCACCGGAAATGGCGTCGCAATGGCCGAGTTTAAAATATTTTTTTTCAAAAATTTCAGAATTTTTTTGTTAATAGTGTATGTTTGTAACAATAAAAAATTGTAAAAAAAAATATTTAATGTTTTACATGAGAAAAAAATGGCTGGAAAAAACCTGTTTTATACCCGAGGAAACTCATGTAACCCAAAAACTAGAGCTAAACCGACTCAGTTTCTCATCCTGATCATTTATATTTGTATATGCATTATTGGGTATCCGACCGTTCCTTCTGAAAGTTACAAAAATCGTTGCAAACCGTCAGGGTATATCTAGGACTAATAAAGATTGTACATATCAAGTTTGTGATTAAGTTCGCTTATCTAAGACATAACTGGAGTAAAATTTGGGAAATCGGTATGACACTTGGCAGCCATTTTCTTTGATATTCTGAAAAGACCCGTCTCTTGCCATGCCTTTTAGAATTATTTTGAAATATATCAAGCATTATAACTCAATCACCGAATAAATTAAAAACAAACTCGAATTCGGCATGGATGGCAGTGGGCAGACTTAAAGTAGTTTTTGAGTTGTAACTGCCGCGATCTCTAATCAATATATTATGCATATCTTAGAAAGTATGGCTACTGACTCGTGGGCATTTGGCAAAACACATCAA
Source organism: Bactrocera neohumeralis (assembly GCF_024586455.1). Classification (NCBI taxonomy): domain Eukaryota; kingdom Metazoa; phylum Arthropoda; class Insecta; order Diptera; family Tephritidae; genus Bactrocera; species Bactrocera neohumeralis. The sequence continues at coordinate 18,894,380 of NC_065921.1, read as the reverse complement.
TTCTTTTCCCTAGGCTTATTGTTCAGCGAATATGAGGTTCTACGACCTGTTGGATGCCTTTCTCCCACATAATTGGTTAATAAAATTGTCGGAGCCATATGTGATTTGGTTTCCAAAATGAATATAATTCACCCTCGTTTTGCTCTGGTAGTCATACATTAGGACAAAAACGTATTTCAAAATTGTAATTTAAATTCCCTGGGTAAATGATGTTTCAAACAAATTTTCCGATTTTTACTATGGATATAAATATGAAATAAGAATTTGTCTTTGGTACAAGGCCTTCAAAGATGGTCGAGAGATCATTGAAGACATGCCTCGTTCTGGACGACCTTCGACCTCTTCAACTGATGAAAATATTAAAACAGTGAAGAATGAGGCGCCTGAAAATCGTCAGGCAGGTGTAAGGAAGATGGCAAGAAAGCTTGACATCTCTTGCGAGTCCGTTCGAATGATTTTGGTGGATATTTGGGACGCTTGGTAATCGTCAGGCAAGAGAGCTTGACATCTCTTGCCAGTCCGTTCGAATGATTTTGGTGGATATTTTGGGTATGAAACGTGTTCTTGCTCAACTCGTCCCGATAAATCGGAATTTTTTCAAAAAGAGCACCGTAAACAGATGTCTTTGAACATTTTGCGAACTCCGATCCCACAATCATGCAGAAAATTATAACTACGATGAGACATGAGTTGAAGAGTTTGAAATGCAATCATCGGAATGCATGGGAAACTCAAAAAACCACGCCAAAGCCGCTCAAAAATCAAGGTGATGCTCATTATTACTTCGATATTCTTGGTGGAAGGGACAGACGCTGAATAAGGAGTTCTATTGGGCCGTATTGAGGCGGTTGCGTGAGAACATCCGTCGAAAACGGTCAGAATTGTGGAAGAACAATTCATGCATAAACACGATGATAATGGTGCATTCGAGCTACGATTGTGACCGAATTTAAAACCAAAAACGCAATGAAAACCATCGATCGGCCACTTTATTCGCCAGATTTGGCTGCGTGTGGGGTTTTCTTGTTCTCCAAACTGAAATTGCCGCTCCGCGAAATCCGTTCGATCGAATTATTAAATCAAAATTCGCTGAAGGAACTATTTTAAACACTTTTCGTTCTAAAACAAATATTTTATAGACACTAGGTGACATAAAGTTGGTTTTAAGACTGCGATTTAAAAAAACATTAAAGAAAATATAATTTTTTTTACATTGATTAACTCAAGAAGATGGGACAATTATTGAAAAATTAGTGAGAAAAGATATCAAGCATGACAAAAAATTCAATTTCAAAAGCAAGCAACACTTTTTTAAAAAATAGCTAAAATGATTGAGGTAAACAATTAAATATCCAAATTTTCTGAAAAAGTTTCGCTGTTTTTATTTTATATATTTTTTTATTTATAAAGCTAATTTTAAAGAATTTTGTTAACTTTTTCTAGACGTACTTTAAGGTACAGTTGTGTTATATAAAAAAAGATATAAAAAATAAAAATAAAAAAAAGAACGGCAGGACATCACACCTCACAAAGTTTTCTTTTATTAATTCAATGTGACACTAGCTGCTATAATTAGCATATATGAGCAAAAACACACATTAAATATTTATAGCAATTCAGTTCAGTTTAGAGCATTGACATTAGGCTGTCAATAAACGAGCTGTCATAAAGTAACCGACAAAACCAACACAGAGCAAACACAACCACAACTGCCACAAATACTCTGCTTTCAACGTTTGTAAATAAAACAAAACAACCGCTATTTAGGTTTATAGGCGCAATGTGTGTGTGTAGGCTGAGGCGCATCCATTACCATTACCATTACCAACTGTCATTCAATTACATTTACGCTAATCAAATATGAATCGATATTCATTGGTTGGCAAAGCATAAAAGCACACACACATTCACGCACGCATTCAAATATACACACAAATCGAAATATATATATGCACACATATATACATGCGTTTGTATATATACAACCGCTTTGCTGTTTGCACAAACATTAGCGTTTGCGTACAAAGGCAAATATGTTACTCATACGCAGTGGTTCACCGGGTCAGCTGCGACGGCTTTATTTGCATTTGCGTGCGTTGTTATTACTAAAAGCAAGAAAATCATTTACAAATCAAATACGTATGGCGTAACTGACTTCTAACTGATTTCAGTGTACCATTTGTGCGTGTAAAACTGTTTAAATAAATAACTAACAAATAATGTTGGCTTCACTTTATCAATGCGACATGACCTCTGACCGCAATGTGGTTGCAAAAGTCCATATAAATTTAAAATATCTTAATTGTGGCGTTAATATGTGTAAATGACGTGTTGCTGTGTATTTGATGTAAATAATTTTCATTAATTTGTGGTGTATTTAACTGGGAGTTGATGAGCGAGTAAGTCGTATTTACGATTTTGAGGCAAAAATAAATAAATTTATTCAAACAAAATTTAATTTATTTTTAATTTTTTAAGAGAAAATATTTATGTGTGGGTGTTTTATGAGCACTTCAACTCTCGGCATTCGTAAATTAAACGTTTTTACAATGCAATAAAATTACAATAATAATATATTAATATAAAAAGAAAAACATTAATATAATTAAAAGTATATTTTTATACTCGGAGCAATCAATTAAGATTATTATTTTTTGATATGCTTAATACATAAAATAATACAATCAACAAGTTCCAATTATTTGACATAAATGGGAAAATGTGTTCACACATATCGTCATCTAAAATGCAAAATAACGTAACATCACTTTTCATAGTTTACAGCGAAGGAGAAACGTTGTTATAGAAACCACTCATATTGAAACAAAATTTGAGTTTTGGTTATAAAGTGGTTATATATTGGTTATCACACACTCATATTGAAACAAATAAAACGGTTATACATTGGTTATTATATCTGACTGCGATTTCCAATTTATTTTTTTGATGATCATCACTTTTGATGATCATCACTTTTTAATCTAACAGCAGAACCTGAAAATTGTAATCTACATAAAAATAATATGATGTAGTGAACCGTAAGCAATAAAAACCTCAATTACGATTTGATGATACGTTGTTTTGCTTTTTAGGTGACGATATGTTTAAGTGTGTGTATTCAATATTACCATTAAGTGCTTTAATTGAAAAATTTACATTCTCATTAAACACAATTTGAACAACAAAAATTAGCTTGCAAAAAATGTGAGCGACAACGGAGTGCAAGCAAGGTAACGGTGACAAAAACACAAAAGTATTAGGGTGTGTCAAAAAAAAAATTTTTTTCTGACCTTATGCACTAAAAAATTGGTTGGTAGACAGTTGAAAAAAATTCTCTCTAATAATAGGAAAGTAACGGTGACAAAACCTTTAAATTTATTAGGGTTTGCCAAAAAAAATTATATTTTTTCTACTTTATGGTATGAAAAATTGGTTGGCAGTCAATTCAAAAAACATATCTCTAGATATGAGCTCTTCGTTTTCAGGCTTCTCATTATGAAAGGAAAGCTGTATATCCTTCTATATCATACTAGCATAATAATTTTTTTTAGCGTGTTATAAAATTGAAGAAAAAAACTGTAATAACTTTGGAATGATGAGGTTTACGAAAAAAGTGTTGGCATGTATCGGGTGATTTTTTAAGAGCTTGATAACTTTTTTTAAAAAAAAAACGCATAAAATTTGCAAAATCTCATCGGTTCTTTATTTGAAACGTTAGATTGGTTCATGACATTTACTTTTTGAAGATAATTTCATTTAAATGTTGACCGCGGCTGCGTCTTAGGTGGTCCATTCGGAAAGTCCAATTTTGGGCAACTTTTTCGAGCATTTCGGCCGGAATAGCCCGAATTTCTTCGGAAATGTTGTCTTCCAAAGCTGGAATAGTTGCTGGCTTATTTCTGTAGACTTTAGACTTGACGTAGCCCCACAAAAAATAGTCTAAAGGCGTTAAATCGCATGATCTTGGTAACACAAACCCAATTGCTGCGAACGGCGACGAATCGACATTTCACGGTCTTCAGCCACACTCTCAGAAACAGACGCAATATTCTCTTCTGTACGCACTGTACGCATTCGTGTGGTTGGTTTAATGTCCAATAAAGTAAACTGAGTGCGAAACTTGGTCACAATCGCATTAATTGTTTGCTCACTTGGTCGATTATGTAGACCATAAATCGGACGTAAAGCGCGAAACACATTTCGAACCGAACACTGATTTTGGTAATAAAATTCAATGATTTGCAAGCGTTGCTCGTTAGTAAGTCTATTCATGATGAAATGTCAAAGCATACTGAGCATCTTTCTCTTTGACACCATGTCTGAAATCCCACGTGATCTGTCAAATACTAATGCATGAAAATCCTAACCTCAAAAAAATCACCCGATAGAATTCAATTTCAATATAAAATCAAATCAAAAAAGTTTTCCATTTGTTCAATAGCATTTTTCTATCCAATAATGAAGTAAAAAAGAAAGCTGAAAAGCGGAGGGCCTTCCTAATAATACATATTAGTTGCATTTTGAAAGTCTCTCGCAAGAAGAAGAAGAAAAAAATATATATCTGTATTTTTTGGACCCACCCTAATATGTACATAGGCATATATACAAAGGTTACATACATACATATAGTAAAATAATTTAATTTTCAATGCAAAATAATATACGCACAATTGCTACTGATACACATACACAAGCAAATAAGTGAAAATTCGCTTTGATTGCTTTAATTAGCACTTAAAATATTTGCGGAATCAATTTATTAAACAAAACGTTTTTTTTTTTTGCAGAAATTCTTGAAGTTCCTTAATTGCAAAATTAATGACAAATATTTATGAGAAGGTAGTGACGAATGAGCTCTGCGTGGTGAATAATTAATAAAGTCGATATTTGAATGCGTGTGAAATGCAGATGTTGCGTATACGCCACGTGACACCCACGCTATTTATGAGCACATTGAGTTGCTGTGGCGGCGTTTATGGCAGCTTAATGACCAAATGTGGGAAGTTTCAATTGCAGCTATAAATATGATAACTGACACTTATTTATATGTCAACATAGTATTTTTATATGTACATATGTATGTGTGTGTAGAGAATGGAGTGAAAATAATGAAATTTAATAGATTATAATATCTGAACTGATTTATTTCACAAGTTATTTTACATGAGCAGGGTATATTAAGTTTGCTACGATATTTGTAACAACCAAAAGGAATCGTCAGAGACCCCACAATATAAGGTATATATATAAATGATCAGTATAACGAGCTGACTCGATTTAGCCATATTAATCTGCGCTTCTGTCTGTATATACACGAACTAGTCTTTCAGTTTTTGAGACACCGACAAGAAATTTTGCACGCATTCTTTCCTCATCAAGCAACTACTCATTTGTTGGAACCGTTAATATTGGACCTTTATAGCACATAGCTGCCATATTAACTGAATAACCAAAATGGAGTTCTTTTATGGAAAACTCTTTTATTTGACGAGATTTCTACACGAAATTTGAACATTATCAAAACAACGATAAAATCTCTGAACAAATTTGCTAGATCAGCCCACTACAGCATATAGCTGCCATACAAAGTAACGATCGTAATTGAATTCTTATATGAACAAAATTTTTATTTCAGGAGGTATCTTTATGAAAATTGGCATGGGTTGTTTTTTAAATCAACGATACAATCTCACCAAAAATTTTTCAAATTGGGCGACTATAGCATATAGCTGTCATACAAACTGAATGATCAAACTCTAGTTCTTGTATGAAAAACTCTTTTATTTGTCAAGGCTTTTTCATAAAATTTGGTAAAAATCATTATCGAAGACAACGCTTCAATCTCCCAAGAAATCATTCAGATCGGAAGACTATAGCATATAGCTGCCGTACAAACTGAACTATCAAAATGAAGTTCTTGTAAATAAACCTTGAACCTGTGAAGGTTTTGTTTTTTTATTTCTGTTTTTGCAGAAGCGCTACAACAAATTATTCAACGTCTGCTAGTAAATAATCAAGTTGCGAAATATCAGACACCCTAGCATACAAATATATATGGAAATGTGTATATTTGCTGCAACCTATTACTTTTATTATACCCATAAAAGAGGACTTTAACTCGTGCTGTGCACATGCCAAGGTTATATAAATGATTATTTAATAAACATTTTTTACACATGTGATCGAGCATTTCCGCCTGCACTTGAGCATGAGCTTATTTAAATGCACATTTATTACTGCGCTGCAGGAGAAAGCGATTGCGTTAAAGATTGACTGCAATCAAAGGCAATTAATCATTGATTATTAAATACCTTTGCGTGCGTGTGCGCACAATGCAAACACTTGTGTGAAACAATGTACATTTCGCGAGCTCATGCTCTGGCATTGATTTTCTGCAATTGTATGTTTGCATACTTTCAAGCGTTTCCGCTGCTCATGGCAGCAGCGGCAGTAGCCTTCAAGCGATCGCTTGGGGCCGCCACCACGTTCAACGAAGGTTTCCGCTGCAAATATGCATCGCTTCCCACAAAACAATGCATACACAGGCATTTCGTGGGCAGCTGTTTATATAGGTGGATGTACTTACCATAAACAAATATAGTATATGGATGTGTTAGTGAAACTATGATTGCCAAGGGAGTAGTGATGCTCATATGCCTATACAAATGTTATTTAAATTTGTGTGCATATGTACTTTCTGTATTTGAGTTTTATAGTAGAATCGATTATAGCGTAAAATATGCAAATTTTCACTCAAGTTGTTATTGACGGTTAGATGATCGTACAGCTAGACGAACATAAAGAAATCATTTACGAAATAGAAGTATTCACCAAAACACTTATGAAAGAGTAATAAAGTTTAAACCGAAAAATTATACAAAAATCGTTAACCCTATTGTGTTAGGCGACTGCTTCATAGTTGCCCATTTTATAGTCCTGACGACCATATCAGTCCTTCGCATTGTGTAAGGCTACTGATCTCAGTACACATTGAAACGTAGACAACATTTCTATTTTTTGACAATAAATAATAGAAAATGTACATTTTTTTTTTGAAAGACATTTAATGACTTCAAACTTCAAAACTCACAAAGAAGAGGATGTGGTTTTAGATGTTAGGTTTTCAATGAGGCAATACTTTTTTCGGAGTTGGACATTTTGACAGCTGTAACTTGATTTACACTTCGCTAGAGAGCAATGATCAATGATTTTTTCATGCCTGAATTAGACGATATTGATGTGAACTACCTTTGATTCCAACACAATGGCGCTCCATCCCATACAACCAGCAGAACTATCAATTTTGGTTGGCGCATTATCTTGCGTCGTGAGGCTGTGGCGTGGCCTACAAGATCGTACGACTTAACATAGATGGACTCTTTTTTGTAGGGTTATGGAAGTCACTTGTCTACGCAGATAAGCTCGAGACAATTGACGCCTTGGAAAGGAAAAAAAGTGGTCGGCCCAAAGTTGGGCCTTCGAGGCAGCCATGCCGGTCAATTGCCCGAAATTATTTTTAAAACATAAAGGCCTTTTTCTATATAATAAAGCTAAATTCTTGGCCATAACATCAAATTACATGGATTTTATTTCTTCTTGAAAACCACATATCTAAAATGTAGCCCATTACTATAGGAAACTGATCTTGAGCATACAACAAAGGTTGGTAATACAATATATGTACATACACCAAAAACGGCAATAGTCTATTAGAAGTAGTTAGTTGCTATATGTAATACAAAATATTGTGTACAGCAGCATGGCGGTTACTATACTCGCTCTAATTGCCATACACAATAGGAATGAAAATATAAATGATCAATATTTTTGCTCTATTGGGTGCCAGGCCACAAGGGCATCGATGTCAATGAGGTAGTGGAAGAGGTTTGCCGAAAGTAGAATACGTCTGACATCCGATAACATGGTAAACTCATGCGTTATCTTTGGGCCGATCGGAATAAAATCATGAGAAGCACAGTCAAAGCTCGATGAAATGATCTATCAGGATGCAAAGCGGTAGTTCAGAAATGCGCAAAGTTTCTGCTCACTTTTTATTGAAGACACTGTAAGAATATGACTGAAATACCTACTGGTCACAGTTTGAAGACGGCACAAGCCTGCAAAATAGGACTGACAGATCGGGAAGACTACAGGAAATCTCCTGACCGATATCAGAGAAACAATGAAGTATCTTTTATTCATTTTTTTCATTAACAACACGTTCCATTGAAACTCACGTCAAGCGTTGGCATACAGAAGGACTACTTTTATTTCTTATGAACTACGTAACGGTACGTCATCTGGCATCGCTAAGAACCAAAACTATCAGACTAACATAAACTAACCTTTATATGTTTGTTGATTTTTGCATTGTATACTTTGGAAGCCAACGATTTGGTCATTAACTTAAACTCAACCTTCATGAGTTGGATTTCAGAGAAAATTATAAAGTTTAAAATTGAAATAGACATACTATACATACTATTCTACAGATACTTACAATATATGTATATTAGAGTGATTCAAAAAAAAAAAATTATTATGAATGATGAAACTCACAGTTTTGTAGGAAATTTACTGCTCTATAAAAATGGTCTGATATGATTTTTCGATTAAGTTAAGCGTTTACGAGATATTCATCGTCAAACATCAATGCATATTTGGGTGGATCAAAAAAAAATTTTTTTTTTTTCGTTTGGTACTCTGAAAAATAGGTTCCTAGACACCTCTAAGAAAGCCTTTCCAAAAATCTTTTCATAATAAATTTTTTTTCATTGAGTTATAAAATTCATAAGAAATAAAAAAATAATCAAACTTTAACTGTTAATATCTTTTAAACGTTTGGGTTTACGAAAAAATCATAATAGACCTTTTTTGTAGAGCATTCAATTTCCTACCAAATCTTAGGAACAAGATATTTTTTCAAGTAATTGGAAGCGAGATTCTATCTAATAATAAGAAAAAATAGAAAACTGTATGTAGGAGGACCTTCCCGTTACAATTAAAAACTCATATTTGGAGAGGCTTTCTTAGAGGTGTCTAGGAACCAATTTTTCCGAGTACCAAACGAAAAAAAAATTTTTTTTTTTTGAATCACTCTAATATATATGCACACAAACTATTGTATGTATAATATATTACTGCGTCATATACTATATGTGTTACAGACATACATATATACATATGTTAGACATTTTTTTGTTTCAGTTATGATTTTTTCGCCAGATATACATACATACATCTTTGATTTATGAGTGTATAGTATTTACATTTTCTACAACTAGTATTTGCCTGTTAACGTCTCTCATTTCCATTTCTCGGTCTGCAATTTTTCGGAAGCATCATCAAACCAAGCAAATAAATAGGAAGGAAACAAATGTGTGTGCATTTTTGTTGTTTTCTTTTTTGTTTTTTTTTTGTTTTATAAAACAAAGGCTATACACGTACCTCAAAAACGCAATCAAAATGGATGAAAATATGAAACGAGAGCGAAAAGCAAGCAAAATAAATAAAAATTGTTAAACGAAACATAAAAGAAGTGAAATTCAGGTCATGTAGATCGTGTAACCACACATCATAGAAAAAATGCAACACAAGCACATAACTGTATCCGTACATATACATACATGTATAAGCACATATGTGAGACCATAAATCATGGTATATACATGTACGTGAATATTTCAACAATAATAATTCAGCTGGTAAAGTTTTTTGCAGAAAAATTATGCGCCTGCAGGAGTTTATGTATTTGTATATTACATATATGTGTATCACATGTACAAGACTTTAAATATTTTATTTATGAATATAAAACACATCGATTAGATGTAGCATCTGCGCGGGTTTCAATCAAGAGCAACTAAACCCAGGTGTCAAAATTCGAATACATCACTACAGTAGTGTAATAAATCTAAGTAGACATTTTCACGCTTATTTACTTTGACTCAGTCACTTCTTGGTAAAGAAAGATATACATACATATTTACATGGCAAGTCGTCTGAGATTGATATGAACCAAATCGAGTTCAGCAGGCATATGAGATAAAGAGCAATATTTAAAATACCTTTAAAATTTAAGGCAAACATTTTAAGCACCCCTACTACCTATGGATGCTACCACCACCCGGCGGATACAGTGAAATATCTAGGGGTTTCCATGGAAGCAGAATATCGAAGAGGCAGCAAAAAAGACATCGATTGATTTGTACTAGTTACTGTAGAGAAGCCATTGGCAAAAAGTGGGGTATCTAACCGAAAGTGGTTCTCTGGCCCTACGACACCAAAGTCAAGCCCATTATGTTCTATGCAGTCGTTATGTGGTGGAGGGCTCTAGAAAAGACCACACTTGCAAAGAAATTCGAAAGCGTTCAATGAACGGCGCTCATCAGCATTCGTGGTGCTTTAAGGTCCACTCCAACTACGGCACTTAAGGCCATCTTGCCGTAGACATCGTCGGAAGGTTTATGGCTGCCAAAGTTGCTATCAAACATAGCTCATACATTGAAAAGAATTAGAGATATTGGTACATCTTGAAAAAAAAATGATATTTGTCTTATATCAGAAACCCATTTCACAAATGAGACTTCCGTTAAGTTCAAAAACTATAAGACGTATTGATCGAACCACTCAAATAACAATGCTAGAGGGGAGAGTGCCATAATTATCTGAGATAAAATAAGTATTACTGCAATATATAGCAAGAGTTACGACACCGAAGGGGAGAGAGCTCTTTAAAGCAGGTATTGTCACTGGATGCGACTTGATGTCTACTGGCAAACCGAATTACTGGCCTTCCGACGCAGGAAAATTACCGGACCGGAAAGAAATCGCCATACCGCCTTATCTTTATAACAAACATACGGATTGGTAGTATTTCAAAGTTATGCTCGACAAAAATATTGATTTTAAAGTAAATATATAATAACCACTCAAGAGATTTTAGAAGTTAAATTTCGTACATTTACGACAACTATTCAAGAATCGGCTCGGAAAAGTACTCCAATTCTGAAATAATTAAACTAGACTTAACTTTAGACTAAATATTTATCAGACATTTTAGAACTAATAAAGAAAAAGAGAAAATGATTATGAAGATGAAGAAACAGTGCTTGAAAATCGTCGCATTGGCATCGGAGGGATAACAGAGTATATCAACATGTCTTATGGATTGACTCAACAGATTTTGGTTATTGGTTTGGGTATGAAACTGGTCAATTTTAGACTCGTATCAAAAGACCTGAAGCTTTTCCAAAAAGGTCTAGGAGTAGAACTCAGAAGAGAGATCATTGACATTACAGCTGAGGATTCAACATTGATCAAACACATCGCTACTGCTGACGAGACGCTTTGTGAATCTTGCAAATAGTGCTACAAAAATAAGCCGAAACCGAGGAACCAAAATTCGCCGAAGCCATTGAAGGTCATCACAGCCCAGACTTATATGTACATATGTAACAAGTGTATATAGTGTTACCATGCTTTAATTGGCTCACAATTATACAAAAACACCGTTTCGAGAAAAACGCGCTTAAAGACGGCGCACTTAGTCTAGCTGGCCTCGAACGCGCAAACTCTCAAAGCTGTATTTCCGAAGCTATTACTCCGATCAACTTGAAAATTTTAGGCAATATCCTAGAGGTGTTTTAGAATTTAATATGACAATAAAAAAGTTCGATTTTTGAAACCCGTAAACCCATGTAACCCTTTAATAAATATTTGCATAAAGACTGGTTCATATTTGATCAGATGATATCATTCTGCTTGAATTTCCTGAAGACCAGTTAGCACAAGCAATTATCAGTGCTTTTGCATATGGTCAATAAAAGCTTATTAATAAAAGAAAAATGTTACCATATAAATTTCAAACCATTTTTTATGTTAAAAATACAACCTCAAATCATTTCCATACATTTTACTTTAATGACTATCGATTAAAGTGTTCATTTAAAATACATTAATAAACCGCTCGAGTAGAACACAAAGATAATTAGCTACATTCGTTTCAATTTGCGAAAATTTTACGCCAATTTACACTGGTCTACACACATGCAGATGCACAAAACCGAAGCTCATTTTCGCCAACCTAACCTCAACAAATTCCGGTTAATCGACTTTTGCCATGTCCAATCTCAACAAAGTGCAATTAAAAGTCAACAATTAGAATTTGAATAGCAAAATAAACAGCAAAAATAGAAAAATAGAAATAGAGTTGAACGGTGCTATAAAAAAACACATATACAAGTATACATTCACACATACATACATACACACAAATGACTTTTTAACAGCCGCGAAATGAGTGCAAACGCTGGTGAAAAACAAACAACAACAAAATAAAAATACTTTGAATTCGCCAAAAAATATGCTTATAATATTTACATACAAAAACACACGCATACATACACACACACATACAGGCATATTTATAAAGCATTTGAAAGGCTTTCAGGCGTGTGAAAAGCGTAAGTGAGAGGAGGTCAAACTAGCCGTGTAAGCAGTGTGCGCTGGTTGGCGTTGTGAGGAGCAGACAAAGAGTCGCTAAAATTCCGCTGCGGCCTTCAACTTTCCGCGGCAACAACAACAACACAAATAATAGCAACACACGCCACAAATAAACAAACAAGCAGGCAAATGTGCTGCAGCGAAAGCAAAAGCAACCATATGTATAACAACAACAACAGAATGTGAGTATGCAACAACAACAAAAAGAGAACCTACAACAAAAATAAAACGAGAATGTACAACAACGACAAAACGTAAATACACAACAACAACAACAAAACGCGAATATACAACAACAAAAACAAAACAGGAATATACAAAAACAACTATAGGTGAATATACAACAACAAGAAAACGTAACAAACAACAAAAACAAAACGAGAATACACAACAACAAAGCATGAACCTTCAACAACAACAAAAACGAAACTACAACAAAATTAACCTTTTTCGCGCTATTCCAACAGCAATTAAAAACGGAAGCGTTTGTTGCCGTTGAAACGGCGAAAGCCAAAAACTGTGCGCCGTTCGAAAAGGGGAGCAAGCAAAAAGCCAGCGGCGATTTTTTTAGCCAGCGAACAAATGGGGCGACGCAACGAAATGTCATCATGAATGCTTAAGTGAATTTCATGCCAAGCCATGCTATGCCATGTTATGCTGTGCTACGCTATGTTACCGACAACAGAAACAGTAACGAGTACATATTTATATATATATTACAACAACAACACGAAATTTAAAGTGAAGTGTATATATGTACATATGTATGTATATTCAAATATTGAATAAAATGTGCGGCAAGTGAGTGGCAGAAGTGGCAGACGCCACACTACGAGCAGCCACCCTCATGGCGAACTGCTGTAGCTTTGCTCCATATGGGTGGAAGGCACAAGGAGTGAAAGAAAAAGCAAAAAAGTAATAGTAAAACTGCATAAAAACTCCGCATGTCCACTGCAAAGCTCCGACTCGACAGAATTATTTTGAGTCAACAAAATAATCACGAAATATTCTGCAGCGAAAATAAGCAACAAAAACAACAAAGGATAAACGTAAAACCTATTTAACGCCGCAACTGCGAGAAGCTTTTTTTTTTATAAAAACAAAAAAAAAAGTAAAAAACCATCGGCGGCGGTAGGCATCCTACAATCAGTGCATCAGTGCAAGCAGCGCAGCAAAGCAGAGTGACTTTTGCAAATTCATGTTTATGTTACACACCCTACTCTATTTTATGCGAGCGTACAGTGAGTTTTATTGCTTTAGTTATTGTTACTTTTTTGAGTAAAATCGGTTGGGTTTTCAACATAAATTCACATCCTAGCAAATGCCAACACCAAATATATGTATGTACATACATACATACATATGTACAAAATTAAAAAAAAATATTTTTTTTATAATTACTTTTAAATAAAAATTCCTGATTCTTTTTTAATAAAATTTAAGTAAAATTTTTAGTAGTTTTTTTTAGTTTTAACAAAGTTTTTAATATTTTTTTTACACAAAATGTTTAATTATTTTTTTTTAATAATTCTTTTATAACAAAAATTTAAGTACAATTTTTAGTAAATTTTTTTAAGGTTTAATAGATTTTTTAGTACTTTTTTTAAATAAAGATTTTAATAATTCTTTTATAATAAAAATTTAAGTACAATTTTAAGTAATTTTTTTTCAAGGCTTTATTCAATTTGTAGTAGTTTTTTACAAATAAAATTTTTAATATTTTTTTTAAATAAAAAGTTTAATTTTTTTTATAATTATTTAAAAAAAAAAAATTAAGTACAATTTTTGGTAAACTTTTTTAAGTTTTAATAAAATTTTTATATATTTTATTTCAATAATTCTTTTTTAATAAAAATTTAAGCAAAATTTTTAGTAATTTTTTTTAAAGTTTAATACAATTTTTAGTAGTTTTTTACAAATAAAACTTATAATTATTTTTTTTAAATAATTCTTTTTTAATAAAAATTTAGGTACAATTTTTAGTACATATTTTTAAAGTTTTAATATTTTTTTTAAAGCAATTAAGTTAACCACAGATGAAATTTGCAAAAGAAAAAAATTTTATAGGGTTGCCAGCACAGGCTTTAAGTGTTACAGAAAACTAATAAAATATCAAAATTACATACATATGTACATATGTATATTGAGGACCAAAAGAAAAAATAATATTTACTGAGTTGCCAGCTTTGTGTTTTTTACCTACTTAGTATTAATTAATATGAAAAATTAATTTTGTAATATACCAGGATTGCCATTTCTCATTTACAAAATTATAATTTATGTGAAATCATTAAAAATGTGTACTATATTAACCAGTAAAATGCGGTACACAAATGATATTTAATTAAGAAGAAATTATATAGGGTTGCCAACATGTTTTTTTCATATTATTTATAAATTTCAAATTTTTACAAATTCATATTAAGTAATGTCTAACGCTATTAAAAAATTAAATCAGAGAGAAACAAATTAGAGTTGCCAGTTGTCACTTAAAAAATAAATTTTAATTCAATTATAATTTTAATAGCGAAATATTTAGCGGTAGGGTTGCCATTAAAAAATAAACTTTTTTTTTCAAAAATTAGCACTAAAATTTTTGGAGCTTAAAATTAACGGACTAGCTGTCAAAAACTGGTAAAGAGTTATAAAAATCTATAAAATTCACTGCACTTAAAATAAATTATAAAAAACATTAACACCACTTGGTAGCACAATATAACGCAACCACTGTGACAGTACGCCATTCAAGGCACAAACTCTTATTTTTCTTTGTTAAATGGTTTTCACTCTTTTTGCCTGGTTTTGGTTGCACCATTTGCCACTAATTTAGCTTAGCCTTGTTTATTGTTCATTTTCGCTGCGTTGGACAGCAAATGAATTGCTAAAATTGAAAGTGTACAACCGAAAATGCTGTGTTGATAAAAGGAAAATGAAAATTCTTAGAAACACTTGCCAGCAACACTACGAGCACTTTCTCTGCGTTTTTTTTAGGTTTTTTTTTTTGATTTTCCCATGACTTTTTGTTTCTTGACTTTGATTGCAACGCTCACAGGCGGTTGAGTCTACATTTCGTTGCATGTTTTATATATGTATGTGTGTGTGCGTGTGTCTAATATCGGCGGCAAATGTGCTGAACTCAATGCAGTTAGTGGTTTCATTCTAATTAACATTTTTAAGCGAAAACAAGAAATGAGACCAAAATCAAATAACCGCAGTGAAATTAAAAACTGTTTTAGTCTGCAAATTGCAAATTTCATGTCAAATGAATGTGAAAACACTTTTTTATTTGTGCAATTTCAAATTCGTAAACATGTTTTGAAAATTTTCATTTATTTTTTATTGCAAATTGGACAAGCAATGGCGTAAATTAAAATTCATTTGAAAAACAACTCGAGTAAATAAAAGAAAATGTGTGCGATAAAACTTGCTCGTGAGCACTGATTGATGTTAATGTTGTCATAGTGAATTTATCGAACGCATGGTCAATCCTATTTCAAAACTGAATTTAATAAAAAAAATCCTATTAATACTAAAAGCTATTTTTCATAAGAATTTTCTTGGTAAAATTTAAGTTTGTTGATGACGGGCCTGAGTGAAACAATGTTTGATAAAGGTTGGATGGCCGATCTAGAGAGATCGCACGAGGAGGACGTAGAAAATTATTCTATCTTAGCAAAGCGCTTAGTGAGCAATACAAATTTGCAAAGGCGTTCATTTTACATTCTAAGCAGTTTGATGGGATATCTGCAGGTGTGCGCTCTCAAGTGTTTAAGTAGTAGTCTGGTAACTTGGTTTAAAAAAATCTAAATTTTTTTGCTTAATTTGAAAGTACAATGTCTTGAGAATATACTGTGAAAATTTCAGACAGAAATTCGAAATATTTCGGGAGTTATAACGAGTTTCCTAGAGCGCCTCGGAGTCCTCTCTTTCGGAGTTGTTGAACTTCAAACGCGTTTTTCTCAAAACATTGTTTTTCTGGTCGGCCCGGGTCCTAACTTTTCTACTGAATCGATTGCTTTCAAATTTAAACAGGCTGTTCTACACACTTATAGTTCTCGCCGGTACTAACGAGAATTTTTTTCACCCCTAACTTATTATTTTACAACCCTTTCTTTGCTAAAATAAAAGGACTTTTTTTTGTTATTTACCCTTGAAATTTAACTACAGTAGTTCCGACCAGAATGACATGACTATAGTTTAAGAATAATCAAGAATATTTGATTTCAGATAACATCAAGAGCCAATATCACACGGACCACCCACGTGCATTTTTTTTTTTTTGAGGTGCCAACTTCGAGTGCCAATAATAATAGCAATAAAGTATTAAATTTTTTCAAATAAAATTTTTTTATATTTTCAATATGTAAATAAAAACACTCTAAATATTCAAGATAATTCATTTTTATTTTCCTATAAAAAACCACTCTCCAAAGAAGTCATGAAAATAGGTTACCAGACCACTACCTTAAGCCTATCTTCATTACCGGTTATTATCGTTGTAGATATAGACCTGTATATATAATTCACTTAACACTATCTTTACACAGTTTCTTAGCTATTGTGTGATTTGATCCTTTTGGAGGTAGAGGAGATCGCCTCTGACTTACATACGTACATTTTGTTCACTTCGGTTTCTGAGGTCATAGCTAACATATTTTTCTTGTATATATGTATGTATATTCTAAAAACAGAATATTATTATTATTAGCTACCAATAATTGTTATTTAATGGTTCCTACACTTTTTCTGTTCTACTGTTGTGTGTTTTCTGTCGTTTGACGTTTGGATGGAAGTCTTTTGATCTCCTCTTTTCAATGAAATCTTTTTCTATGAGAAAATTTTTGAGCCTGAAAAACAGCAAATATGGTTGGGGCCTGGCTGAAATCTGGGAGCGTTGAATCGATGAATAATATAGCCTACGCGTTTCTTTCAGATGCCAATGATGTTAACTAACACAATTTCATAGATTTTCGCTATGTTTTCTGGCATTTCTGTCTCTTGTCGGCTTTTTGTATCTGAGACAAGAATACAAATTTTTCGTTCAATGTTGTATATGCTAATTTAACATGAATATAAATACCAATCAAAGCATGTTTTTAGTATGCTAATTGAAGCATGTCTTGCTCAATGTCCTCGATATAGATTCATAGTAATAAATCAAGAATAAAGTTTTTCGATTGAAAGGTCATGCCCATTTAAGCCGTCCGACATACATAAATAATACAATTAAAACTTTGAAATATTTACTAGTTGTAAAAAGTGAATCAAAAACCAAAAAATGTTTATTTTCTTAAACAATATGTCTTTGCTAAAAACAAGCCATTCTATTTCTGATGATGCATTTTTATGGAGGGACAAATGGCAACCCTGAAAATTTATCAGTATTTATAATCGGACTAAACCATCCACTTTGCGATATATTATTCTCATCAAGGCCATCGGATATGGCATTAGCACTAGCTCAGGAGCTTGAATCAAATCATTTTCTGATAATAGGATTCCCGACTACAGTCTACAAGCACTGGTGAGAAACAGTGTACCATTTCCTAGGACAACAAAACGGACAACATCAGTCACGACCGACGCCTACGGATACAGATCCTAGTCTCTCCAGATTCCGAGTCTCTCGAAGAAATGATCGAGTTGAGGTATTTATGATAAGTGTTTTATGGCAGAAATGCCACGCAAAATGTGTCTTGAGTACAATTTCTAGAGATATTAGTATTTATATTAAAAGAAATAAAAATAATTCTTACCACATATGAGCTTATTTTGAGGGCAGAGTTTCAAGCGGCACACCTTATGTGACAGCTTTAAAAAAGGTTATTTTTCTGAATTGGAAACAAAATACTGTATCAATTGTTTACAATTTTTAAGAGATTATTTATACTAATTTAAGAACACAGTAAAATTTTGGAAGGAAATACTTAAATATTTTTTGCTACACGCGGTCTACGACAGCACCAAAAAGAAGCCCTCCACTGCAGTGAATTCAATCTTCACCGACGACGAAACCAAAAACATAAACTCACAGTAGAAGATAATGTGCATATCGTCAACTAAAATGCAAAACAACATATCATCACAAAAATCGAAAATGAATTTTTAATTGCTTACGATTCAGTATGTTATATTTTCAGCTTCCGCTAACAGTTATAACCAATAAATAACCAATACATAAACAATATATAACCTTTTTATAACCAAAACTCAAATTTAGTTTGAATATGAGTGGTTTCTTTTATATCGTTTTTCCTTAGCCTCTAAACTTATGATGTTACGTTATTTTGCATTTTACGTGACGATATGGCCAATGGCCTATGGTATAAAAAATCAAAAAGTTACAAAATGGCTGCGTTTTGGCCTACCATAATACGGTTATTGATAAGATCAAAATACTGTTCGGTCATTGTGTGTAGAATTAAAGATACATATAACATGTAGAAAACATTTTATTGTGATTGGATTATTTTTCTCCTAGCAATCACTCAAGCCAATTCGCAAAATGATGTTCCGAGGAAAGACCTATGTGAAACTAAAATGATTGAGAAGACTGACTGAGCGCCTACACTTTAGAGAGCTGTAACTCAAAAACTATTTGAGATATCGATTTAAATTTTTAGTATGTTATTTTTAAAGGTATAACCTATTAAATTCGATTTTTCATAAATTTCGCACTAGATGTGCTTCTAAACTGCGGAGAGAAATTTCAACTGCATATGTATACATTTTTTTGAATCTATAGCACATTAGGACTTGATGAATTACTTTATGTACAAGGTCTGTCGCAAAAGAAACAGAACTTTTTAAATATAACTGTTTCTGGTAGCGCCACCTATCTATAGTTTGATCTCTTGTTGACATTTCGTAAAAATTTTAAGACAATTGGATAACTACAATCGTTGTTATCGATCAAAAAGTGACAGCAGCTTTTGGTCAGCGGTCGTAAAATGCATTTTGAACAAAGAGCAAATATTAAATTTTGTTTTAAACTTGGGAAAACGTTTACTGAAACATTTCAAATGATGAAAAAAGTTTATGGTGATCAGTGCCTATCCCGTAGTAATGTGCATGAGTGGTTTAAGCGATTCCAAGAAGGTCGTGAGGACCTATGTGACGATCAGAAGTCGGTCGTCTTCAGAAGTCAAAAATAAAGACAATGCTGATTTGTTTTTACGATTCCGAGGGTATTGCACACCGAGAGTTCGTCCCACCTGGCCAAACGATTAATGCTGTGTGAAGCGTCTTTTGTCACGCATTCGTCGTGCTCGACCACAATACCGTGAGGCAGGGTCCTGGCGCCTGTTGCACGATAATGCGCCGTGTCATCGGTCGACGCTTGTCACTGATTTTTTGACAAAAAACTCCATATTAACCATTAATCACTCACCCTACTCACCTGATCTGGCACCCTGTGATTTTTACCTAATTTGGAAAATTTCATTTGCCCATGAAAGGACACTGGTTTCAGGACATTTCAGCTATCCAAAAGGCGACAACCGATATTCTCAAGAGCATTCCGAAAAATGACCTTAAACACTCATTTGAAATGCTAATTGACCGGGCTAAACGCTGTATCGAAGCACAAGGAAACTACTTTGAATAAAAAAATATAACTTTTGAAAAATATTAATTTTTTGTTGGTTTTTTAACAGTCATGTTTCTTTTGCGACTTGATCAATTACTTTACGTATATCAAATTTTTTTGAAATATTCTTGTTCTTCAAAATAGCTGAATTTTATTCAATAAAATATAAATAGGATTAGATAAATGTGTAAAAATATAAGCTACTATAATATAGGACATAACAAAAATTTAGATAAATTTAAATCAATACAAATTTTAAAGAAGATCATCAATAAAATATAAATTCCCTACAGGGTATTCAAAATGAAACCGCAAATGTGCCACACATGCTTGAGAGCGAACAAAAAACCAGCGATTTTGTGATGCAAATCACAGCTGCGTGATGCCGTATTTGCGTTGCCTGCTTTTAGGATGCGGCTGATATGCACACATGCACCCAAATAGAAATTTCAACCCATACATGCATATATGACTGTGTATACATGGTCGCATGCGAGAGTGTGTGCTCCTGTGTGCATGCACCGTTTGACTACCTTCAAAGTGGCACGAAAAAAACAATAACAAAACAAATAAACGCAACAGCAATGAATGCAAGAAAATAAGAGAATGCAAAAATGTGAAAAACATGCGGTTTAATTGAGGTCACGTGGTTTTATGGTTTATTGTTTCATTTTTACGGCATTTTCATTGTGGCATTACTTAACTTTCGGCTGCCATTGTTGTTGTTGTTGTTATGAATTGCTTTGCTGTTCCGCGATTGCAGAGCTGGTGTTTCTAATTGCTATTGTTATTGTTATTGTTGCAATTTGTATTTTTCGCATTGCTGCACTCGCTGCGTCTAATTTGGTGCTGCTCGCACGTGGCTCACAACTGTCGCCACCACAAATACACAGCGAAAAATTCATAAAGAACAGCAGTCACACGGGCACAACAACACACAGACACACCAGAGTTGCTAACTCACACACGCGCATGCATCACTTTAATAACGGTATACAAATTAGCTGAAGCGCGCTTCACACCCAACTGCATTTCTGGGATTTATGTGACAAAAGCGCCAACAATGAGAGTGTGTGTGTGTGTGTGTGTGAAATAATTGTGTATGTGTGATATAACTGTGTGTTGTGTGTGTTATAACTCTGTATGTGTGTTTGTGTGCGTGCTGTTGATAAATTTAATGGCAAGTGAGCGCAGCGCAACGCTTATGTCATAATTTATTTGAAGTTTGTGCATTAATATTGCTCCAAATAAAGTCATTGTATGCTTTTTTATTTAAGTGTGTGTGTATGTGTGTGATTTTATTGCTTTTTGCGAAGTTCACACTTTGCGATTGCATAAATTTTCCGTTTAAACTTGCGCCAGCGGATGGGTCCATTATAGTAAATTATGAGCACAATAGCAGATAATTTGTATTGTTTGGAATTCACGCTGACAAATTGCAAACCGAATAACGGTTTTATCGCTTTTATTGAGATTAATATGGCTTACTATGCGATTATGTGTGGGCGAAATAAAAAAAAAAAAACAAAAAAATTAAACAAAATACATTAAGGTGATTGTGTTGCTGAGTGGGTTATTTAAAAATTTAATCATTTTGATAACAGAAATTTTCTACAAGCTGATTGGGATAGAAAGCGGTAATAATATTTGGTAGTCGAAAAAGTCGTTTCGTATTTTGTCAATAGATGGCGTTGCAGTCGTATATCTCCAGTGCTACCAATCGCATTGTGTCACACCATATAGTGTTGGAAAGGTGAGATCTTAAGCTTCATTTAATCAAAAAAAAAATAAAAAAAAATAGAATAAAAAAAAAAAAAATAAAATAAAAAAAAAATTAAATAAAAAAAAAATAAATTAAAAAAAAAAATTAAATAAAAAAAAATAATAAAAAATAAAAATTCGGGAAAGTTGAAAAAAAAATTACAGCTGCTCAAAAATGAATGAAAATAATGAAGAAATTCTCCATATTTTGAAATTTTTGTATCAAAAAGAGAAGAATGGCGCGCAAGCCATCAATGAAATTTGTGAAGTTTACGGAGACAATGCTGTATCAGTTCGTGTAGCACAATAATGGTTCGCTCGCTTTCGTTCTGGAAATTTCGAAGCGAAAGATGTACCACGCTCTGGTCGACCTATCATTGAAAAAGTCGATAAAATTATGGAAAATATTGGCCAGGACCATCACATAAGCGGCTACGACATCGCCAAGGAACCTAACATTCATCATCAAACGGTTTTGAGGCATTTAAAAAAGGCTGGCTACAAAAAGAAGCTCGATGTTTGGGTAACAAACAAATTTGTCTATGAAAAATTTATTGGACCGAATAACGTCTGCGAATCTTTGCTGAAACGAAATGAAATCGAACCATTTCTGAAGCGAATGGTAACAGGAGATGAAAAGTGGATCAAATAGGACAATAATGTGCGAAAAAGATCATGGTCCAAGCGTGATGAAGCTCAACAAATGGTCGCAAAGCCAGGATTGACAACTCGAAAGCTTATGCTTGGTGTTTGGTGGGATTGAAAAGGAATTATCCACTATGAGCTACTCCAGCCTGGTCGAACGATTGATTCTACATTTTACTGTCAACAACTGATGAGATTGAAGTAAGCAATCGTGAACAAAACGGCCAGAACTGAGCAACAAAAAGGGCTTCGTCTTCCAAAAGGACAACGCTACACACACATCTTTGATGACTCGGCAAAAACTGGGAGAGCTTGGCTGGGAAGTTTTGATGCATCCACCATAAGTGCCAGTGAAAATTACTTGTCGCAGTTTTTCGCCGAGAAACCAGACAAGTTTTACACTTATGGAATAATGTCTGTAGCGGAAAAATGGCAAAATGTGGTCGACCAAAATGGTATATATTTGGTTCATCAGAGTTCATTATACATATAAAAAAATAAGGTGAAGTTTGATTAGAAATACGAAGAGGCTTTTTCGACTACCCAATAATAAAAGCAGTGCTGCGAAGGATGATGAAAAATGTGTTCCAACAATCCACCGTGACAACATTATCGGCGCGCCACTCGACCAAGACCAAGGATTACTAGCTGAACTGTTCAATGCTGTCGGCTATAACTACTGAGCATGCTTGTAGAGATACGTGTCAGAGGATTGGAATACATTTAAGTCTAATCTATTCCTATCCATTAGAAGCAAAATCTTGCAGTATGCGCTAATTATCGCGGAATCAGCCTTATTAACATTGCATATGAGGTTCTTTCGACAGTGTTGGGTGAAAGACTTAAGTCCATTGTTAATAAACTGATTGGACAGTATTAGTGGGGCTGTAGATCTGGCAAGTTCAGCATAATCCACATACAATACGTCAAATGCTGGAGGACATTCCCCACAAAGAGGTCGAAACTCATCGCCATTTTATCGTTTCCAAAGCCACTTTGGATAGCACTGACAGGAAGTGCCTTTGCGACGCCATGTCTAAATTTGGTATTCCTGCGTAACTCATGCAAAAACTCAGAAAGACGGTGAGCACAACTAACAGCTCCATCAAAATCGATTTTTCCGATCCCTTCGATATCTGACAAAGTTTTTGACAGGGTGATATTATTGCTGGAAAAACTGCTAATCTGAACCGCTGTGTCCACTCTTAAAGTACAATGCTACTACTGCTAAACAAGACCGTCAGCGCAGCCTTTTCCAGCCCAGAAAACTGGCTGAAAGAGGCCACACATGATATTTTTGGGAATTACGCTGTTGGGTGCAAGAAATGATTAGAAGTGCGGGACTTTGTCTATTTCGAAATTAACATAAATCCTACCAACAATCGAATCCTGGACATAAATCGTAGAAAAGCTTTTGCTGACAGGTGCTATATAGGGTTCATTAAGTAACTGGGAAACAGCCACATTTAAAACGATGCTCCAACGAAGAGCTTCTTCGAATCCGAGAGCCTTGTCCAAGGAGGCAAGGACGCCCACACATCCAGAGGTAGGTACCAAGTGCATGAGGAACTGTCTGGGATATGTAACTGGCGTGACCTCGCAAAGAATAGAGGCAATCGGCGAAGTTTTGTGTTCTCGTCCCAGACCGACCCTCAGTTAGTTGTAGAGCCAATAAAGAAGAAGATTGGGAAACTTATAGGATACTTATTATTAAAATAAAATAATTATTTACGGCTCGAAAAAAATCACTTAGTCCGAATTGGAAAACGCAGCCTGTCAAATATTCTACAGGAATTTAAGGAATCTCAAGACATATTTGGGTCGAGCAACGCCGTCAATATCAATAGAAACTGTGGGTGCTCGTTCATTTCTCTATATGCATTCTCTAATTAAAAAAAAAATCATTATTAAACGGCCTGAACACGGCTTCAATGGTCTGTAACAGAACTTTTGGCAGAACTAAGTATTATTTTACTAAACCTCAAACCGAAAAGTTCCAAAAAAAAAATAATAAATTTAGGCTGCCAGACAACTTAACGAGTTTTTAAGTAAGACTTTACTTTTCTTCTATGAAATTCGACTCAAAAGACGCTTCAAGCTGCTAAGCCTGTAGAGATAAGCTAAAATCTGTCGAAAAGCACAAACGAAGAAACAAAGCTTAAGAAAGAAGGGAAATAAGCGCTGAATTTCTTTTCGTTTGCTGAATTTCGAACGGTGTGGGCGACACTTTGCGTATGCTTAACGCGTATTATGCGCGTATTTATTTACATAATTCACTTGATATGACAATATTTGCAGCGCCGAAGATTTACAGGCAAATAGCCGGCCTGCGGCAGCACAACTGTGTAAACAAGTAAACATAAATCAACGTGTGTACTTAGGTAATATACACATGTATTGGTAGAACAAATATGAAAGCAGCGCAGACACGCGCGTTCACGCGGAAGTTACGCATACGCCACGGTGCGCCATTCACACGGATTGCCGAATGTGTGGACAGCATTTGATTTAGAACACCCACGCTTTATTTATAGCTGTGTATGGGGGTGTGTGTGTTTGAGGACCTGCCGGCGGGCATGTAGCACACACAAAAGCAACAAAAACAACATAAAAGCAACAACAGCAACACAAAAGAAGAATGAGCAGAAACTTTATAAGTTTTCTCGCTGAAACAAAAGCAGGCGAGAACAAAAGAAATGAAGAACGAAGTGATAACAATAGCTTAGGAACAGCAGCGGTGGCGGAGAGGCATGCGAAAGGCCATGGGAACGCGCACAGCAGGCAGCAAGTAGCAAGAAGATGCATGCGAGCGTATGTGTGTGTGTGTGTGTGAAGGCACGCTTGACACATTTACAATTCGGTAAAGCGTTGGACTGGCAGGCGAGCGCATTGGATAGTCGAGACTAGCTGACTGGCGCGCTGTTATAGTTGCCAAGATTAAAAGGCGTGAGTGAAGGCGTGAGCAAAATAGCAAGCGTGAAATATTGAAAAAAAATTAAACTGTGTAAAAGCAGAGATGCCGAAAAAATTGATATCTTAAAGCTGACTAAGCAGAAACTCATTTTCAACTTACTGCTTGCAGCAATTCGCTTTTATAATTTTAGAAGTGTTGCAAGCAGCCTTCAAAGTTGCACAAAAATACCAAAGAAAAACAAAAAAACACTCTATTTGTTGCAAATAGTATTATCCACTAACGATCAGCAGCGTTTAGCTGCCAATCAAAACGCACATACACACACACAAGCACATCCACATGTGTGTGTGTGGTGCCCGATAAGTCATCGATTTAAGTATTTCAACATTTCCACTAAATAAGCCGTGTCAGTGTCGATTGGTGAACGTCATTAAGCTGATGACTGGCACGATTATCCAGCTCCGCATTTTACACGCTACGCTTGCTCCGCATTTTCTCTGGGGTCATAGGCGGGTTGTGCGGCGCTGCAGTTAGTGGAAATCATTTATAGTGCTGGCGTTTCGTCATTTTTCAATGTTCAACTGCATTTGCACCTTCAATTCGACATGACACTTCATGTCACTCGTACTACATACGAGCGGCACGAAGCCTTAAGCGTTGTGTCATGCATATGCAACACGGCGCAAAGTGGAAATTGCGTTCGAACACGTAGGAGGGAGCACGGCATGGCATTAATAATAACTTCACATAATAATAAAATATGTGCGCTTATGAGGAAAGGAGTGCTCGGAAAATTTAATTTTAAGCATCGAGGTTTTAGGCTGCATTGAGAGAGGTTAACATACATATATAATTTATGAATGTTATAATAATTATAGAACTGGGTAGTATGATATAAGCACAAAAAAGTGTAAAAAAATAACAAAATAATTATAAAAATAATTTAAAAAAAAGCTTTGAACAAAAATCTATGCAAAATTTCTTGAAGATAAAAGAGCTTTCCATACAAGCACTTCAATCTGATCGCTCAGTTTGTATGGCAGCTATAAGTAAAAGTGTTCCGATCTGAATGATTTATTGATAGATTGAAGCGGCATTTTTGATAATAATCGATAACAAATTTCATGAAGATGCCTTAACAAATAAAAGAGTTTTTCATACAAGAACTTGAGTTTGATCGGTCAGCTTATATGGCAGCTATGTGCTATAGTAGTCCGATCAGCAAAATTTCTTCTGAAATTGTAGCGATGTTTCAAGTAATAATCTCTGCCAAATTTCATGAAGATGCTTTGACAAATAAAATAATTTTTCATACAATGACTTGATTTCGATGGTTCAATTTACAAGTATATGGCAGCTATTGATTATAGTCTGTCGATCTGAATGATTTGTTGGAAGATTTCAGCGATGTCTTTGATAATAATATATACCAAATTTCAAAAAGTTAACTCGACAAATAAAAGAGTTTTTCATACAAGGACTTGAGTGTGATCGGTCTTTTGTATGGCAGCTATATGCTATAGTAGTCCGATTTGCACAATTTCTGCTGATATTGTAGCGATGTCTTGAGTAATAATCTCTGCCGAATTTCGTGAAGATAACTCGTGAAATGAAGAAGTTTTCTATAGAACAATAAAAAATTATATCGGTGGGCAAAAAGTAGTAAGACTTTTTAATTTAAATTTCGCGCAAAAACCCATACGTCGAAATACTTTTTTTCTAGGTTGACTATCGGTGACGTCTGTGTCAAATGTCACATCAAAATACTCAATAGTGTTTAGTATACGCTTGCCTTTCTGAAGTACTTTTCACGATGAGTGAAATTATTCGACAAAGAAATTCCATTCAATTTTGTGTATGGAATCAAATTTCTGATGCCGAAACGTTTGGAATGCTGGTAAAAGCCTTCAGTGAGAATTGTTAGTCCCGACAAATATTTTTGATTGATACAAATTATTCGAAGAGGGTCGAGAACGTGTTGACGACGAACCACATCCATCAACATCAACTGAAGATAAAGACGTCAATAACATAAAGGAATTGGTGATGAAAAATCGACGAATAATAGTCAGGGATCTTACTGTCATCACTTGAATATCGGAAGGATCAGTGAAAACCAGTTTCAAAGATAATTTGGGTCTTAAGAAAAGTGAAAGCACGATTGGTTCAAAAGCCACAGCGTTGTGTTAACGTCTGTGAAACAATACTTTCCGACAACCAAAATGTAATGAAATGTATTACTACTGGCAATGAGTCAGGAATCGCCAACTCACGACCCGGAAACAGACGGTCAATCGGACGAATAGATCGACAAAGGTAAGCCGAGGTCGAAGAAACCACATCAAAGCAAGTCAAAAATCAAGTTTATGAGGAAAATAACCAAATAGGCAAGAGTTATTTGTAATCTCTTTTATTAAATTCTTAAGAAATGAAATACGAAATTTTAGTTACATTTTCTCTCCAAAATGTACAGCGTATAACATTCGTGTCGCTTTGACCCTATATAATGTTCGAAGGGTTAACAGAAACTAAACATATTCAGTAAAGTTTCAGTGGGACGAAAAAAGCGCCTAATCAATTGCTTAGCTATGGTTGTATTTTACAACTTTTAATGCTCATATCTCATATTGTTATCTCCAAAGAGTGGGAGAGAGTCTCCGAGAGTATGAGCTGGACTGGTTTTGAGCAGCAAATATATGTATAAATGAGTCACTAACCAAACCAAAATTGTCCATAAAAGTATTGTCGAAACAGAAAACATAACAATTATTCATTGATTAAGTGGTGTGATTTCAGCAAATTTTCTATGAATATTTTCCCCAATTTCGACTAGAATAACTGAATTTGTCATTTTACACTTTTTTCAATTAAAAAATTCGAAATTGTAGTTTTTTCAAAACTTTGTATCAACCCTAAATGGCAACACGCTTTGAACGACGACTCGAAAAGCAAACAGATTTTTTCAAGCGATTTCTCGCATACTGATTTTTTTTTTTAAGAATAAAAAATAATAATAAAAGAACTGTTGTGGACCAAGAGATCCTCTTCTTTCAAAGAAAAATAAGCCTTGGAAAACAGGAGTCTCTTTGTATTCATGTTGAGATTGAAATACTGATCATAAACGTATTTTACTAATAATATAAATATAAATTTACAATTTAGCTTACCAATGTAAGAGGCATCAAATTCAGATATTAATGGAATACGTACCTGTAAAGAAAAAGTATTATTATTGCATTGTAGAAATCAACAAATGTTTTTTAAGGAAATATTCGTTAATAAATAATATTTCAAAAAAACTATATTTTGCTAAGTTGTTAGGACTGTCCTTACTATAATATAATCACTATGCCAAATGTGCTTAAGTCGGTGCACCTCAGCAGTGCGTTGCGCTTTCCACAATTAATAAAAATATCCAACAAAGAATTTGTCTCAAATTTTGTATTTCTTACCAAATTTCGTGTGTGCGGAATCGTTGCGAATGTTGGAAAAGGTCAACGGTGATTCAGTTTTATAAAAAAACACAAGCCGAGGAGTGGTACAAAGCTTTCAACAACGATAGAAAGATTGAAAACATGCCTCGTTCTGTACGAACTTCGAGCTCTTCAACTGACGAAAGTATTAAAAAAGTGAAGGATATGATGCTTGGTAATCGCAAGGCAAGGTTAAGAGAGATGACAACAGTGCTCGACATCTCTCGCAAGTCCGTTCGAAAGATTTCGGGAGATATTTGGGGTATAAAACGCGTTCTTTCTCGACTCGTCCCGAAAAGGCTGATTTTATTTTCAAAAAGGGTACCATAAACATGTCTCTTTGGACATGCAAATTCCGACAACACATTCATGGAGAGCATTATAACTACCGAAGAGACATGGGCATATGAGTTTGACATGTAAACAAGTAAACAATCATCGGAATGTGTGAATTTACTCGTATATAACCAATTCGAGCGAATATTTTGTGATTGCCAAAATTATAATCAATTAGGTACAAAATACCTTGTTCTTCAGAAATAACCCTTCAGAGGGTTAAAACATACGTTTAAACGATCCGAGATTATGGAACACTCGAAGATATTGGAATAGTTATGAGGTTTCTGGAAAAAAATCTGAAGAAGTATGCTTCGCAGACTAACTAGAGGAATAAAAATTGGGTTAAAAATATAAAAGTGAATACCAAAGGATTTATAAGATGTTCAATAATTGAGCTTAAGTAAACCAAATGGACTTAATTAAGGGGTTACCTCGGGTAAAAAGAAGGATTTTTTCAAAAAAAAATGTTTCTCATATAAAAAATTAAAATTTTAGTGGAAATTTCGCGACATTTTTTTTTTGAAATAGTTTGTAATCGGAAAATTCGTCCAAGTCTTTAGGAATTGATCTCAAAGATTTGTGTAAAATTTCATGAAGATCGGTTAAATATTTCACCGTAAATCTTGCCAACCGACTTCAAAAATAGTTTCGAGAAAAAAGCGTTTAAAGACGGCGCACTTAGCCTAGAAAACCTCAAGCGCACAAGTTATAAAGGCTGTATCTCCGAAACTATTTCTCGGATCAACTTGAAAGAAGACAAGACTTGACAATAAAAAAGTTCGATTTTTTGAACCCCGTAAACCCATGTAGCCCCTTAATATTCTTATCTCTGACGAAATGATTTAGTCACTTTTGAACTCTGGTATTTAAAGACAAAAATATGTCATATTGCATATGAATATATGAAAAAATTCCTACAGGGTCCTTCTTCGACAGCAGCAATCTTTTAATCGCCTGACAGTTTTCATTTACACACATTTACGCTTTCTATTATCTTTACACTGCATTCGAGGAAGAATTCCTTTTTAGTTGCATTTCTATTGCAGCAGTCTTTATTACCGTAACTGCAGCCCAGTTTTTGCCGCAGGATACGTCACATTTTGGATGAAGGATTTTGTAATTTGCCTAGCCAGATTAGTGTCGAACAGGCGGCAGACATTTTTGCACTGGCAATACTGGCATTTACAAGACACGATGTCAAACAACGTAGCAATGCAATGTCGAATATGAATAACGGCTTGAAACCTAATTTTTCTTACTAGGCCATGCACATTCTTCTTATTTACCTCGAACCAGCAAGCAGCACTCTTAATCCGACATGTCTTTTGTTGAGTGCTTGAATGAAAAGTGAGATATTGAAGTGAATGCAGCGAGTCAGCAAATTGCCGACGGCAGAAATTTTAATTTCAGGCTAGTAAGCAGAAGCAGAAGCAAAATGCAAATATAAATATATGTATACGAGAATATTTGTTGTAGTGTAGAGAAGACAGAGCGTTGGGTTTCCAAGAGATCACAACAACATTTGTAGTTGGTGATTTTATAGAAACTGCCGAGTGGTAGAGGAAAAAGTCAAGGGCATTCTCAATAACGCTGCTTCAAGATATTCCTACCAATATCAATTACCATAAATCTTCAAAAATTGCTGACTGCTTGATTGTGCTGTCACATTCAACGCTTGAACCAACGAATGTCAGAAGCATGCGCTCACATAGGCCACATATATATTACATAAATGGAAATACATATCTCCATATGAATTTCATGACCTATTTGCCTCCTAATTATTAGCACGCCGAGTACTTTGTCTTACTTTTAATATATTCTCTTTCATTTTTTCTCACATTCGCTCGAGTCATTTTCACGTAGGCAATATTTAAATTGGAGCAGCATCATTTGTTATCCGCTTAAATGGTGAAAGCATTTTTCAGTTAAAACGTCTCACCTGACGGCGTGCGTGTCAATTATCGTTGTACATGTGGTAGGTGGTTGTTGTTTGTTGTCATTCTCGTGTATTTTTCACATGAGTTGCGCTTAACCTAATAAAAATGCTCATAAATATTAGCCGATTTGCACGCCTTCAAGCCTTAAGCCACTGAAATTACGAACAAAAGTGGCGCTCTGTGCACTGCCAGGCATGTGTGTGTGTGCGTGTGGGGTGTTACTGAGTATTAATTTGTTTATGTGTGAGAAAATTCAAATTTCACCGAAGCTAATAGAAAATCGAGCTAATGTGCTCGTGTTCGTTAGGATTTGCTACGCTTCGTTGGAAATCAAGAAGCAGCGATGAAAATAGAAATAAAGAAGGCAGCAGGCACGTGTATGTATTAGGGTGGCGCAGTTTGTAAAAGACACACTGACTGGGAGATATGAAAAGAAAAAGAGAGAAAATAATAAATTCGAACTGTGTTAATATGAATATTTATTTAAGGAAAGCTGATAAATTTTACTTTAATATTTTTCATTATAAAAGTTGCTTTTATAATTATTTGCAATATTATTTTAATTTTGTTTGTTTTTTTTAATTATTTTTTTTTTTTTTTTTTTTTTTTTTTTTATTTTATTTTTTTTTATTTTATTTTTTTTATTTTATTTTTTTTTATTTTATTTTTTTTATTTTATTTTTTTTATATTGTTATTTTTTTATTTAATTTTTTTTTTATTTCATACTTTTATTTTGGTTTCCTTTTTTTAAATTTTTTATTATATTTAATTTTTTTAAATTCATTTTATTTTTTTATCATTTTAATTAAATTTTTTTTTTATTTATATTTTGTTTTCTTTTATTTAATTATTTGGTTTTATTATATTTTTTTATTTATTTTTTCAATCTTTCATATCTTTATTTTAGATTCCTTCTTTACATTTTTTCATATTTTCACTATATTTAATTTTTTTTAATTCTTATCATTTTAATTTTATTTATATTTATTTTATTTTATTTTTTTTATTTTTCATGCTTTCTTATACATACATATGTTATAACGCTAAAAATACTTGTACATATTTATTTTTCATTGGAGATACACTTTTTCTCCGTCTTCTTTTTTCTGTGGTACCTTTTTTGTTTAGTTTCTTGGAATTGTTTTCAATAGAATTATATATGTATGTATATCGAAAAATATGATATGGTACGATTTGGTTCAACTATGATGAGATGAACATTCGGTACGAATATTTTCGAAAGATTTCAAAGCTTTCAAACCATTTTTTATACTTCAGTACTACAGAAAACCTTACAGATATTTGCATAAGAGATCATTAAATTTTGCAATTTATAATCAAAAGCTGCCGTAAACAGAGTATAAATACAGAAAAAGCCCAAGGATAAGTCGTTGTTTGGAATTCTTAATACTATTAAAATTAGTATGTAAATAAAGAAATGAAAAAGTTATCGAAACTCAAATCAAGGGACTAAAATTGTCAAAATCTTATCTAACACACCTACTACAAATACTTAATTTTATAGGAGAACAGACGAGTTTTTGAGTTTGAAAAGCGGTATGACAAAGTCAATACTGCATTATCCGATTATCGATAAATCACGACCACATTAATAAAAGCAACCTTTGCTAACACCGTATAGCAATCGTTAAATAAAGAGCAGCGAAGAAAGCATCCCAATAAATGTGCCAATCGGCTTATTTGAAAATCTGTCTCCAACTAATATCAAAATTAACAAATAATTAAATTCGAAAATTATATGACAACCAAGAAAGAATGAATGTTTACAAATTTCGAAGAAATAAACCCACAAAAGCGAGTAAGTGAGTTTACTATGTGTCTTATTTGATTACATAACGAATCGTTTCACCGAAAAACTATGTAAATGGCGTTTGTAAACGAATATATGTAAGTTAAATGTAATTGTTGTAGTGATACGTATATTAGACTTAGGGATATGGAATTAGGTTAGTAATATTCAGTATTGGTAACAGTCTTCTATAGGCCATTTCTACGTTCATTAACTCTCTTGTTTAAAATATTGCATGTGGCAAGCAAAACCAAAGTTATCCAATTGAGTTCAATGCGGGAGAGTTAAAAAATTGTAAAGCTGTTTTCGTCAGTGCTACCAAATTTTATGTATTCATTTTTTGCATCACTTTTACTACTGTTAATGGCTCAAATGCCGATATTACTATCAAAAAATTAAAATACAACAACTTTTTCAAACGATTTTCCAAACATGTGTTACCAGTGTATTTAAAAAATAGTTATGATTTGTTCGATTCGCTTCTCTCTACCCTCTAACACTAGGCAAAGGCAAATCGAATACAGCAATTACATATAAGCTTTCGAGTAACCTTAAATGAGGAAACAATACAAAATACTGTTTTATGATTAATTCCACTTTTATTTTAAGGATTGTCAGACCAATCATTTTTTATAGCTGTACATTTTTTTCGAAAGAAGGTTAATATTCGGACAATAGCTTCTAATCGAGATGTTTTTAGCTTTCGATTTTTTCGATTTGATTCGAAAAGTATTCAGTTTTGTTTCTTCAAAAAATGCCTTATTTATTTATTTTTTTTTTTATATTCTCTATGCATATGAAATCGGTACAACAATGACTTTTGTACGGTTCTCATAACCTAAATCCGATAAAAATTCCCGTTAAATTGATTTAAACTGTTAGCCACAGCGGAATTTGTCCAAAAATTAAATTATACGAAACGAAATTTTAAATTAATTACATTTCTTACACCATATTAAATTTATTTATTAATTATTAAGTATTTATGTATGTAGTTGTAAAGAGCTTCCGTGTTATTTAATAACTTTGTTGGGCCCATAATTATAATTCATTTAACTGCGCTCATTACTGCATAATATTTATTAATTTCAATTCACTTAAAATGCCCAGCAGCAACGCCCACGGAAATGTATCTGGCAGTAATTATGCGTTTAAAATGCACTATCAGCAAGATTATTTGCCAGTTGGCAAGGCCGGCAAGTGGTAATTGCTGAACGATTTAACATTACAAATATTTTCAACACTACTATTAACAACAACAGGCAGCAAGCACAGTTTCAAGCGTATCTGTATGTAAGCATACTGAGAGCTGGTAACGTTAGTTTTCAGTTATATATTATATAATTTTCAAGTGACAACGGGATTTGGCTTTCTAATGTTTTTTTAAGAATACAAAAATATTAAATTATTTTTTTTTTAAGAATAATTATGTCTTAAATTAATTTTTGTAATAATTATGAACTAAAAGATATCTGAAAAATCGACTATAAAATATGGAAGTACTTAAATAGCATATAAAATATATGTTTCTAATTCTGGTGTAGGAAATGCGTTTGTTTTCAGAGAATATTTCTTCCCCTCAAAATTTGCTATTGCTCACAACAAAAAAACACAAACTCGTATATAAAACTAAACGCTTCGTATTAATGACTAACAAATTTTAGCATACTTTAAGGGACATTAAACTTATAGAACTGATTAAGCAAAGTTGACTAAAATGCCATTGGCATTGGTTATTTGAGATGGCTTGACAGCAGTCAACCGCTATGGAACAGATTGATGTGACGCAAAGAAGGTGGCTTGGCAAAAATCTTTCTTAAGACTTTGCTGGTCGGTCATCAAAATATTTATCCAAATTATGCTGCGCATTAATTTGTCAGCCACTTAAAATGCATATACATAAATATGTAAACCACGTCGAATTTGAATATTTATGACTTGACCGTAAGCGTTTGGGTATTTTTAGCTTTTAGAATCTCCGCAACTTTCTGATTTGCATGTCCCAGGGGCTTACTCGGTGGGTTGGGTGCGTGTTATTTGTCACATAGTAAGCGTTTTCTGACACATTTTCAAGTTGATCGTTAATTAATGAAAGTTTTATTGTGGGGGAGAGGACCTTTGCACACACAGAGTGTTAAGTTTTGATTTGTTTACATACATTGGAGAAAATCGATACAAGAACTGTGTGAAAGATTATTAGAAGTGTTTTTGTAGAATTATTATGAAAAAATGTAAAAAACAAACTATGAATTGTTTATATTTGATTTGATTAGGTTTGCCTCCATAGTAGGAGTTCATTGGAGGTTATGTTTCCCTTTATGACAAATTTCGTTAGCTGCTCACATCCTCTTAGGATATAAAACATCCGTAAATAGTTTCTAAATTTTCCATATATATGTACATATATTCAAACCTCCTTCTTTGAAAACAAAATGGCGGTGTTTGCAAAAAAGTTTAATTTTACCGAATTTCGATCACAGAAAGATGAAAAAAGTGGTAGTATGGGGTTTTTCATAGGCACGCTACAAAAGTAACGATATTGGACAGCAAACGACGTCATATTTTTTCTCGCACTTTCGACATTTCTCTTCAGTAAGGTTTACCATTTCATCATAGAAAGATATACAATCCAACAACGAGTCGATATTATTAAAACTTAATACCGAAATTAGGAGTCAGTGGCCTTAGCTTTAAGAGCAATTTATTTACTTTAAGTCCAATTTGCGGTCATCATAATCGTCCTGTCAGATCAACAATTGGGCATGGAAAAAGTGGAAAAATCTAAATCCCCAGGCACAGTACAAAATGTTCCCGTGCCAGTGAGACAAAGAAGTGCCCGTAAGTTCGTGGTTTATAAGCCGGCGGCGCCATTGGGTCGTACTTCTTCCGTGATAATCAAGACCGGCACGTTACTGTGAACGGAAATCGCTACCGCTCAATGATAAGCGAATATTTTTGGCCCGAATCGGATGATATGGACTTGGACAATACGTGGTTCCAACAGGACGGCGCCACAAGCCACACAGCGAATGTCACAATCGATTTTTTGAAAAGCAATTTTGGTGAATGTGTTATCTCACGAAATGCCCAGTAAATTGGCCGCCTCGGCCGTGCAATTTGACGCCGTTAGACTATTTCCTGTGGGGCTACGTCAAGTCTATGGTCTATGCAAACAAGCTTCATACGAATATCAAAGATGAAATTGCAGTATCAGCCGGTTTATACTTGAAAAACGTCGCAAATTCGGTTCAGCGTCTGGTCTTCTGCAAGTGTGCCCGTGGTGACCATGCAAAAGAAATTGAGTTCCACACACAATGGCATCGAATGTACTTTCATAGATATAAAAAATTTCATTAATAACCCAAACCGTAGCGCTCTTATTGAAAAACCCGTTATATACTAGTTTACAAAACAAGTTGAATTTTACCGAATTTTGGAGAAAAAGAAATTTAAGCTCAGCCAAGCTACCACATATTAAATTCTCTACCAAAATGTCACAAAATAATTGCCTAATTCCGGCAACACCTTAAACATTTCATGCATATTCATACATTGGCACTGCTTAATATTCCTAAATATGTATGATCCAGCATAATGGCAACACCCAGCAGCAGCTCCATTAAATTAATTCTCGCTACAAGAGAAAAGTTGTAATAAAAAGTAAATCGCAATAAATCTGCTTAACGCCGTTAACATAAATAACATAAATTTTACGATCTCACCCGAGTTACGAGCATAGAATGGACTGTATGAGGCAGGTCTAAATACAAATGTGTGCACACACACGCACACAATGAAACAATGAAAATGATTATTTAATATAGCAGTAGAGAAGGTTATGCTCATTAACTATTTACAATGCAAAAGAGCAGACGAAAGCAGCAGATTGAAGCTGCTAATGTTTACGAAATGAGGCGATGAGCGACAGATGACTGGCAGCGGAGAAGCAAGCGGTGAGAGGATAGGATAATAAAACACAAAAGCAGGGCAGAAAAACAAAGGAAGCTGGAAAGCGGAGTTAGAGAGAGATGCTTGGGCTGCGTGGTTGAGCAGAGCGTAGTGAGAGCAAAGAGGGTGAGCGGATGAAATTGCCGGTTTAAGATGTTTTCTTTATGTAAATGGTAATGGTGGCGTAAGAAAATCACTGCATTATACATACGGTTTATGTGACTAACATATGCTATCATATAAACTGATGTACAGTTAAATATACAGGGTCTGTGTTTTAAGTGTAGACTTTCTAAGAGGTAAGGCTCCATTCGTCCATAAATATTTACTAACCGAAGTGGCTTACAAGTCGAAGCATTGTGGGTCCACAGTTTTGGTTACCATAAATAGTGAGTGATATAAGCCAATAATAAGCGACTTTTTGGTCCCCTTGGTCTCCAACTGATCTCTTCAACAGAGTGAAAGTCTTTTTCTTCCTCTGCTTCCCTCGCCGGGTACTGAATCGAAAATCTTCAACTCATCAAATGTTCACTCCATCTTCATGGAGTGTTCTCTTCCATCCAGACAACATGACCTAGCCAGCGCAACCGCAATGGAACATATGTACATCTTCCGCAAAACTTTCCTCTCGAGCACTCGTAACGCCGATGTTGTCATATATCGGGTGATTTTTTAAGAGCTTGCATAAAATTTGCAAAATCTCATCGGTTCTTTATTTGAAACGTTAGATTGGTTCATGACATTTACTTTTTGAAGATAATTTCATTTAAATGTTGACCGCGGCTGCGTCTTAGGTGGTCCATTCGGAAAGTCCAATTTTGGGCAACTTTTTCGAGCATTTCGGCCGGAATAGCCCGAATTTCTTCGGAAATGTTGTCTTCCAAAGCTGGAATAGTTGCTGGCTTATTTCTGTAGACTTTAGACTTGACGTAGCCCCACAAAAAATAGTCTAAAGGCGTTAAATCGCATGATCTTGGTGGCCAACTTACGGGATTTCTTGAGATGAATTGTTCTCCGAAGTTTTCCCTCAAAATGGCCATAGAATCGCGAGCTGTGTGGCATGTAGCGCCATCTTGTTGAAACCACATGTCAACCAAGTTCAGTTCTTCCATTTTTGGCAACAAACAGTTTGTTAGCATCGAACGATAGCGATCGCCATTCACCGTAACGTTGCGTCCAACAGCATCTTTGAAAAAATACGGTCCAATGATTCCACCAGCGTACAAACCACACCAAACAGTTTTCGGGATGCATGGGCAGTTGGCCACCAAGATCATGCGATTTAACGCCTTTAGACTATTTTTTGTGGGGCTACGTCAAGTCTAAAGTCTACAGAAATAAGCCAGCAACTATTCCAGCTTTGGAAGACAACATTTCCGAAGAAATTCGGGCTATTCCGGCCGAAATGCTCGAAAAAGTTGCCCAAAATTGGACTTTCCGAATGGACCACCTAAGACGCAGCCGCGGTCAACATTTAAATGAAATTATCTTCAAAAAGTAAATGTCATGAACCAATCTAACGTTTCAAATAAAGAACCGATGAGATTTTGCAAATTTTATGCGTTTTTTTTTTTTTTAAAAGTTATCAATAAAAAATCACCCGATACATGCCACTGCAGAACTTGTAGAGTTCAAACTTCGGTCTTCGGTTCGTCGGGAGAGGACTTTACTCTTACTTGTTGGTAAGAGTGATTCTAGGTTGGATTTCAAGGCTGTAATGGCGTATAGTTATGATTCTGGGTAAGCAGTTAAAGTTGTAGGACTACACCCAATTGCTACTCTTGCGTCCCCGCCGCGCACCCTGAATAACCCTTGTTTAAGATGAGGTACCCAACCCGTGAGGAACCTGGGGTCACGGCTAAAAGTAAAGAAACTTTAGCAGAGCAACTCCGACATATTCCGTATAATGGTTCGCTCAAGTCTAATTGCAGCGTCTGTTCACCAGAAGTGCGGCTGCGAGCGAACGTAGGCCTTAAAACAAGCGGCTCTCTATATAAATGTGTATAAAGCTTTATGCTACTCGCCTAGCGATGCTGTGCGGGTTTGAAACTTGCCACGTAGAAACCACTCCCAATGAACAGGAAGCAGCGTGCAGAATTAACTGTGGGAATAATGGCTCTCGTAGAAGTAATCTCTGTGAACACACTATGTGATTTTCCCCAGCCATTTCATTAATTCCGATATTTTTTTTTTGTTGGTGAAATTTCTATTCTCCCAAAAAAGCACCCTTTTCGTATGCATAGCCACAGAAATATTTGCCCAAAATTCAATTTCATACATTTATGTATAGAATACAGCGGAAGAAGAAGCAAATTATGTTGCATGATTCATTTAATATGCTTATGCCACAGAAACTACAATATTTACTCATGCATATAATACCCTGGATCATATATAATATGTTCGTATGCTTATGAATCCTGATGGTTTTGGTAACAGACTGGCATGAATAGGTATTGAAGGGGGTTCTTGTGGTATATCACTTCATGTAAACAGAATAATAGCAAATTTCAATGCCTTAAGGAAAAACTTTCATGTTTTGCAAATCATATACAGATTATTTATAGTTGGTAACAGTAATGTCGAAAAGTTATGTTAACCTTCACTGCCGATGTTAGGCTTGAATTTTATATTTTTGTACGTATTACTTATAGTGTACCTAAAGAGGCTAAGACTAATTGATAGTTTGAATTTGTTCACAATTAAAAAAACAACTGTTTCTGTCAGTACTATATTTTATAACCTTTATCGGGTTCATAAGAGATTAGAATAGTCAAATTCGAAAAAAAAACAATAATAAGACCATTCACAGATACATTTGTTATAATATAAAAAGATTTTTGTCTTCATTTCGATAGGTCTGTTAAATGGCAGCTATATGTTATAGTACGATCAGTTAATTCTTTTCGGGAGATTGCAATGACAATTGGGGCAATAATGCATTCCATGTTTTGTGAAGATATTTTCTCAAGTAAAAACGTATTCCATAAAACAACTGACCCAGCTCGTCACATCATTTATGTATTAGGTGCGCAAGCAAGTTCTCGCTATATATTTTTTTTTTAATAAAATGCTATATTATTGTAAGTAAATGTTAGAAATGAATCATTCGAAGTAGTGTCCATTGCTTGTCAGAACTTATTCCCCATCTTTCTGGCAAAGCTCGGATACCATTACGGTAAAACTGTTCATCTTGTGATGTCTTGTGAATGCAAATGCTTCTGAGCCAGTGACATCCAACGAAACCAATCATAATCCGACTGTGTGATATGTGAGGTATATAGCGAGTGAGGTCGGACTTCCCACTTAAGCAGGTACCAGGTAAGGAATTAACGTGTTTGGCAACATGAGATGTATTAAGATCATAAGGAACGCAAGCTTCTTGTTTCTGCACCATTCCCAGTGCATGTAGACTTTTTGAAATGGCTCCACGTGTCACTCACAATCTTGAAACAAGCTCTTCTTTTTTTATCGAGCAACGTCTCAAATTCACCGTCCTCGAAGGTTTCTGGTCTTCCTTCACACGGACGGTCGTTTATTACGAAATTAACGTTTTTGAAGCGACGAAACGAATCACCTCCGTATACTTTTTAAGGTTCCCGATGAGCTTCAGCCGCCGATTTCTTTGACTGAAAGACGAAAATCAACACTTTACGCAAATGACGATTATTATGCAAAAAATCTTGCAAAACCATAACGCAGCTTTTTTTAAATGTCTAGGTTAAGTTTTGAATGGTCTTTACGTCTGCACAACGCTTTCCTTTCATGGGCAAATGCATTTTCCGAAAAGGAAGAAGTCGCACGGTGCCATATCAGGTGAATATGGGGAGTGGTTAATGGTTAAAATATGATTTTTGGTCAAATAATCATCCTTCGAATGTAGGATTCTGCGCAATTTTTGGTCGTCAGTCAATTTGTGCGAAACAAACCGTGCATATACCTTTCGTAAGCCCAAATGCTCGGTCAAAATGCGATAAATCGATGTTTTGGAGATTTTTAATTCCATTTCCATGAATTTCTGCTGATTTTTTATGAATTCACGCACATTTTTGATGGAATTTCCGGTGATCACGGATTTTGATTGGCCCACATGTTGATCGTCATTTATGTCTCTTTCTGTTACGAGATAGGCAATCGTCGCCATAAACTTGTTTCATCACATGAAACGTTTCGGTAAGATTTCACCAATTTTAAAACAAAATTTAATGTTGGCTCTTTGTTCAAAGCTCATTTTCGCATCGATAACACAAACATACTGACACTTAAAACGCAATAACTTCACTTCCAATCGATGAAATGTCATGAAATTCTCACTGGACAATCGATAAAGATAGCAAATTCTAACGCACCAGTCGACATATAGATGGCGCCACCAGGAGGTGAGGAAGCTGTATTGAAGCATGAGGAGAATATTTTGAATAAAATAAATTGATTTTGACGAAAAAACCATTTGTTCTATTTTTTTAAGACCTTTTTACTTTGGAACGCACCTTGTATTTGTTTAATTAGTTTTAAATAAACTTATTTTATATTATACTTATTATTGAAATATTATATGAAATAGAGGATAGCAACTATTCAAAAGAATTAAAATCTGGAAAAATATTAAAAGAGCGCACTAACGCTTATGAGTTTCAGAAACCCATAAATAAAACTATATGGGATTGTTTTCACGGAAACATATTTTGTAATAGGGTTGCCCCTGCAAAAAAATGTAAAATTATTCAACTAAAGCATTTGATTTTGGTCT
Organism: Bactrocera neohumeralis; assembly: GCF_024586455.1. NCBI lineage: Eukaryota > Metazoa > Arthropoda > Insecta > Diptera > Tephritidae > Bactrocera > Bactrocera neohumeralis. The sequence continues at coordinate 18,852,707 of NC_065921.1, read as the reverse complement.
GACACATTTTACAGCCATTGCAAATAATTTTCTGCCTCTGTTTGTTGTTGTGCCGTTGCACCAAGAGGAAAATTCTGCAATTCGTGCATCGTTCAAGGGTTTTGCAAGAGCAAGAGAATATATAACATAATGTCATGCCCATCTTGCCAACACTATTCAATTTTTTCAACCAAGCGCATAAAAAGCGCTTTTCGCACTTTATTAGCTGTACTGCAAGCTTATGACACAGCTAATGGTGGTCACATAATTTGAAAGTGCATTGTAAAACAAATTAATGCTTACTTTTTACTATCCGCTAATTACTATGAGAGCACTATCTACGAGGGCGGTAAGTAATGGTTGGCACTAAAAAGTGACACGTGTTGAAAAGAGAATTGAAAAAAATATGACTGCGGTTTTGGATATATCCTTGTATGCAGTTTTAAATAAATTTTACTTTGGTCTGATCACGTATTAAGCCCCACATAAAGTTTTTAGGGAGTTTTTAAATATTTACTCACCTCCATAAGTGGACAAATGGAAAACATGTGCTTTGGGGAATAACGGAAAGGAAAAATAGTCATACAAAAAATTTTAAGCCAGATTTTTACGACGAAAATCAAAACATAAAATTAAAACAAAATAATATAAGTTCAACAGAAAAGGGTTGTCATATGTGAATTAGATGTCAGTTGGCAGTTGTCAAATGGCTTTTAGATGACAGCTGTCACACAGATGTCATATAGGAATGTCAAACTTATTTAAGTTTGGCAACTGTCAGAAGTACGTTGTATAGAAGTTGACATTCGGATGCCAGTTAACAGATGTCAAACAGTGTCATATGGGCATGTCAAATGGACTTAAAAGTGGTATACATAGCATTGATGTCAATCGACTACTTTTGGCTAATGTCAAATGGATGACAGTTGATAACTCTCTCATTAATATACAACTGTGATCAAAATTTAAAACTCTCAAGTTTCATTATACCCAAGTTACACGTGTTTTTGTAAACAAACAAAAGTGATATTTTCGAGTTTTCGAATGGTTGATTTTGTTGAGCAAAAATCTTGCACAAAATTCTATTTAAATAACGAGTATTCTTGTGTGGACACGTTAAAAGTGATTTGGAACGGCTTTGGTGATTAAACCATGAAAAAAATTATAAATGCTAAAATGAGTTAAAATCGGGACGAGAATGTGTAAATCAAAAAGCCCTCGGGACAACCGTAACACCATAACACAGTGAGGACTAAGTCCAAAAAATTAATGGTTTGGTGCTTGAAAATCGTCGATTGACAATTAGAGATGTTGCTGATAAAAATAGGTAAGATCATTTAGCTCGGCACAAGCCACTTTTAATATATTTTTTTGTCTCAAACGCATCAAGTCTGGATTGGTGCCAAAATCGCTCAATTGCGCCAGATCAAATTGCAGCAGTTCTTCACGATTTGTACCAAAAACTGGACTCATAACGTTTCACAGCCACCGTATTCGAATTATGTATATTGATTGAACTACTAGCGACTTCTGGCCTTTCAGAAAACTCAAAAGACCAATGCGGAAATGCCGTTTAGGCAGGATTGGAGAGATAAAAACAGAATCGAAGAAGGTTTTGAGGGCTATGGCAGAAAAGACTGTTCTGACTGTTTCAAAGACTGGGAAAAAGCGTTGACAAAAGTAAAATCGATTAGCGATTACTTTGGAGACGATGAAATTGATTTGAAAGCATAAATAAAGATTTTATATTTTATAAACAAAAGTTATCAAGTGGACGCCAAATGGCAGACCAAATGTGCAATTGGAAACAGAACTTTTATATTTATTGAGAAAACTACAAACTTTGCCCAATTCATGATGATTCAAATTAATCGAAAAAGTATCAAAATTTCAACACAGATAAACTAACTCGAAAAGTGCTGATTAAGAATCGAAGCAGTAACAAATCGAAGATATGAATCACTTGAACTTGAATTGGGGGAACAAAAATGTCGCAGCCCAACGATGTCCGACATATTTCAGAGCACAAACATACACTCTCAGCGACACACACACCGAAAACATATCAGCAGTTTTTCGAAGACAAACACTTAAAGCCAATGCAATAAAATGCATAACACACCCACACAGCCGCATATTGTTATATAAGTGTGCATGTGCACACATATTCCCGCTCTTAAGTGTTGCATGAGTGGTGGTTGCACTTCACACGCAAGTGTTCAAACGCTTGTTCAGCAAAAAAAAAAGATTGTTAACTAACAAGTGCAAGTACAACGAAGTACACGTACTTTAGTGAGTGCACACATGCATACACACATTCAGGCGTATGGTACGCGTTTATATACACTAACACACACGCATGCTGCCTTCAATGCAACTATGATATTGTTCGTTGGTAGTTTTACTGTTAGTTCGAATGAATTATGTCGGGCACTCGCGCTGCTTCGACACCCTGCTGTTTCCGCTACCCACTACCACCCCCCTTGTCGGTGTAATTTGCTTCTTTATACGAATTTGGAACTTGTCCGATGTCAAGTCAACACTTGACGGTGAAAACATGTGTGCGGAAATTTTCAAAAGTGTTGCAAACAAACATACAAACACACAAACATAGGAATTCTGAATATACTCGTGTTTATATGAAATATTTTAGTGTTTCCTGGTGCGTAATTTTTGCAAAGCTGCAATAAATTCGAACAAAAAGCTCACTAAAAAAATATTGTTTTATAAAATTTATCAATTCAAATTAAGAATTTGTAAGTTTGATTAGGCTTGCTAGAATGATACTATAATCTGATATGAACGGCTTCTTTCCACCACCAACTCCCTCCCCGGATTATGGGTAGCGAAGAAGGCGCCAGAGTTCGGTTTGGCGACTCCATGATCCAAAGAACCGTGTTCTTCAGAACCGTGTTCTTTTAGGATCCCACACTCTCTGAGCCTGATGGCAACTTTTGCAGCAACACATTATCCCGCAAGGTCCACGGTCAATATGTTGCAGATGGTGTTAATGCAGGTTGAACAGTGCACACACACTGATGAGCGCCGTTGAACTCTCTCGAGTTTAGCAAGTGATCTTTTCTAGAACTCACCACCACATAAATACTCTATAGAACATAATAGGATTGCCTATGATGTCGTAGAGCCAAAGGGCCACACGCGATAATTTGGGCAAAAATTTAGATACTTTAAGGGTGTTGGAATTGCAGATAGTTGAAGTTGGATTATTGCCACTTCCATAAAATGTCGTTAATCAGAAATACAGATATCGCTAGGACTAAGTCACATATAGATCCACATGGTATGGTGCATAATATTGCCTTGACATCTTTAAATTACATTTGACAAGTTTTAATCTACACCAGATTCTTTCACTATACAATATATAAACCAAACTTCACTAAAGTTGTGATACTAAGTCTTAGAACCAAATTATTACGAGTACATTTGGACAATAATTTTGAAGCTCCCATATGAGAAATATCCATGACATCGCTAAGGAACTTGACATTCAATGTCAAACGGTTTTGAACCATTTAAAAATGTTTGGGTACCACATGAATGGTTTATGAATACACTAACACATTCTTCACTGAAAGGAAATGAAGTGCGAATGGTAACAGGAGACGAAAAGTGAATCAAATACGATATTGCGTGAAGCTCAACGTATTGGTCGAAAGCTTATGTTGGGATTGGAAAGAAATCATCCACTATGAGCTGCTCCAGTCTGGTCGAACGATTGATTCTACACTTTGCTGTCAAAAACTGATGAGATTGAAGCAAGCAATCAAAAAAACAAGCAGAACTGATCAACAGAAAGGGTTTCGTCTTAAAAGAGAACAACGCTAAACCACACACATATTTAATGACTCGGCAAAAACTGGGAGAGCTTGGAAGATTTGTTGTATCCACCATATAGCCCTGACCTCGCACCAACAGACTACCATTTGTTTCGGTCAATGCAGAACTCCCTGAATGGAGTAAAGTTGGCTTCAAGAGAAACCTATGAAAATTACTTGTCGCAGTTTCTCGCCGAGAAACCAGAGTTTTATATTGATGAAATAATGTCTCTGTCGGAAGAATGGTAAAAAGTGGTGGACAAAATAGTAAATATTTGGTTAATTAAAGTCACAAGTACGAGGTCTGTCGCAAAAGAAACAGAACTTTTTAAATATGGGTAACTATATGAAATAAAAAGTTTGCTCTCTTGTTGGCATTTCGTAAAAATTTTAAGACATTTGGATAACTAGAACACACAAACATAGGCAAATATAAAATTTTGTTTTAAACTTGAGGAATATGAAACATTTCAAATGATGAAAAAAGTTTATGGTGATCAACATGAGTGGTTTAAGCGATTCCAAGAAGGTCGTGAGGACCTCTGTGACGATCAGAAGTCGGTCATCTTCAGAAGTCAAAAATGAAGACAATGCTGATTTGTTTTTACGATTCCGAGGGTAATGTACACCGAGAGTTCGTCCCACCTGGCCAAAATGCAATTAATGCTGTGTTTTACCTTGGTGTTATGAAGCGTCTTTGTCACGCATTCGTCGTGCTCGACCACAATACCGTGAGGCAGGATCCTGGCGCCTGCCTGTTGCAAAAAACTCCATATTAACCATTAATCACACCCTACCCACCTGATCTGCCACCTGTGATTTTTACCTATTTGGAAAACTTCATTTGCCCATGAAAGGACACTGGTTTCAGGACATTTCAGCTATCCAAAAGGCGACGACCGATATTCTCAAGAGCATTCAGAAAAATTACCTTAAACACTCATTTGAAATGCTAATTGACCGGGCGAAACGCTGTATCGAAGCACAAGGAAACTACTTTGAATAAAAAAAATATAACTTTTGAAAAATATTAATTTTTTGTTTTTTTTTTTAACAGTCCTGTTCCTTGTGCTACAGACCTTGTATATATAAAAAAAATAAGTTGAAATTTGATTAGAAATACGAAAAGACTTTTTCGACTATCCAATATAATGTTTTCCTTCCTTCCGGCTGATTGAAATCGTTGCACAATTTCGTTAAGTCAGAAAATAGGAAGTAGATTTTATTTTTATATTGACATATTTTATATTAGTGGCAACATTGGTGAAACATATTTTTGAAACTAAAGAAAATCACAAATTGAGGTCAGAGTGGAGCTAGGATTCTCCTTGAATACACTATTCGAATATATGAAAGGTACTTTAATCTTTAACATAAATACTTTATGCTTGTATTTTGGCCTTCATTTCAGAAAATGTGTAATTAATTTTAATAAAAATACATGCCTACTTACAAAGAACATAAAAAGTTCAGCTACTAAAATAGATCAATCAGTCAAAGTCAATAAATGTTCATTAATTATGCCATATCGCTGACACGCTACTATCAATACATAATTATCGAGATTTAATTACTTTCACGCATACCTACACACATATACACACAAAAGTGAGTGTGTATAAGCAAAAGAGAAAATGAATTTTTACCTCCCTCCAAAACGATAAACAGTCATTTGTTGTAATGGCATTCTGCAATAACGGTGACAAGCAAGTCAGTTGCTGCTGCATAAAAGCTATTGCCCCACTTAAGTACACGAGCACATAATGACAAAAGGCATCCGATACCTGCGCATAAGCACATAAGTGTCGCTCTTCATTTTGCCAATGCCTGCGCCCAGCAATTTTTGATTATGCCACAGCCAATAGCACAACGCATGTGTGTGTGTGTGAGTATATGTAAAAGTGTTGGTAGACAGCCACACACATATGCATGTGGGTATAAAAGGCAACTCAAAGTGGCATAATGTGTAAATGGAAATAAGGACAGCACGCAACTGATATGCCGTGCTACCATACTTGCAACAGGGCAGCAACCTATGTGAGCACACAAGTGCAGCCGTCAAATGTATTTACAATGGCCGCCGCCTGCTGACACTGCACTTTGTGACACAAATATTTCAAAAACGAAATCGCATTAAAAAGCAAAAGCAACAACAACTATAGCGCGTAGAGACAAATGTAATGGAGTTGGCTGGGCGTTGCAAGTGCGACAGGCAAGCGTTTGTGGCAGCACGCAGTTGCACTTCAGGTGCAGCAGTTCTACCAATATATATGCGACTGGCAGCAAGACCCGTAAGCACATTAGCAGCAGCACATATATGCATACATATATAAAATAAAGCAAGCTGATGTCTGTCACTGCGTATACGCAACCAGCTGCTGCTTCACAGGCAACCACAGCAAATTGAGAGGTCGCATGCGAAATGCTCGACTGCGAGTGTGCGTAACTGTGTTAGTAACTGTCAAATTGCATTTTAATAAGCAGTACTGACACACACACACACACACACACACAACAATGTGCGTCGAACACTAGCATATCTGCGCAGTGGCAGCAGCAAAATGTAGGCAAGCACTCATATATTCCATTTTACGTGTGTCTGTATGTACACACACATACATATGTATGTATATGCTGCTACTTTCAACTTTTGCAATCAATTGAATTTTGTGGTTTTTGCGGTGTTGCCACATTGCTGTGCGCACTCTGCTGCGGCAACTTCGGCAATGCTATTTTATGGAGAAAATTGCGCAAATGACAAAATGTGTAATAAAAACAAGTAAGAGCGAAAGAAAAGTCAAATTGCAACTCGCTTGTGTCTTCATGCAATAATAGCAAGTAGTTTGATTGATTGTTTATTCAATCGCGCTTATTTTGATTACTTTTTTAAGTGAGTTTTCTATTAGTTAAATGATTGATTTGTATTTTGTCTTTCTCTTTTGGGTTTTGTGTTTGAAATTAATTGAAAACATGGAGACGAGCTAACTTCCGCACCATCAAAGCAGTAATACCCTTCACAGTTGCATTTTTAAAGCATACAAGGGTACAATAAAATCTTTGTCTTCTTTTTGATTGGTCAGTTTGTATGGCAGCTACATGCTATAGTGCTCCGATCTGAACAATTTCTTCGTGGATTGTACTATTGCTTTTGACAATAATCTGTGCCGAGAGTCGAGAAAATATTTCGTCAAATGAAAGAGTTTTCCATACAAGCACTTAATTTCAATCAGTCAGTTTGTATGACAGCTACATGTTATAGTGCTCCGATCTGAATAATTTCTTCGTGGATTGTACTATTGCTTTTGACAATAATCTGTGCCGAGAGTCGAGAAAATATCTCGTCAAATGAAAAAGTTTTCCATACAAGCACTTGGTTGTGATGGTTCAGTTTGTATGGCAGCTATATGCTATAGTGGTCCGATTTGAACAATTTCTTCGTGAGTTGTGCTATTACTTCTGACAATAATTTGTGCCGAAATTCGAGAAAATATATCTTCAAATGAAAGAGTTTACCATACAAGCACTTAATTTCAATCAGTCAGTTTGTATGGCAGCTACATGCTATTGTGCTCCGATCTGAACAATTTCTTCGTGGATTGTACTATTGCTTTTGACAATAATCTGTGCCGAGAGTCGAGAAAATATCTCGTCAAATGAAAAAGTTTTCCATACAAGCACTTGGTTGTGATGGTTCAGTTTGTATGGCAGCTATATGCTATAGTGGTCCGATTTGAACAATTTCTTCGTGGGTTGTACTATTACTTCTGACAATAAGTCTGTGCTGAAATACGAGAAAATATCTCGTCAAATGAAAAGATTTTCCATACAAGCCAAGGGGGTTTCTTGAGCGGTTATTTCAGTTATATACAGATAATCGACTCAGCTTGTCATGCTGTTAGTTTATATGTATATGGGATCTCTGATGTTTTCTTCTATATAAATTTCGTGGTAAATCAAAGTTACAGACTTTTTTTCAGAAAGCTCCCTGAATATTATTTTTCTCTCTATAATTTTTTTTTTTATTTTTCTCTCCATACCCTTTTATTACTTTTCTGAGTATATTTCCTCGCACCAAAATCTGATTCACTACTATGAGCCACAATTAGCAATGATTTCCATGGTCGTTACGTTGAGGTGTGTGAATGTGACTATGAAATTCGGTGTGAAAGGACCACAAAATGCCAATTTGCACCAACTTAAAAGAAATTACAACAATAAAATTAAAACTGTGAAGCGAACTGTGAAGCTAATATCCATATGAAAATCTACATATGAGCACACACACATGCATATGTCTATTCTACACTTTTATGCTTCCAAAAAGCACAACCTTAACAAAATTAACAGTAGATTGAGAGTCGACAGTTATCTCTGTCGGAAAAAGGTAGCAGCTGCATTCCGAGCAATAAAATTCAATTACAGCACGAAATTCAAAATACCTGAGAGAACTGCCGCAAGCAAAAAAAAAGGGGTTCTCGAGTAAGACTTGTCGGGCAAAAAGCGGAAACGCACTGGCACACAGACATTCGTGCGTATATATCAAGATATAGCGTTAAACCCAAGAACAAGCGTGGTTGAGCAATTTTTCGTGCAACAAAAGCAACAACCACATAGCAATGAAATGCTGAATGGCGCAAAAACAAAACCAAAAGTGGTACAATAAAAAAAAGTACCGAATATTGAAAATGTCAAAGCGTTATTGCACTGAGTGTACATGCAAATACAACAACAACGCATTGACAATAACACACGCATAAATGTTGACACAGTCGCCGACACAAAAGGCAAACAAGCAGTTGAGGCTCTAGAGTTGTAGCAGCCAGCCAATTGATGCGTGGACCTTGCATACCTCGGCATACACTGCTGGGCGATTTTAATTGAAGTTTTCATTTCATTTAATTTTGCACTGACAACGAGAACTCCTGGTATGGTATTCTGCGTTGTCTCTTTCTGCTTTCCATTTAGGTTTATATACCTTTTGTGAATTTGTGAAGACAAAGCCGATAAATTTTACGAATTAAAAGAGGTTTGCGTGCTGCAGGGTTGCGCAATAAGTATTAATGGAACGTTGCAGGCATTTTGCGACCTTCTTGGAGTTAATATTGGTTAAATAAAACATAAATTTATCACAGCTGTTATATATTGATTTTTTTAAGCACTTTTCTATTAAAATATGCAATATTCAAAACAACTTTAACAAAATGTTGCCTACATTTAGGCGCTAAAAAAATTGCATATACCAGCAATTTAGACAAGAAAAATACGTGAACTTTCGTTGCACTGAAGCTTACGCCTTCCAAGCTATATTACCCTTCACAAATACAAATTATTCTTTAAGAGAACTTGCTTTTGGTTGGTTAGTTTGTATGGCAGCTATATGCTATACTAACTCGATCTGAACAATTTCTTCGGAGATTGTACCATTGCTTTAAAGAATAATACAAGCCAAATTTCTAGGCGATATCTCCACAAATTAACAAGCTTTCCATTCAGGAACTTCATTCCGATCGTTCAGTTTGCATGGCAGCTATATGCTATAGTGGTTTAATATCGGCGATTCTTACAAATAAACGGCTGCTTGGGGAAAAAAGGACGTGTGCAAATTTTCAGATCGATATCTCCAAAACTGAGTTATGGACTAGCAAACATACTATATACCAACGGACATGGCTAAATCGACTCAGCTCGTCATGCTGATTATTTATATACAAAATATAAAAAAATTTCACTCAGTAATACAGCTACATTCAGCGCTTTCTTTACATTTTGTTTGGTCTTAGCAGCATCTGCTTTTTTTCACAGATTAGAGAAGCTCAGTTCCTAATTTAACTTAATGCAACAGAAGGTGAATTGTGATAATAAAGGTTTATGTTTCACCAAGGAGAAAGTTCAAAACTTAAAATATGCATTTAATATGACTACAGTCTACTATATCAACATTTATTTGGCGAAGCTTTGTTTGTGTAGACACTTTAGAGTTCCATTCATCAGAATCATTTCAAAAAAGTGAAGTTTCGTGAGCTATCAGCAGAGTAGAAATAAACAATAATTCATATCTCAGAATCTGCCTCAAGCTCACTTGCTAAGTTTGAAAGCTAACTGATCCGAGCGCAAAATCGCTACCATTAATACTTCCCAAGATATTCGGCTTTTTAAGTAAGGCTGTATGAAATTTTCATGGATTTTTTATTACATACCATCTATGAAAATTCCATATAGCCTTACTTAAAAAGCTGAATATCTCGAGAAGTTTTAATGATAGCGATTTTGACCTCGAACCTTTTTTGTAGCAAATAAAATTTCCTACAAGTTTGTCATGAACATTTTTTCTGTAGCTCTTGTCATTTACGAGATAAATACAAAAAATGCGAATTTCATGGGAAAAATCAGATTTAGAGCCCCGTACTACATCGCCGGTGTGAGTGACGACTTTGTTGCACTGGGCACTTTTGTAGAGTGAACAATTCTGAGAAATATGCGTCTAAAGTCAAAGCGATGCCATAAAACACCTCTGATCTGTAGGAATTTAAAGATAAAAAATCACGATTGTAGTGTATATTCTATGGAAAATTTTTACATGCCTTGGTCCAGTTCTTAATTTTAATATTAAGGGCTAAAATTTTCAGTGAATTCTTTTTGGGGTATTTCCAAGGAAATTTCGTGACGAGATTGAAAAAAATGAATAGTTAAAAAACAACACCCTATTATACATACATATATACTTCTATTATATTTCAATTAGTTCTAATGGATTTTGTATTAAGATTTTGTGGTTGTGAAGCTGATGAAAAGTAAATAAGCCTAAGTAGCTGCTTCCACAGTCACACATAATTATTTTATAGGAAAATCTTGAATAATTGAATCAATCAATCAGAAATTTATTTTTCGGGCTTAAATTTTACTTTTCAGTTCCTATTAAAATATTAATTAACTAATTATCAAAAAGCCCTTTATCAGTACTAACTGCAATAAAATGAAGCTGCAGTGTTTCTAGGGAAAAAAATTCTAAACACTATTGTTTAATATGAACATAATAAGGATTTTATTTTATTATTATTTATTTTATAATTAATAATTATAATAAATTTATCAACAATAAGATTAGAGAGAACAGTGTGCATGAAAAACCAATCGAAAAAAACACATTTAAAAATATTTGTTAAACATTTTTAGTAGAGCACTTTGATAAAAAATGTTCGCTCAGCATTAAAGTGCACAAAAACAATATTAACCCATTAAGGGATCGGCTCAGTGTGACCCTCTGAAAAATCACTGATTTTAGCGTTTTTTTTATGTTGTAATTAACTGATCGTTCCGGCTTTTTTTTATAAATAAATACATTCATATAGAATACAAAATGATTTTTTTTTTCATGTTTATTTTTAAAAAGGCCTAGGTGCAGCTTCCTTCTGCCATTTCTTAAGCAAAATTTAGCGTTTCTGACGTTTTTTGTTAGTCGGTTAACGCACTTTTATTGATTTTCAACATAACCTTTGTATGGGAGGTGGGCGTTTTTATTATCCGATTTCTTCCATTTTTGAACTGTATATGGAAATGCCTGAAGGAAACGACTCTGTAGAGTTTGGTTGACATAGCTATAGTAGTTTCCGAGATATGTACAAAAAACTTAGTAGGGGGCGGGGCCACGCCCACTTTTCCAAAAAAAATTGCGTCCAAATATGCCCCTCCCTAATGCGATCCTTTGTGCCAAATTTCACTTTAATATCTTTATTTATGGCTTAGTTATGACACTAGGTTTTCGGTTTTCGCCATTTTGTGGGCGTGGCAGTGGGCCGATTTTTTCCATCTTCGAACTTAACCTTCTTATGAAGCCAAGAAATACGTGTACCAAGTTTCATCATGATATCTCAATTTTTACTCAAGTTACAGCTTGCACGGACGGACAGACGGATGGGCAGACGGACGGACGGACAGACAGACATCCGGATTTCAACTCTACTCGTCACCCTGGTATATATAACCTTATATCTGACTCTTTTAGTTTTAGGACTTACAAACAACCGTTATGTGAACAAAACTATAATACTCTCCTTAGCAACTTTGTTGCGAGAGTATAAAAATTTTCTTCAACGCTTATATTTTCCTAAAGAACAATAAAAAAAGAATATTTTCCTAGATGCTCTAGTATTTCTGAAAATTATTTAAATATGAAATTATAATAAAAATTTCTCTGAAAATCTGTAGAAGGATTATATAGAAGCACACCTTCATATGCAAATGCAAATAAAACAAAACAATTTGCGAAATTTATTTACAGTTGCATAATTACCATACAAAACTTTCAATTTTCTAAATATTTTTCATATATTTCCACACAAGTTTTATTTACTACAATTAAGAAATTGAGAAAATTGCTGTCTACATTTGCGAAATCAGATTTGTCATTCATAGACTACGTGCATAGTATAAGAACGAACATGTAAATGCCAGGCATTTGCAACGGTACGGCTTGCATATTTTAATAAATATTACAATAATCCTGCCAACTTGACTCCTCGACACACCGAAATATAATCATGCACTCAACCACGCAGCTGCCCTCATTTTGCTTACAGCTCACAGTTCAACAAATTACCGTTGAAGAATGCAAAACATGCACAATGAACAAATACAAATAAAATTGCAAACAAAAATGTTTAAATTTACACCGCAAATGCAGTTGCATAGTTGCAGGCGCCCACAGCAGTCAATCGCAGCAAAACTGCATGTTTGCATGTGTATGTGTGCGTAAGTGTAATTTTACTTAAACATGTGCGTATAAATATACAATTACTGCCAGGCTGTGGTGTCGAAGGGCGCACAAGTTGCCAACACAAGCACAGCAACAACAAAGGCAATGCATAATTTGAGCGCCGGTTGCATGCTATGAGCGTCTATACATACATACATATAGCAATGCTTGTAGGAATATTTTTGTGCAGCCACAGCACTGTACCCACGCCCCACTACAGCACACTCACGTGGCTGCGTATGTGTGTGTGTGTGTGTTTATGGCGCGTGTGTACTCATAAACGAATTTGTATGTGTTTTGCGCAACCTACCGACATCCGGCCATAATGCAGTGATTGTTGACTGTATAAATAAAATTCGTATGCATGAAAGTAAATACTCTGGCGTGGCGGCGCTACATGTTGCATGCATAAATATTGGAATTTCCATTTTATGATAAAAGACTGAATGCCCGCCGTAAGACAATGCTTTTGCGGATGGAAATGTGTAGGAAAATGTTTTGGAAGTTAACACCAGCAGCATTTGTAAATAATTTGATGCTGGTAAAAGTAAATAAAAGATAAATAAAATATGTAAAAATGCGTGTACATTGTTTAATTAAATTGCTTGTGCAATAAATTTGCAGGCACGTGTAGTTCTGAATTTATTTGGCTTAAAAGAAAACTCTGAATTTTATTTTAAAATATTTTTGGCCCAAAAAAGTTGGTTAAAACATTCACCACAATTTGTAAAGAAAAGACTTTGCACCTAAATGTAGGCAACAATTTTCGCAAAACAGTGATGGAATTGAAATTCTGAAATTATTTCAAGATATTTTTGACCACAAACATTCGCCACAATTTGGAAGAAAAATAATTTGCCCCTAAATGTAGGCAACAATTTTTAGAAAACGATGTTGGAATTGAAATTCTGAAAAAAATTCAAAATATGTTTGGCTCAAAAGAAGTTGCATAAAACAATTACCAAAATTTGTAACAAAATTAGATTTGCCCTAAATGTAGGCAACAATTTCCTCCTAAATGTGATGGAATCCTAAATCAGTGATGGAATTGAAATTCTGAAATTATTTCAAGATATTTTTGACCCAAAAACATTCACCACAATTTGCAAGAAAAATAATTTGCACCTAAATGTACGTAACAATATTCGGAAAACGGTGTTGGAATTGTAATTCCGAAATTATTTCAAAATATTTTTGGCTCAAAAGAAGTTGGATAAAACAATTACCAAAATTTGTAACAAAAATAATTTTACCCTAAATGTAGGCAACAATTTCCTCCTAAATGTAGGCAACAATTTTCGCAAAACGGTGCTGGAATTGAAATTGTGAAATTCACAAATTAAGCTGTAACCGAAATTTGTATCAGAGGACATGAACTAATTTCGAATACATTCGAATATCTTTCTCAATGTACATCGAATTACTCTTGCGTGGACGACTCGCTCAATGAACTAGTTATATTATGTTCCATGGCAAGTCCCTGGATAATTTTTCGTCGCACACAATTTGGAAATCACTGAACTGAATTTCAAACACCTTAATACCTTAAAGTATTCAGCCAAGGGATATTTTCGAAACAAGGTTCCCTAGCTTTTCTGGCAGTTTTAAACGGCTCAGAGAGTGCATATTTGGTGTATGAGCGGCTCTCATCGGCCTCATTGGCATATCCTGGGCATTATAGACAAAAGAAACAAAAGCACTTATTGCCATTTTGCTTCGAAGGTCCCTCAAGGCTCCGAGAACCTAGTTTTGAGACGTTGGCCAAACATGGAGACGCTGAAATTATCTTCTGTATCAACTTCAACTGAAAACGCAGTGTCGCAGAGACCACTTCTGACGGCTTTTTCTCTGCTCACATGCCGATGAGAGATATGTGGACGAGGAGAGTCACGCAAAAAGCTATGAGGGAAGTTGGAGTGGAAGTTTTCTGCCAGCAGCTCCAACAAGCTTAATTGTAGGCTACCGGACCACTGTAAAGGATTTCAGGCAGAACTTGTGGCTATTAAGATAGCAGTAGAAGTTATACTCCGAAGTGCAGCCTCTTCAATGGAGTTCACTTCAATGTCTTCAATGTGTTCACTACAACAGCAGAGAATACTAGCATTGAGCTCCCTAATTGTCTCAAAGTGTGGGCGCCTGGCTATAGCGGTATCGCTGGTTACTGCTAAGGCTATGAGCTAGCAAGAGGGGCAGCGCTTTGCCCCGCCCACAAAGGAAGAGATACAAATTGGATCTTCGTTGTCATCTTGTGAACTAACACTAGACCTGACGGACGACGACCAGCCTCCGGGTGATTGCGAGATTATTTTGCCGTCAGCAGTCTTACCTTCGGCGAACTAGCAGACATAGCATTAACACATTTTTTGATAGGCTGAAAGCACTTTGGCGATTTATGAGGATTCACAACGGATCGACGTTCTAAGCTGTTCAAGTGGGATCCCTGCTAGCATCGACATGTTAACCTAATCTACTAAAGTTTAATCTAAAGAATCGGTTGTTGTTAAGAGCCACTTCAATCTGAAGTTTTAATAAAATTTAAGTTTAAAAGACTTGCTGTGCAAAATCACCATAAAAGATTGTGTGATTTTCCATTTATTGAATACGTGTCGAACCTCTATTTTTTACTTTGAACCTCTTTCACAACTAAAACAAACTTATGTGTGTTTAAATAAAAACAAAAAGCTCGGAATGCATTTCAATAAATACTCAGCCAACTATGTTGACGCGCGCTAAAGTGATGTCTACAAAATAGCTTATTCAATATAGTGTTGTAAAAAATGAATAATATTTCGACAGCATAAACATATTTTATATTTAATAAATTGTACAAACAAAAATACTTAAAATCCTTAAACTCAAAATCAAAAAACAGTTTACTATGGTTTATATTCCTAACAGAATTTACCATAAAGTAAACAACAATTTTTTAATTAAATTCATAGCCGCTATAGCTGCCGATATAAATTGAAAAAAAAAAAACAAAAATAAATAAATACTAAGCACCAACACTCAACGTCGGTCAAGTATTTATGAGTATTTGCGAAATTAAATGGACAATAGCGACCGCCACATATAAAATATTCAATACCTCAACCGACAATGGATAAATTGCCAAAAATAACACAACAGAATAGACCAAAGTGGTATTTGTATTTGATTAAACAATGCAAGTGGGGATTTATGGAAACAACTTAAAAATAAAAAATTCAAATTTGTTATAAAAAATGAATCGCCATCAATAACCACTAATAGTTAAACGCAAAAACGTTTACAGTACGAAGAGTAAGCATGTGGGCTTATATCGCACTTGTTAAGTTAAAGTGTAACAACTCAAAATTTGAACATTTTCAGTAGAGACGAAAAACTGTTTCCGTAAATATTAATAATATATTACAAAGAAAAAAAATGTAATTGCACATCATTAAAAATAATATAACCGTTGTTTCACGAAAATAACAAATTTTTGAGTTATTAGAAATTTTTTTATATATTAACGCAAAAATTCAAAATTTACTTTATGTGATACACTAACGAACCAATTTAATAAAACAGAGACAACTAAAAATGTAACTCTTTATGAGTCGAAAGAAGTCATTTATACGGTTTTTTTAACGAAAGATACAAATCACTGTACGATTTTTTAGGTAGAGATATATGCACATTATTTTCTTGCAAAAAAACACTTTAACTTAACAATGCGATATATAGTATGTAGTCTTATGCATTTACATATGTATAAACATATATGTATGTATGGTAAGTAGCCTTGTATGTCCACACATGCAAGCAAACATATCGGCGCGCCTTCNTTTGGTATGCAACGATATTTATTTGTTTCCCATATTCAAATATGCAGTTTCAGTATATACATATGTAGATATTTATATGGCATAAATATACATATGTGCTGCAGTATCGCATGCGCTTATGTACACGTTTTTCGGTGTGTAAATATGTCAAATACAAAAATGTGCAAGAAAAAATGCGAGCTATTTATTGAGAGGCAATCGCGCGTTAATACTGCGCAAAACTATACGTTTTTATTTTATTTATAGGCAATAGCAATGTGCAGCTTTAGAGGGTTTACTATTAAAAAAATGTGGTAAATGGAATTATGCGGTGAGGGCCTAAAAAAATTTTGTGGTTAAAACAATTGCTTAAATAAATAATAGAATTTATCAGAAAAGTGAAAAATTACAAATTTTTCACTTAAGGAAGAATAAAAAAAGAAATAAGGGGTTTGACTATTTTCAATACAATCACTTATATACAAACAAATATATATATCATCGAGAGGCTTTATATGTTTTATAATGATCCAGAGTGAGTGATTTTATAATATAAAATTTATTACTATGAAATGAGATGACAGCAAATTAGTTATGAGACCAACAACAACTCGCAGATTTCATGTTCAATGTAATGAACCCAAGCACAGCGTTTGAAAGCGGTGTAAAATTTTGGATAAACAATACAGGTTGTACCATAACTTATGTATGTCAATATCTTACTGAAGTTTTTCGCAACAATGTTGCTAAGGAGAATATTATAGTTTTGTTCACATAACGGTTGTTTGTAAGTCCTAAAAATAAAAGAGTCAGATATAGAGTTATGATGAGGCTGAGTCCGTCCGTGTTTTTGAGTAAAATTGAGATATCATGATGAAACTTTATTATATAATATTTATGGGCAAAATCGAAATGCCACGCCCACAAAATGGAGGATGACATTTATGGCCCCGCCTCCTATTAAGTTTTTTGTACATATCTCGGAAACTACTATAGCTATGTCAACAAAACTCTACAGAGTCGTTTCCTTCAGGCATTTCCATAAACAGTTCAAAAATGGAAGAAATCGGATAATAACGACGCCCACCTCCCATGCAAAGGTTATGTTGAAAATCACTAAAAGTACGTTAACCGACTAACAAAAAACGTCAGAAACACTAAATTTTACAGAATAAATGGCAGAAGGAAGCTGCAACCAGGCTTTTTTTAAAAATTGAAAATGGGCGTGGCCTCGCCACTTATGGACCAAAAACCATATCTCAGGAACTACTAGACCGATGTCAATGAAATTCGGTATATAACATTTTCTTAACACCCTGATGACATGTACGAAATATGGGTGAAATCGCTTCACAACCACGCCTTCTTTCAATATAACGCTATTTTGAATTCCATCTGATGCCTTCTCTGTATAATATGTAGTACATTAGGAACCAACAATGATAGCGGAATAAAAGTTTACACAAATACGGTATTTGAAACATATGTATGTAAATGACGGATAATGAAATCTCGATAATCACTTTATCATGCGAGAGTATAAAAGGTTCGGTGACACCCGAACTTAGCCCTTCCTTACTTGTTCAGATATTGAACTGAAATTTTGCACACGTTTTTTTCTCCCCAAGCAGCTCGTCATTTGTCGGAATCGCCGTTATCAGGCAACTAAATAATATAGCTACCATACAAATTTATAGATCCAAATAAAGTTCTTGTATGAAAAACTTTTTTTGTTGAGAAGTTAACTTCAACAGACTTGGTAAAAATCATTAATCAAGGCAATAGTGTAAGCTGCCGACAAACTGTGCAAATCGGTCCACTTTAGCATATAGCTGCCATACAAACTGATCGATCAAAATCTAGTGCCTGCATGGAAAACTTTTTGTTTGAGACGATATCTTTACGAAATTTGGCATAAACATTTTTAAAATTTTTTCACAATTTTTATGATATAAGAAATGTATTTTCTCACTTTCGAATAAAGTACTATTTCCAAACTAATGTCTTTACTCTTTATTTAAGCTCCAAATGTCATCAAAAAAATGTGTACTATAGTTTAATTTCTTAATTTAATCATAATAAAGCCACCACTTACCTTAACTAACTATCGTTCAGCAGCATTCATGTAGGTAGTTATACAGTGAGGGTGTGCTTGATCACAACATCTATTTTTTGCATAAATCTTTAACACCTTGATAGCCTGCAAAAAAACAATTATAATAATAATAAATTATAAATTTGCCATAAAAAATTAAGCACACCGATACATATAAAACGTGCATATAATTTGTATAGAAAGCTGCAAAAATATTTCGCTGAGTGCACTCGCCCAAGCAGTGTACTTAAAAAGTCACTCATACGCCACCGCCAATAATATTTATGCTCTTGTTATTGTGTGTGCGCAAGTATGCGCTTATGCTATTATCTGACTATGCCGAGCATGCCCGAGCACTTGTTATGCCTGTAACCTCCATAAACATAACGCCTTCTCATCGAAGTACTTAACTTTAAGTAGCCACAAGCATCAACATGTGCACAAACACACATACACATGCATAAGTGGCGCAATGGAGAAGTGCTTCAGAAGGAGAAACGAAATTCCATTTTACTTTGACATGCAGTTCCGAGTCTATGTGTGTGCCAAAATGCATGCAGATGCACCAGCAGCGTTGGTGGACGTTCCCGTTATGCACTAAATGTGCTTACTTATTTGGAAAATGAGCATTTAGTGTGATTACAAGCACAAAAAGTCTGTTCGCCGCACCGAAATTGCAAGTCAAAGGTTTACGATGCAAATTTTCCACATGAGCGAAGGGAAATTATTTTAAGAAAGTCGCTTAAAAATGCAGTGGAGAAAAATAATTTGGTTGGTATGTATATAGAAATCATCATTTTTATAGTTTTACTAATTTAAGCATAATATGTATATTAAATTTTAGTACAAAAAATTATTGAAAGTATATAAAAGGGTATTCGATTCGCCATATGGTATCTGCTCGCTGTCTTTCAACGCTGTTCTATCGTCAAAAAATGTATATGAGAAAACAGTAGCAAAATCAACGAGTTGAATTCGTTACTCACTAAATGGTTATAACCGATCTCTTCATTGTCATAAATTTTTGTTAGCAGCATGTGCTGCCATTATGTTTGCACATTTGGTAGGGTTTGTTCGATTCACAACTCTCTAACCCTTGGCAAGGTCGTTTAAGTCATCTATTTTATTTAGAATGTATATGCGTTTTCTGCAAACTCCTAAGACAGTATGGAACTCCTTGTAACGTTACCAAAGCACACATTTTTATTCAAATCTCATTTGGAACTTGGCAAATGACCGTCAGCAGTGACGGAAAAAAGTTTAACCTGTCACTCCCAACTGAGCCAAAATTATGCAGAAATTATGTCCGATGCTATAACCGCACATAGTACCTTCGATAATCTCCTAAATATAAAAGATAAATGTTTTTTAAATCTTAACATTAATGCATCGCTAAAGATATCCAAAATATAGGTAACTCATGCTAAATAAGTTTTGTACTAATAAAGTCGTAGTAACGTCACTTTCTGGTGGCGACACATACCCGCAGAATAAGGCTGACAAATCGAGAACGCTGCAGGAAATGTCTAGAGCAAGGCACCATGGACACAATGGCAAGACTACGTTCTAAACAACTGGGGTCCCCACTGAAGGAGTTATCGATAGTGAGGCCGCAAAGTCTGTTGAAATTCGCGTCAAGCACAGACATTCTAAAGGATGACAACTCCTAATGGACCTAGCAACTAAACTCCATCTGGTATCGGGTTATTGGCCTACCAGATTACCTTAACCTAACCTAACCTAAAGTTATATTGTCAACTGAGAATTCTTAAAGGTATATTTGAAAGAAGCACATGTTTAAACACCATAAACTCAAAACAATGCCCGTCGAATAAGAATCAAAGAATTGAACAATTTTTAGTATTTTCTTACTTCGCTGATCTGCTAATTGAAGTCAACAGCCCCACTTCCTCAAAATGGTAGATTCGAATCAGAAGGAGCTCATTATAACTGTATACACCCGTTCATTGTGAAACATTTTGAAAGAAGAACCCAACTCCCAAATCCAAGTCCATTGAAGCTCAAATATAACAAGCTATGTATTATTTATTGTTGTTTTACTATGCTGACTTAATGCAGAAGTCTTTTGACATGCCTGAGCTGCACTGAAATGTTTACAGAAGGCTTTGTAGTGACACGAAACTTCCTTCTATGATGCTCCTGTAAAGAATATGTTTCACGTGCTTCGCTCAACTTATGGTCTATAAAATTCGCCTACTGAGCGTACTATTCGCAAAACCATCACCCACCTTGAGACCCAGAATTCATTATCGAATAATATACGACTGAATAGACCACGTCCAGCATCCAGTGAAGAAAATGTAGCAGTCGTAGCTGAGAGTGTACAGAAGACCGTGGAGAGTCGATTTGGCGCCTCACGCAGCAACTCGGACTGACTTTTGGAACGACTTAAATTGAAACGTACCAAATACAGCTTGAACTGAAGCCGCTCCACCTTCGTAAGCGTCATCGCTTCGTTCTATGGGCTCTTGAGAAGTTCCAAGAAGATCCGACGTTTTCGAGACAAATTTTATTTAGCGATGGGGCCCATTTCTAGATCAATGGGTATGTAAACAAGCAAAATTGGGACGAAAAGCAACCTGAAGTGATTCAAGAGCAGAAAAAGCAGCGTTTGGTGTGGTTTGTGAGCCGGTAGAATCATGACCATGAAGCCATGATAACCGACTATTTGATGCCTGAAATTGAAGCTCGTGAACTCGGCGACATTTGGCTTCAACAAGACAGATGTGTGGACAATCCTACTTCGATTGAGGTCTGAGAGCAAAACATCATGCGTGTCATTCCCCAATTATCAATGGAAATGCTCAAACGAGTCATCGGAAATTGGACTCAACGGAATTTGAAGAGATAATCTTCAAAAAATAAATGCCAAAGAATGTTCTTTCGAATGATAACGGGTTTTCTTCTTCGATAGCACTTAGTACCACATAAAATCCCTTCTTTTTCTAATTTTAGAAAGGTGGACTTTAACTTTAATGTTGCCTCATTTTATAACACTCGTTAGTAAAACATTTTAGGGAGCCAACACTCTAACCTTTACACACTGCAAGTTAATGAGTATCTAGCGCTCTATTGACGACATGCCGTTATTACTCAACAGCAAGCATATTTATGATCTCTATTTATTTGCACCCTAACTTTTTAACACTTTTTACGAACTCGCAACATGCAAACACGAAAAAAGGAAGAAACCAAAAAATTGGATTTTTATGAGTTTTACGGTATTGCCACATAAATGCTTCCTTAGCGCGTTCACGCTAACAACACATAACATAGCGCCGCATCACAGCACATCACAGCACATCACGGCACTTCACCTTATGCTCCTTGTTGGCGCTTGGCTGCACATACATTCGCGGGCGGAAGTTCAAATTGTGTAGCGTCGGTTTTATATGCGAACGCATCGTTGCTGCCACGAAAGCCATAAAAAATGTAATCGCCCACTAAAAAGGCGATGGCGGAGCAAAAGTGCATAAGCGGCAATGCAAACGATTTATGTGAGTGTTGCTGCAATAAAGGTAGGCATTATAGCGGCTTGCGCACTTAGTCTGGCGATTTTGTGTTTTTGTAGCACGTGCACAACAAACAACAAGAACATGCGCTGGCATAAAATTTTTACGCTTTCTAAATTTCTGATTTACAACTGACGGTGGCGTGTTTGGCTGCATTTGGTGGCAGTGAAGTCGAATTTTTGGTGACCACTACATAAGTGTGTAGTTGTTGTAAAAGAAATAACGGCTATTTCATGGCATGCAACAAATTAAAAATGAAGTGGTATGAGGAATTAATTACAGTTTTACAGTAGTTTTTGTTTTTGTTGGCGTTGATTATTTGTTGTTTTTACAAAAATTTGTTGGAGCTGAATGTTTTCCACCAAAAAAAAACAAATTAACTTAAATTTACTACACATGACCGCTCTTCAAAAAAAAGAATTCCCAGGAAAGGAATTGAGGTATGTAACCGGTCAATAGGTCAAATGAAAAGTCCCCGGCCTGATATCCATATGATTTTTAGTTAGCCTTAACCTTAAAAAGGCGCGGTGGACACCCAGAAATGGTTGTTAGCGACGAAAACTACAAAATTATCCACAAAATATTTTGAATGACCAGTCCTCAACGTACCAGCTATTCTTTCGACCTTTCCGAAAACCAATGGTTTTGCTTGCAGCTTTCCGTAAGCAGTCTGAAATGGCGTCCTACAGTTCCCTTATATCCTGTTGCGGATGAGTGTTCTCAGAAAGCTGGAGTGCAAGTCGATTCGAAAACCGTTTCGCTGTCAGTTGAGATAGTAACTTTTCGACGTCGTACCTTCCCTGTATTTGTTGACGGGCGTGCTTTGCAGTACAATGACGAACGCATATCTTTGCTAGAACAAAATAGTGGTCCGAATCGATGTTACATCCTCGGAGCGTGCGTACGTCAAGAACACTAGAGACATGTCATCCATCTATGACAAGATGAGATGAGTAGATGAATTTTCTTATGCTGGAATCTCATACTACAGATAACCATATTTCCGGCCCGGCGACATCGATCTGCCTCAACCCATTTGAGGATATTTCATCATGGAGTCTGAATTTACCGACCGTTGTGCCAAAGATACCCTCTTAGCCCACACTGGCGTTTAACCCGCCAAACACGATTTTGACATCGTGGCGGGGACAACTCTCAAGCCATCTAAGCGCTCCAAGCGCACTTAGAAGGCATCATTGGTCACATCTTCCTTCTCCTCCGTCGAGCGGGGCGCAAATCAGTATTATCATATTATTGTTCAAGATAACAGGCACTCTAAAAATATCAACTGAACTTTTGATCATATCATTCACGAAAATTGGATATCAGAAAGCTTTGTACAAAGTGGATGCTACGCGAGCTCCCTTTTGACGAATAACAACAACGAGTTGATGCTACGCAGCAGTGTTATGAGATGTTCAAGCATAATATAACTAAGTATTTGCGTCGATATGTGACAATGGATGAAACATGGCCCCAACACTTCACTTCAAAGTCCAATCGACTGACATGCGAGTGGACCGCACACGATGAACCCGAAAGCGTGGAAAATCTCAACAGTCGGTGGACAAGGTTACGCCGTCTGTATTTTGGGATGCGCATGGAATAATTTTTATTGACTACCTTGAAAAGGCAACGACCATCACCAACATAGCGTTACTGTACAGTTTGAGGTAGGAAATAGCCGAAAAACTGCCGCATTTATAGAAAAGAAAAGTGCACTATCATCAAACCAGTGCACCGTGTATCTGATCAATGAAAACAATGGCAAAATGAATGGGCTGCGAATTGCTGCCGCATCCACCATATTCTCCAGATTTGGCCCCCAGCGACTATTTCCGGTTCTCAGATGTCGAAAGAATGTTCGCTGGGAAGAAATTTTCATCGAATGAAGAAGAGACCGTCGAAACTGTGGCCTATTTTGAAGCAGAGAACAAATCATAATACAAAAATGGTATCAAAAAATTGAAGGATCTACTGATTATAGGTGTATAACCCTTGAAGGGAACTATGTTGAATAACGAATAAACGAAAATTGCCAAAAATAAAAAATTGTTTCATTATGGTAGGCCGGGAACTTTTTCACATTTTCTAAGAGGGTTGGTAAAAAGATCTAGGATTTCCCAAAGAAAAACAAAAAAATAGTGGCTTTTGGCTTAAAGTACACTTGGGACTCCTCAAAAACATTATTCATAGGGAAGCATAGCGAAAAAAATCATTCCCTGTCTAATCCGCTGTAGCATTGCAGCATTCATATAAGTTGGCTTTATTACGCGCACTTTAATGCACAATTCTAGCCTCGTTCTAAAGAGAAAAAACTCAACATTTCTTCACGTTCAGTAAGCTTCTAAAACCGCTCAAAATACCAAAACACCAAAACGAAAAACTAAAAACTCCCTTGCCACCCCACTCTAACTTCGCAACCCCAGCTAAAATCCCCTTTGTTGAAACTTTAAGCCAAAAGTTAATCAAAGCAATCAGCTGTACAAACTGACAAATTCATATTTCTGCACGCCATAACACTAAACTCCGCTCACACTCACCATAGTAATCATGTAAAAGTCTCTGTCCCGCAGCTGCTGCATCTAAGGCATTAAGTAATTTCGATACGACGTGTCAACAACTCCAACGCACCCAGATGGGGTTGCATGAAGACGATAAGACTAATGTTTTTCGACACTGAACTCAGAAGGGTTCGCAAGATGCAAGACGCAACATTCTTATGCAATTTTCCCTTAGCTTTCATAAGTGAAATGCACTGCATATTTCATACCCGTACTCGTTAGACAAATTGTTGTAGCTTCAGTTTATGCTCCCTAATTTTACCCATGTAAAGTAAATTGAAAACCTCAGACACCAAAATGTGATCAACTTCTCCTTTACTGTGATCAACCAGTGTCTCTAAAACGACGGTGAGGATCAAATACTTGGGATATCATCGGCGCTTGAGTGAACTATGTAAGACTGCTTTATAGAACATGTTGAACGTATGAACCAAAAGATTGATCACAGGAGATGTAGTAATCTCTTTGTCCTCAGTAAGGCTAAGCTCTCTTTAGTTGTGGGGCTTTTAATAAACCATTACCCTTTTGGCGTCCTCAGCCACACTCGGATATCCTCACACACTTTGATTTCATATCGGATCACTTAGATCTTGGAATCGCCAACCGAACTCTGGCGGCTGCTTCTCTGACAATCACGGAGCTATGGTGGGCAAAGCTATTGAAGGAGAGGGCAGTTAGAATGAGTCTGCTTGGAGTGGTTTACTGTCAGGAGCTCCAGCTTCAGATTTCCTGACTATTGCAGTGTCTTCCAAGCCGAACTAATGCGCCGCAGTGCATACTCCTTCAGAGAAGTGACCATTCACTCAGATAGCAGAGCGGCGTTACTAGCCTTGAACTCATTTACAGTGCGTTCAGGGTTGGTCAAGGAGTGCCTAACCTCGCTATCAATAGTATAGAGTGTATTTGTGATAAGACTCGTAGGGGTGCCGGACCATAACGGAATCGCAGAAAATTGTAAAGCTGATGAGCTAGCAAGGAAAGGCACCTTAGAACCGCTATCGGTTGAATGGGAGCAGGTCGGTGCTCTCGCATCCTCGTTCTACTACTACTAGACAGCTGGGCTTCGCGGAAGCAAAAATTGCCAAAAGAGTGAGGTTCAAAAGTAAAAGTCGAACTATCGAAATGATATTTTTATTTTAGTAAACATAATTTTTAAGATTTTTTCCTTTTTTGGCTAGTCCATACGAAATAACTGTCCAAAAAACTCAGGAACATAAAAAAAATTTATAAAAGGATACGAAAATCTCAAGAAAATTGTTCATCACTTTTGTGCTGACTATGAAATACTTTAATCCATAAACCATATTTTTTGTTTAATTTCGAAACTTTTTTCACCACTCATTATCCCTACATCCAAAAATTATTGCTTAAATATTTCAATAAATTAAATTAAATTCACGAAAACCAAACAAAGCGCTTTCAATCAAACTTAAAGTGTGCAACACCGCACACAGCTGCCGTTAACAGCCACACCACAACATGTTGCGGTGAATTTCATGGAAATCACCACAATCACTTTTTGGCATATGCTCACAACAAAAAGGCAATAACATTTAAGATATTTTTCACGCTCGCCCGCTTAAACGGTATTATTATACATGCCTTGTGGCAAAGCACACACACACCCACCCACCTACACCAAACAACAACAACACAGCGTTTGATGTAAGCACAAGTTAGTTGAGGTCAATTTATTTGCCACAGTTCGGCAAAACTTGGCGCGTCGCCAGCTGATGGACTCGTGCAGAATTTTGACTTTGTTTGGTGACAGCGGACTCCACGGCGTGTCAGCAACAACAATAATTCGACAACTTTTTATAACAATTTTCTCAAAATTTATGTTCATGTTATTTACCGTTATGTACTTGTTGCCCGCATGCCCTTGACAATGAAATTCAATTTCGTACATAATAAATAACTGTAGTAAATATAAATGTGTGTGTATATGTAACTAACCTTTGCCATTTCTTCTTCTTTTCCTTGCAGGTATGTATTGGTGAATTTCCGGTGAGCCATTCTTTACATTTATTACAGGAGTTTGGGTAAATATTTTATATGGAGTGAATAGTGGCACATAAATTTTCGATATTTTCTCGGTGATTTGACATTTTTAACACAGTGAGATGACAAGTGGTTTGGAAATTTACGGGGAGGTTGTATTGAAAAATGTATATCAAGGTTTTCAAATAAAAATCACACATAATTATATTTATTTATATCCAAAATATTAATATAACGTTAATACCAGTCACCAATGCGATTTATATTGTAATTATATTCAAATTAATGCTTTCACACCAAATGGTGATACATACATACATTAGGGTGGGATAATTTACATGGAACCAAAAAAAAACGGAAAAATCGTGTATTCAGGATCATTCTGAACAACTTTGTCTAAAAGACTATGGATCTACAACCGGTTTCGAGACAGCGATTGTTAAAGCGAAGCCTTTTAGGGACCATAAAAATTTGTGTCAGTTTTTGAGATATTCGAATGAAATTTAATACGTAGGTGCAATTTGATTTTCTATTCATCATATGTCGAAATCGGTCAGATCGGACAACTATATCACGTATCTCCCATACAACTGATTACTCAGATTTTTTAGATTTTTTGAATTTCGCCTTAAAAATCGCTCGAAACCAGTTTAAGACCCACAGTCTCTTAGGCAAAATTGTTCAGAATGTTACTTAGTACATATCCCACAAACACGATTTTATGGAAAAAAATCGACCCGCACTAATCTACATATAATATCAATATTCATATGCATTTGTGACAATTAATGCTTCAAATTAATGAGACAATGAAATATATAGCTTTTAAAACAATTTATCACACACTTTGCTCAATAATTACAAGCATCAATAAATATTAAATACCCATTATTTATCAATCTGTATAGTATATAGCACACGCATGTCCACAAAGTATTTGAAGAACTATTTTTATTGCATTTACGTATGTGGTGCTCACGTTTTGGCTTAACGCCAAATTAGCTGTCTAAAAAGTACATATGCACACACACATACGCACACGTACATATACTGCTTACTGTTGCTAAGCGAAAGTAAAAACAAAAGAGCTTAAGGTTGGCATTTTTGTATTGTTTTTATAGAACTTCAAGCAGACAGCGACGAAAGCAAATTTTTGCGTGTTTTTAAACGCACGTACTTTTGAAAAAATTTACGAAATTAAATGCGAAAGTAAAGTTTATTTTAGACTGCAGTGCAGCAATTTCGGATGAACTTGAACAAATCGTATTGTGATTGTGAGAAGCATTGACTTAAATTGTGGTCAAAACCCCTTAATTTCACACAAAAGTGCATATCGTCACCGAAAATGCGAAACAACGTATGTCAAAAAGATCGAAATTGTGTTTTTTATTGCTTACAATTCACTACATCATATTACCTATATGTATGTACATATGTGGCATACAATTTTCAACTTCTGCTGTCAGGTAACCAATATATAACCGTTTGATAACCAAACCTCAAACGTTTTATAACCGCTTTATAGCAAAAACTCAAATTTTGTTTTATGAGTGGTCCCTACTATAAAGCCTTTTCTTCGCCGTTATCATGAAAAAAAGCGAAATTGACATTGTTTGCTTAGGATTATATGCAGCATAAAATTAACAGCCTCTGTTGTCAGTTATAACCAATATGTAACCAGTAAATAACTGTTTTATAACCACATTATAACCAAAACTTAAATTTTTTTTCAAAATGAGTGCTTTCTCTATCCTATGAAAAGTGATCTTACGTTATTTTGCATTTTAGGTGAGGATAGGTTAATAAAAATAAGAAACGTAGCAATTAAAATAATTTATTATGTTTTTCAAGTGCACAGCGGGCCATCAAGTGGTCGGAACGTTTATTTTGGTAATTAAGCAGCAATACGATTTTTTGGATTTTTTCTATTTTAAATAACTATACAATCTTTCAAATCTACATATATATAGTTGATGGTAAATATTTGTTTACAGATTACAATGCAGATAATCTCTCTTTGCCAATAACTATTATTACAGTTATTATTATTTTTTCGATAAAAACAACGGTCGCCTCGAGCAAAATACGGATTTTTTCCAATAATTTCCTTTCGATATAAAATTTAAATTTTAATTAAGAAAAATCTATTTTTGGTTCAAATTTTTACAAAAAAAAAATAAAAATTTTGCTGAAATTTGACGAAGCTTTTAATAGTTGTAATTGCAAAAAAATGCATTCGCACATGTAAATTATGTCTCGATGAAGTGTGTAAAATATCGTTAAGATTGATGGGATAGTTCGCGAGGAATCTTGACAACCGACTTTAACACCACAGTTTCGAGAAAAATACGTTTAAAGTTTTAATTGAGTACAGATATATAGAAGACCTCGAGTGCGTAACTTTTCAAGACTGTATCTCTAAAACTATTACTCGGATCAATTTGAAATAGTAAGAAAATATTCTAAAGATTTTATAGAAGTAAATATGACAACAAAAATAACGATAACCCATGTTACCCCATAGACAGCTGATCTTATTTTAGCTTGGTCATAAACCAATTTCAAAGTTCTGAACAGTCTGATCTTTGAATAGTTTTATCTTCCCAAAACCTTTTTCCGTTTGAAAAATATTAACTTTAATCATCATAATTCTTCGCAAACTGCTTGTTTTAAGACACATCTGAGGCGTGAAATGATGAAAAATATAATTTTAACTTTTGCCGATCCGATAGTCCATACCTTTAAGAATGCCATACTTCAGCTCCATCAGTTAATTTTTGAGAGCGCTTTTCTCAAAATAAAAATTTAAAATTAGCTTAAAAACAAATGATGTTTATCACTATCAAATTTTCTCCTGCAATTTGTGAACATGTTTTTTAAACAGTTTGATCTTCCCAAAACCTTTTCCGTTTGAAAAATATTAATTCCAAACAACATTATTTTTCGCAAACTTCTTTATTTAAGGGGCATCTGAAGCGTGAAATACTGAAAAATCTATTTTTTTTTTTGTTTTTGCATATTCAATTGCCAATACCTTTAAGAATAATAAGGCCAGTGGAATATGTAGCTTCTCATCCGACTGAAGGCTAGGTATTCGCATAGATAATGTTTCAGCAACTCATCATCCTCCGCGTACGCCGATTCCGACGAATCCATTATTTCCATATTCTGAAGGTGGGATCTTAATAGTAAATGCCCTGTGATGAACTCTTCCATGTTGCTAAGCTCTCTATTGCCCAAAAATAGAAGCGTTTTAGTCTCCCCACCATCAACACAACCTCAAAGTAACTTTGTGGTGCGACCTTGGTTTTTGTGTCCCAAGATCTGAGGTGTTCCTCTAGGGTTCACTCCTTCAAACAAGCCTTAAAGAAGCTGAATGAACTGAATAGCCTCGGGGAGCTTAGAGGGATTGTGTCTCCGAGCGGCCCAACAGGTCTGCCTTTCTATTTCTTTCTATTCCTATATGACCAGGTACCAAAATAATATTAACTGTGTTTCCTGCTAAAATTATATTAATTGCCTTCTTGCATAACCTAACGCAATGAGACTTTGTATTGGCAATACGGAGGGCCTTAATTACCGCTTGGTAATCCACCAGAATGTTTATGAATTTGCTGCTTAGAGCAGAAGCCCAATTGGCACCTCTTGTTATGCCCAAAATACCGGCCTGAAAGACCGAATTGTAGTCATTTAGTTAGAAGCTACATTCCATGTATGGATTACTACAGAAAAAGTCTGCTCCTGTTCCTATTTCACCCTTTGATCCGCCAGTGAATATGTAGTTTTCGCCGTAGGAACTGTCAATCACAGAACTTTTGGCGCAATCTGCTCTACTGGGGAATCAAAATGATGTGTTTAGTCCCACGTGGGTATCTTTTACTCGGTCACATTGCCAGCTTAACCCGAGTTCATTAACAAAGCCGAGTACGATGCCAGGTCTGTGTTGTCGCCGAGTCGGACTCCAATGACCTAAAATCATAAACTGTCTCAAACATCACTTGAATGTGTCAATGATAACCTCCAGAGACTTTGTTAAAGAAGATTTCATTGCGTCCTTAATCCCCAGGACAAACCCGTTGTACTTGTACTTTAATACAGCACTTTTTGATCAATAATATAATGTTAGTATGAGGCGGATGACGCTTGTATAAAGCCAATAGACTATGGGGGTCGTAAACCCCTTTTTGGCTCTTCTACAATTAATATTGCAACTTTTTTAATTGCCAAAAGTCGCATTTTTTAGGATGCCACTCTAGATGTTCTCCTTAACAATTGTTTCTAATAATTTTTATGAAGTCTTCCAATATTTATAATTTCCCTGTGAAAATTTTTTTTAGTAAATCAACATCAACATTAATGACCGGAAATATTAAACAAACTTAACCTCAAAAGACATCTCCTTTAAAGATGAAAGCCCTCCACCTTCATTAATACAAAAGTGCTTAATTTAAATAATATCCGGTGACATGAAATGCCGTATTTACGATAAGTAATTGCTGGCATTTTCATCTTTCTCATCTTGCTAAAAATTGTCTAAGAGCCATTATGAGATTACAATTTAAGGTCAACAACAGCACTTTTCTGCCATAAACAAAACAGAAAACGAAAAAAACGTGAAGCGAAAGAAACTGGAAAAAGCGCATGCCGGCACAAAGCAACAAGAAATATTTCGCAAAAATGCCAAAATCTTGTAAATGTTAATTCAATTTGCCTGTCTTATGCAGAAAGAAGAAGAAAAAAAATTCGAGGGACTTCTTAGAAAAGCGAATAATTTCGATGGAAAAAATTAAAGCAAATGGAATGTGGAGCAGACCGGAAATTATCTGAGTGTTGTAAAATAGCATATTACATTATGCATAGTACATTTTTTTGTGTGATTTTATTTTTTGCAACTTTTTGTGGCAACTTATTCAAAGTGCCGCTCAAATGGCAACTCAACATGGCAATGCCACTCAGCGGTTAGTTGCGCATCCGCTGGGAAATCAAGAGCACGGCATAGAATGCAATAAATAAGTGGCTTAAATAAAATACAGATGGCTTTTAGAAACAACAACAACAATAAATAAAGTGTGGGAAATGCTAAAATGGCAAAGTAAATGACTAAAAGCACACAAAAGACGGAAGTACGGGTAAAATAGAGATGATTACTGAAACATCATTGCAAAACGTAAACACTTAACTTCGGCTGCACCGAAGTTGTTATATCTTTCACAGTTGCATTTTATGTAGTATAAAAGGTTATAAAAAAGTACTTTTTTTGATTTTGATCAGTCACTTTGTATGGCAGCTACATGCTATAGTGGTCCATTCTAAACTATTTCTTGGGAGATTGTAGTGCTGTCTTAGACAATAATCTGTGGAAAATTTCATGACGAAATCTTATCAAATAAAAAACTTTTTCATACAGAGGACTTGATTTTGCGCGATCAGTTTGCATGACAGCTATATGTTATAGTGGTCCGATCTTAACAATTTCTTTAGAGATTGTAGCGTTGGACAATAATCTGTGGCGAATTCCGTGAAGAAATCTTATCAAATAAAGGAGTTTTTCATACAAGGACTTGATTTTGCGCGATCAGTTTGCATGACAGCTATATGTTACAGTGGTGCGATATTAACCATTTCTTCGGAGATTGTAGCGTTGTCTTGGATAATAATCTGTGCTAAATTTCATGAAGAAAAGTTGTAAAATAAAAAACTTTTTCATAAAGTACTTTACTTTGATCGGTCGCTTAGTATGGCAGCTATATGCTACAGTGGTCCGATCTAACCTATTTCTTCGGAGATTGTAGCGTTGCCTTTGACAATAATCTATGGCGAATACTGTGGAGAAATCTTATCAAATGAAAAACTTTTTCATACAAGTACTTGATTTTGATTGATCAGTTTGTATGACAGCTATATGCTATAGTTGTCCAATATCGGCGATTCCGACATATGAGTTGCTTCTTTTGGGGAAAAGTGCTAGACCAAAATTTCACATATATTTCTCTACTGTAATACACCTTATTCAAAGCTTGTAAAAGCCTCATTTGCGGCTACTTCCGTTGTGTGGCGCGATATTACAGCACTGCTTGCATTTCCAGCTGGCTAAGCAGACACGGCCGCAACAGCAGCACGCCAGCGGCAATTACGGTGAAGGTGAGCGACGAAATGTGTGTTATCTGTGTAATATGCTCATCTCAGCGCCAGCACAAGCATCATAATCACCGCCAACACATCATTCTTTTTCATCATTAATATCAGCGTCGCAACGCAATACATGATCATCATTATTATCATCATCATCATCACCACCACCATCATTATCATCACAATCTTCATTACCATCATCATTATCCCATATCCACTATGACCCTTCACACACCAGTAATCTTATGGCTGGCTAGCTCTCGGTCTCTTTGTCTGTCTGGCTAGTTGGCTCTGGCTACCACTCGCTACCTTTGCTGACATCGTCATTAATTAAAAAGTCCACATTGTAAATTAAAATTTACAATCGCACCACTTTGCGCTGTTTTACTTCCTTCCTGTCAGCTGCGGCGCGCTTTTGCCTGTTGCGGCTTTGCGATTTTTTTTCACATTTTATATTTTATTTCACTGCTTTTCCCTACTCAGCTATTAAATATGAGCGCGCTTAATGATTTTTTTTCCTCTACCTTTGGTTAATGCACGGCTTATTGTAGTTTTCCCTCGTTTACACTATTGTTTTTGGTCTTATTTTGCTTTCGCTTTTCCCGTGTGAAAGAGTAATTTATGCGTACATGCCAAAAAAAAAAAATTAACAGAAGTGCATATTTTTTCGCTCTTCATTTGTTTGCACTTCTTTCTCTGGTCTGCCCAAAGCAATTTCTGCATTCTGAGTTACTTAAATGCAGTTGGCAGAGGCTGGAACAACAGCGTTCAGTATATAGTGGATGTTATACCTAGATAGATAGTCGACGATTGCATCGTGACCTTATCTCTTGTCTCTTGTGCCCTATATCATAAAGTAGTTTTGCAGAGTTGCATTTTAATGCGGAGAACTGACTGCCATTTTTGGTGCTCAAGGCGCGAGTTTTTACTAACATATTAAGTCTTTAATTAGGTTATCCTTGGTTTTGGATAGTTCAGAGGTAATGCTCGAAAATTCCACGAACAAATGCGGCGATTAACAGAAGGTTTCAAGACCGGAGCATGCTTCCTAAAGCGTGAAGGAGAACAATTCGATAACATTTTCCTTACCCCCAGATGAAATTGTCTATATTAGATGTGTTTTTAGGGCTCTATACCGATCTGACCTCTTAAAATAATTAATTTCTTTTCAATATTGTTGCGATGGTATGACTTCCTTGAATGCTGACTTACTGAAAGATTTGAGAGATTTCCCACCACAGATGTACATAGAATACAGTCACTGTTATTATTACGAGTTTAGAAGCGCGGAAAACCACATTTAAAGTTTTTCTTTTTCAAAAAACTGTAACTTCAGCATAAAGCAAAAATAATTAAAGTTTACATTTACAAAAAATTCTCAAAATATATTAACTTTAAATCATAAATCAAAAATGATTAAAGTTTGCATTAAACAAAAAGAATTACGCATCGCGTAAAAGAAAAATCCACGCTACCTCCCTTGAAGACTTACAACAAGTCGAGTAATCAAATTCCAAGCACACAAATGTAAATCTATTTCTAAAGCCATTTACGCGTAGAGTTACTCACTTCTCACTTGATTTAATGATTTTTTTATTTGTTTACGAGCAGTAGTGTAGCAAAGTGTAACAAAGGAGCAGATGAAAATAATGCAATAAGTTACGTATACGCCACGTGGCACGCACAGTGAATGAACGAAGCTAGCATGTATGCTGGTAAGTGCATTGTGTATGTGAGTTGCGCGCATTTTCTATATGTATGTGTTTAAGTGGAGGTATTTTTCAGGAATACTTGCAGATTTTCAGTTGCAAGCAACACTTGAACACATTTTCAAGCGGTATTAACCTATGCACCTATAGGCAATGTATGAACTATATGTGTGAACTATTTAAGCTCCTACATATATATAATATATATAAAAATTTGTAAATATGAGCAAGCAGAAAGCTAAAGTTGTAAGAACAATTTAACAGGATAAAACACTAGATAAAGCTTCTGGCTCAAATATATCGAATTATTTTAATTAATAATATTCAGCGGAATACTTTTTTAGCTTGGATTGCTTTTTGCTTTTATCTATATTTTCGTTATTTAACTTCGGCTGCACCGAAGCTATAATACCCTTAACAGGCGTATTTTTTATAGCATAAAATGGTATAAAAAGATTTTTATCTTGATTTTGAGCGATCAATTTGTATGGCAGCTAAATGCTATAATGATCCGATCTAAATCATTTCTTCGGAAGTTGTAGCGAAATCATGGACAATAACCTGTACCCAGTTCCATGAAGAAATCTTATCAAATACAAATTTTTTTCATACAAAGACCTGATTTGATTGATCAGTTTATATGACAGCTATATGCTATAGCGGTCCGATCTTAACAATTTCTTTGGAGATTGCAGCGCTGTCTTGGAGAATAATCTGTAGAAAATTCCGTGAAGAACTCTTATCAAATAAAGAACTTTATCATACAAGAACTTGATTTTGGGCAATCAGTTTGTATGGCAGTTATATGTTATAATAGTCCGAACTGAATAACTTCTGCGGAATTTGTAGCTTTGCCTTGGTTAATCATTTATACCGAATTTTGCAATGATATCTTGTCAAATAAAAAAGTTTTCCATACAAGAACTCGCTTTTGAACGTCTAGTTTGTATGGTAGACATAAGTATTCCTTCAGCATAAATTATATGCAAGCAACTTCGAATGGATTTGTAAATAAATACAATTTTCGCGTCAACAGCAAAAACAACCTCCAAATGTTCTTTACACACACACATATTCATATATGCCAAGCAACACAACAGACATCATGGCAGCATACGAGTGACATCAAAAATAGAGATCAAGCTGCTGCAGGAGTAACAGCAATGCCAGCAAACAACTCAATGCGCTTGCAATGTTACACAATTGTATGTATGTGTATTGTATATGAGGATTTGTGCGCGCTGCACAGCGCTCACATTAGCTATCAAGCACACTTAGCCACTGGGAACCGGATATAACTTAGGATATAAAATGGAGCTTAAAATGTATAGCATTTGTTGTGTGTCTTTGTTATTTGTTGTTATTGCTGGAACTACGGTTACAACTGATGGTGGAGCAAGTAGCTTTAGAAACGCAATAATGTCATGAAATGAGTTACATGAAAAGTAGCTTAGCCAAATGGCAACAGAGTGTTGCTTGTACACATATGTATCTACAGTTTAGATCTGTATTTGGGCTTGTGTGCATATTGAGATACATTATTTTCAAGCATACAGGTGATAAGGTGTTTCAAGTTAGTATTTGGGAGTTTTAGTTAGACAATAACCAATCAATAACCATTTTGTAACCAAAACTCAAAGGCTTTATAACCGTTGTATAACCAAAACTCAAATTTTGTTTCAATATGAATGGTTTCTATTTTATCGTTTTTCTTTTGCCGGTAAACTTATGAAAAGTGATGTTTCGTTTTTTTGCATTTTAGGTGACGGTATACTTAAATCTAATTTATTCCTTTTTCTTCTAAAGGATAATATTATTTTTTAGTACATCCAATAAAAATTTAGTGGCAACCTTAGCAACTCATGATATGAACTTTTTACCAAAGACTATTTGGGTAAATGTAGCTAGAAGACACCAAAAAGGGGCAACAAATTTTTTATTGAACTACTTTTACTGTTAATTTTACGCCTCTCTGAGATATAATTTTTTTATTTCAAAACTAACAGCCTCGCTCCGGCCACTAGGAACTATGTATACTCAGAAAAAAAAATCAGATTTTATTCACTCTCAGCACAGATTCGTAATAAGTTCCTTGTAAAAACAGCGCTTACGCAGCGCACTTGATGCATATCGGCAGCCACGTGGCCAGCGGCTGCAGTGGAAGCAATTAAAATGACAGGAAGCGCTTTAACGCGGGCGAAAGGAAATAAAGACGAAGCCACAAGTGGCTGAAATGGTTAATCGGCTTTAGAGTAATGAAATTTTCAAGTGGCATTCGCACTCGTAATTCTCTGCTAACTATTTTTTATGCTTTGACGCCTTTGGCGTCTTTTGTAGCGCTGAACGTTAAACGCTGTAATAACATTAACGCCTGCTTACAAGCACTCTTAATGGTGTAACTGCGCAGTTTACATATAAATCGCATACACAGATGGTTTTTTTATATGGGAGTATGTAGGCACTATAAACTTCTAGGTGAAACGAGTTTATTAACACCAAGTATATCTCATCAACAATGCACTTCAAAGTCGAAAGTAAACTCGAGTTTAACACCCTGTGCTTAGGCACAGCTGACATAAGTGCTCATCAACAACATATGCATTTCCAGCTGAAGTCAATATATTTACAGTACGCTTTTATTAAGATTTAAACAAGGATTTAAGATTTTGTGTTCATGAACAGCTGTCGTGAATGCAGTCATGTGTAGAAGTTCACGTGAGGAAAATTCTCCGATTGCCATTCACTTGGGAGTGGCCGAAACAGGAAGCGAGATGCATTTGCGAACAGAAAAAGAGACAGGCCGAAATTTGTGAGTATGAAGAGTTTAACAATCTGGCCGACAGGGGTAATGCTCGAAAATTCTACGACAAGATGCGGCGACTAACAGAAGGTTTGAAGACCGAAGCATAATCTTGTCGAACCGCCAGAGGAGATCTAGTAACTGAAGCCCAGAGTATTCTAAAATTATGAAGTGAACACTTCTCAAGCCTGCTGAAAGGCAATGAAAATATAATATCAGGAGACGGCGAACCAGATTCCCCAATCTATTATACAAGGTGCGTTCCAAAGTAAACAGGACTTATTCAAAATAGTCTCCTTCTGCTTCAATACAGCTTTTTGCACGGTCAAAAAGCATGTCGAATGAATGTTTTAGCTCGTTGGCCGGTATGGCCACTAGTATGTCGATGCAAGCATCTTGAATGGCCTCTACGTCGGCATAACGCTTTCTTTTCATGGGCAAATGCATTTTTCCGAAAAGGAAGAAGTCACACGGTGCCATATCAGGTGAATACGGTGAGTGGTTAATGGTTAAAATGTGATTTTTAGTCAAATAATCGTCCTTCGAATGTTGGATTCTGCGCAATTTTTGGTCGTCAGTCAATTTGTGCGGAACAAACCGTACACACACCTTTCGTAAGCCCAAATGTTCGGTCAAAATGCGATAAATCGATGTTTTGGAGACGTTCAATTCCATTTCCATAAATTTCAATGATGATTTCGGCTGATTTTTGATGAATTCACGCACAGTTTCGATGGTATTTCCGGTGATCCCGGATTTTGATGGGCCCACCTGTTGATCGTCATTTATGTCCTCACGAACACTTTAAAAACGGTGAAACCATCGCCATAAACTTGTTTCATCAATTGAAACGTTTCGGTAAAAGTTTTACCAATTTTAAAACAAAATTTAATGTTGGCTCTTTGTTCGAAGCTCATTTTCGCACCGATAACACAAACATTACTGACACTTTGAAATTCACTTCCAATCAATGAAATGTCATGAAATTCTCACTGGATAAAGATAGCAGATTCTAACACACCCGTCGACATATAGATGGCGCTAGATTCAAAAAGTCCTGTTTACTTTGGAAACCACCTTGTATTGCCCAACCAATTAGCCCTCTAAAGTACAACAAAGGGGCGGGAGCCGATGGATTGCTGCCCGAGCTTTACAAATACGGCGGCGATGAACTGATAAGAGCATGCATTAGCTTTTTTGTGAAATATGGTCGGATTTGAATTTCCGATGATTGGAATTTAAATGTGCTCAGCCCAATCCGCAAAAATACAGACCCCACAATCTGTCCCAACTATCTTTAAGCCTGGAAAATCTTGGAAAAGACCCGTGAAAAGGATCGACACACATCACCTCTTCGTTGATTTTAAAGCTGCTTTTGACAGCACGAAAAGGAGCTAATTTATGTCACTATGACTAAATTTGGTATCCTAAAAGCTTTGTCAGGATCAGGAATGACCTCTCCGAGCCATTCGATACCAAACGAGGCTTCAGACAAGGCAACTCCCTTTCGTGCGACTTCTTCAAATCTACTCTTGGAGAAAATAATTCGAGCTGCGGAACTAAATAGAGAAGGTACCATCTTCTATAAAAGTGTACAGCTGCTGGTGTACGCCGATAATATTGATATCATTGGCCATAACAACCGCGCCATTAGTTCTGCTTTCTCCAGACTGAATAGGTCAAATAGTGAACGAGGGCAAGGCGAAATATCTCCTGTCATCAAACAAACAGTCGTCGCACTCGCGACTTGGCTCCCACGTCACTGTTGACAGTCATAACTTCGAAGTTGTAGATAATTTAGAACCAGTATTAACACCAACAACAATGTCAGCCTCGAATTCCAAAGCAGAATAACTCTTGCCAACAGGTGCTACTTTGGACTGAGTAGGCAGTCCATGAACAAAAACCAAACTCTATAAGTCACTCATTATTCACGTCCTGCTATATGGCACAGAGGCTTGGAAAATGACAACAACTGAGGAGTCGACGGTACGAGTTTTCAAGAAAAAGGTTCTGCGGAAGATTTATGGTCCTTTGCGCTCCCTCACAGCGATATACGGCGACATTGACAGAGTTCAAGTTCAATCAAGAGACAACGACAGCGCTGACTAGGTCATGTTGTCCGAATTTACGAAAACGCTCCAGCTCTGAAAGTATTCGACGCAGTACCCACCGGAGGAAGAGGAAGACCTCCACTCCGTGGGAAAGATCAGATGGAGAAAGACCTGGATCGCTTGGAATCTCCAATTGGGGCCACATTGCAAAATATATAGCACTAAGAGCAAAAAATAGTAAGTCTTTGTTCATAACTTTAAAATACTTAATTTATTCTTTAAAATCAAAAGATTGTTGGCAAACCCAAGAAACGCTTTCAGAACCTTCAGGAGTCACCAATGGTAGAAAGCCATTTTGAAAAGCTCCCGGATACATTTAAAAAAAACATTTTGCATGTCAGAAATGCTGCTTGAACGCTATAAAAATAAGTCGTTTTGCGACAATATTCTAGAGGCGTTATAAAATTTAATAAGACAATAAAAAATCGATATTTTGAAACCCGTAAACCCATGTAACCCCTTAAGAAGTTAACCTTCCAACAGAAAGTTTTTGTTGTTTGTTGCTGTGGAATTATTTAGGGTAGTGATATGTACAATAGTAAGAGTTAACTCAGCTCGCTCTACATGTATCTGCATAGAAGAAGAGAGCACAGTGAAATACCTCAATTTTTGCTTGCACTTATCTTCTAGAACTCTGTTCCTCCCAACTTTATTAAATTAATAAAAACGAAGTGGCCACAGAGATAAAGCAATAAAAATTTTATGAATAGCCAGAATATTATTTTGACAAAAGAAAAATCGCATAAAACTCAATGTCTCTTTTAACAGCGAAAATCAAATAAATTGTACTTTTTTTTTGCTGATAAAACCGCTACTAAAGCCACTCTCAATTTGACGCCCTCTCTCAACCGTCAACATAATAATATTATTGCTGTTGGCAAATGATGACAGAAGAACCAAGTGAATTTGTCGCCGAAATGTCACAAAATGTGTTAGTGCTGCAATTGCAACAACAACAATGCCATTCAATTGTTCACAATGCTGTTGCAAGCGGACAGACAGACAGATACTAGGACTTAACGTTGAGTGTTTGCTTGTCGTTAGTTAGCGCATTGTGCTAATAACAAGCAACAACAACAACAATGCAGGCGCAAATGAGTGAAGCCAAAAGGTTATGACGGTGTGACTAACGGTCGCTGAATTTTTGCACTTTAAGCTGGCAACTTTGTGATTTCGACATTTTCCAGCTGGCCATTTGGCCATTTGCTTTGTGGATGCTTAAGCGCTTAGCATGTTTGCTGCTGCTGCTGTTGCTCATTCCGTTTTATTTTACGACTTTCACAGCAAAGGTTGTGCATCACGGTGAAGTGACAAGGAAAATAAACAAAGGCAGGCAAGTGTGGCGTAACATTTTTTACGACAACTGCAGGAATGACTGCATTCAGCACACCTCGCTGGTGGTGTAAAAGAGAGAAAAACGAGGAAAACAGATGTAAAATTTAGAAAAAGCTGCAAAAAAAAACACAAACTGTGCTAATGCATTCCGCTGCAGTGTATTTTGTCTTGCTGCACCTCGAACAACCTGCCACTACTTGCTTTGCAGACTCCCCGTCAGCCAGTCGCCCAGTTTCCTTCTCACTCTCCGACTCGCCCAGCCGCTTGCAGCTTTCAAGTGCCGCCATTATTCTTTTATCTCTTCAGCTCGTTTCGTTTTCGTCATTTACCTGCTGCAGGCACACTCGAGTGCAACTTCCTACAACACACACATCCATACCCCGGCACATGTACATATACATATGTATATGGATGTGTGTGCGGTTGCCGCTGATTGCCTGCGTAGCATTACGCTAATGTTTTGCCTGTGGCTTTCACTCGCTGCAGTTATTGCAGCTGCTGCTACTGTTGTTGTTGCTGTTGTTAATGTTTTTAAAATGATAGCAGTCGCATTACAGTCTATTTCGCTACACTCATGCGCGTGATGGCACTCAAGCGCACACATACGTATCCAAGGCAATGATGCTTTTGAGCGGAAATCGCTGTGATCACCGTGTATTGCGGAAGCATAGGTTTCTATTGCGATTTTTGCTTTTTGCTAAGTTTCAATGTTTTTCGCGTTTGCTTTTGGCAACTGATTGCTTGCGTTGCGTGATCATTTCTACTGATTTACTGCCGTTTGCCTTGTTGCATTATGATATTTGCATGCCGCGAGCTCAATTGCTCGAAGATTATACTACTTATGATTTACAGTTACGTATGTCTGTGTGTTTTTCCTTACTTATGGTGACATACATTTTTTATTTAAGTATTAGGTAATATACACATTTACTGTATTTATTTGTGTGCATATTTGAGAGAGTTTAGGCGCAATAGACCATAGGGTTGGTAATTTTCGCGCATAAATCATAGTGGGATCGAAAACGAAAGATAAAAAGATATCAAAATAATCATTAGTGTTTAGTATACAATTGTCTTTCTGAACTGCATAAAGTACACTCGGCGATTTTTACGATGTGTGAAATTATTCAACAAAGAAGTTCTATTAAATTTTGTATGCGGAATCAAATTTCTGGGAGAAAAA
Organism: Bactrocera neohumeralis; assembly: GCF_024586455.1. Lineage (NCBI taxonomy): Eukaryota > Metazoa > Arthropoda > Insecta > Diptera > Tephritidae > Bactrocera > Bactrocera neohumeralis. The sequence continues at coordinate 18,810,883 of NC_065921.1, read as the reverse complement.
ATATTTTGATCATTCTTCGTTCAAACTTATGGAACAGATGCCAGAAGTGGTCAAAGTCGGATCTTCGAAGAGACATAAAAAAAATTGTATATGAAACACAACTGACACTATTTTGTTAAATTGGTAGGGTCTGAAAAATAGTCGATTTTGGCTTCTCGTGTAATCTCATTTCGTAAAACATAATATTTCTAAGCATAGAGCCATGTTTACATACAGCTGTGTTCATTGAAATAATAATGTAATAATAAATAGTAATTTTTAGCTATTTCAACGTATACAAAGTTTATTTTTCAATATTTTTGTATTTTTTACTAACAAGATTCGCGGGAAGGTGTATAGCTGCGAAAGCGGCCATTAGACTCAGAGAGTCTGGGCTCTTAAAAGAACATGGGTCTGAACACTCGGAAATCCTCACTTACTTTGACTTCATAACGGATCCCCTGGATCATGGAGTCGCCAAACCGAACTCTGACGCCTTCTTCCCTACCTATAATCCGGGGAGGGAGTTGTGGGTGGAAAGAAGCCGTTGGAGGAGAGGTGCAGTGAGCTTCTTCACGGATGAGTCAAAGCTTAGGTGGAAGTTGTCTTTCAGGCCGAAGTTGCAGCCATTAAGGTAGAAGTGGATTTGCTGCTACGGAGTGCAGCCTCCTTCAGAGAAATGACCACCCATTCAAATAGCAGAGCGGCGATATTAGCCTTGAACTCAGTTATGCATTTGTGATAAGACTGGTATGGATGCCAAGCCACATCGGAATCGCAGGAAACTGTAAAGCTTATGAGCTAGCAAAGATCGGTGCTCCTTTATGCTCTTGTGGTCTACTATTCAATAGCTAGACTTCACGGAAGCTTGCATGCGCTGTCGCAAAAGCCTTTTGGCCCAAGATCGATGACAAAAGGTCAGGTGATCTCTTTAAGGTTTGCCTCTCCTTAGTAGTGGGGCTTTTAACGGGCCATTGCCTTATTGGCGTCCACGCAGTAAGGATGGAAATCCTACCGGAAGCTGCATGGAGGAGGTGGAAACAACTTAACACTTCCTTCTTGACTGTCCCGCGTTTGGCCGGTCAAGATTTAAGCACTTAGGTGCGCATACCTTCGGACATCCCACCGAGCTTACAGAAATGGAAATTAAACGCCTGTGCAAGTTTGCATTGGCCACTAACCGTTCTACAAATTTATAGTTCGAACACAGGTGTTCTTTCTTTCTGTGGCATTACAAAGGACTACACATAGCAGTCCACGTGCGATCTTTTTTTTTTTGATCAGCCATCTAACCTTACGTCAATCCTTTCTGAAGGAAACCACCCCTCAGCTAGTTTGATGATATGTGGCCAAATGAAATGTTCCTTTGCGAACTTTACTCTTGTAGCCACATCTTTCTTCATCGAAAGAGTTACTTTTGGGAAAATTTTTAACTTCAAATTGTTTTCAAATACCCTCCTATGATTTGTAACTGTAGTAAGCGACAATTTTTATAACTTTTGTGGATGTTCGGACTTGATTTTAAATATCGTATAATCTGTCTGTCCTATAATATTGAAAAGTACAAAAATTCCACCACGATTCTCTGCTTTATCATTGTAATTTACAGCATTGTAAATCAATGTTGAGCTGTATCCTACTATTGCTTCGATTTATTGTAGATTCGGTTTTCTTAGCTTTATTAACAATTATCTCTCTCAGTAGAACAATTTCCTCCTTTACCCACTGATCTTTCATCACTGGGATTTCAAAAAAAAAAATTTCATCAGAAAATTTGTAAACCACTTAAATACATTTATTTATCACAATTTTTATTTATTTTTTTCATTTATCGACACCTAACGACAATAACTACCATTTTGTTGAACGGTTTGTTTTTTCAGAAATAATAAAAATGCGTCATAGAAAAGTCAGTGCAAGCAAACATAACGGATTTTTTTCGTTTTTATACTGAATTTGAACTATCTATTCTTCTAAAATAATCACGCTTGTTGACTTGGCAAGTCAGATCTTGTTAAGAAAGATCCTTATATATAGAAGGCAATTGCTCTACGCTTTTCAAGAACCCAGCTTTATGTACATACATAGTACTGGTGCTTGAGGTTTCTTGCCACAGCAGCTAGAGAAATAAAAATGTAAATGAGCACAGAGTATTTAATATACAAAATAGCACATAGTGTAGGTAAGCACAAGCTCAACACGCAAAGTATCTAACTAATTAACATTTTCTCATTGAAAGTAGCGACGGTGTAGCTAACTGGACACGGCAAACACCAGACCTTTTAGTTTGGTAGAGCATACGGCCAACACTGCTCAGATTCGGCAAGGTGGCCAAAACAAAGTACTGGTGGAAATTATAGAAATTGCTAAATGTAGCAAAGTATTTAAGATAGAATGAGATTACGAAAGGATTTTTTATGTTTGCTTTATAATTTAATCAATATAAACTAAGAAATTGAACCAGACTTTTTTTTACATTTTGGATTAGTATGAGACTAGTGTATTTTTAATCCAAATCTGATAATTAAAGTCTCGTATAGCAACATTATTTAAAAAATTTAATTAAATATAATATAATGAAAAAAATCTGTCCAAGACCGGTCTGCTTCACTACCTTTTTGTTAGTTTGCAACTAATAAATTTCACTGCTGGGTTGCAACAGTAAACAGTTACCCAAACGCAGTGTGGCATAAATTTGCGCACGCGATTTTTCGAGATCTGGAACTCGTGTTTCTAATTGTGTGAACAAAGTGAATGGCATAAGTGGCACAGAAAGAAAATGCCAAAAATGTAAATATTTTAAGCACCACTTTTTTGGTGGTGGCACTGTGTTGCCACATTGGTACAATTTGCAAGGGCTTGTCAACTAACAGCTTAGTAAGCAGTTTTGCTTGTTTAGTAGAATTATTAAAATTATTATTTTCTTACTCATTTTTGAACAAAATCCGCCCAGCTCGTTATCGAAATTCACCAAAAACTCACGCCTAGACATAAATCATCTAATAAATCACAATAAAATGGTGTAAGGCAATCGATAAGAATATGATGATGAATAGCTCGTCGAAAAATCCGTACAAGATCTATATCCTAGATTAGATTTACAGCTAGATATATGTATGTATTAAAATATATACCATTAAAGCCATATTGTCAACTAGTGCTTTGTTAAGTTAGGTTGTCCTGACTGCCTGTCACATCATACATAGATTTGCTGGTCCTTTGTAAAGCCGAATGCCGTTGCAGTTAGGTTAGGATAAGTTAAGTTAGGTTGAGTTGGGTTAGATTAGGTTAATCTGGTAGGCCAATGAGCCACGCATAGACCAGTTGTGGTCCTTTGCGATACCAGATGGGGTGCAGTTACTAGGTCCATGAAAAATAGTCATCCTTTAGAACGCACGGGCTTGACGCGAATTTTAACAGACTATGTGCGGCCAATGTGAGACAAGTGCACAAGAGATGCTTCATTGTTTCCCTGGTGCCTTGCTCTAGACATTTCGTGCAGTCTTCTCGTACTGTCAGCTCCATTCTGCGGACGTATGTCGCCACCAGACAGTGACCAGTTAGTTCTGATCAGGTTCGTAGAGTATTTTCTATCGAGTGTCAATAAGAATTTTGTGTACTTCCGATCTACCGTTTTGCTCATAACTTTTGCAGTTTTACATCCAGCTAGCTCGTTCCATCGGGTTTTGATTTTCTTTACCAAGCTTCTATCCAGATCCTCGTATAGACAATACATGGATTTCTCAATGTTGATTACGTTTTCGGGCGTTAGCCGTACACCATTCTTAGCAATCTCGTTCACGATGCCTTCGTGGGCTGGCACCCAGTAGAAGTGAAGTTGCCGTTTAATTCGCAGAAATATTCGTCGTACTCGACATCTACTTACGCTTTTTGCGAAGTTTAAGAAAGACTTGATATCTACTTTTGACACTTCGTCTAGCCTTTTGAACTGCAAAGCTACTAGATATCTAAGACGAGTTCTAGAAAAGACCGACCAGCAGCAGAGGAGGTGTTCCAGTGTCTCTCTCATGCTTTCTTCCGTGCAGTTCCAGCGTGTTTCATGGTTACTTATACTCAACCGGTTCAATTTTTTGAGGTTAGTATGAGCTTTTTGATAAAGTATAAGATAAATCGAAATCCAACGCAGAATAACTCTTGCCAACAGGTGTTATTTCGGACTAAGTAGGCAACAGAGAAGTCAAGTCCTCTCTCGACGAACACAAACCAAACTCTATAAGTCACTCATTATTCCCGTCCTGCTATATGGTGCAGAGGCATGGACGATGACAACATCTGATGAGTCGACGTTACGAGTTTTCGAGAGAAAGTTTCTGCGAAAGATTTATGGTCTTTTGCGCATAGGTCACTGCGAATATCGCAGTTGTCGGGATATATGACAACATTGACAAATTAAGAGACAGCGGCTGTGTAGATCATATCGTACGTATGGAACAAACACTCCCGCTTTGAAAGTATTATACGCAGTACCCGCCGGGGGAAGCAAAGGAAAAGGAAGACCTCCACTCCATTGGAAAGACCAGGTGGAGAAGAACCTGGCTTTTACTTGGAATTTCCAATTGGCGCCACGTTGCGAAAAGAAGAAACGACTGGCGCGCTATTGTTAACTTGGCTATAATGGGGTAAGCGGTGTCTATGCCAGTAAAGAAGAAGAAAAAATAAATCTACCTTTGAAATAGAATTTATTTTTTGCTGCCAAAATCACCTTTTTGACTTTGTCAATAAAAATTCGACAAAAAAATAATATTAAGTGGCAACGCTGTCACTTTTCGCCCTTCAGCTGTCTTAACGTGTGCGAAACGATTGAATGGGGTTAGTTACCTTGCGCCAAATACACAATTCTAGACAATTTAAACACTCATTTTTAAGTACCGTTTTATGTTTAATGTTTTGCGCAGAAAACGTAAAAGGAAAAAGTAACGGTAAAGAAAAGAAAATGCAAAGCGACCGCGTCCCCAACTGCCTGACTGGCAATTAAAAATTATATACATATTAACGAGCGCTGAATAAGATGCCGACTACCAAACGCAGCGCACCGCACACTCCCCCCCTCGCCGCCTTTGCCTCCTTTGCCATGAAGCAAATATGCGAGTCACAAATATGCAGTGAATTTATATGCAAATTATATAATTAATTATGCTAATTACTTTGCATGCGCGTCCACATGCCAGCTGAAGTTGTAAGAGTGGCAAAAGTAACAGTAGTAACAGTGGCAGCAGCAACAGCAACAACAACAGCGGCGGCAGTAGCGGGCAACATGTTGCTAATAGCAACGCTGCGTTGCACCCAATCAACGTGGCGTGTGACGGTGGCACTTTGCGGCAGTAGCACCAGACACGCCAAAAACAAAAGCCACTCGTTAGGCGTACAACAACAGCAACAGCAACAACACAATCGAAAATTATTTGCCGTCAGGTGGCAAAAGCGGGATTTTCCCGGCACCCATTTACAAGTATAACGCGAGGCGGTGTAGGGGAGGGGTAAACTGCTCGTGAAGCAGGGAGGCGGTGGGTAGTGCTGTTGATAGAGGGTTACGGTAAATTTGCTGCACTGCATTGCACACTACTTTGCTGGGATTCCAAATAGAACTCATTTATTTTAGTGCAATGCATTTGTGACCAACTTGTTGGCTCCTTGGCGCACATGCCACGCAGCACACTTGCATACACATATACAAAAATCTTATGGAAATGTGTGCGTGTGTGTGTATGCATTTGCATATGATCATCAAGGGCGTTAATAAATCATATTTAAGTAGCAGTTGTGGCAGAAGTGGGTTAATGCAAACAATTTACTGGCGAAACTTTGTAGAAAAATAACGGTACCCGCGCATACAAACATGCACACATGCATGCAAGTTGCATATGTATGTATTCTAAAGGTCCCTGGATTCTTAGTAGCACATATTATATAATGTATGTATATGGTTAGTTGAGTGCATAAATTAGTTGCTTATTTGGCAAATGGACTGCGCGCACATTGCTTAATTTTCTAAAAATGCAATGCGCCCAAAAGTATGCTACTCATAAGGGCATTAATTTGGATGATGTTTAGGAATTATGACTTATTACAGGTTTTGTTCTTAACAGCTTTTCCACACAAGCTTTTCAAAATCGAGGCATGTATTATCTTGAATATTAACAGTTTTAGATTTAATTACTAAAAGATTTACATCTACTTGTGAATTTCACAACAATTTTATTGCTAGTAACGGGTGATCCAAGTAGAGCAAGTTTTTTCAATCAACTTTTTTGACATATCAAGCCAGAGTCGTGACAAGCTGTCATGTATTTTTGTTCAATATTGTTTGGCATTTTTTCATGGAGAGACTTACGCCTGAACAAAATTTACAAATCGTTCAACTTTTTTATAAACTTCATGTTCTGTAAAAAATGTGTTTCGCGTGCTTCGCTCAAGTTATGGTCTACAAAATTGGCCTACTGAGCGTACTATTCACAACACCATCACCCATCTTGAGATGAATGAATGTCATTATGGGATAATAGTCGACCGAATAGACCACATCCAGCACATAGTGAAGAAAATATAGCAGCTGTAGCTGACAGTGTAAACGAAGACCGTGGAGAGTCGATTCGGCGCCGTTCGCAGACCTACGAACTCACCTACGGACCGACTTGACGCATTTTACGTCGAGATCTTGAATTGAAAGCGTACAAAATACAGCGGGTGTAAAAACTGAAGCTTCTCGACCTTCCCCAGCGACATCGCTTAGCTCTATGGTCGCTTGAAAAGTTACAAGAAGATCTACCATTTTCCAGGCAAATTTTGTTTAGCGATGAGGCCAATTTCTGGCTCAATTGGTATGTAAACAAGCAAGAGCAACCTGAAGAGATTCAAGGGCTACCATTCCCTTCCGAAAAAATAACGTTATGGTGTGGTTTGTGAGCCGGTGGAATCATCGGTCCATATTTCTTCAAAAATGAATGAATTCATTGGATTTATTGAGAGAACACTTTGGTGAGCAGATAATTTCCCGTTTTGGGCCGGTCGATTGGCCACCAATGGTGATATCGTGTGATATCGTACCGTTAGACTTTTGCTTGTGAGGATATGTAAAGTCTAAAGTCTATGCGGACAATCCCGCTTTGATTCAGGCTTTTGGGCAAAACAGCACGCGCGTCATTGCCAGTTATCCGTCGAAATCCTCGATCAAGTCATCGAAAATTGAACTCAACGGACGGACCATCCGAGACTTAGCCAAGATTTGAAAGAGATAATCTTCAAAAATAAATGCCAAAAGCAGCTCTTTCGTATGATAAAAAACATTCCCCATTGAATTTGAAGTTTCTGTGTTTTTTCTTAAAAAAAAAAGTAGGGAACTTCGAAATCGATCAATCTTTATATCTAATGTACATATACCATGTTTCAGAATATTCTACAAAAATTTGAAGATGATCCGGTAAATAGTTTCAGAGATATGATCGTGTTTGTAAATTTTGTTATTTCACTGTAATCGGCTCCCAAACTTTAAACGCGTTTTTCTCGAAGCGCTGTTTTCAGAGTCGACGAGGAATATTTCTCCAAAATGGCTGGACCGATGGACAAATAACGTCAGGCATGCAGTGACTGCCATTCACAGTGGAAATATAAACACCTTCACCGACTCCCTCTCAGTGAATGGCGCACTCGGAGTCAAACAACCCCCCATTGCAGACAAAGAGCTCGAGTTGCTGCGAGAATCAAGAGTGACCCTAGCGCAGTTTCGTTCTGGATACTGTATCAGGCTACGCTCCTACTTATCCAGAATCGACACCGACATATCAAACATACGATCATCATCATCTTACACGCCTCTCTCTATGGTCCGACCTCTTCGAAATAGAACGTTTTCTGGGCCTACAGTTGGATGACCTCGATGAGAGCTTATTTGAACCTTACCACCCTAATGGCGACTAGGTAACCATTAAAACAACAACAACAGAAGCTTTTCATTATGCTATAAGCTGGAATTTTTGGACATTTAAATAGATTGTTTTAGATGTGGAACATGGTTATCGCTTAGACGGAATAATTGGCTGTAACTGATCTACCCTTATTCAAACATTTTTAGGGCTTTTTACGGCCATTTAAGCAGTGGATGAGGCCTCCCTAAACAAAAAAAACTTGACTATTGGCATTTCACTCAGGAACAGGTCGGTTACCACCAAAAGCCTTTTCCAACATTCTGAACGTTTCGGCACCAGAAATTTGATTCCGCACACAAAATTTAATGGATCGTCTTTGTTGAATAATTTCACTCATCGTAAAAATCACCGAATGCACTTTATATACTTCAGAAAGACAATCGTATACTAAAACATAATGATTCTTTTGATGTGACATTTGGCACAGATGTCACTGACAATCTTATCAACCTGGAAAAAAATTATTTGGACGAATGGGTTTTCGCGCAAATTTTAAATACAAAGTCTTACTATTTTTTGCCCACAGTAATATATTGGTATCTGTTATTCTTGCAAGGAGTACACAGCCACAAATATGCCTATAGACTTACATAGTTTAGAAATGGGCAAAAGCATGACTTTTACATCTCAGCAGTCTTACCTTCCCCCGAGTCAGGAGACATAGCCGAAGCTGACATTAGTCATCTCAACAAATTTGTGATAGGTTCAAAGCCCTTTGTCGACTTTAGGATCTATGAGGTCCTAACTAACCTAAAACATTTACGAGTGACTTACTTTTTTATGCGTTAAAAGAGAGTTTCGAGAACGCTGATTTTGAATGGAAAGAATATGACTTTGCATTACAATTCTAACGGGGAAGGAGGAAGCATATAAATATGGGAGCTAATACTTTTTTGGGCTTACCATATATAGAGGTATATGGTATTAATATATATTTCTTTAGACAATGTTTCGCTGATTAAATCACTATTTGTTCCAACACCCGCTGAAATAAGTTCAAAAGAGTAGAAATTGTAACGCCTTAGAGTTGTATTTTACCTCTAAAACAGGTTACCAAGCGGTCTAACCATCTTTTAATTACCATGAACAATTTGATTAGTTTTGGGGTACCACAGTATTTAACATTTCAATTAAATGAAAACTGTGACACATCAACAAAATCATAACGGATATTTGCAACTTCCCCGTGGCACGCCAAAGCAGCAGCGAGTGCCCTAGAATTTTCCAACGGGAGCGCATACGCTTTTAATTTCCGTTAAAACGGTCCTCACGTTTCGGTCATTACCAGCTGGGCAACAGCATTTTGGCGCATAAGCATGCGCGGAAGGTCATAATTCATGTGACTGTTGTCAAAAATCATATTTTTTTTCCAGCTGTCACCCACGCAAACTTCACTGTTGAACTGACGAGAACAGCACAGGCCACGGTGATGGAATTATAGAAATATGTGCGTTTTTTTTTTTGGTTTTTGGACAGGTTAAATCCAGCTTACACATTGTTGCACACACAAGCACCTACCAGGGAGGGTGAGTGGTTGAAAAAGTTGCATGCCACAATGTCGTTGTGAATGCATGCCACGCCAAACGGTTTCCTGTGGTCAATTTAGACGCTCGTAGGCGGAAAGTTGGTTGGGGTCGAGGAAGGTTGGGGGGTTAAGGCGGAAGCTGGTGAGTGTGCGGGCATTTTTCTGGTGGCCACGTGGTGGTGTGCCTGCTGTTGCATGCTACATGATATTAACGGCATGGTGCAGCATACAATAACAGCAACAGTAATATAAACAACAACAACAGTAACAAAAACAACAACACCAACGATTTGGGTGGCATTAGCAACAAAGAAAATTCGAAATAAATACATCAACAGCTAAAATGCCAAAAGCCACGGCATGTTCATTATGATTTGTGGTTGCGGCGACACGCCAACCAGCGAAATGCCAAAATATTTCACATTTGGCGCGCAAAGAAATGGATTTAGCAGCTGAAATGGCAGGAAATGCCAGTGTTAGTTGGCATAAGCGTCATGCCAAAATTTATGCGCCGCCACTCGCTCTCAACACACAACGAGACCGATGAAGTGGCAACAACAACAACAGCAGCAGCATTTGTAGTAGCCACCAGTGCCGCTGCCACAAACCAATCACACGCACTGACCACAAATACAAAGCACCAAACGTAACGGTAATCGACATGTGCGTCGCTGAATGTATGTATGTGCGTGTGTGTATATGTGTGTAATATTAATATTTGTTTTGTTGTTTTAGGCTTTTGCTGAAATATACATATGTCCGAATATTATCCATTCACCACTTTGGCATGTAAATTTGTATGTATGTATGAGGAGCTGAGCCTGGCAATGCCATGGAAATTATTGATATCTACTTGGGCACGCAATTCGACGCATTTCAACGCTACAATTGTTGTTATTCGACACATTATTTGCTGTTGTTGTCATTCGTTGTTGTTTTGTTGTTGCTTTTGCTACAGCTTAAGCGTCAACCGCAATTATTCTCATTATCAGCGAATTGCTGAAATTGTGTAATTGCGCTGTGGCAACGCCGAAGTGTGTCTAAATACAAAATGCTGTTGCACAGTGTAGGCGAAATTGCTTGGCAATCGCGCTTTGTGGTGGCAAAAATGCTAATTTCATTCGAATTCATTGCTTTGAAAATTGAAATTTAAATTTTATGTTAAATTTTTTGATCAATTGGTGATTGATTAGTGGTGGATAGAAGGTAAGCATAAGCAAATATACAAGGTCTGTCGCAAAAGAAACAGGACTTTTTAAATATAACTATTTCTGGTGGCGCCACCTATTGGTGGGTATATGAAATAAAAAGTTTGATCTCTTGTTGACATTTCGCAAAAATTTTAAGACAATTGGATAACTACAATCGATGTTATCGATCAAAAAGTGACAGCAGCTTTTGGTCATCGGTCGTAAAATGCATTTTGAACAAAGAGCAAATATTAAATTTTGTTTTAAACTTGGGAAAACGTTTACTGAAACATTTCAAATGATGAAAAAGTTTATGGTGATCAGTGCCTATCCCGTAGTAATGTGCATGAGTGGTTTAAGCGATTCCAAGAAGGTCGTGAGGACCTCTGTGACGATCAGAAGTCGGTCGTCTTCAGAAGTCAAAAATAAAGACAATGCTGATTTGTTTTTACGATTCCGAGGGTATTGTACACCGAGCGTTCGTCCCACCTGGCCAAACGATTAATGCTGTGTTTTACCTTGGTGTTATGAAGCGTCTTTTGTCACGCATTCGTCGTGCTCGACCACAATACCGTGAGGCAGGGTCCTGGCGCCTGTTGCACGATAATGCGCCGTGTCATCGGTCGACGCTTGTCACTGATTTTTTGACAAAAAACTCCATATTAACCATTAATCACTCACCCTACTCACCTGATCTGGCACCCTGTGATTTTTACCTATTTGGAAAACTTCATTTGCCCATGAAAGGTCACTGGTTTCAGGACATTTCAGCTATCCAAAAGGCGACGACCGATATTCTCAAGAGCATTCAGAAAAATGACCTTAAACACTCATTTGAAATGCTAATTGACCGGGCTAAACGCTGTATCGAATCACAAGGAAACTACTTTGAATAAAAAAATATAACTTTTGAAAAATATTAATTTTTTGTTGTTTTTTTTAACAGTCCTGAAGTAACTGAAGAATATTAATTGTAACAATGAAGGAAGCGCTAAATTCGGGTAAAACCGGAAATTTAATCGAAAATCTTTATATTAGGTATATGGGGGCTAAGGTAAGTATTCTCCCGATTCAACCCATTTTTGACATATAGATATGCCTTTGTCAAAGCAGGATTATCCCTGAATTTCAATTATACTTATGTATATCTCACACATTGACCGATATTTTCGGTCAAAAGTCAACTATAGTTACCGAGATCCAAATATTCAGTACCTAGGGTCTTGAACAGTTTTTGTTGGATTTGAACAATTTTTGGTCATAAGGTGGCATATATTAAAGGCATTCTTCATGCAAAGTTTTATCTCATTATCTTAATATTTTCTTGATTTATATCCTGGAAAATGAAAGTTTAAAATTGAACCTAAAATTGTGCTATATGGGAAGTAGGCGTGGTTGTCAACCGATTTCGCCCATTTTCACACCGTTACAAAGGAATATGCGAAGAATTCTCGAAATCGGTCGAGCGGGTCTGTCGATATATATTTTCACTTGGCGGTGCCATGCCAATTGTCCAATTTTGACCCCGACTCCCATAAAGTCCGCTCATACCATCTCGGAGGTAAAACTTATTGTGTCTGGTGTATTTAGTTATTGATTTATTGCGCTTTCAGTGATTTTAACAGTACAGTTATATGGGAAGTGATCGCCGTTATGATCCAATTTCATACATTTTCACACTGTCGGTAGAAGTTGTTATAATATCTCCGCTAGATTAATTTGGTTTTTGTGTTTTAAGAGATACAAGTATACACATACATTAAACTTATTAGGAGGAGAGCCATGCCAACTTTTTCAAAATTTTTTGCCCACAGGTACCAACTCGTACCAAATTTCGTTAAGATATCTAAATTTTTACTCAAGTTATAGTTTGCACGGACGGACGGACAGACAAACAGTCAGCCGGATCTCAACACGTCTTGTCATCCTGATCATTTATGTATGCATAACCGTACATATATCTATCTCTATCGAAAAGGATAGTAGATTCCAACGCACTATTCGACATATAGACGAAGCCACCAGGAGACGCTAGATTCAAAAAGTCCTGTTTACTTTGGAACACACTTTGTACAATTCGGCTACGGATTAGCCCGACATTTTGACATCGTTGTAAATTTCAGTAAATAGTGATTATCCCCTTTCTGGCTGTTAGACCAGTCTTCGCCTTCTTTGCAACAAGTTCGACAGGTGAAGTCCATTGTTTCGACTATTCGTACTATATTTTGTCAACGGTCACAATACGACACAGAAACTCCATCGAATTGCGCTTAAGCAGCATGAAATACTGTTTTAAAGTGATCTCACGGTTGCATTAGTGGTCCGAAGTGAGCATACACGATCCGTTCCCACGACAGTCGCGTCTGGGTAACCGGTAGGAACCCGGATTTTTTATCCGGCCAAGGATTGACAACTCAGCAGAATTCTGCCGCAATAACAACAGCATCCACGGTACCCATCGCGTCACGACCTCTCAACATGTCCAATATTTCATCTGCCTAACCGATATAGGGTTCATTCAGTCGGCCTTCTGTCTATATGAGTACGTGGATTTTTGTCAGGTTATCCTCTGGGGTTGCGCCTTTTTGTGAGCAATTGTAAGTCGGACTTACGGACGGTGAGGTTAAGTCATTTTCGGTCCGTCCTCATACGTAGAAGCAGAAAATAGGCATTTACAGTGACCGAGTTTTTTTGTGAGCTATTTTTAGAAGATTGCTCCTAGTTGGTTAAAATTTCTCCATTACACACATGTATCGGATATACTAAAAAGTTCCCATACTTTTATAGGATAGAATTATTGAAGATAAACTCTCCGGTTATAGAGATTTCTCAACTTGTCGATACCATTCTTAAAGTATAGCTTAACCTTTGCTTCAAATAAGGCATTAGTCTATGCAATTACTTCTGCACTTCGACAAATTGTCTTCCCAATGAGCATTCTCTTGAGAAAAATTTAAGGGAATCACATTCGGAATATGTATGATCTTCATCAAGAAACTTTTTGGTATCAGCAATTTTTTTTTTTTTTCAAAAATGCCGATTCAGTAACACACAAAACTCCTTTTATTCCTAAATTTTCTCAAAAACCCAAAACTTGCGTGACTCAAAATGTTTTACCTCATAAATTAATTGTTCGACAGCAGTTTATATTGTCTTTAAAATGAAAGGTCTAACTAAAGCACATGTGAACTCAAATCTACTGGCGTCCTCTCATTAAAACGGTACAAACTTTTCTTTCTACCTGGCACATGAAAACACATAACTTAATTTCGCTCATTTTCAAATGAATTGCAAATAAAAAGTTTCGAAAGCGCCAAAGTTGTTCAACAACATCCAGCTGCAATTCGTTAGCAATGCCACTTTCAGTTAGTCTTTCATACATGCAGTATATAATGGTATGTTGTGGATGCTGGGCATGTCTGGGCCACCTTGAACATTTTGTGCGCCAAAGCTATTTGTTGTGTCGCCAGCATTGCGATAATTATGCGAGTAATTTAACACATTTGCGCAGATTGTGTGAGCAGCGGCACGCATTAATTGCAAACGCGCCGATGCCACAGGAGCCTGAGCGTTGCTATGGCTCGGCTATGTAAATGGTGCTCAACGCAACTCTGGTTGATTATCTCTGCGCTTTTCGAATGCAATGAAAGTTGTTGGCGCCCACGTGCTTTAATTCGCATATTTATATTAGCAATTAACACACACACACAAGTACAACACATTCACATAACTATGGGAAAACGAGTGCACACGAAGTCTGTTAATGCGACTGCATAATTCGCCATTTAATTTTCGTAATTTGTTATTCGTTTGGCGACTTTTTTTTCTCATTTACTTTTTTCTCACTTTCTTTCTCCGCGCACATTTTCGCCGCTCTCTCGCTTTGGTCCGCTTTACAACGGCATTTGTCGCGGAGCCATGTGGCGGCGTTAAAAGCCGGAAGCTGTCAGGCAAAAGCTTCCATTTCCGTTGCGCCGCTGTTGCATGCGCTACAATGTGCAACATAACGCCACCCATGTGTTGCGTAATCCTTTTCCACTCTCTCTCCCGCCTGTCGCCACTTTTGTGCTCTGATTTCGATAAAAGTTTTATGCAGCTTGAATGTGAGTTGTTTTAATGCGGATACGCAGTTTTTAAAAGTAATTAAATTGTAGTTAACGCCCGACACCGTTTTTAATGCTCGCCTTGAGTCGGCGTGTTTATGCATACGAAGTGCTGCAACGCGCGTGCTCAGCCAAAAGCTGTGTGCTGATTGCTGTGTTAAAAGCGAAAGTTTTCCGATTTGCATAAATACGAGCTCGTATAAATAAAAGTGGGACAATTTTAAAATGGCGAACACTTTTGGAATAAAAGAAAAATGTGTTGATTGCCTTAAAAATTTTGCTCAGAAAGCAATTAGTTGATTTTTTTTTATCTTTTATTGGGTTAAACTCTGCGTCATGCCAAAGGAATTTTAAAAAGACTTTTTTACTTATATGTTAAACTAGCAGTAATATCAAAGCTTCTCATTTCTGATATAAAATCGTTTTCAAAGTACCACTTAAAAGACCTTTAAAAACAGGCTAAAGTTCGAGGGCAGTGCTAGTAAAACACTTGGAGTTTTTATTGTCTTCTTAAAACTCCAATTATTGAATGGCATAAAATACAATAAGAAAAACAAACTGCGAAAATATTTCGCAGATGTTTAAGTACCGACCTCAATTAATGGTTTCTCTTATCTGAGAAATGGAACTAGATATTGCTTCAAGTTACTATCGCGTGAACATTTCAATCCCTATTTAAGCATTCAACTCATTACCAGTGACTTCAGGGTAAGTCAAACAGTGCCTAGCCTTGCTATCAACAACATCAAGCGTATTTGTGGTAAGACCGGTATGAGTGCCTGTGGCCTGGCAGGCTGGCGGAATCGCAGGAAATTTTTTCAGGAAAAAGTTGATGAGCTAGCAAGGTAAGGCAGCATAGAACCGCTATCAGTACAATGGAAGTCAGTGCTCCCGTATCTTCTTGTGTTCTATTAAATTATTAAATAGCTGGACTTTGCGAGAGCTTGGTCAGCGTTGGGCCAACATCGGTTCATGCGATGTCCCAAAAGTCTTTTGGACTAAGAGTGATCTCTTTGCCTCTACCTAGTTGTGGGACTTTTAACATAATATTGCCCTATTGGCGTACATGCTGTAAGGCTATGGAAAAAGACAAGGTGGAAACAACTCAACACTTTCTTCTTGACTCCCGCGAGAAGTCAAGACTTAAACACTTGGGAGCGCATACGTTCAGACATCTCACCGAACTAGCGGGAATGGAAACTAAACTCCTATGCAAATTTTTATTGGCTACTAAGCATTTTGCTAATTTATAAGTTCGAACACAGGAATTCTTCTTTTCTATAGCTACACAAAGGACTAAATATAGCAGGCCACGTGCAATCTCTCTAGATCAGCCATCTAACCTACCCGAACAAAGGTCTGTTAAAAATATATATTTTTGCATGGTAACCATTGAGGTAAATCTCTCTCAGCAAAATAAGTGACGACAGCCAATAATCTAGGATCCATGTCCGGCCTATAAGGTGTACGCATATGCATGTATGCATGTATGGTTTCTTAAAGGTCTTATCATATCACTATCGTTGTATGTGACCTGACATTGTATTGATGAAACACAAACTCTCTTTTATTGGCCAAAACTGGCCGCTTCTGGATTATTAAGAGTTTGGCCAGCGAGACCATCCCACCGAAAACGTATCAAAACTTTCCTGATTGTCAATCTTGACTTAGCCACCATTTATGGTATAATACCAAAAATATTTGGAGTAGCCTTTTCCTAAATGATCATCTAGTTAGATCAAATCTCTTCATTTCTGATATAAAGTGCTTTTCAAACTAAAATTCAAAAGACATTTAATTATAGGGTGTAGCCCGAGGTAGTAAAACTGTCAGTATATTTCAATACTCTATACAGAAACGGCAAAAAATTAACTAGATGATTCAGTGCTCATGCGATAGCGACAGAACATTGTGTGAAAGAGAATAAGAGCGAAATATTTTTGAAACGTTGAAGTATGAACGTAAATCGCTTAAACTTCAGAGAACTAACCTATCCAACGCTCCAGCTTATATTGCCTGAGAAAAGGAGCTGGATTTTAGGTCAAGTTGTTATTGAGTGAACATTTCGTTAAGAAACCTGAAATTCTTGAGCAGTTTTTAAAGCCAAAACCAAAGCTTAAGCAGACTTTCAGTGACAATTTCATTCCCTTTCTTAATAGTAGATATTGTTTATAATGAAGTTTGAGCGATGCAAAAGGATTATTTTATAAGTGAAGGACATCAATACTGACGTTTGTGTTTGCTTTTGTTTCAAAAGAAGAGCAGATATAAGGATTACTCATTCAGTTCGTAATAGTCAATGGAATTCTCATCATCATGGTCTCCAACTACGAACTTTTAATAATCTCTTTAAAGAAATTTAGACAAAAGCAATATATCAGGGGTGTTGTGGAATCGAAGACAGATTTGAATAGTTATGGGAATTGCAAACCAATCTGATTTTCGATGGTGTTACTGAATATGATTGGATTTTCGTCTTTTCGAGCATACGCAAAAACCGAAAGCTGTTTACTAATGTGACCAAACTTGCAAATATATTTGGGCAATTCAATTAAAGTTTTTAATGAGTTCTAATTTAAAGACAGATTTTAAGAGATAACATTTATAAAATGAATAAAGACGCATTTGGGTGTTAAATAGATGGATTCTTTTTCAAAAACTCAATAGTTAAGACATTTCGTGTTTTATTCTTATGTTTTCCCCTATAGAAGTAATAATAAATTAATCTGATAGAAAAACCGAAACACCTACTATTTTTTTATCGGTTTCAATTCTGATTCTGACAACTATCAGATTCCACAACACCCCTGCATATTTTCATTTCGGAACTAAAAATATACATGAAGATGTTTTTAGAAAAGATCTAGTCTAGTTAAAAGAAATCCGTGTTATTTTTGCATTTAATTAGTGGATTTATTTATAGATAGAGTAATCCAATTTAGGTCAAACATACACCGTTTTGTCGCTTTGACTGTATTTTCATAATTCCACTCTCATAGCTTACTGGCAAAAAATCTAGGACAGTTCAAACTATAAGGTGGATGCATAAGAGTTTCTGGCAGACGCCAACAAATACATAGCAAAATTTCCCCAAACGTTAATCACGGGTTGGCAACAGCTTGCCTCGACTCACCGCGATTCATACCAGTAACCAACCGCTTCAAAAATATATCAATTTTGTTGCATTTCAGCAGCGATGCGCAGAAAGAAACCCGGTGCAGGAGGTTTTTTTTGCCTTCATGCATCATACATCGAGCTCCCTTTTGTATTCTGCCTTATTTAAATAGTTCCAAACGGATTTTTGAGCAATATTTAGCTTCTGGGTAGTCGAAACGGTGCTTATATAACAGTCGGAGTCGACGATTTTATTATTTTACTAATTTTTTTGCCAATTGGCCTTCCAGAGTCATCGACGCACAAAACAAACACACAAAATTATGCGTCGTTTTTTGTCACAGTATCAGGCTCCAGATCTCAATGGCTATCTACTTCGTATCCTTATTCAACAATCCTTTAAAATGAGAAGTACAATATCTTAAGGCTTCAAATAATTAAAAAAAAAAAACTATTTATTGAATTTCTACGAATAGTTACGTAAGCTTCCATTGCTTTCTAATAATTCAAACAAATAATAAACAAAAAACATGAATTTTGAACAAAATACATATAGCTCTTCATTTGTTGCATAGTGTAACAGCACTGAAAACAATATTCAAATATTTCCTGGTCTTTCTACTATTTGAACTTTCTTAAACAACACTTTTAAGATGCCTGCACAGCCAAAGTCTTTTCAGAACCTACTTTTCTCTTCAACTAAATCCAAACAAAAAATCACAAAGACCGAATTTCGAAAGTTTACTAAGTCAATACGGTAATTACCAAAGCAACACTGTCAAAAACTAAACGACCTAAGATCCACACGTAACAAAGCACACACGGCACAACAACAATCAACTGCCAATTTAGTTTCGAAAAGCTTGGCAGCCACGGAGAAACTACGGAACGGCTACAAATTCAATTTCCCTCAGTCACTAGCGCCAACAGCTAGACGTTGCCAGCATGTTGTTAGTGTTTTCGGTGTCAAGTGAAAGGAGGAAGTTGCTTAACGGTTGTTGTTTCCGTAAGAACAACAACAGAAATGGCGGTGTCCACAAAGAGCCTACTTTACAACGGTACAATGTGGCACTTTGGGTGCGCGGGTATTTGCGATGTTGCTACCGACGTTGTTGTAGCTGTTGTTGTTGTATGTTGGTTGTTGACTGCCACATTGTGTTGATGTTGCCACAGGAACGAACGAACAGCAGCGCTGCTGCCACATCATCTGTGCCGTTGTTTACAATTCAAGCTATCGCTCGTCGTGTTGCCCTGCATTTCTGACACACGCACGCAAACATACGCGGGGAGACATATGTGTGTATGTGTGAATGCTGGCGTCCCCAGCAGCCGCCTTTGGCAATCTCAGGCTTTTATGTACTCTTAATTATGTTGTCATGCTTATCGAGATTGTTTTGTCATATAATTGAATCAATAATTACTAAAAATTAAGCAACTCATTTCGGTAGAAAGCAAGCTGCCCTTATTATTGAAATCGATATGGATCAGAATTATGAAATCTAGATTATATAAATATGTTTTCGCATTGGTTGTTGTTATGCAAGTTTCGCCTTGCAAGGAACAATTTAAATGGCTTTTGTGGTTGATGCTTACGGCAATTATAACGAACAAACATAAGCACATAACCGTCGAAGTCGTAATTGGTGCGCCTAATTAGTCTTTGTCATTAATTCGAAGGAAACTTTAGAAAATCATCGAATTTGAAATATTTTCAATTAATTTTTGAAAGAATTAGCGAGCAAATAAATAAAAGATTTAGTTTTATACCGAGAACAAGTTTCATAATAAGAAAATGAGTGAGCATCGGACATTGCAAATATGTGGAAAGTAGAATTATACCACGTACAAATGGGTCAACTAACTGTAAATACCAGTATTATGATATAAATTAACTCATCGTGTTTGGTGTGCAAAGGAAGCGAGTTCCGAAAAAGTTTGGTCAATTGATACGAAAAATATAGAATGATCCAAGTAGAGGTACTTTTTTCACTACCCGTTTTCGTCAGATCTCGCGTGAGCCGTGTCAAGATTTCATTTTATTTTTTTCATTATTGTTTAGCATTTCATCCTGGAATGACTTACGCCCTAACAACGTTTACAAATCGTTCAATGAATGTTTTTCGCGCGTTTCGCTCAACATATGGTCCCTTCTGAACAAAATGTTCGAAGATTGTAGCTATGCGCTATAGTAACGCGATATCGGTGATTCCAACTAATATACTGATTATATTACAAATCGGCCAACTGAGCGTACTATTCGCAACACCATCACCCATCTTGAAACCTAGCATTCGTTATTGGGTAATATTCGACCGAATTCGAATGGCAGCCATAGCTGAGACTGTACACGAAGACCGTGGACAGACGATTCGGCGCCGTTCACAGCAATTCGAACTGACGTGTGGAACGACTTGTCGCATTTTACGTCTAGATTTTAGTGACGCTCAACCTTTCCAAGCAAGATCGCTTCGCTCTATGGGCTGTTGAAAAATTTAAAAAATATCCGAAATTTTCGAGCCAATTTGGGTTGGTTTTGAGCCGGTGGAATCATCGGAGGAGGATGGAGTCATGTGTAGAAGTTGACGCAAGTGAGAAAAGTTCTCTGATTGCCATTCACTTGGGAGTGGCCAGAAACCATTCATTTACATATGGCAGCTCACGACTTTTGTGGGCAGAAAACATCCGTTTTACTAAAGTGAGAAGGCCACTCCACAAGATTGTGCGCTGTGTTTGGGACCCGTCACGTAAAAAACACTACGAATGAAAAAGCGTAAACAGACTCGGATAAGAGACCACCCTTTTGATGAAGACCATGGCAAACGCACTATGGCAACGATTTAAGGGCATGCACCTGGAATGTCCGGTCTCTTAATTGGGAAGGTGCCGCTGCCCAGCTGGTTGATGTCTTCGTGAGAGTAAAGGCTGACATCACCGCCGTCCAAGAAGTGCAATGGACGGCACAAGGACTGAGGCGAGTAGGTCCTTGTGGCATTTACTACAATGGTCATATAAAGGTGCGCAAATTCGGTGTGTGAGAGAGACTCCCTCGCCGAATCCTGGCATTCACACCGGTGAACAAACGTCTAGCCACAATCCGCATCAAAGCGAAGTTCTTCAACATATCGCTTATTTGCGCCCACTCCCCGACGAAAGAAAAGGACGATGTGAAATCATCGGAGGAGGATGGATGATGATGATAAGATGTCTTTTGTGAGCGCTTGGAGCGCACCTATGAAAGCTGCTCCGGCAACGATGTTAAAATCGTGATTGGTGAATGTATTTTTGGCACCACGGTAAATTCAGCCTTCATGATGAAACATTCCCAAATGGGTTGAGGCTGATCAACTTCGCTATGGCACGAAATATGGCCATCTGTAGTACTAGATTCCAGCATAAGAATATACATGAAGCAACCTGGCTATCTTCGGATCGAAAAGCCATCAACCAGATCGCTCATGTTGTGATGGACGAAAGACACGTCTCCAGTGTTTTAGATGTGCGTGCGCTCCGAGCTCCTAACATCGACTCAGACCACTATCTTATTGCAGCCAAAACATGCACCCGCCTCTGTGCAGCAAAAATCGCACGTCAGTAAACACAAGGAATGTTCAACTTCTAGAAGCTACAATCAAAACAGACAGCCGAACGATTTTCGACTCGACTTGCACACCTGCTCTCTGAAAACACTAGTCAGCAACTCGGTATGAGGGAACTTTGGGACGGCATTTCAAACTCCTTACGTACAGCTGCAAACGAAACCATTGGTTTGCGAAAAATGCAAAAGAACAGTTGGTACGATTCGAAGTGCCGTGTCGCAGTAGAGAGAAAACAGACTGCCGACCTCGCAACGTTACGATCGACCACAACACGTGGGGGATAAGATAGATACCGAGAGTTGAAGAGAGAAGCGAAACGCATTTGCAGACAGAAAAAGAAAGAGGCCGAAATGCGTGAGTACGAAGAACTTGATAAGCTGGCCGACAAGGGTAATGCGTGAAAATTCTACGAAAAGATGCGGCGACTAACAGAAGGTTTCAAGACCGGAGCATACTCTTGTAGAACCCAAGGAGGTGATCTAGTAACCGATGCTCAGAGCATTCTAAAATTATAAAGGGAACACTTCTCCAACCTCCTGAATGGTAGTGAAAGCATAACACCAGGAGATGGTGAACCCGATTCCCCAGTCGATGACGAAGGAGCAGACATTCCATTGCCCGACCATGCTGAAGTGTGAAAAGCAAGTTCGCGCCTGAAGCACAACAAAGCTACGGGGCCGATGGATTACCGGCTGAGCTATTTAAACACGGCGACAATGAGCTGACAAAGAGCATGCATCAGCTTCATTGTGGAGTATAGTCGACGTTTGGAATTTAAGTGTGCTCTGCCCAATCCACACAAAGCGAGACCCCACAATCCGCGCCAACTACCGTGGAATAACTATCGTCGACATGGCATATACTAAGATCATATCGAGCGTATTGTGTAAACGATTAAAGCTCCCCGTCAACAAACTGATTGGACCTAATCAGTGTGGCTTTAGACTTGGCAAATCAACAACCGACCAGATATTCACCATGCGCCAAATCTTGGAAAAAAACCTCGAAAAGAGGACCGACACACACCACCTATTCCTCAATTTCATCATCGTCATCCTGATCAGTAATATATAACCATATCTATCTAGCTTGGTTTTAGGTGATACGTACAACCGTTAGCTGAACAAATCTATTATACTCTATAGCGACAGGTTGCAAGAGTATAAAAAAATGCAGTGCTTTGCCACAATTTTAGTATCAGTTTTGAAAAAAAAAAAACATTTTAATCTAACCATATTAATTTATAACGCATAATTATATTCAATCTAGTAAGCACACCAAAGTTTTGGCAAGCTCGTGGGAAAATTAGCCTCAAATATTATTTATCAGCACGCAGGCAAATGGGATGAGGCTGACCAAACAGTTTAAATCACGAAATTGCAATTGAGCGTGAATAAACGGCTCAGGCACACACACACAGCAACTACACTTACACAGATATATTTTTCACGCCTAAAATTTGCATCGAAAATCACAACTGCTAATATTTGACACAGACAGCGCTGAACAATGTACGGTTATGTGGACAACTGACCTACAAAGGCGAGACTAGGAGCTATTGCTATTGAATACCGCAGCCACAACTAAAGCCAACAACATGCTGCACGGAGATAACAAAGCGAGCAAGCGAATAGCGTCAAAAGAGCACACGAAGCAAAATGGCAGCCAATTTACGGTTACGTCTGACTCCGGTTGTGCCCCCAAAAATACGCTAAAAGTGGACACATATAATTAAAATGAAAATTTCAACTATATCGTTTGAATGGCCGAAAAATATGCTACCACGTGCAACGATAATGAGTTGCCACGCATTAACGCCTAAAAGCACACAACGCGAGGTATATGTGCCGCTAAGAGTGCAATGTTTGCAGTTGACATTTAAAATCAAAGCAGCCAACTGAAATGTGCATTTAAATGCAAAGCGCATATGCACAAAAACAAAAACAAAAACAAAAACAAATAAACTAAGCGTATTCGTTTTAGCGTTGGCGTAGCGGATAATTGCCCTTGCATGTGGTTGCGTAACACACACTTCTTTATTTAAATCTAAATTAGCTTAACAATGCTGCACACACGCACAGACGCAGCCGCAAACACACCCATACACATTTATATATGCATATATACAAGTGCATGTACAAGTGTGTGCATTTCCGAACCGCAGTGGCTGCTGTTGCTGCAAAAACCCTCATTGTAGTGGCATACATTCAGGCGCATCGCCTTGCGTTGACTCATTTTGCATGCAAATTGCTTTCATAGTTACGAGTACAGCGTCCACTCGCCAGTTTTTGTTGCTACTGTTGCACTTGTCGTCGACACTGTCGCTCCGCGCTGGTGTTGCATGGCGAATCTGCATGCATTAACATCTATTAGGTATTGCGGCAGGTCAAGAGTGTCAGAGCGTCAAGCGTGCCTAAAAATATGCAACACCACAAAATCGCTTCAATTATGCAAAGTGTTTAGCAAAGATTTAAATGCATATTATTTCTAGCCCGACTGCATTTTTTCCACCATAAACTCTGTATATCAGCTTCCAGTATTTAAAGACAATTTCAGAGCAGATTTAATACAATTATTTTATCAAAAACAAAGTAAGGGTATTGATTATTTCTGGTGCTGAAATCTTCAGAATGTTGGAAAAGGCTTTCGGTGATAATTGTCCGATAAATGTCTCGAGCAAGTGATGATGAATCAAGTCCAGGACGGCGGTCAAGATCAACTTATGTGATCATCACGTCAATAAAATAAAGGATTTGGTGCTTGAGAATCGACCATTAAGTCAGAAATCTTACTGGCATCGTTGGAATATCTGAAGGATCAGTGAAACCTTTTTTGAAAGATCATTTGGGCCTATAAAAGTTGAAAGCACGATTGGTTCAAAAATCACTCAATTTTTTCGAAAAACAGGGGTGCGTTAACGTCTGTGAAATAATGCTTTTTGACTACCAGGATGCCATGAAACGTATTATTACTGGTGATGAGTCTTGGATCTATGCTTACGACCCGGAAACAGACGATCAGTCGGCCGAATATCGCAGCAAAGGTGAGCTGAAGCCGAAAAAATCACGTCAAAGCAGGTCAAAAATCCAAGTTATGTTGACTGTTTTCATCGATAATCGAGATGTCCCACGGATCAAACTGTCATCAAAGAATACTATTTGAGTATTATGCGTGGTTGGTGCGAAGCTATTCGTAAAAAGAGGCCGAAATTATCGCCCGACAACTCTTGGTTTTTGCACCACGATGCCGCAACCTCCGTTTTCGCCTGATTTAGCTCCATGTGACTTCTGTCTATTCAGCAAACTCAAACGACCGCTCCGGAGAAACCGTTTTGAGTCAATTGAAGACACTAAACGAGAATCGCTACGCGCATTGAAGGCTATTCAGGACTTTATTGACTTTGACAACTGTTTCGTGGATTGGAAAAAACCTTGGCACAAGAGTATTGGAGCCAAGGAGATTATTTTGAGGGGGACGACATAGATTTTAAAGAAAAAATTATGTGTTTTAAAATTATGAACAAAGTCTTACTATTTATTGCTCATAGTAAGCCTATTAACTCTGGTTGCATTTGAGAATCAGAGAAATCTGCTACAATGACGTCACTTTATCAAAAATACATGCCGGCAAATTCTTTCTTCAATTCGGAATCTGCTTAAAGAAATAAGAAAATTCAGTCGTTCAAAATGGAAATGGAGCTTGGCGGAAACTGCCGTCATTCACAGTTTTCAACCGGCATGGTTTCCCTTTTCGAAGTTGCAATCATATTTTTGCTATAGCAAAGAAGCCTGAGATATCACAAATATGAGTCTAAGTCGGTAAAGCATATTGGAAAGTCTAAACCAACTACGACAGAACCAGATTAAGCGGAAACTACAGCAAATAACGTAGTTATTTCGAAAACTCAGAGATTTCGAAGAGATTTTAAAGTGGTATTTCATAATAGACCTTCTAGTACCGCAACATTCCTTCACAAGCTTGTAGGAGTAATTTTACATAGCAGAATATGAGGAATCTCTTGAAAAGGTAAGATTCTAAACTAACTCTAAAAATTCTCGGCAATCGCAAATATATTATATAAACAGACGGACATGGATGTTACAAATTCCTGGCAAACTTTGTATATCAACAATTAGAGATTAAAAGATAAATCAGTTAAACGGAAAACCCAAAAAAAAGTCTACGAAACCTGTCTATAACCTTAAGTTCAAGTTTAAAGTTTTCTGCCTACGATTCAGCTCATAGGTATGTTTTAAATGATAGAATAGTCCCAACGTATCTTCCACCGAAATATTCACCGACTCTATGATTTAAGTGCTTTGAAACCCACTTCAAAGTTAAAATTTTTAATAACACTGTGCTTGGAATCTTCAGTTTAAGGCCACATGTGGCTCAAAGTCTTCAACTTTACCTAACCTCAAAATCAGTACTTCAATGGCTTTCGTTTTACGCCTAAAAAGAAGCTAACAACTTTACTAAAATACAATATAATAATTGTGAAGTACAACGAGTTTAATCCGCTCTATGCATTTCTACAACTAATCCGCTGAGAAATTCCCTCAAAATTTATGTCCACACTCGAAACACACAGCATATACTATCGCGGGCTTTGTCAACTGCTGGCTCCACTTTTGCGCCAGCCGTTTTCCGCATTACCATTTGCCACATTTCCAAATACATTTCAAGTCGGTTAACCGTCAATGATGGCAGCAACAAACCGCATTGTGGGCAAATGCGCTTGCATTCGGCTAATCTGGCTGAGGCGATGAACTAGTAAAGCTGGCAGCGCGACTCCCAAATGGGCGCCTTAAATATGTGCATTGCATATGTACACTGTTATGTGGTTGCTTATGGACGCTATATATATGTATATACTATGTATGACTTTTAAACATTTTTCAAACGGCAGTTGAGTTGCAGTCACGAGTAAGCGAATGCGGTTGGGTGCATGAATATTCCATTTAATAGCAGTGACAGTATTCTCTTCCTTCCATATGAAAAATACAAAGGAATTATGATACTTTTTCTGGTTGAAAAGCTAGTTGAAATATTTTTTATTTATATTTTTCTAAAGCAATACTGAGAAAAAGTTGATAAGATTTGGAAATATAGAGTAAAATAGAAGTACAAAAAATCAAAAGAAGAAGGACTACTATATTATTTACGAAGAAGAAGAAAGAGAATGTTGGAAAAGGCTGCTGATGATTCAGTTTTATCAATATTCGACCTCTGCAATTGATAAAAATATTAAAAAAGTGAAGAATATGGTGCTTGAAAATTGTCAGGCAAGTGTTAGAGAGATGGCAAGAGAGCAGAGAGATCTCTCGCGAGTCCGTTCGAATGATCTTGGTGGATATTTGCGGTATGAATCGGGTTCTTCCTTGACTCATTCGGATAAAGCTGAATTTTTTTAAAAGGAGTACCGTAAAAAGCATTATTTTCGGTACTTATAGATATTTGGTTTGGTCTTATCTTAATCTGCTTCAAGCTATCCGGAGATTTCTCACAAATTTACTGGAATTTTCACTATATCGATAGCAATAGAATCGAAGAACCCGCCATAAACGGGATCTGTGCGCTTTACAGGACCGATTTTAAGAATTTTTACATGAGAAGTAACCCTCGATTAATACCAGGTACTACAAAGGACGATTATACTCTGTGCAACATGTTGCAAGAGTATAAAGAAATGGAAAGAAATAAAAACATTTCAAAAAAATGACAGAGATTTAAAAAAAAGTGCATTATACAGATGCTAACAACCAAAAGGGACATGACAATTTGTTGCGCTTTGTTGCACATCGCTGCCAACATCCTTAGTCCTTACCGCCAGCTGCGACTGCTTCGCTGCTTTGCTACTCCAAGTCTGTCTGCAGTGCGGTTGTGTGCATCCGAAATATATTTTGCATGCTGTGCATTTGAAGTTGTTGTTGTTGCACTCTTTCATTTTTGTCATATTTACTCTAGATTCTTTCCTAAAGCTTACACAAGTGCCCAAATAAAATAAATTATAAAACCACAAAAAAGGAGGGAAAAATGTAGCCACAACAAAATGCTGTCACTTGAGTAATGAGCAGCAGGCAAGGAAAGGCAAGGCAAGGCGCCCTCGTAGCCAAGCAGCAATCAAGCAGAGTTAACTGTAAACAGCAGATTATCGTTGTGGCCCACTCTCGCTATTTATGTGCATAAAATCAAAGTTATTTACTTTGCTTATTTCACTAACAAGCAGCCAAATAAATTCGAGCTCCTCGCTGCACTCTGCTTGGTGGTACTCAGTGCTTTTTCGCTCTCGTTCTCTTCATTTTTAATATGAATTTAAGCGAATTTTAAGTGCTACTTAAGTGTTATAAATATTTTCCATTGCTCGCTATTGCTATTGTTATTGTTTTCGGCATGCCGAGGCATGTGCATAGTTCGTGTTTTCTTATACACTGGTAACATGTTGCAGAAGTGGTAAACTAGCTTAGCGAAAATCTATACATAGGAGTTTTCAACATTGAGCTATAAAAGTAGACCGATAGGGGCAACAAACGACGCCATATTTTTCCCGCTTTTTGGACATTTCTCTTTAGTAAGGTTTGCCATTTCATAATGGAAAAATATACGATTCAACGAGTCGAAATTATTAAAATTTACTACCAAAATTGGGAGTCAGTGGCCTCAACTTCAAGAGCGCTACGTCCAGTTTATGGTCGTCATAATCGTCCTGTCAGATCAAAATTGAGCGTAGAGTGGAAAAAGTTGAATCCACAGGCACAGTATAAAATGTTTCCGTGCCAGTGTGAGAAAGAAGTGCCCGTAGTGTCGAGAATATTGTTGCCGCTCGCGCATCAATTGAGGCAGAGCCAAATCAGTCTCTCACACGTCGTTATCAAGCGTTGGGGCATCTCTATGACGTATTTGTGGTGAATTTTGCGAAATGCTCTAGGCCTACATACTTATAAGATCAAATTGACGCAAAAACTGAAGCCCCTTGACCACCAGAATCGTCGTACGTTCGTGAGTTGGGCTGAGCAACAACTTGATGCTGATCCGGATTTTTATCGAAAAATCATCTTCAGCGTTGAGGCTCATTTTTGACTGAATGGCTTCGTCAATAAGCAAAATATGCATTATTGGTTAGGCAGCAATCCACACGTATTACATGAGCCACCATTGCAACCGAAAAAATTACGATTTGGTACGGTTTATGGGCCGGCGGCGTCATTGGGCCGTACTTCTCCAGTGATGATCAAGATCGGCGCGTCACTGTGAATGGGAATCGCTACCGCTCAATGATAACGGAGTATTTTTGACCCGAATTGGATGATATGGACTTGGACAATATGTGGTTCCAACAGGTTGGCGCCACAAGCCACACAGCGAATGTCACAATCGATTTTTTGATAACCAATTTTGCTGAATGCGTTATCTCACGAAATGCCAAGTCAATTGGCCGCCTCGGCCGTGCAATTTGACGCCGTTAGACTATTTCCTGTGGGGCTACGTCAAGGCTATGGTCTATGCCAACAAGCCAGCGACGATTAATGAGCTTCGTACGAATATCGAGCGTGAAATTGAGGCAGTTTCGGTCGATTTACGTTTGAAACCCGTCGAAAATTGGGTTCAGCGTCTGGACTTCTGTAAGCGTGCCCATGGTGATCATGTAAGAGAAATCGAGTTCCATGCATAATGACACGGAATGTATTTTCACAGGAGTTAAGAATTTCTTTGATATCCCAAACCCTTTGTAGCGCTCTTATTGAAAAACTCGTTATGTCAGTCATTATGTCAGATTATTTAATAAAATTAGTTTAACCAATTAGAACCAACTGTTCTCTTCCTACCTTCTCCTGACCTTCCTACGCCAGACATTATGATCTCCGTCCTTATGGTTAAATCGGTTAACCTTTTCTTCTAATCCCTATATATCTAATTAGTTCGGTCACTCTGGCAGACTTTAAAATACATATCTCCGTTACTGCTGCCCGAACCTAATTTTATTATATAACAGATTCTTACAAAGAAACTTTGGTATATTTCACGCCTTTTACATTTCTTCAATTTTTGGTAGTTTTTAATTTTCGGTTCCAGCCAAACGCGGGCATTCCGTACATGCCATTTTTTATTGGAGCATTCGCACGAGTGCAGTTTGATAGTTCCATGACTTTTAAAAACAATCTATTTTTGCCAAAAAACAGTGCGTTTCAGTTCAAAATACTGAGGGCCAATAAGAGGAAAACCATTAAACACACAATTGAATTAATAGGCGGGGATATATGCAATTCCGTTTTCTTAACATTTTAGTGAATCCTAAAGCTCTCAAAATCAACGCAGAGAGAAATGGCGCCGATCAGCTGTTATTTGATTAAGAACAGACGATAGTAGATATAAACGATACTGGCCGTTAAAACTTTTGGTCATTTTAGAATAATATATAAAAGTTGGTAATAATCTAAGGAGGCTAGCCTTTAGAAAATACAGATCTACCCTCGAATACCAAAAGTTTTTGGCATGCATTATCTGGCTATCGGACATCTTAACACAGCTGTAAGGCCGTGGACTGGTCTATGGGCCGTAGACTAGTCTATCATGAATATCTTCGCAGATGTTTTTAAAATCATATTACGATTCAGAGTTCCATTTTATTCCAACTAGATGGCTTTAGTAATCTGTATCTCGTGTTTTAAAAGCGCGATAGGGTTAAGCTATATGGCATTAGAAAGATAAGATTTCGTACCTAAAAATCTCTAAAGCAGTTTTATGAGACCAATTGTCGAAAATAACGATAAAATAATGGAAATCATCGAGTCCGACCGTCATGTAAGCACTATTTCGATTACCCAGGGGCTGAAGCGGATGAAAACTTTTGCTAACGTGAAGTAATAACGGATGTGGTCACATCGTTGTGAGCCCGCGCAAACGAAGATCAAGCCGGGATTTCTTTTGTTATGTGTTTTGTAGGATTGCCAGGGAATGATCTACTGTCACCTGCTCTCCTACGATCACACTCTTAATTCGGACAGCTATTTGTAACAGTTGGACTGTCTAATGAAAGCAATTGCAACAAATTAGATATTAGAGCATTTTCGCACCATCAGGCCACCTGCAGACCCGAGCGAAGCTTCAGGAACTTGGTTGAGATGCCTCAAGCGAAGCTTGTAAAAATCAGCTGTTCTAGATTTTTTGCCAATAGGGAGCCGGATTTCTATGAAAGTGGCATTATTATCGAACAAAACAGTGATGATTTCCTTTTGGATCACTAAAAATAATGGTACGAAAAACCTACATTGATATCTTTCAAGCCTCTTTTAGTCAAAAAACGGTAAGAATATCAAATATTCATACAAAATTTTCGTAGTAGTCAGAAGCAGATACAAATTAGCGCACTCACTGACTTATCAAACCACCCTCGCATGTGGTGGACAACAAGTGTTGTGCTTTGTTGCGTTACTTTCTTTTTTTCATCTTGTTCTCCCTATTCTTGTGCTAGTATTTTTAACGCTGCTCCTAGCATTCTTGTTTTATTTATACAAACCGGTTGCAAATTAACATGACACTCGTTTAGCGCTGTTACAGCCACTCGGGCGTGTGAGAAACATTTCCTTGTAGCGATGCTTAAGCAGTGTTACTAAATATCCACTACATGCGCTAGACACTTTTTTTGGCTATACATAATTTTGTAAGTGTGTGAGTGTTGGGTGAACGAAACAAGTTGTCAGCAGTTTTGCTTTGAGCAGCGCAGATTTAATTTAAGCAATTGCTGCTCGGAGCTCATGCACTTTTTATGAGGCAACGTGACATACTATACACGTGCATACAATGTAAATAAAGCTGGGTCGTTTTGAACGCTGGACAAGGGTAATGTTTTATGTTAACAACGACAGCCGGATAAGAAGATCATCTTTCCAAAAGCGTGACAACATTACACACTCATAAAAATAGTGTGGCATAAACAGCTGCAGGCATAATGCTAGTAAGAAAATCTCTAGTAGGTAAAAATATAATAGAATGAATACAAAAGATTCGAATAATTTAGATGACAATTTTGTAGTTGTAATTTATAATAATTTTTTGTAAAAATCTAGAGTGGTTTAGTTAATTATATAAACTTCATGAGATGTTGGAAACATAGTACTCTCTTGCATCCAAATAGTTAATTTGGTTCATCAAATTTTGGAGAGTGCCTAATCGAACAAATTGGTATAAATGAAACTGGTATAAACGAAACTGGTATAAAAGAAAATGATATAAATAAAAATGGTGTAAACGAAACTGGTGTAAACGAAAATGGTATAAATAAAAATGGTATAAATGAAACTGGTATAAATGTAACTGGTATAAATGAAACTGGTATAAATGTAACGGATATAAATGAAACTGGTATGAGTGAAATTGGTCTACATGAAACTAGTATAAATGAAACTGGTATAAATGAAACTGGCATAAACGAAAATAGTATAAATGAAAATGGTATAAATAAAACTGGTATAAGTTAAACCGGTATAAATGAAAATGGTATCAATGATACTGGTATAATAAAATATATAGCATGCTGGATAACGTTGAGCCCTCTTGTAAAAAGATAGCAAGCTGACATCGATAGAAAAAAGAGTATAAAAACCTTATAAAAAACCTTATAAAAGTGGTATAACCGCCGTATAACCAAACAAAAATCCTTGCAAGAATACTAACCCTATTAGGAACACTGTCGAAGTTTCATGACACTCTTTCCAATCTTTTTCAGTTATTTCTCTCAAACTAATGCCAACTCTGCTCTTTTTAACCTAAAAAAAATCATATTTTGATTTCTCTTTCACCAAAACATTGAGATGCGATTTCAAAAATGAAGAATTTACTCTGTGAACTAGTGCCCTGCCTCTCGTATTCACCAGATATTTACACAGCGACTATTCCCTTCTTTCCAGATTCAAAAAGCAGTCTGATTAAAAAGATCTTACTCAAATGAAGAGATCAAGAGGTGAAAAAATTGTTGAAGGCCTGAAAGCTTTGCACTATTCAACCAGTTTTGAAATGTTGGATGATCATTACAATAAATACATTAATCAAGATGGAAATTATGTCGAAGGATACTAATATACTTTCTTTTCTGGTCGCTATGGTCCTTGAAACTAAGTTTTTACTTTAAAAATTCCTGTCAAAAATCTTACTGGACAGAAAAACATCAGATTATACCAATTTTCGAACGACATTACAATGAGAAGCTAATTTCTATTATATCAGTGGGTCTGTTCCATAATTTGATTTGATTTATATTATATTTTCTGAGCCGATTTGAGTGACTGACTAACTGACCAAAGTCCGACAATTGACATTTAGACAAGAATTATGTCAAAGAAAAATTAATATCGAGCTGATCAATGTCAAGACTTATTCAAGATGATCTCCACATGAAAGCCTACTTTCGGTCAACTGGTCATCTTTTGGAAGCAACATGCTATACTAAGGGTCCTACTTTGTCACCATCCAGCTAATGTAATGGTGAGTCTCCTCCAAGGGCATTACACTTAAGACACTTCTGTGAAAAAGAGGTTAAAACTAAGGAGAAAGTGTACCAGCAGGATGTTTTAGACGGCGTGGTAGAGTAGTTATGCAATTTTCTCTGCGATGGAAAGCATTAGATCTTCCATCAAAATGCTGCTCCAACACACAAGGCAAAAATCATACAGCAGTGACTTAAAAGCAATATTCCTGGTTTCTGACTGCAGATGATTGGCCGTCTGGAAGTATAAATTTGAATCCATTGGACTACGGTTTGCGGTCGAAGTTGGAGAACTTTTAGTTTAGGATTACCTCTCGAAGAACAGATCTATATTAACCCTGCATAACGTTCAATTTCCAATTAACAAATTCCGACAGATTCCAATAGATTCCAAAGACAAAAACCGACTAATACTTAAGAATCAGTTCGACATGGTAAAGAAAGTTTCGCCAATTGGTTTTACGCCTTTTAAATAAGCAAATTATACTCGTAATTTCAAATATTGCCTCTTCTCAACGAAAAAGCTTTCAGTTTAATATGAAAATAATAATACCAACGAGAATGCATTCCACCCTAATTCCATGCGCAGCTATTTAGAAATAATCATTTCGGCAATAATAACCGACTTTGGTTTCTACAAAGTAGAGGCGTAAAATTTAATAAAAACGGTTAAACAATTTCACGCAACAAACACCCGTGCAATGCTTGCTTTAACGCTTCCCCTTCCACTTTGCCGACAAACAAAAAATTCAAATTACCGCATTTGTTTTGAGAACAAAGATGCAAAATAAATATATAAATGCATAATAAAAACCGGTGAAATAAATAAAACTCAGAACGTGACGCGACAAAGGCGAAAACAAAGCAGACGTTTTGACCAGCGATTGCCTGCAATCATACAACAATAGCAATAAACGCAACCGAAACCGAAACAAAAGCAGTTGTTGCAGCGAGAAAATTGAATGAAAGCAAAAGGCAAGAGCCGCAATAAATCTTTTTTTATCATAAGTACATGAATATATGTAATATGTATGTATGTGTACGTAACATTTTATTTTTGCTGCCTTCTGTACTACTATATATGAAGACACTACGTGAATAATACTAATACTAAAGTTCTAAATAATCATAAGTAAATTAATATAGAAAATAATTACACTTAAGTGAAAATATTTCAAGTACATTGTTAGAAAATTAGAACACATTAGGCACTATTTGTTTTGCGTAGTGAAGTGCTAATTTGCGAACTCACAATTATAACGGGTGGTCCAAGTAGAGATACTTTTTTCAATAGCCTTTTTTGACAGATCACGTGACAAGCTGTCATGTTATTTTTGTTCAATTTGGCATTTTATCATGGAAAGACTACCGCCCGAACATCCAAAATCGTTCCAACTTTATTACGAAAATTCACGATCTGCAAAGAATGTGTTTCGGCCGCTTCGCTGAACTTATGTTCAACATAATCGGCGTACTGAGCACACTATTCGTAAAACCACCCGTCGCCGTTCGCAGCAACTCGGACTGATGTATGGAACGATTTGGCGCATTTAACGTCGAGATCTTAAATTGAATGCATACAAAATACAGCTTGTGCAAGAATTGAAGCCGTTTGACCTTCTCAAGCGACATCGCTTCGCTCTATGGGCTCTTGAAAAGTTCCGAGAAGATCCGACGTTTTCGATACAA
Source organism: Bactrocera neohumeralis (assembly GCF_024586455.1). Classification (NCBI taxonomy): domain Eukaryota; kingdom Metazoa; phylum Arthropoda; class Insecta; order Diptera; family Tephritidae; genus Bactrocera; species Bactrocera neohumeralis. Next base: position 18,776,262 of record NC_065921.1, on the reverse strand, counting down.
ATTTTATTCAGGGATGAGGCCGTTTTCTGTCTCAATGGGTATGTATGCAAGCAAAATTGCCGCATTTGTGACGAAATGAAAATTTTCTTAAAAATTATCCCGATGAGAACGTAACCGTCAATGGCGATCATTATCGCGCTATCATAACCGACAACAAGACGGCGCCACTTCCCACACATCGCATTAAACAATGTAGAGAACACTTCGGTGAGCAGATAATTTGACGTTTTGGGACGGTCGATTGTCCACCAAGATCGTATGATAATACACCGTTATTCTTTTTCCTGTGGGGATATGTAAAGTCTATGCTGACAATCCCGCTTTGATCAAAATGCTCGAACGAGTCATCGAAAATTGGACTCAACGGATGGACTATCTGAGACGTAGCCGCGGCCAAAATTTGAAAGAGACAATCTTCAAGGAATAACAGCCAATATCGGACCTCTATAGCATAACGAATCGATCGAGTTCAAGTGCTTGTATTGAAAACTTTATAATTTGACGAGGTACTTGACGATATTTAACATGGCTTACAGCCAAACAATGAGGAAATTTTCGAAGAAATTGTTTAGATCGGTTTGCTATAGCTTATGAATGACAGCTACAAATTGAACAATTTTCATTACACGAGATATCTTCATCAAATTCAACATTGATTATTGTCTAAGGCAATGATAAAATTTCCGAAGATACTATGCAGAACGAGTCACTATAGCATATAGCAGATATGTTTTCTAAGAAGACTGTACGATAAATAATAAATTCTACGCTCTATATCTTAAAGGCAAACTTTCTAATTTATGTCCAAATAGCTGTTACTTTCGACAAATATTTAGTATAGATACTTTCTTTGGACACTTTTCTAAACTAAATTAAATTCCATAACAAATGCGTCTTATGTACATTCGTTATTCTTCAAACTAATCTCCATCTAAAAAGTGATTGTTTTGTTTAACAACATTCCAACATTTCGATATCGGGGCTCATAATAGGCTTGTTTTTTGAGTGAAATCTTTTTTTGAGTTTGAGAAAGAGGAAATGGTCGTTGAGGACCAAATCTGGCGAATATGGTAAATTGAAGATGTCTTCACAGCATAATTCCTCCAATGTGCCGATCGAATCACAAACTGAATAATTCTGGACCAACGGGCTTGTTAACGTTGCTTTTGCTTTTGCGCTTAACTTTAATCTTCACTATCTCACAATAATATTGCTTATTAATTGCTTTACCATGTTCGATGTAGTCCATGAAATTAATTAAAAAAATTATTGGCTCCAACCTTGCCAGCCATAAGTTAGCTTCACTTTGAGACCAATTACAAGAGAACGAGTGGATGAAATGTCATGAAATTTTGACAATATTCTAGTTAAAGTTAATAATCTAAGACACGGGTGGGGATTTTGCGTTTCGGCACAGTCCTGGATTCGAATTCTAAGGTCACCACTATACCTTTACTAGACTTGGTTCATAATTTTAAAATTCTTAATTTACACTTCAAAATCTTAGTCTTGCCCTTAAATGTAAGCCCCCTTGGCCCTAATGCACTTGTGCCAACATTTTTTCCAATCTTCGAAACAGTTGTTAACGACAATTTCCGGTCTCGGTCTCGATAATCGAAGAAAACTTTAAGATGACAGTCTTGATTTTTGACCTGCTTAGATGTGGTTTTTTCGAGTTGGGCTCACCTTTGCCACAACACTCGGCCGATTTATGGTCTGTTTCCGAGTTGTACGCATGGATCCAAGACTCAACGCCAGTAATAACACGTTTCATGACATCCTGGTTGTCGGAAAACATTGTTTCACAAACGTTAACGCGACGCTGATTTTCGAAAAAATTTTGTGATTTCGGAACAAATTTTCTTAGGTCCAAATGATCTTTCAAAATGGTTTTCACTGAACCATACGGTATTCCAACGATGCCAGTAAGATCTCTGACTGTTAATCGTCGATTCTCAAGCACCAATTTCTTTATTTTATTGACGTGTTGATCATCAGTTGATGGCTGTCCTAGACGTGGTTCGTCGTCAACGCGTTCCTGACCCTCTTTGAATAATTTTTACGACAAACAATTATCACCAAGGTCAACATTACAACATTACGAACGTTTCGGCACCAGAAATTTGATTCCGCACACAAAATTTAACGGAATTTCTTTGTTGAATAATTTCACTCATCGTAAAAATGGCCGAATGCACTTTATGTACTTCAGAAAGACAAGCGTATACTAAACACTAATCATTATTTTGATGTGACTGATGTCAGTGATAGTCTTACCTACCTAGAAAACAAATATTTCGCCGTATGGGTTTTCGCGCGAAATTTTAATTAAAAAGTCTTACTATTTTTTGCCCACAGCAATAAATATTTAAAATAATTAATATGCGCTTAGAGACCATTAACTAAGCCGGAGAAAATGAAAAATCTCAAACCACTAGACTTTACTGGACTTTAATGTCATTATGTAATTGACACACTAAGTTGTCCTAGTAAAACTTTCGCTTTCCTTTCCAACCATTTTTACGTTTACTTCAAACAATGAATTTGTACTAATTAGTACTCACTTTTACTTAGCACTTTAGCCCTAACAAATAAAGCGGTTATCTTTGCTCAGAGTAAAGTTTAAATTTCCATTGTTGTTATAGAAACAATAGTTGATGTTGTTGCTGTAAACGTTATTGTTGCTGTTGTACACCGGTCGTGTGAAAAGCTAGTGTCAAGTGACAACAACAAATTTGCACAGCTTGAGGTGTCACAACTAAACCGAGGAGCAAATAAATAAATTCGCAAATACACATACACATACATACATAAATAGAAACACACATACACTCATATAGGTATACATAGGTATATATACTATATTCATATACATACATGTATATTTATATATGTGCGTGTATTAATTTCCCGGCTAGTTTGTGTGTGTGCGTGTGTGTTAAAGTTACTTAACGCCGTTTGTCGACTAACAACCAACAACAACAACAACCACTTACGCGCTATTGTTTTTGCTCGCTTAAATTTCGCTTGACTGCAGCAATAAGAGTAAAGTTTTCTTCGCATTTTATTTTTTTTTTTTTTTTTTTTTTAATTTTCTGCTTTGTTTCTCGAGAGCATGCGCTGCAACAACAACTTTGTATGAAAATCAACAAAGCAGTAAGAATAAGTAAATACAAAGCCAATGTTATTTCTGCAGATTCTTGCTGGCACTTAGTAGTGTGTGTGTGTGTGTGTGTGCGAGCGCACAAACACAGATAAAAACTATAAAAGTTGCTGGCAACTAACTATTTGTTTCATTCAATCTTTCTCTCGTTGCCACTCGCGCTTGATTACTCGCCATGTTGCCAAGCTGTTAAAAGTGCTGAGAATGAAAAAGTTGTTTTCCGTTTTGTTCCACGCTTTTTCTTCAACCAGCTCGTACTTGAGCAATTTTACTTTGGTCAGAAGTGCATACAAACACACGCACACACATACACAGGCATAAAAAGTGTGTTCAAAGTTGAAATGAAGAGGATAATCACAGAGCATCCTCGCACACACACACACACACCTGCAGTTTTCATAGACACAAATATACATAAATAGACACCCGCTCATCTATAAAGGATGCACATATTCCAACCAAATGAAAACACTCACTAAACTAAACTTGTATGGCATAATAACGGTACAAAGTTTCTATCTCTGTTCTTCATACATTTCCAGTAACTTTTGCTACAGTTATGGTCAAAACAAGAGGTACATATTTTCAGATTTCGCAAATATCCTAAAAACTACTGAAAGGGATTAATTGGAATGATCTAATTCCTCTCAACTAAACGAGTTCTCCATACAAGAGCTTCATTATAATCGATTAGTTTGTATGACAGATGTACAGATAGGACCAGCACACTGATAAATACTGCTGGGAGCCATTTTTGCGATGTGATCCCTATTCAGATACATGGACCCAAGGACCTTAATCCTGCGTCTACAGATTGTTGTGTAGTCTGACATCAGGTGCTTGGGAGTTCCATGCTCCATGTCGCAGAACCGACAGTTCGCACTAGAAGCTAGACCCATATTAAATAGGAGGCTACACCCATATTAAATAGGGAACTAGACCCATATTAAATAGGAGGCTAGATAAAAGGTTCTTCGTCTACTTAGAATCTTCATTCTTTGGGAGGAGATTAACTTCCCACAGCCAAACTCTTCTGTTGCCATTTGAAGCTTTGTATGTTTATCTGTTGGACCGATTACTAAGTTGAGTGCTGTGAGTTCCAGCATAATATCTTATGTATCTGTGGGTCACGCATTGCACCCTATACGCAGGCGCAGACAAGACTTTGCAGTTTCAATAGTTCAAGTTCAAGTCCTACCGAAGTCTGATGAAGCACAAGCCACCGCTCCATACGTAACAATCGGTCTTACTTGATCATGACAAACATCCACCGAGTAATCCTTGGTTGCAGCCCCAGAATTTCCCAGCAAGTCTATTACACGCTATGAGAACTTTTGTGCAGGAACCTTTTTCTGGTTAACGGGACAATGATCGTTTTCGACGGATTGATATTCAAACAAAGACTGATGCACAATCACTTGGACCGGCGTAATCCACTTTACACGATCTGTGATCAGACAGTGTTCCGGAACTTCCCTCTCGCTAATACAACAATGTCATCCGCGTACCCTTGACAACGGACCACATTGTTAGTTAGCAGATCAAGAAGCGACTAGACTCCATAAAAGCGGTATGAGACTACACCCTGTGCGCAACCGGACCCTATTGTTTGTCAGCAGATCAAGAAACGACTAGACTCCATAATAGATTCTAATAGATTCTAACCTGTGGGCAACCTCTTATCCTGTCGAGAGGAAATCTTATTAGCCCCTAGTGTGGCCTCAGCTATCTTAGTGGACGTCAAAAACATCTTCGATGTCTAGGATGGCGCATAGCATCAGCTCTCCAGCAACCAAAGAACATGCTGATTCGCATGTAGTGGTACGATCTTCAACGCCTTCGACCTTATTTCGTGATCTATAATATATGTATTTCGTAGGATGTGAGACTAATTGGCCCAAAGGATTTCGCCAATGAATAGTCTCCTTCCGTCTTACTTTCGGTGTGAAGATTACCTTTAGTCCGCCATGGATATACGTCAACGCTAGGATATATCTCATCAGGCTATCTCTCATCAAAAAAACTTTCCAGAAGTATTGAAAAAATGACGTGACTGCTGTATGCTATTGTGACCCAATGTTGGCGCGTTTCGACAAATGAGCAGCTTCTTCGGGAGAAGGGGACGTGTGCAAAATTTTAGATCGATATCTCAAAAATTGAGGGACTAGTTCGGGTATATACTATATATTAATTGACCCACTGACCTCATCTTTTTCCATTCACTACAGCAAGTAGCTTGATTTTTAGCGTTTATTTTTTTTACCGATGCCAAAATAATTTCCACAAAGCACGCAATAGTTCCTGTACAAGGATTCAAGGAGAATTTAACCAAATATATACTTCATTAAAACGATCCTATTATTTTGACCATAACTGCATATAGTTCTTTCTAGTTTTTCTTACTTGAATAACCTTGTTCATACTTCTGTTATTTTTTCCTATTTATTTTATCTTGATTATTTCCGTTTTTTTCTTATTTACGCGCTTATTCTATTATTTTCTTATATATCCTATTTTTGTATTCTCAACTTTTTCCTTTTATTTTGTTTTTATTTCATGTTTTTCTAATTCATTCTTATTTTTCTTACTATGTGCTTGTTTTTGTTTCACATAATTCCCATACAACTTGTTCCGTCTGCTTTTTTCCGCTACCCTTCTTTCTTTTATCCTTTTTACGGTCCAGCACACGCTCCGCGGCAGCAGATAGTGGAAGATTTATGTGCGCATTGTGAAATTAAAATGCATGAAATTAATTGTTTTGTTGTTTCCACTCGCCATTATTAAATTCCTGCTGTTTCGACATTTGTTTTCTCATTTCTTTTGGTTGTTTTTTTGCTGCGTAACTGTAATTTAGTTATCCTTTTACGCATTTTTTGCGTGTAATTTTTTGAGTAGTGCTCACAGATATTAAATTTCTGTCCAGTGGTTGCCACTTGTTTACAAAGCGCTCAGCGAGACTCTAAATATTTGCGTATATATCCACTAACGGTTTTTTCGTGAAGTGTTAGTGACTTTGTGGTCGTTGAATTGGAAATGAGTATTTTTGTTAGCAAATTTGTTGGAGGTTAAGTTAGGTATGCCAAAATTAAAAGTGGAAAGTTTAATAAACTTTTTAGTGAGATAAAGGGTGATGCATTTTTGGTTCCTCTCTTGAAAGGAAATAGGTTTATGAATGATGTTCAAAAATAGAACTAAACGCAACCTTAGTCTCATATAACGGATGATCTAAATAGAGATTCTTTTTTTGACAGATCACGCGTGAGTCGTGTCAAACTGTCGTGTTATTTTTGTTCAGTATTGTTTGGGATTTCATCATGGAAAGTCTTACGCCTGAAGTGGAGAGTCGATTCGTCGCCGTTCGTAACAACTCGGACTAACGTATGGAAACCGCTCAACCTTCCCAAGCAACGTCCCTTCGCTCTATGGGCTCTTGAAAACTTTCAAAAAGATCCGCCGCAAATTTTGTTCAGCGATGAAGCTCATTTCCGGCTCAATGGGTATGTACACAAGCGAAATTGTCGCATTTGGGACGAAGAGCAACCTGAAGAGATTCAAGTGCTGCTATTTCATCCAAAAAAAAAAAAACAACGGTTTGGTGTGGTTTGTGGGCCTGTGGAATCACCGCTACATATTTCTTCAAAAATGATGCCAGTGTAAACGTAACCGTCAATAGCGTTCATTATCGCGTCATGGTAACCGACTATTTGATCGTGATTTTGGTGACATTTGGTTTCAATAAGACGGCGTCACTTCCCACACATTGCATCAATCAATGGATTTATTGAGAGAACATTTCGATGAGCAGATAATTGCACGATTTGGGCCGGTCGTTTTGGCCACCAAGATATCACCGTTAGACTTTTTCCTGTGCCTTGGAACAAAACATTACGCGTATTATTCATCATGTTTCGAAATGCTCGAACGAGTTATCGAAAATTGGACTCATCGGATGGACCATTTGAAACGTAGCCGCGATCTATGTTTTTTTTTTTTAAAAGTAGGGAGCCTCGATGAATTAAGTTGGTGACCGAAAGAAACTGTTACAGACAGCATAAAAACAACATACTAATTTATCACGAACGAAGTATTTGAGTGGAACAAAATATTCAGTGAATGTGAAGTGAACGAAAACCCGACTCATGCGAGGCGTCCATCCAACTCTGTTAATGACAATATCGAAATCATCGAAAATGTAAAAAAAAATAGTGCTTGCAAATCGTCGTGTTGGCAACAGAGGGTTGGCAGGGGATCCCAGCATCTCTTAAGGATCGACTCCACACATTTTGGTTAATGTTTTGGGTACGGAGCGTGATAATGCAAGATACGACGTCGAGTAGAAGTCGCAAAAGAGATGACTCTGCATTCATCTAAAACATTATTACTGGTGACGAGACGTGGGTCTATGAATATAAGGTCGAAACTGTCCAACAATTCAACGAATGGCGTTCCAAAAATTAGCCGAAATTTGAAACACTGTAGACCATCCCAGTCGAGGCTTATAACAAACATGTTCCAAGATCAAATTTTATGAAGGACTCACACGGGACCAGATCGATGTTAGTTTTCTAAAGAAATCCGTTTAAAATCTTCAAGGTACCCTTAAATTATCTGTTACCGAAATATAAAATAAAATTCGCCGTCAAATTTGTCAATATTAGCATTAATATTTTTTAAGCAAATAATTAATGTAATTATGACACCAAACAAAGTAAATGAGAAACCCAAAGAAACAAGGCCGCAAATGCAAAGCAGCATAAAAGGGGCGAATCGAAAAAGAGACAACTGAAAAAAGGGGGCACCGAAAATGCTTAGAAACAGTTAAAAGCAAAAGCAGAACTTAATGAAGACCTCGAAAACCATTTAGCCGTCGGAAAAGGGAAGGAACAGACATAAAAATAATGAGGCCTAATAAAAATGAAAACATGAACGAAAATGAATAAATAAATTTACTTTGTTTATACTCGTTGTAGGGGCACACTGAGCAGAAAACGAGCAGAGAATCATATAATAACGGTAGTATAACGCGCTGACGCGATGCCATGATGCAGATAATGATGGCAATGATAAGAGTTGATGGCGGAACGCTGTTACAGACTTTGTTGTTGGGGGAAGCCGTTGCTATTTACAGTTAGATGACGTTTGACTAGTAAAAATGTCAAAAACTCCGAAAGCTGATAAGAAGCAATGGTTATGTTTAGCGATTAATATGTCGCATGATAAGCTTACAGCTTTGAACATTGTTTATACGTGGGAAAATATTTGAAACCCCGCGCATCACGGGCGCATGGGTATTTATGAACACAGGTTTTGGTGTTTTAGACTGTGCCTCATACAGTTTTTGGTGGGATAGAGCTAAAGGCCGTAAAAATTGTAAAACAGCGGTTTTTATTAGAAGGCTATTCGAAGAATTTATGTGACTTAAAATTATTACTGAAAGAACAATTTAAGATATTTTGGAATGTCCACCAACTGTACATCGTTAGAGAAGTCTACAAAAGTCTCAATGACATTAAACAAGAAATTTAGTTTAGGTTGGGTTAGGTTAGGCCGTAGATTTCACCTTATTGACGGATATCACACGGACAGCTGTTGGTTCTTTGCGTTACCCATAAAGTTCTTAAAGTCGATCTCTAGAACCTCATAAAGCGACGAAGCACTTTGACTTTACCAGAAAAGTGCGATTAATATCAATCCCATCCGCTTCGCTAGGTTGCCGAACGTGTGTCTACCAAAATTTTACAATCTCAGTCTGACAAAGGCCGGATAATAGAGTAGAAAGTGACAAGATGATGCCAACTCGCCTTCCAACATACAGCTTTGGCAAAGGCGGCCGACAGTGTCCAGTCAGAACACCATCCATTGCGGTGAAATGAGATGAGATTCTAGGTCAGGAGAATCTCACAGTTGCACAAGTTCTGGTTGTTGACCAGCGTTTGCTGAGCTCATTTTCGATCATTGCTGTTATGGGTAATTATACCTTGTTTAGTGAAAGGAGGTTGTAAACTTGGACCGACGCCAGGTAACGGTAGGTCCCGAAAAGGGACGACGGGTTAGGAAAGCAGTGTCAGAAAGGTATGTTGGAATTGGTTTAGGAATTCAAGTCTAGATATTTGGAATGGTCAGTCAAATTGCCTGAGAACCAGCTCTCCGCTACAGAAACTATCGGGTTATGCGTGTAATGTTTTTGATGAATTGGTGAATGCTGCCTTGGCTGAATAAAATCCGGGTAGGTTTCAGTTCCGGTTACGTAGACCCGACTGTCGTAGGAACGGATCCTTCAAACTCATTAGTGAAAGACTAAAGATTAAAAATATGATCAACGTCCCACGACACAGATTCCGCCTTCTTGTCGTGCTCGCGCCACGCTCAAGAAACACTTGTCCAACATGGACCTAATCTCTAGCGCAAACTGCCGGTTTTGCGACATCGAACGGGAAAGTCCAGGACACCTCATTATAGATAGCCCAGCAATTTGTAGAAGCAGGCTCAAGGCTTTGGGATCCATTTTGTGACCATATGTAACATAGGAGAGGGCACAATAGACCATAGGTCGCAGTGCAAAACCGCAATTATCAATTGCTATCTCTCAATCTTAGGAAGTTTTATTTAAAAAAATATTGGTAACTTTTGGTACGTACTGACAGAGTTAAGGCATTGGGTATAAAAATGGAACGCGAACGAAGCCAATGTTTTCTAATTTCGTTTCGATTAATGAAATTGTGTCTAAAAAAAGTGTCTCAGAATAAAAAATACACCCTGCTGAGACACCTAACACACAAATGAATGAGTAAATTTGTGCAATGTCAAAAGGTGCCTAGATAATATGAAGCTGGAAGGTAAGAAGCCTCAAAGTATGCAAATAACTTTTTATCACGCCGCCATTAAAAGTAAATCAGGCAAAATGCCAGTGGAAATGGGTTGTGCTTTTGACTGACAAAGCGCGGGAACGCCGCAACAAACAACAACGCGAGTGGCAAATATAAATAGGCAGCCGCGACTTCGGAAAGATGTGAAGGACACGCCGGCATAGGCGGCAAAATGGCAGCTGCGAAACGGAAATGAACCGCTTTTGCTAGCATTTATGGCATTAAGATAACTTAACATAAATTTACAACAACAAATAGAAACAAAGAGCGACGCGCTAACGAACTGCCAAAGGAGCGCGAGGAAATTTCGAAAGGATAACAGGCAACGCAACGGTAAAAGCAACAATGGAAAAAAATCTTTTTGATTTATAAAATAAAGTGAAAGTTGAAAAGGTTAAGTGGAAAATAGACAAATCGTGGAGAGAGAGAGGGAGAGAGAGAGAGAGAAGCGGTGTAAAGGTAAATGGTACGCGCCAATGGGTTTGTAAAAGCCTGGCTGGCAGTTAGACGACGGAATTTGCTGCGTCATAAACGCTTTAATTTCCGCCCAACATGACAAGCGGTTTGTGTACACTCTGACACACACACACACAAACACTGGCAAAATAGTGGCTTTCACTTTCATTCGCTGGTTTGTTGTAATGCTTTGAAAATCCCGCAATAAACATTTTCGCGTCCATTTGTTGGTAAACGCCCTTTTGCGCCCTCAAGTATGCAATGCTAATAAGAAATAGGCATACAGTTTACAAAATATAAAGTTGAAATGAAAATAAAAATTAAAATTAAAAAAGGAATGCATTATAATACGGCAAGTAGAATAGCACGCTCAAGGACGCGCAATGTTTTCGCCGACAAAAAGTTAACTAGACAAAAGCGTGGAACCAAAATGAAGAGTGGATAGTGGATGATACGAAAGATCAGCGATTGTTAATAATATACGTACAGACATTTATTTGTGTGTTAGAAATATATATGTACATATGTATATGTATATACAATTATACCTTGAACCGTGAATGTTAAGTTTGTAGCACAAAGAAAAAAGTCCCTTAATTCTTGAGTTATCGATATGAAATTTTGTGCATGTTTTTTTTCTCCCCAAGTAACTGCTTATTTGTCAAAACAGTCAATATCGGACCACTATATGATATAGCTGCCATACAAACTGATTGATCAAAATGAAGCCCGTGTATGGAAAACTTTTTTATTTGACAGGATATCTTCACGAAATTTGGCATAGATTATTGTTTAAGGAAACGATTCAATCTTCGAGCATATTGCTTATATCGGAATACGGTAGCATATAGCTGCCTTACAAACTGATCGATCAAAATACGGTCCTTGCATTGACAACTTCTGTTGTTGACGCGATAACTTTAGGAAATTTAGCGTTGTATTATCCCAGGCACATGTACAATCTCCAATCTATCAAAATTGACAGATCGAACAACTATAGCATAAGTACATATAAACGTATATACATAGCTGCCATAGAAAGTGACCGAACAAATTTTTTTTTATATTTTTATTTATTTTATTTCTATACCCTTTTATGCCTTAAGAAAAGCTCTTCTAAATGGTATTACAGCTTCGGTTAACCCTTTTATTTATTCCTTTTTTCATAGTTGACGAAACAATTGCTTTTGTTGTCTAACAAACAATAGTCACAGCCACTGCGCGCGCCTTTAATGTGCTGCTGAACTCAATTTTCACACTTTGGATAAAATTTTTTTTCAACACACACACACACTGTTACACAAACTAGTATCTTGTACCTACTTAAGTAGGTACTTAAGCGACAAAATATATATATATGTATGTACATGCTTACAAGATGTGTCCAAGTTTAATGTCAACAAAGGCAAACTGCCTAGTGTTATGCGCTATTTTCCTTAGAAAAGATATAGTTATACAAAATTATATGCTATCTTCGCAATTCTATTATACACTTGACGCCTATTTGCTGCTACACAGCTGCTTGAGACTAGCAGTGGCAGATTTAATGAGCGTACCAACCGACTATGCTGATATTATCAACGCTTTGCCACACCTCTACCCTACCACAATATAACCACATAGTTAATAATTTCTTCCATGTAGACAATTTCTACTCTTGCTTATTGTCTCAAGACATTAATTGCAGTTGCTTTTTGGCGCTTCTTTTATTGTTATAATTTTATTGCTATGAAAGCTTGTATTGCCGCAACGTGGCTTTAATTAAGCATCTTAGGAAAGTTTCTTTCCTCTTTTATATATATATTTTAATATAATTTGAGATAGTTGATATTGTATGTAAGTTTCCTAATAAGTAGAGAAACACAGTCGTTTTATCGTATTTTTGCATACTTTTCGCTTTCATAACAGAATTTTCGTTGCTTAATTATACACGTTTATTTATTATTATTTTTTTTTTTTTTGCTGCTGATCATTTGCGTTTTGGTCTAAGTAAACCTTTTTAACCAGTTTTTAAACAAAAAAATCTAATCGATTATATTTAAAAACGTGTTTAATAAATTTATTGTCTTTGAAAAGCACACTCAAGTTTGAAATATGTTTGATAAAACTTTTAAATTATGTATTTTTAAATATTTGTGCATACAAATGTTCTAAACAATTTAAACAAACGGCACTCGAGCGATATTTTATAAACATATATTTTTTTGAGCGTTCTCTCTTTATACACACACACATTTTATCGAATTTTAGTCTTGCCGAAATATTACTATTAACAATTAATAAATAAAAAATTAATGTTTTCTATAACTTTTCATTTAAAGTTTAGGTTTTTTTCCACATTAAAGCAAATTCTGTTTCATTATAATAAAAATTGTAGATAGCGTCTCATGCATTTAATGGCAATATTTCACCTAATATATAAAAAGTAGATTGTATATATGTATGTACATAAATAAAATTGTTATCAAAAGTGATTGAAAGTAAATCTGAAAACGGCACAAAAGAGCATTATTGATTGTCGTTATCAATTAAAACTTTTTCTACTAAGAGCACCAGCCCAATAGCAATAATTTCAAACAGCTGTTTTGGCAGCCGTATACACCACGTACTACATATGTATGTACATATATATACATATGTATGTATGTATGTGCAAAAACCAAAAATTGGGCCAGCTTGGCAACTGTGGACAATGGAATAATTTCATTGAATTAAATACTAACATGTTTCATAAAACAATTGTGAAATCTCTATTTAAGCCAGACGCTGCCAAATTAGGAAACTAAACCATAAGCTACATACGTACATACACTTAATGCGTGCTACTTTGAGTTCATTCCTCAAATATGTAAATGTTTGGTAGCACTAGAATTAGGTTTAAATTATGTTATATCAACAAGTATAGATAAAAATTTATATAATATTTGTGCATACATTAGATAGAAAAACTTACAAAATTTCCACAAGAACTAACTAACTTCCGCTACGGGAGGCCTTCTGATTTGTATAAGAGTAGTGTCACGTAGTCAAATTATTATTTTTTACCTATTTGTTGATGTTTAGCACGTAAATACAATTGTTATTTTTGTAATGTATCAGTTCCATGCGACTTACTTTGTAATCAGTTAAAGATAATTGCTAACGCATCTACCTAATCTTGACAGTGAACCAATATAAACAATTTTGAAGTATGCAAGGAAGCTCCACAAAAAATTGTAATCAATTCTCAACCACTCTTGGCAAACATGAGAAATATTACACGCCGTCTAGATATGTACTACATAATAAACAACACAAAGACAACAGCCGGTATTTGTAGTAGGTAAACAAGTTATGTATTTGGTAGGCTAACTTGACCGGCGGAGCGAATTGGAACGCCGTATCAAAAAGCTAAAAGCAAGAATATTTCGAAGTCACATCAGCAAAAGCAGAGAACTTCGAAAGAATGCGCAACAAAAAAATGTACAGCTGTGGTCATTTCAATAAAATTAGAGCGCATTTATTTTGTGTATTAACATTATTTGATACGACCTTGATTATTGAAATCCTCATATCACCAGACAAACCATAGAACTTTTTCATTTTAACTAATAACTTCGAATTCTTATTAGAACACCAACTGAAAGTGCTGGAAAAGCACCATTTTGCAAAATTATTTGTAGAATTTCATTAAATTGCAGGCTTTTCAAACAGTTTATTATACACATGCATAAATGTATAATAAGTGGACATCTTCGTTTAAAATTAGCACATTCACGCACAATTTGCTATGCACAAAATACACGCTTTAACCGCAAAAGCATCATTTGGCGCAACAACAAGAATAAGCACTCGCACTCCGATAACCGTAAGCTCATCCCAATAAGAATATTAGACATTTAACAAAATGACAATTATGCCGCATTTTTGCGGATATTTTAATTATGATTTCACTCACCAAATTATTATTTATTATAAAAACACAAATTTTGTCTCAAAATTGCATAATTCGCAACTTTTTCTGTTACACAATTACCGCAAAATGTACAAATATTCTTGTTGACCACGCTATAAGCTACTTTTTCCATACGATAGCAAACGACGCGGCGAAACGAATGTAAACAATAGAAGGGGTGTTCGAAACTCGAAGCCAGATGTTGCCGACACTGAAAGCTTTGCCAGATGTAAAGACTAAAATTTTATGTCAATTGTTACAATTTGTCAAAGTGCTTTCAAGTTCAAATTATCTTTAAGTTTAATTTGTATATTTAAATTGTTTGAACGAAAGCTTATTCCAAATCTGTTATTATTTAAAACTAAGATATGTAGTAAACACAGAAATATTTGATATCTGACACGACACTGGATCGACGAAATTCAAACAGCATCACATGGCTGTCATTCGTTTTTAGTAAAGTATAAAGCTATATCAGCAAAAAATATTTAACTACGAATTCGCCGTTGAAATGAAGCGCACATAAAATTTTGTATGTTCATTTCTGCTATGTGATACTCACAACCTTTATACTAATAGTTTAGGAAGTTTTTATTAATGAATACAAAAAACTATGTTAATTGTTAATTTTACGATAATTGAGCTTATACAACCGGAAATCATTCTTATTAATATCATCCCTGAAGTACGTTCCAAACATTCAAACATGGCAACATGTTGAACCAGAGAACATAAAACAATTGAACAATAAAATTGTTTATTTATTTATTTAAATATGACCTGTAAAATAATACAAACAGAATATGAAACTAAAGGAACTGGCTGCTTCGGCCTTCGTTGTTTTTTTACCTATTCCTCATTTAGTTGAATAAATCTGGACCCTGTATTTCGATGTTTGGAAATGATCTTATAACAATTATCATTTATGTTCTCTGGTTGAATCCTCAAGTAGAAAAGAAAATTGAAGCGATTCATTTGTTTAAATTACAAATTGTCTATTGTTCCAAGATCTTTTTCAAATTTTGAAATAGATACATGTGCCGGGACTTATTCAACTAAACCTAACCTACTTGAGGAATGTGTAGTGCCGCTGCAAACTGCATACAAAGCTAATTTAAAGGAATTTCAATGTTTCCCATTATTTATACATTAATTATATTTTAAGCAAAACTCATCCACTTTATTTTGTTTCCTGCAAAATTTAATAATTTTCTCATTGCAGTTACTATATTTGCAAGTTCTGTACGCATATTTAAATAATTGGTTTATTACTAACTTCCAAACGCAAGTGCCAAGATTTACTCAACGAATCCTAACCAATTTGAGGAACGTGTAATGCTGCTGTAAAGTGCATACTTAGCTAATTTAAAGGAACTTCAATGTTTCCAAATATTTGCACATTAATTAGATTTGAAGCGAAACTCCTTAACCTGTTTCCTGCAAAATTGAATGTTTCCTATCGCATATTGTAAATAACTACAGCAATATGAAGGATTTTTTGATGGTAGTTTCTATATTTGCAGGATTCTGTCACTCATATTCAAATATTTTTGTCATTACTAGCATTAACTATTGGAAGAATTCAAATACTTAGAACATTCTTAAACTTATGGTTAAACAAGCAATGACTCGGCCCATAAATTACAAATCTTTAAAACGATCCCAAACTACAAGCTAAAGTGACTACATTTCAAACCCAATTATCTAACAACACATTACCTAAAAACTTTTTTGACTATTTTGTTCAATCTAAGGGCCTTCGGGCATGGACCGTTACATTATTTTAATATATAGCCTGAGTAGAAGAATACAATAACTAAACAAGTTGTCTTAAACTTATTACTAAACAATATGACATCAAAACTTCAACTGGCTAACATGTTTTCCTATGCCGACTTTGGTAACAGGCAAATTTTAAAACACAACTTTGCTTAATTACTTCCAATACTATTGGGACAGATGTCCCATATATTAGAATAAATTTCTCTCCAAGAATGCAAAAATTCAGTTACTATTGCAAACACCAGTTAATGCCTCTATTTCCAAGTACAGAAGACCGTCGTTTCGTTCAATAAACATAAAAACTGCATATCCAATTTTCGAACACATGCTTTTCATCTGTGAACGCCTTGCAAACCATCAACTACTATTTGACTTGTCACACTGTGTTATATGTTTGAGGTTATGCTTAAAACGTGGTATACTATTTGAACAAATGTTTTAACTGAGTAATTCTAAAATCTACAATTATATGTAGCATATCACGAAGTCCACCTTCCATTGCAAATAATAAAAATCACTTTTTATAATTTTTCACCTCCAGCAAAAATTTAAAGAAATTCTTTATTTCAAACAATTTACACTTAATGCAAACTTTTCGAAACGCGCCCAAAAATTTGGGAGCGAAATTTTTACTCGAAGCTTTTTAATGGGATGTCAGGTTGAAGCGTGTAAAAAACCTGCAACAAAATATGAAATGAGAATTAGTTACAATTCATTTGGAGCGCTAGCGCTTCACGCTGTAATGACGAATACTTACATTCTCCAATGCCGTCAACGAGTTTATTTGGACCTTGCGCGCATCTTCCTGCGTTTACGCTTCAACCTCCGCATACGCTTCTTACGCCACTATAATAAAATTAAAATACACAAAAAATTAGAAAAATTCACAAATTGCAAGAAATTTTCAGCAAAATTGTCAATTCAACCACGTGTGTATACCGAAATCTACAGCAATGGCGGCCGGCCGCACGAAAATGTTTTTAAAACAATGTAAAATGTATTTTAAAGTTACTTGATTTTAAATAAGCATTTTGAACACTTTGCAAACATCAAATTCCAATTGTTGGTTTAATTATTTTACATATATTTTTAACACTTTGTACACTTTTATGGCAAAATTACCTTAGCTCTCATTTTTCTTTCTTCACACGAAGACGGTTAAAGAACGAAAGAAAGATGAACGGAACTTCATTCGCAAGACAACTTTTTGTGAGCAGCGCTACCAACATTTGGCTGATAAAACGCATGCGCTGAATTGTTCAGGGTTGTATTTTTGGTAACGCCACTAGATGTCGCAGAGCGGTGCATTTGCTGATAGGAAATTAGTTACATTAAACGCCCGTCAGGCTTTTCTAATTTGAGCGCACGAATAAGCGTCCAATTATTAAATGTTCTTTTCAAGTGTTTTAAAAAATTTAATTTTTAAGAATTTACAACGTATTTATACAATTGTTTAATATAATTATTTATTTCATTGTAGACATTCTGTGTAGTCTCCAAACGATTTCGGAAAAACTACATACACCGCTTCACCGGTACGAAAAGTCTCTTCCTTTTCCACCCATGGAGTACAGCACGTCGGGTCTGCGTCTACATAGCAACGAATCAATTCTTCGACTACTGCGTCATGGCTACAATTCTATTCAACTGCATTTTTTTAGCTATGACCGAGACGGTGGAAGAGGCCGAGTAAGTTTCGTAAAGCAAAACATAACCTCCACAGCATATAATATTTATATGCACATCCTCTTCCTGTTTGCAGATATATCTTCCTAGCAATTTACTCCATTGAAATGGTAATCAAAATCGTTGCCAAAGGCTTCCTACTCAACAAGTACACCTATCTGCGCAATCCATGGAATTGGCTGGACTTTGTTGTAATAACGAGTGGTTATGCCACTATCGGCATGGAGGTGGGCAATCTGGCCGGTTTACGTACATTTCGCGTGTTGCGCGCCCTAAAGACTGTTTCAATAATGCCAGGACTAAAGACTATCATCAATGCACTTTTGCACTCATTCCGCCAATTGGCCGAGGTCATGACATTAACCATTTTTTGCTTAATGGTCTTTGCACTGTTCGCACTACAGGTGTGTACAAAGTAACGGTATTACTTTTAGAGTGAAATATTAAATAGTATTTCTTCGCAATAGGTTTATATGGGTGAACTGAGAAATAAGTGTGTGAGAAATCTTCCAGACGATTGGGTTAATACCACAGACTTGGAGTGGCGCAGGTGCGTAATGAATTATTTCACAAATATTTTTAGGGTTAGGTGTACGCATAGACACGGAAAAACAAGAATTTTTAAGAACTCTTTGCTAATTATAGAATAAAATGAGTAAGATTTACTTAAAATTTTTTAGAGAATATGTCCAAGATATTAAACTTAGGAAAATGCAAAAATAAAAAGCAAGTTTTTTTGAAAAGTCTGACTATCCCTAACCCCATGTGCATTTTCCTGTGTTCTCAACAGCTGGATCAACGACACCGACAACTGGCTGTACGACGACGAGGAAATGCCAATGCTTTGTGGCAATTTAACAGGCGCTCGCCACTGCCCTACGGACTACACTTGCCTTTGCGTGGGTGAGAACCCGAATCATGGTTATACGAATTTCGATAACTTTATGTGGTCCATGTTAACGACTTTCCAATTGATTACATTGGACTATTGGGAGAATGTCTACAATATGGTGAGCATTATTGTGGATATTTAAAATAATTATTTTTTTATATTTTATGAAAATTATTATTACAGGTATTGGCCACATCTGGTCCCATGAGTGTGTCATTTTTTACCGTGGTTGTGTTTTTTGGCTCATTTTATTTAATTAATCTAATGTTAGCCGTAGTTGCACTAAGTTACGAGGAAGAAGCCGAAATCACAAACGAAGTGAGTTGCCATAACCCAACTTACGGACATTTATTTAAAAATGTATTTTTTCAATATATCCTTTAGGAACGCAAGAAAGACTTATTGGATCATCGCGATGATTCAACATTTAGCTTCGACCCGTCCGTTTTAAATGTAAAAAAATTAAATAAGAACAATAAAAAGAAGATCGATTCGCGCAAGGGTGTGCTGCTAGCGTCGTATAGCAAAAAGAAGACACGCCGAAAAAAGGTTAAAGGTGGAAAAGACGGTGCCAACAACAATAACGATAGCAACGGAAATGGCCAAGTAAATTGCGAAAACTTTCCTAAACCAATTTTTTATATTTACACAAATTTTACACAATTTCACAGAATAAAAGTAGATCCGTTACGCCCAGCCCAGGTCCCAGTCCACGCCACAGCAATGCTGAACGTCCCAAACAGCTGCAATTGCAGCTCACCACAACCCCACAGCAGCAGCAGCAACAACAACTGCTGCCAACACCCATTGCACAACAACAACAACTAAAGGAACAACAACAATCACAACAAACACCACAAGCGCTAACACCGAAAGAGGCGCAGACTGCTCGCACACGTATTTGCTTCCAAGAAGATGGCAATAAAAATCCCAATATGTTATATCCATCCGATTATAAAGGACAATTGCTGCCTGGCAGCCGTCAGGCCAGCTCCAATTCGAGTGGCGTGAATCGCGAGTCATCGCAAGACGATTCCGGTGTGGTGGATGATCATGAGGAACAGGAGACCGGCACCGAAATGGTCAATGTATCCACAGTGGAGCTGCCAAATGAGTTGACCTCGGTGACGTTGGCTCTGTCGCCGCGCGAGGTGCGGCTCATCAAGTGCAATGGCAACATTGCGCGCATTAAGAAGCATAACATTTATGCGCTGCATCAGGAATTCTCTTCGGAAATTGTGGTGATCGGTGAGTGAATGAATGATTGCATACTAAATTTAAAAAAAAAAAAATACGTTATGTAAAAATATTATATAATATTTTTGGATCTTCTGATCAAATTTGCGTCGAACTGGCTTCTTTCATGCGAGTCGACCATTCAGCTCTGTTAATAACAGTAACATTTTTCACGAAACAGAGGATGAAAACCTGCGTGGTGGCATCAGAGAGACAGTAGATCTCAACATCTCTTATGGATTGATTCAACATATTTTGGTTGATGTTTTGGATAGATAGTTTGATTGAAGTATGAGGAATGTGCTGCGAGCCGTGGTCTATTGTGTTCTCTCCTGTTATTACCACACTTCGTTTCACCCAGTCAAATCAAAAAGGTTTAGTAAGCAGTTTGAGCTCTGGTGTCTCGGCTCTTTGGTCGCAGAAGCAACACTGATGCAGTGAACAGTATTCTAACTTGAGCAGATGACATCGCAGCCTGCAGTGACCTGCATGAAATCCTTCATTTGTTTCTGGAAGAGTATTTACTTTCTTGAACCGTTTTGTATCGAACTCTCCAGAAACAGCCTCGTCTTTCGAAGCCTAGGGACTTGTTGTCGGTAGCGTTTTCTGCTGTCCCTTTCCTTTTTCCGTTACTCCTCTCGTTCCGGTCGTATGTTGTTGTTTCAACGGTCATCTAGTTCCCGTTGTGTTCGACGGGTCGAACTATAGAGAGAGGGGGGTGTCAGATCGGAGATCTAACCTTGTTCGGATCGGTAAGTTTTAGATTAAGTATAGACCTCAGCTGGAAAAATGCTATCTGCTGTTTTCCAGCCGTCTGTATACCATTACATTGCGCTTCTACGAAAGTACTCCTCAAGGATGGAGTACTTCCATTAATTTTTTCAGAATCGTGAGACTTAAAATCCCTTTTCAAATTTAATTTTCTTGATGATGTCATCTCTAGGTAAGGGTGCCAATTGTAGACTCTCTCCAAGCCACCCTGTTTCTGAGCGCTTACTACCGTGTTTTTTCCTTGAACTTTTTTGCTGTCATCCCCATAACAGAGTATGGTTTCAGATTCACCTCTTGTGTAGCGGCTAGGGGTTTTGGATACAAGCGCGTTAAAGCTCTTCTTCTTTTTCTTTATTGTTCGGGTCGACCAAAATATGCTTGGCAACCTGTCGAAGACTCTAGATTCATCAAATCCATTGGCTACTGGTGACAAGACCTGAGTTCATGAATACGACGTTGAAACTGTCCAATATTCCCCAAAATATAGTCGAGAGCGAATTTGGGTTTTTTCGCTCTCACTTTCCATGTATATGGAAAATTGCATTTTTGGTATGTTTTTATTGGCTCAAAAGAAGTCTACTTTGAAGGTTAAAGATTTGTATAAAAATGTGTGAAAAATTTTTTTGGTCAATCCGGCTCAAATTTGATCAGATGGCACTGAGCATGTATTTTTTTATTACTATACTATATATTTATATCAATATTTTCTTTTCTCAGATGATCTTCCCGATCGTAATTGTGATAGATGCATACAATGCTGCGTCAACTATGAAGGTTGGCTGCAGTTCCAGAACTGTCTCTACAAGGTAAATAACTCAATTTAATCAAGTCTATTTAATTTTTAATCGTTGTTGTTGTTTTTATATTGCATATATTGCAGGTGGTGCGTGATCCACTTTTCGAATTAGCCATAACGCTCTGCATAGTACTAAATACGGCATTTCTAGCCATGGAGCATCACGGCATGAGTGAGAACTTTCGCAATGCATTAGACGTAGGCAATAAAGTGCGTAATTCAAATATTACTTTCACTTGCAGTTATATTTTATAAAGCATACACGTTTTACTCCAACAGGTTTTTACATCGATTTTCACATTCGAATGCATCATTAAGTTAATGGCATTGTCGAAGGATTTTTTTCTATGCGGCTGGAACATTTTCGATCTGATCATTGTGACAGCCAGTTTATTAGACATTATATTTGAGTTGGTGGATGGTCTTAGTGTGCTGCGGGGCTTGCGTTTGGTGCGTAGCGCTTGATTTTCATATATTTATATGTATAAAGATTACTCATTAATTTACTTACGAACAGCTCCGCGTGCTCAAGCTAGCGCAATCGTGGACCACAATGAAGGTCCTGCTCAGCATTATCATATCGACAATAGGTGCTTTGGGTAATCTTACCCTGATTTTAGTTATAGTCATATATATTTTCGCTGTGATCGGTATGCAATTGTTTTCGAAAGATTACACACCCGAGAAATTCGATCCAGACCCAGTGCCAAGGCATGTCAATGAAATATAAATTATTTACAAATTTCCGAATTAATTTTTGTGAATTTATGAAAATCTGCTTGCAGGTGGAATTTTAACGATTTTTTCCATTCGTTCATGATGATATTTCGCATATTGTGTGGTGAGTGGATTGAGCCGTTGTGGGATTGTATGCGTGCGGAGGAGGAGCAGGGCGCCTCATCGTGCTTTGCCATATTCTTGCCAACGCTAGTGATGGGCAATTTCATGGTGCTAAACTTGTTCTTGGCGTTGTTGCTCAACAGTTTCAATTCGGAGGAATTGAAGTCGAAAAAAGAGGTAAAGTATGCAAAATTTTCACGCACTTCCCTATAAATAAGCGTCTTAACTGTGCCGAATAAACGGTGTGCGCGTTTATTATGTGTTTTTCTTACTAAATATATATGTGTATGTTTGTGGTTCTTGTCAAAAAAAAAAATAATAATAATATTAATAAATGTAAGCAAAACCCGAAATTTTAAAACTCACTTAAATCGTTTGCCATAAAATACAAACCAAAATCTCCGTTATGCGCTAAAAATAATCACCTAACAAACCTAATTTTAAATGCAAAGAGAAAAGCAGAAAAAAATGTTTGTTAGTTTTCGATTTTTATTGGTGTTAGTGTGCAAACAATGCAAATTATTTGTATTAAATAATGTTTTTGAGTTTTTTTAAATTAAATTCCATGAATTTAAAATGTGTAAACGCTTTGCATTGATCGAATATTATTTGCTATTTGCATATATTTTTAATATAGCTGTGTGCGTGTGTGTATTTCTCTATTTTCGAACTTTGCACTTTGATGTTTTTTGTGTTCAGCTGCACAAATCATCAGTTTGAAAATTACTTTTAAATGTATTATATAGAATTTTTGTCTTTATTTATTTATATTTTTTTTTTTTGCAAAATTCGTTTATTTCCTTTGTTATACGAGTACTTATTTTTTATAATAGTTTATATTAATTTATTTTTTAAATTTAAAATTTTCACAGATGTAAATAGTTTACAACTGAGTTTTTTAATATTTAATTATGTATATTGTTTTATTTAATTTATTCATATTTTTGTTGCTCAATTTAATAGTCTTATATCATTATAACTACATTAAATTTGTTTTACTTTTTCTTATTAATATGGGAAGTACCCGTATGGGTGAAAAATAGTACCTATTCGCGATTTTTCATACGTTAAGCGTGATCCGTTTCGAAGTTCCCTACATTTTCAAAGAAAAACCACAGAAAATTCAAATTTACTGGGGAAATAAACCTTCGAGCATGTGTAGGGAACTTCGAAATGGATCAGGCTTCATCATTCAAAAGAACATACTTTGACATTTATTTTTTGAAGATTATATCTTTCACATGTTGGCCGCGGCTACGTCTCAGATGGTCCAACCGTTGAGTCCAATTTCGATGACTCGTTCGAGCATGTGCTCCAAGGTCGTTCGATGTTGTGCTCCAAGGTCTGAATAGAAGCGGGATTGTCCGCATAGACTTTAGACTTTGCATATCCACACAAGTAAAAGTCTAGCGGTGTGATATTACACGATCTTGGTGACCAATCGACCGGCCCAAAACGTGAAATTATATGCTCACCGAAGTGTTCTCTCAATAAATCCATTGAGTGATGCGATGTGTGGGAAGTGGCACCGTCTTGTTGAAACCAAAAGTCGACGAATCGCGAGCTTCAATTTGAGGCATCAAATAGTCGATTATCGTGCCGCGATAACGGTTGCCATTGAAGGTTACATTTTTGAAGAAATATAGACCAATGATTCCAGCGGCCTACAAACCACACTAAACCGTTGTTTTTCTGGATGAAATGGCAGCTTTGGAGTCTCTTCAGGTTGCTCTTTGTCCGAAATGCGGCAATTTTGCCAGAAAAGGGCCTCATCGCTGGAAAAATTTGGCTTCAAAACGTCGGATCTTCTTGGAACTTTTCTTATTAAACTATTTTTTAATTGAAATCTTGAAATAAAATCCTAAGATTGCAAAAAAAAAATATTTTATAATGAACTATTCACTATAATAATCTATAAAAACGTGCATATATTTGTCAAAATAAAATATATATATTTTTTTTAATATAAATTATTATATTTTAAATATTTTTCTTATTTTTTTCATATTACAATTTTTTTATATTTTTTTAAAGCACTTATAAACTTTTACATCTAAAAATATATATTTTTTATTCTCTTTATTTAATTGAATTTCTGTGCGAATGCCGAAGACCTAAAATATATATTTTAACATTATTATAAAAACAATAAAAAACAGCTTAAGCATACAATTGCGAACATATTATCTAATATACATACATATCTACATACTAATATATATGAATACTGTTATATACTCAAGCATTGTGCCAAATAAATACACACACACACTTTACAAAAACTTTTCAATGACAAAACAAGAATACACATGTTTACTGCCTTCTAATATTTGAGCAGTTGTTTCAATATTTTGAGTAGCAAAAAGTACAGAACTTAAAATTGGGTTTACTGATTGAAAAAGACTGTAACACAGACTATGAGTCAACATACATATGTATGTATAAAAAAATATTATTGTACTCAATTACATATTTTTTTCATTATAAGCGCTGAAATTAAATATAATGAATTGAAATATAATACTTGAATTTTGAGGTTAGAATTATTTGAAAGTATTTGTAATTGACAGCGTATGCAGGGTTGCAAATAATGCACTAAAAACAATTGTATTCTGAATTAATATGAATTAGTTTTTCTTAATTTGTAATGTCGTAGATTTTAGCTAAAAATAACTTTTTAATTTTTTTGAAATTTTTAACCCCAAAAATTTAATTAATAATAAATCAATAGAATTGGGTTTAAAAAATATTCATCCCAACCTAATAATTAAAAATTAAAAAATTAAATTATTTTGGAATTAAAACAAAAAATTTAATCCCAAATACCGAAATAAAAAAAAAAACAAATTTTATTTAAAAATTGTATTAAAAATTAAAAATAAATGGTAAATTGTATTTGATTGGAAAAAAATCGTAAGGTCGGTACGATTAATTATTAAAAATTAAAATTTTTTGTTAGAATTTAAAATTTATTACTTTTACATAATTTTTTTCTACCATTTCACCTTATTGTCTTATTTGCATTTTGTTAATTTTAATTATAGTTTTTTCCGTTAGAAAAATGTATGTAAATCAATAATTTTTTTTACTTTTTCATTCCAGCTTTTGATTTGAAGTTTTGTACTTGTTACTCCAAATAATGAATTAATTTTTTTAATTTCAAATTTTTATCATAAATTCAACAAAAAAAATCAATTTTGAACCCCAAAATCGGTATTAAAAATTTATTTTTTAATAGCAAAAAAAATATATTTTTTGATTGTTTCTATTTTTAATTTAAAAATTATTTTCTCAGTTTTTAATCAGAGATATTTGGAATCAAAAATATTATTTTAAATTTTTCATTTTCATTTAAATTTTTTTATATTAAAAATTTAAATTTTTTATATTAAATAAAATTTTTTTAGATTAAAAAAAATTAAATTAGTAAATAAAAAAATTAAAAACATTAAATTTTAAATTATTTTTTAATATGTTTTTAATTTTAAAAACATTAAATTTTAAATTATTTTTTCATATTTTTTTAATTTTTAATTTTATATAAAAATAAATTTGAAAGTCTTTCTTTTGTATTTTTTTTTTCATCTCAGCTATGAATTTGAAAAATATATTTTTTGGTTACTTCTATTTTTAATTTAAAAAATATTTTCTTATATCTGAAAAAAAAATTTTATTTTCAATTTTAAATTTTCATTTAAAATTTTTAATTTTTTAATGTTAGAAATATTTAAATTTAATTTAATTATTTTATTATAATTTAAATTTTGATTAAAATGAAAATCTTTCTTTTATAATTTTTTTCGTCCAAGCTTTTAACTTATAAAAAATGTATTTTCGGTTTCATTTATTTGTAATTTAAAAAATATCTCAGTTTTTAATCAGAAATATTTGGAATGAAAAATTGTGTTTTCAGTTTTACATTTTCATTTCAAATATTTCAGTTTTTAATTTAATTTTTTAATTATTAATTTAGTTTTGAATTAAAATTTTTAGTTTTTAAATAGCATTATAGTTTCTAATCCTATATTCGGAATTAAAAATTTAATTTTTTTAATCCCAAAATCTCCCAAAATAATAAACTAAATTTAGAAACTTAAAAAAATTAAATTTTGAAAATTTATTTTTTAATCTCAAAATCCCAAAATAAAAAAATTGTCAATTTTTAATTAAAATTTTTTTTTTTTAATCTTAAATATCTTAAAAAAAATTTAATTTAATTTTTATTCCAAAATTTTTTGATTTACATACATATTTCGCAAAACTGCATAGAATCATTTTTAATAATTATTAGACTTCCTTAATTTTTTTTTAATTAAATTTTATTTTTTTTTTAATTTAATTAAAATAGTAATATATCAAATACAACAAATTATAATATTATAAATTTGCCAAAAAATTTTATTCAAATGTTATTTTTAGTTTTAAGAAAACTTAATGAAGTCGTTATTTTTACTATTAAAATATTTTTTTATAATACAAAATTACTAACACCCATACAATTTTTTTGCTAAAAATATTTCAATAAAATTGCCTTTAAATCAAATCATTTTGTAAATGGAAATCTTCAAAATATTGAAACACCGCCAAATCACCGCTTAACAATATATACTCAATTGAAAACTAATTATTTAACATAACCTATAAATAAATATATGTATGTATTTCTATCTATTGTCTTCCTCTCTTCGACTCGTCTGTGTTTCCCCGCTCAACTGTTGATAACTTGCGAACGATCCTTCATATCTTTGTGCCTTAAAAATCTAAAAAAAAACTTAAAAAACAAACTTTCCCAAAACTGTGTTTGATCTTGATTTCTGTGTGTGTTTGCGTGCCTTAAACTGACTACTTTAAAATACAATACAATTAATTAAAATATATATTTATATATATACTTATTATAAAATACAAAACAAAAAACAATTAATTTAAAACATTCTAAAATTAAAAACTGAAAACTGCTTTTGCAAATGTAAAATATTTGCACAAAAAAAAATTTAAAAAACAAAATTAATTGTTTTTCCACTCAAATACTGTTATTAATTTCTTTGATTTTCTAATGTCATAAACGTTTTAAATAAAACTCCAAACTATGTATTTATATATAATACTACAACAACTAAAAATATGCACCACAATGTGTTCGACTAAATAATATATATGTATACATATGTGTATGTGTATGTAAAACTATGTACTGCCCGCCGCTCCGTTTGTGTTGAAATGCAACTCTGAGAAAAATTTGTACACCTTTAAACCGCAAATGTTGAAAATGATATTGCAAAACAATATTCACTTAAAAATTAAAAAAAAAAAACAATAACAATAAAATGTATATGTATGTCACAAAATAAACAGATTTTCAAAAAGAAGGTAATTTCCAGCAATATAAATTATTTAAAAAACCCACTAACCAAAAAATCAACCACTTTATATTTTTGTATAATTAATGCGCCCATAAAATAAATTAAAACTTATATATTTACTAAAAATTGCTTGCATTTTGTTGTTGCTCTTTGATTTGGTCGTACAATTTTCGAAAATTCTAAATGTTAACTGTAGTTTTCCAAACAATCAAAAGCATTTATTGTTGTTGCATGCCTAAAACCTTAAGTAGCAGTTGCAAAAATAATAAAAAAATTAACGGTAATTACCCAATTGGCGCGTTTGGTAGCTTAGCAACCCTGAAAAATTTCTAAAAAAAAAAAACCGTTAACACCCATTAGCTGTCAGTAGTAACTAGCGAAATCGCTGTCTGGAATTGGCGCCAATGCAAGCATAAAATTTAATAACTAAATTTTCAAATTTTCATGAACTTCCTAAGCTTCTCTTTCATAACCTCAAAGAAACTATAAAAAATGTTGTTTCACGCCAAAAACCTTCCTTCTCTCACTCATTCCACACTATAGGAAGTCGGCGAAGAGTCGAAATTGGCGCGCAGCATCGAGCGTGTACGCGATCTGATACGCAAGAAGCGGCAGGAGCGTAAAGAGCGCAAGGAGCGCAAATATGCGACCAAGTTTCAGCAGATTGTCATGGAGGCGCAGCAGGCGGCGGCGCAGGTGATCGAGAAGCCGAGCTTACTAACCGAGACGAAGCTGCATAGATTAAGTTATCAGGTGGGTGTTGCAACTGTTTATTTATAACACTCTTTCTAACCCTCTCTCTTCCGCTTTTTCTCACTTAAATGCGCAGGAGTCCATGAATCGTCCGGTGTCCGGCTCGGATTTCGGCTTTCAAATACCCTTGAAGGATGCATTGCACACGATCATTGATGGCGTAGAGAGTGAGCATGAGCTGTCCGAGCAACAGCAATACCAACAACAACAACAACACTTGCAATCGCCAACACAATTGCAGCAACAGCAACAACTTATGCTACTGCAACAACAGCAGCAGCAGCAGCAACAACAATTGCATCATATGCAATTACAGCAGCAAGCGCCCTCCTTCGATGGCATTACAACAACCACCAGCTCCTGCCAATTAGACAATAATAGTCGCAACGATTACAATACGCTTTATCCGCAAGCGGAACGTCGCCTGCTGCATCAAGTGTCTTCCGGTTTCGGCACCCAACACAACGATTCGCGTGATGAGCCCACATACACCGAGTCCATTGAGCTGCGTCTCATGGGCCAGTATAATTCGACTGACACCGATCCATATGCGAATGATCAGCGTAGCGGTTCGTTTATGCGTGGCGATTCACTGCAGGACACGTCGTCACGCCGCTACTGCAGCGATGAGCATGACGAGGCTTATCTGCAGTATCAGAAGTCATTGCTGACGCGTTCGCCTAGCTATCGCAAGTCATTAGATCGACTGTCGCAATCGAGCGATCAGTCGCAACGTTCACTGATACCGTCACGTAGTCTGAAATCCGATGACGACTTGCATATGGGTGTGCGACGACACTCGAGCGGTCATTCACTGAATACAATCTCGATGGAACACGAGGAGCTGCTCTCACATCAGGGTAACTTGCGTGACGAATTGCTGAACTGTGAGCATAAGGAGCTCTTTCAATTTCTGCAAGATGATGCGGACAATAGTAACAATTATTTCAGCGAAACCGTCGGTTATGGTTCGGCATATGTTGACGCCGACACCGATTCGTTGATTGTCGATGCGCGTAAAGAGGAACGCAAACCGTCGACCAGCAGCATCAAATCGAATTTAAGCTATATATCCAACTCGATAATGCAACAGATCGAGCAGCGCCGTAATGGTAGCCACCCGTCTAGCAATGGCAATGGACAGGACGAGGTCTTGCCACTGGTTGAGCATTCTGAGTTCGATAATATCATACAGAGTTTTGAGAAAGAGTTGGAGGAGATTAAACGCTCCACCACGTCGTTGGAGCGTCGGTTATCCACACTGTCAGAACCCTCGCCGGCGGCCGACGAAGCCAATAAAGCCATACTCGATCATATTGCGGTGATAACAGGCGCCTCAGAGCGTGCAGCCGCCGATGAGGTGGTACATCCATTAAATCCCTATGATAGTTATGACCTATCGACAGTGCCGCGTCGCCAGCATCCGCTGCTCACCAGCACTGATCGCAATTCGGTGAAGATCAAGCGACGCAGCCTTGAGAAGCAACGGAAGATCGACGAAGACTTTAGCATATCAAATGAAATACGCAAAATCTGTGATCAAATACATGCGCCATTTGTGACCATCGAATCGATGGCCGTGGCAGCTACGGTGACAGCGGCAGCCAAATCGCCGTTCGCACGCCATAAGAGCGATCAGTTTGCGGCACAATTTGACCGCTTCAAGCGATTATCGCTGATCGAACGTGTCGATGAAGTACCTGAAGAAGAGAAACCCATATCAACGCTGCGCATGGAGTCGGAGAAATTGCCACGCAAGTGCCTCACAACAGACGCCATCCGACTTGATAGCTTATCGCTGAAAAGCACCAATTCATATGAGAATTTGCTAATACAAAAGCAACAGCTGAGCCGTCAACAGAGTAATCAACGTGACGGCGGCTCATTGGCATCGTCCGGTGTGGCTGTACCAGCAACGCCACCAACATCGCTCAAGTCGCAGCTCGAACCGCCAACACTAGCACAAATATCCTCAATCAAGACCACGCCGCCGCTAGCGGCACTCACTGAGCACCAACAACATTACCACGCCTCGAAAATACATGACCCACCACCACCACCACTACTACCATCACAACAACCACTAATTCCGTCAGCAACAAGAACCACCATTTCCACAACTTGCACCACCACCACCACGACCATCCGCCCAAGGGCTGCCGGCGATGTGGGCGATATGCGCGCCAAACGCTTCGCCGAGCATCCTCAATCGACTCTAGACAAAGCCGCTTCCTTTCAATCCACACGCACTGAATCGCATAGTTCATGCGGTGGCGGCATTGCCGATACCAGTTCGGTACTGGCACTGGGTTATAGCGTGCCGGGTGCACGCTCATCTGCGAGCGGTGCTATGGTAACGGAGACCGCCGAACCAACACAGAAGTCGGCGTTCTCGCGGCTGACCGAAAAACCATGGCATTGTCTGGTCTCCTACGTAGACGATCTCACAGTAGGTGGGAGACGTAACTCGCAGGGAGCATACAATGATCCCATGACTTTTCCAAGTTTCGGACAATCGAAAACACCGAAAGTGCCAGACGATTGCTTCCCGCAGAAGTGTTACGATCAGTAAGTATGAGTAGATTATTTAGATTTTATTAGCTTTACTTGTACGTCTAATAAATTCATAACAAACATATTTCAAAATTTAAAATTTTCGTAGCATAAAACACGGTAAATAAAAAATTAAAAAAGGTTGCCACCTGTTGAAAAATTTTAGGTAAAAGAAATTTATTAGCTATAAAATAGAACAAATCACAGAGATTTTAAAAAGGTTGTGAACAAAATTTAGAGCGTAGTTGCCACCTGTTTATATAAATAACATAAAAAATATATATAATAATTAGTATAAATAATCGCTTAATTATAACGTGAGTACTGAACTAAGCAGCTTTAAGAAGAAGGTTTCAGCTGAAAAGGGTTGCCGTTTGTAGTGTTACCATATTTTTAAACAATTTTTTTAAATTAAATTAGTAAAATAAAATTAATTGTACAATATGTATGTAGGTATCAAATTAAATAGGTTTAAAAAAGTTTTCAGTTAAAAATAGTTGCCACCTTTTTACAAATTTGGAGCCAAAGAAATTGTTGATATAAAGAAACACTCCACAACGGGTATCATACAAAAGTGTTTAAAAGACCTTATGGTTAAAAATAAGTTTAGTAAGTTGCCACCTGTTTGAATTTGTTTTTAAAAATATTCGATTAGACAAAAAACAACAGAAATATCGGAAAGCTTTTGGATGAAAAATTAGATGGTAGTTGCTAACTACTTACATATATAACTAAAACAAAAATAATAATCATTTCAGTATGGCTATGGAACTTAGCAGATTAAAAAGGAAATAATTTTAAGAGTTGCCATACTTTTAACTAATTTTATTAAATTAAATTAGTGAAATAAAATAAACTGTTCAATATGGGTACCAAACGAAACCCATAAACTAGGTTCAAAAAAGATTTCAGTTGAACATGGTTGCCATCTGTTTATAAATTTGGTGTCAAAGAAATTGATGATATAAAGAAACACTCCAAAATGGGTATCATATAAACGAACTTGAGGAAGCTTATACTCATATTTAAAATTTTTTTTGGTAGGGTTGCCACCTTTCTAAATTTTTATTTATTAAATTTGAATTGATGATATAAGCAACACTCTAAAACGATTATAAAACAAAAGAATTTGAGAAAACTTAGGTTTAAAATTGTTATGGTAGGGTTGCCACCTGTGTAAATTTTTTATTTATTATACATATTTGAAAAGATATAATTTTAATATTTTTATGGCACTTCCCAAAACACGAAAATTGCAAACCTGCAGTAAAAATTTGTTTATATTCAAAATGTTTTAAAAAATAAAAAAATGAAATTTAAAATTATGTATATTTCTTTAAAATTATATTCTTCCTTCCTCTTCTCTCTCTCTCCACAACTTACTTTTCTCTTTTTCCGGCTCATCTACTCTTCTCTTTTCATTTCTCCACAATCTATCACCCCTGTCATATATGAAAAACAACAAAAAATCTCATTACAGCTTCTACTTTCGCTGTCCATGGTTCATGTCGTGCATGGACACGAAGAGCGCCAAACATTGGACACGCATAAGGACGGCTGTCTTGGCGGTTGTCGATACTCCAGCCTTTGAGTGGTTTGTGCTAGTGCTCATATTCGCGTCGAGCATCACACTCTGTTTCGAGGACATCTACTTGGACAGCAATAAAACGCTGAAACGTATACTCTACTGGACGAACTTCTCATTTTGTCTGATCTTTGTCGTTGAAATGGTTTTGAAATGGCTAGCGTTGGGGTTTTCCAAATATTTCACCAGTTTTTGGACGATATTGGATTTCATTATAGTCTTCGTAAGTAGAGAATTGAAGATAGTAAGAATTTATGCTGGTATTTAATGCTTTTGCTCTTTCGTTATACACAGGTATCTGTGTTCTCATTGCTCATTGAGGAGAATGAGAATCTCAAGGTTCTGCGTTCGCTACGCACATTGAGAGCTTTACGTCCATTACGTGCCATATCACGGTAAGTTAATCGGTGTGCAAACGAAGTAACCGTAAGCTTGTGTCTACAATTTTGCTTAGCAAATTAATGATGGTACATTTGTAAAGAAAGTGAAGTTCGAAATACTATATTTACATACTTTTATTGAAAATCTAATATTTTCGCTCTTAAATGTGTATTCTCTTATGCTATTAATACTATATACATACGTGCTATATACTATAGACTACTGAATTTGGCATGCTCCATGCTAATGTTGCTCAAATAAATCTATCGATGTATTTTGGTAATTGTGTAATTTTCTTTAAATCCTTAAATATTAAATTATGCATCAACTTTCTACTTTCAGATTTCAGTCTGCCTTTTTAACTTTTTACGCTAAAACATTTAACTATTACTAACATACATAACATACTATATAGTATATACTTATAAACGACACTGATTTCTTACAACGTTGTCTTTGACCAAGCTTGTATGCACATTTTTGTACCGTTATTAATTTTCAATATTCTTACATACATATGTTTGTATGTGTTTGTATTTAAAAAATTATGCTTTCCAACTTGCTTACTGTATTTTAATTGAAAAAAAAAAAAATATTATTATAAAATACAATTTGGAAGTGTTTAATACAATCTCGTCTTCTTTATGAATTTCGAATAGAAATAATAAAAAAGTAAATAATGCCACACTGAAAGTACCGTATAGCGCTCTTTTAAAACGAAAAATTCACACAAATTTATTGGCAGTAGCAGTAATGAATATATCCCGTTATTGAGTAATTGTGTAATTGAGTAATTGAAGCATACCGTTAATATGTACCGTTTACCGTACAACCTGTACCACCTACTAGGCCGCCAGTAACTAACAGTAATGTGTATTTTTGTCGAAATTCAGAAGTTGGAAATTGTGCCCAATCAGCTTGTATGTGACATGTGATTTTTTTTTTTTGAATTTGCGTACAGTTGTATTTGCACACAGAAAGTTTGAAAATTACAAAAAAAAAATATAAATAAAAAAAAAAATGGAAATAAAAAAAATTATAAAGAAATGAAGAAAAAAAAAAAAAAAAAAAAAATAAAAAAATAATTAAAAAAATAATATTAAATCAAAAAATTAAAATGCAAAAAAATTCTAATTTCTGTAAACTTTTTGTGCTGCAAACACAGAGCAATTCGTGTTACACTTTGCCTTCCGCATCGGTGTCTCGCCTAGCCAAAATTCATGTGCCCAGTTGTTGTAGTCAGTTGTTATCCTACAATATTTAATCGTTGTTATTGGCTTCAAGTCCGCACCTTGCACTTCACCTCCCGGTATATGTGTATGTCTTATTTGTACTCACTACTGCTATACGGCACAAGTCTTACATAAACATAAAACTTTTCCTCTCACCAAACACCACTTTCCCTGTCTCTTTGCTATCCTTTGATGAATTTCATAATTTTTTTGATTAGAACCAAATAATTACTAACCGATTTGTTTGCATGCTTTATTAAGTTATTGTAAAAACAGTAAATTATATTTTTTTATTTTTGGAAATCAGTTTTGAAGTGTTAAAGAAGAAAAAAGATGTACCAATAAGCAAGTTTGCTGGTTTAAGATTTCTTATCCTTTGAGTCTCGTGATCTTTTTATAGACTAGACTTTTTTATGGTATGACTATAACTGTCGGTCATCATTGAGTTATTTGTCATTGTTATTGTTTTGATCACTGATCTTATGCCAACAAATTTTCAGTCCTCGAAACACTTTTCATAAGCACGTTTCGGGATGGTCTTCAGCACCTTCTGCGAATTTTGTTTTATCTTTTCGATCGACTGAAAACAGGTTCCATGAAGCGGCACTTTCAGTTTGGGAAACAAGAAAAAATTACACGGAGCCAAATTTGGTTAATACGTTGGTTGGTCTATGGTATTCATTGCGTTTTTGGCTTTAAATTTGGTCATAATCGTACTCTTTTTGAAAAGAATCGCTACGATTCCGCTTGAGTTTGCTGTATAGCCAGAAGTCACATGGGGCTAAGGCGAATACGGTGGTATATATATATGATATTGGTTAAAAATTTGGCGAAAAACTCATAAAGAATCAATGCATTTGCTAAAGTGCATTATCGTGGTGCAAAAATCAAGAGTTGTCGGCCCATAATTCCGACCTGTTTTTACGAATAGCTTCGCGCAGATGACGCATAACACTCAAAGTACATCTTGTTGACAGTTTGGCCAGTCGGGAGGAATTCGAAGTGCGCCACACCTTGACAATCGAAAAAATCTGTAAATATAATCTTGATTTTTGACCTGATTGATCGTCTGTTAAAACGACGCTGTTTTTTGAAAAAATTTAGTGATTATGGAACCAATCGTGCTTTCACTTTCCTTAATCCCAAATATTCCAATGATGCCTGTTAGAACTCTGACTGTT
The DNA here is from genome assembly GCF_024586455.1 of Bactrocera neohumeralis. Lineage (NCBI taxonomy): Eukaryota > Metazoa > Arthropoda > Insecta > Diptera > Tephritidae > Bactrocera > Bactrocera neohumeralis. The sequence goes on along the minus strand of NC_065921.1, from coordinate 18,740,792 downwards.
AGTCATTGATTCTCAAGAACCAATTCCTTTATTTTATTAGCGAGTTGATCATCAGTTGCTGTTGATGGCCGTCCTGGTTCTGATTAGACGTAAACGCCTTCTCGACCCTCTTTGAATAATTTGAAGCAATCAAAACCACTTGCTCGCGACAATACGAAACGATTATCACCGAAGGTCTTTCTCAACATTCTGTTCCAGTTATTTATAAAACTGTGAATCAAGGTGGACTCCAAAGCAGAAATAAAAATAATATTGTTTATAGTTTACAAATACATAAAGTGTTCCAATTGTTAAAAAAGACGTGAGTCTTCAAAGTGTTCCAGTTGTTCATAAAGATATGAGTTTCCTAAATAACTATTGATTTCCAGCAATAAAATGAAAACAGGCTTGACTTTGACACAAAAAAAATTTTATTATTTTATTTTTTCGAAATTATTTCTTTAAATTTTAGTTTAAGTTAAAATTAAAGTTCTCGTTAACTGTGTGTATGTGTAAATTTCCATATTACTTGCTGTTTCTGTTCTCCAAAAGTAGCCCAATATATGTGTGTATGTATTTGAACGCCTTCCTATCCTCAGTACCAAAACAAAAAAAATAATTAAAAAAAACAAAACAACTTTCGAAAACATAAAGAGATTTACAGTTAAAAAGAAAAAAATATGTAAATATGTTAAACATGTCCCCCCATAAATCTATGAATCTGTTTCGTTTTATTTCTATTCCAGGTGGCAAGGAATGCGAATTGTAGTAAATGCTCTCATGTATGCAATACCGTCAATTTTTAATGTACTTTTAGTTTGTTTAGTCTTTTGGTTGATATTTTCCATAATGGGTGTACAATTTTTCGGTGGTAAATTTTTCAAATGCCTTGACGATGATGGTGAATTGCTGCCAGTGACGGTTAGTAAATAAATCGGACATAACCTACAAATTTAAATATGCAAACACTACACTTAGAAAAACAAAATGGCACACAGAGATACTTGAACAATGTTTAATTTTGAATTTTCGTTGCGAAAGGAGCGGAAGCGCAATGATATTTTTTGCTTTTAGTGATATAAAATATTTAATTAATATTATTGGAACTAAAAATATTTTTTTTTTATAAAATAAATATTATTATTTTTTAATTGTTTAGTTTTTATTTAAAAGTTCTGTCATAAAATATTTATTTAAAACTATTTGAAATAAAAATATTTTTTTTTAATAAATATTATTTTTATTAAAATTTTAATTTAAATTGAATTTCAAATAAATGTTATATACAAATTTTGTCATAAAATATTTAACTACAATTATTTGTAATAAAAACATTTTTTAATAAATATTATTTTTATTAAAAATTTTTATTTAAAATTATTTTAAATTTAAATGTTTCTTTTTATATATTTTTTTCAAATGTCTAGTTTTTATTTATTTAACTATAATATATAATTTTATTTAATTTAATTTCGATTTTTAAACTAAAAAATTTTATATCTCTTACTAATATTTTCCACTCTTTTCGTCTACGCCGTCGTACAGGAAGTGAACGACAGAGCCGATTGCATTAAACAAAATTACACATGGATCAATTCGAAGATCACCTTTGATCATGTCGGCATGGGCTATCTGGCGCTGCTGCAAGTGGCCACCTTCGAAGGTTGGATGGAGGTTATGGCCGATGCGGTCGATGCACGCGGCGTCGATCTGCAGCCGCAACGCGAGGCCAATCTCTACGCCTATATTTACTTTGTGATCTTCATTGTTTGCGGCTCATTCTTCACGCTCAATCTATTCATTGGAGTTATTATCGATAATTTCAATATGCTCAAGAAGAAGGTAAGTGTGACGGGTCCCTGGCGCATGACAAACAGGTTTGACATAAGCAAATTTCTAAAATTAAATATTTTCTAGTACAGATATAAGCGCAAGCATATTTATGCATATGTGTATGTACAATAAGCTATTTATATATTTACTAAATATTCTTTTTATACACTGTGAGAAATTTTTGTTTGGAAAAATTATTTGAAAATACATGAAAAATTGTTGTAAAAATTATTATTATACAGAAAGTTTATGTAACACAGAAAAGATTAAAAAAAATTATAATAATAAGAAAAAAATATATGTATATAAATAAAAAATATTACATATACAAAGAAAAAATCAAAAGAAAAATAATAATAAAAAAAAAAAAATATATAAATATAAAAATAAAAAATATATAGAAATACAAATAAAAAAATATAAAATCAAAAATATGAAAAAAAATATATAAAATTAAAACAAAAAATATAAAATTCAACAATATAAAAGATATAAAGATCAAAAATATATCAAAACTTAAAAAAACAAAATATATAAGAAAACTAAAATACCAGAAAGTACTTTTCGGCAAGTGTGGCAACTTTTACCGAAAAGTACTTTCGCTTTCACTTTTATTTTCGGTGTATAAATGTTCATACTATTAACGTGTTCTGATATGGCAAACACACTTGACTATTTATGTACACAAATACATACATATGTATGTATACACACACGCAGCCACATTTTTTTACCGTATGTGTACTTAGTATAAGTGAAAAATATGTATTGTGTTTATATGTAAATATTAAAAAAACAATTACTTTCATCGTTCCATAGTATGAAGGAGGAGTGTTGGAAATGTTTCTCACCGAATCTCAAAAACACTATTACACCGCCATGAAAAAGTTGGGACGAAAAAAACCACAGAAAGTCATTAAGCGACCAATAAATCATTTTTTAGCAATGTTTTATGATTTATCGAATTCGAGAAGGTAATGATCAAATGCTAAAAGTATGATTTATACCAAATAGTAACTACGTTCAGTTTCAGTTTTCAATGTTCAGTTCGATTTTACTTTATATTCAACTACTTAACTACATATAATACATACATTTATAAAAAAATAATTATACAACTTTTTTTATTAACTTTTTTTATTAAACAATTTCAATTTTTTAGTTTAAAATTTTACATATTTTTTCAATACGCTTTTGCATTCACAACATTTAGTTCAGAAAAGCTGCCGCTATTTGCCATAGTAATGCTCAAGTACAGTAACACCTCATTAACTACATTAACTAGCAGTGCATAATTTTCGCTTACTCGAATTTTAACAGTCTCGCTCTCTGCTAACTCGCTCTGTTAACATATTTTACTAAATACTTTGGGAACTCTGCTACAATTTAGTCTATTAAGAATTTGGAATGTTGAAATTCTGCTCAAAATTTGCTTACAAACTACTCGTAACTCAAATACTTGTTGCTCTTACGCGCGCTATCTCTGTCTCACTCTCTCTCTCTCTCTTGCTCTGTTTATTCCAATACTTAACTCTGCCACCAGCATTAAACTGATTACGTCATTAACATACTTACATACATAAATATATATATTTTTTTGATTTTTGCGAAGAAGCGTTAATGATTGCATCGAAACCGCTTATAATCTTTCAAAGTGGTTTTCTTCAATTTTTTGGTAAAAGTGTTACAATTTCGTTCATACACACATACCTACATACTACATACAAAAAGTATAAGGTTAGGCACATTCATAACTGTAAATAAACTCGTCAATTGCGATACTGCCATGTCGGCAGTGTTGCGCTCTCGCTCCAAGCATACACACGTCCACAAAACAACTTTAGCTGTCTTAATAGCTGAATGATCGTATGATTTGGTGATAAAATTATTTAAACACTTGCTTTCTTCCGCGGATCTCCGCGCGTGATGCTATTACTTGTGTTGCCATTGTTGCGGTGTATTCTACAGTTTGTAGTCTCCCCAAGCAGGGAGTGCTGTAAGCCTAGTGGAAGACCCCAAAACTAACTAGCTACTGCTATGTACTTCTTAGTACCACTATATACCTATGTATATCTAACGAATGTAGTATAAAATTTCAATATTAGTGTCGTTTGTATGTAAATTAAAGAAATTGTGCTTGTACCAACTGACTCACCCTGTAAATGTATTGCATCGATCTGGTCCTGCGTATGTAAATTTATCCTTGATGCGTTTGGTCCAATTTAAATCGAATTAAATTTTTATTTGTAGTCTCACAACTCCCTCAGTATGTTTGTATGTAACACCTTCTACGTATTCCCGGTTCAATATGGACGGTCTTAACCTTTGAACGTGTTAAGTTTGCGCACAAATCATTGTGAAAATCTCATCATCATCATTGTCTCCTTGCACTGTTGCTTGCTGTTGCCTACATCATTTTGCAATGACATCTCTTTGCTTGATAGATGTATTGTATATATGTTTATTTTATTTAATCCAGTTAAATACTTTTTTATTTCATTAATTTAATTATATTACTATTATAATACATATATTTTGCTAAAATACTAAATTTCGACCAGTTAAAATGTATAGGTTAGATTAAGTTAGTCTGGTAGGCCAATGAGCCTCGCATAAATCAGTTTTGGTCCTTTGCGATACCAGATGGAATTCAGTTATTCGGTCCGTGACGAGTAGTAATCCTTTAAGAATGTCTGCTTTGTATAGCCGAGTTTACAATTGGAGATTTCAAGTGTAGCCAGGTCCTCCTCCATTCCTCTGCTTCCCACGGTGCGTACTGCGTAGAATACTCTCAGAGCTAGAGTGTTTTCAGTGTGTTTCAGAGTTTGGTCTTTATTTCTCGAGAGAGGACTTTACATAAATCTCAATTGCCTACTCAGTCCGAAGTAGCACCTGTTGGAAAGAATCATTCTACATTGGATTTCGAGATTTGTTGGTGTAAATGCTGGTTCCAAAATAAACGAAATTAACTACGACTTCGAAGTTATGGCTGTCAACAGTGACGTGGAAGCCAAGCCACAAGTGTGAAGCTGTTTTTTTTTATGACAGGAAATATTTCCTTTTTCCCTTTTCTATTTGCTTCGCTATCTTATCCAGTTTAGAGAAAGGAGAAATAACGGCGCGGTTGTTGAGGCCAATGATAGCAACATCGTCGGCGTACTGACCCTGACGAACCTTTTGGTATTGCTAAACGTCAGTTTACACAGCAGGATTAGTTTTGCGGAGATATTAAATTCAGACATAGCGGCATATAGCTCCTGTTCGTGCTGTCAAAAGTAGCTTTGAAATCAACGAAGAGGTGTTGTGTGTTGATCCTCTTTTCACGGATCTTTTTCAAGATTTGGCGCATGGTGAATATTTATATCGATATATTTGACTAAGTGGTGCTCTAATTTTCTTAACCCGAATGAAAAATAAATTTTCATAAAATATGTAAAGTACGCTGCGATAACCTTCTCATTCGCCCAAAATATTTGAACGGCGAGTGACCTTTTATATTTAAAAAAAATTCTCACAGAGCCGAATCTGGAGAATACAGTGAATGGCGCAGCTGTTCGCAGCCTAATTCGATCGTGGCGATGGCGGAGGTGTAGGCCGGTGCCTTGTAAAGGTGGAAGAACTTCTTTTCCCCCTAAAATTGTCTTGTTTACTGAAATTCGGTATCGAATCAATCCACCAATAAGCATATGTAGTAGATCTCTGCATTATACAGATGGTCGAATGCCAAACACTGTCCTCATCAACATCCTTCCGGCCGATGGAATAGTCTTATAGACAATTCTAACCCTGTTTGGATTGGTGTTCGATAACCACTAAAAAATAACAATAACAATAATCGTCTTCGCCGAGTGAAATGCAATGTTCAAGTTACGCGACGGCCTCGAAATTACACTGCTGAATGGAATAAGTAAACTTTTTCACGCTGACAGTATACCTAGGCTCAATATTTCATGCAACATATGACCCACAAGGACTGTTGTGGCTTACTCTACTGTTGTTTCTGTTTTGAAAACACCTACGCGTGACTTGTCAAAAATCCGATTATATAATCGCCAACAGTCGAGTCACCAACCGATATTGATTTTTTTTTTTTTAAATTGGAATGCGAGTCCGGCTGAAATTTTGACAGTAGCCGTCTTGCAGAATGAACTACAAGGTATATTCCAAAGTAAACAGGACTTTTTGAATATAGCGCCGCCTGGTGGCGCCATCTATATGTCGACAGGTACGTTAGGATCTGCTATCGATTGTTCGGTGAGAATTTCATGACATGTCATCGATTGAAAGTGAGGTTATTGCGTTTTAAGTGTCAGTATATTTGTGTTATCTCGAGCTTCGAACAAAGAGCCAATATTAAATTTTATTTTGAAATTGGTAAAACTTTTACGGAAACGTTTCAATTAATGAAACAAGTTTATGGCGATGATTGCCTATCCCGTACTAGAGTGCACGAGTGGTTTCAACGTTTTCAAAGTGGTCGCGAGGACATAATTGACGATCAACATGTGGGCCAAACAAAATCCGTGATCACCGGAAATTCCATCGAAACTGTGCATGAATTCATCAAAAATCAGCGGAAATCATCATTGAAATTCATGGAAATTTGGGCATACGAAAGGGTGTGTTTCGCACAAATTGACTGACGATCAAAAATTGCGCAGAATCCTACACTCAAAGGACGATTATTTAACCAAAAATCACATTTTAGCCATTAACCACTCCCAGTATTCACCTGATATGGCACCGTGCGACTTCTTTCTTTTCGGAAAAATGCATTTGCCCATGAAAGGAAAGCGTTATGCAGACGTAGATGCCATTCAAAAGGCTTGCACCAGCATATTGGCGGCCATACCGGCCAACGAGCTAAAACACTCGTTCGACATGCTTTTGGACCGTGCAAAAAGCTGTATTGAAGCAGAAGGAGACTATTTTGAATAAAATAAATTGATTTTGTCGAAAAAACCATTTGTTCTGTCCTGTCCTGTTTACTTTGGAACGCACCTTGTAGGATATGTTTTTAATTATTTTTATGTTTTCGGTTTGAGGGCGCAGTTTATTTAAATAGCTCAGTCCTGCTCAAATTTGATCAGATAGTTGTAGTATTACTGTAGGCAACTATCATTTTTGGAACAACTTTATTCAAATGGTTTTTGCATGATTTTATTAGTATTTAAAATATGATATATTATATAAATTTAAAATATTACTTTTTACGTTTAAATAAGCAGCAAGATCTCCTTCAATCAAAATTTTTACCGCAAATAGAGTAGAACTATTCAGTTGCAATATGTAGTAATTGCTGAAATAATTATAGCAAACTGCCTCACTTTCGTAATACTTGCGTAGTGCTAGACACATGACATATCAAGCTTTTTCAATATCATATGAAAGCCTTTTTAACTCGCACAATTTTTAAGAATAATTTTGAAATAATTTTTCTGTTATGCTCATTTAGTTTGAATCAAATTAATTTCTTATATAAAAATGGAAAATATTTTGGGTTATGTAAATAAGTTTTTTTATGACAGTTAACATGTATATTTCCTCCAAATGAGTATGACTAAAATGTGTACTTTTTTCAATAACTCTTCTCCCCCCTTCTCCCTACGGCTAACGTTACATGTAAACGTCACAACTTGAAACAACAACAAAAACACTGCAAATATTGTAATAACTGGCAACGTGTGCAAACAACAACAACAACAACACTGAACAAAAAAACACAAAAAACAACAACAACTACAACTGTAATAATAATAATAATAAATAATATTAACAACAACAATAACAACAAAACAGATTCGAAATAGCCATATTTGTATTGATTTTTTTAAATATGTTAACCATGGGTATCGAGCACTACAACCAACCGCATTCTGTGTTTTTCATACTCGAAGTAAGCAATGCATTTTTTACCACCGTCTTTGGTCTGGGTAAGTAGCGTCAACAATTATCTAGAACTAGTGTACCTAGTACTACTAACCACTTGCATGTTTCTATAATGTGCGTGTTTTGCTTTCTTCTACTATTTCTTGTGTATTTTTGTTTTTTGTTTTTTTTTGTACCCACTGTGTTGCACTAAAATCCCGTTTTTCGTTTCGCCTCCCCCAACAGAGGCGATCGTCAAGATCATCGGTTTGCGTTATCACTACTTTACTGTGCCATGGAACGTTTTCGATTTCCTACTTGTACTCGCCTCAATTTTCGGCATCCTCATGGAGGATATCATGATCGATTTGCCCATCAGCCCAACCCTATTGCGTGTGGTACGCGTCTTTCGCATCGGTCGTATACTGCGTCTTATTAAAGCGGCCAAGGGTATACGTAAACTATTGTTCGCTTTAGTTGTCTCACTGCCGGCGCTATTTAATATTGGCGCACTATTGGGATTGATCACCTTCATCTATGCTATATTGGGCATGTCACTGTTCGGCCATGTTAAGCTGCAGGGCGCCTTAGATGATATGGTGAACTTTCAGACATTCGGACGCAGCATGCAGCTGTTGTTTCGGCTAATGACCTCCGCTGGTTGGAATGATGTGCTGGAATCACTGATGATTCAACCACCCGATTGCGATCCCTTCTTCAATAAGCAAACAAACGGAGACTGCGGCCATCCCCTATTGGCCATCACCTATTTTACTAGTTTCATTATAATCAGTTATATGATTGTGATTAACATGTACATTGCAATTATTTTGGAGAATTTCAATCAGGCACATCAGGAGGAAGAGATCGGTATTGTCGAAGACGATTTGGAAATGTTCTATATCAGATGGTCCAAGTTAGTATTACCCACTTACTTACATAAAACAACTTAACTTTATCATCACTCCAATTGAAATCCACACACAATAATATACTGTTATGTATATTAAACGCTATTTACAGATACGACCCACACGCTACACAATTCATACACTTTGGTCAACTTTCGGATTTCATTGCCTCGCTCGATCCACCGCTTGGCATTTCGAAGCCCAACACTGTAGCGTTGGTCTCATTCAATTTGCCGATATCGAGGGGTAATAAAATTCATTGCCTTGATATATTACACGCACTAGTCAAACATGTGTTGGGTCATGTTGAGGAGACGGACAACTTCAAGCAGTTGCAGGAACAAATGGATGTGAAATTCAAGAAACAATTCCCCACACGCAAAGAGTTGGAAATTGTTTCGTCGACACGCATATGGAAGCGTCAGGAGAAGGCGGCCAAAACCATACAAAATGCCTGGCGCGAATATCAGCGGTAAGTTAAGCGGTTGTTAGGGTTTTTTATGCGGTTAGGTCGTTTGGAAACTCCCATTCAGTTCGGGATGACTTTAAAGCTCGAGAAAAAAGATATTCGTCGTGGAAAGGATTGAAAATCGAAAATTATATCCTTTTAAATAATGAGTCGCTGTTATAACAGCATCTGAACTGTCTCTTTCTTCTGAGTATTCTCCCGGAACACTTGTACCGGTTCCAAAGATCTGAATCCAAGATCCTGAACACACCAGGCTGACAATATTTAAAATACTACAGGGTTTGTCCGGAAAGTAATAAGACTGATTTTCTTCCGCCGCGACTGTACTTCGGAGTGTGCGCGCACCTACTGATTCGGTAGAGGGCGTTTCTAGCTAACGAACGAAGCGGCTGGTCAGTTGTCTCCGAGCACCTGGAGAGTCAGGACAAACATTTTCGCGCGACGTGTTTCTGTGAGTGGTGCAAGCCGAAAATGCAGTGTTCGTTAGAGCAGAGGTAGGCGATTAAATTCTGTACGAAACTCGGTAAATCTGCGACAGAGACGTTCGATATGATCAAGCAGGCTTACCCAGATGTTGCTTTATCACGAAGTGGTGTGTTTCGGTGGTACTAAGCCTTTTTGGAGGGCCGGGAAGGGGTCGCTGATGAATGAGCAAATCCAAAGTGAAAACGATGCTCATGGCCTTTTTTGACATGAAATGCATTGTCCACTACGAATTTGTTCCTCCCGGACCAAAACCGTTAATGTCAAGTTTTACGTGGAAGTCCTCAAGAGACGAAGGGTCAATTGGGTCCGATAAGCTATCGCAGCCGATTGGAAGTCGCACCACAACAACGCCCCAGCTCACACCGTCAGACACCCTACACACCAGATGTGGTCCCCCCGGGCTTTTTTTGTTTCTTTGCCTGAAAAGACCGATGAAAGGCAAGTATTTTGAGACGACAGAGGGGATACAAGCAGCATGCACCTCGGCTCTCAAGGCTATTTCGGAGGATGCCTTCCGTAACGATTACAATGCTTGGAAATCGCGCTGGCAGCGCTGCTTCGACGCAGAAGGAGCCTATTTTCAAATTTTTTAAGGAATTGTAACGATTGGTTCAATAAATTTTTTTAAATCGACTCAGTCCTATAACTTTCCGGGACAAATCCTGCAAAATTCTTTAGCTTGAATTTCCGAAATTCAATCTCGTTGCGAGTTTAAGATAACGGTATTACGTAAAGTGAGCTCGTTTGGTCGCTTTAATAACGTGACATCAGCAGCGAAGATTTAATCATAGTTCGTATCCACTGCCAGTGCATTCTAAAAATTTCTGTCTTCTTTACAGCATGAAGAAGGAGAAGGAGCGCTCAAACTCGGGTGACAGCATGACGCAGACATCGAGCCCCGGCGGTTGGCAGTCCAAACTGTCAGCGCTCAATTTCTTTCATCTACAAGTAAGTCAAAACTATTTATTAACAACAAAAAAATGCACAAACATACTAATTTTTATTTGAAATGGCAGGTCAGTCGTCGAGGCACTCAGTGCTCCAGCCGCGCCTCGTCGCGCAAGTCTTCACGCGCTTCCGATGCCTCCGATCTGAGCGAATTGGCCGGTCCATGGTTAAATCTGCCGCTAATGCTGGTCTCTGGCGCCGATGATGTGGTGAAGGACATCAAGCAACAAAGCGAGGAACTCGGCAAGCGGTACTTATTACATTACCTACACATAAACACATAAAAAATAAATTAGCTAAATGAATTTTTCAACAATTGGTGCCGATAAAACGAAAAATTTCCAATTAATGCGCAATGCATTGCAATTTTTGACGAAACCAATACCATAACATATACTAAATACAATTCTAAAATAATCTATATTACTTACAATTACTTAGCCACCCAATTTATGCCACAGCATTTTGTTTGTTTTATAAAAAAAAATTGTAAATTTGTGTCTTAAGTCCTATTTCTAGAATGTCCTCTTGTCTCTCCCTAACATATGAGTCATTGCTCGCAGATATGGTCTCAAACGTTTTACAAAGTGGCTCACAGTCAAGTGATTTAAATTTATTAGCAAATCACAATGATTGTGAAAGAGGTAATTGCAGGCGGTAGTCTAACAACAACATACCACATACATATCTACTATATAGTCTAGTGTAGCCCAATATCAATAATAATCAACTAAACCATGCATATTATGTAACTATCTCAGTATACAATACTCAACTCAGTTATTTAGCTCATATGAAATGCAAATCAAGTAAACTACTTTGTAGGCGCATATTGCATACTAATTGAAATGAAATTTATATAAAATTGGTCTCACTTTATTTTCGATACATACTTATCTACATAATTGATTGCATACTTTCATAGCATCATAGCGGTCTCTACAACAACTGTACATGCTCCTCATATGTACTATTTGCCTAAGAAAATGTTCACGCTCGCTCTATATTCTCACTCACTCATCCAAACATACATGCATATGTACATTTGTATATCAAAATGATTGTAAAATGAAATATTCACCATCGAACTTCCATCGAATGATTGATTCTACTATTTTATGCCGTTGAAAATATTTGACAATAATTTAACAACATTTTGCAATTATTACAGTTATGTAAAACAACAAATATAGTACATAATTATACAGAAAAGTAAACAAATTCGATGAGTACAATTTGTAAGTAGTGGCCTAAACTATTTTTATTCTTATTTGATTGTATTAATTTTCTATAGAAATAGAAAACTCTTTAGAGCTGTAATATAAGTGAAGTAAAATACTTAATTATGCTTGTAGTGACGAACAAAAAATTGCATAAAAATTTCAAAACACACTCAGACTACCTATAAAAATAAAAATTTCACACTTGACTATCTATAAAAATAACTCTTACCCACATAGTTCAATGAAAGCGATATCTTAAATACCCTCAAAACTTCCAAAACAGTCCATACTATAAATCTACAATACTTACTTACATAAAACAACTGTCTAAATAGAACACTTTTCTGCTCTCCAAAAACACTCTCATCCATTGCAATACGCACGCTGCCACGCTCAGCGCTTGAGCTTCATTCAAATACGACACTTTCCAGTGCTGAATGAGTTATGTTTGATAAAGAAAACACGTCGGTTGAAGTGCAGTTATTAATTTTTTGTGCTTAACGATCTTCAAAATGAATTTTCGTCACTTTTAAAATTTTGAAAATTCATTTTGAATATTGTTAGGCGCAGAAAACAAGCAACGTTCGAAGCAACACTGCGCGAAATAAAATATCAATTAACGTTTGGGAATTTATCTATAGAAAAATTTCGTTTTACTGACGAAATGGCGTACAAAAAAAGTTAAATAATAATAATAAAGAAGTAAGGCTGATGTTTAAGTTAGTTTAATTTTAAGTTAAGTTATTGTACATACATCTATAAAATTATTGCTATCAAGAAAGAAATTAATCTTTATTCATTATCTTCAAAATAATTTTACCATATAAGTTTTCTATTTATAGCAAATCAGCTGTTTTGTCTTAAACTTTAAAGTATTTGAGGTTAGTTGTAGAGTTACCTTAACCCATAGTTGACCAATCTCAGATAACATTAGTATTTCTAATTTTTTTTTCAATATTATCATTCATATATGTACATATATACGTATTTTACTAGCAAAAAAAAGGTAAATTTCAAGGATACCGCAGTGTACAAAATAACCCATAGTTGACCAATCTCAGATAACATTAGTATTTCTAATTTTTTTTTCAATATTATCATTCATATATGTACATATATACGTATTTTACTAGCAAAAAAAAGGTAAATTTCAAGGATACCGCAGTGTACAAAAAGAATATGGTACTTAAATTTTTCTTTTACTAATGCCATGATATTCGGCGAAACAGTTATTTTTTTCATTGCAGCATGAAAATGTATCGCAATGTTGGCATTTCGAATGCGGTTTGTACTGAATATTTTTTATGCTGCACATCTCACATGTTTCTCGTCTTTCAACAAATATTGGCCAATGTACTTCCAAGATACCTAATCGCGCATCAGTTGCAACCGACGCACCGTTACTATGACGTTTTTTGCTTGACTGTGTTGGCTTCTGACTCAAGCTTCGTATGTTGGCAGCAATATCCTTTTGTGTCATTAGGTCTTGAGCAACGGACTGTCTATATCGCACAGAGTTAACATTTCATGTGTTTGATAGTATACGACGTAAGAATTAACGAACTTTATTTCCAAAAGCTCCCAAAACAATCTATGCCAACATTTTTTAGATCGCCTGCCTATGCCGTAGGTACTTCGCAGTTAATCTGCATGGTATACCCCACACATTAATGAGTTGTAAACTTTAACGGCTGCTGGACATTGAACATGTATTTTCTGGCCTCTTCGCTCCCTTCTCTTGACTGTAGTTTGCTTAGTTCTTTTCGTTCGCCTCTAATTGCAACGGAGGTAAATCAATTATCAAAGTATATTATCATATACTTGTACTTGTTCTTACTCCACTCATTTTCTGTGAGGGACAAAACCACTCTTGCTTTTCCACTTTGCTTTTCCACTTTGCTTTTTCTGAGGAAATGCAAGGAACTCACTTTTTTGCGATTAAGTGGTTTGTTGGTTTGTACCACATACAAATTTGAATTAAATATGGAATTATGAATTCAAATATAGTTTAAATGTACGACCAGAAAAATTTGGTCGGCGTGTTCATATCTTCAAAGAAACCAACAATGGCCCCACTAATAAGTCAAACTGTGAAATCTAGGTTGTTTTCTCAGTTTTTTTTTCGATTTCCGCAATGGTTCTTCAAGAACCGCGTTTTGAGGATTTTCCAGCTCTGCTGTTTCTTCAGCAATGATTTCATTTAAAACGTCACTCAAAAACTGATCTTCATTGCCTTCTGAAATTATAACTTGGTCTTCTTAATCATTAGACTCTATATTCGTATTTGATTCATTATCTATTGGAATTTGTTCTAAAATTAAAGAAAGTTCATCTTTCTTTTGCCGTAAAAACGATCCATAATGTAGTAAAAAATTTATATATGAAAATGTACATAAGCATATTGCATGGACCTAGAGAGCTAGAATGTACTCACAAGTCTCCAAGAGAAAGCCGATTGTTACTGTCAGACAAACAAGAGATAGATAGATAAAACTGATAAAACTTTGCTGGAAATAATTTCAAGAAAACGACGAAAAGTGAAGTGATATGCAAAAAAGTTTATACTTTTTAGTATGAACCCCTAAAGTACCGTTAGTCAGCGAGTTATAAAAAAATCTTCCATTCCGTTTAACAGAGCAAAACGATTGATTGTACTTTAAAGTATCGTCGGACGCCAAGGAGTTAACATATTTTTGTATGACTCTTTATACAAGTATTATTTGGGAATTTAAAGCAGCTGGTTTGCCATTAGTGTTTTAGTATTTGATTTTACGTTACAAAGTTACAATATTACTTGACTTTTGTTTTACTTGTGTAACAATGTTAAGTAATTTAAGCATATCAAATATGTATTTCGCCACTATTTATCCGGGAAAAGCAAAATATTTTGAATACAGTGAGTATTTTCATACTTCAAATTTTTCAAATAAAATCGATTTTGAAATTCTTTCAACTTTTACTTTTTCACTAACCGATCACTAATCTCTTTTTATAAATTTCAAACTACCTTCACCTTCGGAAGTGACCATAAAACCATTAATTAAGATAGATTTATTGTTTTTTTATTAGATATTTGTATCATAACCTAGAAATGTTTTAAACAAATATAATACTATTGAAACTGTTATTAAATAATTAACTGTGACTTTTTAAGCCTCTAAATATGTTATCAAAAATATTTTACCTCGATGTCGTAAACAATTAGTCCCCATTTTTACTTTCAAATACTATATTTAATCAAATTAAGCATAAACGGAATGCATAATTCACGCATGTTTGTATGTCTTTGGTCAACTTTTTTACGCTAATCAAAGATAGGAACCTTAAAAATTTAGTGTACCGAGCAAAGAAATTTCTCCTACATCTCTAAATTGAATAATTCGAAAACCAAAACCCATTTTGGACTAAATATTTAATAGTTTCATTAGTGAGCCATAAGACTATCGACATTCAGAGACTTAGGTTATGTAATAACTTAAATGACATGAATATAAATGATAAAAATTTTCAGCTTTTAAGCTTACTTAAGAGTTTAGGCTTCAAAACGCGCCTAACTTTGAAAGATTATTCTCGGAGTAAGAAATAAATAATCGACTTTCTCTCTTTGGGTTTTATTAAACATGGATTTATTCGATACAAAATGATGGCTACAGAGCTTATTTTCGAAATCACCCTTTTCAGGTGGGTCTCTACATCTGAGAAAGCAAATTAAAATAATAAATAAACAATTTATTTCGGCTGAATACCCTGCAGGTGCATTTTAATATTATAAGAGTAACCCCTCTAGTTTTATTCAGATTTTGATGGATCAGTTGTATAGTAGTAGTACAGTAGTCCGATCTGAACAAATTCTTCTCAGATTATAGCAATGCTTTAGATATTAATATATACTAAGTTTCATGATTATAACTTCATAAATAAAAGAGTTTTCCATACAATTTGAGTTTGATCACTCAGTTGCATGACAGCTATGTGTTTTAGTAGTCCAATCTGAATAATATGTTCGCAAATTGTAGTGATATTTTGGATAATAATTATTGTCAAATTTCTTGTAAAATAAAAAGGGTTTTCCTTACAAGCACTTCTTCCAGATCGTTCAGTTTGTATAGCAGCTTTATGCTACAGTTATCCGATAATGGCGGTTCTGACAAATGAGCAGCTTCTTAATGCGAAATAAAACGTATGCAAAATCTCAAAACGAGACAAAAAACTGAGGAACTAATGCGTATTTATACAGGCGGCCAAACAGACAGACATGGCTAAATCGACTCAGCAGCGTAACAAGTTGAGTCGTTCATAGCTAACTAAATTATGTTAGTGTGAAGAGTTGAAATTTTAATTGCGTACGTGCAGTAGTCGGTAGCCAGTAATCGGCTTTAGCCGCCGGTGTCTACGCCAATAAAGCATAAGAAGACGTGCAGTAGTATCTTAATGGCATCGTCGCCTAATTTAAAAAAAAGTACAGTTTCGAGAAATATGGGTTTGAAGTATTACCCGCGGAAGCTGACTGATTTCAACAGTCCAACTATACAACATATTGCACAGTGGAAGCTTTTTCAGTATTATACAAATTTAAAAATAATTTTAGCGCCCTAAAGTATACTAGCAGAGTTTTTATAAACACAAGACTCGTCTGATCCCTTAAACATACTCGAATTTGAAAAAATATTAATTTGATATTTTTTGTATAGTAAATACGGTGAATAATACAATTTCTTGAGCGGTTTATGAAACATTCTTAATGGAAACGTTTATAGGAATTCATGTTTATGCAAAAAATAAAAATAAAATTAAGAAAGAAAAAAATTAAATAAAGAAAGAAAAAAATAAAATAGTGGAAAAAGAAAAGTTTTAATATAAAAGTAAATACCTTAGATAGTAAATACATGTGCTGCGTTTAGCTAGAAATAAGAAAAAATAATCAAAAAAATCATTTTTTAATGAATATTTTTCCAACTGAAAACCCCTAACCTCAAAATTTCGAATAAAAATCATAAGTCCATTGTTAATGCATATAAATAATAAGTGTTTTCCATTGTTAGTGCATATATTAGCTTAGCAATATATAAATCTTATAATATTTATATCTTTTATTTATATCTTAAGCGTATGCATATTAATCTATTAACTCCCAGTGTGCCCTGTGTTGTAGCAACTGAAAGATTTCGTCAAAAATTTGCAAATTTACAACATTTTCGATAACAGTGAAACGTACATTTCTATGTATGGGATAAAAAAAAAAAAAATAATAAATGAAATTAAGCAAATATTTAAGGAATTACTAAAGTCTCACTTACATTTATATATTTTTTCATAATTCTGTATTATGCTTCATAAATTGCCACACATGAAATCGTAAAAATAAATTTACCTCACAACAACAACAAATAACAACAACATCAACAATACAATGTGTCACAAAAGCGGTAGCATATTCGTGGAAGCGCCTCGATCGAATCGCCGTCGAAGCTTTTATAATTTCTTTTTGCGCCATCAGGATGCTGTCGATGATAGCTTAACATCACCATCAGTGCATAGAAAAAGTAATTATCTAAAAATTGTAAAATCAACAACAAAATTAACACACACACACACCCACACATGCTAACGCACTAACACATGCAAGCACATAAGCGCACAACTAAAAAAAAAAAAACAATTCAAAATCACCACAAACCACTGCAGAACACGAATAAACGCTGGTATTTACATGAAACGTAAGACACATACCATCTGATTACATTTGACTCAGACCAGCCCAAAAGTTACATTTCAAGTATTTTAGTACAAATCTTTATTATCGTCTTTGAATTCGGTTCCTGAGCAAATACAAACATGTTAATGTTCTGCGCAATTTTCCATACATTTGTTAAAAGCCTGGAATGGGATAGCCTTTGGACTCATAGCGCGTACCTCGAAGGGAAGTTTTTTAGTTTCAAAAACAGAAAAAATTCTTAGGGATTTGAAACTGGTAAATACCGTGAGCGATGACTCGCTTTGAGCCTGTCACAAATTTGTTGAGACGGCTAATATCAGTTTCGGCTATTCGCCGAAGGTAAGACTACCGACATGTTTCAGCCTCAGTCTTGCAAAGGTTGGACAATGAAGGAGAAAGCATCTTACCGTCCTCTATACAACTTTGATAACTAGCGTCCGACACGATATTAAGCCTTACGTACGAATGTCTATTGAATAGCGTCCAGTAAGAACTCCTACAATTGCGGTAACTTTGCTCAATAGATATCTTGGTGTCTACTCTCGGTCAGAAGGACATCGCAGTCACACAGGAACTGGTCGTCAACCAGCACTTTTGCTAAGCGCATCTGATGCCCATTGGTCAAGTGTTAGAATAAAAGATAACAAAGGAGATACAACGCGATCCCATTCCGATGTGAGCGAGGCAAGGGTGCCTCTCTGGCTAGCTCATTGGCCTTGCAGTTGAATGTTCACCTCCCTGAAAGAGGCTGCGTTTCGTAGTAGTACTTCTACCGCCGCCTTAATAGCAGGCACTTTTGCCTGAAAGACACTACAATGATCCTGTAATCTAAAGCTAAGATTGACAGAGAGCTCCTTACAGAAAACCTCCCTCTGACCATCCGTGAAAAACCTAACAGCGCTTCTTCTCCAGCAGCTTTTTTCCATCCACATCTCCCTCATCGATATGTGAGCATAGAAAAAGTCACCCCGACTGGTCTCTGCGGGTCAGTGAACCAAGTTTTCAGGAATGCAATTAAAGTTGGAAAGAATATCGGCGTGTCCTTGTTCGGAATCCTTTATCTATCCAGCTTTACTGAGCCTTAGATAACACATCGCAGCAATGTCCCTACCAGCAATGTCCAGGGCTGCTATGTTTAAAATGACAATAAGTGATACTGTCGATGAAAGCCGCTCTTTGGGCTTTCAAGCTTTTAAGCAAGTGTAGTCTTTTCGAGCGCCCTCCACCAGACGAATACACTATAGGACATAATTGGCTTGACTGCGGTTTCGTAGAGCCGAAACATTGCTTTTGGTATGAGTCCCCACATTTTCCTTCTAGGTCCACTGTAGCTATATAAGGTAACCTTCCTTACTCTCTTCTCAATATTTGGCTCCATGAAAGCTTTCTGTTAAGGATAAGCTGTAAGTATTTCACGTTATCAACAGGTTGAAGACCTGAACACCCGAAAGAGTGGAGAATCTTATTAGGGATCTTGTACCTCTTAGTAAATAGAACCATTTTTGTTTTACTGGGGTCGTCGACTAAGCCGCTTCTACTCGCCCAGTTGGATACCATGTTTAGGAACCCTTCGGTTGGTTCGTAGATGGTATTGATGACCTATTTTCCTATTAATTTTCCATTTTGCTTTGGGAAAGTACGCCACCCAGCGGGATGTCCCCATTAACCTTTCGGGATGCATTAGCACTAGCCCACTCCTCTACGACAGTAGAGAAGACTATATACATATAAGAAACTTGAGGTTCGATTCCACCTCAAACTTTTCAAGCGCCTTAATCAGTATCTGCGGAAGCACATTGTTGAAGGCTCCCTCGATATCGAGAAAGGTGTCTACTGCAAATTCCTTGCGCATAAAGGCTCTATGTAGCATCGTGCAAAGCAGTTTCGACCGACCTGACTTTATTGTATACATGCTGAGCCCTTAGTAGTTTACCGCTTGTCATTTTGCTTCTAATGTACAACTCCATGAGCATATCCAACATAGACGAGGATAGGCTAATGGGTTTGAAATCCCATTAATCTCTTACTGGTCTTCGATATTAACGTCACTTTAACCAGTCTCCAGGTCTACAGAATATGGAATCAAAGCAAACTTGTTGTTCAATTTTTTGAGTTTCATGGAAAAAATCATCGGACAAATCTTTCGTGTCATAAAGGAATAGCTTCCAAACACACAATAATTGACACTCTTTTACTAACTTTGATCACAAAGTGAGCGAGCGCAAAGTGAACGAGCTCAAAGCTAATGTTGCCTAAAAGACATTGCAGTGATCTGGCAGCCAAAAACAATCTTTCCTCCGAGTTTCAACTCTTCAGGGAAAAAACTAACTTTTCTCCAGCGCCATCGCTCCGTCCACATGTTCCTTGTCGGCATGTGAGCCGAAAAAAAGCCATCGGGTGTGGACTCTTTGACACGGAGACTTAAGTATTTAGGTATGATGTTTGGACTCTTTTATATGCTCAGCCTCCCGGATCTTAGTGTGACTTTCGCTGGCTATATCCACTTCGTGGTACTATGTATCGGTCTTAATTTAAGACAATCTAAAATCCGATCTGATATGGAAATCAAACTTCACACGAAGATAAAATCGTAGCAGTTTTGATAAATTTTTTATTGGTTCGTTTTGCCCCCGCAGTTTATATGGATTAGTCCGGATAAAATTTGATCAGATGGTATATAAAACGTAATACACACACACACACCTTTTTAACATTCTTTGTACTGTAAATACTTATGTAATTCTTTGAAATTTCAACATTAGTTGTACTCTGTCGTATTTAACCTTGGAAGTATGTCAAAGCACACTCCACCTTCACCGCCATTTCCCATTCCCATTGTAAATTCTAGAAGACACATAAAATGTATTTTAGTTTGTTTTTTGAAAATTCAAAAACATATTCAAGTTCGATATGATTTTAAGCCATTCCCCACACTGTAAAAATGAATCCATTCACCTCACACACATTTCGTAAATAATTTTATGCAAACATATAGTATATGTATGTATTCTCCATATATATGTATATACATACAAACAATATATGTATATATGTATAAATTTAAGTCGCTGTGTGTGTGTACTTTGTATGTATGTGTGTGTATAGATGTATATTTCTTGTAAATATGTATGTGTATATTTTATTGCTGCTTGTTCGCGTGTGTGTGCGTGCATAAGCTCAATTTAAGTCGTATTCGTATATGTGTAAGTTTGTATGTATTTGTATGTGTATATTTGTGTATGCATACATTTCTTAATGTTTCGCCTTCGCCCTTCTATGCAAATTCAAATGTTTTTCTCACACACCTCCCCTCCACACCAATGCAGGCATCTCACCAATAACAACAGCAATTTCCTCCACAACCATAGCCACCGATAGACAAACCCAACAACAACAGCAACAACAACAACAACCATTACCAACGCAAATAGCGCCAACGCCCACGCGCAAGCGTGCCACCAGTTTTATACGTAAAAAGCCACCGCTTGAAAGAGGTTTGTCAGCACAAAGCGCTTTAAGAGTTAACAAAAATGCTTTTGTCTGTATGTGTGTCGATGGTATTATACAAACACTGGAGCACATTTCACTTAAAACCGTTTCAAATTGATTTATTTCAGCCGATGGTTCAGCACCGGAAGTGATCGTAACGAAACCATCACCCGACCAGCAATCGGGTCCGATGGGCTTGAGACCGGAAAATTCAACATTGGTCCACGTATTGGTGCATAGGGAGAGTGAGGAGTATAAAGAGGAGGAGGATGAGGAGAATGCCGGTGCGGGTGGTATGTCCCCAGCAGGCGGAATTGGTGAGTTGAAATAAGTTCGCGGTTGAATATTTTTTGTTTAACTGTTGTAACTGTGTTGTTGTTAAATGTTGTTCCAAATTAGAAGAATCAATGTATATAGTATATGTATGTCTATTCTTAAATATTTTTTAACACTTTTATATTACTCCGAATTGTTACAGTAACAGTAAAAATATTAGCGAAATAAATTTTCCAGAATTTGAGTTTCTTCAGAATATTTACAGTTACAAAAATCTATCAGTCTTAATTTTATTTAGATTAGGTTAAAAGCCGATCCTATTGCAATCTCACTTGGACAACATATAACGCCTATTCATGGACGTACCTAAAACTCTCATATTTATCATAAGGACCATAGTAACTCGGGAAAGTGCTTTGAGCTTATCGCTGATTTCTTGAGGCGGCTAATATCAGTTTCGTCTTTCCATCCTGGTTCGCCGAATGTATGGCAGCCCATATGTCTCAATCTAAATCTAACAAAAGCTGGAGAAGACCCCATTTTCGGCCATACAGACCTAAGATATTTATAGAATGCTTACATGTCCAACAAGAGCTCCTACGATTATGGCAAGATGAACTTTGCTGAGAGCAAATAGTTCAATGGATCTCCCGAGCTCTATTTTAAGTCAGAAGGATATCGCAGTCCCACAGAAGCTGGTCATTGTTCAACAGCTGCTAACTTAGTTCGACGTCTGCTAGATAGCGGACAACAGGGATCCAGCTAGTTCCCACACCAAGTGAGTGCAAGTGGGACGAAGGCGCTACAAATTGCTAGCTCATCAGCTTCACAGTTTCCAGTTCCAAAGTGAGCGAGTTCGAAGCTAGTATTGCCGCATTGCTGTGGGTGTGAATGCGCACTTCCCTGAAATAGGGTGCATTTCGGAGTAATACATCTATAGCTGTTTTAATAACAGCCAATTCTAACTTAAATACACTGCAGTGTTCCGGTAGTCTAAAACTAAGTTGGACGGTGAGCTCCTTGCAGTAGATTCCCCTACAACCTTTCCTCCGAGCTTCGACCCTTCAGTGAAAAAGCTGACTGCGCTTCTTCTCCTGCGACTGCTACGTCCATATATCCTTTATCGGTATGTAGACAAAAAAAGACATTGGGTGTAAACTCTGTGACACAGTGGGTCAAGTTTTGAGATATGAAGTTGAATAAAAAGCGAATTTTAGCTATGTTTGAACTCTTTTACATACCCTGCTTTCTGGAGTTTTAGAGCGACCTTCGCTGCATATATCCATAGGTGCTAAGTGTCGGTCTTAAAGTAAGATTTAAAAACTCGCTTCCGCTCTTACAAGCAACGTTGATAGTGTGTTCGATCGTTAACCCAACCACCAAGAACTGTTTTTGAATTTGGAAAACATTTTCATTTTTCTTCGGATAGTATTAGATTAGGAAGTCTCTTCGCACCTTCAGCAATGTACCGTTTTTACGAAAAATATTTCTCTTAAGCCTCCTTTATTTTTTCTTTTTGTGTATTCGGTGTAAAACAAACAACGCTATGTTATAGATCTTTCTTCTTACTATACTTTTCAATAATTTTCAATAGGGAATCATTGATTTTCTCAGTCAAGTAGTTTTAGTATAAAAAATAATTTTTCTGAAGAGCTTGAGAATAAGGACTATGCAAAGTTTCTTTGTAAAACCCACTGAGATTACGTAATCATAGAATGTAGGAGAAAGAACTGCTTATAATATTAAAACATATTGATCTTCGAAACTAAATGTCGAAACTAAAAAAAAATAGTCGCTGAGATCTAAGAGATTTTTGATTAAAAAGGTTTATCTCGCTTATTCAGCTATAACTCTCAAGTCTTACTTTTTAACCCTCGATTAGGGCACCACGTTTCAAAAACTTCTGTAGCCAGCTATAGCGATCAATAATCTAAAGGTTGTGTTGAATAAGACTCCTGTCTAGAAAAGTATATTCCAATACTTTGCAAAATCTGTTCTACCGCGCGCTATGATCTTATGAAACGGCCTTCTGAGAAAGCTCTCAAACTCGGCATAACTCCATCAAAAAGGATTTCAAGAACAACACACTGAATTAAATTTTGATATTTTTACTTTCTTTTCTCACAGACAAATTCAAACCACCGCAAATACATATTAGCCCGGGTTCTGAAGACATACGCTTCGATGAATTGCTACCAATGCAACAGCCGGTCGTACAAATAATGGTGGATAGTCCCAAAGAACCACCACGTGGTGATTTCTCTGACGAATATCCCGAAACGTCAGCACACGTTTACGACTATTATCCACCAACCAATGATGAACTAATTGCCGCTGAGACTTCAATGGGACCAACGGTAGAGATTTCACCCCCCACACCGATCGATTTGAATGCACCAATCGATGTTAATATACAGGGTGACACATCGAAAGTATTCTACGATTATAATCCAGAGGATGCCAATGAAATCATTGTGCTGGAGACATTAACCGAAGAGTCACCCAAATCCGAGGAACTACCACTACCACAAGCTGTACTGCCTGCGCTTCCTATTGCGACAACGCCATCATACGTAACTGCAGCAACACCAACATCACCAACAACAAGAGGCACACCCACAGGCATGCGCGAGAGCAGCAGCAACAGCAGCGAGAGTGACACACCTGATGAAGGTGCACAAGCGGTAAGATGACCCTCACTACAAACAGCACCGGTGACCGAGAGCTCTGGCTCGTCGAGCACCAGTTGCTGTAGCTCACGACCCATGTCGACATACAGTTCGACGTCGGCGGCCGATGCCTGTGCGGTGCCGGATATGCCAAAAGATAATGAAACGCCGCCATCATCAATAGCAACAACAATGTCACCTACTGCTTCCACATCAGCTGCGGCCACAGCCACGGCACCACCCAGCCGTGAGCAGCGTGGCCACGAACAGCAAGCGCATGACGCTCCGGCCAATGCTGCAACGAAATCCGAACACACACACGGCAGTTGACAATCTCGGGCATGAGGATTATTGCCCGCCATCTGCCGTTGCGCCAAATTATCTGTCAAATATGCGTTAAGTACAAGCTGTTGATACGAATCCCACTACGTACTCCCACACACACACAAACACACACACTCATATAAACACACGCGTGTTTCCATATTCGTTAATGCTTCAAGGTATTACAATTAAGTACTCAATGTCCTTTGCAATCACACATACAAACATACATTTACTATATATATACGAAATATAAATTATTCGTATTCGTGTGTGTGTCAGGCATTACAAAAACAAAAATAAAATGAATTTAACATAATTAGCATAATATTTATGTAGTTGTTACGTGAGCGAATATTCATATGAAAGCAGAATATTAAGAAAAAATAAAAATAAGTACCAGAAAACAGCAACAAAAACCAATTAACATACAAGGAAATCAAATGTTAACAATTACAAACAATAGTGAGAAAGCAGTAAATAGCAGCTAAGTTCAAGTAGTCTAAGTTGCGTCAAACTTGCAAATAGCGAATGTTAAACTTACCGTTAATTTAGCGTTATAAATTTATATATAGGCTTAATATACACACATACATATAATATGCATATATAGATATGGATTTGTACATACATATGTATACTAAATATTTGAGGTTAAATATGCAGATGTTGTTATTAGAGGTTGTTGCATTTTTGCATGTAAATAAATTTAAGTACATAGTCATATAAATGTATATACATATGTATGTAAGTAGCAAAATCAATAAAGGTGTGCATAATTTTAGCTAGCTCTTAGGTATACATACACACATTTGACATTTTGAAAATTCGTTAAAAATATAGTGTGAAGAATTTTGGTGCAATATTTGAATTAAAAGCACTAAAAGAAGATTACAACAAATTATTTTGTAAATATGAACATAAATTCATTATTACACAGCTAATATGTGGTAATAAAAAATTAAAAATTATTTAAAGTTATTTTAACCATACAAAATTATTGTGCCACAATAAATAATATGTTTTTATTATATTTTATTATTATTAATATATAATTTTTTAAAATATAACACTACATTTTTGTTGAATTTTTTCTTTTTGTAACCTATTCCATTTATTTATTTCAAGTCATTTATTTTTTTTTTTTAATTATTTACATTTTAAATGTAATACATAAAAAATATTTGAATTACAAAAATATGAATTAACCCTTGGTGATGCATCTAATGCTCGAACATTTATGAATCAGCACCAGGGCTGCAATGCTTAAAATTGTTTTATTTTTTAATCCCGAAGTTTTTAAGAAAAAAAAATAAAGTGTGATCCATTTCGAAAATTCCAACTTTTTTAAAGAAAAAGCACAGAAGCTTCAAATTTAATGGGGAATGTTTCTTATCATTCGAAAGAATATTCTCTGGCATTTATTTTTTGAAGATTATCTCTTTCAAATGTTGGTTGCGGCTACGTCTCAGTTGGTCCATCCGTTCGCTCCGAAAGCGACAATTTCGCTTGTTTACATAACCATTGAGTCAGAAATGAACCTCAACGCTGAATAAAATTTGTCTCGAAACGTCGGATATTCTTGGAACTTTTCAAGAGCCAATAGAGCGAAGCGAAAAAGTATGGGAACCAAATGTCGTCCAAATCAAGGTGCTTCAATCCTTTTTTTTTTTTCTCAAATTCTTTATTTACAATCTGTCTGTATTCAAGACAATAAGCAAATGTTCTAAAATATACATAACTTTATACTGTTGGACCCCAGTGGGCGCAAAAGTAATATTTTATTCTATACTTAGCTTAAGCTAATGATTATTTATTTCCTGTACGGGAGGTCTAGAATATGAAATCGTTTCAGTCGATAGCTAAAGGGTTGGAATGATTGCTCAGCCTTTCAAGATATCTAGAACTAAATTTTCCAATTTCGTCTTTGACACTTGGTATATTTAGGTCGTTGTTAATTGTGATATTTGAAACAAACCAAGGAGCATCCAGAATCTTCCTGAGGGTTAAGTTCTGATAACGCTGTAATATTTCAATATTTGAGTTGCTGCAAGAGCCCCAAAGCTGGATTCCATACGTCCAGACCGGCTTTAGTATGGCTTTATAAAGTAAAATTTTGTTTTCAAAATAATTCAGATTTGAGCCCAATAAGCCAGTACATTTTATTAGTCTTTACTTTAAGCTCTTTTCGTTTTGCCTTAACGTGATTTTTCCACGTTAATCTTCTATCAAGATGGAGGCCTAAGTACTTCACTGTATTGCTGTTAGGAATCTCTTCATTGTTCAAAATAATATTTGGACAGGAGTCTTTTTTCATTGTAAATGTGATATGTATAGATTTATCTGTATTAATGGCCATATTCCATTTTTTAAACCATGCCTCAGTAATTCGTACCTGATCCTGAATCATTTTCGACGCTTCGATCCGAGAACTGCTTGCCGCAAGCATTGCAGTGTCATTGCTTCAATCCAAGCATGAAAAAGTTATTGATCATGGCTCTTAAGCCTTCCCCATCAACATCATGGCCGGCTTCATTTGGAAGAATAATGCATCTGTTCCGATGTAGTTTACCAAACAGTGACTTTTTGAGGATGTAATAGTGGCGCCTGAACAATGGCTTTTGGATTGTCATCACTCCAAATGGGACAATTTTGTTAATTAATGTACCCACCCATTCAACAAAAAGGGAGCTTCACCGCTGTACAAACTTTTTTTGTGAAAATCGAGATCCACGGCCGGCCAATCGACGGACCTGGGAAAGTCTCTTCATTATAAAATTCATAACCAAACTGAGTATAAATCAAGTCAAAAAGACCAAGTCTGCGAAAAGTGATGTTAGTAGTAGTCGTTGAAAGCCACACCTCCAAAAACACACCCGTTGGATAACACATGTTTCACAATTTTTTTTTTGTTGTATACTAACTTTAGTTCCTCTTTGTTTGAACATCATGTATAGTTTGTTCAACTCGCTAATTTCCAGCGCTTGGCGAATCTAGAGGAAGATAGAAATTAATTGAGATTTTGCACTGCGACTTATGGTCTATTGTCCCCTCTCCGATATCACATATAGTCACAAAGGTCCATAACTCCTGAACAATTTCAGCAGCTTGCTGGGCGCTGCTATGGTAATGTGATCCCTGCCCACGTAGATGGAACCTAGGGCCTTGAGCCTACTTTTACAAATTCTTGGGAGTTTGAAGGTATTTTACATTTTTTTCGAGTCAAGATGCTCGGACAATGAATCAAGTTTGTATCTACATACTGAAGTGTGGCGAATTTGACTTGTGATAGAAAAGAAGGTATATGCTAACTGTATCTCAACTTGCTTGTGATTAAACTGGAACTATCAATTATAAGATTTCAGATATACTGCCTAATAAAATTGTAATTTATTTATATAAATAAATATTTCTTTTTAATTTTGATTATTGTTTCAATGATTTATTATATATATATTTTTAATTATATTAATTATTGTTTCAATAACAACACTTTGCAAGTTTTTCCTTATACAAATTTAGGACATTAGTCAATCACCATTTCAATAAAAAAAATATAAAAAATAATAATAATTGAATGCTCTGTACATTCGTTGCTTACTGTAAGTAAATTTTAAAAATTAAATAAATTAACTTTTTTCAAAGAATATATTTTTATTCGTGTAAATACTTAACTTTCGTTTAGTACAATTCAAAACAGTTGGCTGCCATTGCTGGCACCAACAACACAACTGCAAAGATAACGCCAAAGTGTTAGTGAACAACAAAAACAAATGTGAAAACTAAAATTTTTCTGAGGCTATTATTAAATAATTAGTTAATCTTAATAATTATGTAGAAGCGTAGGTAGTTGTTACAAAAAATTCCATTACATAAATAATAATTCATAATTATTTAATAATAAATAAGAAGTATTATTATTATAAGTGTATATATTTATTGATAAAAACAGAAATATATATTTTATGCCGTTATTTTTCATTAAATTTAACAATTTAACTACGAGTTATATTTGACAAAAGAAATAAAAATTTTCAAATAGTAATTTTTGAATATACATATGATATATTTTTTTAAAATCGTTTTCGAGGGCTTATTGATATTGTAAGATTCAGATTTAACTGTTGCAAATATAATTAAATTATTTATTTTATGTTTTCTTAATGTGTTCTAATATATGTATATTAAAAAAAAATTATAATTTTTGAACATATGAGAACTTTTTTTAAATTTATTGCGAGTGCCAAGAGTAAGCTTCATCTTCAACTCTTAATTAAATTATTTATTTCATGTTTTTAATTATGAAATATTTTATACAAAAATATTTTTGTTGGTTTTTAAGTATATATTTTATAAGACTTAGAATTTGTTGTTAAAACTTTGTGTAAAAAGTTATATTTTAATATATTTCGAGCTCATTTTTGATTATATTTTTATTATGTTAATTTACTAATTTTTATATTTTGCCAAAATTTTAATAAAAATTAATATCAGCATTTTTTTATAATTTTTTTTTTTTTGTTTTATTATATTTATATATATATTTTATATATTTTTATATATTTATACAATTTGCTTCAAACAATGGAACATTTTCTGTTCTTAAAAGTGTAACATCTTGTTGTAAATAGCTTGTGTAATGTGTTATATTTTTGATATATTTGGATTTTTTATTTGATTTTATTTTTATTTTGTTACTTTTTTGCTATTTTCATTTTATCAATTTTTTTTATAATTTTACTTTTATTATTAATATATTTGTATAATTTTTTTTAATTTAATTATGTTTTTTATATTTTGGATATTAAGTGGTTTAATCAATGGCACATTTTCTGTTATTAAAGTTTCAAAAATTTTGTTTTAGTCAATTTTTTTAATTAATGAGTTACGTTATAAATATTTTTTTTTTATTTTTAATTTTGTTTCTATTTTTTATTATTTTTATTTTTTTTAATTTTAGAAGTTTTTATTTGTTTACAATTATTTTTAATTTCTTTATTTTGTTTTTATTTTTTCATAATTTTTAGATATTTTATTTTTTTTTAAGAAATTTTGTTAAAAACACTTTTTTAAATTACTTTTAAATTTTTTGTTATATAGTTGTTTCTTCTTTGAAGCACAATGGAATATTATAATATATTTCGTTTTTAATTTTGATTTTGTTATTTACATATATTTGACTATTTTTATATTTTCAAAATTTTTTTTAAGAAAATTTTACAATTATTTTTAATTTCTTATGCATATAATTTTTAATTTAAAGCACAATGGAATAAAATAATATATTTTGTTCATATATTTTTACTTTATTTGTTCAAAATTTTGATTACTTTTAAATTATTTTTTATTTAAGAAAATTTTTACAATTATTTTAATTTTTTTATTTGTTATATAATTTTTTTTGTTGTTGTAGTACAATAGAACATGAACATAAATATATATTTCGTTTATATTTTTTTATAATTTTTTAAGTTTTTTTTTTAAATTATGTTTTTTAACAAAACTTTTTTAGAAGCATATTTTTTCCAATTAATATAATTTTTAATTTAAATGCTTAAAAATTAAAAAAAAAAATTAAAAATTCTAATTTCGCCAATAATTTGCTTTATAATCTAATCCTTAAATATTAATAATTTTAGAATTTTCGAAAACTAATTTTTTTAATTTTATTACTTCTAAAAAACAAATTTGAAAAATTCTATTTTCACTAATACTTGGCTTTTTAAATTAGTCTATGAAAAATTAAAATATTTTTATGTTTACTTAAACAACTTAATAATTTTGCAAAATATTAAATTTTCGAAAAAACTGTTTTCATCATTTTTGTTTAAATTTGCTTTATTTTATTATTTCTAAAAATTATAATAAATGTGATCATTTTCATATTATTTATTTGCTTTACAGAATATTTTTGTATTTTTATTTTGTTATTAAAATATAATATTTTATTTGTAATTTATTTTGAAGTGTAAAATTTTAGTTCTTTATATTTTTTTATAATTTTCTTTATTTTTAATATTTTCCTTGCAATTTTTCTAAATAAAATTTCTATTATTAAACCCATACATCTAGTATTTAAGATAAGTATAAAATAATTTTAATATATTGTATATATTTTACAGAATAATTTTGCATTTTTATTTTGATATTGAAACGTAATATTTAATTTGTTTATGATTGGAAGTATAAAACAACAGTTATTTATATTTTTTCCTAAAATTTTCCCCATTTTTTATAATTTTCTTTATTTTTAATATTTTTCTTGTCATTTTCCTATGTAAAATTTCTTAATTTCTATTATTGAACCCACACATCTAGTACTATATCAGTATAACGAATCTCTTCCCTACAGAAATTTTGCCAAACATGAGTAGTTAAAAGCTGAACATTTTGCTTATGTAATTATATATGTATTGTAGATATTTACAAACAAAGAAAGTAATTGAAACGAGTAACTTAATTGAATTGATTCTCTCCCACTTTCTCTGTATCTGGACAATCACTATTGAGAGTAGTAATTTTTGCAGCAACTACAAATATACATTTTCTATTAAAAACAAAACTGAAATGGCAAAAACAAAAATAAATAAGTTATAAATACCAAACATAACCGAAAAAATTGCAAACCAAAGCTCCCAAAAATAAATTCCAAGCCACGTTTGTTACATACATATGGTACATACTGTATAAATGTGTATGCAAAGCAGATAACCAAAATAACCGGTACAATAACTACAAATTCAAATAATAATAATAGATATAATAGCGAACTAAGGAACAAACCATACACTCGTCAATTAAGTGATATTATTAAATAAACCGAATAATCAATGATGATTATTTGTAAAATATTTGTCGTTTACATTTCGCCATGTGTTTAATGCGATTAACGGAACAGTGCTAAAAAATTGTACATACAAATAAACTGAGCCAATTTATAATTAATTGATTTGTGTAAATAAACGTACTAGTTCATACAGTAAGTAGATGTGCGAGTAACGAGTAACTAGTTAGTAAAATCTTGAAATTAATAAAAGATTAAACAAATTAGTGGAATATTTGCAATAAAAAAAAAAAACAGAAAACTTAGAAAAATTGAGTGCATTAAATTTTAAAATTTACTTTAAATTAATAATTTTTATTTATTAATTTTTTTTATCTAATTTTCATATTTAATTTCAAAAATGCTTATATACTGAAAGTACTTCCGCCAAAAAGCGCTTAAAAAATTATTTGCATTTAGTTGATTTATTAAAATTTAATAATTAATTTCATAATTAATATTAAACAAAAATTATAAAAAATAATAACAATTAAGCACTTAAAAATAAAAATGAAATGAAAAAAAAAAATAAAATAAAAAACCGCCAATTTCATATAACTTAAATACAGCCTGTGAGTACATAAATATCGTGTGCTTTGTAGTAGTCAATAATTAATTTATATATAACATATGTAGTTATATAGAAAATAAAGCAAACGAAGCAAATGTTTAATTAATTGTAAAGGACAAAACATGGTTATAAAAAATATTCATAAATATAACGACAATAAGTACACTTTTTATGAATTGCAAAGGGAAGCTTGTTTTTATATGTAAATTCTTTTTATATTTGTATGTGTATTGCTGAGAATTATGCATAAAATTAATGTAGAATTAGCAAAAATGTACATAGATTAGTGTTAAAACTATTTTTTAAGGCTTTTTCAACATTTCGGTTTGTTTAAATTTACATTTTTTTATTTCTGCTAACGAATAATTTTTTCATAAAAAAGTGGGCACAAATTTAGTCTTCAAATTTTAACTTGTCTTGTGGGTTGCCGAAAACTATTCAACCGAAGTCTCTCTCACCGTGTCGTCTATCAACACAGGTCGGTACATTCCTAATTAGTCTATGTGTCCATCTTCTTTTACCTGCCGCATCCCATTGCTTTTGCCAATCATCGAGACTTGTCTTTCTCTCCTTTTTGCGCTTGTCGGCGTTTATTCATGGCCGTTGTTTTACCATAAGCTCTACTTAACTCAGAGGCCACTATATCCGGTGGCATAAGATGAGAATGATAGCAATTGCTTCATGAGACACAGTTCAAAACGCGCAGGCAACTCTAGGGCTGTCCCCCATATCGGAGCTGCTAACTTAAGCTAGCAGAGTTCTAATACTTTGGCTTGAGCCACTAATGTTAGCCATGATTCTCGACAGGACCGCAGTCATTGTAGCTGCTTTACCACAGGGCTTTTCAATGTGTATGATCGTATTGATCATAATGCCGAGGTCCCTCAATGAATTTTGTGTTACAACGTTATTGCTATCAATGTTCAGGTTAAACCGGTCTGATAGATTTTGGTTGGTTGGTTAAAAAAGGAGACGCGAGGGCATTAAACCGCTAGCGTCCATACATATGCCATCCTTGAGTCCATTGTGCTCCTGGGTGATAGCCAAATTAAGGTTTATCTAGCAACTCCGTGGCTGGGCAATCGCATAGATAATGTTCTGGCCTCTCACCATATTCGACGCATGCTCTATAGGGCACAGAATGCACATTTCCCATTTTCTGCGGTAGGGTCTTAAGTGTAGGTGAACTCTGATGAACTCTCCAATGTTACTAAGCTTCCTTTTGCCTGAAAATAGGAGCTTTCTGATCTGTCCACCTTTAACACTTTACCAAATTAATTAATGTCCTGTGTTGCTTGTGTTGAAGACCTGAAGTGTTCACCTGGGGTACATTGCTTCAAAAATCCATGTGGAGTCGCAAACCCCTCTTAGGGGAAATTGCTCTTCCGCAGGAATTCTAGATTAAAAGGGCTTTGAAAGCCCTAGGCTAATGTGTTCTCTTCTTCGTCCAATTGGCGGAGATCTAAAGACCCCTTTCTATAAGTCGAGATAAACAATTAATGTGCATTCCTGAACTGAGGACAGTGAGGTCATCCGCATAACAGACAAAAAGTTTTCCCTGTCGCGTAGAAGTGTTAATTAATTAATCAAGGGGACCCAAAGCAAGGGGAATAGGATGCTTTCTATCACAAAGCTAAGGAATAGCAAGGTAACTAGGCCAAAATGTTCTGATCAACGTCAAAATAAAGCTATCATTACAGCCGTACAAGCGTTACTGAATGTACCTTCCACGTCAATGATTTTATAGCAGAAAATTTTAAACGATTTTGTTGCTCTCTAGATTTTGCGGTTTAAAACTTCTCAGCAGATGTCCAATCTATTATCGATGATATTATTATACGTTTTGTTGAAAAATTTCAGAAAATATATATCACAGACTTAAATAGATACCACTCACAACAGTTGTATCGACCATCCATAGAGGCGATCAACTATATTTGGTAGAGATTTTCCTTCAACCTTTATTTAAAGGTTTCAATTTTTAAACGACTTAACCTCGAGCTGTTTTTTCAACCTTTTTCCCTCACTAGGTATACGAATTTTTTAACAAAAGAAGAACTTTTTCTATTATACATACATTTTCCTCAAAGGCCCACTTTTTAAATTTTGCTAATATATTTTAGATACGAGCCATAATTGGGAAGTTCACATGTATTATTCGTGTTTGTTATTATTCAATTAATAAATGCGTTAAATATTCACCTCAGCAGCATTTATGATAAATGTAAACAAAAACAGCTGACCGATTAGCACAAGCGAATATAACATAAAATAAAACCTGCAGTATGGTTTTGGAAATTTCAATTGCACAACAAAAATAAACGAATTTTAAAGCTAATTTTGTGATTTTTATTTAAAATATGAAAAATAACGCGACTTGTGAACTTCTTTCATACATTTCCCATCTTTTAACTTTCGTTGCCAGGCTTGAAATTAAAATTTTGATAAAAGAAACAATTTTAGTAAATAAAGAAAATCTCTACACTAGCTGATCTAAAAAATATTTGACACGAAATGTTAAAAATAAAACTTACACACAACCAAATGGGAATTTTACAACTTTGATAGTCTGTCTTTTAAATCACTAAACTAAAAAATAACAATAATAACTAGTGAACTAAAACTAACCAAAAACTGCAAGATTTTCTCAACTATCTATTCCAAAAAAAAACAAAATTCATGAACTAACAACTGTTTATACACAAAAAAAAATTACAAAAAAGAGACAATTAGGATTAATAGAAATTTTCTACATACTCAAAATACAACAAATAATAGTAAATAGTAAAAAAAAATTAATTTCATTCCTTAACAAAATATTTATAATATTAATAAGATGTATGTCTGTGCATGTGTGTTAAAATAGAAAATATTAAAAAAAATTTAGATATGTAAGTTTAAAACAAAAAAAATTAAAAATAAAAATGTTTATTATTTCCAAATAGTTGTATTGAAACGAAAATACAAAAAATAAAACAAAAAAATAGTGAAACATTACAAATAAAATACTGTTATACTCATTCCGAAACGAAGTCATATCAAAAACCAAAGTTTATATTTAAAAATAAAAGGCAAATTAAAGCATGGAAGCATAACCTAAAAAAAATTTAAATATAAAAGTACAAAAAACAAGCGTAAAGTAGTTAAAGCTGGGATGAATAAAATGTTAAAAATAATTTTAAAAAATTTAAAATTTAAAAAATATTAAAAATTAAAAAAAAAAACACTGAAAGTAACACAAGAAAATCATTTGAGCAATGCATGTGCGAAAAAGTATTACAAGTTAATAGCAAATATTACCAATAAAATAGAAAAAAAAAATAAAGTGAATTCAAATTCTTGTTAAAATTATAAATAAAAAAATATTAATAAATAGCGTATTGCATAAATTTTTGAAATTAATAAATTTAATGTAAATATAAAAAAATGTTAGTTTGTAAGTAGTAAAGTTGATTGACTAATGTTTAATTATAAAAAAAAATCAGAAATGATAAATAGCAAGAAAATCCCTTAAAACAATTGCATGTTGAACATTGAAAAATAATGTTTAAATGTTTAAGACTTTAAACACAAAAAACCAAAAACAAGAAATCGAAAGAAAAGTAAACAAAAAAGTATGTGAAAATAATACTCATAAAGCCGTGAAAGTGAGCAGAAGCAAAATTTTATTGCAAATCAAAATGAAGCATAAACAAAGAAATACGAAATACCGTATAGAAACATATTAAACATACATATACACTAAAAAAAATATAAAATTAATTACAGACAAAAATAGTTATTCATTCGTGTTGCATATTACTAAAAGCAAGATATAAAAGAAACCCATAAAAATGGTAGTTAATTCAAATAAATAGGAGAAACTAAATCGTGAAATTAAATCCAAATAAATTAATCAACATAACATACATACATACATACATACAGACAAACACATTGTAAAGTGTGTCATTACAGATGCCCAACAGCAGTGGTTAGACGAGATTTCAATTTGAAAATAAAAAATAATAATAAACAACAACAAACAAGCATATATAAATACATATATTTGAGAATTATTAAATATACTTAAACATTTAAGTTTTTGCGATAATCATTGAGAAGAAAAGAGAATAAAAGTGAATTAAACCAACAAGTGTGAAATTATTTTTTTAGTAAGCAAATGCAGAATATAGAAGATAGACCTGGTGGCCACTGAGGTGGCGTCACAGCTCGGGATTGAATCGATCAAGCCCTCAGAAATCAGTATTGCCCCTTTCAACAGGCATAGATGCCTGACCGGCCTCAGGAAGTTATCACATGTCGGCGAAGACATACTAGATGGGGTACATATAATGTGACCAAAAAATTACCCGGAAATTGTAAATAAATAGCAAAACATTTATATATTTATCAATATTTATTTTGTCGCCTTCAAAGTAATCCCCACCAGATGTAATACACGTATGACAATGATTTTTCCAGTCCTCAAAATACTTTTTATAAGAAGTTTTTAGGATGGACTGCAGCTCCTTCAGCGAATTTGGCTTTATCTGTTCGATCGTCTGAAAACGGGTCCCATTACGATGATTTGTTGACTTGTTTGCCTGTCAAACTCATAAACCCATGTCACATCGGCAGCTATAATAATGCCCATGAATATGGGATCGAAATTCGCACGATCAAGTATGTCCAAAGAGACCTATTTACGGTACTCCTTTGGAAAAAATCAGTTTTAATGGGACGAGTCGAACGGACTAACGAGAGATGTCGAGCTCTCTTGGCCTGACGATTTTCAAGCACCATATTCTTCACTTTTTTAATACTTTCATCAGTTGAAGAGGTCGATTTCCCGGGGAATCTTGGAATTGCAAGCTAAGGATTATCGGGTGGATGTACAACTGCAGCGACTTGTCTGCATCTGCGTATCGGGTGCAATGCGTACGTGCTCAACGACAGCACTGGATGTCATGCTGGAACTCACGTCACTTCTCCTAGTAATCAATCAAGCATTCAAACACACATTGTTTCGAATGGCATAAGAAGGGTTTGGCAGAGCAAAAGTAGTCTCGTCCCAACAAACGAAGGCCCTAAGCGATGAAATATGACTACCAATTATCCCAAGGGACATTATTACCAAACGGTAAACTTCAAAAAGAAGGGTCAGAAAGGTTGAATGGACGATTCTAGGCTCGTCCTACTGTAAAACAATAGTATGTACAATCAAGTGATATAACGACGGCGCGAAAACGTCAAAGCTTATTGGTGCAGGAGCCGCAGACCATACGAACAGAAGCAGAACAACTATCGTAACCTTGCCTAGCACTTAAAGCGATTTCTGTGCTTAATTCGGTCCTGTACGTCAACAATTGGACCATTTGATGTAAGCAATAACGACCTGCTTTGGCTTTGGTCAGGCCACATACATACATATGTACAATCGCGAGTGAATTGTAGAAGCTTTATAATTTGGACACTGAATATAACGAATGATTTTACTTGTGAAAATTCGCTTCAAGAAAAGCTTATGAATAATCGCTTCATGACAATCCACTGTTCCAGTTTTTTAGCAATAGAAGGAGAGTTTGTTGTTGTTGTTGTAACGTTTGTCTATTCCCGCTTGAAATAGGGTAAGGTTCTGGTTGAGTGTCATCGAAGTTATATAATGGTAGATCCAAGAAACGTGCTGCTTTGAAAGGGTCGGACCATAGGGAGAGGAGTGTTAGATGAGTAAGGTTCGCTGAAAATGGAAAGAGTTGGATAAACAGTACCCAGAACGAAGTTGCGCAAGAGCCACTCCAGATTATCGGGGCAACTCGAGGTCTTCGTTTCCAAGTACGCCATTCACTAAGAGGGAGAAGGTGAAGATGCTGGTGGCTCCACTTTAATCTTTCTGTGAAAGCATCCCAGCAGAAATTGCTTGAAGAGGAACTCATTAAGTACCTTAGCCGGAAGCATGCGGGCCTCGTTGTGCAAATGTTCAACTGGAGACATCAAAAGGCATCCTGTAATCGTCCGGAGTGCATTCTTTTGACACGTTTAAACCTTCATCGTCTAAGTTTCACTACGTCCCGGCGAATATATCGGTGCGGTATGCGTGAGGTGTATAAGAAGTGTCGAATGTAACACCTAAAATCTAAGTGAAAGTTAACAGTCGGAAT
Organism: Bactrocera neohumeralis; assembly: GCF_024586455.1. Lineage (NCBI taxonomy): Eukaryota > Metazoa > Arthropoda > Insecta > Diptera > Tephritidae > Bactrocera > Bactrocera neohumeralis. The sequence continues at coordinate 18,703,067 of NC_065921.1, read as the reverse complement.
TTTAATGTCATCTATTGTGTTGCTAAGATCCAGTCTGTGCTTCTTTGTCTAGTTCGTGAATATCGTCGCTGTGGATTGAGAGGGGTAGAGTGTCAAATTCCTTGCAGAGAAGAGCGAGAAGGGTCGGATAGGTAGCCCTTTACTTTAGAACAGACGCCATCGATTCCATTGCCGCCGTCAATATCTGCGTACGAGATGATGAACATTCCTTGGTGGTTGAAAAACTGCCTTGAAAGGAGCGTGGATTGTTCGATGTCCTTAAGTAGCGTTGTATGATTGACTTTTGACAAATTCAACGCTATGAGGATCGTCCCCTCTCATGGAGATTTTTACGGAAGCTATGTTGAGGGAGAAGAGAATTATTGGACGATAAGATTCCCGTTTGGTTAGGAGGGTTTCTATGAAAGAGTCATTATGAAATTATCTACCAATCAGGGCTGTTGTGGAATCCACGACAGATTTGCATAGTTGTCAGAATTCCAATTCTGATTTTCAGTGGTGTTACAGAATCTGTTTGGATTCTTGTCTTTTCGAAAATACGCAAAACCAATATTCAAATTAGCTGTCTACTAAAGGGACCAAATTTAAATTGCCAAAGTATATACTTTCGTTTAGTTTGCTCTGTTAATATGTTCATATGTATATGCCAACAATTTTGTTTAAAACGGGCTTATCAGATTTCAAAATAACAGCTATCGAATGGTACAACTACGTTCTAAATTTCATAACAATAATAAATTCTTTTTATACACATAGTACATACATACATATGTATGTATGTTCTGATTTATCACAAACAATTTTTCATTACGCCAAGTGCAAATGTCTACAAAATACCTATGTAATTACTTAGCAAAATTAACATAAAAAGTTGCTTGCAATGTTCGCTTCACTGTTGACATACATACATTCGTTAACCTATATATGTATACTGGTAATTATCATAGTGCAAATTGAGTTTTGTAGCACGGCTGTCTCTTTAGAAAAAGCTTAAAGAATATAAAGACATAGATACTTGAGAAAATATGTGTGCTAGTTCAAGTGTGGACAATAATAAGCGGCAAGAAATGACACCAAAGTGAAATGAAGCGCAAAACCGGTTACCATTGCGCCCTTCAAAAGACAGGTTAAGCTGGTATTGAAGTCACGAGACGCCGCTTTACCTTTGTACTTTGCAGCTTCAGAAGCGTTAAAGTCAATCTTGAGCAGAAAGAGCGAACATGTGGGTGCATTGACCGGTTCGCCAGTTGAAGTGCCAAAATTGGACTTTCAAATGACTGTGTCTGTCTGAATGTATTGAATTCATATTATTGATTAGCAGCTTTATGCGATTTGAAATGAACTGAAGACCAACTTTCTATTTCCCCCCTCTACAAAAAAAAAACGTGTTTGTGTGTTTTAAAATTTAATTATGCTGATGAATCATAAAATGTTAGTACAATGTAATAAATGCAATTTTTCGTTTCTGCAATAAGGAATTATCGACTATTGCGAAATTTCTTTCGTGAATTTTAAAGTGTTTGGAAACATTCAAAAGTTTATTGTATTTTAATTATTTAAACTTTTAACTTTGCTTTTGTTTTCATTTCTTTATAACACTAATAAAATTGCTTTTCATCTCTTAATAGTATATATATGTATATATTCAACTTTCGCAATATGCAAATGTTAACATTAATCTCGCCAACTACTTTCACGCGCCTTCAGCTAACTCAGTACTTGTCATCTCCTCGTTGTACCACATGCAAGTTTGTGTTTGTGTGTGTATTTGTTGTATTTGTTTTGGCTGCGCTAACTTATTTAATCAGTAGCATCAGTCTTTGCCACGGAGAATGGCTCATCTACGGGTATGGAACCGCTGTTGGCGATCACAACATCCTTAACTGGGCGATCACGTCCATCAGTTTCGTAACTCTCAATTTTGCGTACAACGCTCATGCCGGATAAAACTTTGCCGAAAACGACGTGACGTCCATCCAACCAGGAAGTTGGTTTGGTGGTAATGAAGAACTGTGAACCATTGGTGTCCTTGCCAGCATTGGCCATGCTCAACCAACCAGCACCATAATGCTTCAGCTTGAAGTTCTCATCGGGGAAACGTTCACCGTAGATGGAGCGACCGCCAGTGCCATCACCTTTGGTGAAATCACCACCTTGGATCATGAAGTCCTTAATGACGCGATGGAATTTGCTGCCCTTGTAGCTGCAAAGTGAATAAAAGAGATAAATGAGATACTTTAGTTTATGATTTTCATTAAAAGTAGACATATTTATATGTAAAGCATACATACATATGTATGCAGGTATCTCATAAACAAAGTAATATCATCAGCTACTATGTGTTTACACACACACAAAATAGGCATGTTTATATGTACAGTTCTCATATGCAGTTGCCGTAGTTTCGATTATGTTGCCCTCTTTATTCTTACTTACACTATTTACTACAATAATAGAGCAATAAAAATGTAGAATTTTTATGCTTGTAGTTTGTATTACCATAGCTGCTAGTGCCCGGCTGACCCAATGGCCGGGTAATATTGCTTGGCGCTTTTTTATATTTTTAGTACAATAGTTTTTATTGTGCATAGCGTATTCACATTAATTCAATTCAGCGCTCAATTATTGTTTGCAAACATCAATTGCCTCCCATCTGCATGTGTATATTGAGTATATGCCTTTGATCACATCATATTCGCATTGCTAAGCCAATTAGCTGAGTGGCCGGCAACAACGCACAAGTTCTACACACTACTACTAACTTTAAATTGTTTAAAGTGAGTAAATTTATTTTCTTATTTACTTTTAGTGGGAGTAATAGTTGTTTGACCCCATTACAAGAAAATGCTCTGGCACGACGCGATTGAAATGCTGATAAACTGCATCATCACAGGCTTGTATTTGCTGATAGTAGGCATTACGCTGGGTTTACTTAGCAGACAAGAAAAAAAGGTTAACTTCAGTTGCAAGGAATACCAAATATCCAAATAAAAAAATTTTCATACAATAATTTTATTTTGATCGTTCAGTTGATACGTAAGTATAGCTGTACATGTACATATGTTAGAGTGGTTCGATCAAAAAAGTTTATTCGGATATTGTAGCTTTGCTTTGGGTAAAAATCTGTGCTAAATATTGTTATATTGTCAAATAAAGAAGCTTTCCATGCAAGGACCTGTTTTTGACCGTTCAGTTTGTATGAATATACCTATTTCCTATGTCATACGATAGATGTTTTCTACAAATTAGCAACTTCTTTTTTTGTAAGCTCTCCGACGCTTCCTTCTAGGTGTTACGAACTTAGCGAACTTAATATGCCTTGTTCCGGGTATAAATATAAAATTTTTAATTGTACATATAAAACAACCAAACACTGACATTAGTTAATGGCACAGTGGTGTTCTTTTAGTAGGTTACTGATAAGCAACTATTATGTTCTCAATAAAGAATAAAAAAAAAAACTATTTTATTTTTATTTTTGTACAAATTAAACGTGAACAGACCAAACCTAATTAGACTTTTAACAAAAGCTTCTATGCATATGGTATATACTCATATCATACATACATATGTATGTACAAGAAGGTTTGGCAGATAATTCTAAATGACAGGATAAAATATCAAAACTCACTAAGAACTATACCATGCTACACTAACAAAATTTTTGATTGTCACAATAATTTTCCAGATTTCAACATACTTATATTCATACATGTACGTATGTATATATGGTCACATTACTTGGAATATTTGTTGTAAGTAAAATTTGATGCACCAAAACGTTGTCATTTGCAAAGTCAGCAGAACTTACAACAATTTTATACTTTTTTATCTCTATATTAAATAAGCGGTTGGAAACATAACCTCACTAAAAGCAATAAGACCATGAAATGGACTGCAATCATCCCCTTATGAGGAAAATGCTTGTAGGTTTAAGCAAAATAATATGCATATGCAATAGAGGGCTAAAATTGTTTATGCACTGCTCTAGCTTATATGTATGTGTACATTTGCTTCAAAGCACACTTACCCTTCGCCTTCTGGCTTTTCAGCTAATTCTTTGAAATTGCGGGCGGTTTTCTCCACTGTTTTGCCGAAAAGACCGATCTCAATGCGTCCAGCAGGTTCACCACCAATGGTGATGTCAAAGAAAACCTAAACAATCAAATTGAATATATATGTAAGTAAGTATGCATGTATATATGTTTAACCATGTATAATAATATTTGCACAGCAAAGAACCCGGTTAACCAAACGGAACAATGGAAATACGGTAGGAAGTAAACTAAAAAATGACGTGAAGATGAAAGAAACTTGAATGTATGCCAAGTTAGGCAAAAAATTATACTCAAACAATATTAAATAAAAAATAGTATGCACATACATACATATATGTATATATTATGTATATTAGATGCACAAAGAACGCATCGTTTTGCAACACGGGCGCGTTTATTATTCAGGAATAAATTAAATACTTACCTTATCGGTTACTTTGGGTCCTTTGCTTTCATCAGCCACCACAATGCCGGCCGCAAGCGCCACCAGACATAATCCCAAATAAAGCCTCATCTTACGGTTTCCGGTAAGCAAAACACAGTTTATAGATTTTCACAGATTTGATTTTCTTTTACTTGTATCCAAAAACACCTCCGATGTCGTCAGCAGTTGGCGATTAAATGAACAGGCAGCTGATGTCAATAGCCACCACTACCGCTACGATACGCTTTGTTGCTGCTGCCCTTGCTACTTGAATGTGGAATCTTTGGGAGAAGATATGCACAAACACACAAATTTGTGTTATAAAGCGTAATAAAACAATTGGTCTCAGAGATTCTTCTTTCTTCGTGCTCGTGGAATAGGGAAACGACACGTCGCCAGTGTTAAGAAAATGGTTCAAAACGGAAAAGAATTGATAAACAATAATTTTGATGTTCTTGCTAGCATATTCTTCGCAGTGTAGTTGTTGTTTATTTTTAGCGATGTGCTTCCAATTGTATGTTTGTTTGTTTTTTTTTTACTGTGCAATGATATATTAGAATTGTTGTAAATCAAAGGCCTTAATCTTATATTAGGCACCAGAAATAGTTATATCTAAAATAAATGTGGCTAGAACCTAAAATAAACAAATTATGTCCCAGCAAGTTCGTTCAAAACAATCAACGTGAAAGCACTAGATAATGTTTTCTTTTCGTCATATAACGATTAATCGATAATCGTATGTTACATATCTAAGTGACAGTTAACCGCGCTAAATTTTGATATGTTCTCATGTATTTTAACTTCCCGTGGACTTTCGAATTGTCATAATTTAATTGTTTTTTCTTTTGTATAAAAGTGAATATTAATTTACCAAAAGTTGGAAAATGTTTGCGAAAACTGTTTTGTGGTTGCATTCGTGGAGCTAGTGATAGTTATTCGCTCCAAATTATAAGGCTTCTGTGTATTTAGTTTCCTGTGTTATTTTAACTTCCCGTGTTATTTTAAAAATAAATTTTTAAAAAATTAGTGCCTATTTTGATATAGAAAGTGAATAAGTTTAGAAAATATGTGAGAAATGTGTTAAGTGACCGTATTGTTGAAAATGCTGATGTGTGTTAAAAACCGTAGTGTTGTGAATTAAGCTTAACGGATTACATAGAAAGCCGTTGTAACTGATTATTGGAATATGAAGGAAAATCAAACGAATAGATGACATTGGGTATGTATTGAATATATATGATTAGTAACATAAATAGCCTTTCCTGATAACATGATATAGAAATTAATAATGGCATAGATGTTTAATTTTAAATAAAAAGGAGCTAGGAAAATAGTAAATTGTATCCTTTTCTTCGAGAAAAAGGAAATCCCATATTATATTCACGATTTTAGCATAAAATTCCATCCGTTGACACTTTCTCCACTTTCACTTAAGTACCCTTATCCGGTTATTGTAAGATCTTTCAATAGCTCTTTCTTGAAGGACAAATTCGAATTAGGAAAAGTTGATATAAATAGTTTCCTTTAAATATATGGTAGTTGAATGCGTTAACCTTCACCCTTTCATCGGAACGGACGCGTTTTCTTATCCGGCCAAAGACTGTCAACTCAGCACCATATCTCCAAATAATTGCAGAAATGTTTTCTGCAGCTCCCACAACAACAACCCTCTCGCATAAAACACTCAGTTGTTTTATTACTTAACTTTTGTATTTATTATTTGTTTTAGTACTTAGCCGAAAGGTTATATATATGTATATTTATTATTGTGTTATTGTTAAATATACTATACATGTAAACTTTTGTAAATTTTTACATACGTTAACAAGCTACAGCTATACACAGTATAAATACAGTTAAAAATTGTATACTTATTATATCTACACAATGAGATTACTAAGGATGAACTTATTAGAATTTCATTTAACTATGTTTTACATGTTGAAAACGTATAAAACAAAATAAAATGCAAAATTTATTAATAAAAAATATATATATTTGTATTTAAAAAATACTTGAGTATAGCGAATTTGCAACTGTTACGTTTTCGGTAATATCACAATTAGTAATAAAGGTTTATTTACAGAACGGAAGCAAATTCTTTGCATGTACATATTATTTGAACGCAAAAGAATATTAAATAACTAGCAGTTCACATTTTAGTCACTACATTATAGGGGAATGCATTTTTTGTGCGATTCATTTTCAATTTTTCCCCTTTTAATAAAAATTCAGATCAAACTCGAAAATACAGCCATAGTTTTGATGAATTTCATAGTGAGCTATTTAGAATTAAAAGCGTTTTCAGAAAACGTCTTTTTCTGCTTCAGAAAAGTAACAGCTTCTCTCTATATTATTCATATACATATTTACTTATTTGTAATCTGAGCATAATTACTGGAAGATAGTTCAGTCATTGCTGCCAATTAGCGATTCCTGCTGTTCCTCATCGTTAATCCTATACGAAAAATGTTTAATAATGTTTTATATATACATAACAATAAAAATTCAACTACCAACCTGACTATATTTGGCTTACGACAACGACACAATTTCCTATAAATCGCTTTGAATAGCCTCATTAAGGGATCAGAGTCGTCATTGCGCATTAACAATGCCACCAACATTAGCGCCAAAAATATTGGTATTGAACCCATATAAAACATAGGAGAGTATGGTTTTCGCTTCAAAACGACATCAAATACTATGGAGAGTGGTATTTGAAGCGACATGGCAATGGTGCCAATTAATGAAGAAGTAAGGAAGCAGCCCCTGTGATACAAAAAAAAAACAAGTTTTCAGCATATTCCAAAAATCGTTAGAGTGTAAAAAACAGCACGTACCATAACCAAAGCGCTTCTGAGATCACAGTACCAACTAAACCATTTAAAAATAGTATAGCAAATTGATTTTGATTTGGCAGCTCAAATTGCTCAATTTTAAGAAAATGCAATATAAAGAATATTGGCCACATGAGCAGAAGATTCCAAAGACCAACGAAACCTGTTAATTTAAAATATAATTTAGTTTGTTTGTAGTATGTATGTATGCATGTATTTATATTGTCTTTAAATTTACCAAAGAATAGTGGAATGTCAACTTTTTCCTCAGTATCGCTTTTTCGCTTCACGAAAACTAAATAAGCGGCATAGAAGAATGCACTAAAAAGCGCTAAGAGTGCACCGCGCGAAAATTTTGCATCATGTATATCGGAAATGGTGACGGTGACCTATAAAAAGACATTTTGCTTAAAACAGCCTTAGTCATTTGCATACTATATACTTACAATTCCACCCATATTCATTGCGACTGCAATAATTTTGGTTATTGTAAACTTGTCACCCACAGCAGAAGGGAAAAACGCCGCTAGCACAAGTGTAAATAAAGAGGATGACGAGCTCAACAAAGTGACCATGGCGGTTTCGCCCAACTCTAACGATAGTTGGAAAAAATAGTTTGCAACAAACCACTGTAAGGGATATAAGGTTGAAAAAGTTTAAAACGATGTTTGGAAAATATTTCAAATACAATTTACCAGCACACAGAAGAGTAATGCCGTTTTGGCGGTCTTGTGATGTGATTTTTGTCTGTGTATGCGTATGCTAGCTGCATAGGAGAGTCGTGCCATTAACGCCTCCGTTGCCTCGTGTGCGGACATTTCACGCACCTCAGCCAATTTGCTAAAACGTACACTGCGAATGCTGGAATCATCGCTCTCGGTGCCGGAGATGGCACCACTAGAACGAATGGGAATAAATGTGGGGTCACTCTGCAAGAGAAAAACAAAATTTTATTACAAGTGAACAGTTTTATGATAACTGTTTGCGCTGCATACCAGTGATGGATTGGTTGAGTAATAATTTTCGTCATCAGCCACTTGATCCATAACCTATGATGACATTTTTTTTATTAGTGAAATTCTGATTGTAATGTTTTGTAAATATTTTTCTTTAAGTATTTGTGATATTTAAATTTAAAATTGTGAAATAATTGCGAAGTATGCTGTCCCGGTGGTAGTCCTTGATATAAAGAGTTTTTTTTAAATAAATTAAATTCTATTTGCAATTTTTTTTTTTTTTTTGATTTTGCAAATCAAATTGTAGTTTTCGTTTCGCGCGTTGAGCCCCTTCAGTGTTTTATAAAAGTATATATATATGTATATAAACTCACCGAGTAGCTACCATTTTGTCGTTCACAAGATTCACGCCAGGGTGTCACCAGTCCGATTACAACCAAGTAGATTGCAAACATTGAAGTTTTAAAATATGTGCAAAAGAATGGCTTATCGAATTTTTCATTTTCGTACAGAAACTGAAAGCAGTTAACAAAATATTGTTAAACAATACGGTTATAATTTCAATTACGCATTTTAGTATATATTTACCTTTGTAAGTTCGCTAGAGGATACCCAAATCACATCGACCAGCAACAATATTACGATGCCAAGTATGAGCTTTTGTGTTTTGCTTAACATTTTCCTGTTTACACGGCAGACGTCGGTGACGGTGCGGCGTCGTTTAGCCGGCGCGTAACGAGTGACGACACGCTCGTTCAACTTTTGACCCAAATTTGTCACTCTCGGTCTCCTGTGTGTGCCGTCTACGCTGTGGATGATGGCAGCAGATGGCAGAATGTACGTACACTTTTGTTTATTTTGGATTGTATTTTTATAGTTTTAGCGCGCACTTTATTTTGTCTATTTCAAGTTTTTGTTATTCTATGTTTCGAGTAGTTGTGTTTCTTTCGATTTCGTGCCTTAATTGAGTTCTTTGTTTATTTTTTTTCTTTCTGTTAACCAATTGTATTTAGACGCCAGTGTTTTAGCTTCATTTTTGAATTTGGCTCGTGGCGTTTCTTTTTCATTGCATGCAGCTTTTATTTTAACACTGAATCGTTTGCTTTAATTCATTGACATAATTAAAGGGCTCTGTTTGCGCCAAATGCTGCGCAGCAACATATTGTAAATTAAGTGCAATTTGTTGTTAGCGGGCAACTGCAAAAACGAAGTGGACTAAAAATAGAGGGAAGAAAAGGACATTCGAGTAAATTGGATTTTTAAATATAAAAATTAAGTGCTAATATTTATAACCGTTGCTCTTGGGTAGTTTACGTTTTAATTTTATTGTAATTCTTTTCATAATATGTAATATTGCCTGCACCATACCCTTTTGCGTATATAATATATACCATTTGACCTGTGCTTTCAACTGCCAAAGGCAGTAAATATTTAATATGAATTTGATATACAAATGACGTGTTCATCAGCAAACAATCTTATGTTTACACATATGTAGCTACAATGTGTGTATGTATCTTTGTACCAAGTATCCATTGATACTTAAATTAGCATGTTCGAGTGCATTTTATATTGATTTTCGCTCAATTTTTTACACACCTACAAATAAACTGGTTCGTACGTATTAAATGTGAGACACAATGATGACGGGTGGTGATGATTATGCCTAATATGTGTTTTTTTGTTGTAGTTTGGATGGACATTTGGAAGCATACCATATATTTAGCATACTACAATAGCTGCTAAAATTATAGTTTTTTAAAAATTTCAAACAAATAATCATTTTTATTTTACTTTGTCTTTTAAGTATTTTTTAAGGAGGTACTTGGCATTGCGTTATCTCTTTGATTATTAATATTAATTGTGTACTTGATATGAGTGGTACTACTACTATATTTCAAAAAAGAATATCAAATATTTTGTGATTGGCACCTGCGGTTTATCTCTACTAATGGAAAATTCATATTTCTGATTAAATATTCATTTAAAAATTAGTTTTGTTATTACAATTGCAAGGTATTATTTCTTCTACAACTTAAAAATTTTCAAGCACACTGGAAAAAGGGTTATATTCAAAGTGTTTGTTTGTAGCTGAGTTAATTTAACCATGTCTGTCTGTCTGTCTGTTTTAAGATATTGTTCTGAAATTTTGCGCACGTCATTATCTCTCAAAAAAGATGCGCATTCGTCGAAACCGCCAATATCGAACCACTAGACACACACAGCTGCCATACAAAATCAAATTCTTGTATGGAACACTTTTTTTCGGAAGATATCTTCACGGGCCTTATCATGTATTATTGCCTAGAACCACGTTTTAATCTCTGAACAAATTGTTAAGTTCAGATCACTACAGCATTTATTAAATTCTGTATGGAAAACTTTTTCATTTGTGAAGGGTATCGGCACGATTACGATTCTTTCTGCGCCGCGATTTGATGGTACGGATGGATAGAAGAGGTCCTCTGGATTAAAAAATGTATATGCATATACCGTCCTCAGACTCATAGTTTTCGAGATATGTATTTCATTTTAAAGTTCCACAATTTTATATGCAATTCACCCTTTTTTTTTTTTTGTGTTTCTTTACATGTCATGACAAATACCGCCGAAAGAATCGTAATATTGCCAGGGTATCATAGCTTGGGCGCAAATGAAGTTAACGTTTTTTCGTTATTAATTTGATAAGACATTGTTTCGCTGACGATATGTATCTGTATTCATTCACTAGTCATTTTACCACCCCGCACGTACTGGCCATAATTGCCCATAAACAAAAGAAAAGTGATTCAAATAAACAAAGTATAGGCAATAAAAATCACATAGTCGCAAAACTATTGTTTATTTGATAACTTCCTTTTGTGTTCGTAAGATAAAATTGCTACCGTTGTTTATTTATTTAATTTATCGCAAGTCTACTATACGGTAGTTGCATTCCAGAGTAAGTTATAAAAATCGCAAAAAGATTAGCTTGACATTTAAAAGAAATATTTGCTTAAAGTTTATTAGGCTAATATGGAAATTTTAATACATTTTTAAGAAGCAAGACACATCGGCTAACAATGTATATTGGTTAACGTTTTGTATTGGGAAAATCGGATTTGTTTTTTAGTATCAAATAATATCATTATTCTTTCCTTTTTGAAACATACATACATAAAAAGAACTGCGATTATTCATATTTCCGTAGTACGAGGTTGACGGTAGAGGGCATACCCTTGTCAACAACGGTCTATAATTCTAGACTTCGGGGTTACTACCAATTTAATCTTACAAAATCTCTTGGTGAGTCGTATGAAAACTGAGTGTATTAAATTTGCGATTTATATTGATTGGCACGTACACTCCCAGTTTCGTCGTTTCTTTTGCGATATCTCAGTTATGTTTTTCTGACATTTTTATGGTAGCTAAAAGTATATTTAAGGTGTTATAAATCAAATTAAACAATTGGGGTACTCACAACTTGTCATAAAGCATCGTAAAATCATAAGATTAAAATTTTTTACATTTGTTTAAAAACATTGTTGTTGGATTATATACAAAAATGAGTTTACACAATTACAATTTTCAATGCTATGTTTTCGGATAGTTAGAACTTATAAGATAACAGTTTGCATAAGTTTAATTTTTTTAGAAGATAATTTCCCATTCATACTAATCTTAGAGTGCTGTGCTTCGTTGAAAATTGAAGCAATACACTTGTAAAATTGTTGCTCTTTTTCAAATTTTTTGCAAATTTTATATTTTAGTACAATTAACTTACTTTTTTGTTAAAAAATACTACATGGATATATTTCTGGTAACTTTGGCAGCCTTCCAATATATATTCCGAACCACATAGTTTTCATTGGAGTACTAGTGAATATTTACATATTTTTATACTGATAACAAGTAATCACAAAATAATTATTAGTATATAAACATCTATCAATATAATTACTCTAACATTACACTTCTCCATATGTTAGTACTCACTCCATTAATAAAGGCAAATATTTACCATACAGAAAGTTACAGATTTATAGAAATCTTGTTAAATCAAAATAGATTACCGCTATCAATGCAACAAAAGTGACAGCGCTTGAAGCAGCTGGCTAATAGCTATTTCAATGTAAAAATGAAATTAGGATTAATTGGCTTAGCAATACACTTTTTTTCAGGGTGCATATTTCATCATTTGTGCTCTGTAAATATAATACATAAATATTTAAATATGTACACACTTCGTTGTTCGTTTCGTTGGATGTTTGAGTTTTCCAACGATTCATGATATTTATGGTTCTAACTCCAAAAAAAATTTGCAATTTTTGTGTATATATTTATATATTGATAAATAGCAAAGATAGCTGTAGGTTACTGACCTTTAATAGCTACACTTGTATAAACTTCATTATTATATATGTATGTATGTATATGTTGATAAATATTTTAAAATTTAAGCCTTTTAATGGTTCAAGCCAATTTTCGTGTATATATTCGGCGGTTCCGACAATTCTTGGTGTGTTAAATTTCAGAGCGATTTCTTAAAAATTTACATGGTTAATTCTACTCATTGATCATTTGTACATACATATATATAAACAAATTATCCTTCTGGGGGTTACAAAATTTAAAAACCCTGTTAAGGGTATGAAAAACATATTTAGTACCACCCAACTATGTTTTATAACATTTAAACCAAGTGTGTAAAAAGCTTCCAAGTAATACTATAGCACATATATGTATATTTTTAAAAACATTGATTAAATAAACCAAGTGTGTCACTGGAAAACGTTCTCCAGATCACGAAAATATATGTATAATGCTGACTTATAGTTTTAAAGATATTTGCATTTATTGAAAATGATAACTTTTACATTGGTAATTTGTATAATGATTACCAGATCTTTATTGATTAAATATAATTTTATATCGAAACTTATAACGAAATTTGCATTAATTAAATCATCAGTAAACCGAGGCAGAACACATTGCTTATTTATTGATGTCTACTTTTGACTATAGAAGAACAGATTTTGAATTTCTATGCCATTTTATCTCTTATTAATCTATCTTGGTATTATTTCTCACACATTGAGTAGCAAAAAGTTAAACAAACATTTCCCCATTGCTAACAACATTTTTGATATCGAAGCGGCATATTATACTTTCGCAATAGTATGTTTGAATGTTTACTTTCATATGCATTCAACTTTTTGATCAAAGATAGCAATTTATTAGAACATTGGAGGCTTTTTTTTACTATTTACTTAAGCGATATGATATGCATGTTTATTTACAAAACTTTATACACATATGCATTTAATGTTCACATCAATAACTTGTTTTGCTAATAAAAAATGAATTATAGTACACTTTTCTACCGAATAAACACAGCAGACGAAAATATATTGCAGTTGCAGAGCTACGCCTCCATTTCTATTCACATAAGCTTAACATTTTACTTTCATGGCATAAATAAAGTAAACAAATGTGACAAGTACTCACATTTTATAACAATTATTACAGTTAAATAGTTGTACAAATCCACATAAAATCTTCTATTTACATAAAATTGTCTATCAAACTGTTTTGCTTTTTCGACACTGACTTTTCTCTCCAGAAACTTTCAACCAATGTTGTTGCCAGACAGTTAAATATATAAAATTATAAATGTCCCGGGCAATGGTTAATTTGAAAATAATACATTACAATCATTTTAATAAAAATTAGTATAATTCAAATTAGTCGTAATTTTTGTAAATAACTTATATTATTAAATAAAGTGTTATCAAGCATCTGATGGAGACGGTTTATCCTCTATGTACAATCTGGTAGCTTGAAAAAGAAATCAGCTGCTCGCCGCAGTGTTGCTTTTTTATGCTGTAGGAATTGTAATATTCGCCAGTGATGACTTCTTGAATTTTAAACTAATTAAAATATATGTATGTTACATATTATTATTTCTTTTATAACTTACTAACTTTAGTGTTTGTTCATAAAAACAAGTTGTTAAACATGATGAGGTAAAAAAAAGGTTGAATGAAAAAGGTTGACGCATAAGCTAACCGCTTATTCATCTTACTGTGTTCGTGTCTTTGCTAACAGCGTTTAAGTAGCCATTCACAATAGCAAATGTTTATTGCTTCGAAAGGTAAACATACAAACCAACTATAATTTTTATACCCTGAGCAGGGTATATTGTGTTTGCCACGAATTTTGTACACGTAAAATGAAACATCGGAGACCTTTTAAACTATAATTATAAATGCACAGTGTGACGAGCTGAGTCGATTTAGCCATGTCCATCTCTCTGTCTGTATATATGTATGCCAAATAGTCACTCAGTTTGTTTTGATATTTATATGAAATTTTGCAAATCTTTTCTCCCCAAAAAGCTGCTGATATCGCACCACTAAAGCATATAAACTGATCGATCCAAATTCAGTCTTTTTATGGAGAACTTTTTTATTAAGCTAGACATTTTCATCAAATTCGGCGCGGATTATTATGAAATGCGATTAAAATTGTATTAAAAGCTTACAGCTCCAAATTCGAGGTTCAGTGGCGTTATGCTCTTAACACAATTCCATTTTCGTACAACTGGACGTATGAGTAACATTTATGCTTCCACGAATCGTATAAAATATGCGAAATGCATTTGGATCACGATCAGTATCAGTTAGCATACATTCATACATACATATATAGACTTTAGCCTTGAGTAGGCGTTTCTGTGAATTAAGAGATTACAAAAACACTAGTTTGTAAGCAGTTGTGCGGAAAATAACGCTTTACGCTTAATATGCCCATTTTGGGCTTGTTTACAAAATTGTTGGCACTTTGGAATTTACCGCTCCATTGCAAATAACATGGCTGTACACGTACAAACATGCATTCACACATTTTCTGACATTTCTCAACAGATTTTTATTTACTTGCGTTTTAACGTCGAAATTCAATTAAAGTAGCCGGTATGTTTGCATTTATATTGCTTTTAAACGAATTATGCTCTTTTGGCAAATCTGTTTAAGTATTCAATGCTGTGAAAATGCGTTCAGATAGTTGAGAAGAAGAAAAAAAAAACAATTATGGTTAAAATGAATTTTGCAAATGGTTAAATAGTTATCTGCCAAGCCTGGAAATTTCCATTGATAATGTTTAAGGAGTTTAGCCACTTAACTGTAGTGGGAAAAAATAGAAAAAACAAATTTTGTTGGTATGCACATAAACTACTTATTTGTTTTTTTTTTTTTCTATAAAATATTTATGTTGATATTTGCCTTTCTATTGTGTGTAATTGAGAGGCAACTTTTTTTTGGAAAATTAAAGAACACTACTGCACCGATGCATTTTTTAGCATAAAATATCTTGTCTTTTGATTTTGATCGATCATTTTGAATGGCAAAATTATGATATGATGGTCTTTGGAAAAATATTTTTTTGCGAAATTTTGTGGAAATACCTTGTCAAATAAAAAAGTGTTCCATACAAGGTCTTACTATTGATCGATCAGTTCATATGGTAGCTAAATCTTATAGTGATTCAATATTGGCGATTCCGACAGATGAGTTGCTCCTTATGAAGAAAAGGATGTGTGGAAAATTTCAGATCAATATCTCGAAAACTGAGTGATTAGCTTGCGTCTTTACAGAGAGATAGACGGACAGACATGCGTTAAATGGGCACGTCTCCTCTTGCTGGTCCTTTATATGTAAATATACTTTACAGGGTCTCCGACTTTTCCTTCTGGGTGTTAAAAACTTTGTGGAAACTTCGTAATGTACCCCTGTTAAGGGTATAAAAATACTATTTCTTTCATAATTTATTATATAACATAAATGTAAACACACATAATAAATGAGTTTAACGCAAGAAAATCTCATTTTGAACAACTCCACGTTCAGGAATACGAATTCCCGTTAATTTCCAAATTTTTACTCTTTACATCTCTATCCTATCCGTATGTTTAAGCAAAACATTTCCGTGAAAAGCACAAAAGTTCGCTGAAACGAATTTCTAATTACTATGGGCATTCCTAGCGAGGTTGCCATGGTTGCGAGCATTTGTTTTGGCTAGCCGTTAAATGTTGTGTTATACATGTTTTCAGAAGGAAACTACGAAACCCAACATAGTCCAGACAATTACAACGACAAATTGTAGAAAAAATAAGCAAAAACGAAAAATCGTGGCTTTCTCACATACACACACCCACGCAACAAACACACAACAGCTTAATTACGGAAATTGTTTTAATAAAAAAACAAAGAAACAAAGAATCATAAAAAAGTGAAAACTGTTCCTGAGTCATACGTTTTATTGACTAACATCAATCGCATGGCTAGTGCGGACGAGATTGTGTGTAATGGGCACGTAATAACGTTGCCCACGCTCGAGGTAGTCAAAGCAGGTACGTTTATGGCTCGACCAATTTTTGTCTCTCACAAATTTATTTTAAAATTTCGTTACCTTCAATTAGTTCCCATCATGGCGGCTGGCACAAACATCGATTGGTTGCTCCATCTCTACTACGCGCGGCGTGATTTTATACGCTGTCGCCTAATAATCGAACGCGAGCTGCACAGGAGCCTCAATCCGGAATACATGTATTTTGTGAAGGTATGTACATATATGCAATATGTAAAAATTACTAAAGTGGGTATACAAATATGCATGTATGTGTATGAGTAGGCATGAAAAAATATTTACAGGCATATGCTGCTATATTTGTGAAGGAAAATTATTAAAAGCATATCTTTAGGAGCCAAAGATTATTTTCAAATTGTAAAGAGTCTTGACGAGGTTAATAATGGTTTCTTTAATTTAATTATACCCTGAATAGGGTATATTAAGTTTGTCACGAATTTTGTAACACTCAGAAAAAAGCGTCGGAGACCCTATTAAGTATATATGTATATAAATGATCAGTATGTTGAGCTGAGTCGATTTAGCGATGTCCGTCTGTCTGTCTGTCCCTCAGTTTTTAAGATATCGTTTTGAAATTTTGTAAACGTCATTTTATCTTCAAGAAGCTGCTCATTTGTCGGAACTGCCGATATCGGACTACTATAACATATAGCTGCTATACAAACTGAACGATTGGAATCAAGTTCTTGTATGAAAAACTTTCACATTTGACAAGATATATTCACGAAATTTGGTATAGATTATTTTCTAAGGCAACAATGTAATCTCCGAAAAAATTGTTCAGATCGGATTACTATAGCATATAGCTTTCATACAAACGGAACACATAGTTACTAAAAGAACTGTACCTGTGAAGGGTATATTAGCTTCGAAGCAGCCGAAGTTAACGTTTTTTCTTGTTTTTTTTTTTTAATATGTTAATCTATGTTATTAAAAATATCTAATCAAGTGGTATGGCCAGAGTAGAATTTTCAAACAATTGTTTTTGTTTTTTTGTTTTGCTTATGGTAAACTTACTTCATTGTCATAAAAACGAGTTTCGAGTTGATTTGTAGTAAGGAAATTTTTTTCAAGCTTTTTACACGTATGTATATTGTAAGCCCACATCTTCCTTTTTCTCTTCGAAAATACTAAATTAACTATTATTTTAAGCTTTTATAAACCATTTTTTAATGTTAAACACTTTTATTCAAATGGAAAATTTTAAGTTTCTCTAAAATCATCTGGCAATTCAATTCTTAAAGCAACCGTTGTATGCAAAGAGACAATAAAGGTTTCCATTTGCCACCCATGCATGCATATACACATATGTATATGTACATATATATTTAAGTAGCCATGGCTAATAAACTCGTACTTAACTCTGTCTGCATATTTCTTATCGCACCAATTTCCTGCTGACCATCATCTGAATGGCAACATACTTAGGGCTTAATTGACCGTGAAGAGGGTAACAACATCGAAGCATTGCGAAATTTACAAAAGGCGCTCGACTTAAATTCCAAGAATATTGAGACCTACAAGGAGATCGGCAAAACACTGTGAGTAGAAATGTATTTATCTTTTGTGTGCTTAAACATAGGTACATACTTGTATGAGTGGATTTCAGTATAAATGTGTACATACATATGTATGTGTGTCTATTTATGTAAATACGTAGCCATTGACACATGTATGTATAAAATACTTAATCTTATACATATGTACATACATACGTGTGTAGTTATATGTGGGTTAATAGTGTCATTGTGGTTTGTAGAAATAACAATTATGTGCTCATATATCTCTTTTCCAAGGAAATGTCACATAAAAATGCTGAGAGCTACTTCATTTGTTCACCTTTTATTATGTCTCTGTATGTATGTATGTATGTATGTATATGTTAATGGCTTAAATCAATATATGTACATACATACGTACTGAAAGCTTAACGATTTAAATTGTAACAAAATACTAGCGGTTTTCTATTCGCCAGACTGCTGAGAGTGGTGAATTGCACAAATAACTGGTATGAGATAAATATACATGATTTTTCAATAAAGGTGATATATTTCTTTTCAAAAAAAAAACACAAATGTTAAGTAAATTCAAATATAAAATTATTCAAATGACCTCCACAATTTCTTTTGCAGATGAAGCAAGTTTTCGAGTCCTTTTTCCACTAATTCAAGTCGTATGTCATGAAAAGCACGTTCAATATTGCTTATTTAAAATTTAAAAAAAGTCTGGTTTATCGCTAAAGACCAGTAACTTCAAATAACCCTACAAGAAGTAGTCTAATGGTGTTAAATCACAACTATTGGGAGCAATTCAATGTCACAATTTCTTGAAATAGTCGAATCTCCAAACTTTTCGCACAATAATTCGGTTGTTGAACGTGTTGTGTGACATGTAGCTCCCTCTTGTTGGAACCAAATGTTGTCATGATCAACTTCTATCAACTACGTCCATAAAAAGTTGGTTTTTATCGATTCTATACCGCTCTGCATTGACAGTAACAGTGTAACCAGCTTTTATTTCGTAAGAAGTACGGACTGATGATTCCACCAAGCCAAAAACCACACCAAACTGTCCATTTAGGCTAAAATAATGGTTGTTTATGAACAATTTGTGCATTTTCTTCGCACCAGAATCGACAGTTTTGGTTATTTAGCGCACCACTTAGATGAAAGTGAGTCTCACCGGAGGAGACGACTTTCTTAAAAAAAAAAATCGCTATTGTTTTAAATTTTTTCCAAGGCAAAGACAGCAAATTCACGATGTTTACGATGGTTTAATGGCTTCAGAGTTTGGGTGAGTAAACTCGGCTATAACCGCTTAAGCGGTATGTACGCCAATAAAGAAGAATAAAGGACAGTAATACCAACTTACTGTCTCATTACCCGGGAATTCAATTACAATTTCCGGGTGCTTTTTTGTCACAATTTATATCGTACATAAGATATGATACAATAGATTTTTCTTTAAAAGCTATTGGCCGTTCAATGACCTAAGTATAGTAAAAAAAAATAGTGGTGTATGTAAAAAAAAGTTGATTTTTAACCAAAATTTTGTACGTTTTTTGGTCTGTCGAAGTTAATCCGATCAAAAAACCAAATTTGCATTTCATTCATGGAGAACTATGTGTATACAGAAAAATGTGATATCTACTGATTGGATCTGAGCGTCCACACTTTAGAACCCTGCAACCTAAAAAATACTTGAAATTATTTTATTCTGTCAGTATATTATTTTTAAAGGTAAACCTATTGAAATATGAAAAACAAGACTTTTTTTTAATTTTATACTGTGTGTACCCTTAAGCTCTATCATTTTGCTGTACATCATGAACAAAAAAAAAAACTGAAACACTTTACTCGCAAGTAAATGTTAATAGCATTTTCTTTGTCATTTTTGACGCCATCATTCATTACAGCTTCATTATGGGTCGTTTCAATCAGGCGTTGGATATTTTTCGCGAAGCTGAAGAGCTCGCCCCACGTCAGGACCATGAAATTTGTCATTTCATCGGTGAATTGTTGCATCGCTCAGCGGCGGCTGCCAATCAATTGGCAATAGCACGTCAGGAGGAGGCCGAGGCGAAAATGTACTTTGAAAAGGCCGTGCAGGCCGGCAAAAAGCTGGAGAGTTTCCAACGGCTCGCCGAAATACTGCGCAAAGAAAAGGACTATGCCAGGGCCATTGAGGTGCTCGAGAACTGTTTGCTGTAAGTGTGTGTAGTATACTTAATATGTATGGTATGTACTCGTATGGTTGAGGTTGTGGTGAAATTGAGAATTAAGTAACCACCTCCGAAAGCGTGTTGACTGACTTTACAACTATCTTTTCTGGCAACTTTTATTTTCACACACTTCAGAATGCATTATTGAATTACTTTTGTTGAGGTCTGCTGTTGCTGAGTGTTTAATTAAATTGTTGCTATTTTAAATTAATTAAATTAAGTATGTCAAAATAATTTCGGTGTTGATAGCTTTGTTATACTTTTTAAAGAAAAAACTTCGGCATATTTTTAGCTTATCACCCGAAAATATTGAAGTGCTCACCGAGATCGGTGTGCTTTATTTGAAAATCAACGACAGCCAAAAAGCTTTCGCTCGCCTATCTGAAGTTATCGCTTTGGACAGGAAGTGTCCGAAAGGATTGTTGGCTTATGGCGCCATTTTGCAGGTGATTGATATGTTTGTACATATATATTTTTTGTGTAATATATTTTATTTATTTTTTTAAAGCATATCTACTTTTGTTTTAAATTAAAATGATAATGATATTAATTGCATTTTATTTTATTAGATTTTCTTTCCTTAATTTTATTTAATTTTTTTTTTAAGAAATCTTTACATTGTTTCCATTTTCCATTTATTTTTATACCTTGAGCAGGGTATATTAAGTTTTACGATAAGTTTCTAACACCCAGAAGGGAATGTCGAAACCCCTATAAAGCGTATATGAATGTTCGCGGGGAGCTGAGTCGATTTAATCATGAGATATCGATCTGAAATTTCGCAAACTTTCTTTTCTCAATAATAAGTTGCTGGTTTGTGGAAACCGTCGCGATTTGACTACTGAAGGATACAGCTGCCCTACAAACTGACCGATCAAATCCAGTTCTTGTATAGAAAACTTTTTTATTTGACAAGATATCTTCACGAAATTTAGCACAGATTATTATCCAAAGCAACGGTATAATCTGCGAAAAAATTGTGCAGATCGGACGTCTATAGCATATAGCTGCCATACAAACTAATCGATCAAAATCAGATCCTTGTATGTAAAACTTTTTTGTTTGTTGAAATATCTCCTAGGAATTCGACGTGAAATATTTTTGAAGGCAACAGCTCAAACTCCGAAGAAATTGTTCAGATCGGACTACCACAGCATATAGTAGCTGCCATTCAAACTGATCGATCAATATCAAGTCCTTGTGTTGAAACTTTTGTAGCAAAACGTTTTTCGGTGGTTGAAACCGTTGGCTATTCTTGTTATTAATTATTTTAATAGAAATCTCCATACATATTTTAAAGCGAATTGCGTTTTCTTATAATATATTCTTCGGCGAAAAAGGCGTGAAAGCTAGTGCTACTTTTGCATTCAAAATATTATTTACGCCGTTACTTTTACTCGTATGTAAATACATATATATATATGCATAATATTTTCCTTTAAGTACTTATATAAAGTATTGTTGTTGTCAAATTCTGCAAATTTAACTCAAAACATTTCCCGGAATGCTTTACTACCTGCAGAAAATGTAATGCGTTGTAAGACACATTTTACTCAGTATATGTTTATTAAGGATAATGCGATGCATGCAGTAAGTTTACTTGATATTATGTGTGGTTCGGTGTTATTATCAACACGCAAGATAAGTGTAAATCCTCAAATAAATGAAAAGGGAGTTTAAAATTCAATGTAAATTAAAAATTTCTCTCTCTCTCTCTCTCTCTCCCTATCTAAATTGTGTACATAGGAATACTTTGCTAATGCATATTGCCTACATTTGGGCGCACGTCGCATTAAGCTTTTACATACATAGGTTGTACTGGAATTCGGTTTAATGAATGTCAGAAGTGAACAAGAGAGAATAAGCATATTTTTATACGCTTGCAATCTGTTGCTACGTAGTAAATAGTTTTGCTCACCTAACTGTTGTATGTATCTCCTTAAATTAAGCGAGTTATATATAGTGTAATATATTTATCTATATAAAAGAGCAGCATAATGCGAAGAGTTAAAATCCACGTTATTGTATGTCTGTCCGTCCATGCAAGTTGTAACTTGAATAAGTAAGATATCCCACACTAAAATCCATCATTATCACTTTCTTACGTTACAGTGAGAAAATGGGCGAAATCGGAATACAACCATGCCTACTTTCCCATATAGCAAATCAAGAGGAAATTAAATTAGTTAATAAAATTTTTGCACTAATAACACAGTACAACAGCTAATCTGGGGGGTGAGAAATTCCAAGTCAGGGTGATGGTACTAGGTCAGTATAGTAAAACCTTCAAAGGGTTTGGCGTTCGTGTGTGTTAGTTTTTTTTTATGACCTTTTAAATTTTTTCCTTATCATAAAAAAAAACTAACACACACGAACGCCAAACCCTTTGAAGGTTTTGCCACCTTATCACCAAAAATTGTCCAAATCCAAAAATGTTCCAAAACTAGTGTGTCTATGAGCAAAAATTGGTTTTGACCGAAAAATTTATAGTTGACTTTTGACCGAAAAAATCGGTCGGTGTATACAGATCAGTGTGTATACAGTTGAGATTCAGAGAAATTTTTTTCCTTGAAAATGGTATTTCTGTGTATGTATGTAAAATGGCTTGAATCGGGTCAGTACTGCCCTGAGCTCCTATATATCCAATATAAAAATTTTCGAACTTCCAGGTGACTTTATACCGCATATGTCGGTCAATATGTGAGTTATCTCCGTGAAAATGAGAGAGCGCATTTTACTCATAACAGTGAATATCTGTGCCTAAAATGGAAAAAATTGGGCGAAAACTTGACCTATTCAATATATAACCAATATCAAGATTTCGATCATCTGACTTTACTCCATATGATTGGTGATTGTTTGTAAGGTACCTTGATGAAACCCAGGGAATATTTTTTTAGTGTGTGGCTGTTAATAGTATGTGGTAACTCCCATATACTACAAATCATGATTTTTGCTTTTCTAACAAACTTTTTAGTTTCTTCACAATGAGACCCTTCCAGTAAATGAGCGATATATTGAGTATATTAAGATTAAACAGCCCTAACGGCATTTCAAGATTGAGCATTTTTTAGAGTTAAACAGCTCTAACTTAAATAATTGCTGAAAGGCATTACAACTTGTAAATTTCAAATTTAATATACATATGTACATTTCCACTTTTTCTTGCTTACAAGTTTGTTTGCTTCAATTTTGCAATTTTCTTTTTTATTTATTCTCACAAGTTTTCTCTTAAATATGGGTTGAGCGCACAGTTTTTTGGTTTCGTGAATTATTTTTTCGCATTTTCACAATTTTCTGCTTTCTTCTATTTCGCTGTCACATTGGCTCAATGTCCACAGTCTCGAAACGATGTCGACGGCGCCTTGGAAAAATATCAAGAAATCGCTTTGACAGAACCGGACATACCAGAATTGTGGAATAACATTGGATTGTGTTTTTTCAAAATGAAGAAACAAAAAGTGATTGCGGTATGTAGTATGAAAGAAAACGAAGTATAAAATATGAATAGAAATGAGCTATTATTATATAATATTCATGTGGTGCGAATGAAGTAAATATCTGCCAAGAAAAACGTTGATATCCTGCAGAGTAGAATTGAAGGCACTGCTGTGACATGGACAAGAAATTCATATTCGCATTTATTTGAATAAATGTCAAATAAAAACTTTATTAACAACATTTCAATTGAGATGCTTAGTTGAAAGTAAAGCAATAAAAATTCGCTGAGTAAACTTTTTTTAAACTCTCGCAATAGTTTTGTTCACTTAGATTTTACTTGTAACACCTAAAACCACTCGAGATGGGTATAGGGATTACCCTGATGAGATGAATTGATTTCCAGTTGCACTTTGTATAAAGAGTGCTTTTAAGCTGTGTCATTTGAAGTCTAAAAATGGTCAAAATAGTGCCTCAGTGCCTGTGGTTGACACTTAACCGAAAATATTGATGAATCTGTGAAATATATTATTGAAATTCGGAGAAAATCTTTATCTCATAATAATGTACTCTTGTGACAAAAATGAATTAGATCGAGTCAATATTTTCTTTAGCCTCAATACCTATACCTAATAAAAAGATTTGAGATTTCCGGTTGACTTGATACCATATACTCAATCCTCAATATGTGAGTTATCAGAGAGCGTATCTTTCGAATACCATCCTTGGGCCTCAAAAAGCTTAATTCCGGAGACAACTTCCACTTACATACATACCAAATGTAGTATTTTCAGACTTCCGCTTGACTTTATACCATTTACATTGGTAAGGTGAGATTTCTTAATAAAACTCATAGAAAATCTTTATCTGACAACAACTAGTTCTGAATCGATTGAAACTCTAATATTGAAATCAAATGAGTCTATGACCCATAACATAAATAATTATGGAACCAAATCTGATTGTAATCCATTCAAGATTTCGTCGAAATACAAATATTGAGATCTTCCGTCTTTGACCCTTGCACATTGCAAAAGTATGAACTGTTTACTTACATCTGAAGTTAGACTTTCCTTACTTGTTAAAAATAATTTTTTCATATCAGTATAGCATCTCGAGGCCTTTATTGTCAATATTTTAATTTTATGATTATATTACTGTGGCTTTTTAACTTTTTTCTTCTGTTCTTATTTACAGGCGATTTCTTCACTGCGCAAGTCCATCTGGCTTTCACCGCTTAATTACAATGCTCTTTATAATTTGAGTTTAGTTTACATAACTGGTGAGTGTGATATGGAATTAATTATTATATTACAGCAAAGAGGAAGGACGGAATTCGGGTGTAACCGAGCATTTTACATATACTCTTGCAACTTGCAAGGATCAAGGCAGATGAAAAAATTTAAATTTGCATTTTATTAGCTGATCATGCCTGCATTTAGCCAACATCACAACCTTAGTTTAAATTTAGCCAAGTCAATAACCTTTGTTTTCATTTGGGGTCATTGACTCTTTTGTTTACATTTTATGGGGTCAATGACCCTTTTTTTTACATTTTATGTGGCCAATGCCCCTTTTTGTTTACATTTAACGAAGTTCGCAACCTTTGTTTAAATTAGCGGTCAGTAACCACTTTACTTACATTATGAAGTCAATGACCTTATTGTTTTCGAGGTCGGGTCATTGACATTTTATGATTTCAATTACCTTTTTGTTTACATTTAGCTAAGTCCACAACCTTTTGTTTACATTTATCCAAGTCAACACCCTTTGTTTAAATTTGAAGTCATTGATCCTTTTGTTTACATTTTATGGGGCAATAACACCTTTGTTTACATTATAGGGTCAATTACTCATTACATTTAGCCAAGTCAACAACTTTTGTTTACATTTGGGGTCAGTGATCTTTTTGTTTACATTTTATGGGGCTAGTTTAAAATTTTGCTGTATCGGAAGTAGGCGTATTTGTGGTTCGATTGCGCTTATTTTCATAACGTGGCATAGTAAAGTCAGGAATATGTTATAAACCGATTTTGGTTGAAATCGGTAGAGTGGTTCCGGAGATATGTGATTTCACTTAAATGTGGCCTGTTTCACGCCCATCGTCCTATTTTGACACCGTGTCTTATAAAGCAATATTGTACCATTTTGGGTGTAAAACTATATGCCACATTTTAGGTATGGTATGTTTTGTGATTTTAAATATTTTCATAAAATATTTTACAATTAATCAAAAATATATGATATAAAAATGTGCTCAATGCACGAAGCGTACAATGTCGAAATAAGTAAATTCAGATAAAAACTATACTTTCATTCCAAATTGTTCAGTAACGAGTAACTTTAAATATACATACTATTGACATGTCACATACTAAAATAAGTTCCCTGAGCACAAAGTAACCTTAATTCAACATAAATGTGGTATCTGTCAAACAACGCGGTTAGTAAGAACTAGACAAACGTTTTTTGTTAGAGCAAACCGTTGGTCAGTTACGTTTATATATTGTAATAAATTATATATTAAATAAAAGAAAGTTGTGTTAGTTACACCATTTATAACTCAAGAACAGCTGAACCGATTTGGTTGAAAATTGGTGGAGAGGTAGCCTAGAACCGGCGTAAGGACATAGGATACCTTTTACCTCTTTATACCAAAATTTAATAAAACTCATAAATACAAAATTTATATTTCAAATCATAAGCATTTGTTCAAAGTTCATGTTTGTAGGAATCATTTGAATATATGCGTACGATTTTAAACAGATTCTTCCTCAAAAATAATACAATTGCTAAGTAGAGTAGCAAATAACTGCAACCAAATACGCAGTGAAAAAGATTATAACTGGCTCAGTAAGACTGCTGTCATAACCTTTCCAGCGGACTTTTTCGTCTTTCCACGCCTGAGAACCGGTTCATCATGTGCAGTCCACTAGAATAGCTGTCGTTAGACTTCAGTGGGAAATGATGGAGCTATGTTTCTATTGTCAAATACCGACGCAAAAATTCGGTTTTATTACGATAAAAGAGCACTCAAACACTTCTCAGAAACAGTTATTCGTTGTGTTTGTTGGATTATGAACTTGCGAGGCACCCACTTTGCCCAGAGCTTTCGCGTCTTTAAGCTTAGCAAATATCTTTTCATCGGTGGATTTCCATGAGCCAAAATACAACAGTATTTTCACAAAAAGCAATGCTTCATTGACACACGAAATGCTTTATGATCCCTTTTTTTGTAAACTAACACAAGCTACTTCACAAAAATTCAAAATCTGCTTACCTAATAGTTATAATCCAACTAATAGAAATCATATGGATGGTATTTTCAGCCACAGTGAAGCGTGGACGGACCCTCTAGTATATTATAAACCAGTGAAGGGTATTATAGAAGCTTCTGTGCAGTTGAAGTTTTTTCTTGTTTTTATATTTCCATACTTCAATATTTATGATTATTTACATGGAAACACATATTATGCTTATTGTTACTCAAATATTTTTGATAGAGTTAGAATTCTTTTTATAAGTAGCATTTTACAATTTTGTCAATGACACCGCCAACAACAAAGGTTGTGAATGTCAATAGCAATCATCCCCTTGAAGCTCTGCTGGGAATTTTCATATGGTTCTCATTAAAATATTGAAGTGCAAGTGAACCTACAAATTCATAAATACATACAAATTTTTGTATTTCCTGTTTATGTGGAATTATAGTCTCCTATGTATACTGAATATGTGTCCCTGCATAAGCTTCTAGCAAAATTACAGTGAAATTTTTAAAGTGAAAGAATACAGATAGTATGTATATATGTATATGCATACACATGTGTTAATGCAAATGCTTTTATATACAGAAACTATGTGCACAAACAAATTGTTAGATAAAATTGATTTTAAACACATTTGCCTACTCCACACTTTAATACATCCCTGGCGAGTTCATTTCCCATTTTTGCACTTTAACTCAATAAGGGATGACTCGCTGTGAATATGGACATAAGTGCATACATAATACTGTTATGGATTTTTTACCCAAACTTAACCTTTTGACACTATTAAGTGCATTGATTTGAAAACCTCAACACTTTCGCAAGTTAGCACACATTCCGTTTTGTTTTGTACACTTCTCCCCAAAACCGCCCATTTCATAGGTCACAGTAAAGTTTGTGAAGTATCTTCAAGACAATGCTAAGTGTCAATGACATTTCTGTGTTCAAATTGTGTTGGGTTCACATTTTTTTTTTTTTTTGGGTTATTCCAACATTCAAGCATACATATGTCAACATACTAAATACATATGTACATATATACGACTATATACATGACGTACATATGTGTTGGGACATCCATTCACGTGTTTATTCGTTTTGATTTGGAATTCCTGACAAACACAATTAGCAAACAATCCCACTACAGAATACTTGTAGCTGTCTTCGATTCGTCAAAAGCCGATGATGAATCGAACAATCATTGGCATGAATGTAATATCATCTCATAAAATTTGACCCCTACTTTACTTTTTCATTTTAATTTTTTATTTGAATACTTATACATTTTTATTATCGTCATTAAAATAGAACCCTGAGCCAATACAAACATGGGGTCGGCTTTAGAATACCATTCCAGGCTCTCCAGATCAAGAATATACATATATAGTTATAGCCGCATGAAACTTATATATTTTGCGTTTAAAGTTGAAAATGCGAAACTCTGGAGATCCTCCTCTATCCGACTGTACCCAATTTATTCTACCGACATCATGCCAAGGTGCCTTAGAATTTAAAGTTTTTTTCCCAAACATATCAAATTATCCAAGTTTTGACGTTACATTGATAAATCAGTAATGATGCGTTTAATGATTTTATGGTTCTCAAGGTAGCTAATCATTTCTTTTGCGATCTTTTTTCGACGTCGTTTTTTCAACAGATTCAGTCTAGCATTGACACGCTTCATACCTAAAACATTAACCAAAATATGCTGAGACGATCTATAATCTATAAGAGACGTTGCGGTTCTCAGATAACTTTCTGATGCGAACGTGATGATTTCCAATCATTGTTTCCTTAACTTTTTCGATGTTATCGCAATTCATATATGTGGATGGACAACTTGCATGAGGCACGGTTTCGATAACTTCATGACCTTCTCTGAATGCTTTGTGCCAATCAGATACTTGTGGTCGTGATGAAGTAGAGCTTCCCAAACATTTCGTCAATACTTTCAACGATTCTGTAGAGCTGATTTCATTGAGAACACATAATTTGAAGCAAATTCGTTCAGTTTTGTTTTCCATGGTGAAAATTCCCAGACAAATCTTTCGTGTGGCTAGCAAACCATTAATTAACATATGAGGAGCAAACTTCACGTGAGCATAAAAAGGGTTGTTTCAATCTAAAAAAAAAAAAACTGCTTATCGAATCGCTTTGCGAGCGCAAAAAAAAAATATACCAGTCCGAGTTAAATTTGATCAGATGGTATATATGGCATACAAAGCGATTATACGATTTTATGAGGAATTCTTATTAATTTAAGTTCAACTGTATTACCAGGAAAGATAGAATGCTAGATTGAGCCAGAGATGTTATAATCGTAAAATCCCTATAATGAAGGTGTGTTGGGATTTTTATTGAAAGCATACGTCGCTTAGAATGTTGAGCCCTTTTGTTTTATAAAAAGTTCGAGTTGGAGAAATCGCAACAATAGTGTCTTCTTACACTATTGAGAACATATACTAAAACTTCTTATTTTTTTCTTCTCTACTAAGAAGTAGGCAGCCAAAAATTGCTTTTTATATTACTCGCCTGGTAATCATTGGAGAGTTGCTTGGTTGATTCGTTTCAGCTGAGCACCACTCCATAAATATTTGATAAGATTCCGAAGTTTTCCTACGCTAGATTCCAAATTTATTTCAGAGTGGAACATTACGATCCAAAGAAGAGTAGAAAGGTGTTATATTATCACAGCGAATATTTAGCTTTCGCCCGGTGGAGACGAGATCAAGCCTTTTACGCTTCCTTGAGTCGGCATCAACCGGCCGAAGGCTGCATATATGCAGTTGTAATATAATGCCCTTTTACCATCTCATGGGTGGTGATCGAATAGAGCAAGCTGTATGTTTGAAGTTGCTTCGAACAGAAATGAAAGTCTGAGAGCGTAAAGAGATATGAGCACGTCTTTTCGACATGCATTATCTTTCTAGGGTTAAGTTTATGCACTAAAATTATTCTAACTTCGTAATAAAAGAGTATTGCATCCACTTTTGGAAATGGCGTTGGCAGTTTCCCGTTTAAGTTTGAGTTTAAGACTACCGAATAAAGTTGACACAAAGCGAACAACTGTCATGACAAATCTACAAGTATATTTATCGATTGCCACTTTCTTAAACTAATCGGATTTATGCAATCGGAAGGAAACGGCATTATATTTGAAAAAATATTTAACGAAACTCAGGAGCTTAACCCAATTAATTATGCCACAACAACAAAAATAAACCAATAATTTAAGCATCAAATGTTGCCAAGTCGCCTGGACATGCTAGTCATTGGTTGAGCAGACTTGTCAATGAGATTAGCCATCACTAAGTTAATTGTAAACAAACGCTTAAGCAGACGCCAATATCCACAAATCAACAGCAGCTTTATCCTTGCACACACAATACTTAAAGCTTTATTTTTATCATTGCAGCACAACAATACGCGAGTGCCTTTCACACACTCGCCGCGGCCATCAACTTGCGCAAGGACAGCGCTGAATGCTACATGCTACTCGGAAGTAAGTTGCCACTATTTCACATACTTTGACAAATCCATACAGACACTCATGCTCAAGCCGTTATTTGACTTTTAGAAAGTTCATAACTACACTTACGTGCGGTGGTTGGTGGCATACTCACATAATACATGTCAGAAAATGATTTAAGTTCAGTGGTCGCACTGCAGCAGCTGAGCGTACACTTCCATGGGAGGGGTTGTGGGGCCTGACCTTTTGTCGTTGCCGTAATTATCAGTTCGGCCAACAGCAGCCACAACGGCTTAAGCGCCTTTTCCATACACACATACCAACGCACACATATACTACTTAACTCACAAGTACTTATTATGACCGCCAGGCGGAAGTCCTTTAACCTCCGTTTATGTTATATAAGTGTTAATTGTGGCTGCGAGTTAACCCACCCACCGTCATCTTGCTTCCTTTCGCATTAAGTATGCACTTAGCAATGCACTTAGTGGTGGGAGAAAGCCGTCTGCGCCAAAATGGAAAGGAAAAATTCTGAGAAAAGTTCAACTTTTGCTACTCATCAGCGCTACATGCGAGTATACCCTTTAAGCAGCAAATTGTGGAAAATTTCAAGAGCTTTCGTGGAATTTTTGTTAAAATCTTTTCAATAGAATTTCAGTGGTTAATCCTTTAAGCGCCCTTTTTGACCTCAGTTAGCTGCTAGATGGCGTTGCGGTGGTGATTTTCAAAAATCACGTATCTGTGGTCTTAGCTCGATCATTCACTGTATATACATATATGTGTATATTTATGCAGGTCTAGTAGAAAGAAATCCATTATTTTTACAATAGTTGTTTTTGGTAATCTATCAACAACGCGAGATGTAACGGCTTTTTCAATAGGGATGCTAGAAAAGTAGACCGATAGAAATAGCATATTTTTCCCGCTCTTTCGACATTTCTCTTCAGTAACGACGTTTGTAACACCCAAAAGAAAGTATTGGAAACCCATTAAAGTATATACCATACACATAACGGGGTTTTCAATAGGGACGTTACAAAAGTATACCGATAGGGACAGCAAACGATGCCTTATTTTTCCTCACTCTTTTGACATTTCTCTTCAGTAAGATCTCCCATTCATCATTCATCATGGAAAGATATACGAGCCAACAACAAGTCAAAATTGTAAAAATTTACTACCGAAATTCGGTGTCAACTCAACTTCAAAAGCGCTACGTCCAAATTATGGTCGTCATAATCGTCATGTCAGATCAACAAATGAGCGTCTAGTGGAAATAATTAAATCGGCAGGCACAATACAAAATATGCCCGTGCCAGGCTGAATGGAATGATTCCACTCTCGAGCTACTGCTTAGAGACAGTCGATTAAGTGGTACACTGACGGCTCGAAAACGACGAAGGGAATCGGTGAAGGGCGCAAGACAACGCACCAAGCTCTCTATATCTATTTGAAGTTTCCGAGCATTTTTTTGGCAGAAGTCTTTGCCATAAGTCGGTGCATAGAGATAAACCTCCAACGCAATTATCGCAATGAACGTGTAACCATATCTAGCGATAGTCAAGCGACACTTAAAGCAGTCTCCTCCGAAACGAACTGGCTGATGAGCTCGTCTTCTTCGCAGCATCCACTAACATGATAGGACCTGAACCCTTCACTGGAGTCGGACCCCATACCATAAAGGAGCTGCTCCGCAAGGAAGAAGTAGTAGGCAGATAGAAGCATTATCAACAATTAGATGGCATGCGGTATCCCAAGTTGTTAATGGGGGGTAAAACCTCAGTAGGTTTAAATATGCAATCCACCTCCCTAGTGATAAACTTAGACTATTGGTCGCATTTTACACTGGTCACTGTAAACTAAAGAAGCATTTACACAACATGGGCCTAGCTTCTTGCGTAAATTGCCGTTCTGCGATAAGGAACCTGAAACACCAGAACAGGTTACAGACTCAGGTTTAAGGCCCTTAGATCCATGTTTCCAAATAGGGATCACATCGCTACGCTAGCACCCAGCAGAATATTGGACTTTATCAATATGCTGGGGCTAGGAGAGTCTTTTTGATTTAGAAGAGGGCACAATAGACCCAAGGTCGCGCTGCATTTCTCGTTTATCAATCAATCAACCTCACCATTCGTTCACAGCACCTTCTATGGAAGGTTGAAACTAAGATATTGAAATTTTTTATGTAAAAGTGGAAGAACACATACTTGAAAGCAGGGGTGGACCCTTACTCTAAATCGCCTGGAACCGCTAGCCTTATACCTCTCGAAATCTGCAAAGATTTAGATTATCTTTACATAAATATCCACCGACTCATGAACCTAGGTACTAATTTCCAAATTATTTCCACAAAACATCCCTTCATACATATATCCACAACTAAATGAATTCAGCATTGTGTCATGAAAGTTATACCGAACTAACTTTTCAAAAACAAGCTTTTGTGACATTTTGCACCCGACTTAACTTGAACGTACACACAATTGCACTCAAACTTTACCATCAACTGTCTTCCCGCATTTCTCTAATTACTGATTTTCTTTCCTACTTTCCATTGCACTTGCACTTATGTGCCTGATGGCAAAAACTCGCTCTTCAATGGCTCCAAACTATCGACAACCAAACGCTCGAAACTTGACTGTTGGCTACAAATCGATTCGGCGACCAATTATAGTCTGTTTACGTAAGTTGGAGGATACCGAGAATGCGTTCAAGGCATTTCAGCGGTCGAGTGAAATACAACAACAACAACCAGCGGATGCCGGACGTAATCCACTTGTGCATTTGAACTTTGCGCTCTTTTGTTACGAGACCGGACGCGTTGCGCTTGCCACGGAACAATTTACACGCTTCGTTAGCTCCTCGCAGGATCTCCTCCTACCGACCGAAGTAAGTTTGAAACAATTGCAAAAAGCACAATGGGCTTATGCGGTGCGGAATTGGCGTTGACGAAGTAATTTCTTGAGGCTGCTATTGCATTTGCAATGGTGCTAGAACTGATAGCGGTATTTTGCAGTTGTTAACTTTGTGCATTTGTCTCGCTGTTTGTAACCATGTACATACATACATATGTACAAATGTAGTGGTAAACTTGTGGAATTTTTGCTTTGGCTATATAGTTGTTGCTTTTTTGTTACGTACTTATAATCTCTTACGTAAGCTGTAAATGAAATTGACAGCTGCTAAATGCATAGTTTGTACATTCTTTAGTTGTAGTTGACGTTAATATAGCATTTGCCGTTATTAGAGTATGCTACTGCTATAATTACCCAGCTAGCAAAATTATTCTTTATTTGATTCCAGAATAATCACCCATAGTTCGCATTTATAGTTTATATGTATTTACTACGTGGGCAAAAAATAGTAAGACTTTTTAATTTAAATTTCGCGCGAAAACCCATTCCTTGAAAAAAATTTTGTTCTAGGTTTGGTATGACTGTCAGAGACATCTGTGCCAAATGGTAAACTAAAGTAGTCATTAGTGTGTAGTGTGCGCATAAAGTGCATTCGGCGATTTTTACGATGAGTGAAATTATTCAACATAAAAGTTTCATAAAATTGTATTTGTGGAACAAAATTTTTGATGCCGAAATGGAAAATGCCTTCGGTTATAATTGCTTGTCACGAACAAGTGTTTTTGATTGGTACAAATTATTCAAAGAAGATCGCAAACACGTTGACGATAACCTCAGCTGGTGATCAACACGTCAATAAAATAAAAGGATTGGTGCTTGAGAATCGAGTACTAACAGTCACAGGGCCTAAGAAAAGTAAAAGCACGATTTGTTCCAAAACCACTCATTTCCATAAACAGCGTCGCGTTAACCTCTATGAAACAATGCCTTCCGACTACCAGAATGTCATGGAACGTATTATTACTGGCAATGGGTCTTGGACACAGACGATCAATCGGCCGAATATCGTGGCAAAGGTGATCCGAAGCCGAAAAAGCTACGTCCAAGTAGGTCAAAATGTAGCTTATGTTGACAGTTTTCTTCGCTTTTGGAAGGAAGTGTGGTGCGAATTCCTTTCGACCGGCCAAACTGACAACATTGAATACAATTTGAGAGCTTTGTGTCGTTTGCGCGAAGCTATTCGTAAAAAGAGGCCGGAATTATTGGCCGACAACTCTTGGTTTTTGCACCACGCTAATGCACCGTTGCAAACTGCATTGATTCTCCGTGAGTTTTTCGTCAAAATTTCAACCAACATCGTGCCGCAACCACTGTATTCGCCTGAGCTCCGTGTGACTTCTGGTTATTCAGCGAGGTCAAACAAACACTCGGGGGAAACCGTTTTGAGTCAGTTGAAGGCATTAATCGCTACGCATATTGAAGGTTATTCCGGATATTGACTTTAACAACTGTTTCGGGTATTGGTAGAAGTGCATTGGGACCAAGGGTTATTAATTTGGCAGCGACGATATAGACGTTATAGAATTAAGAAATTTAAAATTATGAACAAAATTTTACGATTTTTTGATAGTATATATCACCCATCGTTATCGCTTTTATAAAATATTGAAATAAAATTATGGAAAATTCCAGCAATCACTATCTGTCATTATGTTGAGACTAATCAGTATTCCTTCCGAATATACTTATAGATAAAAGTTTTTTCTATATATTTTAAAGTTTTAGTACCTGCGTCATATTTAAGCGCTGGGAACTCGCAGACAAAATAAAGTACTCTTTCTCTATTATTTTCTCAGCAGAGTCCACGGCAAGAAGTGGTTCATTTTTATATCAACGGCATCAATTACTCACCGGAAACTGCAAATCAGTTGATTTTGCCAGAGAGGGTCACTTGCGTTCTAGCTATATCTAT
Organism: Bactrocera neohumeralis; assembly: GCF_024586455.1. Lineage (NCBI taxonomy): Eukaryota > Metazoa > Arthropoda > Insecta > Diptera > Tephritidae > Bactrocera > Bactrocera neohumeralis. The sequence goes on along the minus strand of NC_065921.1, from coordinate 18,667,659 downwards.
GAGCTATGTGTGAGTTTGGCAAGCGCTACTCAGCTGTTCTGCAGCTACAAGGTTTTTCGGGCCATCTGTGCATTTTCTCCTCTACTTTCTTGTCAGACTGAGATTTAAACATTTTTAACGTCTTAAGAAATTTGTGATTGGTTCAAATCATTTATGATTTATGAGGTTCTTTTATTGTCAATGTGGGATCCTTCACTCCCTTAGGTGTGGTAATCAGCTTTATTACCTAATCTAATCTTATTTCTTTAGAACACGCTTAAAACCACTCAATTTAGATAAATTTTAGATGAATTTAGATGACGAATAATAGATTCTTGCACATTAATCAACGTCTACTCTTCAAGTTTGAGCCAGAATCAAAATACGGGTTTTTTTTTTCTATTTTCTTTTTTCGCAAAGTTTTATTTTTGTTGTTGTAGTAACGGAGGGCCCCCGAAATAATAGTCCTTGGTCGTATAAAAACCGGGTAATCGATGCTTCCGGAAGCCCTTTGTTTCTTCATATGAATATACAGACCTTATAAGATTCCGTTTAAAAAAAAAAAATGATTTAAAAAAATTTCATTGGGCAAACATACCCACTGTTCAACTTCAAAATAAATATAGAAAAAGATGGCTGGCGTATAGGTATGTTAGCTATGCGCAACACTCTAAACATCAATACTGATGGCTCGATAATGGACGATGGAGTTGGTGCGGGAATATACTGTCCAGAATTAGGCTTAAGCCAACCGTTTAAGTTTTCGGACCACTGCAGTATATTTTACTAGGCCAGGGTCAAAGGCCAACATCGTATATCCGAAATAGTGGACAAAAGTAAGATTGCCAAGAACAGAATGTACGTCTTACATCCGAAAACGTGATCAACATTGGGAAACCCATGCATTGTCTATTCGACGATCTTGACAGAAGCATGGTGAAGAAAATCAAAACCCGATGGAACCAGCTACCAGGGGACAAAACTGCAAAAGTCATGTGCAAAACGGTAGATCGGAAGTACACAAATTTTAAATTTTTGACGAAATGACGGCTGCCAAAAAAACGTTAGGTTTTGTGAAAAAATGTACACTTTCGAAAAATTAAAATTTGACTAAAATTTTCGACAGAAATCTGTAATTTTAATATCATTAATTGCTGGCTGGGTACTAATACAAATGCGAAGTGCGTATGTATGCATAAAATACACTTACATATATATCAACAGTTGTGTTTTAAACAGTTTGTAGTTTGCAGCTTGTTTGAGTCAAGTTCTAATTGCCTGCCATTCCAGCTGGCAAACTGCAATTTGTAATGAAATGTTTTCTGGTTGATTTTACGTCTGTTGCGGCTACTTAAATTTGATTGTAGTAATGTGTGCGATGGTGAATGCTTATCGATTGGGTTAGTTCTAAAGTAATTTAATACACACAAATACATATACAAGTATTAAGTTATCTAGTGGCACTAATAGTTGTAGAAATCACGCAATTTGGCTGTGTATATGTACCATATGTTAGTATGATACACACACATACATACATAGAAGAGCATATTAGAAATGTTTGTACTTTTGTAATTTTACCTATTGAAATTTGAAATTATTGTACCTGTGCTTGTAATACTTGAAAATGTGCCAGATGTAAATTTTAGCACACACATGTATGTACAAATCTACAGTAGTGGTCAGATAATGGTTATGACCGCAACTTGGCTAAGATTGAAATAGTTCATGACACATAAGAAAGCAAATGTGTTAGTGTATAAACGGTAAATTGCGAAGCTTATGTATGTCGTTTATTTATATAATAATTATAATGCACTCATTGGGGTCAGGAAGAATTTTTAATTGTGCGGCATGGCGTATGAGTAACATATTTTGATTTTAAGGAACTCATCTAGTGTGACAGCCTAAATAAACAGATTTGAGGGTGAAGAAAAGTACTGTATCACTTATTTTAAAATTAAAAAAGAATATACATGAAAATTTGGAAGAAAAATTTTAAATATATTTTGAGTTACACGCGATCTCCAACGGATCTAAAAAAGAATATAGGAAATTTTATGAAGAAAAAAATAAGGCGATGTCCAACAGAGATAAAAAAGAATACACAGGAAATTTTTTGAACAAAAATATTAAATATTTTTTGAGTTACACGCGATCTCTAGCGGACCTGAAAAAGGTCCGTCACTGCTGTAGCAATTCTGGTCTTCTCCGTGGATAAAACCTAAAAAAAAGTCTCTCTAGAAGAAGTGTTTCGCTTAATTTGTGAAAAGAACTAATGCGCTTATTACAGATATTAAATTTTTAAAACACAAAAGCTTAGCAAACGATCGAAATGAACTCACTGTTCGTTGTAGCTTTAGAAAAAATAATTGAATTGGAATGAAAATGATTTGAGTGCAGTTGTTTTCAAGTTCGTCTTAGTGCCACAGAAGGCCAACCGATTTGTTTAGAAATAGCTATACTATACATTCAGCAAAATATTTTATTAAAGTTAAAAAAAATACTTTTAATTTTACCTTAAATCATTTCCCTTAAACAAAGTACGTAATATCATATGAAAAAAACTATTTTAAAGAAATCCTTAACTCACCACTGCTGTATCGAGTCTTTTACCATAAAGTATTACCATGAACTGTTGAAATTTACAAATGTTCTGCATGGCGCTTAGCATATACAGACCATACATAGAAATATTATATTTAAAATAGTGCAATAAAAACAATTATATTTTCACAATTTTGTTTTATTAAATTGGGAATCTTATACTTTGCAATTAGTGCTGAAAATTCAAATTGATTATTTTGGTAGAAAGTAGTCAATAAAATACTAGAGATGCAAAAAATATTTAGCTTATGTGCGCTCAATTAGACGAAGAGATATTATAGGTATTCACATTGTTGTCCTATTAGATCACTTTTTAATATACATATATGTGCTACAATTCATTACACTATTCGTGATTTTGTAAAATAAACGAGATTTTCAACTCTATTTTTCTTTTTACGTTGCGAGAATCAGAATATAGTATCAGTTTAGTTTTGGAAACTAAGAATGCATCGAAGTAAACAGAGAAATTATTATATCTCAATTAAATACCTTTTACGTGTTTTTCCTTTATAATTTTTCAGTTGACAGTCTTTTTTTAAGGATCAAAAATAGTCTGTGAATATATATTTATAGTCTTACTTGATACTCATATTTTCTTATTCTATCTTGAAATTTGTCAGCATATTTTGATTCATAATTTCTCCACAATTCCGCGCTTTATGCTTACCTAGGCAAATTTCGACTATCAATACTAAACTTTTCCAGGCTTCCTTTTCCGACATAGTCATAATTTTGGTAAAATCTGTATCTTTAAATAAGAGTTATTTTTATTGAGTAAACCAGTACATTTTAAGGACTGTAAGTCTGTAAGTCGAAATATCGCCAAGCTTGTTTTTTTTATGAACCTTCAAACTTTCCGCATAATTTTTTGTATATTTTCGGTAAAGAGCTTGAAGTTGCGGATCGTGTAAAGCTTGTATGCGCAGAAAAGAGGCGCAGAACCCTAAACATGACAGAAAAATACATTTTAACAAATTAATTAATTAATTATGACTAATAAGTTTTCAGTTGGCCAAAATCTATGAAATGCAAATGTCATAAAGGCAAAAGCACATTCAATACTTTCATGTATAAATTCGTAATTTGGACACTTGAAACGATCGACATTTGTTGTGATATCCAGTGCAACAAAACTTTATAATTCAAGAGTATAAATTATAAATATGTTTTGGTTAATTCTCAGTGAATTCTGCGAAATGTTTACTTGAGTAATTTGATAAGAAAAAAGATGCAGGGCTTTCGCATTAAAATATTTGCTCATATTTACATATATCCCTCCAACTACTATACACTTAATATACCTTCTAATCAAACTTGACTTGGACTGACAAAAACAAAAATCAAAAATTTTTATATTTTCTAAAAATTTTAATACTATAAAAATTCTTTGTATTAAAAATTTGTTATCAGCCGCAGATCGAGAATAGGATTATTTTTTAAGCCAATTTAACCATGCCGAAAAAACAATTTTCTATAAATTTTTATAGAAATAGATATTAAACTTGGCACGAATATGAAGTAAGCTTGTATTAAAAATTTGTTACACCAGTCCGCAGATGGGGACACACAGGAGATGGCAGTAGCACGTTTTTTGTTAGTCGGTTAAAGGATTTTCAACATAACCTTTGTGGGCAAAACAACTGTTTTTGAAGGAAACGACTCTATAGAATTTGGTTGAAAAGTCCGAGATAGTACAAAAAACTTATGGCGGGGCCACGCCCGCTCTCTCCAAAATAAGTTATATATATCTTAAACTACTAAAACTTTACATAAACAAATTTGCTTAGCGAAAATATTTTAAGAACTCCTACCGACAATGCGAACATGGATGAAATCAGAAGATAACCCCGCTCACTCCCCATATAACGGTAAAACTACTAAAAGCGATATATGTAAATCAATAAATAAATACTACAGAGACATTAACGGCTTATGAGAGGCGTTGTGAAAATTAGATGATGGCCGTGGCACCACCCACTTTTTGTTAAAATCCTATATCTCAGGACCCGCTCCACCGATTTTGACTAAATTTAGTACGTGGCATTCTTCTTAGATCCCTATGTCACAGCGCTAAAATAGGCGCTACAACTACGCTTTCATACTTCCCAAAAATTAAGAAGAAATTAATATTACATGATAAAACGTAGCATGAATAATGCTTTTAGAGTACGCCACCTTATGACCAAAAATTGTCCAAATCCTACAAAAACTGTTCAAGCCCATAGATATTGAATATGTGGACTCCAGTATCTATAGTTGACGTTTGACCGAAAATATCGGTCAATGTATGGAATATAAAATTGAAATTCAAAGAGAATCTTTTCTTGATAATAATAATGTATCCCAAAAGGGTTGAAACGGGTCTGCCCTGAGCCCCCATACAAAGTACCTAATATGAAGATTTTCGAACTTCCGGGTGACTTTGTACCGCATACAAGATGGGTTCCAAAGTAAACAGGACTTTTGAATCCAGCGCCCCCTGGTGGCTTTGGGCTTACGAAAGTTGTGTGCACGGTTTGTTCCGCACAAATTGACTGACGACCAAAAATTGCTCAGAATCCAACATTCGAAAAACGATTATTTGACCAAAAATCGCATTTTAACCATTAACCACTACTCCCAGTATTCACCTGATATGGCACTGTGCGATTTCTTTTGTTTCGGAAAAATGCATTTGCCCATGAAAGGAAAGCGTTATGCAGACGTAGAGGCCATTCGAAAGACTTGCACCGGCGTACTGGCGGCCATACCGGCCAACGAGCTAAAACACTCGTTCGACATGCTTTTGGACCGTGCAAAAAGCTGTACTGAAGCAGAAGGAGACTATTTTGAATAAAATAAATTGGTTTTGCCGAAAAAACCATTTGTTCTGTTTTTTTAAAGTCCTGTTTACTTTAGAACGCGCCTTGTATTATCTTATTTTCATTCGTGGTCGTTTTTCTTTCTGGATTTCTATTTTTGTCGCCATCTTTATCACTTACTTTATCTCAACTCGCTTTGAGCAGTTCTGCTATTGAAAATATAACTAATGAATTGTAGTCCATCTCACTTAAACAAAGAAAGATGTCTCTGAAGATTTTACTGTAACTGACTTGCTACTTCCTATCAGCAGATAAATCGACGATGTGTTAAAATTGAAAGTGACTTTAAAATTGCCGCAAGTTCTTAAGTTTGAGCACTGTTTGAAACACTTCAAAACTTTGCGCACTTAGCATGCATGGGTGTGTGTGTGTAAGTGTTGAATACAAACATTTATTAAGTGTTTTGCGCTTTCAGCCTGACTTGGCCTTTTTTATTTCTGCTCATTGTGTGTGGGTGTGTGTGTGGCTTTGTATTGCAGCGCTTACAACTAAAATTAAAAAGCGCCTTGCTGCCACAAAAGCACTTCTTATTATATTAGCAATTTTTCACTTAAAGTGCTAGACATTTTGCGCAGATGTTCCAGGCTGTTGTTGTTTCATTTTCAATGTAGATAGTTGTTGTTTTATGTACCAGTATTTCACACTGTCACTCACGCTGCGACGGCTAGTCTCTAGTGTAAGGGTATGCAAGCAACACGTGCACACAGCTATTTCTGTATGTATGGATGTGTGAGTGTCTATGCTTGAGTGTTTGCCTGTTTCAGTGTGCTTGCAGACACCAACTTTAAGTAGAGTCATCACTATCATGCTCATATTTCCCATTTAGCTTCTTCTACAATTTTGCCCTTCTTGTTTCTTCTTTCTTCTCTCTGCGTGCTTTTGCGATTTTCTTTCATGCCGCCACACTTCAGTATAAATTCCAAGCGACCAAACTGAAATCGCTTCTGAAAATTCCAACAAGTAACATTTTGACATCAACACCAACGGGAGCTGCGAGTGATGCCATTGATGCAACCGACGGCCAACATATTGACACCGGCAACAACAGCAGCGGTGGCGACGGTATGAGCAACAATAGCACAGATGACATCTATGGAATTTATGGTGTGAAACGTCAAGCAGCCGGCAATAAGCAGGAATTGCGCAACACCAAGGCCAGAGCACTGGCAACTGCTGCTCACGCGGCTGCGCCCACTACGTCATCCGCAGAAATGCCGCTTGAGGTGAACGCTGTGGTCAATGCCTGACACGAGCATGAGTGACGCGTTGGCCGCAGCGAACATTTACCACAACAATCCCCAAACAAAGTATATCCTAGCACTAGTAACCTCATTCATAGCAACAGCAATAGCACGAACGTCGGCGACAGTGAGCAGCTTGAGGGGAATACTCGAAGCAATTGTACTGAGGATGATGGACGGACAGACAATGCGGTGGCACGTTGTGACGAAAATAAAACGACCAGTGGAAGCAAAATTTTGTCTCATAGCAATAGCGATGACAGTGTGGAAAGCTGGTACCGGCATTGTGGCTGTTTGCCGCGCACAACTTGGTCAACATGAGTTGGACGACTTCGGTGGATATGCGATACTTCTAGAAATGCGGCAAAATACATAAAATAAAGATTAGACAAAAAGTAGAAATGTCATAAATATTGTACGTACACAAGTGGTCAGATAAAAGTTGGCAACTCTACAAACATCGTAGCTATTGTAAAGGTGACTGTACACATAAATTTTAAGGTGTTACATTGGTTTTCTTGGGTAAAAAACAGTCTTTTTCATCAATTTCCAAAAAAAATGAATTATTTTTATGAAAAGTTTCAGATCGATATCTTGAAAACTGAGGGTTTGCGTGTATACAGACGGACAGACGGATAAGTCGGCTCAGGTCGTCACGCTGATTATTTACAAATATATTAATTTTAGAGCGTCAACGACGTTTCTTGGTGTTAAAAACTTCGTGGCTAAGTTAATATATCCTTTTCAGGGTATAAATATGAGATTAAGGGTGTTATACATTTTTTGACATCAGGATTTGTCCGGTAATTTTAGGACTGATTTTCTTCCGGCGGGACTGTGCTTCGGAGTATGCGCGCATCGACTGAATTCGGTGGAGGGAGAGTCAGGACAAACATTTTCGCGCGACGCTGTGAGTGGTGCAAGCCAAGCGTTCGTTAGAGCAAAGGTACGCGATTAAATACTGTTTATGAATGTTTTTTGACATCATCCAGCATTGTTCACCAGATGAATTTGTACCTCCTGGACAAACCGTCAACGCCAAGTTTTACGTGGAAGTCGTCAAGAGACTCAAACGAAGGGTCAATCGGGTCTGACAAGATATCGCAACCGATTGGAAGTTGCACCACGACAACGCCCCGGCTCACACCGCATTTCTTGTGAAGAGCTATCTAACCAAGGCCGGCATCCCAACGCTTCTGCAGCCGCCCTACAGTCCAGATGTGGCCCCCGGACTTTTTTTTGTTTCCTTGCCTGAAAAGGTTGATGAAAGGCAAGCATTTTGAGACGACAGAGGCGTCCCAATCAGCATGCACCTCGGCTCTCAAGGCTATTCCGAAGAATGCCTTCCGTGACGCCTTCAGTGCTTGGAAACCACGCGGCCAGCGCTGCATCGACTCAAAAAGACCTTATTTAGACAAGTTTTAAAGAATTGTAACGATTGGTTTAATAATTTTTTTAAATCGACTCAGTCATATTACTTTCCGGACAAACCCTGTACAAACCCTTGTGGTGACCGAAAACTATCACAAAGTTGACACTTTTGACAGGTCTCTTTTAAGAATCAAAGTTACGTCTAAGAATAAACCCCCGAAAAGAATTTCGGAAAGAATAAATATTGCGTATACCTTAAGGGGCTATACCAGTGTGACACTTGCAAAAAAAATTAATTTTTTTATTTGCTTTTTTCGATTGTTTATATTTCCAAAGATATCCTGTGAAATCGGCAAGGTCGTATCTTGAATAGTTTATGGATGGCAGGTTTTAAAGAGCGACCGCTCGGAGGTCCAAGCATATATAAGTGAAACTTTAAACGCGTTTTTCTCGAAGCGACATTTTTCAAAGTTGCTGACATCATAACTCAACGACAGATTAACCGATCGACTTCAAATTAAAACTGAGTTGAAGTTGAGTTGAGTTGTTGAATACATTTACTATACAATGACCGACGATCATTTTGATTGGTTGAAAATTGTCAATTTGGCATTAAAAAAACGACCAATTTTTACATAAAAAAACGATTTTTTTTTTCAAAATTACGTCATTTTGGTAATTTTTGATATTTTTCAAAGATCGCACTTTTTGAATTTTTTTGTTTCAGCTACTCATTTGGCCGGAATCATGTCAGCAGTTGCGGCACTTTTTTTTTGGCACCTCCGAAGACAGCCCATAACTCGGTTATTTTCCAACATTTTTGTAAAAAAAAATCTCAAAATATAGCTGAAAATATACCTTATTATTTTCAGAAAAGTTCGAAATATTCAATCGCGTACTTTCTCTTAAAAAAATTCACGAAAATCGCCTAATTTTTCATGCGGCACACTGGTATAGCTCCTTAAAGGTTTATTACCGATTTCCAACCTTTTTCATTTATGAAATCAGCTGTATTTAAATACTTTATGAATATTCCGAATTTATTGTATGAAAAAATGGAAATTTCCTATGAAAAAAGAAATATCACACTTCACTATTTTTATTCAGCTTTAATATATTCTTATAATTTTCTTTTAAAATTATTTTAAAAAAATCATGAGGCAACTTTTATCTGACCAACACTGTACATAACTAGCGCGCATCCTTAATTATTAACCAGCAGCATTGTGGGTTACTGTGATGTTCCTGGAAGTGCTTGGCAAATTAGAAAATAAATCGATTTTCAGCAATATTAACCAAAGAGTGTAGTGTGTTTTGTGCCAATTTTTAAGATATCTTGTTTATTTTGTTTGGTTTACAATATTGCTTAACTCTTGCTTGCTTTAATGTTGCTGACTTTTCTCTTACAACTTAATATCAGTGTGGAAATAAATGAACAGCTTTAAAAATAAATATTTGGTTGTTTGTGTTGTTACAAGACATACAGTCAAGAGAGAATTGTACATATATTGATACTAAAAGTTTGTCCAATAATATAATATGAGTCGGAAACACATGGATAAGCAGCTCTGTATTTTACAAGGCATCTTAGTTGAATCGTCTAATATTTATCTGTATTTTCAGTCAACAAAAAACTCTGTTTAAATTGTATTTTCTATGCCATTTGGAGAATGGAAAGTTAGGAACAGGCATCTTTGGTATTACTATTAAGAGTTAAAAAAAGTTCAGTGGCATGTTTTTCAGCTATTGAAAATTGAAGAAAAATGTGTTGGAAACTAGTAGGCTGAAGTGTGAACAGTCCTAATCCCTAGAGCTCATGTAAGAGACCTCAAAAAAATTTAACTTATTTCGCAAATGTTTACTCTCATATTCTGTACATAAGGCATAGAGAAAGATATACAGTATGTCAATTATTTTATCTCATCTGAGTACCTGAAAAGGATTTTTATCTGTAAATTTTTTATTTGTAATGTCAATCTAATTTTATTTCATTTACAAAATAGTTAAAGGTTGTAAAATAAAATTAACACATTTTTTGTTCCAAACAATTTGATAGAATTGTTACAAATATCACTGCTGCACATGTGATCAATTGGTTAACACAAACGATTTTTTTTCCTGATAATATTAAATATCATTTCATTTTGTTTTGGCTACTGCCTCTATTCTTTTGGACATGGACTCGACCACCTTCCTGCATGAATCGTTAAGATTTTGACTCCTATCAGTGAGGTCTGGCGATTGGGAGGCCCAGTACTTCAAATTCGTTGTTTCGAAGCCAAACTATGGCTGCACTAGAAGTGTGTTCCAGACCTTTTTGGAGGATTACATCCGACACATCCTTGTTTTACTCTTCTAGTCTCCTACACAAACAGTTTTAAAGGATATCAACATATGGGTTGGCATCTATTGGTCAACCTTTACGCACTCTCCTGCCCTCTCCATCCTCACACATTCCCATATCACTACATTACCCCCATCAAACTTCGCCGTTGGTTGAACAATACAGTTAGTCAAAGGTCTAAGAAGTTGTCTCCAAATCCTTTGCCGAATGTTTTATATTTTTGTGGCAAATTCGGGTCTTAATTTACCGTGTCGTTTTGTCAAAAGTGTTTTTTTTTTACTTCGACAAATCCGTGGAAATCCTTTTTTGCCGCAATTTCTGCCAGATAACTTCACTTGTCACATTTTTTTTTCTCTGTGGAAGCGCTGACACCTGATTTGGTCCGTATTTTCATTCACACCAAACTTTATCTGCCTTACAATGTGCCTTCCCAGTGTAACGTTCTAAATTTGCTTTCGTCCAGAAGTGTTTTTTTATGCATAAAGGGTACATTGGTTGACTTATTTTTGAAACAACGCCCTCAGAAACATCAACAAGTTTTGCCATTTCTCTTGTCTTGAGTTTGAATTAATAAGCTTTGCAATTTCTACAATCATAGAATGAAAAGAAAAACTTGAATAGCAGAGCAATATTACGGCGATCAATACTTTTTTACTTCAAAAAATCAACTAATTGACCACATGCCTTTTCTACATTTATAAATATTTTCTGAAAATTAACGAGATATCTCCGGTTAATGCGCTATTTCGAATTGGCATTTAATAGGCCTACTTAGTGAACTTATATTTTTATGGAAAAGTATATTTTAACAAAGAAAGAACAAAATATAATATTTAGTTGACATACTGTAAGTAATCCGATTTCATTTGATTTTACCTACTTATTATTCATAGCTTAGATAGTTTAAAAGTGGTTTTTAAGCAAATAATTATTATTTTAGGAAATTTCTGAGACTAATAAGAAATAATTCGTCCCATTCTAGAGTTATTCAATGAATTATTCTCTACATCACTCTTCCGCGAAACCAAACACGCGTTGTAGCTTTTAGTGAGGTATACGTACTTCACTTAAAGCAATCTAAAATAATGTTGAAAATTACTTACTTTTATTTTACAAGTGATACAATGGTTGATTCTTCGAAAGATTAAAAATAAATCAGCTTAGTTACCCTTCACTTTAGCTCGAAGTCAACAAAACACAGAAAAGTCATTTCATATACCGTTTCCAAGTAAACGGTTGCCAAATGGAAGCAAATAATTCTTCGAATCAGGAGCAGAAATAAATCCATTGTTTTTACAAAAAATTCATGTGCAATTGACAGCAATGATAGTGGTTAGGATTAGGGATTCTGCGAAAAATGTAAACATGTACGCTCAGTTTCAAATTTAGAATAATATTTACTATATCAATAACCGAAATTTTCTTGTGGTTCTTTACGAACGGCGGTATCATTGCTTGACTCTTGGTTGACCTTTGCTGTAAGCTGGGTAATATTACCAGCTGTCTATAGAGTATTCCTCTAATTTTAGATTTTTGCATTTATTAAGATTTAAAATAATTCAGTGAAAAATACTTTTTACAAGGAATTTCCTTTCCTTCATTTGTTTTTTCTCGGTTGCCTCAATGGCGAAGTTTCTCAAAAACCAGTTAAGGGAAAACTATTTAGTTTTTAAAGGCTAGGCTCTATTACTTAATTTGCCACAAAAGAAAAACACTCCTTTGTATATATACATATACTGTACATAGTCGTAATTCATTTTTATTTTCAAACATTAATTTTTTCAAAATATTAATCACGATTATTAATTTTTATCATACAAAATGCACACAAATGCATTATGTGGGTGCTTTATACTTTTTACACTTTTCTTTTTTACTTATGCCTACAAACTTTAATGTACAAATTAATAGTTATTTAGGAGCTGTTAAATTTAAATTTCGATTGGTAATTAAAAGCAATTACTTGACTTCCATAATTAATTATTATTAGAAATAATTTAAGAAATAATTAATATTGAAATAATATATAAACAATAAGAAAATAATTAAATTAGTTTTCCATTACTTTTAGAGTACTCTTAATTACTATCACTTAGAAATGCAAACTTTATGTTAGGATAAACAATCCTAATTTTTTAAATTCGACAAACATAATTATTATTTATATATAAATAGTAATCAATTGTGATTGAAAGTAATTAAAAAGTAATCATAATTTTTGATTATCGGAATTTTTTTACAGAATCATAATAATATATTTTATATAAATATAAATAATAATCAATTGTAATTGAAAGTAATTAAAAAATACTCATAATTTTGGATTACCGGACTTTTTTTCGACAATCACAATATTATGTTTTAAATTAATTTTGATAGTAATCAATTCTAATTGAAAGTATTTAAAAAGTAATCATAATTTTTGATTATCGGATTGTTTTTTCGAGAATCATTATAATATATTTTATGTTAATATAGATAGTAATCAATTCTAATTGAAAGTAATTAAAAATTAATCGTAATTTTTGATTACCGGACTTTTTTTGCGACAATCATAGTAATATATTTTTATTACTATTGATAGTAATCAATTGTAATTTAAAGTAATTAAAAAGTGATCAAAATTTTGGATTATCGGAATTTTTTTAGAGAATCATATTAATATATTTTATATTAATTTTGATTTTAATCAATTGTAATTGAAAGTAGTTAAAAAATACTCATAATTTTGGATTACCGGACTTTTTTTCGACAATCACAATATTATGTTTTAAATTAATTTTGATAGTAATCAATTCTAATTGAAAGTAATTAAAAAGTAATCATAATTTTTGATTACAGGACCTTTTATTCGACAATCATAATAATATATTTTAAATTAATACAAATAGTAATCAATGGTAATTGAAGGTAATTGAAAAAAATAATCATTTTTGATTAACGTGAATTTTTCCTATACGAGTAATACTTAATTTTATACTGTTCTTTGATCGGAAAAGTTCGTTAATGATGAAAAATTGAAAGCATTATCATTAATGATCATATTTTAATAGCTCCTCATTATTTACATATAACATGTTTTAAATTTTTAATAAATTTTAATTAGAAAAATATGTCTGCCAATGTGCAATATAAATATTATTATACGATTACTTTAATACCAATGAAATTTTTTACTTTTTTAACAAATTCATATAAACAAATTGTTTTGAAACCGAAATATTCACTAATAGGCGCTAATTACCAATTGAACAGTGTATTGTATTTAAAAGTAAAAATTCTCCCACAACCATTAACAATTATTATTATGTACTTACAAATACAACAAGAACAGCTATTATATTTTTTATCTTTTTGTTGTATCTAATAAATTGGAAGTGACTGCCTGGCATACACCCATATGTACACCTGCCTGCAGTCAAATTTTCGTTAATTGGTCCTAATGTGTACATACTATATATATAAATAAATATATGTTTAGTCTCATTTTAAGATTTATTGTAGGTACTTAAGTGTAATTCAAGTGTTTACTGAATATCCAACTGCAAAATACACTTCTATGGGGCTCACTAAGAAGGCGTATGCTGCGCTGGATGGGTTTTTGTGTATGCCTTAAGATGCCTAAAACTCCTAATTAGACTTTTTAAGTGTTATTTCATTACAAACATTCAGAGGCTGACAACTATGTATTCGTAATTATATGCCTTATATATATTTACATATATACATACATACATTACTTATTATCGCGCTTAAAATGATCGTTGTCTGCTTAGATACTGCTGTAGTGAACCGTGAAACACTACTTCAAGCAAAAAATGCAATTAGTTTCGTTTACTTTTTAATTAAAATACATTTTCGTAATTCAAGTGAATATTTTCGTAATTTTATTTGAAGTATTTGTGTAAAAAATCAAAAGACTCCATATTGTTGGCTCAAGTTTTGTCACATGCAGGGGCGGTTTAAGCTAATTGCAGGTTAGAGCCTGGAAAGCATTCACATAATACTATCGTAGATTCAAAAGAAAAATCTTGAATGAATTTACTGAATTTTTTTTAGATTTTTGATAGTTAGAAAAAATTTACTGAAGGTAATGTTGTAAAATTTTAAGGATACACCACGTGGGCAGAAAATAGTAAGACTTTTTAATACAAAATTCGCGCGAAAACCCATTCGGCGAAATATTTGTTTTCGTGGTTGATACGATTGTCAGTGACATCTGTGTTAGTGTTTGATATACGTTTATCTTTCTGAGGTACATAAAGTGCATCTGGCGATTTGTACGATGAGTAAAATTGTTCAACAAAGAAATTCCACTAAATTCTATGTGCGGAATCAAAATTCTGGAGCAGAAACATTCAGAATGTTGAAAACGGTATTCGGTGATAATTCTTTGTCGTCAGCAAGTGTTTTTGATTGGAGCAAATTATTCAAAAAGGGTCGAGAACGAGCTGACGGCGAAGCACGTAGAAAACGGCCAACAACAGCAACTGATGACTAACAGTTAGTTCAATAAAATAAACCAATTGGTAACTCGATTTTTTCAAAAAACAACGTCGCGTTAACGTCTTTGCGCTACCAGAATGTCATTAAGCGTATTATTACTGGCGCTGGCCTTTGATCTATAGTTACGACCCGAAAACAGATGACCAATCGGCCGAATACCGTGACAAAGGTGATCCGAAGCTGAGAAAACCACGTCAAAAACCAAGGTTGGGTTGTCAGTTTATTCGATTATCGTGGTGTGGTGCACTGCGAATTCCTTTCGACCGGCCAAACTGTCAACAAGGATTACTATTTGTGTCTTATGCCTCGTTTGCGCGAAGCTATTCGTAAAAAGAAGCAGGAAGTATGGTCCGAAAAATTTTTGTTTTTGCACTACGGTAATGCACCGACGCAAACTGCATTGATTCTTCGTGAGTTTTTCACCAATTGTGCAACCAATATCCAGCCGCAACCACTGTATTCGCCTGACAGCTCCGTTTGACTTCTGGTTATTCTGCAAACTCAAACGACCGCTCCGGGAAAACCATTTTGAGTTAATAAACGCATTGAAGGGTATTCCGGAAATTTAACAACTATTTCGAAGATTGGAAAATACTTTGGCACAAGTGTATTGGGTCAAATGAGATTACTTTGTGGGGGATGACAAAGATTTTGAAGAATAAATTAAGAATTTTAAAATTCTGAACAAAGTCTTACTATTTTATTAAGTGTGGAAATTTAATATCTCTTTGGCTCTCAAGAGATATAGTTTTTTTATCAATAGGAAATAGTGAAATAGCTCAAATGTTTATTTGAAAATAATAAGGGAGAGTTATCAGCCCTTTTAGTGTTAGTGGCCATTGGTTTTAGTATAGGAGTTGAACCGCCTCTGCATTGTTGATACGTTTTCACAACGTATTTGCGTATTAAAAAGTATTTGCGTATTAAAAAGCGTATTTCGAAAAATAACTGTACTTTTAATAATTTCGGCTTTTAAATGCAAAAAAAATTTTTACACAATAAAAAGTACTTAAAAATTTTATTTCCTTTAAGTTTTGAATAAATTTTTTGCTTAAGCTGCTGGTTTGTTCAGATATTATTTTTCAGTTTTTATACCAATTTATTATTAATTATTTTTATTTTTTTTATGTATGAAAATATTTACTCATTTATATAAACTTTTCGTATTTATGTAATGTTATTTAATAAAGGTTTTTATAATTTTTGAAATTCAAATATAGATTATCTATAAGCTACATAGCACAGAACTGCATATACAGGTTTAGTATTCGCGGCTTTTATTACAAAACCGATTTTTTTAGTTATTATTGTGTTTATTTTACAAGCTTAAAAGCTACCTATTAACATTTTATAAATGAATAAAGATTCTTTGCTTTTGTATACCACTATCTTTCAATTATTTTATATAACTACATATTAATTAATTATTATATATATATATATGACTTAAATATTATAATTACTTACACATATCAATATTTTTATCGTTAATCTTTTTTCGTAAAATTATTTGAGCTTATCATTTTTTGTTTAATAAACTAATATATACATATATAATATATATTATTTAGTATATAGTTACAAATACTTTTTATGTATACAAATATGATTTTTGTTTTCTCATTTTTAAATGAATGGCACTTCGTATTGATGAATTTCACTAGCTCAAAAGCTTATATTAATATGTATGTATATTACGGTGTCCATTATTGCCCAAGTTGATTTGTTTATCCAGACGCCCACTGAAATTTCAGTTTTTGCTGTAAAATGAAGAAGCAACCAACGCAAACAAGATCTTTATTTGAAATTTAAACTGTATCAAAATCATATTCTTTTTTCCAGGTATATAACGTGGGATTTTTCATATTTCGCATTAAAAAAATAAATCTTCAACTTTTAAATAATGATATTCTAATTTTAAATTTTCCGCTATATAAAAGAGGTTTGATTATTTTTTCAAAAAAGCATTTCTTCAAAAATAAAACGCAGTTAAAGTTGCACATCAAATGTATTGAGCATTCATACAAATGAGTTATGCTTTCTGTGTTGCTCATACGACCTGGTGTACTGCATTAAGGGGGAGCCTGCTTTAGAAGCTACAAAAAATCGATTATGTTTTTTTTGCTTAAATCTCTTTGAAAAAAGTCTAAGAACATGTCCCCAAAGTTTTAGATGGGAATTCGAAACATTTTCGAAGCTAGAAGGGAAATAGTGACCGAGCGTCTAGCAGACATATGAGCGATTGGGCAGAAAGCGAAAACTTTGACGCGCGATTTCTCGGTTTTTCATTTTTACGATTTTTCTTAATTGGCGGGCAGGATAGAAAAAAACTAAACGTCGTATGGAGTTGGGGCAAAGTTTATTATCCTTTGGCATTAAATTATCTTCTATTTAAACTAAAAAAAAACTAAGAAAAGTCAAGTTTGAAAATATTTTTAAACAACATAAAGTAATACTTTTTGGTCAAAAACCACTTTTTTTTAATTTTGAAAAAATTTATAAAATTTTACGCTTTTTCGGAATTTTTTTAGTGTAACTAAGAGATAAATTATTAGAAAATATGAATCTCTTTGAATTTTTTGTTTTCGATATATATATTATATATTATTGGATATATATTTCATATATTTCTTGGATTTAGTTTTTGTAGTAATGAAGCACAGCGACAGCTTATAATTGCATGTAAAGTCATCACATAGCATTGCGCCTCTTTCTTTGGCCATGTTTTTTGTCGAAATCCTGCCAGGAGAAGCTCAAACCATCAGCACCATCAAGGTTGAATTTCTTTTCGTTCGAAAATATGGCGTATTCCCACTTTTCTTCATATTTTTTTTTAGCAACGCCGACCTCTTTTCTTTGTGCTTTATCTTCGACAAGCTTGATCCACCGAACGTTTTCTTCCATTTTATTCCTCTGGTTTAAGAGAAACCACGCAATATGTCGTTACTCCAACGCAAGACATAATTTTTTCTTTTATTTGCGCACTAGTTAGCCTGCATGTTTTTGGTGGCTTCGTTACGAATTCGGGCTTTGACACGAAAGCTCAGCTTTTTATCACGTTTTTTTTTTTAACTTCAAACAACTATCTCAGATCCGCCAATTTTGAGTGCAATATGCCGATTCAACATGTTTTATTCATTAAAAAAGTTAGTTCTTTCAATTTCCAAAGCAATTAGCGCTTTTCCTTGGCTCATGTATAGAAATTTTAAGTTGAAAAAATTTCCAAAAACTTATTATTTTTATACCCAAAGCATCAAATCTCTCTACGTACTTCTTCTTCCTTATTGGCGTAGACACCGCTTTCGCGGTTACAGCCGAAAATACAGGAGGAGATCGAGCCATGTGTAGAAGTACACGCAAGTGAAGAAGGTTCTCCGCCATTCACTTGAAGGCGGGAGACGATTCTTTTAGATATGGCTCAAGTAGCTCACAAATTCCAGACTTAGAGCAAGTATCCTGAATGTCTGTTTGAAGGCGAGCTAAGAGTTGTGCGCTGGGTTGGCACCCGCCACTTAAAAATCACTCCCAAAGAAAAGAAGAAAATAGCTTAGGTTGAGAAACCCGCTTTACATACTGACTTTTCACAGTTATAAAGGCTTCACTAAGACGAGACGATGATCAACAAGTGTACCGTTGGAAGTACAAAAAAATGTGTTTATTTAGAATATCGTTCTTCTTCTTAGCTACACTTTGTGTTTAATAGGAAAAATTTCAAAATTTGTATTAAATTTTTTTGTTTTGCGTTTAATCAAATATCCCTGGCTGCATGAGTTAGGCATGTTTCTACATTGAAAATAAAGAGCTTGTTTGCGTTGGATGCGGTTTTTAGGGCGAAAATTGAAACTTCAGCGGCCGTTTGTAAAAAAAAATTAATTTTGGTAATAATAGCCACACCAATATAAATATAGGTATAACTATTTAGTTCACAAATTTATTAATTAACGGTTATTTTGCATGTTTCAAATGCTGTGCTTGGCAAAATTTTTAATTTCAATCAATTTATTTATTTATTTTCATAATACTTCATATTTTTTAATGAAGAATTTCTCGTATAAAGCAGTACATTAACACTTACGTCATCTTAATTATTAACATTAAATTAGTGAATCTATAAAAAATCTAGCTTAATTCACTATAAAACTTAACAAGCTAAAATATAAAAACACATTTAACTTGCATCAACCATTAACAGACAGTCTCAATTAAGGAGCGAATAAAACACCCCATAAACCAACACTCACACACATTTAAATTGTATTTACATATGCACTTAGCTAACTAACTGTTGAATTAACATTTTCTTCCAACAGGAGGAACACCTTGACTCTAGCGGTTTGCTGTAAAAAATACATAAATACAAAAGTGCTGAGCACTGCGCTAACAATACAAACTGCTACTGTTCTACAATACATATATGCAGCTACTTATGTACATAAATACATATGCATATTATATTGCACATAACTGTAAATTCGTTGCGAACTAAAATTACGAATTGTTAGGTAACCGCTAATGCGCACTAAGTATATATACTTGATTTTGCTGACATATACATATATACAAATAAGCACACGCACACACGTATACAAATGCCACGTACGCATGCTTATACCGTACACGCATTAGAGTCCGTCGTCGACAAAGCCGCCCAGTTTTTAATCCCAACATACATATGTTTGTCTGTATGTATGTTGTAAGCCGCTTAACAATCGACACAGTCCTTGCAGCGTTTGCAGCATTTAAAGCAGTTAAGGTGACCCTCCACACCGGAGTCAAACACACGTCGTGGTGACCCGCGTCAATCGTGTCATCTCCATGCTGCCGAAATTCTTTTTGAAAAACAACGATTTGAATGTTGTACGGAATTGTTTTGACATCAGTCCGTAGAGCACGAAGCCGACGGCGGCATTGATGAGCGCCAGCAGATCCATCATTTCACCGAATGGTGGATAGCAAACGAAGAAGAAACATTTCTCCAACACACCCGACAGCAGACCCAGTATGCCTTGCGGGAATTCGGTGACCAGGAAGAGTATGAGTACGGCAACCAGCAGCATGGTGGTGCGATCAGTGCGACGATCACATTTCGGGGGACTGTGGAGTGTACGAAAGTAAGTTAAAGTAATTTGTGAAATATCGTTTCTTTAACTTATTCCAATATATTAGTTATAACATAATTTAGTATTTCAATTGAGAACATCATTTTTTAATATGAATACATACAGCTGTTGACAGCTAATTAGAAACGCGACTTATTTTGAAGTAAGTGAAATTATTTTCGAATAAATCACTTATTGTTACCGTTTTTTCACTCATTTTATTGAAACTTACGTTAAACTTTGACTCTAATAGTAAAAATTTTAATTAAAACTCTTCTTTTTTTAAGATTTTAACAAAAATGTGTGGCATCAACGATTTGAGTGCGACAAGTAATTAGAAACGAAAATTTTTTATAAGCAAAAAATATTGCTATTAAAAAATATTGCTTAGTTTCAGTTAGTATTTTGTTGCTTAACCTTTTTACTTTAATACTGCTTCATATCCACTGCGAATTGACGTTATAAGACTCTGTTGACAGCGCACCACTAGTGTTGCTTGCCATGCCGTCCTAATTTCATCAAAAAGAACATCCATTTTTGTGATATTTTTGATATACAGCTTTTTTGATATCAACACAGATGTGTTCCCTTCAGACCACTCCAAAGCATTCATGGAATTTTCAACAAAAAACTTTTGTGTTGACCTTGCCGTGTGCTTTGGATTGTTATTTTGTTGAAATTTCCATATAACAGGCAAATTGTCCTTAGTCCATGGGCGAATGACATTTTTTAGGATGTCGACGTATTTCTCTTTATTTAAAACTCCATCAATCATATGGAGCGAACCTACACCATTCCAGGAAAAAAATTCCCACGCCATGATTGATCCTCCACCATGCTTCATTACGTGTGAAGAATAGCAAGGATCAAATTCTTGATAGAGTGGTCGCTAAACATACCTTCGACCATCAGGATCTATGCGATTTATTTTGGTTACATCGTTCCAAACAACATACTTGAATTTATTTGTTGTCCAAGATCAATAAACGTTGGAAAAGTCTACGCGTTGTTTACTATGAATTTTAGTCAGAAGTGGTTTCCTGCATGCTGCCCTACGGTGAAGTCCATATTCTATTAAATGCCGGGTAATTGTTTTCTTGGATATTTGGGCATAATATTCGTCTTGAATTTTATGTAGAATGTCAGTGGAACTCTTTTTTTGGGTCCCTTCGGGAGATGGTAGTAATTCTGCGGTCTATTTCTGTTGAAGTTTTTCAGGTTTTTTCTTTGCGTGCAATATTGAAAATAGTTTTAGAATTCTGTATATGTTTAAGGGCATTGAAAACAATTTCTTTTGAGCATTTGACCTGATTCGAAATTTGTTTGTATGTCTTTGCTGACTGACAAAGGTCAAAAATGTAACTACGTAGGGGCGGGTGTACAGCTGCAGCTTTTACTCATTAAAAAACTTGAATAATACATTTTAATATATTTTAAACCACAACTTTGAAACACACTCTTACCAGAAATCAATAATATTATTAATAAAAATTAACACCTTGAGGAATTTTAATTCTTTAAACAACTGTTTCTAATTAGCTGTCGCACTTAATTCACCTTCTACATCGTAACGCATTTAATATTTGGGAAAAAATTAACAGAACTTCAACTGCACAACTACAAAACAAAGTGAATTTAGTAGTAAATAGAGTAGCAAGACTTTTAGGAATATAAATAACGGTATATTAAAATTTTTTATCATTATACTCATCAGCCACCTACAAAAAAGGGAGCGTTTCTAATTAGCTGTCAACAGCTGTACGTGTATGTATTTCGTAAAATGTCGAGCAGTTCCCCGGTATATTCATATAACTATTCAATACTAACAGATCCAACGGCAAAGATACAGTCTTCAATCTTACGAAGATTCGTCTCGTCGCTGGCAACAGAAAAAAATCGGTCCTTAGTCCAAGGGGTGTTAGATTCGCTGCATCTCGCACGTCGTAGGATAAGTTAATTGGGGTCTGGGGGTTTGTAAAGGTAGGAATGTTGCAGGAAACGAGTAATCTCGATTAATGTGGTCAATAGTTCGAGGGCTGTCAGATTCGTTGCGTACGGTACTTCGTGGGCTAGGTCTAGGAGAGATTTGTAAAGGTAAAAAAGGTGCAGAAAACGAAAAATTTCGATAAATTCGGTCAATAGTCCGAAGGGTGTTAGATTCGTTGTACTCTTGTTGTTACTTCATTGGATACGTCTGGGACAAGTCTAGATAAGTGGGAATTTAAAGGGCTTCAGAACCAAGCCGAAATTGTGTTTCTCTCAAAAGGGCAACTCGTCATCGTCCTCGGTTTGATATTGTTTGACCAAAAGAACGTCAATTAAGATATCAGAGCTTCTGAATGTTAAATCTCGTTCTCACATCTTTCGAATAGAAACTTCTTCCTTGTTTTGTTGGGACTAAGTTTGCTTAAAGCAAGTGCCTATAGAAGTTTTCTTTTCTCAACCTGGTCTTTTCAGTGGAGTGGAGATCTTCTTCTTTCCCCGGCGGCCAATGCGTCGAATACTCTTAGAGCTGAAATGTTTTCATCCATTCGGACGACATGACCAAGCCAGCTTAAGCCTCATAATTCGTTGGACGGGAGTGATGAATGGCTCGAGCCCGTTTAAAAGTTTTAAGTGATTTTCTAATGTATTTTTGGGGTTTTGATAAGCACTTGATTCGGCTATAGCAGTGACTTCCAAAAATATCTTGCTCTAGGATTAAAAAGGTTCGAAATCGGTTTGAATTTGAATACCTTCTTATTGAAATTTAACTGGGATGGCTCCTTTAAAGCCAGCGCGAACCCAATTAATACTATTTTTTTCCTAGATTGGTGTCACCTTTTTATTTTGGTGTGAAGTTTGATCTCCCTATGTCAGTTCTTGTTTGTTTGACAGCTGTTGACTCGAACATTTCTGTGCCGAGTTTTGTCATGAAAAGCGAGGTTGCTTGAAATTTAGTGTTTCTATAATGGTAAAATTACGGCTACGGAACCGTTGAGTAGTTGTGTGTTTAAAGAGTATGCTTTATCACGAACACAGCTAGAGATTCAAGCGTGTGGGCTCGTATTAAAAGTCCTGAATCCTTTCCATAAATTGACGTCGAGTAATGGGTGCAAAAGAGTTGCTTGACAATGTGGCTGAGAAGTCTACATTCATCAAGCGCATCATTAGTGGTGACGATAAGCGGGTTTATGAATATGGTGTTTAAACTGTCCCTCTATCTAGGGAATTGCGCTCCAAAACTTCAAAAATAAGCGTTGGCATTCTTCTCTCATATGATCCACATATTTTATAAGTAGCTATTTCAAATCAACAGCGGATTAGGAGCTTTGTTGCATTTCAAAATACTGTTTTGCATTTTAGGTGACGATATGTACATACATACTTTCGAACTTTCGGTGCTGGTGCACTTAGGCTTCAGTAATTTGCCACACATGCAGCAAGTTTTGCAAAATTAACTTATTTTATACTATGTAAACTCGGTTTTAGTTTTTGAACAAAAAAATTGCACGGTTGCCAGCAGAATTCTTATTAAATAATTTCATATTCTCAAGTGCACCTCCATTGAATGTAACAAAACGCACTTTCATAGAAATTGGAAAGAAATTTCAAGGCTTGCAAACAGCAAAATATTTCCACCGAAAAACAGGCGAGCTGCAGTCGTATCCGATTGCTTGATTTTGATTTTCTTGGAAACTAGTTTTTTTTTATGAAAATTTCACGGCACGTTTTGTGATTAGCTTGTATTCACTGAACGAGGTTACTACTTCTGAATTATGAATTGCGGGAATTTCAAAATGGCGTTAACGGTTCAAGCGAAACTGGCTGATAATTGTTGAATTTCGTATAAGATTAATTGAAAACGGCGAGCTTTAGTAGATCGCAATCAGATTAAAATTATTACTTTTTTTTAACTTTCTGCATAGTTTTGGTTAGTGTGGTTTAATTATAAATTATTAATATAAATTAGTAAATTAAAATTTAATTATAAAATAATCATATAAATTAATAAATTAAAATTAAAAAATAATAATAACAAATTAAAAAAAAAATGGAAATACCGACTGTATAATGTTTTTGCTTTTTTTGCTACCTTTTGATTATAACTGCTATTTTTCTTTTAATATAATTATTTCATGAAGATCGGTTCTTTTTTAAATTTTAGAAATTTCTGTTTTTGGCAGATCATTGTATGTATGATGATAATTAAAATTTTTCTAAAATTTAAAAAAGAATGTTACTCATACGCACCGTTGTGTGTGCCGCTGCTCCGTTAAAGGAACTTCCCCGGCACAGCTGCTGCCACCGTTGGCGTTGCCAGTTTTATTGGGATTATTGTAGTCCTTCAGCTTTTGCTTTCGCTTAGACGCCTCACATAGCACTCGTACTAATATGAAGCTGATAACGGTTAATATGCAGCAGGGCAACAATTTAATTATCACCGAGTGAATCCAAAAGTTGATCCTATGGGGAAAAATAAAATTGAAATTTACTATTTATAAATTTTTCTTTTTTTTTTTTAATAAAATTAAAATATTTTATTTTATTCAATAATAATAGTGTAAAAATCTCTTATTAAATAGCTGTCTTCCATTCGCCAAGGCCTGGCTAAGAAAGAGAATCGAACAAACAATATTAATAGCTACTAGTTAAGTGGCGTTATCATGTCCTCTGACGCATTCTCAATAGTGTTCGGCTTCTTTCTTTGAGGGGTTACATGGGTTTATGAGTTTCAAAGCATCGATTTTTTTATATTTTATTAATTTAATATTTATCTTATTAAATTCTACAACACCTCTAGAATATTGTTCTAAATTTTCAAGTTGATCCGAGTAATAGTTTCGTAGATACAGCCGTGAGAACTTGCGCACTAGAGGCTAGTTAGGCTAATTGCGCCGTCTTTGAAGGCGTTTTTCTCGAAACTGCACTTTTGAAGTCGGTTGGCGAGGTTTCTCGAGAACTACTCAACCGATCTTCAAGAAATTTTACACAGGTCTTTGAGATACAATTCTTAAAGACTTGGACGAAGGATTTTTTTCGATTACAACTATTTAAAAAAAAATGTCGCGAAATTTTAGTTTTTTTTTTGTAAAAATGTCTGCCAAAAATATAATTCAGTTTTTCCTTCGTCCAAGTGCTAAGTTAAGGTTTTAACTAAAAGACGAATTTTTTCACTTTAGATGATCCTGTAAGGAGTTATTCTACCAACGCAGCCGCGTAGTTTTCTTAGTTTTCTTAGGGGTCACCGGAAATGGCCTTGCAATGGCAGGGTTTAAATATTTTTTCCCAAAAATTTCAGAATTTCTTTGTTAATGTATTTTTTGTGGCAATAAAAAATTCTAATAAAATAATTAATTTTTTATAAGAGAAAAAAATTGTTGAAAAAGTCTGTTTTTTACCCCAGGAAACCCATGTAACCCCTTGATAGATCAAATGATTACATGGCAGATCAATGTGACGAAATGAGTCCAATTAGGCATGTCCTAGTCCCTCAGATTTTTAGATATTACTCGTATACTATATCATATATCTGGCCCATAAACCGCACCAAACTGTAATTTTTTCGGGATGCAATGGTGACTTATGGAGTATGTGTGGATTGCTGCCTGACCAATAACGCATATTTTGCTTATTGACGAAACCATTCAGCCAGAAATGAGCTTCATCGCTGCAGATGATTTTTCGATTAAAATCCGGATCATTTTCAAGTAGTTGCTCAGTCCAATTCACGAACATACGACGATTCTAGTGGTCAAGTGGCTTTAGTTCTTGCGTCAATTTGATCTTGTAAAGATGTAGTCCAAGATCTTTTCGTAAAATTTGCCATAACAACCTCACAGAGATGCCCAACGCTTGACAACGACGTGTGAGAGACTGATTTGGGTCTTTTTCAATACATGCGCTAGCAGCAATTCTCGACACTACGGGCACTTCTTTGTCTCACAGGCACGGGAACCTTTTCTACTGTACCTGCCGATTCAAATTTTTCCACTATACAAAACCCTCAATTGTTGCTCTGACAGGACGATAATGACGACCATAAATTGGACGTAGCCCTCTTAAAGTTGAGGTCACTGACTCTGAATTTCGGTAGGAAATTTAATAATTTCGACTCGTTATTAGATCGTATATCTTTCCATGATAAAATGGTAAATCTTACTGAAGACAAAAGTCAAAAGAGTGGGAAAAAAATATATGACTTCGTTTGTTGTCCCTTTCGGCCTATTTTTGATACCATACAAACTGATCGGCCTTTTACGAAAACCTTTTTTTGTGGAGGACATTTCAGTTTTAGTACAACCAGATTTACAGTTTTTTCTTGTTTTGACAAAAAAGATATTGCTATTGGAGGACATCTGTTATTTGTAATATATCTATTATCTTGTTATTTTATGTGAAATATTTGTAAATAATTAAATACTGCGCAATTTAGTATTACCTAATTAACATAACTATTTATATACAACTTTATTTTTTTAGTCATCCGAAGCGCATTACGGTAATCGATTTCAGTGGTAACACGGATAAGTTTTAGTGGTTGTCAAATTCAATTTGAAAACTGGCTTAAAATTCCAACTTTCGGTTAAAAAATCGTTTAAAACATTAATTGGCTTAATCTTCTCAAACAGCAGTATTAACTGCTCGGATCAACAGCTAATTGTTATAAATATATATTTTCAACCGATTGGATCATATTTTGGTAAACATCTATACAAATTTCTTTGTTAATCCACGATTCATATGATGAGGTTAATAAAGATATGTATAAACACCACATAATATCTAGCAATTTTATTTCATCTTATGGTAAACCAGTAAGTAACATTAAGGATCTGGAGTAATAAATTCTATATATTTAATCCAGAACGCTGGCAGTCAAATTACACAGTCTGTATTGTCTGCCATAGTTCATAGAACATACGACCAGACAATGTTAAATATTGTAGGCTGTGGCCGTACCCAAACAGCAAAAACCGTGGCATTCGCTGACTCAACCCACTCACAACGTCTACGCCAGGTACTAGCCACAGCGAGAGCAGCGACGGTAGCGTATTGTTGTAGGTGAAATGTAAGCATAGATCTGAAGAAGACTCGGACAAGATTAAAATTTTACATACAGCAGAATTCAAGGTCGTTTTTTACCTAAAACACCTCTAATTGAGCATCACCTGCTACCAAGCGCGCATAACAGCGCAGTCGGTGTCTCACTCACTTCTTTTCTTCTATCATTTCCACAACTTGCATTTGTTTCAGTTCTCACTCACTTATTCCTCAGTAAATTCATTTGTTTCAGTTCTCATGTCATTCCTTAAACAACAATAAATGTAAAAGTTCGAATTTCGATATCGATTTTGCACGTTCTCTCTCTCTGTTATGATTGCCTGGTGCATTGTGGTGATATTCGAGGCAAATTCAAGTGACTGACCTAGTGTATGAAACGACTATCTAATGTGTATGTGTAGTTTATTACTCTGAAAAAGCGAATTAATTTCCTTTTTTCTAACAGGTGCGCATAAGGCGCAGTCGTCGATTTTTCAATAATATGATCTAGCAACAAAAATTCGTTCCTCATCTTTCATGTCACTAGACACTAGAAGGTGCTATTGTTTTGTTATTGTAAAATGAAAATCTCTGATAAATGACCCCGTGTCCGTGTAATTCCGATAATTCGAGTATCAAAAGTATCGCTTTCTCCTAGGCGCACAAAACAGCGCAGTAGGTGTTTTGAAGGCATTGTAATTCTCAGCTGTCCTTTTGCCGAACAGATCGCTCTAACAACAAAAATTCGTTCCAATATCTCATTATCGCTCTTAAAACAACACTAAATGTAGCATATTTTTTGTTACTATAAAGCAACGGCGCTCATTTATGATCGCCTGGTATAACTGCACGATTTTTACATACAAAATGTAGGACAAAGCAAGAATTAAAAAACAACGCTGTAGAGGCGATGGTAAGTCTCGAATTCGAACTCCCTTTTATGATTGCATAAGGATATAACAACAAACATTATCTTCAATTGCCAAAGTGTTCATAAGCCCAGGACAGGCCACCAATGATATGCTGGATAATTTTCAGAGTACCATATTTCTTTATTGTAATTTGTATTTTTTTTATAATGAGGTACGTTGCGTTTGATGCTCATGTGAAATAAAAGAAAATTTTGTGAATTTCGGTCGATCGACCTATTAAAAGCACCATTTTATTATATGAATCTTATGTAACATTACAAATATTTGACGTTATGTACATACATACATATTTTATATTATATAGTACATTATTATTTTCCTATAATTAATTTCGCTAATATTGATTATTTTACTATCCCAGGTACATACAATATTAGGACTGACTTCTCATAAAAAACAAACTGAAAATAAATAAATTCAAGAGGCACTGCATTGCTTTGCCTTGAAACCCCAACAACAAATCAACTAGCAGCATCACTCCATCAGACACACATGAGCATGTTTCAATTATACTTTTGCATGATTGTCTTCCAATTCACTCATTATTATCTTATTGGTAGTCATAATCCGTTCCAATTGTCAAATTGCTCCCAAAAGACTTTACAAAGCGCGGCAGAATCGAAGTAGAAACGCAGAGAAAAATGTGTGTGCCATCACATGCTTCAGTCATCAACTCCTTGAAGCAACACATATTAGTTCCGATTTTTCACGCCGTTCCTGAAATAACAAATACTCAATACTGTGTTACTGTATTACCTGCTTCACAATTATTGTTATTGCACTATTCGAACTTCGCGATATTTGTGCATTGAAAGGGAGAGAGAAATATCTTCTTACCACCCCTTTATGATTGCCTAGAACATTTGATCAACAATTAGCAAACAATACGTTTGCAGAAGAAGAAGCAGTTTTCATTTCATGCGTTGTTGCTGTTTTATCGTTTATGTGCCATTTTTTCCGCAGCTCACGGTGCAGTGTTTCCAATCATTATTGATATTTATTTACTTTCTATATATAATTTCAATACGATGTACTAAATCAAATTGAATTAACTCAAGTATTGGAAGAGTTCATACTTTATGTTGCCCTTTTCGGAAACTAAGCCTTGAACCTTGAAAATGGTAAAAAGCGAAAACATTCATAGTTGGTGGAAGTCCACTGGAAAGGAATATTTTAAATCAAAGAAATTACAGCATGTTTGGGACATAAAAGGGTTGGTTCAACACAAATGTCGTAAGAAAAATATTTCTGAAGAAGATAAAAATAAAATTATATAAGGGATTAGTAGGGTAATGTGGCTTGTTTTTTTGACATTTTTTTATAGAAATTTTTATTCTACAATAGAACTTTTTTCGCATATCATGAGGTATATTGTGGAGTGTATAAAGAAATGTTTTCGGATTTTTTTGATGACATCTGTCGGAGAAATGGCTGGGTGAATGAGATGCGTTTTTTCACCGGCGGACACGATTTCTCATGTTTGGATCATCTGAAACAATTTATTCTGAGCGTTCCGAACGTCGAGCGGTATTATTATTTTTGGGCCTTTTTCGAAACCTTCCAATAATGTAATGGGTTTCTACATGAATTCTAAGGGTATAAGGGAACAGAAAATGCAAAAAAAAAAAAAATTGAAAAAGATGACCCTCTGGCCTATTAATGTTTTTGATTTTCACATACAAATTGAGGTTAAATAAAAAAGGTTGTAAATGCAAAAATTGTAGATAAATACTTATACAAACCATATGTGGTACATGGTGACAAAAAAGTTCCCGGAAATTGTAAATAAAACGAAAAAAAATTTAATTATGCATCCATATTTATTTTGTCGTCTTCAAAGTTAACTGAACCAGAATAATACTCTTATGCCAAATATTTTTCCAGTCCAGGAAACACTTTTCGTAAGCACTTTTTCGGGTAGCCTTCAGCTTCTGCAGCGAATTTTGTTTTATTTTTTCGATCGACTGAAAACGGGTTCCACAGAGCGACAATTTCAATTTGGGCAACAAGAAAAAATCACACAGAATTCTGGTGAATACGGTTGTTGATCGATGGTATTAATTGCGTTTTTGGCTTTAAATTCAGACACAATCGTGGCTCGATGCGGGATACATTATCATCGTCTAAAATTCATGAATTCTTCTTCCATAATTCTGGTCGTTTTCGATGGATGTTGTCACGCAAACGCCTCAATACGGCCAAATAAAAGTCCTTATTGACCGTCTGTCCCGCCGAAACAAAGTCATGATCCACTAATTCACGAATATCGCAAAAGCTAACGAGCATCATCTTGTTTTTTATGTGTTTTCTTTTTTGGTTTCGGCTCGTTTTTTTCAATCCGATGATTGCTAACTTATTTGCATGTCAAACTCATAAACCCATGCCTCATCGAAGTTATTCTCCATGAATGTGGGGTCGGAATTTGCATGATCAAGAATGACCGAAAAATCCTGTTTACGCTACACTTTTTGACAAACATTCAGCTTTATCGGAACGAGGCGAGCAAGAACGCGTTTCATACCCAAAATATCCACCACAAACATTCGAACGGACTCGCAAGAGATGTCGAGCTCTCTTGTTATCTCTCTAACATTTGCCTGACGATTTTCAAGTAACATATCCTTCACTATTTTAATATTTTCATTAGAGATAGAGGCATGTCTTCTTACTTAAGAACAGTCCTACCTACTTAGCAAAATACATACATATATTTGACTAGTTTTTTCTATTTGTTTTGACTTTGACACCATTATTTATTTATTTATTTTTTGTAATAAATAAAAATCGATGTATAATGTCAAAAGTATTTCAGAAATATTTTATTTTAAACATTGTAGTGTAATATTTGAACCGTGATATGATCAAAATTCTATTCGTACTCGTGGCTTTCATAAGCCCTCACTTTGTAAGTATTATTTACTGGACAATTTCAAGAGAATATCACAAACAAAAGCTTTGCAGATTTGTAGCGGCGAGCAAAGCGGACTCGTAAACTTTTGGTATACTTGTGATTTCCAAATGGAATCCGATATGAATGACATGAGTGAGGAATGCCGTAAAATATATAGCCAAAAAGCGGGCCAGAGCGATGTCTACGAGCTGTATAAAACCGAAGCTGAAATGTTTTACAAATTCCGAAATAAATTGGTGGAATGCGAAAGCAATGGCAAAACATGTGCTTTGAGTGATGGTCAAAGTGAAATGGAAATGCCGCTGGTGAGTTCAAATACACTAACAAAGACATGTTAAAAGAGATAAAAAAAAGATGGGCGCATAAAAGTATGCTAGGAAAACATATATAACCGCGCTTAGTAAAATTGTTTAAACAATTTGGGTATCAAAACAAGCATCTTGTTTTGCTTTTATTAAAATACTAAATATTTTTCTTATATCACAGCTAATCGGCTATAATATCAACAAACGTATGCGTTTATACAAAGAAGCCGAAATAAATCAGTGTTATGTAGAGACCACCAATAATATTGACTTCATAAAATGTATTATCGAAGCTCGCAAGAAACTATTGGCCGCCTTAAATCAAAATTGTTCGAGCATGTGAGTGATATTATTTGTATATTTATGTAAAATATGACTGATAATAAATAATTTAAATAATTCTGATTTAGCTTTTGACAATGTAGTAATTAGATTCAGTGTGTCAGCGAAAAGAAAATATGTCAAATCCTAAAATTTGACTTAGCTGGACCTTTCTTAGGCTCTTATTATGTATGGCAACTGACACGTGTATAGTAGGCGTACACCACAATTGATATTATGCATAGCAACAGGCTACTGAAGAAAGCAGCTGTGTGCTAGAGGTTACAGAAAATCAAGAATTTGCTTTGAAACGGGTGATCCAAGTAGAAGTACTTTTCCAAAGCCCTTTTTTTGCAGATCACCTGTGTGTCGTGGCAAGCTGTGATCTTATTTTTGTTCAGTATTGTTTTGGATTTCATAATGGAAAGACTTACGTCTGAACAACGTTTACAAATCGTTCAACTTTATTGCGAAAATTCACATTCTGTGAAGAATGTGTTACGCGTGGTCAGCATAATCGGCCTACTGAGCGTACTATTCGCAACACCATCACCCATCTTGAGACCCAGCATTCATTATTGGATAATATTCGACCAAATAGACCACGTCCAGCACGCAGTGAAAAAAACAAAGCAGCCGTAGCTGAGAGTGTACACGAAGACCGTGGAGAGTCGAGCTTGCGCCGTTCGCAGCAACTCGGACTGTCGATGGGACGACTTGGCGCATTTTACGTCGAGATCTTAAATTGAAAGCGTACAAAATACAGCTTATGCAAAAGAACTGATATCGGTTTGCACTATGAGCTTTTGAAAATTTCCAGGAAGATCCGACGTTTTTGAATCAAATTTCTTTTCAGCGAAAAAGTTCAATCCTGGCTCAACAAGCAAAATTGCCGCACTTGGGACAAAGAGCAACCTGAAGAGATTCAAGAGCTCTCATTTCATTCAGAAAAAAACGGTTTGGTGTGGTTTGTGGCACAGTGGAATTTTCGGTCCATATTCCTTCAAAAATGATGTCGCTGGGAACCTAACCACCAATGGCGATCGTTATCGCGCCATGATAACCGACTATTTGGTGCCTGATATTGAAGCTCGTGATCTCGGCTTTAGTTTTAACAAGACGGCGCCACTTCCCACACATCGCATCAATCAATGGATTTCTTGGGAGAACATTTCGGTGAGCAGATAACTTCACGTGTTGGGCTGATCGATTGCCCACCAAGATTGTGTGATATCACACAGTTTATGTGGAGAACCCCGCTTCGATTCAGGCCTTGGAGCAAAACTTCTCGCTTGCCATTCCGCCAGTTACCAGTCGAAATGCTCGAACGGGACATTAAAAATTGAACTCAACGGATGGACCATCTTGGAAGCGGCCACGCGGCAAACATTTGAAAGCGATAAACTTCAAAAAATAAATTTCAAAGAATCTTCTTTCGAATGATAATAAACATTTCGCATTATATTTGACGTTTCTGTGCTTTTTCTTTAAAAAAGTAGGGAACGTGGATCACACTTTATAAATTTTCAATTGATATTCAGTTGTAAATTGAATACTTAGAAAGGATTAGACTAGTGTCTGAAATTGTTATGAAGTAAAAAGGGAGCAAATATTTTTTAGTTAAAAAATGCTTAAGTAGTGAATTTATATACTCAGTTACTAGTGAATAAATATAAAGTATAAAAATATTTACAATGTCACAACTCGCTTTAGCTTCGAAAAGTGGCTCTTAACTACTGAATTGAAAAAATGCATAATAATAAAAAAAATAATACTAATTATTATTATTATTATAGTAAAAGTAGCAATAAAATTAACATAACAATAATAATAACAACAACAACAACAATCTTACATCAATCGAAATTCGATCACGTCATTGCGTTACTATATTTGTCAATTTATTGCAATGTACTACACAAGAAAAGAGTATCACCTTAACTTCTCTTAAGTCTCTCTCACAATTTGAACGAACTTCGAATTATGCAGCCACAAATTTCCTAGGTAAACGAAACTATGGTATGTTGTTATTTTTCCACGGGTAAGAAATTGCAAATGCATAACACAATAACAATTTTATGTAGGAACTTTGAGGCAATTGGAACACGAGTTATTTGTGCGCCAAGGTCGAACATCGCATAAACTGATTTATTAGTGTTTGCTTTGAGAACCTTTTTCGTTAGTGTTCCCTTATTGAAATAACAAATACTACCCACTTCTGATTTTTATGATTACCTGTTCGATTGATTGTTCAGTTCTACTGACTTTTATGTTGCTTGTTGCCCGAAGGGTCGAGTGGAAGTGGTAATGAATGCTTTGTATGCGAACAAGGTGGCGCTTTGAGGATTTTGATATTGATAATTTTTTATAATATTTATGATACTTGCAATTTTTTATAATAAAATAAGTATATTGATTGCTGATGAGAAATCATATGTTGTTGTTATCGGATGAGTCTCAATAATGGGAGCAGTTAAATAAAAATATTGCCAGCCTACTTGCATTTTGAAATTATTTTGGTTTAATTTAGGTTTTCAGTTACGATACAAATAATTTTTTTTCGATACGAACCATTCAATTAAAAAAAAAATATTTTATTTTTGGCATTGCTATTTCAGATCTCAGACTTGCCATGATTCTAATAAAAAGTTATATAACTACTGCGATTATATCTTAGTATGGCTATCCAGAAGTTCCAGTTCTACAACAGTTTCCAACAAAAATGGTCTCTCTAACTAATTATTTCCCGAATGTTGGTTTCACTACTGACTTTACATACTCTCATAAAAGTAATCTAATTGATAGTACAATTTTTATATCCAGCACAGTGTATATTAAGTTCGTCGCGACGTTATTAATACCCAGACCGACGTTTTCGTTTTGACCTGAATCGATGTACTAGCCATGTTCGGCTCTTTGGGCTGGTATCGATCTGAAATTTTGCACACATCCTCCAAATCCTTTCAAGAAGCTATTAATTTCTCGAAACCTCCGCTATTGGACTATTAAAGAATATACCTGTCATAAAAAAAATCAATCAAAATCGAGATACAGATCTTCATAAGTAAACTTTATTCGGCTTGAAGGTTGTTTATATAGAAAAACGTGGCTAGAAAAAACTAGCAAAACGTTTTCTGATGGATACAAACTGTTGGTCGGTTATATTTTCAGATTTAGTTATGGATGTAGTTCCTATAAGGCAGGGTATAATAGCTTCGGTGGAGCCGAAGTTAACATTTTGTCTCGGTTGATATATTTCCAGTTCATCCGATTAGAATGTGGCAAGACTTAATGGCAAAATGTAAACCTCTAAGAAAAAACATTCAACAAGATAGCCTTAGAACAAATTCGTTCTAACGTAGAAGATTTCGAAATTTCGAAAATAGTCTAAAGTGGTTAAAGCACCACTACACATAACTTGTGTAAACGACATTAGGAATGCAAAATTGAAATGTGGCGGCAGGATACAATACTAGTCGTTTCAGTGTATATTTGCTTTGCAGCTTGAGCTAACGTTTGCAATGCCAAGATAAAGGAAAAGCTAACGTCTTTGATACAATTTACTTTGCGTTAGTGTTTCTTCTCCTCCGTCATCTTTCTCATCATGAATGTCGTTTATGTGTAAATGGCATTGACTAAGTGTGCACAGCTTTAATCAAGTTGGCATCAGCGAAAACTTGGCCACTACACAAGAGTTGATGATATTGATGAGTCAGACACTGAGTTCAGCTCCGCTAAGACAGCTTGGCCATTCAGCTTAACACATTTGCATAGTGTCACTTTCATTTAATTATGGTTTCTTGGTACGGCAAGTTCAACTGCACTCACTTAAAAGAGGGCAAATATACATAAGTATAAATGTATATGTATGTATATATGAATTACAGCTTTGAGAAATTGCTGTAGTGACAACTTGACTTAACCTACATCAAATGATTTCTTTTTTAGAATTTTAGTTTGTATTTATTAAGCTCAAGATGACAGCTTCAACTCAAGAGAGAGCAGTGAAAAGGGCTTCTTTAAATCATTTGTAGTAGCAGCACTACGAGGAAAAATAACTTATTTGGAATGTGTGACGCCACGATGTTTGTAACACCCAAAAGAAAGCATTGGAAACCCATTAAAGTATATACCATACACATAACGGGATTTTCAATGGGGACGTTACAAAAGTATACAGCAAATGACGCCATATTTTTCCTCGCTATTTTGACACATCTCTTCAATAAAGTTTGCCATTTCATTAAGGAAAGATATACGATCCAACAACGAGTCGAAATTATTAAAATTTACTGCCGAAATTCGCAGTCAGTGGCCCCAACTTTAAGAGCACTACGTCCAATTTATGGTCGTCATAACCAGCCTGTCAGATCAACAATTGAGTGTCTTGTGGAAAAATTTGAATCCACAGACACAGTACAAAAAGTTCTCGAGAATATTGCTGCCGCTAGCGTACGAATTGAGGAAGACCCAAATCTCTCATACGTCGTTCTCAAGGGTTGGGCATTATTATGACGTCGTTGTGGCGAATTTTGTGAAAAGATCTTGGCCTACATCCCTATAGGGTCAAATTGATGCTAGAACTGAAGCCGCTTGACCACAAGAATCGTCGTATATTCGTAAATTGGGCTGATCAACAATTTTCTTTAGCGATGAGGCTCATTTCTGGTTGAATGGCTTCGTCAATAAGCAAAATATGCGTTATTTGTCAGGCGAAATTGCTGACGTACTCCATTAGTCAGCATTGCATTCCGAAAAAATTACGGTTTGTGCGGTTTATGGGCCGGCGATGTCATTGAACTGTACTTCTTCCGTGATGATCAAGATCGGCACGTTACTGTGAAAGGAAATCGTTACCGCTCAATGATAACCGACCATTTTTGGCCCGAATTGGATGATATGGACTTGGACAATATGTGGTTCTAACAAGACGGCGCCACGGCCACACTGTGAATTTTACAATCGATTTATTGAAAACCAAATTTGGTGAACGTGTTATCTCTTCTCCTCGGTCATGCGATTTGACGCCGTTAGACTATTGAGGCTACGTCAAATCTATGCTCTATGCCAACAACTCAGCGATGACTGATGAACTTCGTACGAATACCGAACGTGAAATTGCAGAAGTATCGACCGATTTATGCTTGAAAACCGTCGAATATTGGGTTCAGTGTTTGAACTTCTGCAAGTATGCCAGTGGTGGCCATACAAAAGAAGAATGTACTTTCACAGGAATAAAGAGCTTCATTGATATCCCCAACCGTTTTTGTTTTATTCAAATATTTTTATTTTTAATTCTATTTTGAATGGTCTTATTAAAAAAAAACCGTTATAAATGATCAGCGTAACAAGTAGAGTCGATTTGGTCATGTCCTTCTATCCGTCCGTCTCTATATAAGCGAACTAGTTTCTCAGTTTTGAAATATCGGTTTGAACTTTTGCACACGTTTTTTACTCATCGAGAAGCTACTCATTTATCGGAACCGCCGATATCGGACAACTATAGCATATAGCTGTCAGAAACACCTAAGATCAAAATCAAGTACTTGTATGCAAAACTTTTTTATTTGACAATGTATCTTCCTGAAATTTGGCATATCTTATTACTTAAGATTTCGCTACATATCCTGAACATATTTCTAAGTTAGGACCTTTATAGCCTATAGCTCTCACTCAAACTGACTAATCCAAATCAGAATAAATATCCTAAATCTCTTTGATCTCATTAAGCGAGGGTTGTGGACCTCGCTAAAGTTAAACAAAAGGGTTATTGACTTCACCAACGGTAAGTCGCATCAGGAAGGGTTGACTTCAACAAAGGCCTCGAGAATCTCGATAAAGAGAAACAAAAGCGTATGTGATCTCACTAAACGGAAAATAAGGAAGAGTCGTTGAGCTCTTCAAAAATCCTTGAACTTACTTGTCAACTTTTATTTAAAAATATTCGAAATCGGAATACATTTATTCAAGACTCTAGCTCACGTATATAAAGCTTTAGTGCTGTGAATGACTTGGGATTGGTTTAATTACGCGAATAATCGATCCAAGAGCAACTCAAGCAAGCATTTATTGCAATGGTACTGATTTCTAAGGCAGTCGAAGCAATCGGTTTGTCTGAAAACCGTTATGCCGGAACATTTCTAGGTTCTTACATGAGTGGGGTATCATCATATATCACTCTACATACTATAGCATAAAAAGTATGAACAAATATCTGTATTAACAGAAAGGTAAACCATGAAAGCGTTATGCAGCAACGCTTGAAAAGGTCATTAAATTCGTTCTGATTTATACGTAATATGTCAGAAATTTTGTTAAAATTGCCCATTTTTCACGCGCCACATTTTTCAGTTAAAAATGTATCTTTAGTGTGCCAACTTTTGTTTCCCATTGATGCCAAAAATATAATTTTATTTTTTTAGTGGTGAATTTTTACTTGATTTTTGTGCTACTACCGGTCCCCAAGCACAACCGCGCATATTTATTAGTATGTATATCAAGTGTTACCTATTTTCATTCCCTCGAATTGAAGTATCGTACATATGTGCACTCACCTGTACAATTGCGTGTCCTCGTCCGCGTAGACGTGATACAACGGCACCTGGCTGTCCTCCACATAACTCTCGCGCACCTTGAACACAAAGAGTGTTGGAAAGCAGACAATCGGTGACACAATGAAGGAGAATATTATCGCCTCGGTGCAATGTGACAGCAGAAAGGCCGCAAAACGTCCATGTGGATGTCTGAAAAAGAGAGTAGGAAAAAGTTTGCTACAAAAATAAAAAGAACAGCGAAAGGAAGGCCGGAAGCGAGATAAAAGCAGTTTTCAAATAAAAACCATAAAACCAATTTGTAGATCGAATTTAAAGAAAAAATAATTGTATTTTTCGGAACAAAAATAGTAAGAATAACCGTAAATCGAATGAAAAGGGAGAGAATTTCAAAATTTTGTTAAAAAATTGTTTTTTATTTTGCCAGCATTGTCAAAAAGTAGGTTTTTAGGCGAACACATTTTAGTTACAACTACTTATTACTTCTATGTTGGACATACTACACAACTGATGAGTGCCTTAGCCATTAAGAATGAAAAGAATATCTAGATTTTTTTCAATATTAAAACAGTTTGTTCGAGGATAATAAAATATGTTTGAAAGAACGTCTTTACCATTTCTGAAACTATTATAATGCGACATTGTATGATGAATGAATACGAAAATATTTTTACTCCTTCCTTTGAACTTTTACCATTTTGGGTTTATGAGTTATTTAGGATGTAAATGTATGTATGTCTGCTAGATTGTTATCTTAACACGATTATCTCAAATAGTTTTGAAATATAATTGTGTATGCATGCAGGATTAAACTAATTATTCTATGGTATATGGAACAGTACGGTTAAAATTTGATCTTGAGTATCTGTCAATATTAGTTTTCGAAAAGTGGAATGCCGCAACGTCAAAAAGCATAAGAATGAATAACATTATGATATATAAGGTTGTCAAACATCTCCCTTCCGCTTTTTTGCTTTTTATTCAATGATTTTTAAAAAGTGTTACAGTGATCGGATTTAGTTCCAACATGCACTGTCTCGTTCGATAATCTGTTTCCATCTAGACGGCAACTTCATAATACCCCCTCGTGGTAGCCCCCTCCTTATTTGCGAAGAACTCGGACAGCCACTTTTCACAAGCCTCTTTTGGGTTCAACTTTACACCAATAAGGGCGTTCGCCATGGACAGGAACAGGTGGTAATCACTTGGCGCTATGTCCGAGCTCCCATAGCTTCTGACAAGTCATCAACGAATTGTCGACGAAATATGGGTTTATGAGTTAGGCATGCAAACAAGACAACAATCATCGGAATTGAAGGGAAAAAACGAGCCGAAACCAAAAAAACCACGCCAAAGCCGCTCAAAAATCTAGGCGAGTTCAATGTTTGTTTTTTTTTTTTGTTTTTGATATTCGCTTTTTCGTGTATCATGAATTTGTTCCGGAGGGACAGACAGTCAATAAGGAGTTTAATTTAGCCGTATTGATCCATTTGCGTTTGAAAATCCGTTGAAAACAGACGGAATTGTGGAAGAACAATTCATAGAATTTACTCCATGATAAAGCGCCATCGAGCCACGTGGAATGCGTTTCAGTCGATCGAAGAGATAAAACAAAAGTCGCTGAAGGAGCTGAAGGCCATTTCGAAAAGTGCTTATGAAAAGTATTTCGAGTACTGCAAAAATTGGCAAAATAAATACTGATGAATAATTAAATATTTTGCGTTCTATTTACAATTTCCGTGGACTTTTTGTCACGATATTAGTAAGTTTGCCACAAAGTTTGTAACACTCCGCCAAAGACTCTAAGTCAAGTTGGCCATGTCTGTCTGTCCTTCTGTCTGTATATACGCGAACTAGTCCCTCAGTTTTTAAGATACAAAGGAGCCAATCAAAATCAAATCCTTGCAACAAAAAATTTATCTTGAATAATATATATATGTATATACATATGTACATATATGTTTTGTCATTTCATTTCTGTATTATCCTCACGTGGCACAACAGTATTATTGGCTCATATTTCCAAGCAATTCGTACCAAGAAATCACTTACAAATATCATTATTATTGAGCGCAAATATACGTACCATTGACCTTGTAATTACGATTTTCCAGAAAATGAGAGAATGGCAATGACTACTGATATCAGATTAAATTATAATTGAACCAATCTGCATAGATTTCAGTGCTGAAAATGCAGCATGCACATTTTCGCATATTAATAGAAGGATTTTCTTTGTGGTTAATGATGGATAAATATGGACATATGCATACAAACATATGTGTTTATGTATGTAAGTGAATGTGATGTGAACAGCAATCAGAGGATCAGCGGGCGATGTCTTCAATGGAATCCTTTATGCTCAGTTTATGAGAAACGCCCACACATTACCAGCATCTGGATTACAGGCAAAATGAAGCTTACATATAGACATGTGTATATCCCATACATATATAATTTATTCATTCTATTTTGTGGGTGCTTTCATTTATTTAAGTAATTGTGTCTGGACCAGGATAATCATAAGCATACACATGCACCGGCTTTTGAATATGAAATGTGGTTTAAATAAATGTTGAACGCTTGCCAAATAAAATAAAAATTAATTGAAGTACTATAGAATGAAATTATACTTATTTAACTTTCGCTATGAAGAGGGACTGAAAATAATTAAATTTCCAAACAAATAGCCTTCGCTAGCTTGTGTGAAACTAAGAAAATTGATGTTTTTGTATATTTCGATCGGATATAGCTTAAAAAAAAACATACTAAAATTTTACATCGATATTTCAAACTAATTGAGTGTTTATTCGGAGAAACTATCAAATTATTATCAGTTGTGGGCAAAAAATAGTAAGACTTTTTAATTTAAATTTTGAACAAAAACGTATTCGTCGAAATATTTTTCCTAGGTTGGTATGACTGACAGTGTCATCTGTGTCAAATGTTTCATCAAAATAATCATTAGTGCTTAGTATACGCTTGTCTTTCTGTAGTACATAAAGTACATTCGTCGATTTGTACGATGAGTGAAATTATTCAGCAAAGATGTTCCATTAAATTTTGTGCGCGGAATAAAATTTCTGGTGCGGAACGTTCAGAATGTTGGAAAAGAACTTCGGTCATAATTTTTGTCCCGATCAAGTGTAATTTATTGGTACAAAGTGTTCAAAGACGGCTGAGAAAG
Organism: Bactrocera neohumeralis; assembly: GCF_024586455.1. Classification (NCBI taxonomy): domain Eukaryota; kingdom Metazoa; phylum Arthropoda; class Insecta; order Diptera; family Tephritidae; genus Bactrocera; species Bactrocera neohumeralis. The sequence continues at coordinate 18,626,418 of NC_065921.1, read as the reverse complement.
TGTTGACGACGAACCACGTACAGGACGTCCATCGAAATCATCTGATGATCAACACGCCAATAAAAAAATGCAATTGGTGCTTGAGAATCGACGATAACGGAAGGATAAGAGAAAACAAATTTCGAAAGATCATTTGGGCCAAAGAAAAGTGAAAGCACGATTGGTTTCAAAATAATTAGATTTTTTTAAAAAACAGCGTCGCGCTTACGTCCGTGAAACAATGTTATCCGACTACTAGGATGTCGTGAAACTTATTATTACTGGCGATGAGTCTTGAATCTATGCTTATGACCGGAAAACACATTGACATTGAAGACGAATTTGATTTTGAAGAATTAATTAAGAATTTTAAAATTATGAACAAAGCCTTACTATGTTTTGCTCGTAATAGTATACTTATTTATATTACTTCATACAATAATTTAGCAGTTTTTCGATCTGATCAAAAATCGAATTTTCGCGACGACCAAAATTATGTCAAAAATTTAACTTTTGTCAAATTTTTATTTAATCGACCGATAGGTAATTTATAGGAGAATATCTTCTAAATAGTCAATAAATTTTTTTGTTTTCATACAGAAAAGGTAAGAATCTTTGCAAGAGTGGACGACCTTTTCCAAGCGTCGTTCTATGCCGGTTTCTGTGCGCTTCTATTGTCTCTTTAGTCAGTTTCGATGGAATTTCCGGTGATTACGGATTTTGATTGACCCATATGTTGATCGTCATTTATGTTCTCACGACCACTTTGGAAACGTTGAAACGACTCGTGCACTCTGCCACCGAATAGGCCATCATCGCCATATACTTTCATCAATTGAAACGTTTCGGTAAAAGTTTTACCAAATGTAAAACAAAATTTAATGTTGGCTCTTTGTTCGAAGCTCATTTTCGCACCGATAACACAAACATACTGACACTTAAAACGCAATAACTTCACTTCCAATCAATGAAATGTCATGAAATTCTTACTGGACAATCGATAAAGATAGCAGATTCTAACGCACTGGTCGACATGTAGATGGCACTACTAGGGGGCGCTAGATTCAGTTTTTACTTTGGAACGCACTTTGTATTATACCCGATGTAAAGTCAACCGGAAGATCGAAAATGATGGCATATTGGTTCTAAGGGCACAATAGACTCTAGGTGCGGTGAAGTTCTCATCTTTTTATCTTATAAGTAAAATTATTTGTCCATTTTATAGCATCAGAAAAAGGTGTCAATATATTATTTCAAATTGATACTTTTGATACAAAGTCTGAAATCTTCACGGAAGTTCTCAAATTCTTGAATTCAATACCTTGAAAGGCATTTTTGCCATTTCTAGATATGAAGCGCCTTGAAGATGCTAGCTATGCATTGAACCTATTAGAGAACGGAGATATGCCAATTTTTCAAAATCTCTTAAACCAAATTGAATTTCCGTAAATTTTTGACTTAGCTATTATATAGCTATTTAGGACTTTTCATCAACGACATTTTGTGTGTGTGAAAATCATTCAGAACATCTCACATTCCTCAGGGTTCCCAGGAACAAAAGTGTAGGTTTTTGTTTAAGATATATTAATATGTACTCAAGTTATAGCTTGTGCGCTCCAATATATTGGACGGACAGACCAGGAAACCAATTTGTCTCATTCTGGTTTACGTATATAACATTACTATGGAGGATATATTTTTCTGAATTAGTTTTAGGTGTTATAACATTTAGATAAAAAAACATTTTACCCTCCACACAATTAACGAAACAGAAGCAATTAACTAAATAGAATATAATGAAAAAATCAGATATTTCTCAAAGAACCTGCTCATGTGTCGGAACCGCCGATAACCAATTTAGAAATAGCTGCCAGGCCAAGTGATCGACCAAAATCAAATCCTTATGCGGAAAACTTTGCTATTTGACAAGATATCTTTACGAAATTAGGCATGGATTTCTGTCAAAGGCAATGATACAAACTCCGAAGAAATTGTTAAGATCGAACTACTATAGTATATAGCTGATATGCAAAACGACCGATTGTATAGCAATCTATCTCATATGTGAAGAGCATTATAGTCTCGGTGCATCCGAAGTTAACGTTTTTTTTATATTGCTCTTTCTAAAGTACTTTAAATTTATTCGTATATGTGTTGATTTAACTACTTGTTATGGGAGGTTAACATTTGCTCGAACTCTAAAGTCAAACGGACATACCGATTATTAGAAAGTTAATGTTTTCTTTGTTATTTGTTTGGGATCATAGTGATGCCTCGTTATGACATGGTTCAATGTTCTCTTTTTGCTGAAATGCTAAATGTAAAGTGCGTGCTCTGAGTAGAAGCTAAACGTTATGCGTGCCCATAAATGATAAGTACCGCAATATTTTGGCAAAGTGTATGCTCTCTGTCGTATGAAAGCGGATATGACAAAGTAATTACAACAATGTACACAGAAATGTTCGAAAGCAAAGTTTTAAATGCATGGAAAACCTCAAGCAATTTTGCTGGTGCTGCTAGTAACTATAAACTAGATTAGAACAAAGCAAATTATGCATAGAACCCAGTTTTAACACGAACAAATGCCACAGGGGCACATGCATGACTTTGCAAAACGTCAAACACTAACTCATACACACCTGATTTAAAAAAATGTCTACAAGAACAACATCAACATGACCACACATAACGGTAAAGGTGCAAAACGGAAACAAAAACTATTTACATGGTAAGCACATGTGTGCACAAGGCAATTAATTGCCAACACACACAACACGCATGCGCACATACCTTATCGCCACGTAACGCCATATTGCCAAAGTCACCGTCAGTCCGATGGATATCGTGTGCAGGATTTGTGTGAAGTGCATGTGAAAAAGCACGAAAACCGCCCAGGCATAGCTGAAATCCTCCTCACCTGAAACCGAATACATACAAACACAAACACACGTGTGTGTACAGTTAATTATTTTGTAACAAACAAGTGATAAATGCAAATTCATAACAGTAATTATGTAGCATCAACTAAGTGCCTACAGGTAGTTATAATGAAATTGGAGACAGGTGGTCATGAGCATGAAAATGCAATAGCCACAAGGCACCCGTAAATTACCGCTTGTAAATACAAATTATTTACTTACATAGCCATATTTGTATACGGTAAATATTTAATAAAGCGTAGTTAACTGTAATTACGCATACCTGGTTTCATGTAGATGTACTGATAAGAAACGAACGGTATGTACTCGATCATCACGAACATGTCCGCTATCGCCAGCCATTTGAGGATTTTATTAATCGGTGCTTTGGCCATATCCTTTTTGGTTAGCACGATTATGTTCAGGATGTTCGCAATTGTGCCGAATATGCAGATCTGTGGATAAACAAGAAAAACATAATGTGAAATATAATATGTGCAGAACGAAAAGTTTTGAAATGACAAGTAAGGGCTGGGTTCATGGCAACCAAAATTTGTATAATAATAAATGACACTTTGACTTTCGGTATTCCAGGTGATGTTCGGTATCAGCACTTATTCTTGTCTGGAAATTAAAAAAATCAAAATTTCGAGACTTCGATTTATAATTCGATAGCTAAGATACTCCGAAATATCTTCCTAAAAGGATTTATCAAAATTGAATTATATTCAAAATTATAGCAATTTTAGCGTTGTGGTCATCAGCTGGTTTAGTGTTAACTTAAAATTTTAAACGCACTCATTTCGAAACTACTTTCCTCATTTTTGTCATTGTTTTATTTTTGAAACGACCAAGTAGAAATCTTGACGGCATAGGTCCGCTTTTTTCGGTCCAACACACGCTTCTATTATTTTGAAATTTATTTTTTTGAACTTTTGAAATATGAATAAAAAAGTCATATGTGAATTAATAGTCTGTTTTTCTATGATTCGATCCCAGTTTTCTATCTAGATCAAAAACAAACATTCTTTTCTAAAAGCGATCGCTACTAGGACAGTAGACATAAGAGCGCCTTTCTTTTCGGAGGCATCTTAAAACTTGTAAGTACACTCCGGCATATGAGAAGTGCGAGAGTTCTACAAGCTGTCTTTGTGTTATATAAAGACACTAAAGCAATCTTTCTTTACTAGCTGCTTTTCAAAAATTTCAGCACGTGAAAGCAAGAACAATGTTAGTGAGTTGAATTTCATACATGATAGTATGAGGATACTACTTTACAGTGCTATTTACAAGGTGCGTTTCAAAGTAAATAGGACTTTAAAAAAAAATAGAAAAAATGTTTTTTTCACCAAAATCAATTTATTTTATTCAAAGTAATCTTCTTTTGCTTCAATACAGCTTTTTGCACGGTCAAAAAGCATGCCGAACGAGTGTTTTAGCTCGTTGGCCGGTATGCCCGGTATGGCTGCCAGTATGCCTTTCGAGCCTTTTGAATGGCCTCTACGTCTGCATAACGCTTTCCTTTCAAATGCATTTTTCCGAAAAGGAAGAAGTCGCACAGTGCCATATCAGGTGAATACGGGAAGTATAAAGGAAGTTTTTGTCCTTTTTGACCTCAATTTAATGATATCCTTCGAATGTTGGATTCTGAGCAATTTTTCGTCGTCAGTCAATTTGTGCGGAGCAAACCGTGCACATACCTTTCGTAAGCCCAAATGTTCGGTCAAAATGCCATAAATCGATGTTTTGGAGATGTTCAATTCCATTTCCATGAATTTTAATGATGATTTCGGCTGATTTTTGATCAATTCACGCACAGTTTCGATGGAATTTCCGGTGATTACGGATTTTGATTGGCCCACATGTTGATCGTCAATTACATATGTCCTCACGACCACGTTGGAAACGTTGAAACCACTCGTGCACTCTGCTACGAGGTAGGCAATCATCGCTTGTTTCATCAATTGAAACGTTTCGGTAAGAGTTTTACCAATTTTAAAACAAAATTTAATGTCGTCTCCTTGTTCGAGGCTCATTTTCGCACCGATAACAGAAACATTCTGGCACTTAAAACGCGCTAACTTCACTTCCAATCAATGAAATGTCATGAAATTCACTCACTGGACAATCGATAAAGATGGCAGATTCCAACGCACCAGTCAGCATATAGATGACGCTACCAGGGGGCGCTAGATTCAAAAAGTCCAGTTTTCTTTGGAACGCACCTTGTAGTTTTATATCCAGAAGAAAAATAGACTATATGTGCTCCTTTGTTACAAAATACAGTTGGATCTTCCTTACTCGAATCACCATATTTCACAAAAAGCTTCGAGTTAGAGAAACTTCGAGTTATGGAAGGAAATTTGTATGAATTTTGACTTCTATTGCCAACTCAAAAATTCGAGTTACGGAGAACTTCGAGTTATAGAAGTTTGAGTTATGTACCAGACAATTCAAAGTTGATTACTATTTTTAGAAGACTGACAAATCGCGGTATAATATAAACAGTATAGTTTGCCGATGTCTAATCAAATTTGTATCGAACTAGTTCATTTAAACTGCAGGCGCAAACCAAATCGATCACAACTTTTTTCTAAGTTAGCGGAAAATTAAAGAAACAGTGCTTGAAAATCATCGTTTTGACAGAAGGAAATTAGCAGAAGATCTCAAAATCTCTTATGAATGATTATAGACTTATGTCTTGTATATGAAGCGTGTGCTAGACTCGCTCCAAAATATTTGAAAAACGATGTCGAATAAAGGTTGTAAATTAATAAATGCTCAGCTACTTTGAGAAGGCTACATTCATCACACGCATCAATACTGGTATCGAGAGGTTGGGTTTACGAGTATGACGTCGAAACTAAGCAGAATGGCACTACAAAAATAAGCCGAGACCGCAAAACTCTATCATAAATTCGCTGAAGACACCCACTTGAGTCTATACAATTGAAAAAGTGGAAAATTAGCTTTTATTGACTGAAGATGAGCCCATTTTTAAGGCGATAATTTAGATATATTATAATATAAGAAAATGTAGTTTTTTTTAGTCCGGGTCAATTTTGATCAAATAGCTAAAAATTTAATATTTGAATCAGATGATACTATACTCACATCGGAGTTAATTACAGTTTAATTTTAAGATTTTAGTAATAAATGCTAAAACAAAGGTGCTATACATACATATATTTTGTTCAAAAGGGTTTTTTATAAAAAATAACACACTATTTAATAACTTACTTCATTATATAATTAATAAAGTAGAGAGCAGAAAAACTGTGTTTACATTCATAGAAATAACCTCCAAGCGTACTTTTGGTGGTTCTTCGCCCGCTTCACCGAAAAATAAATAAATGCTGTTGATGACGTTTTCTTCCACGCCATTTATTCTCATATCTGCAGGCCAACACGAGCTCCTCATAGCAGTCATATACAAACAAACACACACATACATATGTATATGTAAGTAGTGCGTTAAATAAATAATACTCTCGTGTTTTTGCACTAGCCGGCCATTTGCTGTAATTAGCATCATTAGTGCCACTTTCCGCACTTTCCGGTGGTATTAACCTTTTTGTGGACCCACTCTTTTTATTATCACACAAAAGCGCTCACCCACCTACATGTTTATGCTTCTATATACTATACATACTTTTATATGGAAAAGTGTAATTTAACTTGAATGGCCTGCAACATCAGTGCGGCTCTTTAAATCTTCGCATTGAAATAAATATCTGCGGTGTAATTAAATAGTGTGTGCGTATGTGTTTGATATTTATGGTGCCATTAAATTAGATAAACAATATGTATACACAAAAGTTATTTGTTCATTTCGGTCATTGTGGTCGGCTTTTGTGCACTTCTCTTGCTTCATTGAACTCAATTAAAATGAAAGTAAATCTCTGAACGCCAATGACTTTTCGTCGAACATATGTATGTGCATTGTATATGGTACGAACCTCGGTGTATACTGATATATGTGAACATGTGCAGATAAGTTTCGAGTGGAACTTCTATCATCATTAAGTTTTGTGGTAAGATAACACGGATATTGGTGACATACAATGGGACTTTTTCTATTATCTTACATAATTTATTATTTTTCCATATTATTTTGAGTTCACTTTTTTGGACTTTGTTAATAATCATCCCTATAAATAGGTAAAGTACTATGCAACTCCTTACGACCTCATTGAACTAATAAAATACTTTCAGAAATAAAAAAGCTTCCACACAAGAACTTGATTTGGATCGGTCAGTTTGATTGACAGCTATATAGTGGTCTGCGTATGGGCGGTGTGCAGGTTCTTAGTGAGAAAGGACTTGTTCGAAATTTCACAACGATATCCCTAGAACTGTGTCAATAGTTCCCGTATATGCAGACACACTGACAGACATGGCTAGATTGATAAGATTTTCTTAAGAGCTTCTTCAAAATCAAATCTAGTTTTTCCTCTCTTCTTTTTTACTGGCTTAGACAACGCTTACGAGGTTATAGTCGAGTTAACAACAGCGCGCCAATCGTTTCTTATTTCGCGCCAATTCGAGATACCAAGTGCAACCAGGTCTTTCTCCACCTGATATCTCCAACGGAGTGGAGGTCTTCCTCTGCTTCCACCGGCGGGTACTGAATCCAAAACCTTCACATCTGGAGTATTCTCTTGATTCGTTGAATTATGTCAATGCCGCCGTACATCTCGTTCAGCTCATCGTTCCATCCACTGCGGTACTCGCCTTTGCTAATGCCAAAGGACCATAATTTTTCTGCAAAACTTATCTCTTGGAAATTCTTAAGGCCGACTCATCAGATATTGTTATTGTTCATGCCTGGTCGTTCCCAATCCTGACGGAGATTTTGGTATTGCTCAACGTTAGTTTACACAGCTGTATTAGTTTTCCGGAGATATCGAAATTAGACATCGCGGCATGAAGGCAACTCCTTTTCATGCTATCAAATGCAGCTTTAAAATCGACGAAGAGGTGGTGCGTTGAATGTAGATTTTCCAGGCCTAAAACCACACTGAAAATATCCAATCAGTTTGTTGATCGAAGGCTTCAGTCTTTTCCACACTAAGCTCAATAAGACCTTTTGTGCGATATTAAAAAGGTTTATCCCACGGTATTTGGCGCGGATTGGGGGTGCACTTTTGTGGATTGGGCAGAGCACACTTAGGTTCCAGTCATCGGGCATGCTTTCTTTGACGCTGTATTTGAATAGCTCGGCCGGTAATCTATCGGCTCCTGTCCTTTGGTTGTTCTTCAAGCGGGTAATTTCTATTCGAACCTCATCATAGTCGGGTAATGGAACATCTATTCCATCCTCATCGATTGGGAAACCGGACTTCTCATCTCCAGATGTTACCTAGAAGAGTATGCTCCGATCTTGAAATCGTCCATTAATAGCTGCATTCTTTTGTAAAATTTTCGATTTTTCGTAGAAATTTCGAACATTGCCAGGTAGGCTGTCTGCTTTCTCTCCTATTCTTTCGACCTTTACAAAAACCAACGGTTTTGCTTGCAGTTGTAAGTAAGGAGCTTGAAGTGAAATCCCACAGTTTCCTTATACCGAGTTGCTGATGAGTAGAAAAGCATTTCACTGTCGATTGTGATAGTAGCTTCTCAACCTGAACCTTTTACAAAGAACAAACGATCACGTACCTGGAGATCCAAATTCATCAAAGACATCATTACAGATGATGAAATGTGGGTTTATGAATAAGACGTCGAAACTGCGCAACAATCTAGCGCATAGTGCTACAAAAATGAAGCGAACCAAAATTCGTTGAAGGCACTGAAGGTCAGCCTAGTTCAGGCTTATACACTTATACACATGTTGTATAAAAAATTGGATTAAGCATTGGCATGCTTGTATTGACTCCGGTGCCTATTTTTTAAAGAGGCAATAAAAATTTATATTAAAATGAGTGAAAATATCAGTCCGGGTCAAATTTGTTCAGATGATGAACTCAGATATCGCCTCCATTTCTTGAAAATCCAATGCATTTCCTATCAAACGCTCTTAAAAAAATATATTGTAGGCTATTTTTCTTCATTTCGATACATATACATACATACATATGTACATACATACATACATACATATCAAAGTTTAATATTAGAATTTATTTATTTTAAATTTATAAAATTACACTTTTTTAATTGCCGCTGACTCTCGGCATACAAGTAATAAGCCCCCGAACATACATAACTACTCTTGTCTATTTGATTATTTTTGTCGAAAATCTTGTCCATTAAATTGGTATATTTAAAGCTGGATGCAGTTGCATTACACCTTAAATTTCCTGTATGCCTCATTTCACTAATTAAATTTCAGCCAGCAATGTAATTTTTAACAATTTCCTCGCCTAAAAATGAACATTTCGGAAGGGAAAAAACATTTATGAAGCACGAAGACATGATAAACTGCCACCAACGCTCATTAAATGACAGCTACTAATCTCAACTTTTAAGGCAAGCGTATTAATGCTGCTCGCACAAACAGCCGTTAGCTGTGAGGCGGTAAGTCACAGCAGTGCATGCGTTGTAACAAAGTTTCAAGGATTTATGGCGAGTCCACACCACAACAAAGCAGTGAATTAAAGAAGACCGTTGGAGCAACAATGGCACGCACAATGCTGGACTTTCGCATGGCAGCAGCGACACTTACATATTCACATACATACAAACAAACACACATACATACATACTTATGTGTGAGCACACAGTGTCTACAGAACCGTCAGCAGTCATTTCATGGGCAATGCGGTCATTGTTATTGCAACATTAGTATTGCCAACATTTGCATACACAAACAAATGTAATGAAGACTCATCGTTGGCAAATGCTTTCGAGTGTCGGCTGGTGTGAGCGTTTAAATTGAGTGAGCGTATATTTTTCGCTTATTTGTTTGTTTATTATTTTTGCTGACGTGTGTACATATTACAGCCACCATCGCGGTCTGAAAGTTCAACATTTACTAACGCCCACACCTACACCAACAGCAACAACAACAACAATAATAAGTACAAGATTTTCGCCAATGCGAACATTTTATTTGCGCAATTATAGCGCTTTATGGCGCGTGTGTTTGTATTTTGGCTTTTACTACCAGCCATTGGCCTTTTGGTTTCGCACCATACCCCATCCCGTTGCCATTTGACGTTGTTTATTTTTGTACACTATTCATTCAGACGTTATTCATCTTCGTCTATGCGTGGTCGCTGCCCTTCGCATTGTGGCGCTTCTGTATGGAAGGTGCGCATTTCGGGTGTTAAGACACCCTAGCACCAGTAAGCTACCACGCACCTGCTAAGGACTTTATGCTGCCAAATGAGATGCAACGTGAACAGTAGCGGTACAACACAGCGTGTCGTGGGCATACAAGTATTTACAAACACTTCTCAGCGTCTGCGGCTAATGGAGATTTTACCGAGAAACATCGCATGACTTTGTAAGAAAGCCATTAGCATTTAAGACACTCATACCCATTATACCTTTGTAATACATGAGTGAGCGCTTCGAGTTTTGGCGTTCTTTGTTCATTTTTTAAGTCAAAATATGCATGACTCCTAAATTCATTAGCATTTAAAGCTTTGGCAGCATTTAAATTTTTTGCCTCGTGTCCTTCAACTAAATATGCAGAAATTTAATTGAATAAAATACTCGCAAGTTGTAATATATATGGTATACGTAAGTAAATATGTATGTATTTAAGTATTAGAGAGGTCTAAGGATCATAGCAAGTAGTAGTAGATGGATTTTAAAAATTATCTTTATATTAATTTAAAGACTTTCAGAAATTTCAGTGTATTTTTTAGAGAGTAGAAAAATATAAATATATATAAAAATATAAATATATCTAAAAAATATAGTAGACCTATAACTACAAGTATATTCGTAGGGTATGCCAGAAGATGGTGAACTTGAGTATTATTCCCTTCTGTGCGGAATTCTTCTATTTAATATGAAGAAAAATTCCTCCGAAAGTCAGCGTATTTTTCTGAAAGTTTATGGTGAACATGATATATGTAGTTGAGCGCATGTGCCAAAAGTTGTTTGCAGAATTTAAAAGTGGTGATTCTTGCTTGGAAGACGAGGAAGGCCTTGGGCAGTTTGAAGATGAGGAATTTGAAGCATAGCTTGATGATGATTTTTGTCAAATACAAGAAGAGCACGCAGCATCTTTGGGAGTCACTCAAATAGCCATTTCAAAATATTTTAAGCTACTGGATACATTCAAAAGCGAGGAAATTGTGGGGACGTATGAATTGAAGCCAAGATACGTTGAAAATCAAATTTTGCATTACAGAAATGTTGTTTGAACGCTTAAAGAAAAAATCGTTTCTGCATGGGATTGTGGCAGGTGATGTGAAATGGATCCAATACGACAACCCTGAACTCAAAAAATCATGTTAAAAAACTGCCCAACCAGCCAAATCAACGGCAAAGTCAAACATCCATGGCGCCAAGATAATATTTGGTGGGGTTTTCAATAAGAGTGCTACAAAAGTTTCAATTTCTTTTGCATGGCCACCACAAGCCGATCCGATTCTCAAGCATGCATCGGCCGATACTGCTGCAATTTCACGTTCGATATTCCTACGAAGTTCATCAATCGTCACTGGCTTGTTGGCATATAGTAAACCATAGACTTGACGTAGCCCCACAGGAAATAGTCTAATTCATGCATTAGCGGCAGCACTTCCTCGTCCCACTGGCATGGGAACATTTTGTACTGTGTTCAGACAGAACGATTATGAACGTAGCGCTCTTAAAGCTGAGGCTACTGGCTCCGAATTTCGGTAGTAAATTTTTATAATTTCGACTCGTTGTTGGATCGTATATCTTTCCATCATTAAATGGCAAACCTTACTGAAGAGATGTGTCAAAACAGCGGGAAAAAGTATCGCGTCGTTTGGTGTTTCTATCGAACCACACTTCTGTAATATGCGACTAGACACGAGGAAATTTTTTACTATTTTTATTATTGCAAGAAATGTAATTTCGTGTAACACATTAACGGTAAAATTTCAACCGAATCGGATTGGTTTGGTTTTGACCGCGCGTGGAATTCAGAAACAATCGAAAAAGAAGAATAACGGTGAACGGCCGTCAAAAATTGATTTAATGAATTTCAATGTGGTCACATTTGATTTTTAATAAACATCGCCCAGCTGCCATTAACGGAACTGCCACTGAGTATACGGAGCAAATGTCGATGATCTTGTATTGTTAGACCGTCAATGGAAGAATAATCATCTCAAATGACTGATGTAAGAATGCTTTTGGTGTCGCATTTTTTCACCTCTAACAACAAGTGCAACCGCGAGACCATTTTACAGTTTGGCACTCCTTTATCAAAAGGCGAAAGAGTGTCTGCATCATTTCGTGATTTATGACAAAACAGGAATCCAGTGTTAAACACTAGATACTAAGAAACCGTCGTAACAGTGGACTTCTTTTGATGAATCTACTCCAAACAAGCAAGGAAGGAATAAGTTCGGGTGCAACCGAGCATGTTATATTCTTGCAACTTTCAGGAATCAAAGCAAGGGAAATACCTTAAGATGTAAAACGTCAACCTGAGGATCGAAATCCAAGCAATTTTATATACATATAAATACTATATATAACTCATATGCTGACAGACACATAAGGTTTGATATAAACACGAAAACCATTATATGTATGTATATGGAAGTTGGGGCAGTATCGACCAAATTTTATCTATTTTTTCCAATACCACAAACTGTTAACATGTCACATACTAAATAACTAATCATATAGAGTAAAGTCAGTCGGATGTTCGAAAATCCTGATATTAGTTATATGGGGGGTAAGTCAAGTTTTCACTCAAATTTATTTATTTTTGGCACAAAGATACACAACTATGAGTAAAACACGCTTGCTAATTTTCATTGAGATAACTCACATATTGGTGATATATGCGGTACAAAGTCACACGGAAGTTCCATTATCTTTATATTAGATATATGGGGACTAAGGGAAGTATTGGTCCGATTCAACCCGTTTTTGACATACAGACATACCATTGCCAGAGAAGTGCTATCCCGGAATTTCAATTACATATCTCAGACATTGACCGATATTTTCTAACAAAAGTCAACTATAGGTACCGGGGTCTAAATATTCGTTAATATATTAATTGCTTCTCGATTTGCGTACTGGAAACTGAACGAATCAAATATGCCAAATATGAGTTTTATATCTTAATTAGGTGCTTAATTATGGCACTTTATAGGTTAATACGATTATACAGGTTAATGACGATTTGTGGGCGTGGCAGTGGTCCGATTACGCTCATCTACGAACTCGAACTTTTTTTTGTACTAAGAAACCTGCATACCATGAGGTATCATCGAGATATCTCGATTTTTACTCAAGTTACAGCTTGCACGGACGGACGGACAGACAGACAGTCAACCGGATTTCAACTTTTCTCGTCACCCTGATAATATAATCCTATATTATATATATATACTTATATATCTCTCGATTAGTTTTAGGCGATACGTACAACCGTTAGGTGAACAAAACTATAATACTCTGTAGCAACTGGTTGCAAGAGTATAAAAAGTTGTAGTTTGTTCTATCATCAGCCAGAAATATGATGACGAGCGATTTCTGGGATTCACATGGTGCTATCAACATCGACTTCTTGAATAAATAAAAGATATTACATGCCACTATTGTGTTGAATTAAAGGACCTTTTCGAGCTGAATTGCAGAAAAATGGTTCGGGTTGGCGAAGATAAAACTACTCTTCTATCATGACAACGCATCGGCTCACTGTTCAGCTATCGCCATGATCAAAATGCTAAAAGTAGGCTACAAAATGTTGTCCATTCATTCTCTTCTCCCTCTTTGGCCCCATAATCAAAAAAAAAAAATTTAAATTTTAGTCGAATGCAGAGTATATCGCCAACACGATGGGCTACTTTGCAGACCTCCAGTAAAGAGTTAAAAAAGTAGGGTATGTATTATCTAGCTGAAAGGGACTTGTTAAGACATAAATAGCTATTTTTCTAAAATTTTCGATTTTCCTTTGTAGACTAAGCCACTATAATCACATGTGCTTGAACTGCTTTTCCCCATGTTGTTTAAAGTTTTGGAAAAAAGTTAATTTAGTTGATTTTTCGGCGGTCAGAAGTGATGTTATTTTAAAAATTTTTCAATTATTACTAGTTTTTAAACTAGTTCGAATTATTCATGAACCTAATTTAAATTTAAAAAATTAAACTAGCAAATTGCCATTAAGCTAAATTAATCTGCTAAAATGTAGGGCACGGTCCTCAAGGCACATGTGTCTTATTTGACATTGCGAAGAGATATTGCAACACTTATTTACAAAGCTGCTTCACTTAGCTAAATGCTCGCCCTATATATCCACACACACAACCATATTAGATGCTCAGATTAAATATAGCCGAGAGTTAATTGAAGCTGTCACTTGTCAAGCTAAACAAAATTTAAAATTGTGATGGAATAAAAAAAGCAACTTTCATTAAAATGGTGACGCCAAAACAGTTTACAAAATGAGAAAAGACAAAAAAGTGACGTGAGCACCCTGCTGCCTCTGCCTTTCAAAATTGAGACACCCTAAAACTTTTGGCTTACATCACGTGTGTATAAGCGTGTATATAAAATGAAATCTGTAAGCTTGAACTATATGAGAAATACATTGTATATTACATATATACATATACACATACAGACATCAAGTTGTGGATTAGTATGTCGTAGGACTTACCATCAAAGCCACATATCCATGCACGCCATTGTAGGTGCGCAGCATCTGATATAATTCACCAGTGCAATAGTCATGGCATTTAGGTAGAGTCGTCTCCTGCGTGTGATTGGGATTCTTGTACTTCTCCACTAGTTTCATGAAATCTCGAAACTCATCGTCGGTTACCAGTTTCTCCCAATTAGAGAGATTCACATTGGGCAACAGGTCGGATGACAGCATCGCGTGTGCTGCCGCACTCAATAAAGCGGTATTCGATGTCATCTTGTTGCTTTCGTTTTGTTTTGCCGCCGGTTATATGAGTGGAAGAGCGGAGGCGTCCTTGTTGAATTAAGGAGGAGGAATTAACTTTTCCGTTGCGTGGGTGAAAAGTGCAAAAATGTGTTCGGCGAACTGGAAAAAGCGAAACAAATACTTCGGTTAGAATTTGTAATTTCTTGCGGCTTAGATTTGGGGTTAGATTTAAAATTTATGTGACATATACATACATATAACACAATAAGAGTAATTTGTAAGATAAGTGCATGACTTTTAAAAATATACCCTACGGAATTTTAAAATATTTTTTCTTATATTAATTTCAGCACTGATTTTATAAGTTTGATCGCAGTATTTGAGTTGTACTCAAGTGATTACTACTACATGGGCCAAGGTAGATGTAAAACCAGCAAAATCAGCATATCCAATCTTCTGTGATATTATAGGCATATTCGAAATCATCACATTATTGTATTTTTGGAAATTTTTTCCGGATTTCTTAAGTGATCTTCAACTGAACTCAATTTTCACTATACTAAAGATCTAGGAGTTCATATCTTTGGTTAATCGAATTTACAAAGCTGCGTGTAACTATGTCAGTCAACACTTATGCGAATGATATCACAAAGGATCGGTTCTGAAGTGGGATCCTCATCGCTGCGGAGTTCAACCCAGAAATCTAATTAAGTTAGTTGATCCTAAATCGATGAATCACACTTGGACAGTTATTCGTTCTTTGTGTTACGCATAAACTCCTTAAAGTGGATCACCAGATACTTATAGATCGACGAAGTGTTTTGTGTTTACCACAAATTTATTAAGACGGTTAATATCAATCGCAACAACTTCGCTAGGCGCGGCAATGGTGTGTCTACGGAGATACTATTTCAGTCTCAGTCTGACAAAAGCCGGGCAATATAAAAGAAAGTGAAAAGATGATTTCACCTAGCCTTCCTCTACACAGGTTTCATAAAAACCCTCCGATAGAATATTTTGCCGCACTGCGTGTGAACCTACTGAACAGTGTTCCGGCAGAACATCTATAATTGTGGCAATATTGACTTTGCTAAGAACCAATAGTTTGGAGGGCCCTTTACTTTTCGGATCAGAGAATCTTACCATCGCACAAGTTCTGGTTTTTGACCACTACTTGCTGAGCTCACTGGAGTTCCAAAGGTACAACGCTAGAACACAAGAAGACAACGTAAAACCTGCTCGCTTTCAAAAGGATGAAATTGAGGAAAGGGTATCCTCCTTAGCAAGCTCATCGGATTTGGAGTTTCCGGTGATTCGGCTGAGGCCGTGCTCGCACACAAGTCTAATATGGAAGTAGCTTGAAGTTATTACTAATGAGATCATTCACTCCTTAATTAACTTTGAGTGCAAAGTCAGCGAGCTTAAAGTTAGTATATCCGCTCGGCTATTGGAGTGAATGCACAGCTCGCTGAGGGAAGCTGCACTTCGGAGCAGTATATCTACTGCTGCCTTGATGTCAGCCACCTCTTCTTAAAAGACGGTACAGTATCTGAAGCCTGAATTGGAGCTGATGGAGGGCTCCCGGTAGAAGACACCACTCTGCCTTGCTCTTAACTTCGATTCATCCACGAAACAGGTCAATTCTGACTTCGCCCACTCCGCAAATAGATCGAAAATCGAAGTAGTGAAAAATTTTAGTGTGTCACTGCCCGAGACGCCTCACATATACAGGTTCTCTAAGTCTAATAGCAATAGTCCTCGCCTAAGGATATTGGTTGATGTTTTAACTGTTTTTAGGAAAAGTAGTTAAAGTTAAGAAGAAGGAGTGGTCGTAGTTTAACTTTGTCATTCTGATCAGTTTCATCAGGAACCCAACATATATTTCGATAATTTTTGGATATGGGCTAAAGTACAAGGTGCGTTCCAAAGTAAACAGGACTTTAAAAAAAAACATAAAAAAATGGTTTTTTTTTTGGCAAAATAAAAGTTTTTTATTCAAAATAGTCTCCTTCCGCTTCAATACAGTTCATTGCACGGTCCAAAAGCATGCCGAACGGGTGTTTTAGCTCGTATGCCAGTATGCCGGTGCAAGTCTTTTGAATGACCTCTACGTCATTTCCTTTCGTGGGCAAATGCATTTTTCCGAAAAGGAAGAAGTCGCACAGTGCCATATCAGGTGAATATGGGAAGTATAAAGGAAGTTTTTGTCCTTTTTGACCTCCTTAATGATATTCGAATGTTGGATTCTAGCAATTTTTGGTCGTCAGTCAATTTGTGCGGAACAAACCGTGCACACACCTTTCGTAAGCCAAAATGTTCGGTCAAAATGCCATAAATCGATGTTTTGGAGATGTTCAATTCCATTTCCATGAATTTCAATGATGATTTCGGCTGATTTTTGATGAATTCACGCACAGTTTCAATGGAATTTCCGGTGATTACGGATTTTGATTGGCTCACATGTTGATCGTCATTTATGTTCTCTCGCCCACTTTGAAAACATTGAAAGCACTCGTGCAATCTGCTACGGGATAGGCAATCATCGCCATAAACTTGTTTCATGAATTTAAACGTTTCGGTAAAAGTTTTACCAATTTTAAAACAAAATTTAATGTCGGCTCTTTGCACATTTTCACCGATAACACAAACATACTGACACTTAAAACGCAATAACTGCACTTCCAATCTATGAAATGTCATGAAATTCTCACTGAACAATCGATAAAAATAGCAAATTTTAACGCACTAGTCGACATATAGATGGCGCCACCAGGGGGCGCTACATTCCTGTTTACTTTGGAACACATCTTGTATTATACTGTTGGGATGGAAGTGCTCTCGTTTCCTTAGATATTTGGTCCGGTACCAGAAAAAAAAACAATTCATTCAATAAAATGGAAATCACTTTTGTCGCTATCTCGACAGATAAGTAATATTTATATTATCGTCTTTTCTAAATACTTTTGCCTCTTTAATTTGCTCAACTTTAAATGTGAGAATTTGCAAAAATTTCTTACGGTAACTAGTAGACTATATTCGCTTTATTAATTTTATTCATTTTAATTATACTGAAATATAAAACACACTGTTCTCATAATTTTTGTAATAATTCTTAAAAGACATTTCGATTAATTTTGCGTAAAAAAAAACATAAAAAATAGAAACAGAGCTAGCAGCGAATAAATATGTTTATACAATCATTTGTCGCTCGCCATTAAAATCTCAATTAATTTTCCGTCAACATTGCGTGCATTAATTGCGGCAATTAAAGTCGCAAGATTGGAAAATTTATGGTGCTAATTTAAGCGGCCGTCGGCTGGGCGTGAGCATAACCTGTTGACCTGGAATCAATACGATTGCAGCAGCACATAATTGCCAGACATAATTGCTGCATCTACTGGGAATGTTACATAGCACTTTTATAGTAAAAACTTTAACAATTATATTTAATTACATATCTTATATATTATTATTATATATAAATTAAAGTTAATTTGGTTATGTGCTGGCTGGTTTTGAATGTGCTGTTTTTCTATTTTTTGAGTGAAGGAATTTTTGTCAACGAATACTACTTATATTATTAGTTTATTATATGTTCGAGGTAAATATTAGTTTATTGCATTAGGGTCCAATTACTAACATAGCTATTATAACTCGGCGTATATTGAGTTTGAACTGGTCAGTCATTGCTGAGTTATCAGTAGAGTTTACTGGCTTGTTGAACCCAAACAAATAAATATTAAAGTTGAGACTGCTGACTCCGAATTTCGTTGTTGGATCGTTTATCTTTTCGAGATGAAATTGCAAGTCTTACTGAAGAGAAATGTCAAAAGAGCGGTAAAAATTATGGCGTCGTTCCCTGTCCCTATCGGTCCTTATTGAAAGCCCCGTTAGTAGCGTAAAGGAGTCAAATTATAGTATCTAAGTGGCAGACATGATTCGGATATCTTAGACTCAGAATCAAATTTAACCCGAACTGGTCTATATAAACTGCGCGCACAAACCGAATCGCTAAAAATGTTTTCTCTAGATTGGTATAACCTTTTTATGTTCGTATGAGGCTTCATCTTAATATGTCAATTAATGTGTGTGTTTGGCCGCTAAGAGAATTAGATTAAGGCACAAAGCCTACAGAGAAGGTGGTGAAATCATCGAAGACGTGCCTCATGCGAGTCGTCCATCCACCTCTTGAAAATCGTCGAGCTGGTATCATAGAGATAACAGACGATCTCGACATATCTTGTGGACCGACTCCAGACTTTTTGGTTAATATTTTAGGTATAAAGCAAAAGAACTGAATGTAATCGGCTCTCAAAACTTGAAACGCGTTTTTCTCAAAA
The DNA here is from genome assembly GCF_024586455.1 of Bactrocera neohumeralis. NCBI lineage: Eukaryota > Metazoa > Arthropoda > Insecta > Diptera > Tephritidae > Bactrocera > Bactrocera neohumeralis. Next base: position 18,607,180 of record NC_065921.1, on the reverse strand, counting down.
CGTTGTTTTCAGAGTCGGTGAAAAAAACTTACCAAAACGGTTAGACTGGTTGCCTTAAAATTTTCACACGACTTATATTCGGCGGGTGAGGATCATTAATAAGAGCTTTGATAAAATTTTCAATTTTTTATGTCCCTTCGAAGCGTAATTTTTTTGCACAAAACACGACTTTTTTAGAAATAAGCTATTTTGCTAAAAATCAAAATGTTTATTAGTCCTTCTATTATTTATGATTATGATAATACCTATTTTGTTGGTTTATGATTTCAAATAATTTGAAGCAGAAATATCTTCCTTTCCGGCAAATATATTTTTAGAAAGTTCTCCTGAAGATCGAACACAGGATCAAGGGAATTTAAATTTTTGAAAATGAATTGCCGATTAAAAAGTTAATTCAATTCTGTAAATGCACATTTTTATACGGCGAACAGAAGGGTGGCTAAAAAACGAATGTTGTATCGCTTCATGCTCCGAAAAATTGATTGGTAAACAGCTCTAAGCAAGGCTCTTAATTGTGATAGGAATGTCCTCCGCCTGCCGGTTTTCTATTTTTTTCTTATTATCAAATAGAAAAATTCAGATCTCGCCTCCAACTACTAGAAAACATATTTCGTTTTATGGATCGTGCATAAAATTTCTCTCTAACGGTTTTTTCGTAAACCTAAAGATATAGCGATAGAAGTTAGACTATTTTAAGGCTGACTGTCTCTCTGTCCGTTCGTGCAAGCTGTAACTTGATATCCCGATAAAACTTGGTACGCGCGTTCCTTGAAAGAAAAAATTGTGAATTCGTAGATGGGCCACTTTCACGCCCACAAAAGATCATTAAAGGAAAACATACAAAGTGTCTTCACTAAGCAATAAATTAAGATATAAAACTCGCAAATACTATAAGAAATACGGACAGTGTGAAAACGAATGAAATCGGATGGTAACACCGCTCACTCCCATATAATGGTACTGTCAAAAACTTCTAAAAGAGCAATAAATCAATAACCAAATATGCCAGAGATATTTTACCCCCGAAATGGTATGAGAGAGATTTAATGGAGTCGGTGTCAAAATTGGACGATAGACATGGCAGCGCCCACTTGTAGGCGAATCCGCATATCTCGTGATCTGTCGATCCAATCGATTTCGAGCAAAGTCGGTCATAACATCCTACTAACAGTCCTACATCACAGAGAATCTTTTCCTGATAATATTATCACTGTGCATCAAAAATGCTTTGAATCTGGTCAATACTTCCCTTAGCCGCCCATACCTATATACATATATGTTTATACCGCATATATCGGCCAATATGAGTTATATTAATAAAACTGAAAGAGCGTGTTTTTCTTGTAACGGTGCATATCTGCGCTTAGAATGATTAAAATCAGGTGAAAACTCTGCCTAGTCCCCACATAACCTACAAACCTTATATACCCGAAGGTACTTCTCTGGCTTTAATCCTGGCAAATTGCAAGAGTATGAAGTGTTCGGTTTTACCCGAACTTTGTCTTTTATTACTTGTTTTTGCTTGTATTTATTTAGTAGAGCCTTGAAATTAAATGTGAATGAATTTTATGAATTTAATAATTTCTGCATTTGTTGCCTTACTACGCAAAACCAAACTAATTTAAGTCGCCAGACATAAATAGTAGAAGCAAAGCATAAATTCAAGAAGAAAGCAGTAAACTTGAAGAAAAGCCAAATAATTCTTATAAGTGTATGTAACTAACTAGCCCTGAGCTCTAGACTCAGCCAGTCAGCTAAACGAATCTCAGGAGACACAATTAGTGCATGACGCCAAGATTGTTGTTATTATTGTTTGTGTTGTTAATTTTTTTTTATTTTATTTGTTATTGTTTTTGTTGCTGTTGGTTACTATTACCTGCCAGCTGTCAGATAGTAACTTTATTAATAAGCATTAACACATGACTTGGCTATTCTCAATGAATTGAAGTGTTATGGCGCCGATGGAGGCGTAATAGAGGGGTTCATGGGTGTTGTGTTGTTGGCAAAATCACGGCACGTGCTGGTGCTCACACCAGCAAATGCATAACATAGTATTATATATTTGTTGTATGTACGAATGTTTTGTATTTTTTTCTCTTCTTCTTTTTGTTGCTATATTCGTTTTCATAAGCAAATCTAGTCATTCGCTCTTTAATATATACATATATTATATATTTATGATATATGTATGAATATATCTTCTATTGGTGTACCAGACAGTCCTCGAGCGATGTTATCGCTATCAATTTTGTGTTGCGTGCACACGAATGAGTAAAATTGATTGCAACAACTTTTGCTGCACAAATGTGGCAAAAAAAATAAGTAAAAATATTTTCTCATGTTCAGTTTTTGTACTGAGATTACGGGCAACACAGTAGAACAACAAAAACAAGCAATTGCTGCATTCGATGTTGAAAGATGCCCCTCGTTGATGTTGAACTACATAATAGATATGAAAAAAAGTGTTTTTTTTTTGCAAAAATATTCAAATGGATGCAAATATTTTGGAAACAGACAGCCATGATCGATCAATGTCGAATTGCTGTGAATGGAGGTGTTGCTGCTGCCATAGCTTGTTTTTGGATAGTGTGTTTCTCTGTAAAAAAGCTTATTGCATTTAAATGGCTGTCAGTGCGCAGGTGTGTTGACAGCTGTGGGCTTGTGTGCTGAACAGACACGACAAGATGCAAAACTACATATCGTCACCGAAAATGCAAAACCACGTATCATCAAAAAAAAAAATTAAAATCGTTGTCAGATATAATAACCAATATATAACCAATTTTATAACATATATGTGAGTGTATGCTAACCAATATATAACCATATTATAACCAAAACTAAAATTTTGGTATGATAACCAATATATAACCATTTTATAACGTGTATGTGAGTATATGATAACCAATATATAACCAATTATAGCCAAAACTCAAATTTTAGTAGGATAACCAATATATAACCATTTTATAACGTGTATGTATGAGTGTATGCTAACCAATATATAACCAAAACTCAAATTTTGTTTCAGTATTAATTTTCTTCGCCTGTAAACTTATGAAAAGTGATGTTAGGTTATTTTGCAGTGTAAGTGACGATATATTGACTAAAATATTTTTTGTTTAATTTATTATATTTTTCTCTGTTTTTTCTGAATTAAATTTTTATTAAAATTTCCACTTAATTTTTCCAATTTCAAAGTCGCCTGCAGCGACTTTGCACCGAAATAAACACTTATCAGCCTTGTTAATCGAAAAAATATTACCGTTTTTATTAGCAGCAATTTGTTGCCACAAAGACATAAATGCAAACATGCACGCACCGTGACAGAAGTGTCAAAAATGTTTTGTTAATTGACTAGGTGGTGGCTTTTCAGCGTCGCTCGCTGGTGTGTCACTTTTGACGCGTTTTGCATATTTCTGCAACTTTTCATATTTCGCCCGCTCGGTTTCTCGGCTCTCATTAAGCGTACGAAACGCATGCAAATCCATTTGTGGCAAGCTTATGACAGCTATGTGTTCTCAATGTATCACAATTGGTCCAATTGTGTGATATCAGCGTTTTTGAATGGCAAATCGCGTAAGCATTGCATTCATATTTTAAGCATTTCGATTTGCCAATGTCACAATGCAGACAAGTAAAAATGTTAAAAATTTGAATACAAATGTGTCAACATTCACTCAACCCAATAAGTGGCAATTCATTTGCTTATGACTTGCGAGGGTCATTTGTGGACCGCACAGTGTCGTGTTGGTGACTAAAAGTGGTTCAATATTAAAGGTTACGAAACAAAATTTTCAGGAATAAATTTTTTTTTTTTCAATTATGTCAAATTTCAAAAAAAAACTTTATAAAAAAATTTTAAGAGCAGCGGAAGAATTGATATAAGTTTTAATCAATTGTGGACATTACCTAGCAGTATACTAAGCGTTGATCTGGAAAAATGTTTACTTTGAGGTGCATATCTAGTGTGTTAGCCTAAAATATGATCTATCAATTTTTTATTTTAAATAAAATTATATGAAATCTCAAATGGTCCTAGAACAGCCGTCCTCTACTGAAGTGGTGATGATCTTCGGGGATGAAAGCATGCATTCAATGACCTACCGCCGAATCAAATTTTTGGTGATAATTATTCAAAGAGGGTTCAGAATGCGTTGATGACGAACCACGTCCTGGTCGGCCATCAACATCAACTGATGATCAACACACGTCTATAAAATAAAGAAATTGGTGCTTGAGAATTATGATTCTCAAGGCAGAGATCTTACTGCCATCGTTAGAATATCGTAAGGTTCAGTGAAAACCATTTTGAAAGATCATTTGGGCCTAAGAAAACTGAAAGCATGATTGGTTCCAAAATAACTAGATTTTTTCGAAAAACAGCGTCGCGTTAACTCTGTGAAACAATGCTTTCCGACTAATATATGCTTACGACCCGGAAACAAATGATTAGTCGGCCGAATATCGTGGCAAAAGTGAACTCAAGCCGAAAAAAACATGTGAAAACAGGTGAAAAATCAAGGTTATGTTCACAGATTTCTTCGACAATCGAGATGTGGTGCACTCCGAATTCCTTTCGACCGGTCAAACTGTCAACAAGGAACTATTTGATTTTTTGCGTCGTTTGTGCGAAGCTATTTGTAAAAAGAGATCGGACTTATGGGTCGACAATTCTTGGTTTTTGCACCACGACAATGCATCTTCGCGTACTGCAAACTCAAACGACTGCTCCGGGGAAACCGTTTTAAGTCAATTGAAGGCATTAAACGTGAATCGCTACGCGCATTGAAGTCTATTCCGAAAATTGACTTCAACAACTGTGTCGTGGATTGGAATAGCGGGACTTCTTCCTCATCGATTTTGAAGAATAAATTAAGAATTTTAAAATTACGAACAAAGTCTTACTATTTTTGCTCTTAGTAGTATATACATGGTGAGTTCCAAAGTAAACAGGAATTTTTGAATCTAGCGCCCTCTGGTGGCGCCATCTACACGACGACTGGTGCGTTAGAATCTGCTATCCAGTGAGAATTTCATGACATTTCATCGATTGGAAGTGAAGTTATTGCGTTTTAAGTGTCAGTATGTTTGTGTTATCGGTGCAAAACGGTGCCAACATTAAATTTTGTTTTAAAATTCATCAAAAATCAGCCGAAATCCGAAATCATCATTGAAATTTATGGAAATGGAATTAAATATCTCCAAAACATCGATTTATCGCATTTTGACCAAACATTTGGGCTTACGGGAGGTGTGTGCACGGTTTGTTCCGCAAAACTTAAATGACGGCCAAAAATTGCTCAGAATCCAACATTCGAAGGACGATTTTTTGACCAAAAATCACATTTTAACCAATAACCACTCCCCGTATTCACCTGGTATGGCACCGTGCGACTTCTTCCTTTTCGGAAAAATGCATTTGCTCATGAAAGGGAAGCGTTATGCAGACGTAGTGGCCATTCAAAAGGTTTGCACCGGCGTACTGGCGGCCATACCGGCCAACGAGCTAAAACACTCGTTCGACACGCTTTTGGACCGTGCAAAAAGCTGTATTGAAGCAGAAGTAGACTATTTTGAATAAAATAAATTGGTTTTGCCGAAAAAACCATTTGTTTTTATATTTTTATGTGTGGCGAGATCGACCGCCTCTGCCAGGTTTTATTATTTACTGAATCTCATTGAAACCAGAAGCTATATTAATTTTTCAACCCGTTGAAAATTATTTCTGACTGCACAATATTTGAGAATGTCACGCTGTTATTCACTTATTAATTAGTTTATGACATAAATACTGGGGATATTTATTTATTACTTGCACTTTATTAGTAAAAACCAATAAATAAGTTGAATAATCAAATTAATTAAAAGCAATTTTCGAAATGAATTCAACAGATGACGATTGAAGAAAAGCCTTAAATAGCGTGTTACATGAAAACAACGTCAGTATATACAGACAGACAAACTGACGGACATAGCTAAATCGTCTCAGCACGTCACGCTGGCAAATTCTGTACCCTTTCCCTTACAAACTGTTGAGGAATTAAAAATTGCAAATACTATATATTATAGAATAGAAATATATTATCTTAAATAACCAAATTGCTAACAAAATGTCATTTATTGCTGAAAATATAAGCGTCTTTACAAATTTCTGATGAATGCTACTTAAACACGATTAAGTGTTGATAAGCTGCTAAAACTCATGTATAAAACTATACATATTATTGTTTAAATTTCTTGAAAAGTTTAAAACATGCTGCTGTATTTTTATTTAAACTGCTTTAAATCCCTTTTTACATTTATTAAATCAACTTCCATTAGCAGAAAGAAAGTAATCCTTTTCATATTAGACTTTGGAAATTTGATTTAAGCTTTAAGCGGCTATGCAAACATATACCTTAAAATCACTTTGATGAGATAAAATTTGAAATAACGCTCAAAGACAACCAAAGGAGTTGACTGAGTATTATTAAATAGTATAGAAAAAATAAAAACACACAATTTCAAAAAGAAAAAAATACTTTTTATGAATCGTTGTGCTGTTTTCCAGTTTTTCTAACTAATTGAAACAGTCTAAGTCGATTTAATGGACTTACTTTTAATATTTTGTTTAACTTTATTTTACAATTGAAAATGTATTGCAAAATATCTATATCGACCTTTCTCTAAGATGGGGGAAATTACACAAATTATCCCCATTAATTCGAGTTCACTTACACAATTCTGAAATAATTCCACAGTTTTGCTTTCAAATGATACGGTGGTATGATTCCGTGTTAAATGGCCAAAATATGAGAATCTTTTGACTTCTCGAACCACGACTTAGCCACAATCAACATTAAAATCTCACCCTGATTTTTAGTCGAATTTTCATTTATGCAAGTATATATAATATATTATAAGCTGTGGATATACACGGTCGTCTTTAGGCCAATTTTGACTTATGGAGCACTGGTTTTGTGGCCCACATTAAAACAACAATATTTTATGTGACATCCTTTAAACGGAAATAGGGATGAGGTTTAGTAAGAGACTAGGATACTACCTCTATTTTTGAAAGCGAAGTAGATGCGGAGGTACACTTCAATGATTTTGACATCTCTCTATACGTCTACAAAACTCATAAAAAAGATGTGTAGTGTTCTATTGAAAAATATGGGAGGATTCAGCAAGAAAAAGAGGATACAGAAGCTACAACTATTTTTGTAAATACAGATAGCCAGACGGCATTGCTAGCCTTGTCGTCGTCTAAAATCAATTCCAGCGAAATCTACAATTGCAGGAAGGGTGTAAGCTCATTGGCAGGTCAACTTCAATTGTCCATAATTTGTGCTCTTGGTCACAGGAAAATTTTCGGCAAGCAAAAGTCATAGAAGTTGAAAAGGCTTGGAGTCTCTTTAGACAAATTCGAGGCGAAGTTAACACCACACTCGCTGAGGACGATCAAAAGAGAGTTTTATATACATTTTTTACAAATTGCTCAGAACAGATAGAAATCAATAATAAGCTGCAAAATAGCGAAGAAGGTGTGGACCAAGTATTACAAAACTAGAACCAAGGATTTATTAAACAGTCCAAAGTCTAAGTCTTAAAAGGTAAAAAGTCTTTTGGAAAGCATGTGCCAAAAATTTGTCTGCTTTATAACAATATTTACTGCAGCTGCGACCTAGAAGGTAGCATGGAAACTGTAAAGAAACAGCACTCCTAACTACGATATTAATGGGTGATCCAACTAGATGTACTTTTTTCGACAGATCGTGAGTCGTGTCAAGCTATTTTTGTTTAGTATTGTACCATAGTATTATTAGTCAACATAATCGGCTTACTGAGCATACTATTCACAACACCCATCATATAGGATAATATTCGACCGAATAGACCAGGTCCAGCAGGCAGTGAAGAAAATATAGCAGCCGTAGCTGAGAGTGTACACGAAGACCTTGGAGAGTCGATTTGGCGCCGTTCGCAGCAACTTGGACTGACGTATGGAACCACTTGGCGCATTTTACGTCGAGATCTTAAATTGAAAGCGTACAAAATATAGCTTGTACAAGAACTAAAGCCGATCGACCTTCCCAAGCGATATCTATTGCGGTCAGTGGAACCATCGGTCCATATTTCTTCAAAAATGATGCCGGTAGGAACGTAACCGTCATGCCATGATAACCGATTATTTGATGCCTGAAATTGAAGCTTGTGATCTCGGCGACATTTGGTTTTAACAAGACGCCGCCACTTGCCAGACATCATAAATTATCTAGATTCTTCTTTGAATAGATTTTTGTTTGCTTATTTGTTTAATTTGTTTAAATTTAGTGTCATATGGATAATCGCTGTCAACAAGAACAAAATTAGTTTGGAACCATCTCTGCTTTGCTATGATGAATGTACTATACGGATCTGACATAGTGGTTGACACAACTACCACTAACAATATGAAATTATCGTTTTCGGTCAACATTTCTATTTAAAAGCTGTTTCGCTTTTGCCGACAATAGAAACGAGTGCGTTTCTGAGATGGAAAATCCAATATTGTAAGTCTTTCAATTTCCAAAATGCCTTGCATTTTGCTTTGTAAAATACTTATTGTTCTCTTCATGCTCTATTATGTCAAAATACTGGGAATCCCATCAATAACTGAACACATTTTACAACTGACTCGTGAACATAGTTGCATTCGACTTTTCACACTTAGCCGTAAACAGATAATTAATTAATTGCAATCACTATTGAATTACGTGTAATTGACCTGCCCACTATGTTGTCAGGTAAAACAAGTGAACAAATTAATAACTGGCTTCACTACCCAGCGACAAAATCGCGCGAATTACAAACTTTACAAACATACACACTCCATATAATATCCATATGCCATATAGAGTTTTAATTGCCGTCGGCAGTATTGAAAATGGTATATAAACATAATAATTTATGTGCATAAACACATCCGTTGGGTTGTGGCGCCCCAATCGTTCACACAAATTACATTCGGAGGCAATAAATTACAAGTCATGCCGACGGCCGGAATAACGTCGCACCGAGTGGGCCAATGTGCAGCAAGGAAGGCGACGCAATATTCCAGCCAAGAGCAACCCAAACAAAGTGGTTACAACTGGTCAGCCACAGGCGGGGATCAACAGCCGGTGGTGCGAAATAGAGGTGGTCTACCGTACGACATTATTGCGGCACTATGAACACACATTTGGCGTGATTGCAAAATCGATTAAAGTTATTTGCGCAATTAAGCAGCTCCGGTGAGCGTTTCCGATGAATTTATATACATAGAAATGCGCTACTGTTTAACGGTGACAGCCAAGTGCAGACAGGTCGGCATACAGCCTTTAGTTGATTGACTGCTTGCCACAGACAGACATTCGGTAGCTTCTCATACTTTTGCGCCGTTCGAACAATTGACGGCCCAAATTAAAACATCAATCTACTTAATTGTCATGCTAACTAGGTAAGTGATACTTTATCGAACGAGTTCGACAAATAACAAAATGTTGATAAACACGTTTATATGTTTGACATCGGCGGTTGAAGTGTGACGCTTTTTATTAAAGAGAAGTGACAATTAACAGCCAATGTCTCGCTCATGCAGCCAGCAAATATACATAAATAAATTTATGTCGATAATAAGAAGAGTAGGGGTTCCTTTGAACTTTTCGATTTATTTTTGGAAAATGAATAGTCAACAAAAATAATTTGCTCATTATATAAGGGAGTTGGGACTGGCCATTACCCCATTGGAATCCATTTGATGTGGTTAGAAGTTTTATTTTTATTTTTGTCCATTGTTGAATTTGACTCTCATTCTTTTAGTCGTGCAATTGAAAAATTTTCCATCAAAGTCCAATGCCGACATATTCCGCCAAGGTTTATTTCATCTTTAAAAACTTAAAATACTCCAAACGTAAAGCTTAACTAGCCGCTTGTTTCCTGCTTTATTTTAAAACGACTTAAGATTTTACCCGATAAGATTACTGTGAAATATTTACAAATAAATTTCAGAATAAAGCATAAGATAGTCTCACGCCCACAAACGCCATTAACCGAAAACCTATAAAGTGCCAGTAAAGAAGATCGCAGTGGCAAGGTACACCTGTGGGCAGAAAATTTCGAAAAAGTGGGTGTGGCTCCGCCCTCTAATAAGTTTAAGGGGTTACATACAGTTAGGATTTTCAAAAAATCGATTTTGTTTGCGTTTTCTTCATATATGTACATATGTATGTATATCTGAGTATACACACACAAAATTTCAAGTCGATCCGACGAATATTTTCGAAGTTATAGACACATTAGTGAAGGCGCGCCGACTACATGTAAAGTGCTTTCAAAACTTTAAACTCGTTTTTCTCGAAACGGTGTTTTCAAAGTCGGTGAGCAAGATTTCTCAGAAACGACTGAACCGATGATCGGTCTGAAATTTTTACAAAAGCTTCTTAACTATATTTTTTAGTAATTAATCGAAGGATTTCGCCATCCGATGAAAATTTCTTATTTTTATAAACAATTGAATACCCGAATTTTGGTTGAAAATCGAACCTTTGCGTTGAGTAGCCGCCATTTTGTCAAACCATTTTTTTTGCTAATTCCTGCGATCAATCACAGATTATTTATTATATTAATGAAATTTATTTGGTTTTTGCATTTCAGATGATCCAGTCCACAGATATCGTGCTCACCGCAAGAGGCTTTTTTTTGCGGACCTCTGCAAAATTGGCAATATCAACGTTCTCGATAATTATTTTTGGCAATAAAAAATATGTGAATATAGTTTAAGGTTGTCATAATATACCTGCCAAGTTTCAAATCAATAAACCAAATAGTTTGCTTAGAAAAAATTCTTGAAAAATGCCTTTTTTCGACCTTCAAACTATATATAACCCCTTAATGTACATATCTCCTAAACCACTAAAACAGCAACAAACAAATGAACATAGCACAAATATTATAAGAACTCCCAACGGCATGGAAAAATCTACAGGAACAATGTTTACAAAGAAATAAATTTTTTTATCTAAATAAGCGTTTTTCCAATTGCAACTTTTCTTGCGCTTTCGCCATTATATTTACTTAAATTGACAGTTTGGTGCGGTTTTTGCTCTGGTGGATTCGTGGGCCCGCATTTTTTTCGAAATGAAACTGGTGACTGTCAATGGAGAGCGGTATAAATCAATGATAACCAACTTTTTATGGGCACAATTGGAAGAATTTGATCCTGAGAACATCTAGTTTCAACAAGACGAAGCTACGTGGCAGACAGCACGTGCGGTTTGGAGATTCGATTATTTCAAGAAATTGTGACATTATATGGCCTCCAAGAAGTAGTGATTTAACACTATTAGACTACTTCTTGAGTGGTTATTTGAAGTCATTGGTCTTTAGCAATAAACCAGACTCTCTTCAAGCTTTAGAAGTCAATATTGAACGTGCTATTCATGACATACGACTTGATTTATTGGAAAAAGTGCTCGAAAATTGGGTTAATTAATTCATTCTTGCAAAAGAAGACGTGGTTGAATAATGTTATATTCAGAACTTAATTGTTTCGATTGTACTTCACATTAGTTAAAAAATATTTGAATTTCCTTAACAATTTGTGTATGTTATTTTTTGCAAAGAAATCATATTACTCTTTTTGGAAACCCTGTACCACTAATTTTGTGTGTTTAAGAAGGCAACTTTGAAGACTTTTCTTGTACTTTGCTCTTTAAAGTTAATTTCACGCTGAAGTTTAAATTTTCTTAAGCATTTCAGACTCTGGCTATATATCATCGAAATGAAAATAGATAGCGGAATATATGATACTGTATGAATGAAATAGATTTAAATAACAGATTTATCGTAATATGAGATCGAAGCAATAAATTGCTTTATAAACAAATATTTGATGGGGGTTTCACCGCTTTCAAAACTTTATAACGAATAAGATCTAAAAATAGGAAATCAATTATTTTTCTAATAGATGGCTTTAATAATCTGCATATCGCGTTGTACCTTTAAGTGCGTTCGGGTTACAGCATATGATATTAGAAGATAAGAAACAGTTTTGAGAATGTTTGGTTCGGTATTGTAAAGAGAAAATACATATAAGCCATATTTTGCAGTTTTCTTTCTATAAAGGCGAAATCGCAAGCCAGAGGGCTGAAAATCTGAATAAGTCTTATGGTTCTGATGTACTATAATATGTATGTATAAAGTATAAAATTACACGTAATTTTGGTTTCGTTGATTCCATTTTGGTAATTATGATGTCCAAGATAATAAAAAAGTGAGTTCCTTACGACAACCTCAAGGAAAACCGGTCGCGTTCGAATTGCGATGAGTCGGTGGCCAAGGGGGCAAGTTAATCTTATGAGAATCGACGATTTCCGGAATAACAACTGATTTTGAACAACCTTCATGAAATCCATCTTGAGCGATATTGAAAACATATTGCATGGACATTTGACTTTAAAAAAGAATTTCACGTTGGATCCTACGCAATTTGTCTATCGCACAAAAAAAGGTTCGTGTAGATTGGTCGAGTAAAACGTTTAAAAAGTACGATAGTGGTGCTTTGAAACACGTCTATTAGACGGTTGGTGACATTTGAAGAGAGCCAAATATGCTCGAGAATTGGTTCAGACACATGCAAAAGTAACATTATAACAATAAAAAGTAACAGGAAATTTGAAATAAAACGCAGAATATCAAATTAAGTATTATCCACTAGATATAATACACTTCTGCCAACTATTTATCCAGTTCTCGAAATATTTTTCATAAGATCTTTTTGGGATGACCTTCAGCTCCTTCAGCAAATTTTGTTTTATCTCTTCGATCGAATGATCCACAAGTTCCATTCCGGTGATTGTTGACTGGTTTGCATGTCAAACTCATAAACCAATGTCTCATCGGCAATGATAATGCTCTTCATGAATGTGGGATCGGAAATCGCACGATCGAGCATGCCTAAGGAGACCTATTTACGGTACTCTTTGTAAAAAAAATTCAGCTTTATCGAGGCGACTCCAGCATGAACGCGTTTCATATCCAAAATATTCACCAAAATCATTTGAACGCGCACGAGAGAGATGTCGCTTTCTTGTACCATACACTTCACTTTTTTAATATTTTCATCAGTTGAAAAGGTCGAAGGACGTTCGGAAAGAGGCATGTCTTCAACGATCTCTCGACCGCCTTTGAAGGCTTTGTACCACTCGTAGGCTTGTGTTTTGGATAAAACTGAATCACCGTAAGCCTTTTCCAACATTCGCAATGATTCCGCACACGAAATCTGGTTAGACAATTCGAGACAAATTCTTTCTTTGATATTTTAATCCATTGTAAAAATCGCAACGCACTACTGAGGTGTACCGACTTAAGCAGCTGCTGTAAACAAACTGGTTCACAGATTGCGCTCATTGGCATAGTAATTAAGGACGGTCCTACCAACTTGGCATAATTTTTTTTTAAATATCCTTTACCAGGGAATTTAATAACAATTTCCGGGTACTTTTTTGTCACAATGTATGTGCAAATCTTAATTGTAAAATAATAAAACGATTTTCAATAATCCCGAAACATAAAAGGCAGCCCACGTATATGTCGAACTTCAGTGATCACAAGCTAGCCATAATAATTCCAGAAATTGATAATTGAAATAATGAATGAAATATATTTTTAACGGCCAAGAGAATTTATTGCGAAATATGCCCAATTAATAATTCTCTGTCTTTGTTAAATTCAACGAGAATAATACTATAGCCAAAGAAAATGCACTTCTGTCGCGCATGCAATTATTTTACACAATTTCGTCGACCTCACCTATTTTCATTTATTTTACAAATTGCAATTTACAAAATGCAGATGCATAAAACATCATCAGAGATAATTGCCGGGTGACGCATGAATTGCCGCAGTCTATAATGGCAATCAAGTGGCCATCGTTATCCTTGCAACACAGAGCACGCAAGCATTAAAGAGCGATCTGGCGCGGATGCATTGCGAAATCCGACTGTAAAAGAGCTGCAGAATGTGCATATGAAAATAAATATTTACGCGTATGCAACTCTGCTCAACGTCGCTAAGTTGTGATTGCCAATAGCCGTGGCCAGAGGACGTAATGTGCGTGTGAGGCGAAGAGTGATGGAGCGGTATACTTTGCCACAGCATTACATATATTTGTCATATTCGAATGGATTACTTGTTTTCGATTTTTTTTTTCTTGCTTGTTTTCTTATCTCTGCACTAATCGTTTTATTTTGCTCACATTTTTCAAGATTTGCACAATTCGATTGCTTAAACTGCGAAAAATTTGTTTTGATCATTATCGGTGGCGTTGCAAAAATGTATGCGTATTTGCGCAATTTATTGGAAAAATGTTTTCAAGTTTGCTTGACCAATAGACAGGTGTACTGGTATAAAGGTGGGGTTCACTTCTGGAATTTTTAAAAATTGCCAGCAATAACATTGTCCACTAATAATTGGTATGTAGACTTTTGTGTCTGCAGCCAGCTTGAAGATTTTAATTGCTGGTTAAATATTTATAAAATATTATGGACTTGTTTTTAAAAAATTTAATTCGAATTAATTCAAAATTATAAGTTATAAGTAAGTATGTCTTCAGTAAGTAGATGGTATATAATAAAAAATCTATGGAAATTCCATACAGCATTACTTAAAAAGCCGAATATCTTGAGAAGTATTAATGGTAGCGATTTTGACCTTCGGACCTTATTTGTAGCAAATAAAGTTTCCTACAAATTTGTCATGCACATTTTTTCTATAGCTCCTGTCATTTACGAGATAAATACAAAAAAATGCGAAATTCTTGGAAAAATCGAGTTTAGAGCCCCGTACTACCTCGCCGGTGTGAGTTACGTCTTGGTTGCACTGGGCACTTTTGTAGAGTGAACAATTCTGAGAAATATGCGTCTAACGTCAAAGCGATGCCATAAAACACCTCTGATCTGTAGGAATTTAAAGATAAAAACTCACGATTTTAGTGTATTTTCTATGGAAAATTTTTACAGGCCTTGGTCCAGTTCTTAATGTTAATATTAAGGGCTAAAATTTTCAGGGAATTTTTTTTAGGGTATTTCCAAGGAAATTTCGTGACGGGATTGAAAAAATTAATAGTTCAAAAAAAAAACAAACACAATAGTATATATAGCTTCTTTCAGTGAGCGTTCCCCAGATAATCTAGAGCCGTTAAATCGCATGATCTTAGCGGCCATTTGACTGGGTTATTTCTCGAAATTAACGAGTCGGGGTCGATTTCCATCAAATTCCGGGGAAAAAAACGGCAACATCGTATCATAAAGCATCATTTCTTGCCTCTTTTCGAAATACATAAGACCCAGTAATACCGCCATACCACAATTAGCACCAAACGGTCAACTTTTGGGACTGCAATTGTGTTTCTTGAACGACACGAGGTTTTGACTCACCCCAATAGCGAAAATTTTTTTTGTTGACGAAGCTATTAAGCGAAAAATTGACCACCTTTAAGAAGATGATTTTACACAAATCTATTAAAAACACGCCGCCACGAGGTGTCAAAATTTCGTCATCCCCATTGGTAGATGTCGTACTTTCATAATATACTTGTATTTCTTTGGGCAACTGGTCACAGTTGAACAGGCGAAACTGTAAAGTCGATGAGTGCATTCTCATCTAGATGTGTGGACTTCGAGCGAGCTTAGCAAGCGTTGGTCAGCTAGAAGCACATAAGCGGGTGCGAAATACATCTGACCCAGCGTGGATCGTAAGTGATCTATTGAATTATTTGCCCTTAGCAAGGCTCATCTCGCCGCAAGGATAAGAATTGTAACTAGACACAGTCCTATTGGTACTCAAGTGGTGAGGTTAAATATTTTCGAGTATGCAAACTGACAAAGTTGTATGGCGGAAAGGCAGGTGGCAACACTTTTGCCTCCACTGTCCAGCTCTCACTAGACTAAGGTTGAATGATCTTGGTTGACATACCTTCTACAGAATGTGCAATTTGACTAGAATCGAGGCGACTATTGCCTCAATAAATTTGTGACAGGCTCAAAACCTACATTTCATCGATTAGTTTCACAAAATATGAATAAATTTCATAGTCCTATATCACCTTCTTAATAATCCATATTAATGTTATGAAGAGGCAAGATTTCATTGCTTGTTTGTTTGAATAGTTTTCTATAGCCTTTTTTTGACAGATCACAAGTGAGTCGTGTCATGCTGAGATCTTATTTTTGTTCAGTATTGTTTGGAATTTTATCATCGAAACTCAACTTTATAACGAAAATTCACGTTCTCTAAAGAATGTGTTTCGCGTGCTTAGCTCAACCTATGGTCAACATAATCGATACTATTGCGTACTATTTGCAACACCATCACCCATCTGGAGACCCAGAATTCATTATTGGATAATTTTCGACCAATTAGACCACATTCAGCGCACAGTGGAGAAAATATAGCAGCCGTAGTGTACACCAAGACTGTGGAGAGTCGATTCGGCGTCATTCGCAGTAACTGGGTTTCAACAAGACGGCGCCAGTTCCGACACATCGCCTCCATCAATGGATTTATTTAGAGAACACTTCGGTGAGCAGATAATTTCACGTTTTGACCTGGTCGATTGGCCATTAAGATCGTATCATATCATACTGTTAAGATCTTTCCTGTGGGAATCGAAAATTGGGCTCAACGGATGGCCCACCTGAGATGTAACCGCGGCCAACATTTGATTGAGATAATCTTCACAAAATAAATGCCAAAGAATGCTCTTTCGAACGATAATAAACATTCCCCATTAAATTTGAGGTTTTTTTCTTTAAGATTAGAAAGGGATAAAAAGTGAATAGCTTTATATAAAAAATACAAAAACTTCACAAAACAATTCATATTTCTACTTATAAATTTTATAGACCAATGAAAGTAGAGGAAAGGGTGCCCATATTTTTACTTCTTTTTTAGAAACTTGCATATGTATATATTGTAATTAAAAATAATGTTTTCAATAAGCTCATTTATTTTGTATCATTTACAAAAAAATAAAGCTTTATCTTTTTACTGCAATTTTAACGGAAAACGAAATAAATATAAATAAGTGAAATCATGTTTGTAGGTATTGGATGTAATCCATATACTTTTCAGCCACAAACTATAAAGCTGTAGTCAATTAAGCGAGACCAGCAAGCCAATATTCCCTGCGTGCTACTCTCACTGCGTTGGAGAACACTTCATACGCACTTTTCAATGAACGTGGGCTTATAGGCAGCCATCAGATTTCAGTGTGTAAATGCGTGCCTATTTTCCGGAGACCAAGTCTCTTTTCACACATGATTAATACGAGTTGCGGCAGACTTATTGAATGTAAAGCGTGCCACTTATTGACGTGGTCAGATAAAGTTTTTAATTGCGTTTTTTTTATATGTTTACACACTACTTAATTAATCAACTTGCACAGCCACTGGATCAATAGCTGCGCCGATGCCTGCAAGCACTTGAGTTATGGGTCTAGGTAATGAGCATTTTTAATGGCTTTATGCTTGTGGAAGTGGTGCTGCCAGTGGTGCAAGGAGAAAAATACATGCTTTTGTGTATTATATATATATATATATATATAATAAGTATTAAATTGCACATAAAGTAAGACAATTTCAGTGCAGACGTGAGGCATTTTTACAATCTATAAGCAATAAATGTGTGGCAGTCATTAAAAATGCCTGTATAATATCAATATATGTGTACGTGTGTGGTCGTCACTCAGTTCCTGCATTGTAATTTTGTTTATTGCTTCCGACATTGGTGATTTAATGCGCCGCGTGGCCCTAGGCGTATACGTGATATTATTAATTACGGAGCTTTTAACACCCACTTGCAAAATTCTTTATTGTTATTGTCTTTTCTAGCTATGTTGGATATATAGCATTATTTGAAAATTACAAAATATGTTTTAATAACACATTCATCAAAAGCGGTGGCCTCGTGTGCTCATTGTAGGAGCGGGCAAGGAAATCAGCTGTTTGCAGAGATTTATGCGAATTTTAACGCTGTTCCTCGGGCACATTACTCACCATTAGCTGGTGGTTAGCTCTATGTGTGATTGTAAGCGTATTTGTATGCGCCCAAAAGCGTCAGCTACGCACGTATTGGCAATAAAATCTCTGCAATAACTCTGGATTTGTAGCGAATGCTACGATGGTAATTACAGTGAGATCGCAGGCCCTGATAAGCCTACGTGTACTTTAAAATAAATGTTATATATCTACATAAATATGTATGCCATATAAGTGTCTGTGTGTATAAAGTCAACAGGCAATGTGAGGATACACCGATATTTATAGCAGTTTTGGCGCGTTTGCTGCAATTGGCGGCAGTTGGCAGTGACATAAATTGCATTTAATTTGTGCACGAGCAGATAATATCATAACATTTCGCTTCTGTATGTATGTATGTACATGTAAATGTGTGTACATATGTATTAATTTTGCAATTTCGAAAGGTTTCGCCACAAACGTGCTTAATTGGATGCCTCAATTTGCAATTATATGTTTGTTAACCTCTTGCCTATAGAAGAGTGAACGATGTGTAACAGGCCATATTGTTTTGAGTCGGTTCTTATTTTTTATAACCTTCTTCTTCTTCTTTACTAGCGTAATCAATGCTTAAGCGGTTATAGCCAAGTTAACAATGCGCCAGTCGTTTGTTGTTTTTGCTATTTAGCACCAGTTCAAAATACCAAGTGTAGTTAGATCCTTCTCCACCTGACAACGGAGTGGTGGTATTTCTCTTCCCTTGCTTCCACCGACAGGTACTGAATCGAGAAATTCAAAGCCTGAGTGTTCTTTCCATTTGGACAACATGATCTAGCCAGCGCAGGCACTGTCTCTTGATGCGCTGAACTATGTCAATGTCGCCGAATATCTCGTAAATCTCATCGTTCTATCGACTGCGGTATTCGCCGCTGCCAATTTGCAAAGGAGTCACCTTGTGTGGAACATCACTTGGTATCGAACGACTCGGAGAGGTCCTTCCCGATCCTGACGGAGGTTCTGATAATGCTCATCGTCAGTTTACATAGCCGTATTACTTGTAGTTTTGCGGGGATATCGAGTTCAGACATAGCGACATAGAGGCAGTTCCTTTTCGTTCTGTCAAAATAGCTTTGAAATCGAGGATGAAATGGAGTGTGTCGATCCGTGAATATCTGGCCAGTTGTTGATTTTCCAGGCCTAAAGCGACACTGATAAGGTCCAATCCGTTTGTTGACGGTGAGCTTCAGTCTTTTAAACACTATGCTCGATAAGACCTGACATGCGACTTTAAAGAGGCTTATAACTTGGTAGTTGGCTCAGAGTTTGTGGATTGGGCAGAGCACATTTAGATCGGGCATTCTTTCATCCGACCATATCTTTTATTTTATCAAAAGAGTTGCAAATTGTGCATTAAAATATGCTTCCTCAATTTAATTAAATTGTCTTTAAAATTTGCCGATATATGCGATATAAGTCAACTTTTCAAGTTCGAAATCTTTCTATTAGGTATATGGGGGCTAAAGAAATTATGGTTCCGATCCAACGCATTCTTCATAATATTTTTAGAGACGGATTCTCTACGAGTTCTGTAATACAAGTATATCTCACAGACTGATCGATATTTTCGATAAAAAGTTCGCAATTGGTACGATACATGCATTGGTATTTGATTTGTTTACTGGAATGCGAAAAAAACAGAAAGAATTTAAAATTGTGTTGTGTTATATAGGAAGTAGGCGTGATTATAGTACGATTTCGTTTATTTTCGTACTGGAACATAGGAATGTCAAGATAACATTATGTACCAATTTGGCTGATATCGGTCGAGTAGATTCTGAGATATTGATTTTCACTGAAATGTGGGCGGTGCCATGCCCATTGTCCATCTCTAACCCTTTTTATTTTTTTACTTTTTATTCATTCAAACCATGTATTCATCATACCATGTATTAAGGTTTGTTTTTGGTCAGCTGGAGATAAATTTCATCCGATGGTACTTGGAAATATTCTGATCCAGTTTTGTTAGAATATCTCAACTTTATACTGACGAACATTTCAGCAAATTTCTGCCATATAGATATAAATCGGATAGAGAATACCAGCGGAGGAAAAAGTCATTATTATAAGAGAGGATAGCTTTCTTAGGATAAAGAGGATAGTTATCTAAGCTTGATTCCATTTTCTTTCTACTGCTTTAGTCTTTTAGCTAAAAGAAAGTCATTTAAGTAAGACAATGCAGCATTATTACCAAATTTTCTTCAGATAGCTTAAGCAATTTTTGAGTTACGTATACAGCGTTGTGAAAACCGAGCTGAATAAATGCAGTTATAATCCACAAAATGATTTTAGATGCCCGCAGAATGAATTTGTTCTATAAAGCTGACGCTCTAAAGCTATTATGGAAACGTGTTCTCGAATATTTGGATATAATTGAGTACAATTGTCGAGGTCACAATCAACCAAAAATAACAAAGAAGTCGTGGTCCTGAGCTGTGTCTAGACCAGTTCAACAACCGTTATGCCGAACATTGTCTTCGATGTGAGTCAAAGAATAAAACGAGATCCGACCATACCATGTTGGAGTCCAATCTATAGTCATTCGAGTGTATTCCACTTGATTAGCCGCATATAAAGCGTAGAAATGCACAATGCACAAGTTATTCTGTATTTTGGGGTGAAATAATTTTCATTGACTATCTTGAAAAAGAAAAAATTGAAAAGGCGATTATTACGTAGCATTTTTGGAGTCTTTGAAATTCGTAATCGCACACAAATATTCTTATTTGAATGTGAAGCAGAGCTTCAGGTTTAATGTGAAAGAAAAAATGATAAGAATTAGGCATCCATTTTTTTCATTTGCAGAACTTACAAGAATACTCACTAGAAATAAAATTAGGCTGGGGCCTATTTAGTAGCAAAAGACAAAAGGTATTGAAAAGATTGTATCCCTGAGTTGGGAAAATAAACTTTTTTCTAAAAATTATTTTCTAAAATAGTGGAATGGATATGGACCATCTGTCTAAAACCCCATGAAATCCATGAAATTAGTTCATATTACGAATGCAGTCACTGACACAAAATACGAAAAACTTGAAAAAACCGAATGACAACTTATATTAATAACGAGTTGGGATTCTACAAAAATGTATACTACTAAAATACCTACAATTCTGTAAGTCACATTAAAAAATATAAAACTAAGCTGTACTCGTTCATTTTTACAAAAAATCCTTATCGCCCATTAGTGTTAATTTACATAGTTCATGTTCTGTTATCACCTAGACATCACTTAGACTTCACCTTGATTATGATTAGGTACCCTTGATTTAGTACTAGCCATGAGACTTTTATTTGTGTATCAAAATAAACTATAAATAAATTTGCATATTACAAAATGTACAGTTTATTGATAGGAAAATATTTTCTGAGCTAATTAGATGTTAATTGCCAAATTAACCACTTAAATTCTCGCTTTTTTAATTGACACACAATTTGTGGCGAAAAAGCATTCCAGTTTACCGCCAAGCGTTAAATTCAAAAAATTGCATAGCATAAATATATAAATAAATAAATGGATTTGTATGCCTGTGTGAATATGTGAATAAATTAAGAGAGTTAAGAGAATGACAAGACACTCGTTGATTGACAAAAGTAACAAGACTGGCGTTGAAATACTCAAATATGACACGCACAAAAATGAAACTATTAAACCAGTTTCAAGTTTTTGCAATAAAAGACTTGTGAGTTAAACTCACGTGATGCTGGCCATAACGAGTTAAATGGTAAACAAATGCATAAATGAATGAATGAATGAATGGTGAGTGGTTTAAGTGGCGCACTACTAGAATTATATATATAACGGGTGATCCAAATAGAGACACTTTTTCAATAGCCTTTTTTGGACAGCTCATGCGTGAGTCGTGTCAAGCTGTCATCTTATTTTTGTTCAGTATTATTTGGCATTTCATCATGGAAAGACTTATGAGGGAAACGTTTTCAAATCGTTTAACTTTATTACGAAAATTCACGTTCTGTAAAGAACTTGTTTAACCGTAGCTGAGAGTGCACACGAAGACCGTGGAGAGTCGATTCGTCGTCGAGTCGAGTCGTTAGCAGCAACTCGGATCGTATGGGACGACATGGCGCATTTTACGTCGAGGCCTTACATTGAAAATGTACGAAATGCAGTTTGCGTAAGAACTAAAGCCGCTCGACCTTTCCAAGTGACATTGCCTCGCTCTATGGGCTCCGGCGTTTTCGAGCCAAATTTTGTTCAGCGATGAGGTCCATTTCCTACTCAATGTGTATGTAGTCAAACAAAAATGCCGCATTTGGAATGAAGAGCAACCTGACGAGATTCAAGAGCTGCCTTTTCAGCCAGAAAAACAAGACTTAGGTATGGTTTGTGGGCTTGTGGAATCATCCGTCCACTTTTTCGAAAATTATGCCGGTAAGCACGTACAGGGTTTGTTCGAAAACCAACCGTTACAGTTCTTTAAAAACTTTCAAAATAAGTTCCTTGCGATGCAGCGCTGCCAGCGCGATTTCCAAGCATTGAAGGCGTAAGGGAAGTCATTCTCCGGAAGTGCCTTGAGAGCCGAGGTGCATGCTGCTTGGATCCCTTCTGTCGCCTCAAATGCTTCCCTTTCATCGGCCTTTTCAGGTAAGGAAACAAAATTTTGATAAATTTAACATATGGGTAATTAAACGAATGCTTGGTCGACGATCTGAGATCAAAACTTTGCGCACACAATCGCAGGTCTCCCAGCAAGGTCTTCATCAGCGACCTCTTCCCGGGACTCCAAAAAGGCCTGGTGCCACTGAAACACAGCACTTCTTGCTAAAGCAACATCTGGGTAAGCCTGCTTGATATCAAACGTGTCTGTGGCAGATTTACAGAGTTTCGTGGAGACAACTGACCAGCCGCTCGTTCGTTACCTAGGAACGTCCTCTTCCGAATCCAGTTGGTGCGCCCACGCTCCGAAGTACAGTCGGGCCGGAAGAAAATCAAACCTATTACTTAACGGACAAACCCTGTAACCGTCAATGGCGACCGTTATCGAGTCATGTTAACCATTACTGATGCCTGAAATTTAAGCTCGTGATCTCGGCGATATTTGGTGTGATCGGAGCACTTTCCACAGATCATATCAATCAATGTATTTATTGATAGAGCAGATAATTTCACTAAGATCGTGTGATATCACACCTGGTTTGTAAGATCAAAAGTCTATGCGGACAATCCCGCTTCGATTATGGCCTTTCATAAATGAATGGAGTAAAACATCACGCCTGTCATTCGCCAGTTGCCAGTCGAAATGCTCGAACTAGTCATCGAAAATTTTACTCAACGGATGGACCATCTGAGACGTAGCTGCGGCCAACATTTGAAAGGGATACTCTCCAAAAAAATAAATGCGAAGGAATGTTATTTCGAATGATAACAAACATTCCCGTTAAATTTGAAGTTTTTGTGTTTTTTCTTTAAAAAGGTAGGAAACCTCGAAATGGAACACCCTTTATATATATACTAGACTAGTCGGATCATATTTGGTGTGCGTAAAGCTTTTTTATACAAATCTATTTTCATCAGGTGCGTGGCAAGGAGAGCGGTCAGCATGACATACAGCGTGACTGCTCTATATTTGTTTGCAATATACGCCTAGTTAACTAATTGTCATTTGTCGAACTATCAGTCAGTTGCATAATACTACATAGATACATTCATATGTATACCCGCTATTCGGTCTCTGCCGCTTGCTTCGGTGAGCAGAAACATCCGCTTAAGCGCTACATTTGGTCGGTTTTGTACTTTTGATACATGTCTGTATGTAAATTTACTAGGGTGAGTCTAACGCGAATATTTTCGTTATTTTCTCATTTATTGGGTTTCGAAAATTGTGGCACGATTTTATTTACAAAAATTTGCAACTCGATGAATGTTTGAAATGTTTTTTTGTGTTATAGAGTCGGACCTCGATTATCCGTTATGGTCGGGACCAGAAGCGTTACGAATAATCGATTTTCACGGTTATTCAAATAACAATTTTGATTATAGTTTTTTTTTAAATATTTTTATTATTTAACAAGTGAACATTGGTGGACAAACATATTTGCATTAAAAAAAGAACCAATTGAAGAAGTTTATGTTATGTACATTTTTAAATTAAATAAGTACGTATACATTAAATTTTCAACTGAAAACATGGGGCTTCCTAGTCGCTTCTGTACTTAATAAAAACAAAAATTCTAAAAAAAAATTCTGCCATTACGGATAATAGAGGTAATCACGGTTAATCGAAGCAAACAATTTGGAAACACTGCAAACAAAAAAAAATAGACTGATCTTTGGCTATCACGGTTAATCGGGGTTACCAGTTAACCGGATCACGGATAATCGAGGCCCGACTGTATTTTACTTTGGCCTCGTGGCAAATAGGAAATTTTGACATCACTTGCAACTAGACATAGTGAGATGACACAGCTGAAACTCTTTGTATTATTATAAAAGGCTACTTTTATATATTTTTTTAAACCAATTAAGACTTCAATTTAGTCCCAACTAAAATAATTGCTTAATTATATATTCCAATTTATTAACTGGCATTATCTCAGCTATCACTAAATCCAGTTATGGGCTTAATTAAGTCAATTCAGTCTTTAATTGAATTCCATTTACTATGTATATTAAATAAATTTGTTAGATTAGTGTGTTTGTTAAGGGAACTTTAATAGTTCATAAATTGAGTTATAATTAACGCTAAATTTATTGGGTTTCATTCAGTATAATTAACAAATCGTACATTTTAATTTCTGAACTAACATAAGCTCAATAATGAGTCAAGTTTAAGCAATTCCTTATACTTAATTTCGTCAATTATTAAATTGTCAATACTAATGCATATGGAGAACAATTGTTAAGTCTAGATTTAGTGCTTAATTGACTCCATTAGAATGAGTACTTGATCAAGAGGCAGTTAAACTTAGTGTTTCGTTTTTTACGACTATGTTGGTTTACTAAAATTAGCTTACAGAAAATATTTTGCTCTTTTGTCATTTGCAGTTTAGAGAATATTGGTTGAAACCCTTTGGAAACGAAACATAAAATGACAGAAATGGATTAAATTTACAGGCGGCCTGTGTTCGGGAAGAGGCAGTAGAGGCGTGGTTGAATTTTTAAGGGTTAAAAATAGTTTATATCTATTTTCGGCAAAACTATTAGTCTTATAGAAAAATGTTATATGGCATAGTTAGAGAAAATAAGAAGATCTATAACTTTTGTGTTGACATCTTTTTCACATAACCTCAAAATTTATGTGGAAAATTCTAGTAAACAATTTTTGAATTTTGTTTTCTCTCAAATATGTCGAACTTTGTGCCTAGAAAAATGTTTTTGCGAGGACGTAGGCTTTATTACTTTAATATGAATAAAACCTCAGCCGAAGGTCATCGTATTTGGGTGGAATTTTATTTGTAAACAAGCTGTAGCTGAGAGTGGCACGAATCAAAAATGGTGATTTTGGCTTGGAATACGAAGAACGTACTGGGCAGCCAAAAAAGTTTGCTGATGAGGAATTGGAAGCATATTATTCCCAGACTCAAGAAGAGGTTACGTAATCTTGGGAGCCACTCAAGCAGTAATTTCAAAACATTTAAAAACCGCTGCATACAAACGAAAGCAAAGTAATTGAGTACCATATGAATTGAAGCCATTTAGACGTTGAGAACAGATTTTGCAAGTCAAAAATTTTGAACACTGCAAAAATAAGTCAAAAATAAGTCGGTTTTGCATCAGATTGTGACTGCGGATGAAAATGGATCCATTATGAAAACTCTAAATGCAAAAAATCAGAAGTGAAACCAGGTCAAATCAAAGGCAAAGCCGAATATGCATGATGCCTACGTAATGCTCTGTATTTGGTGGTATCAAAACTGCGTTCTTTATTATGAGATTCTAAAACAAGCTGAAAGCATTAATAGAAAACGCTGGCAACAACAGTTCACCAAACTGAGAAACTGTCGTAAAGCGGTCAGAATCTGTGACCAGACACGAGATAATAACTTTCCATTACGATAACGTTCGGTCTCATGTTGTAAGACCGGACAAAAACTATACGGAAAACACCGGCTGTATAGCCTTATCGTCCAGTCTTTGCCCTAAAGTTTACATCAGAATTGAATTAATTCATTTCGGCCAAGCTCGCGTGGTTCTTTCGAGATATAATCCGTAAATTGCTAGAAGTTAGTTATAGACCCAATAAGTTAATCTAGATGATTCGATAATCTGTCGGAATCGATGGTTATAATTGCGTTATTCGGGATTATAAAATTACAAAAACATAATTCAGCTAATTACAGTAACTTCAGAAGAATCTCTCACTGATTATCTAGTTTTATACTTTTCAAAAGCGTCTTATTTAACTAACCTGACACTGGTGGAATATACTATATAGTATTCTATGTTAATTTTATGTAATTTCTATGATAATTTCGTACAAATGTTTCTAGTTAGTAATGTGCAAAAGAACCCGAAAATCAATTTATTTATCTTTCATTATATTAGAAAATTCATTTTCATCACGGTAAACCCACCTAAGCATGAGTGGACGTAGTTACACATACATATATGAGAGTCTCGCAATGTGGCAGATATCAAATAATTTCTAAAAACATTTAATAAATTTTAGTCATTTATTGCAATCAATTATTTATATTAATTTAAATGTGTAACACTAGTGTTTTTTTATTTCTTATTTTTAATTCACCAATTTATTTTCTTACATTTCTTAGACAAATTTTTTTCTCACTTTTTTACCTTGCCACAAACGGCACACACGTTGACCACATGCTTTGCTGCGTCGATTTCAATAGTCGCAACTCAACGCAATTTACTATAAATATTGTAGTTCTGCGTCAAGCAGTCTATAGTATTAACTTTGTCACTAAACACAGCAGAAGTTTGAAGCTTCAATCACTTCGCCTTTCAATCGGAGATTTTTGCAACATGAAAATTGCTGTAAGTCTGTGCGCGTATTATCCTTTTGTGAAATTCGCTGTCAGAAAAAGGACTTTTTAATTAAAAACATTTGGTAAAAAACAAAAAAAGTTGACCGAATCAAATTCGTGTTCGTGTCAATTAAATTGAAGTGAAGTCGCAAAAAATTTTGAATTGAGCGCCCTTGAAATGCGAAAATTTGTTAACCAGCAGGTGTTGAAGCTTTTTACGCTTTTATAAATAAAAGTAATGTTAATGTTGGTAAAAAAAAATTAAATTGCAGTGTTTTTATTATAGCAAGAGAATTTAACAGGAATGTTTTCCAATACTTTTTTGCCAGAAATTTAATACTTTTTTTTAATTTTCTATTAACCTTTGGCGTAGTATCCAAAATTAATAAAAAAATCGCCTTTTTTCAAGGAGTTTTTGTTTTTAATCATATTAAAATATCTGGTACGATATTATTGGAATTTCGCCAATAATCGGCTTATGTTTATAAAAGGCAGCAAAAAAATTGTCAAATGGAGATTTCTTCTTCTTCTTTATTGGCGTAGACACCACTTACGCGGTTATAGCCTAATTACACAAGGACACAATAGCCTATTTAGATTTCTAGGCCTTTGAAAATCCGGTATGAATTTTTCTTAGTTAAAAAGAGTTCATATACATATGTAAGTTGAACTAAAAGGAGAAACCTCCGAAAAACGACTTAAGCAAAAAAAACATTTTCTAACATAAGAGATGTTTATTTTCCTGTACTTTATTTTGCAACCAAAATCAGTTTCCGTCTGAGAAATGGATTAAAAAGGCATAGAATTGCCACCCGCCCGAAAAAATTAAAACTAAGCAAAATATAAAAAACGTCAGTATCATCTTCACGTAATCTTTAAATTTTTTTTTGCTAGGATTGCCATCTTTTTAGGAACAGAAAACAGAAAATTTTCAAAATTTGCCAGTACAAAAGGTGTTTATGAAATAATTTCCGAATTCATACGTACAGTTCTTTTTATAGACATACTAAAAAATAGAAAATTTCAAAATTTATTAATTAAGTAATTTTAAATTTTTACATTAATTAATTAAAATTTTAATTGATATAAAAAATTTGAAAATTATTTAACTTTTGATTTCTGGTTTTGATTAATTAAATTAATTTTGGTTAATTAAATTAAATTTTTAGATTTAAATATTACCTATTATAATTAATTTAAAAAATTTAAGTAAAAAAATGTTTAACACCAAAAGGGGATTATTTTGTAAGATTTTTTTTATTTTTTTTTATAACAATTAATATTTAAATTCAAAAATTTCATTTAATTAATTAAATTAATTTTTATTTATTAAAATTTAAAATCAAAAATTAAATAATTTTAAATAAATTTTAACCCCAAAAATGGAATTAATTTTAAAATTTTTTAAATTAATTAATTAAATTTTTAATTATTATAATTAATTTAAAAAATTAAACTAAAAAAATTTTAACCCCAAAATTGGGATTATTTTTAAGATTTTTAAAATTATTTTTTATAATAATTAATATTTAAATTTAAAAATTTAATTAAAATAATTAAATTGATTTTAATTTATTAAAATTTAAAATCAAGAATTAAATAATTCTAAATAAATTTTAACCACAAAAATGGAATTAATTTTAAATTTTTTGAATTAATTAATTAAATTTTTAATTATTTTTATAATGAATATAAAAAATTTAGAAATTACTCAATTTTTGATTTTTAATTTAAGTTAATTAAATTAAATTGTTAAATTTAAATAAAAATTAATAAAATAATTAATTTAAAAAATCTGAAATTTAAACTCATTTTCGGGGTAAAAAAATTATTTTTAATTCAATTCAGTATTTTTGAAAAAATTTTAAAACAATTTTTAATTAAGATTTTTGGTATTACAAAAAGAATTAATTTGAATGTCTATTGAACTGATTTTTTTAAATATTATCTGCACCCTTGATCTTTGGTAACCTTAAAGATTTCTTAGAAATTTGAAATTAAACAAAAATTACTAATATTCTCTTTCTCTACCACGCAGCTCATCGTACTCTTCGCCGCCAGCGTGGTCATGGCTGCGCCCGCTGAGGAATCTTCGGCAAAGGAGAAGCGTGGTCTTGCCTTGGGTCTGGGCTATCATGCACCATTGCTGACGCATTCAACAACCCATCTGGTGGCACCAACTGTCCTCCAATCGGCACCACTATTGCATGCACCCATCGTGCATGCGCCAATTATTACGCAACATGCACCAATTTACACTTCGCATGCCATTTCGCATTCGATTCTGCCTTCCTACCACTTGCCAGCCTATTCTGCGCTGCATCTCAAGTAAACGCGCAAAGTTGTTGCAATTCAATTTGTAGCGGATGGCAAAGGTGTGAAAATAAATGGCAACAACAACAAGTTATAAGAAAATATTTTACTAAAATAGCGACAGCAAAAGGTGAAGCATCAGTTGAGAGGAGTGAGGCAAGCAACAACAGCCGAGAATACAAACAAAAATAATGACCAATTGAAAAATAAAGTTTATTTTTAAATAGATGGTAACGCTAACTAAAAACAAATTTTTTTTATATTTAAAATTTCCAGCAAACAAAAGCTTGTTGTTTATAAGTGTGCCACAAAATTTTTTCTCGAAGGCATTTTTGCACAGCAAAATAAACACTTTACAGTCTCAGCGCGGCGAAATAAAACCTCTTATGCGTCAATAATGGCTACAGCAACATCAACACTTTGTGGCTTCTTGTTTCTTTGGCTTTTGCTTCTCGGTTTACTTTATTTTACTTTCATTTGTTTACTTTTTGTTTTTCTTCTATTTTTTGACTTCTTTATGTTTTTTTATTCTTTCTCTCGCCATTCGTAGATTCTGCTGATTTTTAAAATCCCTTTGAGAATTGCGGTTTTGGCATAATGGATAATTTGTGGATTTTGTGATAAAGAAGTCGTTTGCTTGATACTTAAGATGTTTTTTTATGTTTCCCTTGTGGACTTAAGGAGATTGTAATAGCTGAAGATAGAGTATACTGGAACATTTTTTAAAGTTTCTTTGTAGAAATGTAAGGAAGAATTGCAAGGCTACTAAATTTTAAGAGAAGAGCGAGGTATCATAGGTATACGTTATCTTTATTGTGGCCCCTTAATAAAGATCTCACACAGACAGCTTAAAATGCCGATCTGTTGTGGTAATTAAAATCTTATATAATGGATCATAAAAACCCTTTTGGACAAAGCGCTTTGAGTATATCACAAATTTGTTGAGACGGTGTTGAGACGGTGTTGAGACGGCTATCGTCAATTTCGGTTATGTCTCTTGACTCGAAAGTAAGTCTGTCGAGATATTTCAACCTCAGTTAATGAAAAAGGAATGGATGTTTCCAGATTAATGAGATAACCTTAGCTGAGAAGCAGCTGAAATGGTGCCCACATCAATCAGGTCAACTTAATCGGAGCGGACTCGATTTATATCTGCTAAAAGACCGTCAACTCACACCACTGCAACAACAAAAATATTGAAATGAAGACCGTATTTAGAAGATTTAGACTAATGTTCGTCCGAAGTTCGATCTCCATATGTCAATTAGCGTTAATAGTGTTTTGGTGAGTCTACTTTATTATGATCACAAGTATTTGAGTGAACATTCGGTGAAGGTCGTGAAGTCATCTAAAACCCCACTTACGCGAGTCGTCCATCTGTAAATGCCGATAACATCGAAAAAGTTAAAGAAACAGTGCTTGGAAACCGTCTTGTTGACATCAAAGAGTTGGCAGGATCTTAATGACTCAAATGGTTAGACTCAACATATTTTGGTTATTGTTTTGGGTATAAAGTATGTCGATGCTATACTTATACCAAAAAAATAAAAATCATTGTCATGAAGAGGATTTATTAATATAGCGTCGAAACCGTCCAACAATCTACTGCAGGGTGCTCCAAAAGTGAAGGAAAACCGAAAAAAAAAACAAATTCGCTACAGGCACTGAAGGCTATCGCAGCCGAGGCTTATAAAATGTACGGAAAATTGGTATAAATATTGGCACGCTTGTATTGGCAGTTTTTATTTTTTGTCAATCCGGTCCAAATTTGATCAGACGGTAAAATTATATGAAGACCTATACTCGACCGTACCATACTAGAAAGCATTAAGGAAGGTGAGTATAACAAGTTTCAAAGAACTGATAGCGGAAACTCTGGCGAATTGTGATCGTTTGAGTTTGCTACAGTTTTTTGTTTTAGAAGAATACGAAGAGAAAAATTATTTTTTTGTAGTTTAGAGGGGCTTTTTAAAGATCATGTTATAATTGAAGACTTCTCCAAGACATTATTGTTCTAATTATTGAACTATGTATGTATATTTATCCCAAAATCTGCTTATCTGTCGTTCCTTTTCTTAAACTTTCTTAAGCACGAACCCAATTTGTATAATTAGGTTCGGTTTTAATTTCGTGGATCGGAGGAAACTCTATTTTAAAATATACATAAATAAAAGAGCTTGCAATTATTAGCTAATTTGAGTACGTTTTCAGTTTTTTAATGGATGGCAGCTCTATTCTAAAACATGATTGAACTAAGATTTTTTACTTTTCATTTTTGTAGAAGGGAAATAATTCGTCCGGTTGACACCTGTGTCGTCTAAAGCTGTCATATTATTTTTGTTCAGTATTTTTTGGCTTTTCATCATGGAAAGACTCACGCCTGAACAACGTTTACAAATCTTTCAACTTTATAACGAAAATTCACATTCTGTAAAGAATGTGTTTCGCCTGCTTCGCTCAACTTATGGTCTACTGAGCTTACTATTCGTAACAACATCACCCATCTTGAGACCCGGACTGACGTATGGAACGACTTGGCGCATTTTACGTCGAGATCTTAAATTTAAAACCTTTGTGCAAGAACTGAAGCCGTTCGACCTTCTCAAGTGATATCGCTTTGCTCTATGGACTCTTGAAAAGTTCCATGAAGATTGGACGTTTTAGAGACAAATTTTGTTCAGCGAAGAGCAACCTGAAAAGAGTCAAGAGTTGCCATTTCATTCAGAAAAAAAGGGTTGGTTGATGTCGGTGAGAACTTAACCGTCAATGGCTTATGGCTTATCCCTTTATGATAACCGACTATTTGATGTTTGAAACTGAAGGTCGTGATCTCAGCGTCATTTGGTTTCACCAATACGGCGCCACTTACCACATATCGCATCAATCAATTGATTTATTCAGAGAACACTTCGGCTAGCAGATAATTTCAAGTGGTAGGGAACCTCGAAATGGATCGTTTATGTTCCCACATAAGATAAAATCATTAACATTCCTCTGCCAAAACTACATTCAAAAAAAAACTTTGTAGTAATTTTGACTAAAGTCGTCTTAAATTTAGCAAAACGAGATTAAACGCTTTATAGAATATAAATATATAATTGCTGCTTACACCGCCGCTAGTTATTTGACATTGCCTGTATGTAAATAGCACTTACACCAACAATTAAAGTCAAAAGTAAGGCAACACTAAAAAATACGCTCTCAGTCATCAGCAGTGATGTTGTGTGGAAACATTTCGCAAAAGGTATCAACAATTTAAGAGGCATTAGCCCATACTGCCACTTCAACGCATGGCATTGCTTTGATGTTTGCAATCAACAATACAGTTACTAAAAATGAAAACAACAGCAATAACAACGGTACTTAAGGCAAACGAAGCAATACCAACGTGGCAACAGTAATTGTGAGAAAGGTGCCATTCAATACGGCGGTGATGATTGCGTGTGGCGGTTGCAAACAAAGCGCTTGAAAAGTATAGCGGATTGTTGGAAACGCATTCTACATAAGTACATAAACGAAAGCAGACAGCAGAGAGTAAAGCTTAAAGACGGACGTAGGGTTACATTCCTCGCAATAACGGTGCATGAAGGAATCGCAAAAATATATTGCCGGTAAACGTTGTCAAGTCAAGTCAAGTGCGGATGAAAGCACGTCTTTGCTTCGGTTTTTATGTAAGGGTGTAAATTGAAATCCAAACTGGCTTATCCGTTTGGGTTCACTTCCGTTTCCGCAATATACGTTTGTATATGACGGCGCGTTACAATCCAACTTTGATTCGCACCTTAAATCTCGAATCTTAAGCCGATATTGCGCATTGAGTGTAAGAGAAGTGACAAATTGGCGTATTGATTGTTGCCAATCTCACAGTGGGCTTGAACTCACCAAATGCATGAACAAAATGTTATTATATTGTTACGAAAATTTTTCTTATATAAATTCTAGTAAAAATAAGGCCATTATTTTATGCATTAAATTGGTTTAATTTAGCATACCTGGAATGATCCGATTTAGGTCAAATAAGCACCGTTTTTAAATAATTTGTTGCCATAATGAAGTTAATTTGAGGTTGCCACTCTCTTCTTGGCCAAAAACTGAGACAGTTGATTGTCATAAGCTTCTCTCGAGGAACGAAAAGTCATTCGTCATAGGCAGAAACTGATAGTAATCTCTGGGTGCTAGGTCCAGACTAAATGAGGCTGCACAACCAGGTGGTTGAGGTGGCGTCAGAAAACATTCCTGAAGTAATTTCGAGGAATGGTGTCGAGTTGACAGTCCTTGGCCGAATAAAAATCCGTGTCCGGGATGCACAACTATCGCTGCGTGTTGCCTGACGTTTTTCCGATGGAACACAATTCCTATCCTGTTGGCAAAAGCTAGGCGCTTCTGTGCGATTTTTTCCTTCAGATGGTTCAATCACAGCAGAAGTCCGTATTAAGAGTTCGACCGTAGAGGAGTATGTAACTAATAGCAGACTATGGTTTGCCAACCCCACTAAAGAAATAAAAAAAACACTTCCTAACCGTCAATACTCATCATGTGTGGGCCAGCTCATCGCCATTCCACATGACCGGTTTTCCCTTCCCGTTGTCGTAAGTGACCCACTTCACATTAACAGTAACCATTTAGAATGCATCGCCTTTTTGCGATTCGCAGTTGGAAATTTGTACCATACTTTTTTTCTTGCGGTAATCCGTGTGTCGCCCATACATAAGGCTTCCTTTGTTAAGGGGTTACATGGGTTTACGGGTTTCAAAAAATCGATTTTTTTTATTGTTTTATTAAATTCTATAACACCTCTAGAATTTTGGCCTAAACTTTCAAGTTGATCCGAGTATATGTTTCGGAGATACAGCCTTGAGAACTTCTGCGCTTGAGGCTAGCTAGGCTAAAAGTCGTCTTTAAATGAGTTTTTCTCGAAACTGTGTGTTTGAAGTCGGTTGGCAAGATTTCTCGAGAACTACTCAACCAATCGTAATGAAATTTTACGCAGGTCTTTCAGATACAATTCTTAAGGACCTGGAGGAAGGATTTTTTTCTATTATACTATTTTCTATTATATTCTATTATTTCCACTATATTCAACTATTTGAAAAAAAAATTCGCAAAATTTTAACTTTTTTGTATAAATGTCTGCCAAAAATCCAATTTTTGTGTAGTGTACTTATGTTTGTAACATTAAAATTCTAATAAAATATTTCATTTTCTATATGAGAAAAAATTTTTGAAAAAAAGCTGCTTTTTACCCGAGGAAACTCATGCAACCTCTTTACAGCCTTTTTTTAAATGATTCCAAACCGGTTTTTGTGCAATGTTTAGCTCCTGGGTAATAGGAATAATGCTTATATGACGGTCAGACTCGTTGTTTTCCATTATTTTAAGGATATTTTTGACAGGTGTGGTGCATCGTCTACGTCAAAATTATCCGAGCGGAATCGACGAAACCGAAAAGGCGCACGATTGGTTATTACAGTATCAGAACCACAAACAATATTCGTATTTTCAGTTTTTTTGTTTTTTATAACTCAAATGGTCCAACTATTTCACTGAATTATAAAGAAAATGGGACTCACCTCGATTTGGAGATTTGTTATAGGTTCTATTTGGAATATGTATTATAAAAGATTTGAACAACTAACCGAAATGTGCTTGAAAGTAAAGTATTCTATGAAAATTTGGTGGAAAGAAGTTCATTACTGAAAATCAATATGAATCATTGAAATGTTTTGAAGTCTCCAAGCGGTTTTATAGAAACGTGTTGTTACGAAATAATACGTATAATGGGATTATTACAGGAAATGTGTGTTTTGATAAATTAAAAATTTAAAAAATAAAAAGACAGAAATTTAAGACAATAGTTTTTATAAAATCTGTTTGCTCCGTTACAACCAAAGTATAAGATAAGGCTTCAAAATAGTTAAAAATGCCTAGAATACCAAAAATTTTATAAAACTTTATATTTAAAATTTTTGTGTCACGGCATCTGCCATTTTCTGGAGTAAAACACAGTGGCGAAACTATTTCCATTTCCTTCACGTAGATTCACATACTTTAAGTAACTAAGCAAACGAATACTATGTATACCCTTACAAATGCAAAGATTTTAGCGAAAACACTTCATGCGCAATTCCGGTTTTCTCTGTCTAATTGGCACTTCAAATGGTAACAAATTGTTACGTGCCTCGGTTTTTTGGTTTTAACATCATCAATGGCAGGTGCTTCTTCACTTTGAAGCTTTAAAGTATTTCACGGATTTTAATTAAGATTGGTATTAAGTTTGTAGAAACTTTGACACAAAAGTGTGAGCTTAATGAGTCAGAATTGAATTTTTCACACAGAGTAGATTATTTTTTTTTCAGCATTCGAAAATCTTGAGTGTAGTGTAAAGATGCGAAAGCAATAAATACAGATATGTCTTAAATGACAATTGTATATATGTAAAGTTTGAATACCTACTTTAATAACGGAATTTTCAATACGGACGCTACAAAAGTTGACCGATAGGGGCAGCAGATGACGCCATATTTCTTCCCAGTTTTTTGACATATCTCTTCAATAAGGTTTGCCATTTCATCATGGAAAGATATACGACCCAACCCAACGAGTCGAAATTATTAAATTTTACTATCGAAATTCGGAGTCAACTCAATTTCAAAAGCGCTACGTCCAAATTATGGTCGTCATAATCGTCATGTCAGATCAACAAATGAGCATCTAGTGGAAAAATTCGAGTCCACAGGCACAGTGCAAAATGTCCCCTTGCCAGTGAGACTAAGAACCAGATGGTAGGCCTTTATTGGAGCGGGAGAAGTCCAAGCAACTTTAAACTGAATAAAACCTTAAAGTTACCAATAATTTATTTCTTTTAGAAAATGTGTGAGAAAACAATGTTTTGGAATTAAAACTGGTTACGGCATGATAATAAAATTGAATACAATTAAACATGGGTGCTACTGATCCGATTTGAGTATTGAGCATTTTACAAGGAACTAGAGGAAATTATGAGTTTAAAGTCTTTCCGGACAATCTCAATCTCTTCGATTCAGTACTAGAACGAGTCGTCTAAAATTGGACTTAACGAATGGACCATATGAGACGCAGTCGGGTCAACATTTGAAGAGATAATCTTCAAAAAAGAAATGCAAAAGTATGTTCTTTCGAATGATAATAAAGATTTTCCATTAAATTTCAAGTTTCTGTGTTTTTTCTTTAAAAGAGTAGGGAACCTTCAAATGGATCACCTTTTATTAGTTTGTTTTTAAATGTAATTTCCTCAAATTAAAGCGTTTTTGCTTCAATGATTAATCGGTGACCAACGATCCGATTATTCTTAACACAAAAACCTCTCAGTTTGTTGATCTGACAGTCCAAAGACAACCAAAATTTTAAGAAATAACGACCGTTGATCTTTTCACCTGTAGGTTATGTACAAACAATATCTTCTAAAGAGAAATTTGTTTTTTTTTGTTTAAGGTTACATCCACAAAGAAGACAGGAATCAGCAGCAGTCGTAGATCGCTTGCAACTGGACGCTTACGTAGTATATGGGAGTTGGGATAGTATTTATTAACTATTGTCATGTCATATACTAAAAAAATATTCCCTGGATTTCATTAAGGTACTTTACATACAATTCGGGCTACGACAAGTCTTCGGTCAATTTTATTTATTTTAGGCACAAAGATAGGTACACACCATTATAAGTAAAACACGCTGTGTAATTTTCAATGAGACAACTCAAATATTGACCGAAATATGCAGCATAAAGTCCTTCGGAAGTTCGAAAATCTTTATATTAGATATATGGGTTCTAAGGGAAGTATTGGCTCGTTTCAACCTATTTTTGATACACAGAATTACTGTTGGCAGGAACGAATTCTGTCTGAATTTCAATTGTATATTTCACACACCGATATTTTCGGTCAAAAGCCGACTATAGATACTGGGGTCCTTATATTCGGTACCTAGGAGCTTGAACAGTTTTAGTTAGATTTGGACAATTTTTAGACATAAGCTGGAATAAAGAAATTATCAGTGCTAAATTTTAAATTTTTTATTTGTAAATTGGAAAGTAAAAGAATCAAATAGAATTTAAAATTGTGTTAAATGCAAGTAGGCGTGGATGTAGTCCGATTTCGCCTATTTTCAGACTCTGACATAGGAATATGAGAAGAATGCTACGTACTAGATGTAGTCGAAACCGGTCAGTCGGGTCGCAAAATATCTGATTTCACCAAAAAGTGGACGCCCATTGTCCAATTTTACCCCGGCTCCTTACAAATTACAGTTTTATATCTTAATTTAATGCTGAGATATGACACTTTGTAGATTTGTAATTTGTGGGAGTGGCAGTGGTGTGATTACGCCCATCTACGAGCGCGTAATTTTTAATTTGTACCAATAAACCTGCCCCCCAAGTTTCATCAATTTTTATACAAATTGCAGCTTGTACGGACGGACGGACAGTCAACCGGATTTCAACTTTTCTCGTCACCATCATTTATATATAGTATATATCTATCTCGATTAGTTTTAGGTGATACATACAACCATTAGGTGAACAAAACTATTATACTCTGTAGCAACATGTTGCAATAGTATAAAAATGATAGTTGCCACTTGTGAAAAAGTAATTCATTTAAAACCGTTGAACCGTTTCGCATCGTTGACGTTTCGATTTGTGATTTAATACGAAAAAGATATTACAGGGTTTCCACCTGTTTTCAATATACCGTTATTTTTTACGCCAAATAAACGTTTAAGTTTAAAAAAGAGTACAAAATTATTTTTTAGGAGGACTGCCACTTGATTCCAAAGGGATACCCACGTTATAGGTATACAGATAGCTATGGTTGATTTGGATATTTTTTTTTTTAATCTTTAATTTATTATTAGAATG
The DNA here is from genome assembly GCF_024586455.1 of Bactrocera neohumeralis. Classification (NCBI taxonomy): domain Eukaryota; kingdom Metazoa; phylum Arthropoda; class Insecta; order Diptera; family Tephritidae; genus Bactrocera; species Bactrocera neohumeralis. The sequence goes on along the minus strand of NC_065921.1, from coordinate 18,568,945 downwards.
ACAAAAATATATAAAAAGGTTGCGCCCAGTTAAAAAATTGTACACCAATTTTTTATTAAAGAGGTTAAAGGAAGCTTAAAGTAGATTTGGAGATCTAAAAAATGCCTTCATTTCAGTAGCGCGCATAAAAGTATGCTTCTGTTTATGGAAATTACTTAGGTTTATTGTTTGAGTTAGAAATACCGCTGGTGTGTTGTACCAATTAAGGTGGATTATGGGAATTCATAAGTTCTCTACAGCGAAGCACTTTCTAATTTTCCTTTCATTTATCAACAACAACGAAAGTAGGGTAGTATTCCAAATACAATACTTCGTGCCTAAAAGCCCAAGGTCGTCTTCTCTAGCTAAAACTTTTATTCTTGCGTCACCCTATTTGTAAGCTTTACGTATTGTGTTAGTCATTTACATCCAACATATGCACATTTGTAAATATTTACTTAAAATATTTGAGTATTGAAAATTAAAAAAAAAAAATTGATTTTACTTATTCACTTTAGTAAAAAATATTTCCAATGCTCAAGGAGGCATCTGTTGGGGAAGTAAATATGCTTGAGGTTGCATTAAGTACTCAAAGTTTTAAGTAGCCGCAAGCTTTACTCGAATTCTGGAAATTCAGTTAAGGATTACATGAAAATTCTGTGAATATGTGTGTACTCGTATGCGAGTGCTTGAACTACTTGAATTTATATATGTATTTCAAAAGTAGCATTTAAAAAAGCAATAAAAAAAATTTAATGCTTTACTTACCATAAATCAGATAGTTTTCCTGTAATAAAAAGAAAAATGATACAGTAATTAAGGATTAGTTGTAATAGTTATTATATTTTTTGGAAAATTTGCTAGAAGAGAAGTATTAGGCAAAATATTTCAATTAACTATTTAATCGAATTTCTTTTAAGCTTTAAAGAACAAAATGCAAATTTCAAATACATATATAAAAGTGATACACTTTTAATACATAAAACAAAAAAAAAATAAACTTCGACTGCACCTAAGCTTTAGTTTCTTTCACAGGTCCATTTTTTTGAGCATAAAAACGTAAAAAAAATCTTTTCTTGATTTTGATCGGTCCGTTTGTATGACAGCTATAAGCTATAGTTGTTCGATCTGAACAATTTATTCGGAGATTATAGCGATAGCTTTGAAATAAACCCGTGCCAAATTTCGTGAAGATACTTTGTTTGTATGACAGCTGTATGCTATATTTGCCCAATATCGGCGATTCCCACAAATGAGCAACTTCTTGGTGAAATAAAAACGTGTGCAAAATTTCAGTTCGATTTATTTCAATCTTTCACTTTCATACCACAAGCATGTTACAAGTTGTACATACAGCGATGGCCACCAGTGCGTATGAGCAACCTCAAAAACGTTCGAGAAGACATACATATGTAGATAGCAAAGTCCATACAATGGAAACAAAATCTAATATTTTTTGTTTGAAACCATTAGTATAGTGATTAATCTCTATACAATGAAAACAACAACAACAATCAATATCAACTGAAACAAGCAACAACAGAGCAAAGGAATCTATGAAATGTATGCGCAGGTATAAATGCATCCCAAAATTTTAGTCGAATAAGCATGCTTTTAGTAAAATATTAGAATATTTGCTAAATATTTACTGTTATCATACCATCCATTATAGAGATTAGGTTTCAGAAAACTTTATATACATACATATGTATGTATATGTAAATGACTGATGTTGGGTAAGCTTTCAACGGCTGACAGAGGAATTATGAAATGCTATAAAGTATTTAAGTATAATATAATATAAAGTACTATACGAGATCCTCAGTTATTATGAGTTAATTAGTTTTTTGCCCCCTACACCGTCTAAAACCATCAAACGGGTACTTAAAAGCATAAACAAAGTTAAAATTCCATATTTCCTTTAATAAAGAAATAAAAAGAAGTATTAAAATTCACTTAAAATTACCCCCATCAACTGTTTGGAATTAGCAATTTAATCCTAGAGCCACCTAAGTGCGCGTGGCGTATGCGTAACATTTTACAAGGAACTAGAGGAAATTGTAAGGAAATAACCATAAATTGTAAACTGTAAATAAACTGAAGTTCAATTTTCTATTCTAACGGTGCTCGAGGAGCATTGGCTGTCACGCTTAGCTGCCTCACACTGCTGTCAACTGAAATTTTGATTAGGGTTTGCATTTACTTAGTTGTGGGAGGATGTGGGAAAATACATTACTGATGACTGAAGGCTGAAAAATTGCATTAACATTAACGCACATTAATGTCAAACTCATAATTTTTTTTGACGCACTGAAAAATGTTATTAATTTTGGGCGGAGTAAAGACCACACGCGTTTCGTATTTTTCACATCTGTTCTATTTTGTGCTTGATTACAATAGAAATTGTTTACAGAAGTGGAAAAAAAACAAAAACAATGCATATGTGAACAAATGTATGTATTGGCTGTGAAAAATAATTGTTTTCTTTTCTTCGATGAAATATTAGCCACTTTCCACTTTCGGTAGCGAGAAAATTGAAGTAATTTCCAGTTTGTCAACTTATCAATAATATCAGCTGAAGACATTGTGCAATGAAATGAGTGCAAAAATACAAAAAACATAATATTGCATGTGTTGGAAAATTATTTATTCCAGCGCAGTATGTTGGGTTAAGGAATTTTGCCTTTGTTTATTTGCTAGCTCTATTGGAATTGAGTTATATAATAAAATATAACGGAGGAAAAGAGTTCACTTTCGTCCTAAAAGTTGCCACTTGAAAAAAGAAAGAAATTTGGCGATTTATTGCATATTTGCAAAATATTACTCATACGCCATGCACACCTATGATACATGCTGTACGATTTCGTTGCAAATATAATATGGTGCTCATTAGTAATTGAATTGAAATATTATAATTCAAAAGGTAAAAATGTAAATTTAACCAGAAAAATCATTAACTTCGGTTGAACCGAAGCTATAATACACTTCACAAGTTTCCACATCTGAAATGGGTTAACTCGATTCAACTCGACACGCTGGTTATTTACTATATATAAATTAGGTTGTCAAACATTCCTTCCGCTTTTTGCTCTATATTCAATGCTAATAAAGTGTTACAGTGATCGGATTTAGTTCAACAATGCACTATTTCGTTCGATAATCTGTGTCCATTTAGACGGCAACTTCATAATACCCCCCTCGTAGAAGCTCCCTCCAAAAATCCAGCCTTCGGCAGATGGTTTAAAATGATTTGGTGACTAACTCCCATCTTCTGGGCGTTGTCATGAGATGCCACATGCTGGTCTAACTCGATGTTTTCCATCATTTGATCGGTACTCGTCGTCACAGGTCTTCCGCCGGCTGGCTTATCCATGGTGTCGTTTTCACCCGCTCTGAAACGTCGAAACCATTCCTCCGCAGTTCGAAGTGATAGAGTATCATCCTCAAAAGCACCATTAGTCTCACGGAACGTGCCTTTAACGAAGGAAAACTTTAAAATAGCGCGAATTTCGGCGTCCATGTTTACACGTCTATAACTGTTGAACGCAATAACCAAACTAATCATGACGTTTTGTAGGTTATGTCAAGACCTTTCAAAAATGTATAGTATTGCCAGATGCGAGCTCTGTAGCGCTTTCTACGTAGCCGCGAAATTCAAAAGACAAAAAGGAGGAAGGAAGATATATGTATGACAATCTAATATTTTGTTGGGTCCCCGAAGTTTTCTTCTGCGCATAACAAACTTCCATGCAAACTGAATAGCTGTTCAAGGTATAAAACATTTTATTCAAAATCTAAGGTTACATCTCTTCAAAATTTCGCTCCAAACGAGTATGACACACCCTTACACGTCCTATTTATTTTCATCTCTTTCCATTCCCATTTTGCTATTGTCTACAAAACGAGTGTAAAACAAAGGCAAACAAAGCCCCATTGCAGTTATTTCAATATAATTTTCGGTCGGGCTTTTGGTTTCATTTACACTGAACGCCGAAATGAGGTACACAGCGGAACTCGCACAAATGAGAAATTCAACGCATGGCTGCACTGCGCTGTAATTAATCATTTCATCGATAGACAGAAACATGTCATCACAACCAGTCAAAGTTAACCAACGACAAATCCCCGCCCACAATTTAGGCAATTTCATTAAATTGGCACGCAAACACTTTCATATACATATACACAAAAATATAAGAGCAGAAATGTGTAAAAATACGGTTACCCAGTGGTGGAGGAAGGTTGATTAGACGAAAATAATGTGCGAATGGCTTAAGGCAAGTTCCATACATTGGCTCAATGTGAAACTTTTGCTGCTAGCTCTATAAGAAGAAGGTAAGGTGGGCAAGAAGAACAAGTTCCAAATGTACGATTACTATGGTTTATGACAGAACTGAATATTTCCCTTCCTTTCCTCTTTCTGGATGCTGAACTCAACTAGCTTTTGCCAAGTGACTGGGGATGGGATTATAGAACTTGCGACCACATTTTTAGACTTCCGCGTTCTTTGGCTTCTATCTATGGGCTTAATTTTACCATAAGTACCTGTAAGTCGCACGGTTATCCAGAAGTGGAATTCGTGAAGAAATCCGGTTGGAAAATAAAGTGAACTCCCTCTCATCGACGAATACAGCCGCAGGAATATCAGTACAAAATGCACAAGAGGCGAATAGCAAACCAGTCTGGTAAAAAGAAACCTCGCTTCATGATAAAAACATCAGTATTTTTATATAGCTATAATTTCTGAAAAATCTGGAGAGGAATATTGAAGCAACGTCTTCACAAAACAGATGGAATTTAGTACATATTTGTAGTATAACGAAGAAAATATGTATCAGATTTATCAAAGCAAAGGGGAGGATCATAAAGGTCGGGAAGCAGAATATACATCTGGACAGTCACAGATCAATCCGTGATTTTACCGCACACATAACCCTTTCAAACCTAACTCTTCTCTTGCATATACTTCAAGTTTCACATAGCCTGCTGATCCTTAATTTTTCGAGATGTAAGTGGGGTGTCTTCTCTACATAATTAACATATTTATTGCAAACAGATCGATAACTAAATAATTCGTCCTAAAAAAGTTTTGGATCAATGTCATCATTCTATTATTTCATAGGTTGTCAAATGCTTTCGGAATTTTGAAAGAAACTCTTAGCTGAGAATTTTCGAAAACTATGCGTCGTATTGACGAACTAGTTTTGTTCTAGACAAATCTTTAAGGTTTTATAGATATACAGGGTGTCCCAAAAATGAATAAGATTTAAATTTGACAACATTACAACTAAACTTCACAGTTGATGAAGTTAAAACACTATTCCGACCATATTTTGTATGAAATTTTCGCACTGAGGTCACCAAGCTTTCATTACCTTTGAAATATGATATGATAATGAATACACGCTGTTCTATCGTGTAACACTCCAGTTTAACTAAGCCTAAACTGTCAGTTGTCGATTTTTGTTTTTTAGGGTTCTGAACACTTTACTACAAAATATATAAGATTTTCGCTTCCTTTGATCTTTCAAATTGCATGAAGAGGATAAGAAAAAAGAAGCGAAAATAGAAGAAGAGAATTTCAGGGAAAAGAAAACGAAGAGAAGAGGAAGAATGTCTCTCTTATTGTCATTTACACTCAAGATTAAACTTGAGTGGGACTGGTAAATAGTTAACCGGGCGATGAACCAACATTTTGGTTAAGGTTTTGGGTATGAAGCTTGTCAATGCTGACTTGTACTAAAATATCTAAAACTATGAAAAAAATTGGAATAAAATTTTGTGTTTCCGACTACAGAATCGGTCAAAATGTGGTAGAACTGTTTTGCGGCGTCTACTTTATCACTACCACAGGTATATGAGTGGCACAAAGCTTTCAGTGAAGGTCCTGACGTCATCCAAAACTTGCCTAATGACGACAATTTTGAAAAAGTTTAAGAAACAGTGCTTGAAAATCGTCTACGTGGCATCAGAAATATAGCAAAGGATCTCAACATCTCTTATGGACCGACATTTTGATTAATGTTTTGGGTATGAAACGTGTGAATGCTGACTCACTAAAAGACCTGAATGCGCCCAAGCAAGATTGAGATTAACTATTTGGCGAAACACGAAACGAGAGTCATCGCTCAGCCATTGTATGCACCAGTTTTGGCTCCTTGAGACCTATTTCTGAATTCAAAACTGAAAAATCCGCTTTGGTGATTGCGCCACGTGTCCATTGATTCAATATATAGAAATCGTCAGACAAATCTTTAATTTCATAAACAAACATCTGCCAAATATATACAAATTGACATATGAAGATCAAACTTCCCAAGAACAAAAGCATATTTTATCGATAATGTTACTAATCCGAGTTCAATTTAAACTTCTCCTACATTTATGTTTTCGAAAAATTGTATTTTCTTTCAAGGGTTAGGGGAAAGCGAAAAATAAAGTGTAATGCAATTGAAGAGCGGCTCCACATTCAAAAACTTCACTTCAGCTAAAGTCTAAAAATCATTAACGACGACTTTTCACCATGTCCTGTAAGCTATACAACAATTTACTGATGGGCTACGATGGTGCAATATTTATAATTGTGCGTGTCCCTAAACCGTTTGTGCAAATATCCGCTCATTTCATAATTATTGACGTAAATCACGTAATAGATTCCATTACATTTTGATGAGAATTTATCAGGCCATTAAAAAGTATGTAAGTATATGAATACTTTGGGAAAATTTTGATTTTGGTGTGGCTGTTGTATAGGAAAAATGAGTCAAAATTAGTTGCAAAACAAATTTATCGAAATCTCATTTAGCAAGTAGACAAAAGGCGTATAATGGAAAATTATACCCACGTACGCAAATACCATATAGTATATGTATGTATATGAATATGAAAATGAAAAATCGTGTTAATAAAATAACTTATTGTTCAATTCGAAGTTTGTGTAATCAATTAAAGGAAATTTTGTAGACAAAATTTATCGTGCGCACAAAAGAATGCAAAAATTATGAAAAGCTTTGGAAATTAGTTGTAAAACCAACCGATTATAAATAACAGTATTTCCAATACAGCCATGGGGCCATGTGTAGAAATTCACGCAAGTGAGGAAAGTTCTCTGAGTGTCATTCACTTGGGAGTGGCTAGAAACGATTATTTTACATATGGCACTTCTAGTCTAGATCAAGTATCCTCTGGGTAGCCAAAAAATATCCGCATGAAGGCAATCTAAAGTGAGAAGGTAAAGCACATAAAAAAGCATCCCCAATAAAAATATTAAAACAGCATCGAGTGAACGACCCTCTTTTCATAACGACCAGTACAAACATGTTAAGGATTACGGTTGCACCTGAATGGTTGATGTCCTCGTTAGAAGGCTGACATCATCGCCGTCCAAGAAGTGCGATGGACGGAACAAAGACTGAGACGATTAAGCTCTGATGGTAGCTACTACAGTGGCCTTATAAAGGAGCACAAATTTGGTTTAAGAGTCCTGGCATTAATTGCGGTGGATCTAGCCACAATTCGCATCAAAGCAAAGTTCTTCAACATACGTTGTGACGAAAGATGTCTTTTATGACCGGCTGGAGTGCGCTTTTGACGACTGCCTCCGCCACGGTGTAAAAATTGTGCTTGGTGATTTGGTACAGCAGTAGGAAAATTCAGTCTCCATGGCGAAATCTATCCAATTGGGTTGATACCGATCGAACGTCCAAGCCGACGACTCATATCCTTCTTCAAACTACTCCTGGAGAAAGTAGAATCTTCTATAAGAGTGTACAACTGCTGGCGTGCACCGATGATATTGATATCATTGACCTCAACAACCACGCTGCTCGAAGGATGATGAAAGGATTGTAAAAGCAAAGCAAATGGGACTGTCCTCGCATTTGCGACTTGGCTTCCACGTCACTGTTGTAAGTCAAAACTTCGAAGTCGTAAATAATTTCGTCTATCTTGGAACCAGCATTAACACCAACAACAATATTAGCCTGAAAATCCAACGCAGAATAACTCTTGCCCACAAGTGCTACTGCATTGGCAACAGTGAATACCGCACTCGATTGAACGATGAGCTGTACGAGATATACGACGCCATTGACATAGTTCACCGAGTTAAGAGTCAGCTGCTATGCTGGTTAGGTCATGACGTCTGAATGGACGAAAACACTCCAGCTCGGAAAGTATTCGACACTGTACACCCCGGGGGAAGCAGAGGAAGACCTCCACTCCGTTGGAAGGACCAGGTAGAGAAAGACCTGGCCACACTTGGTATCTCCAATCGGCGCCAAACAGCGAAAAGGAAGAACGATTGGCATGCTGTTGTAAACTCGGCTATAACCACGTCGGTGGTGTTCTCACCAATAAAGGCGAAGATTTCCAATAAAAACTTAGACGTCATATACACACACATTTAATGCGATTTGAGAAATTGCACGAGTTATTGAGAAAATATAATTCAAACAGACTAATAAAATACATTTTCGAGCTATTAAACGACAATAATAGGTTTAAATGGCTTTATTGCGTTAAATATTTGTGTTTTAACAAAGAAATGCCAAAACAGGTGCACGTGTGTGTGTGTGTTTTGTTAAAATCTTCACACGCTATTTATGCGGAGAAGCTAAGAAGTCTTTTATTCACTTGAATTACGGCTCAGGTCCGTCTGAACTGCCACATACAAAGCAAAGTGCTTCTGCTCAAAAGAAAATATTTATTTTTGTTTGAATTTATATATGTACATACATATATGTGACTGCAAGTATGTATGTAATTGTGTATATATGCAAGTATGTGTGACCATGTCAACTTTAAATAAAACATTTTCTGAAATGAAATTGTATAGATTCGTGTGGCAATTACCTTTAATGGCTAGACATAAGCGCATTTTCTATGATTTCGCATACAGTAAACAAGTTTGTTTGCGTGTGTGCAGTTGTTCTTATTAAGAATTGTGTTTTTAGAAGAAATTCATTTAAAACTTGACTGCATTTGGATTAAAAACACATTTCTTTTATATATGATTTTTGGTTGTGGTTGGTCACAAGGTCAATGCACATAATCAAAGGCACATGCGAATTGGCTGGTATTTTATACATAACCTCAAATGCATATATGTATGTAGCTTAATGGAAGACTGTATAGTTGCAGAGACATTTAGAAATAGAGTCGGGGATAAATATATACTACATATGTAAGCCATCTGAACACATTTGACACGGACTGACACAAAAACCAATGCCAACGCTTAATCCAATTTTTTTGGTTAATGATTTGATTAATGTTTTGGTTAAAGATTTGGTTAAAGGCTTGGTTAGTGATTTGGTTAATATATTGGTTAATTTTTTGGGTATAATGATCCATAGCCATCTCTCTGATACCAATACGACGATTCTCAAGTCTTCTGTAACATTTTCTACAATTCCGTAGCTGTTACAATCAAAATATCAAATTTCAACCAAGCTTGTTGTTAAATGATAAAACTTGTCAGACAAGCTTTTCGCTTCCTGAATAAGCAGGTACCAAACACACAAATCAGCAATGCAGAGAAGAATGGGAAAGGGGTCAGGTGGACAGGAACACAAGGATAATCATCTATACGTATGTATAGGTCCAAAGTAGATAATCAAGTGGTAGTAAGTGATATCTTTTTAGCAAAATTAGATACTAAAATCGCCTACCAGACCACTACAATGCCTTCCAAGCTGATATCACAGCAATTAAAGAAAGTCTGCTTGTTTGACAAAGAGTATGCTCACAACAAGGAATATATGTATTTATACAGATATCGAAGTGGCTTTGAAATCACTAAAGTCTCTTAGGATTACATCAAAAATAGTAAAATAATGTCTTGATCTCTTAGTGGATCTAACACTCTATTTCACGATAAACCTAGCCCCAGCATGCACCACCCTACAATTAATCTCCGGAAAAGAGGAAATATGCCTCATAGAAGATGTGAGGAGGCAGAAGAAGAGGAGACTATAAAACATTTAGACGATTGCAAAAGCTTTGTACAGAAAAAGAATCAACTATCGGTCGATGGTTTCTTGACGATGTTTTGAAGTTGAACAGATAAAACTCTTTGTACTGATGAACTTCATCAGAAGCTCAGGACGGTTCACAGAGGACGTAAGGAGTGAGTATCAATCTAGGTGATTGCACAATTGGCCTCCTAAAGGCCTAACACACACTCGATAAATATCATGAACCGTCGTTGGATAATCAGAAAACGAAAAGGCTAACTCGAAGCTCGAACTAATGAACGCAAATCTTCTTTTTTACCAGCGTAGACACCGCTTACACGGTTATAGCAGCGCGCCAGTCGTTCTTTCTTCTTCTTCGTTCTTCTTTCCAAAGTGTAGCCTGTCTTTCTAACCGAAGCTTTAGAACTATTGGTGGTCAAGTCTTCTTTTCCAGCGTAGACACCGTCTTACACGGTTATAGCTGGAATGTTTTTCATCCATTCTTCGTTCTTCTTTCCAAAGTGTAGCCTGGTCTTTCTCCACCTAGTCTTTCTAACGGATTGGTGGTCTTCCTCTTCCTCTGATTCCCACGGCGGATACTGCGTCGAATACTCTCATAGCTGGAGTGTTTTCATCCATTCAAAGAACCATATATCTTCAGCAGAAACTTTCTCTCGAAAATTCGTAACGTTGACTCATCAACTTGTAGAATTTAGTCTTTGTTCGTCAAGAGATGGCTTTACTTCTCAATTGCCTACTAAGTCCGAAGTAGCACCTGTTTGGCAAGAGCTATTTTGCTTTGGATTTCGAGACTGACGTTGTTGTTGATGTTAATGCTGGCTCCAAGAAAGATGAAATTATCTACGACTTCGAACGAAGGTGGAGCCATGTGCAGAAGTTCACGCAAGTGAGGAAAGTTCTGGTGCGTTGTTGTTAACTCGGCTATAGCCGCGTAAGCGGTGTCTGCGCCAGTAAAGAAGAAGATACTATCTCAGTTATTACCTTCAGTCCGTGAGCCGTTACGAGATTGAGAATTTCAGTCATTTTAACTTTCGTGATATCCATTTCCGAGGCACTTGGACGTGGCTCATCCAAAGGGTGTGACCGCATTGAAATTCATTGAATCAATATTTGATTGTCGCCATCGAAGGAAAGCAGTCAATGTAGGTATACAATGTCAGAGACCCTATAAAGTATGTAATCAAATGATCGGCGTAACGAGTTGAGTCGATTAATCCATGTCCATATGTCCGTCCGTCTGTGAGTATATATGCAAACTAGTCCCTCATTTTTGGAGATATCGATCGGAAATTTTGCATCCACCATTTTCTCACCACTTTCTGAGGTACTTATAGTAAATTTCTCTTATTAAAATGGAGCTATAGCTTATCTTTAATTTTTTCTATTCATTAATTCAAATTAATTCGGTTTGTAGTCATTATTTGTCGCTTAGAAACGAACAGTTCGCGTGTTGAACTATTCACTTGCGTGTTTGAGAATGGATGTCTGTATCCATTTCAGTCTGCTCTTGACATTAATGCTTAGCTACTCTTATCACTCAATGTCCTTGCTCACCTAATCCGGTTGAACATTATGTTCTCTTACCGTAAACGCCACTAATGTGCTTCAGCATCCATTTTTTGCGACGATTCCTCTGCGCTCCTTTGTCATTACGAACGACTGCTTTTGTTTAAACAACAAACACTTAATAACATCAAATAAGTAAGGTAGGGGTTAGTTTGGGCGCGGTCGAAATTTAAAAGTTCTTGTAATCTGCTTAGGAAATGCTTCGGAGTTGTCCCAAAAAGTATGTTATGAGAAGAAAAAAATTATATAATAATAAAATCTATGCAACATTTCATGAAGTTTTTTTCAAATTTAATAACAGAACTTGATTTTAATGGATCAGTATACCATAGTGGGTTCTTTTCTTGGGAAGAAAAGGATGGGTGCGAAACTTCGGATCGATACCTAAAAACTGGGGAACTAACTATTCGCTGATATACAGATGGACTGACAGTCGGACATGGCTACATATGTATATATATGTATTTTATAGGATCTCCGCCGTTTTCTTTTGGGTTGTACAAACTTTGTGGCAATCTTAATATATTTTATTCAGGATATAAAAATTAGAACTTCTTGATTCAGGAAAAATGTTCAGCAAGAAGATCGTCAAAAATTCAATCCACCCTTCGAGTTACAAACAAACGTTGGATGAACAAAACTATTATAATATGTAAAAGATGTTGCACCAGTGCATAAATGAAGCCATTCGCAGTCCTCTTCTATCTCTAATGCATTTTTAAGTGCATCTCAAGTGAACTGGTAATTTATACGCATGCCTCATTTCACGCATACAGAGAGAGTTTACATTAAAACGAATTAAGCTTAATGCCTATTCTCGGTAGTGAATTGTAAGAAAGGGCTTCAATAATGGAATTTACTGGAAATTAATTAACAGCCTTTGTAACGCGCGGAGTTGGATTCACATAATTCGATCTGAGTTCCGGAGAATTTAAATTGTAGGCTGAAATCAAATGCCAAAGATTTGCCTGCGCAAACTTGATCGAAAAAATCTATGAACTGCCAATTTACACGCCCACTTTTTCAGCTCCGTCAGCATCGGGAAGGACCTCTCCGAGCCGATCGATACCAAATGAGGTTTTAGACAAGGCGACTCCCTATCGTGTGAGTTCTTCAATCTACTTTTGGAGAAAATAATTCCAGCTGCAGAACTAAACAGAGGAGGTATCGTCTTCTATAAGAGTGTACATCTGCTGGCGTACGTCGATGATGTTAATATCATTGGCCAAAACAACCGCGCCGTTAGTTCTGCTTTCTTCAGATTGGATTAGGAAGCGAAGCTAATGGGTCTGGTAGTGAACGAGGACAAGACAAAATACAGGGAAACTCGGTAAATCTGCGACAGAGACGTTTGATATGATCAAACAGGCTTAACCAGATGTTGCTTTAGCAAGCAGTGGTGTGTTTCGGTGGCACCAGGACTTTTTTAGGGGCCGGGAAGAGTTCGACCGTGCTGGGTGACCTGCAACTTCGACAAACACCGACAATGTGACTCGTGTGCGCAAAGTTTTGATCTCAGATCGTCGACTAAGCATTCGTTTAATTGCCCAGATGTTAAATTTATCAAAAACTGTGGTTCATGACATTGTGACGGCTCTGAAGGCTATTCCGGAGAATGCCGTCCATGACGCTTTCAATGCTTGGAAATCGCGCTGGCAGCGCTGCATCGACGCAGAGTAGCCTATTTTGAATTTTTTTAAAGAATTCTAACGATTGCTTCAATAAATGTTTTTAAATCGACTCAGTCCTATCGCTTTCCGGACAAACCCTGTATCTCCTGTCATTAAACAAACAATCATAGCATTCGCGACTTGGCTCACACGTCACTGTTGACCGTCATAACCTTGAAGCATCTCTCTTGAAACCAGTATCGACACTAACAACAATATCAGCCCCGAAATTCAACGCAGAACTACTCTTGCAAACAGGTGCTATTTCGGATTGAGTAGGCAATTGAGAAGTAAAGTCCTCTCTCGACGAATAAAGACCATACTCTATAAGACACTCATCCGTCCTGCTCTACGGTGCAGAGGCATGAGCTGTATGGCGCAGAGGCATGAGCTGTATGGTGCAGAGGCATGAACGATGGCAACATCCGATGTGTCGACGTTAAGAGCTTTCGAGAGAAAGGTTCTGTGGAAGGTTTGTGGTTCTTTGTCCATTAGCGAATACCGAGTCGATGGAACGATGAGCCGTATGAGTTATACGGTGACATTGACATAGTTCAACGAATCAAGAGACAGTGGCTACGCTGGTTAGGTAATGTCATCCGTAAGAAACGATGAGCTGTATGGGATGTACGCCAATAAAGAAGAAGAATAATAAAATTTCGTGTACGGAATCGTTGCGAATGTTCGGAGAGGCTTACGGTGATTCAAAAACACAATCCGAAGAGTGATACATAGCCTTCAAAGACGGCCGAGAGATAGTCGGGATTTTTTCTTGTTCCCTAAACTGAAATTGCCACTCCGTGGAACACGTTTTCAGTCGATCGAAAATATAAAACAAAATTCGCTGCAGCAGCTGAAGGCCATCCCAAAAATTAATTACAAAAAGAGTTTCGAGAACTGGAAAAATTGTTAGAATAAGTGTTTTACAACTAGTGGGAGTTACTTTGAGAGGGCGACAAAATAAATATTGATGAATATACTATATATTGATTAATAATTACTTACAATTTCCAGATACTTTTTTATCACAATATCCATATATTTACTACCAGAAATGCAAAGGTGTAACCGTTATAGCTTCGATGCAGCCGAGGTTGATTTTTTTCATATTTAATATTCAATTGTTGCTTCTATGATTTGAATATTGGCCAATACTCCAGCATAAAATTTCAGAGAAAAAATATATATGTACATACATTCGTACATATGTACATACACATACATACATATATTTTATATATGCGGTTTTATCTTACGAAATTTAGAAAAAATTCAAAACAAATATTAATACAATGGAAGAAAGCACAGCTAATCCTCAATGTGCTGACTTGTTCAAACAATCAATACTGAAATCACTTCAAATTCTATCGAGTTACCGAAAATCATTTCTCTTCATCAGTAAACAAAATGACTGGCGGAAGTTGATGGCCGAACAATGACCAGAAGTGTAAGGCGCAACACGGTCCAGTACGCACAGATACGAGTTTATTGTAAAATTCGAGTCAGCAACGCATTTGCGGTCTACAACAAAAGGTAAAAACAACACAGTGATGAGCGCAATATCGGTTTTGGCAAGCCTCGAGACTTGACTTAGGCGCCCATCTTTGGAAATCAGCCATTCATCTAGTGGCGCAACATCTCTCACAGCACTGAAAGGGGGTGGTGGCTTGCCGGCAGTTTTTTTTATGCCATTTCATGTTCGCACGTTCAATGCTAAATGGATTAAAAATTGAAATCACGTTTTCCCTTATCATGCCGAGCGTGCATAAAATCATTTGCCATACTCTGCCTTGGACTGTGGCACTATGTGCTTGCCGTAACTGGCAGGTGCAGTTGTTGTTTGTTGGTGATGGAAAAATTTCATACTTCCCTTTTTCTTCAATCAATTACTTCTCAGCTTTCGATGGCAGTCCTGCAAGTCAAGTAATCTTTTGTGGTTTTTGTTTTTTTTTGTGCAACCTTCATTCACTTGCCTAATGGTTCGGTCAAAAATTTAATGGTGCATGAAAATCTAGGCATGTACATACATATGTATGTATGTATGTACCGTTAGAAGTGTGTATACACGAAAATATGAAAGTACATACATAACATACATACATACATAAATAATATACTGTTAGAATGTGCAGTGGATGTACGCATAAATAATACAAAATTTGGCTGGAAAAGGTGCTGTCAACAATTTGCCTTTTATATGCGGTCATTAAGGCAATTTCCACCTGTCATTTCATATTATTCTGCTGCCATTCTCAGCGTACACACGTACATACACAAACTTACATACATACATGTCTGTACGAGACTTCCGGACTGCTTTAATTCTGAAAAATGTCGGACCGTCTAAATGAATTAGTTTATTATACAGTTCTTGGCAATTTACCAACATACATGTGTATGTACATAACTGTATTTTTGTGCATTAGCTGTTTGCATTCATTCACTTCAATGGTTTTGGTTTGGTTTGGGATGAGCTTTAGATTCCGGAAATGGATGTACAAATAAAGCTCGGAACTTAATGCCTTGTTTATACTTGCAAATCTCAATGGATTGGTAAAGGAGAACGCAGAGGATGTACAATTCAAGTGCCATCCAACGCAACAGATTGAGAATTTAATAAATGAAACGTCTTGAATATCTTTGTTGTGCACTTTAAAATGTTAAATAAATCGATTTTGGTACATTATGGCTTTGAAAATAACGCAATAAAATTTTAAATCGATATCTGAAATAGTTTTTGAATTACAAGCTTCTAAGTTATAGCCGCTAAAATCAATCAGCTCCATCAGTTTATCCTTAAACGCGTTTTTTCCGATTCGTGTTTTTTTTTAATTCGTTTTTTAGATTATCACATTAGGTGCGCCTCCTAACGAAACTGTTGCACTATAGAATCTATAATTAAGGTGCGTTGCAGTGTAGTTTCTGCTAATAAAGTTTCAAAAGCACATATTTGCATAGATTTCTTTAAGCCATCATGGTTATCATGTTATCATCAATTTTTTCATTCTCAACCTCATCTTCATTATCATAACCAAGATTCCTCCACGAACATATCAATAAATTTGATCCTAGCAAACTACGAACCTTCATTTGATGTAATGAAATACCCGTCTTCTAATTGTTTAATATCAACCAGGTAATCTTAAATCCGAAAAAATACTGAAAACTCCAGTACGTTGATTAATTGAATTTTTTCAAACATTTTCATTTTTCCTTACTGTATGTATTTAAGCATATTCCACGGAAAATAAAATAATTTTACTTGTCTATCGAAGTGATTAAGGTTGACAATAAAATAATTTTTTAACTTTAATTATTAATGGTGCACGCCTTAAGTAACATTGGTTACAGATTTAAATACATACATAGATACAATACATACATACGTAGATATAGACGCGCAAAACAACACGTAGCATCGAAAGAACACTATTACGAATCTAAAACTGAATACTGTGAATAACTATCGGGTGATTTTTTAAGAGCTTGATAACTTTTTTTAAAAAAAAAACGCATAAAATTTGCAAAATCTCATCGGTTCTTTATTTGAAACGTTAGATTGGTTCATGACATTTACTTTTTGAAGATAATTTCATTTAAATGTTGACCGCGGCTGCGTCTTAGGTGGTCCATTCGGAAAGTCCAATTTTGGGCAACTTTTTCGAGCATTTCGGCCGGAATAGCCCGAATTTCTTCGGAAATGTTGTCTTCCAAAGCTGGAATAGTTGCTGGCTTATTTCTGTAGACTTTAGACTTGACGTAGCCCCACAAAAAATAGTCTAAAGGCGTTAAATCGCATGATCTTGGTGGCCAACTTACGGGTCCATTTCTTGAGATGAATTGTTCTCCGAAGTTTTCCCTCAAAATGGCCATAGAATCGCGAGCTGTGTGGCATGTAGCGCCATCTTGTTGAAACCACATGTCAACCAAGTTCAGTTCTTCCATTTTTGGCAACAAAAAGTTTGTTAGCATCGAACGATAGCGATCGCCATTCACCGTAACGTTGCGTCCAACAGCATTTTTGAAAAAATACGGTCCAATGATTCCACCAGCGTACAAACCACACCAAACAGTGCATTTTTCGGGATGCATGGGCAGTTGGCCACCAAGATCATGCGATTTAACGCCTTTAGACTATTTTTTGTGGGGCTACGTCAAGTCTAAAGTCTACAGAAATAAGCCAGCAACTATTCCAGCTTTGGAAGACAACATTTCCGAAGAAATTCGGGCTATTCCGGCCGAAATGCTCGAAAAAGTTGCCCAAAATTGGACTTTCCGAATGGACCACCTAAGACGCAGCCGCGGTCAACATTTAAATGAAATTATCTTCAAAAAGTAAATGTCATGAACCAATCTAACGTTTCAAATAAAGAACCGATGAGATTTTGCAAATTTTATGCGTTTTTTTTTTAAAAAAAAGTTATCAAGCTCTTAAAAAATCACCCGATATAACAGCTCGCCATCACAGCAATCAAGTATGCAAACTGAATTGAACCCTGATTTACGTAGTATTGTATATGTATATCCGGCCAAGGACAGACACCGTTATATGCTGCTACAACAACAGCATTGACAATTAATAAGACTATATTCTCATAACAAGATAATTTATCCCGCAAGCAACTACTTTCACCATGACCTTAAATAATATTTTGCAAGAATGCAACAGTTTTCTGCCAGTAAAAAACTTATTTACATTTTAGTATATTAAACCTATGTATTGTAGCATGTCAATTCTCCATTTTACTTACTTTAACAAATAACTTCATCAGCATTTACATAAATTGGGAAAAACTATTCACTTTTCACACTTCCAATAAGCACATTAAAAACAATAACACCTCTACACAAATATGATTTTTTACAAATTTTCGAAAAACTGCCTTTTATTGCTACTTATTTTGATTTATTAATATTTTTTTAAACACTTCACTTTCATTTTAATAATTTTTCGTTGTTTTCAATTCACCTTTCAAAGTTACATTGCAGCAGCACCGTTACATATTTGACGTGTTGTACACATTAAGGCAGAGCGTTCATGCTTGTTGGTGCTTAAACTTGCAAATTTTTAAGTAAAAATTTAAATGACAAAATTTGTGTATTTTGTGTTTACTCAACTTACTTTTAATATGAATATTAAATTCATAAATTGAAGTTCTGAAAAAAATGTGTATATCTAAAATTGAATAAGTAATAGACGACCATACTTGAAACTTATGCAATTTTTTTATTGAAAATGTTAAAATATTTAAACATACGGTCCATATAAGCACTTATTATATAAAAATACACACATTTTTATTTTTGTAACATACCTATGCACTTAAATCTGCCTTTGTTAATAATTATACAGCATGCATACAAACATAACTGTCTTACATATGTACGTACGTATTATTTTATGTAGTTAGCTTTTCTTTTTCTGCACACTATACGTGCATTTGTGACTGTTATAACGTCAACGTAACGTATGTATGTAGCACACGCTGCATATTTACGCCTATTTTAGTTGTTTGCACACATGTAAAGTATCTTTACTGAAAGTATGTAAATAGCAAAAAAAAAAAATTATAATATTATAATAGCTAGTTAATTTGAAACTTTCAGTTAGTTCCAACTAAATTATTTAATGAGCGTAAATTTAATTTTTTACTTTTCTTTTACTTATTCTACTTTAATTTTACGGAAAAGTAGCTTTTTCTTAACTTCATGATATACTAGAACTGTGCATTTTTACCACGCGCTACTTCGAAGTATATTTTTTTACAAAATTTTTATTCACGATAACCGTTAATGCTAGGATTTGTGTTGCAATAAAATGAATGTTTTCTAAAGAATATTTTTTTATTTTAATTTGAAAACGTGAAATATTTATTTAAAATATTAAAACATAACTGCAACTAAGAGTAAATTTTAAATATTCCAAATATAGTTATAACAAAACTTTATTTACTTAAAATATAATGGTGTGCTTGCTTAAAATTTTAGTCCCACATTTTGTCATTTGTATTGCCAAATTAACACTGAACTACGTATGCATGTATACGAGTACAAATGAAGTGAAATTGTCAAATGGCTTGAACGAATAGTCAACAATTTGTCATGGGCTAACACGTTAAACTGATAATTGCTGTTAAGCTACTACTTCTTGAGCACAATACCCGAAAAAGGAATTGGAATTAACTCACGGCAACGTTAATGCAACTAAAGTGATTACAGCTCATTACATTACACTTATCTAATAGAAATAGACAAGACCGCATGTTTTTAATCGGAAAAGCTATCACTCCAGTATGTGGTGGTAAGTGGCGCAACCGATTTGAATAAGTCCTTTCCCACGCTGTAACTTTCAACATCGTGTCGCATTTTCATCGGTCGTTCTTGACCCGGACAACGAATCTCTTTGTGTTTTTCCAAACGCACTTCGGACACAAATTTTCGCTTACACTTCTCACATTGATATAGGACACCCTGTTCGTCGTGCTCATCAACTAAGTGACGGCGTAGGTCGGCCTTACTGGTGGCGGTATATTCGCATTTGTGGCATTCAAATGTTGACGGCTCTTCGTTATGTTTTTGCACATGTTTACGGTAAGCACCCTGTATTTTGAACATTTGTCCACATACTTCACATTTAAGTGGCTCACGATGCAGATGCGCTTTCTTGTGTAGTATTAACGATAGTTTACGCGTAAATACTTGTTCACATTCATCGCATGGGTATTCTGTGGGCTTTTCTTCTTGCTCATCGGACGGCGGTGTACCCTTGATCTTACGTTTTTTCATTTGCGGCTTAGCGTACTCGTCTTCACTGCTTTCGTCCTTAATTAAAGTCGGCGATTGTGGTGGTGGGCGCTTTGTTGGTGGCCTACCCATACGTTTCTTCTCCTTGACTTTAGGACCTGGTGTTGCTGCCGCTGATTTGCGTCGACCTCGTCTACCTCCTGCACCGCGTGGAGAACGTTTCTTTTTAGTTGTGGTACCAAAATCAGAATCATCCGAGTCATCCTCAGCAGTTATACCACCATCGTCGGATACTTTAAATTCTACGTCGTCATTAGGTTCTTCATCTGAGGGATCAGAGTCCAGCGTTGCATCTATGACCACATAACCAGCCGGTCGTCGTACTTTGTTCTTGCTGCGTGAAAGTTTCTTTCTCAATTCACGCTCAGTATCTTCACACTGCGTTTTTAACTGTAAAGCGATGTTTACATTATCGAAGCAAGTATTGCAGATAAATTGTGGCATAAAATCTTTTGGAGCAATGGACACCGACGGACATATATTCATTAATTTATCGGCAATTGTTTGTTTATTGATGGTTTTGAAAAGGCTGATAAGATCGTCCTTGCTGGTACAGACGCGGCATTGATTTTCATCGACATGGTTTTCCATTTTAGCTGCTTCGCGTGCCGTACTCGTTGGTTGCTCGCCATCGTCCACATAATCTTCTTCTTCTTTTACAGCCAGATTTGGATTTTGCTTAACTACAACATCTTTGCGCTTTTTTGGCAACTGTGTAGGTTTGTGCAAAACCGGCTTTTGATCTACCTCCTTCTCCTCATCCTCGCCTTCTTCCTCCTCCTCTTCATCAGCTTCATCTTCGTCTTCTAGAATGTGTTCAATAACTTCACCATCGTCCTCATCTTCAAGCGCTTCTAAATTATCTTCTTCTTCTACTTCTGCTGGCCTGCGTGGTTTACGGCCGCGCTTATTTGGGCTTATTGACTTGTTGTCAGCTACCATTGGGTCGTGCTGTAAATGGGAGCAGTATTAATATTTTGCATTAAAAATTGTGTATACCATTCGTGAGCAACAGTATAACAATGGTAAAAGAATAGAAATATAAGGCAAAATGCGTTTGCAAATTTTAATTTGTGTAAAGACAAACATTTGTTTTACAATTGTTGTTTGGTGTATGATTTGGCGAGTAATGTGTGAAAGGTACACAAGATGCGTTCCAAAGTAAACAGGACTTAAAAAAAATAAAACAGAACAAATGGTTTTTCGGCAATTTTTGGTCGTCAGTCAATTTGTGCGGAACAAAGCGTGCACACACCTTTCGTAAGCCCAAATGTTCGTTCAAAATGCGATAAATCGATGTTTTGGACATGTTCAATTCCATTTCCATGAGTTTCAGTGAGGGTTTCGGCTGATTTTTGATGAATTCACGCACAGCTTCGATGGAATTTTTGGTGATCACAGTTTTTGATTGACCCACACGTTGATCGTCATTTATGCCCTCACGACCACATTGAAAACGTTGATACCACTCGTGCACTCTGCTACGGGATAGGCAATCATCGCCATAAACTTCTTTCAACAATTGAAACGTTTCGGTAAAAGTTTTACCAATTTCAAAACAAAATTTAATGTCGGCTCTTTGTTCGAGGCTCATTTTCGCACCGATAACACAAACATACTGACACTTGAAACGCAATAATTTCATGTGCTGAACACATAGAGCGCGACAGACTGCAAACGACATCTGTCAAATATTAAAATACAAACGTTCTTATGGACACAGTTATTGAGACAGCTGCACAACAACATAACTGTGTTCATAAGAACGTTTGTATTTTAATATTTGACAGATGTCGCTTGCAGTCTGTCGCGCTCTGTGTGTTCAGAGAGTCACTTCCAATCGATGAAATGTCATGAAATTCTCACTGGACCCCACAAGGGGGCGCTGTATTCAATAAGTACTGTTTACTTTGGAACGCTCCTTGTACATTTTTATTCATATTAGGTGGATTCTCTTGCTCTTACAAAACCCTTGCACGGTGCACGTATTGCAGAATTCGCAATATTTCGCCGTTAAATTGTTGAGGAAGGTACGTTTTAAAAAGATTTTATAATTTCTACTTAAATTATGAAGATTTGTTAGAGTTTTTTGTTAAGAACGAATGCAGAAGGTGCGCTTATTCACAATAGTCATGCACAATAGTCATTAATCGAATCAGCCGTTTATACATACATATATCACTAGGATTCTGCGATGGGTGCTCTCTTGGCCTTGCATATTTCGGTATAGGATTTTTGCATTGCCTGTCACCGTGCAATCTTGCAAGAGCAAGAGAATCCCTCTATTTTTTCGTTTTATTTGTTAATATACTAAATAGAAATACTTTGCAACCTTTACCTCTTCCAAGTACTCGGCAACTCCTTCGTCCGTTTCGTTTGCACCGTTCGTTAACAACACCTCATCGCTGCCGGTATCAATAACACCACCTTCTTCAATCAGTTCACTCATTTTCACCACTTTCTTTTTATTCGTTCTTTGCTTTTAGCCAAACAATTTCACTATTTAAGCCACACTTCTTTATGAATGTTTTTCGTTGTTTGTTTTTATTAGATATTTCTAAATTGTGTTGTTGTATAAAGTGGTTGTTGCTTTAATGTCAAAATTTTGCCGCCACATGAATATTTATGTGCATTTTAGGTTGCCAGGCTTACGCTTGCATGCAATCAGTCAAGTTTAATTAACTATTCATGCAATTTGCCAATATAGTTTATGTATTAATGGTTTGCTTATAGTCACTATTCAGCTTTGATAGCACAGTTCACAAAAAAAACGAATAGATAAGATTTTTATCAAAAATTTTTTTTACAGTATTACTAATTTTTTCTACAGTGCGCTATTCTGCCGCCACTGCACCACTTAAACAACAACAACGCTGTAATAGTGAAAAAAATTCTATCCACCACAGCGTTCACAATAATGTGGAATTCTTAAAAAATTTAATTTATTTGTATACTTTCCCACTAGAACTTTACGCACAAAGTATTTTTATGTATTTCTGTGTTGAATAACAACCAAAAATATTGCAAAATATTTCCTGGACTTTCTCGTGTCTACACTGAATGCGATACGGCCATCTTGAAAAATGTACAAGCAATAATCGAAATAGATTTTTGCATTGCCCCCATTGTGAATGATCAATAATTGCTCGTAAGGCACGCATGTGAAGTGAGTGCGAGTGAACGCAAACATGTTGTCGGCGCGCAAATGTCAGTTCGCCAGCGCTTGTATATGTGCGAAAGAGATGACGGGAGTTGTTTGTTAATTTTACTTTAGCTGCTGCTTCGTAAAATGCATCGACAGGCAGGGTTGTCGGGTTTCAAGGAATATATAAATGTGAATATGCAAGTTTAGTTGCTAGTATTCATATAAATAGATTTTAAGTTATGTCAAATAATTAAAAAGAGAGATGGGATAGATAAATTATAAAATAAAAAAATATATACATATATGTTTAGTATTATGTATATACATATGTACGTACTTAGGTATTTATCTACATATATAATTTCTATATACATACATACATACATACATACATATGTATGTATTTTGTGCAAAATTTGAAAATTTTAATGCAAAGGAACATAAGTATATTTATATTATCTTATATAACAAATAAACTTAGCGATTTTTTTAGTTATAGTTATTGGGTGTCAATATCTGTATGTAGTCAATTACTATATACTCGAAAATCACCATTTAGAAAAAGGACAATGTTTGGGCTTAATTTTAAAATTGCTGAAGTATACTCAAGAACATATTTTCAAGTAACTTTATGAATAAACCATCACAATGTCTCACACATTAAACAATTTACTCGGCATAAGGTTTTTTCGAATAACGAAAATCTGTATAAGAAGTACATAGTATGTATGTACTTACATATATGGAAGTTTGGTTAATTCGTAGTTCAATAGCTCAATGTTACTTATGTATATATATCGAATATTATATGTATGTTCAGTTAATTTTGATACGATATTTTACAAATATTCTACGCACGAAAAAAGAGTCAGCGAACCAGAATAAGCTACAAGAGTTTCGTAAATCTCCCAGTTCATCCACGAGGAACTCCAACTGGTTGCTGGCAGGCTCGAAACTAACAAATCGTCCAGCCCGGACGGGATCACATCAGAAATACTCAAAACGCCTGCCTCGAAACTGGAATATTTCTTGAAATTTGGTAGAAATAACCACTTGT
The DNA here is from genome assembly GCF_024586455.1 of Bactrocera neohumeralis. NCBI lineage: Eukaryota > Metazoa > Arthropoda > Insecta > Diptera > Tephritidae > Bactrocera > Bactrocera neohumeralis. The sequence continues at coordinate 18,544,747 of NC_065921.1, read as the reverse complement.
TCTAATAAGCAAGGGAAAAGGGGATCCCAGCTTGCCGTCAGCATACCGCCCAAACAGCGGGCAAGTTCTATGAAATACGTAAACCTAGACAGGAAACGGCTATCAATAAGCTGGCGGACTCTCCCCTAGACAGCACTGTTTTAGACCAGGAAAGTCAACTCCAGGCGCTATCCGAATCGTCATTGAAAGTGTAGAAGTCGCACAGCGTAGATGTCCCAAATACAAGCGAATAGTTCTGTTGGCGACTTTAGACTTTCAAAACGCCTTCAATAGCGCGAGACGGGCGAGATTCATGATTCGGACGCAAACATGGCTTTACTCACATAGCCTTCAGCTCGCTATCGAAAAAAAAACAGAGCTGCTATTGCAGACGAACAAGCAAGTTCATCTTGTAATAAGCATGCAAACGACTTGGGATATTCTAAGAACATAAAAAGCTGGCGTAAAACTGGACAGCGAAAATCACCTGCTATCTTAGTAAACTAATGGCCAACATAGCAGGGCCTACACAAGAAATGAGGAAACTCTTAAAGTCAACAACCACCAGAGTCTTATTATACGGAGCTGAGATCTGGGCAGTTGTGCTTAAAAAGGAAAACCGGCGTAAGGTAGTGGTCAGAGCCCTCAGAGTTGCAATAATAAGAGCACAATTTACAGAATAAAGAAAGACACCATACTCGCATGTTAACGAAGATGGGTGAATCAAAGTTGCGGAGGATGGACGGGCAGACTTATCTCTTCATAGAATGGCATAATATGACGACGTGACAGAAGACGACGAAAACACACAACGGCAATACACCACCGTAGGAGACCTGGTTGACCCAATAAAAGTGCACAATTTATTGTTATCATGCTGAAAAGCGAAAAATACCGAGCGATTGTCCAGAAATATGCTGCATTTTTGCTACGCCGAAAAAACCGGGCAATAAGATAAATGGAACGCCACTGTGAAGTAATGCAAACGTGGTTCCTGGATGAGCGATGGTTCTTTAGGGAGAAAACCGCCACTGACCAGCAAGTGGCACATACTTGCAGTGACGACAGCTCTGATGATTCGGAAGGCATTTTCCACCCTTCACCCGCAGAAATAAAAAAAAGGACCTGAAGGGTTGAGGTCACGATTGCCTCAATTTCGGTCTGGCTATGTGTGAAGTTGCTCCATCTTGATGGAACCAAATGCTATTGAAAGGTATATGTCTCGGCGTAGTGACTCGTTCTGGGTGAAGTTTCGTCTCGTGGATTATTTATGGATTTGATTCACACCATTTTGCTTGTTTACAAATCCGTTTAGATAAAAATAGGATCATCAGGTATAACAGGCAATTCATCAAGTTATTATTTTCTTGGCTCACTTCAGTTATTTCTTGGAAAAGTTCCAGGCGAATAGGCAAATTAATGAAGGTTTAACCGGCTTGTTTTTTGAACTTTGTACCGAAACAGGTTCAAATCATCATGAATTATCCGTTGTAAAGACCGTCTGCTGATTCCAAGTTGCGCCGATAAGTTGCGATTCGAAACTCTTGGATTTGCCTGAATTGACGATCGCGCCATGATAACCGATTATTTGTACCTGAAACTAAAGCTCGCGATCTCGGTTTCTTTTGGGCTGGGCCACATCCAACACATCGCATCAATCAGTGGGTTATTTGAGAGATCACTTCGGCGAGCAGATCATTTCACGTTTTGGGGCGGTCGATGGGCCACCAAGATAGTCTGATATGACACCGTTAAACTCGATTCAGGCATTGGAGCAAAACATAATGCATGTCATTCGCCAGTTACCAGTCGAAATGCTCTAAAGAGTCATTGAAAATTGGACTCAATGAATGGACCTTCCGAGATGTAGCCGCGCCAACATTTGAAAGATATATATATATATAATATGGTTCTTGATTTATATACTGGAAATTTTAAAGAATTAGATGGCATTTAAAATTTTGTTATAGGGGAAGTAGGCGTGTTTTTTTCTGTTTTTCAGCCATTTTCGAGTTGTAATGAAAATTAGTATAATATAATATTACCTACCAAATTTGAATCGGTAAAGTAGATCCGGAGGTCTATTATTTTCACTTAAATGTGGGTGGTGTTATGCCCATCGTCCAGATTTGACATCGCCTCCAACAAAACGCTATCGTACTATCTCCGGTGTAAAATTTAATGTCTCTGGAGCATTTGCTTATAGAATCGGCGGACTTCTAGTGGTTTTTAACAAAACTGTTATACGGAGGTGGGGATTGAAAGTAGGAAGAGACCCGGACCTCGTAGGCCCTATTAGATATGCATTTAATTGGTCAGCATGATGAGCTGAATCGATCTTGTCTTATCCGTCTGTCTGTATATACGTGAACTAATTCCTGAGTTTTCGAGATATCGATCAGGGATGTTCGCTTTTCTCCTTAAGAATATCCTTATTTGTCGGAACCCTCAATATCGATGCACTATAGCAGACAGCGCCATACAAACTGAACCATCGGAAGAAAGCGTTTATAAAGAAAGCTCTTTTTGTCTGGAAATGATGCAATCTCCGAAGAAATTGTTCAGTTAGCCGTAGAAACTTACCGATGAAAGTTCGTTTAAGGAATCTTTTATATTTGTGAAAGGTATTATAGCTTTGGTGCAACCGAAATTCACGTGTATTCTTGTTTTTATTTCACTTAGTTAGGAAGAATTATTTTAATGAAATTTGGAAAAACTCAACGGACTTTTTTCTTGCACGATTAATGACTCATTAAAGATTTTAGTAAAAATATCAACAAATATCAATTAAGCTATTTTATGCCAAACAGTGCCATTCTATTGATGAAAAAAATAACCCAAAATTTTGTAGCAATTTTTACAAACTACGAAAACGGTGCAGCGCAGTGGAGGATTTTTGGCCGTAGCGCATGGCGTATACGCAACATTTCGTGGGTAATAACATGCCGAAAGAGTTGGTGAGTTGGCTTATTCAACAGTATGGTAATTCCGAGCTGTGCAGCCAATCAGGCTAATGACAAGCCATAATAAGTAGCCACACATACATATATGTATATGTATGCATATATAGGCCAGTACTAATTAATTTAATTGCTTCAACAAAAATAATCCTTAATCTTTATTATGCTTATTTCGATGTGCGAAGCGTGGGTGGGGGTGATGAGTAAATTTAACGAAAAGCATTAACACACAGGCAGGTGCGCAACTGTCTTCACGTCTGCAAGCGCACAACCACTTACCAGGCATACATACATATGTATATACGCACATCTGGCATGAATGAAATATTTATCGCCTTTATGTATACTTGTGTGTGTGTGTTAGTGTAGCTTATTGTACTGTTATTAAGCCACAAATGCGCACCGCAGACATTTACACCGGCTATAAGAAGCATAAAAGCTGCCGTGTGTTTGCATAACGGGACTTATGAGTGAATGCTGGAGAATACACATGTGTATGTATATGAGTATGTAAGTATGTGATCTGCTTAAAGTCTACGGTTTAGCTGGTTGGCCTCATTCGGTTTGTTTATATGCGCTGCACTGAGCTTTCGCACAACAAAACAATTGTGTGAGTGCAAAAAATAATAAAAAAAAGAAAAATGGAAGCAATAATAACAAACAAGAATATATAAAGGACAACACAGGGTCAAAGTTTCGAAACAATTAGCCAGGGGGTGGTCGAAAAAAAATTTAAAAATATATATTTGGCACCTTTATATTCAAAACTGCTGCGCACATGTGTGTCAGAGATAAACGCTTTTGGATAGGCTTGTACATTAGGGTGGTATCATTATAAATTTTTTAGTATTTATTTAAACGACCAGTTTGTATGGTTCGATATAAAAATTTTTTAGAAGATTGCAGCGTTGCTATGGAAAATTATTTATAATAAATTTCATTCAGATATCTCTTCAAATAAAAAAGTCTTTCATACAAGAACTTGATTTTGATGGGTCAGTCTGTATGACAGCTATATGCTATAGTGAACCGATCTGAATAATTTGTTTGGAGATTGTAGCCTTAGCTTAGGCAAAAGTCTATACCAAAATTCATGAAGATATCTCTTCAAACAAAAAAGTTTTCCATACAAGAATTTGCTTTTGATTGTTCAGTTTGTATGACAGCTATATGCTATAGTGAACCGATCTGAATAATTTGTTTGGAGATTGTAGCCTTAGCTTAGGCAAAAGTCGATACCAAAATTCATGAAAATATCTCTTCAAATAAAAAAGTTTTCCATACAAGAATTTGCTTTTGATTGTTCAGTTTGTATGACAGCTATATGCTATAGTGAACCGATCTAAACAATTTTTTGAGAAATTGTAGCCTTAGCTTAGGCAAAAGTCGATACCAAATTGCAGGAAGATATCTCCTCAAATAAAAAGTTTTTCATACAAGAATTTGCTTTATATCGTTCAGTTTGTATGACAGCTATATGCTACAGTGAACCAATCTGAATAATTTTTTGGGAGATTGTAGCCTTGCCTTGAAAAATAATTTATACCAAATTTCATGAAGATATCTCTTCAAATAAAAAAGTTTTCCATACAAGAATTTGCTTTTGATCGTTCAGTTTGTATGACAGCTATATGCTATAGTGAACCGATCTGAATAATTTGTTTGGAGATTGTAGCCTTAGCTTAGGTAAAAGTCTATACCAAAATTCATGAAGATATCTCTTCAAATAAAAAAGTTTTCCATACAAGAATTTGCTTTTGATCGTTCAGTTTGTATGACAGCTATATGCTACAGTGAACCAATCTGAATAATTTTTTGGGAGATTGTAGCCTTGCCTTGAAAAATAATTTATACCACATTTCATGAAGATATCTCTTCAAATAAAAAAGTTTTCCATACAAGAATTTGCTTTTGATCGTTCAGTTTGTATGACAGCTATATGCTACAGTGAACCGATCTGAATAATTTTTTGGGAGATTGTAGCCTTGCCTTGAAAAATAATTTATACCAAATTTCATGAAGATATCTCCTCAAATAAAAAGTTTTTTGAGAATTGCTTTTGATTGTTCAGTTTGTATGCAGCTTTATTTGAAAAATAATTATCGCCTTGCCTTGAAAAATAATTTCATTTCATGAAGATATCTCTTCAAATAAAAAGTTTTTCATACGAAATTTCTGCGCAAAATATTTTTTTCTAACAGTAAACGAACCACCCTAATGACTAGCCTACCCACACGTGACTCTAAAATTCATACACGAGCTTGTGTAAGCGGATGAGTACCTCGTACGTTTTTTATTTTTGTTTTTAATTTTTTTTTTTTTTGAAAAGTAACTAAACGCTGTGAGCGCTAACCTTTAAATATCGCTGGCGTTCGTAACGCGTGTCGGCGCTAAGCGTGCAACAAGCGCTGCCACATTCAATTTATCTTTGTTGCTGGGGTTTTTACCTTTTACCTTGTGCACACACTTAGTTTTTGACATTTCCCTGTCAAGCCAGACAGGCAGCAAGGTCATTCTTCCACCTATGCGATATTTCGAAGAAAAGCTGTCTTAATTTCGCTTATTTTCCGCTAATGAAATGCGCCCGTTATCGTTTGCCGTCGCATTATTCTGCATATAAGATATTCTCTGTGTGGCGGCGCGTCTTTATGGCAGGTTGACTGACTGTTATGACGTATTTAATTTGCTGCTAAATGCGAGAATTAGAATGAATGCGAAATGGGTTTTGAATTTGAAGAAAATAATTGAAAATTAAAATGAAAAAAAAAATGTCTTAAGAGAAAATTAAAATACGAAAAAGAATTTTTAATTTGAAACTAAAAGACGGAATTTGCATATTGAATTTTGCAGCTTCATTTAAGAAGTAAATTTCATATAAGTAAATTTTAAAACCGAAAATTCATGAAACTTTTTTCGATTTCGAAATTATTTTATAAAAATTCAAAACTAAATTCAAAAACATTAAATAACATTCGGAAAAAAAACTATTTAAAAATTTTAAACTCAAAATCAAACTCTTAAAGCAATCTCATACAGCTCTTCCATACCATTTCGGGGTTGCAACATGTTGCGAGTGTAAAACAAATGCCATAAAAATAACATATAAAATTTGAAATACTAACTCTCACTTATCCAGTCCACATTCTTTAACGCATATTTAAATACTCTGTCAAAAGAAATAAAACTCAAATGTTCAAAATTATTTTCCGCTCAAATAAATTTCATGAAATCGGTAAGTGTCTAAATGGTTTCAAAATCGAACTGTGTTGTTATATGCCACATATTTATAGGCATGAATATGTAAATATATATGCCGACACGTACACATACCCGTAGGTGTCTTCGTGTCGTCGTCTCACTTGAAAAGATTGCGTATAGCTGCAGGGACGCAACATTCTCGAAGTGTTTGTAGGCAAACACAAAGTGGTAGTAAATGCCACTTGCAGCACAAAAGGTACATAAATCAATTTGCAAATGATGCTCGAGCAGCTTTTGTCGGCTCTAACGGTTCACACCATATGGATAACTCCGTCGTGTATCAACAAATGCTTATGCACATATCCACTTTTGTATATACATACATATAAATTTGTAAGCTGAAGAGCATGTGGCACATTTCCATGCTTGTGTGTTGGTAACAGATGTGCTCCGTGTTTTATTTTGAAAGAGCAGGTGTCTTGGTTAACACGTGTTAACCTTTTGGGAAAATTGAAATTTCTAAATTATGTGGAGCGCTTCTTGGTTGTAATTTAATATTTAATAAATTATTATGTAATTTAAAAGAGTTCCTTTTGAGAGCTCAGGAAAACTCAATTAATATTTTTAATTTATAATAATTTATAAAAATTAGTATAACTAATAATAATTAAGTAATAAATTTAAGTCAATATAAATTAACTTATTTAAAGTTAACAATTTTTTATCTTTACTTTGGTTTTCGTTTACTTGATTTAATTTTCATTAACTCAATTCGATTCTATTTTATTTGAATTTATTTAAACTAATTAAATTTCACTGAATTCAATTTAATTGATTTAGTCTAACTTTATTTTAATTAATTTACCTCATTTTAATCTAATTTAATTGATTTAGTCTAATTCTACTTTAATTAATTTACCTCATTTTAATTTAATTTAATTGATTTAGTCTAATTCTATTTTAATTAATTTAGTTAAATTGTATGTAATTTGATTTAATTCATATTCAAATTATATATTATTAAATTTACAAAAAGTTTGTATTTTTAATTAAATTAAGTAAAATTAAATTAGAGTGATATAGTTAACTTATTTTTAAATTATTTTGTTAAAATTCGCTTAATTAAATATTTAAATAACATTTAATTAATTTAATTTAATTTGAAGAAAATTAATTTAATCGCGTTTTTTTCTTAATTTAAAGTAATTCTAATTAAATAAATATCTAAAATAATTTCCATTTAATTTAATAAAATTTAATTGAATTTGATGACAATTAATCTGCTTAACAAAAATTTAATTCTGATCAATTTTGTTTATTTCATATTTAATTTAAAGTAATTCGAAATAAATAATTTAAATAATTTCCTTTTAATTTAATCTAATTATATTTTTATTAATTTACTTTAATTTAATTCATTATTTAATTTCATAATATTAAATTCAATTTAATAAAATTGTATACTTTAAGCTTAATTAAGCAACATTTAATTCAAAAATTGCAATTTAATTAGTTTAACTTAAATTTTATGAAGTTCATCTATGTAATTTAATAGCGTAATAACATTTAACTAACTTAATATAATTTGAAGAAAATTAATTTAATTAATTATAATTTAACTGTGTTTGTTTCACTTTTAATTATCTAACATAGCTTCTATTTAATTTAAAATAATTTTACTTTGAATAATTTACTTTTGGTTTAATTTAATTAATTCATTATTAAACTTCATTATATTTAACTCAATTTAGTAGAAAAAATTTCAAATTAAAAAAAATTGATTTAATTAATTACATTTTAATTTAAAAATAAAGTCTAATTTAGTTAAATTTAATTTTAATAAAATTCATCCAATTTAATACTTTAATGACCTTTAATTTAATTTGGTGAGCTTAATTTTGTTTCATTCACATTTAATGTAAAGTAATTCAAAATAGTAAAAATATTTTTAATAATTTCTTTTTAATGTATTACAATTATAATTTAATTAATTTGCTTAAATTTAATTTAATTTATTATTAAATTTCACCATATTAAATTCTATTTAATAAAAATTTATACTTTAAACTTAATTAAGCAAAATTTATTTAAAAAAATATAAATAATTTAGTTTAATTTAATTTTGATAAGATTAATTTAATTAATTTTAATAAAATTTAGTTCATAAAATGCCTTTTATTTTTTTTTAATTTTGGTAAAGTTTATATAACTTAATTTAAGTAAATTTTTTCTTAATTTAATTTAATGTAAATAAATCATAATTATGTTTAAATTACTTTTTCGAGTTATATCTTAAAAAATGTATTTAAAAATAATAAGTAATATTATTATATTAGTAAATAGTAATAATTTAATTTAATTTAACTTCGTTTTTAATTTTAATCTAAAGTATTAAAGTAATAATTAAGCAAATTTTAATTAGAAAATTAAAATTAATTAAGTTTAACATTATCTTGGTAGAGTTCATCTAATTTATTTGAATTAAATTTAATTAATTTAATTTAATTAAATGTAAAAAAATTTTGACTAATTATATATAAAAAAATACTGTGTCAAACTAAAAAGTATCTTAAATAATTTATTTAAAAATAACGTAATAAATTAATTTTATTTAATTTTAAATTTTAATTTAAATTTAAATTAATTCAAAATAAATAAATATCTGAAATAATTCTTATCTAATTTTATTAATTAATTTTTAATTTAAGTTCTTATGATCCATTTATTGTAATTTGTTAAATTCTTATTTAATTAAAAAATCGACACTTAATTTAATACAGTTTGCTGCATTAGTATAATTAATATTGTTATAATTATTATTTTTATTTTTACGTAATCTTATATTATAATCGTATTTTATATTATTTATTTATTTCTTAATTCTAATATATAATTAAAACTTTAATTTATGTAATATTAATTTGGTCACGTGACGAAAGGAAGAAAATTTTATAATTTTTTTTAAATTTCTTTCGTTTCAAAATTATGTAAGTATGACTTTATTAAGTGAAGTTAATTCTATAAAATAATTATATTGTACTTTTTGTTTAAAATTTAATTTAAAAATTATCAGATAATTATCAGAAGTAATTTTAATTAACAAAAATTAATAAAATAAAAAAAAATTAATTTAGTTAATATTAATTATTAGTATTTTAAATTTAATTTAGTTTTTAGAACTAAATAAAATTAAACTTAATTTAAATTTATTTAATTTAATTAAAAAATTTTTTTTTTTTAATTAAAATTAAATTAAATTTTTAAAAAATTTAAAAATAAAAACTTTGAAATGTAAGAACTAAATTAAATTTAATAAATTACTAGTTAGTCAAATTAAAAATTTTAATTTCCTTAATTTCATTTACATTAATTTGGCTAAGTTTTATTTATTTCCACAAAAATTATTTGCCTTCATTTTATTCTACTAGTAGCTCAGTTCACTGTTACTGAAATTATCAAAAAAGTACATAACACGGTAAATACATATATATGTACATAAGTACATACAAGGTGTGTTTGTGAACACTCTCGAAAGTGTCATGCGCTACACTTGAGGACGCCATATGGAGTCTTCCATCACTTAAAAGTGTTTACACGTCCGGAAAAGCGAATTCAAGTGACTCTTCCTTGAAATTCTGCTGACGAGTCAACTAAAGCTGTCTACACACATATACATACACATATGTACATTATATGTCTCTATATGGCGCGTTTAACTTTTACATATTCCAAAGTTGTTTTATAAGCTGCGAAAGTTTGTTACTCCGCTTATCCCCACATACACACACACACGCTCCTACCACACACATTTGTTTTACCGAGCGCTGCTCGCAGATTTGAAATACATAAATTATATAATTTGTTTGCCTTGGCTTTGTGTGTGCACACTTTTCGCTGCTGTAATAACGGGAAAACAGAGTCTTCTCTCACAGCGGCGAATTTGCCACGCTTTTCCAGCGCCACTTTTGCTACGAAATTGGAATTTATTACTAAAGATGAATTGCCGCAGAATGCGTTCCGTTCACCACAATGACAATTGAGTGACAGTAAAAAATGGCATTTAAATTTTTTACGAGTCCATAACCAAGAAGTGAATATTCGAATATTCTATGCGCATACATGCGAACATAAATTAGCATAGACATGTTTACACTTGAATATTAAATGTTGTGAGAGAATACAATAGAATTGAAATTGAGATGACTCCGAGTGAAGACCTTGTATATGCATATAAAGGGTGGTTCCATACCTTGTTGAAGAAAAAACACTGAAACTTCAAATTTAATAGGGCATGTTTATTCTTAGGCATTTATTTTTTAAGATTATCTCTTTCTAATGTTGGTCGCGTCGACGTCTCAGATAATCCATCCGTTGAGTCCCACGTTTGATGACTCATTCGAGCATTTCGACTGGTAACTGGCGAATGACACGAGTGATGTTTTGCTCCAAGGCCTGAATCGAAGCGGGATTGTCCGCATAGACTTTAGACTTTACATATCCCCACAGGAAAAAGTCTAACGGTGTGATATCACACGATCTTGGCGGCCAATCGACCGGCCCAAAACGTGAAATTATCTGCTCACCTAAGTGTTCTCTGAATAAATCCATAGATTGATGCGATGTGTTGGAAGTGGCGCAGTTTTGTTGAAACCCAATGTCGCCGCGATCACGAGCTTCAATTTCATGCACCAAATCGTCGGTTACCATGGCGCGATAATGGTCGTCATTGATGGTTACATTCTCACCAGCATCATTTTTGAAGAAATATGGACCGATGATTCCACCGGCTCACAACCAAACCAAACCGTCTTTTTCTTTGGATAAAATGGCAGCCCTTGAATCTCTGCAGGTTGCTCTTTGTCCCAAATGCGACAATTTTGTTTGTTTACATACCCATTGAGTAAGAATTAGGCCTCATTACTGAAGAAAATTTGGCCCAAAAACATCGAATCTTCTTGGAAAATTTCAAGAGCGCATAGAGCGAAGAGATGTTATTTGGGAAGGTCGAGAGGCTACAGTTTTTGCACAAGCCGTATTTTGCACGCTTTCAATTGAAGATCTCAACGTAAAATGCGCCAACTCGTTCCATACGTCAGTCCGAGTTGCTCTGAACAGCGCCGAATCGACTCTCCACGGTCACTCTCAGCTACGGCTACTATATTTTCTTCACTCCGTGCTGGACGTGGCCGATTATTATCCAATAATAAATGTTGGATCTCAAGATGGGTGATGGTGTTGCGAATAGTACGCTCAGTAGGCCAAGTACCTCTACTTGGATCACCCATTATATACTGAATATGTGTGTATATAGAAACATCGTATGCTAAGTTAAGTATAATGAAAATGATTCATTTGGATATCTCTGGTTCGGTTCAGTATTTGGTAATAATTCTTTTAAAATATAAATAACTAAAAAAGTTTTCATACATGAAAATGATTCTGTTCGGTCGGTTCGTATGGTAAATAGGATTCGGTCAAGTAGATTGTTCGCTGAGGGACTTTTTAAAGACCATTTTTTCACTTTATCTACTCGACGGATATTTTGACGAATTATTTGCGCAAAAAATAAATAATGAAACTTTTTTACAACCCTGAGTTATACATTTACATATATCGTTATCCATTATTGAGGCCATTGAGGTCTACAATAGATCGAGTTTGTATAAATTTAATAAAAAAAAATATATAGCGCCATCTAGTGTTTCACAAATATATCAAAGCATACTATCGCTAACCAATAATAGAATATTTATCGCAAATATGAGCCAAATTGTATCATTTTCCGGGTATTAACTTGACACTGCCGTCACCTGTTGCACTGTTACTTTGGCAGTCTTCTGTAATGCAATCAATTACTGAAATTGAAACGAAATCATACGTGCGTTGTGAGAGCTCAAACGGAACGCACCAATAAACATCAATATCAATATATTCAATTTCGAATAATTTATATGTTTTTTCGTTGTTTTTTTTGTAATTTCTTCATAAACAGAAAGCCTTTGTGCGCAGTGGCACTGATGCCTGAAGCAAAATGTGGCATACGCACATACATACATATATACATACATACAGGCAGCATTTAACGCTCAAAAGTCATAGGCTCGAATTCATTGAACGTCCTTGCTACCTATTATCTGCGCCACCCCCCTTTCATTGCTATCTGTGTCAATGGGAAGACATTTTTGCTGCTGTTTTTTATTGCTTCTTCAGTACATTTTTTATGCCAACTTCACATATGGTTATTACCGTATTTTTTATACTTCCTTATTTATGCGCGCAATTATTTTGTTTTATATTCTTTTTACACATGCCTCAGACACATACATATGTACATACATATAGACATATGTGGCAGTAAATTTGCCACTCTGCGCAACCTAATACCACACACACACTTGCGGACACTTGTCGACTTTTGTTCGTGGGTCTGTAGGAAATGTGCCATTTAATGATTTCTTTATGGCTCCTTACATTGTTTACAACGTTTTCTATGGTTTTTTAATTAAACATTAATATATGGTATATTGTTGATGGGCCATTACTGCTTTTAGTAGCAATCGTGGAGTGTTCTCTCACTGCAGGCCACTTATGTGGTAAGGGTGTGTAAAAAATATACTAAATAAGATATAGAATATTAAGGTTCAGTACTAAAACTAGTCTTAGTTTAAGAACTCATTTAGACAGGTGCGGAATTACAAGGTTTACACATTGAAAGTAAAGTGTGTGAGCATAAATGTGCTGTGACGTCATACTAGCTATACGCTGTCAGTGGTGACAACCCTGCGACTTTTTTTTAAATTTTTTTTCAGAGCTGGTTAAAATAGTATAATTTGTCACAGAAACTTAACAGCCGGGGATAAAAAGTGAACCTATCAAGACTACAATACAGAACTTTTATGTTTCTAACTTAGAAATTTTCTCAATGTTTGGTTGGCAGCCATCTGTCAGTTAAGTTCTGATTAAGAAAAAAGTTCTTTACCTAAAGATGGCGTCTTGCTTAAGTTAACCAACACATAGCTGACAATTGGCTGTTAACATGACATTTATGAAATAGCTCTAAAACTATAATTAACCAACGGACTTACCTTAAATTTAGACAAAGTTACTCATATTAGTTATTCGCTTGCCTCCTTTCTGGAACTGTTTTCGTCTAGTTTATTATTCGAAGAAAAAATACTGAAACGAGAAGAATATAATTATTGTACACAATACTCAAGTGAAGAAACCTAATATTATGAAAGGAAATTTAGCCTTGTGCTTTTGCTTCCAGTTGGAAAATAATCAAAAAACTATTGAAAATAGAGAAATCCGGTTATTAAGTCCAAATTTTTGCCAATAAACTTTTATTACTAATAAACTGGCCTTTGATTGAATTTAACCTGAATAATCAAAGAATAATGACTGCAAGCTATGCATATAGATTTGAGGTTTTTGTTACAACATCACAAGGACATAAAAAGCGATATTAAACAACAAAACACCATGTGATCAAATTTGACCCGGACAAAAAAAATTGTTATAAAAAAGTACCCAGGAATTGTAAATAAATGCAATGTTTTAACTATTCATCAATATTTATTTTGTCACCTTCAAAATTATCCACACCAGATAAATTCAAATTTATGCAAACGATTTTTCCAATCCATGAAACACTTTTTGGGATGGCCTTCAGCTCATTCAGCGAATTTTGTTTTATCTCTTCGATCGACTGAAAACATGGAATCCTGCCGATGACTATTGACTTGTTTGCATATTAAACTCATAAATCCATGTCTCATCGGTAGTAATAATGTTCTCCATGAATGTGCAATCGGAATTCGCACATCATTCGACATTAGATGTTGTCCATGCCTCCGCAACATATAGCACGGGAATGATGAGTGACTTGTAGTATTTGGTCTTTGTTCATCGAGAGGCAAAGCTCACGTCGCATTACCAGTAATGATGCGTTTGATGACTTTCGGATCCTCAGCTACGTTGTCGAGTATTTCTTTTGCGACTTTTATTCGACGTCGTGTTTGCAAAGGTTTCAGGTTTTTTCGTATGAATCTAGCCTTGACGCTCTTCATACACCATACATTAACCAAACTGTGTTGAGTCGATCCTTGAGAGATTTTGTGATCCCTTGTTATATCTCTGTTGCCAAAACAACAATTTACATGCATTGTTTCTTTAACGTTTTCTATGTTGTCGTCATTAACAGAGGTACTTGGACGACTCCCATTAGGCAAGTTTCGGATGACTTCAAGATCTTCACTGAATGCTTTGTGTTACTCAAATAATTGTATTTGTCAAAACAGACTCCCCAAGGCCCTCTGTGACAATTTTATACCCTGATCAGCATTTTTATTCAAACATTCGTCTTAAAAAAACAGCTATTGATATATGGAGATCAAACTTTACAATAAAATAAAAAATTGCATTAATGTAGCGGCCAAGGCTGGGATATAGTTGATCAGATGCTATTGAAAAATAGCTGATTCACTGTGTCTTCAGCATTATTTTCCTTACAGCTAAGTTGTGAATAAAGAGACTGGTAAAAGATTTTTTACCATAGAGGAATCGCAGGAAAACGATGAAGCAAAGTGCCGTCCCAATATCATCAGACTTTGTAGAGATGGGTCGGAGCTCTATTGTTATCTTAATGTCCAATACTAAATGTCTTTGCTTTGCCTGAACCAGATATGAGCTGACCAATAAGAAGCTGCAACTAAAAGATCCGTAAGAGGTCCACAGAACTAATTGCTATCGGTAAGTTGGCCGTAGTTGTCGAAGTTTTTAACCGTACATCCCTAATCGACATACAGCGGCCAATTACCAGAATTGTCTAGCAGAGAGCGAGGTAGAAAAACTTGACACTTATTTCAAGACTGTCCAGCTTTTACCAGAATAAAGTTGAAACATCTGATCATCGAATAGAAATTAACTTCTTCAATAGATTCGTGAAAAACTGAAATCGCTTAGTTTACGGGTGTACAAGAGGGTTTTTTGACCGCTATCTTGGAGTCCGCTATTTTGGTTTCACAAAGGGTCGGGTTTTCAATTCCTCTAGTGTGATATCCTGAATCTCCGTCCAAATATATTCGAATATTTTGTAAATGTGATTTTATAGCTTTTTATATTCCAGGCTCTTATGTCGAATATATTTATGGTTCGACCACACCTAACACTTAAATATGCACTGTTCAGGCTTAGTTCGTCTTCAATACATCCCAACATATACTTATTTCAGTTACGAATAGTTTATTACTTCAATATATACATTACTAATTAGGTGGTAGAAAAGTTGTTGACAGGTGTTTTGAAATATATTTATTTCGCGTACTTTCTGTATTCTTCTTCTGTATTCTCTCCTTTGATTCATTTTGTTTATACAGTTAAAAGTGTATTTTCATAATGCGTGACGCGGAAACCCCGACTAAAGTGGAAATAAATGAATTTTAGTTTACATGAGTATTATTCGTATAAAATACCGGCACAGAGCAACGTAATTGAAGTGCCAAATTGCCTCACAGAGACGAAAATGCTTGTGATTATGTTGCTAATTAGTTGTCAACGGTTTAACTAGTTATTACGGGCTCACAAACTACTACAATACAATATGCAGTGTGCGCAAACTGTTTTTAAATTTCCGGTTATTTGCTAGGTGAAGTTTGTGCTTCACGGCAGTTATACCCTGAACAACGTATGTATATTAAGTTTACCAGTAAAGTTTGTAACATCTGAACAATGTTTACAAATCGTTCAACTTTATTACGAAAATTTACGCTCTGTAAAGAATGTGATTCGCAAGTTTTGCTCAACTCATGGTGAACATAATCGCCCTACTGAGCATACTATTCGCAACACCATCAACCATCTTGAGACCCAGCGTTCATTGGTTGGATAATAATCGACCGAATAGACCACGTGCAGCACGCAGTGAAGAAAACAAAGCCACCGTAGCTGAGAGTGTACACGAAGACCGTGGAAAGTCGATTCGGCGCCGTTCGCAGTAACTCGGACTGTCGTATGGAAGGAGTTGGTGCATTTTACGTCGAGATCTTATATTGAAAGGGTACAAAATACAGCTTGTGCAAGAACTGGAGCAGCTAGACCTGGGTTCTTGAAAAGCTCCAAGAAGATCCGACGTTTTCGAGCGAAATTTTGTTCAGCGATGAGGCCCATTTCTGACTCAATGGGTATGTAAACAAGCAAAATTGCCGCATTTGGGACAAAGAAACAACCTGAAGAGATTCAAGAGCTGCCATTTCATCCAGAAACAAGAAAAAACGTAAACTTCGGCTGCACCAAAGCTAATATACCATTCACAGGTGCATTTCTTTTAGTAACTATGTGTTCAGTTTGTAAGGAAGCTATATGCTATAGTAATCCGTTCTGAAGAATTTTTTTGGAGATTATGTTTTCACCTTAAGCAGTAATCCATGTGAAATGTCGTGAAGATACCACGTCAAATGCGAAAGTTTTCCATACAAGCCCGTGATTTCGATCATTCAGTTTGTATGGCAGCTATATGCTATAGTTGACCGATCTGAACAATTTCTTCGGCGATTACATTGTTGCCTTAGAAAATAACCTGCGCCAACTTTTGTGAAGATACATTATCAGATGTGAAAGTTTTCCATACAAGAATTTGACTCCGATCGTTCGGTTTGTATGGCAGCTATATGCTATATGTGTGATATCGGCAGTTCCGACAAATGAGCAGCTTCTTGAGGAGAATATGGAGTTTGCAAAATTTCAAAACGATATCTTATAAACTGAGGGACGTTCGTAGACATACAGACAGACGGACGGACAAACAGACAGACGGACATGGCTAAATCGACTCAGCTCAACATACTGATCATTTATGTATATATTTTATAAGGTCTCCGACGCTTCCTTCTGGGTGTTAAAAACTTCGTGACAAACTTAATTTACCCTGTTCAGGGTATAAAAACAACGGTTTGGTGTGGTTTCAGGCCGGTGAAATCATCGGTCCGAAAATGGTGCTGGTAAAAATATAATATTCAACAAAATGGCGCCACTTCCCACACATCTCATCAATCAATGGATTTCTTGAGAGTACACTTCGGTGAGCAGATAATTTCACTTTTTGGGCCGGTCGATTGGCCACCACGATCGTGTGATATCACATCGTTCGACTTTTTTCTGTGGTGAAGTAAAGTCTAAAGTTCATATATGCGAATAATTCCGCTTCGATTCAGGAGCAAAAGATCACGCGTGACATTCACCAGTTACCAGCCGAAATGCTCGGACGAGTCTTCGAAAGTTGGACTCAACGAATGGATCATTTGAGACGTAGCCGCGGCCAATATTTGAAAAACATAATCTTCAAAAAATAAATATCAAAGAATGTTCTTTTGAAAATTGGTTTTTGAAATAAAAGCTTTGTAATAAATATTGTTCTAACGACATGAAGAGAGTAAATGGGAGAATTAATTATTCTTTTAGAAAACGAGCATTTTGAAGTTGTAAGCTTCTGTCATCTAAATATTAGTAACCATTTATCAGCAGAAATTTGCATGTCACAAAAACCACGAGTTAAAAACTATTAACCAACTACGCAGTAAGCTTTTTTGGATCACTCTTTGATGCGTTACCAAATCGGCTGTCAGAAACCGCTGTTCGCATTCAAAGCAGCAAAAAAGTCATAATACGTATGTTCAACTACTTACTATTCGTAGAAAAATTTATGCCAACCTAGCATTTTATGAAAAGGAAAAAATGTCATGACTCATAACATCACCATTGCCACTTCATCAATTCATCGCAAAATCTTTCGCGCCGGCAAGCGTTCGGTTTATGTCTGGTGGCAAATTGGATTTACTAAAACAATATGTAAATCAACATTTTATTATTCTACTTTATTAAATGAATACGTGTGTGTGTGTATACATGTGTCATGCTTCTGCTGACAGGTGACCCTGGGGGGTGGGAGACGACTCTATTGCCATAGCAATTGTCTTACTTTGTACGGATTTACGCGGCAATGATTTGTATGCGCTCCCTGCTTGTTTGCTGATGACGCTTATATAAGCTTTTATTTTTCATTATTTATACTTACTATACTATCCTTTAGCCTGAAGTGCTGAAGAGTATTATGTGCTTTTGCTTGACATTAACAATGATGGCGGAAATGCCTGCGTACGGAGGTTAAAAATGGAGAGTGTGACGTAAATTGTGTGTTGGCGGGAGTTTAGAATGGAAAATCATATCTGATATATTGCGTATTAAAGCAAGGTATTACTTCCAGATTTATTTACATTTTAGATGTTACTTGGACAAAAATAATGATAACGACCTCACAGCTATACACTATAGGGACCCGATCTAAATTTCGTAACGAAATCTTTCCTTAAAGAAATTTGATTTTAATCTGTCAGCTTGCTTGACAGCTATAAGCTATAGTTGTTCGATCTGAACAACATGTTTGGAGATTGTAGCATTGACTTAGAGAAAAATCTATGCCGAAATTCGTGAAGATATCTTGTCATATAAAAAAGTTTCCCATATAAGGATTTAATTTGTTGTTTACCATTTTGTTCGACAGCTATATGCTATAGTAGTCCGATCTGAATAATATACTTGAAGATTATAGCATTGCCTTGGGTAATGATTCATGCCAAATTTGGTGAAGATATCTTGCCATTTACAAAAGTTTTCCATACAAGGACTTCACTTTTTCGGTCAGTTTGTTTGACAGCTATATGCTATAGTAGTCCGATCTGAATAATATATTTGCAGATTATAGCATTGCCTTGGGTTATGATTCATGCCAAATTTGGTGAAGATATCTTGTCATTTACAAAAGTACAGTTTGTTTGACAGCTATATGCTATTTCCGATATGAATAATATACAAGGAGATTAATTTTTGTTTTGATTCATGCCAAATTTTGATATCTTGCACAAAAGTTTCCCATATTAATTTTTTTGCTATCAGTTTGTTTGACAGCTATATGCTATAGTGGTCCGATCTGAATAATATACCTGGAGATTATAGCATTGCCTTGGGAAATAATTTATGCTAAATTTGGTGAAGATATCTTGTCATTTACAAAAGTTTCCCATACAAGGAATTAATTTTTGTTTTGGTCAGTTTGTTTGACAGCTATATGCTATAGTGGTCCGATCTGAATAATATACCTGGAGATTATAGCATTGCCTTGGGTAATGATTCATGCCAAATTTGGTGAAGATATCTTGTCATTTACAAAAGTTTCCCATACAAGGAATTAATTTTTGTTTTGGTCAGTTTGTTTGACAGCTATTTGATATAGTAACTGGATATGAAAAATATGTTCGCATATGGTACTATTGCCATGGAAAATAACAAATACTAAATTTCGTAAAGATATCTTGTCAAATAAAAAAGTTTTTCGTACTAAGACTTAATTTTGATGGAACAGCTATATCTCACAGTAGTTCGAGAAAGCCATCGATAAATGAACAGTTTCTTGGAGAGAGGAGAGCCTGTGTAAAACTTCAAATCAATATCTCAAAAACTGAAGCTCGCCACTCTACTCATTTATATATTGCATGTATATACTTTATTGAGTCTCCGACTTCTATCTTTATTCAAGACTAAATATTTATCTGAGTTCAAATTTGGATCACATATTTGACACATGGAAACATTTTTTCGGATCATAAGTATTTCCATTAGTTTTAAATATAAAATAGGCATATTAATATATAAAGATAAACTTATTAAATTCGGATGATGGACTTACTGACAAATGTATGGTTTTCATTATGTCAAATTTACTGACGGTAAATTGACAGCAACAAAAGATAGATAACGTATATTTCAAAGCAAATATTAGATCTTTTTCAGCTAAATTGTCATTTTATATTGAGAACTGTTGTCAAAAATTTAAAAAAAAAGTTGAATCACAACGATTTCCGTTTGTCTGATTACAACTGTAATTGAATTTGACATACCAAAAACCTTTTATAGTAAAAACTGCAGTATTGGGTACAAAATGGTTGGTGAATAAACGTACTTAAGAGGTTATCCCATAACATACCAAGTTTAATATGACAGTTTTAACAGTTATGACAGTAATAATAACAAAAGTTTGACACGACTATGACAAAGTGCCAATATTTTTCGGTTTTTATAAAATTTAAGTAAATTTTTTTAGTAGTTATATATTACTTGGTTGTTATTTAGATTTGGTGCTTGGTGGGTTTAATGAATCATAATACGAAGACATCATAGAAAATAGGCATATTTAATTTTTTTTCTAAAAGTACCGCTTTTTTGAGAGCAAAGAAAAACTGTCGTAAATAGTTCTCTGCAATGTACTACTTGACTTTAATTCACTTGGAATCACCAACGTCATTAATTTTAGTGCTTGTCAAGAAGTTGACTGCTTTAATTTATACTGTCCACAATTTAATACAATGGACAACAGTCTGACAGTCAACCAGTGTCATTCACTACATATTAGACCAAAGCTACCTTAATGAAATTGTTAATGCAATCACACAAGACACCATTGACAAAAGGTGAACAACAGGAAGTGCTAGGTTAGCCAAATTGCAGTTCACTCTATTATTAGTTCAATCTCGATGGCTGCTTTACTTAACAACCACATGCAACTGTAACAGTTAGGTGTATATGTCAACTTTACAATACAGTTGAAAGAGCAAGTCAACCCTACATTTAGCTTCATTGTTGCAATTATAGATTACTGGCGTAAACCCGGAGTCGTGTTCCAATCGCACACCACACTTAAACACATTTGCCGTTATGCCCGAGCACACAATCAACGCCAAATTATTATGACATAATCAACGAACAACTCGCAGCACTGAGGCTGTCGTTGACAACCTACCGACACCAAATCATTTGTTGAAAGGCGCACGACAGCTTGATTATACTTAGTGTTTGGCGTGTGGGAAAGAGTTAACAGCATATACTATAGGATTGTGTATAGGCGTTTGTGTTGAGGACATTTTGTGTTTGCAAATGAGTTTGTGGCTGTAAATATAATAGAGTTTAATTATTAAAGGTTCCATCGCCTTAATTTTGCTGAAATTAATGAGCATTTAATGACTGAGTAATATTGTTGGGCGATGTGACCACTAAATGTGCCTAAATATGTAGTCGGCTTTATGTTATGGTATATAAGTAGTGAATGACTTTGAAATTTATTAATCGATTGGCTTCATTAGACATCTTGCAAAATTGCTTTATTCGGAGAAATCCATTCGAGCGCCGTGAAATACAACATTAAGTTATAAAGAGCTCATATTTGGAGAGCCTTTTTTGGAGGTGTCTATTAACCAATATATCAAAATATCAAAGGAAAAAACATTATCTTGCTTTAACCCACCCTAATATGCATATATAGTTCTCTATCTAACTCGATTAGTTTCAGGTATTAAAAACAATCGTTAGATGCACAAAATAATTATACTATACAAATTGGAAAATTGATTTCAATGACAATTACTGTAATTGTCATTACAAACTGTCATTATGCAAAGCATTCACATACAAATCGTATAGCCATTGACAGAAACGAATTGTTTGTTTAAATTTTCTTTGAGTTTATCGATTGCGGCACTTAAACTTAAACTTAAAGTTTTCATTGCTTGCGAAAAAAAATGTATAGCTCAGTCTCTGATTAAATAGGGAAGTGGTGGGCATAGACGCGGGAGACGTGCGAAGGTCGGTTATCACTTCTGTAAGGGTTAAGTGCCTTGTTGAAAACTTCTAGGAAACTTTTGTGGAATAAATGAAATTACTGACATACACACCTTTTAATTATAAGCGCTTTTGTTGCAAATAAAGGGCGAAAAAAGAAATTCTCTTCACTTGTAGATTTTTCATTTCTTTTTTTCATTTTCATTTTCTTGTAGATTTTTTCTCTTGAATTGTTGCAAATGAAAACAAAAATTTCTCGCTCACTATATTTTAACATTTTCTATGAATAAAGCGTAATTTTGATCCGCTTCCTTTCCTCCTTGAACTTCTACTTATTTCTTGTATGGATGTTTGTATGTATGTATGTATGTATGTGCGTGTGTATGTATGTATGTTTGTACATCATTGACAGTCAATTGCTTTGACCCTGAAAAGCGTCGTTTGTTGTCATATGTTAGCAGCAAAAAAGAGAAGAAGGCTTGGTGACATTGTGGGTGCCCGGAACGGCAATGTTGGAGGCGAAGGAGCCAACAAAGTTTCCTTGTACTTTATTCTATACTTTTTCGAACATTTTTTATGCTGCATGTATTGCTTTCTATAATAGCTTTACGCTTTTTGGTAGTTTTTCAGCTTAGACATTTTCATTGGAAAAAGTTTTTCGAGAATAGAATTTTTAAAATTTTGTTCTGACAATTGCCACTTTTTGCTCCATTAGTGCTGCAAGTTTCGTAACAATTCTGTCAATTTTCTCAAATGTAAATGCAACGTGCTGTCAGATATACTTTTCTTATGCAACAATGATGTATGACTGTATGCATATGGAGCTTTGAAACACAAAAAAAAACGTGTTCAATTGCTTGTCTTTGAATACAATGATGCTACAATAAGCATATGTAGTCATGTCATTAAGTATTCTAAGTTGATAGACGTTTTATTTCCCAATAAACAATTCTCTTTTCCAAACATTTGTTTACTTTTCTGAAGCAAAAACAAGAAAAAACGTTAACTTCGGCTGCACCGAAGCTAATATACCCTTCACAGATGCATTTCTTTTAGTAAATATGTGTTCAGTTTGTATGGAAGCTATATGCTATAATAATTCGCTTTGAACAATTTTGGAGATTATATTGTTACCTTAAGCAGTAATCCATGCCAAATTTCATGAAGATACCACGTCAAATGTTAAAGTTTTCCATACAAGCATTTGATTCCGATCATTCAGTTTGTATGGCAGCTATATGTTATAGTGGTCCGATATCGGCAGTTCCGACAAATGAACAGCTTCTTGAAGAGAAAATGACGTTTGCAAAATTTCAAAACGATACCTTATAAACTGAAGGACTATGTAGTTCGTATATATACAGATAGACAGACGGACAGACAGACGGACATGGCTAAATCGAGTCAGCTCGACATACTGATCATTTATATATATACTTTATAGGGTCTCCGATTCTTCTTTCTGGGTGTTACAAACTTCGTGACAAACTTAATATACCCTCTTCAGGGTATAAATAGTTGGCAAAAACGTTTTTGAGTCCAATTTCATCATTCTCCACGTATCAAACACATTAACGACCAGAAATACAATACGAGGTAGGAGTTTTGTGTATCGATACACTTTCTGCAGCAAACAAAACCGTTGCTGATACCGAAAAATGAAACGATGAGTGGTAAGGTTACTAAATTCCCTAGAGTCTATAAAGGCATTGTAGAAGCTGAACCTAATGGATACCCAAAAGCGATAGTTAGTAAGGGAAACATCAAAAACGCCACAATAAGATTTAAGTGACCGCAAAGTTAAGTTGAACGAAGGCTAAAAATTATTTTTATCAATCTTTTTTTTTTTGAAAGATTTTAACAAAAATGTGTAGAACCAATGATTTGAGTGCGACAGATAATTAGAAATGACAATATTTTATAAGCAAAAATTACTGCTATTAAAAACATTGCTTAGTTTCAGTTAGTATTTTGTTGCTTAAACTTTTTACTTTAATACTGCTTCACATCCACTGCGAATTGACGTTATAAGACTCTGTTGACAGCGCATCACTAGTGTTGTTTGCCATGCCGTCCTAATTTCATCAAAAAGGATATCCATATTGGCGATATTTTTGGTACCTACAGCTCTTTTGACATCAACCCAGATGTGTTCTCTACAGGCCACTCCAAAACATTCATGGAATTTTCAAGAAAAAACTTTTGTGTCAACTTTTCCGTATGTTTTTGAATGTTATTTTGTTGGAATTTTCATATAACAGGCAAATTTCTCCTTAGTCCATGGCAGAATGACATTTTTTAGAACGTCGACGTATTTCTTCTTTTCTAAAATTACATCAATCGTATGGAGCGGATCTACACCATTCCAGGAAAAAAATTCACACACCATGATTGATCCAGCACCATGCTTCACTACGCGTGAAACATAGCAAGGATCAAATTCTTGATAGATTGGTCGACGAACATTCGACCATCAGGATTTATGCGTTTAACTTTGGTTACATCGCTCCAAACAACATACTACCATTGATTTGTTGCCCAAAATCAATAAGAGTTGGAAAAGCCTACGCGTTGTTTACTTTGAATTTTAGTCCGAAGTGGTTTCCTGCGTGCTGCCCTGGCGTGAAGTCCAGATTCGACCAAACGCCGTGAAATTATTCTCTTGGATATTTCTCAGATTGTAAGACTTTCTAGCTCGAAACAGATTTAAAAACATAGAAGAGACTAAAACAGGTGTCTGTTGTGAGTAAATGACAAGCCCTATGTAACTGGAAGAAACACTGATTTAAGAGGTTATATCCATTTGGGAATATGAAAACATCGACTTTTTTTACTTGGATATCGAATGTATAGATTGGGTAGTCGAAAAAGTCTTTTCGTGTTTTGCCAATAGATGTCGTTGTAGTCGTATGCTACCAATCACATTGTGTCCGTCCGGCAGAAAAGTTTTACACTGATGGAATAATGTCTCTAGCGGAAAAATAGCAAAAAGTGGTCGCCCAAAATGGTACATATTTGGTTCATTAAAGTTCGACTACACAGTATATTGTAAAGTATTTTCCAAAATTTGACGAAGGACGTGACATTGACTGTCCATTCAGTTCACCAATTTTGCCCATCACTGCCTATTTTCTTTGGGGTTATTGGAAACGCAAAGAATATACAAGCCATCTTTGGACCAATTACAAGCTTAGAGCCAAGTTAATGCACTACTATTCGAAATGCACCAAAGAGTAATGGTAGGCATGTAAAATGCGCTCTTTTAGATGTAGTTAATAAAGCTTTTTAACTAATTATTCAAAGTGTTTCAAAGAACCAGGCTGAATAAAAATATTCAGAGTCGGTGAGGAAAATTTCTTCGAAACGTCTCAAACGATGGACGATTTAAACACGACCTTTTTAGATGTCTACGTTAGGTATTGATCGAAGGAATAAAATTTTTGTTAATAGTTCGTCATATTGACTGTATTTATCCATATTAACAATACATTTTCTTTATTTGTTGGATTCGAGATCATTTTAAGGAAAAAATTTTCACACCTCAAAAAAAAAAATCACAAAAAACGCTTTTTTGCTTTCAAGCGGATATAACCGATTAAATGCCATAAAATAACAATTTGTATTGACGATAAACTTGAATTCCAGATAGCCTAATGATCAGAGAAGTTGTATTCTGTGGCTAGAGAAGACGCAATCGGACCTGGATGCTTGTCTATTTTTGCTGCCCTGATATTCGAAAAAAGATTGGGTAATAATGATTCGCTGTTATTTCCACTAAATATAAACTTGATCTTATAAATTAGCTTAAGTAACCAAGGTAATTTAATCCTTAAGTTAAGGTTAGGTTCACTTAAGTCTATCCCGTAAATTTAATAACTTATTATTATATGTAATCCACCGATACAAAACAGAAAGCTCCTAAGTTTGTCACAAAGACTATTGGGTCCACTGAAATAAACTCGGAGCTAAGAAAAGCGTGAAAAAATGATATGGTTCATCAAAAAAGAAAGATCTCTCGATACAACTGCAAATCTATTCAGTTTAAAATCAAATAGATGCTCGAGAAACTCACAAGAATCGGAACGGTGCTTTCACTAGAATTTCAGTATTTATTTATTGCTTTTTTTTCTTATAATACCAATCATTATTACTGAAGGAAACTAAAAACAACTGTCGAAGTTGCATATACATATGTACATATAATACCTATCACATTCCTTTCCATCACCAAAAATTCATTGCACATTTTCCCCTCTTAACGGAAGCTTTTTAGCTGTTAATTAAAGTAGTTTGACCTAAAAGCTGTTAGAAGTAATCTGATTTTGATGCAATGGTACAAATGTAGTGAAGTAGAAGTAAGCTGAGAGTACTTTGTGCTCGTAGCTTACACTTGAAACTTGTGCATTAGGAATATACAGCATACTCGGAGCCATACTCAACAGCATTTAATGTGTACGAGCATGCTGAGGTGTATTATTTACAAGGACAGCTTGCTGAGACAGTGACGACTTTACCATTTATTTTAACACTATTATTTTGCATTAATAGCTTCTGTTAGTTAACAGACCAAGCTTGGTCAGTATTCTAGCCTTGCAGTTTATGTTTGTCTGTCTGACGACAAGAAAAAGCATCTTAGGCCAAGTGTTAATAAAACTGGGAACTGGTTTGGGCATCGCTCTATCTATGCGTTACACTATTATTATGAGATTCACCGAAGCATGGCTAGCGCTGGGCTATTATTGGTTCTATGGCAATATCCTTTTGATTCAAAATGGATTGCAAAAGATCTAGTGAGCTCTTCGCTCTCTGTAAGGCTAGTTGTAAAGGTTCTAAGTGATCATTATCCCATCAGTGTTCATACTGCAAGATTGAGATTCTTAGCGATATATATCTATATATCTATCGATATATATTAGATATCTCAACAATTTCTTTTTGATGGTATCGCCTTTCCGAGATCAAGGATTAAAGAATGGGAGCGCACACTTTCAGACATCCCGCTTAGCTGAAGGCGGTATAAATGTTTCGCTTATTATTTGCATTGGTCTCTAGGCGCTTTGTCGACTTAAAAGTTATGATTACAGAAGTTTTATCACCTGGCTTCACAGAGGACTGCATAAAAATATATGTATATAGTGCGATCTCCATATACTGAGGATCAGCCATTGCACCGATCTTATCCTAAGAATATTGAATTCCGGAGGCAGAGGCAAGCTGAATTCGTAATTTTTAATGAAATTTCTACGAGGGATGATACTACTACTGAATAGACTCCACATGGAGTGCTTTCAAAGTGAATCAATAATCGAATTTGAACTTCAGTTTAACCCTGAGGTGATTTATTTATATTATAAGAAAAGTTCTCGAAGAAGTATGCAATTCGAGTAAAGAGCATTGTAGTCTAAATAGACGAACTATAGATAGAAACTTTGATAACCTTTTCGAAATATCGGTAATATTCTGCGAGTTAGGTTTCCTCGAATTTTTTGGCTGACAAAGAAACCAAAATTTCTTTAAAATAAGAAAAAGTATTCCATCTTGTCGAAAGATAGATAATATGTACATATGTACATATACATATGTATCATGTCAAACTTCCCTGACTTCTTGCACCACACTCGTATAGAAGTATTGTAAATGAATGCAGTTGGAATTTTGGCGCACATACAACAAGAGCGAGAAATATCATACTCCTTCAATTGGTATGCTACGAGAGCATGTCAGAGCTCAAAGACGTGTTGGGAAGTGTCAGAAATGTGCAAGGAATTCTAATCGCTTGCAATAGGATATTGGATTTTTTTCCGACTGCTGCCTGGCTTCTATTGGTGCTATGATGAGGAGCTTGGCTGGCTTGCATACATCAACTAAATTAAATTTGTTGTGCATTTAAATGCATGAGCCACACACACAGCTATACTATGCGTATGTGTGTAAGTGCAAACGTTTGCGCGTGTGTGTGCTTAGTGCTTGTCTTTGCATTTTTCTCTCTACAAAGTCATTGTTTACAAGCATTGCTCAGTCATGCCCTTCATACTTCACTCTCCGGGCCGCAGTTTGTCGCACACGGTCCAATGTCTTATGGCAAAGAAATGAATAAAATGTTTACATGAGATTCAACTAGTACGCACACATAGTGTTGGCAATATTTTGCATATCAAATTGCTTGGTAAACTTGATAACAGTTAGCTTTCACTGGCAGCATACTTAAGCAGCAAGGAAAACTTGGGGCTTAAAAAATATCAGCCGAGTGAACAGAGCGGCAGAGCTGTGGGGAGCAAGTGCAACGTGTGACAATAGTAAGTATGTACTTACATAAATAGACATTAGGGCGGTTAAGAAAAAAATTAAATTGGATAAATTAAAAAAATTTAAATTTAAATTAAAAAAAATTAAGTAATAAAATAAAATAAATTAATTTATTAAATTAAAATAATAAAATTAAATAAACTAAATTAAATTAAATTAAACTAAATGAAATGATACTGAATAAAATAAAATAAAATAAAATAAAATAAAATAAAATAAAATAAAATAAAATAAAATAAAATAAAATAAAATAAAATAAAATAAAATAAAATAAAATAAAATAAAATAAAATGAAAAAAAATAAAATAAAATAAAATAAAATAAAAATAAAATAAAATAAATAAAACAAAACAAGTAAGTATATATTTACAGAAATGGACAAAAATGGTAAAAAAAAATTTAAAAAAAAATATTAAAAAAATAAATAATCCGACTTGAAAAAGTTTAACGAAATGCAACTAAAGCCATTAATTATATTATGGTTGTCCTTAAAAAATAAGTCAAAAAATAAAATATTAAAAAAGTTAAAAAATATTTAACATTATTTGACTTTGCTCGAACAGTTTATATGACAGGTATAAGCTATAGTGGTCCAATCTGAGCAATATTTTCGTAAATTATAGCAATGCTTTAAATAAATATATGTGTCAAATTTCGATATCTTGACAAATAAAAGAACTTTCCATAGAAGCACTTGATTCTGATTTTTCAATTTGCATGGCAGCTATATGCTATAATCTTCTGATATGAACGATTTGTTTGGAAATTATAGATATATTTTAGATAAATATTCATGCCAAATTTCATGAGGATACCTTGACAACTAAAAGAATTTGCCATACATGGATTTGAGTACGATCGGCCAGTTTGTATGGCAGGTATAAGCTATAGTAGTCCGATCTGAACAAATTGTTTGGAGATTGTAGCTAAGCTTGGATGATAATCTGTGTCGAATTACGTAAAGATAGCTTGTCTAACTTAAAAGTTTTCTGTACAAGGACTTGGGTTTGATCGGTCAGTTTGTATGGCAGGTATATTCTATAGTAAACCGATCTGAACAAATTACTTAGAGATTGTAGCTAAAGCTTGGATGATAATCTGTGTCGAATTACGTAAAGATAGCTTGTCAAACTTAAAAGTTTTCTATACAAGGACTTGGGTTTGATCGGTCAGTTTGTATGGCAGGTATAAGCTATGGTGGTCCGATATCGGCCGTTCCTACAAATGAGCAGCTTCTTGCGGAAAAAAGGACAGATGCAAAATTTCAGATCGCTATCTCAAAAACTGAGGAACTAGTTCGTGTGTATACAGAGAGACGGATATGGCTTAATTTATTCAGTTGGTTCTATTGGTTCTCTGAAGTTTCTTGGATATTACAAACTTCACGACAAACTTGACATACTTTTAAAATAGCCTGTTACATTTTAAGGTCACCTTAATGTCCATAAGACCTGCCGCTATTCAATGTAATTCCACTTCCTACACGCTTTACTCTTTTAGCACGCACTTGCATCCACACACACACACTTACGGACAGTATCAACTAGAATCGATTGCTCAACGATAATCCGAAATCAACTGCATACAACGGCTTAACAGCGTGTTGTGCATACAAGAAAATCCCCATCATCCACTTGGGAGACGTAAGCACTGCTGCACACATTACACACTCTCACACACATGTGCACAAATATAAAGAGATGAGTGTGCGTTGCGAGTGTCAGCGCTTGTTAAGGATGCGTGTAGTTGATAGCTATTACTTTGCATCTCTCACCCCGCATCACGGGCGATCTTTTGTTGTGATTTCCCAAAGAGTAGATAGCCTGGCGCCCGGTGCAGCTTCTTTGCAGGAGTCCCTATGGCAACAGTTTGATGTGCTCGTATATCTTATTGCAGGCAAATGGATACGTGTTTGGGCGACTAAAGGTAATGCAACGGTTACCTTAATAAGTACAATAACAAATTTTAGCGGTGTGAAAATTGCAAAACTTGGGAAACTAAGTCGATTCATATATTTCCATTGCCCGACCATGAAAGTGCCGTCGGCCGATGGATTGCCGGAAGAGTTATTCAAATACGGCAGGGAAGAACTGATATGGAGCATGCATCAGCTTCTTTGTAGAATATGGTCGGACGAAAGCACGAATATGGAATATGGTCAGATGAAAGGATTGGAATTTAAGTGTGCTATACCCAAACCAAAAAAAAAGGAAGACCCCACAATCTATGCCAGCTTCCGTGGGATAAGCCTCCTCAACATCGCTTATAAGGTTCTATCGAACGTATTGTGTGAAAGATTAAAGCCCACCGCCAACAAACTGACTGAACCTTATCAGTGTGGACTTAGGCCTGAAAAATTAACAACTGACGAGTTATTCGCCATGCGTCAAATCTTGGAAAAGACCCGTGTAAAGAGAATCGACCTCATACCCCCACTTCGTCGATTTCAAAGCTGCTTTCGACAGAACGAAAAGGAGCTGCCTTTATGCCGCGATGTCTGAATTTGGTATCCCCGAAAAACTAATACAGCTGTGTAAGCTGACATTGATCAACACTAAAGACTCCGTGTCAGGACCTGTCCAAGCCGTTCGATACTAAACGAGGATTCCAAGTCACTCATCATCCTCGTCCTGCTATACATATGGTGCGCAAGCATGGACGATGAAAACATCTGATGAGTCGGGTTTACGAGTTTTCGAGAGAAAGGTTCTGCGAAAGATTTATGGTCCTTTGCACATTGGCAACGGTGAATACCGCAGTCGATGGAACGATATGTATATACGACGATATTGACATAGTTCAGCGAATAAGGAAACAGTGGCTATGATGGCTAGGTCATGTTGCCCGAATACAAGAAAACACTCCAGCTCTAAGAGTTTCGACATGGTATCCGCCGGAGGAAGCAGAGGAAGGAGAAGATCTTCACTTCGTTGGAAAGACCAAGTGGAGAATAACCTGACTACGCTTGGAATCTTCAATTGGCGCCAAACAGCGAAAAAGAAGAACGACTGGCTGCAAACTTAGCTATAACCCCATAAGCGGTGTCTAAGCCAATAAAGAAAAAAAAGTAAATAATTGACATTCAAGTTCAAGAAGTTTGTTATATTTTATTTTCATTTACCAGCTTCCATAGAGGCTTTCATTTGAGGGCTGTGTACGATTTAAAAATTTGTTTGCCATATTATGCCTACAAAAGTAAAATGATAAATTTAATTAAATTTTTTTTTTCAAATAAAATTTATAAAATGTTTACATACAGTCGTATGTATATACATATGTGCGCCATTATTTGTACACCCCGGAATGCCAAGCGAGTATTGTCCTTCGTATAAATTTCCTGTTAACTGACTTTTATAAATATTTGCGTGTTCAACTACAAATACTTGACACAAAAACACACGTAAAACTATTTACCGTGATAAAAATTCCGGGAATGAAATGAAATTGTTGAAAGCTAAATCACAAACATTTGTTGTGTGAACCTGAAGTTCACATGGTCAGCTTACAATATTTTTCTATAGAAGCATTTTTCAATGAAGTGAATATATTTGCTC
This sequence comes from Bactrocera neohumeralis, assembly GCF_024586455.1. Lineage (NCBI taxonomy): Eukaryota > Metazoa > Arthropoda > Insecta > Diptera > Tephritidae > Bactrocera > Bactrocera neohumeralis. The sequence goes on along the minus strand of NC_065921.1, from coordinate 18,513,087 downwards.
AAAGGGTTGATTATGATCTGAATTGTATTAGTTATAGACTGACTTAATGTGAATGAAAAAAATTATTTTCCAAAAAAATTTATTAATTATCTTTAAACCAAAAACGCCCCTTTGGATCAAAAAATAAATAATAATTTTAATTATAATGAGAAAAAATGACCCATTCCTTCCTAAGTTATGAGCAGTTATTTAGCATATAATGTTCGGCTGCACCCGGTCCTATCTCTTGCTTATTTGTTTTTCAGTCTATTTACCGCTAAAATGCAACGCCACTTGTGTTTCTCATGTTTTGCTACAAGCTACTAGTTAGTTTTCAATAATGAGTACAAAAACATATAAATTGGATAGGCATCTATTAGTTGGAATTAAATATGTGTGTAAATAAGTATGTAAGCCAAGGTTAGTGGATGTAAATTAAATGCATTATCTCCACTCCGCAGTCAAATATATGAGAGCGTGTGTGTTTCACTTACATACATATATAAGAGAAATTAATCACAGGTGCATAGAGATGGGATAATGAGAGGTTGTTGCATGTTCGTATTTAGCGAAAGCAAAACTTTGCCGTGCCAATATAAAGCGAAGTGTTTTCCAAAAACAAAACTGAATTCGCGGTTTCGAGAATGTGAAACAGCGACCCTTTGCTTAATTGGATGCGAAATATGTGGTGTGATACGTGCAGTACCGAGGAGAGCATAACTTCTCATATGATACTAGTCGGCTTTGGCATTACGAAGTTAAAAAAACACAGGTTCGCACTGTTACTACTACAAGAGGATTTTAAAATGAGAGGAAACAATAATTTCGGCTGCTCCGAAGCTTCAATACCGTTCTTTAACTTTTAATTGGTTAGTTTATATGGCGGCTATATGATATAGTCGTACGATCTGAACAGTATATTCGGAGATTGGAGCGTTGCCTTGGATAATGATCGTTATCAAATTTCGTCACGATACCTTCTCAAATAGAAACGTTTTTTCATATAAAAACTTAAGTTTGGTCGATCTGTTTGTACGACAGCTATTTGCCATAGTACGATTGAGCTCAGACGCCCACTGGCGTTGAACCGAAGAAGAACCTGCCCACGAAAGGAAGGCAATGGAACCCGGAACAGATTAGTTTGGCAAACTGTTGGTGAGAGCAGTATTTTATCATCTCAGCGGGTAAGAGTGACATCTAACCGAAATGGCTGGTAGGCTAATATTGTTTTCACCTCCGTTTCGTTAAAACCCTGGGAGATCTTCAAATACGTGCAATGCACGTAGCCATACTTTTTTGGCCGTACAGGTTCAGTTGGGACGAGCTGCTGATTCGTGCCCGAACCTGGCTCTGAACATAAGCTGCCATAAGCACTTGTCTCAATCCTCGCGTAGCCCTTCTGCTTGCATAGATAACCACAGCTTTCATAAAGGGTAACTGTTACAACGTGCGGAGATAGCGGCTTGAAGCGGAGACCCATTGGAACAAAAATGAATACACACAACAACAACAAAAACTCCAACAGAAGGAATAACAAAAAGAACAACAAAATAAAGATGGCCGAGACGAGGCATATGGGACCGTCTTCCGTAGAAGTAGTATAATACTTAGATTCCCTATACTCATCACTCCTAAACAACACGATAAAACTGGAGAAAAGATGGCCTCAAAGTAAATTCCGGCCACACTAGCACCACCTGTAAAACAAAGAGAAGGGAAGAGTACCACAGTTGCCCCCACAGAAGGATACCAAACTCACCGAAACAGGTGTACATTACTCAAGAGAGACGGGCATAAGAGGAATCGTTAGAAAAATGCAAGGGTGCAAATTATGAAGACGACGATGGCAAAATAAAAGAACGTCAGCATGGATGTTACGTCACAGCTAGACGAACTCTTCGAAATAATCAAGAGTTACGGCAGAGCCAATAACCTCGAACCGGTGCGCGACCAGCCCTATGTAGCCTGAAGAAACAGTGCGACCACGAAATGAAAAGCATGGTCAGTGGCAAAAAGTCTTGCCTAAAAAAGTAAGGAAGACCCCTGCAAACGAAGGAATGGTGGGGAGAGCAACCTGGCTCTGGGAAAACAAGGCATCTAGGCGTACAAAATTTTTCTAGAAACAATCTGTTTTAAAAGTTGAAATAGAGTGTGGTTTATGTAGAATGCACTTCTCTTCAATATTAAAGTTAAATATTATTGTTTGAGTTTCATTATTCAAATCACCTTTCATTTCACAAAAAATTTATCGCATGCTATATTTCTTAATCAGATTGCCATTTCTCCTTTCACTTCTCGCTGATGGCAAATTGCTTCTTCCCAATTATGAAATTAATTGATACGATTAATATATGTGATGAATTAATTCTAATTTCTTTTAACTTTTTTTAGGTTTATTTTGCATGCGGAACACCCTATGCCACATCAATCAGTACTACCTAAATCGATCGATACACAATAGTTAATAAATATAACTCGAATTTCTCATATTTTTCATTGGAATGCTTGTGAAATATGCTGGCCAAAATATAACCGTATATCTTTTTAATGGATTTTCATGTTTAAGCTCCATCATAATCAAGCATATTTCATATTTCTCCCATTTTTTGCTCGACTACTTCGCTCAACTTTGTTGCTGCACTGCTGTGATTCGTGCCTCTAGGTAGATCATTGACTTCGTTAGGTTATGCCAAAATAGCCATAAAATTGCCAATCAGTCACAGGCAATGAGCCGATTAAGCATTGTTTTAAAATATGACCAAAATATACCTACAACAACAATAAGCAAAACACGATAAATATTTAAAGGAAGTATGTCGATGCGAATATGAAGAATTGAGGAGCAGAGAAAGAAAAGAACAAAGTTAAAACTTGTAGCTCTTGTAGCAGAGCACGAAAGACGTAAAGTATGTGTTAAGAAAACTTTGATAGGCAAAAAGGGAAAAAATCTCAAATAATAAAAATCTGAAAGATAGAGGATTAAGTAGTCGAACGTGGCGCTTATATAATGGATAACAGTAAGATGAAGAACTTACACGTGTATGTTTCTAGTATCAGACTTTGCCAGAGCAATAACAAAAACAAAATGTATCAAAATATATTTAAAAAGAACAAGTGAAAATAGGAAAAAAAAACAAAAACATTGCAACAATAACAATCTAATAATTATGTAAGAATATAGGGCATAAATAAAAAGAAAAAGTAATAAGTAAGCTGGCGCGGAATTTGAACGCAACCGAACTTTTGTTTAGAATGTGAGACATTATGAGGTTACAAAGATGAGATGTAGTTGTAAAAATCTTTTCAATTAGTTTTCAGATTGCTTGACTCGATTTCGATTGAGCATATGCTTCAAATGGGCATCAGCAAAGGAAAAATACTTGCTCTATGTACTATTTTCGAACTGGCAGCTCCTTTCTGCAGGCGCGTATCGCCAGCCGACTGTTCCTACAACCGTTTCTATCAAGGGTGAGTAGGAATTTTGTGTATTTTTGATCTACTGCTTTAGAGAAGACTTTTTCAGTTTTGCATTCGGGTATATCATATGCCTTGACATGCTCCTATCTAGATCGTCGTAAAGACAATGCATGATTTTACAACTGCCGGTCACGTTTTCACATGACATCCGTACACCTCTTTTGGCAATCTCGTCATTACTACCATCGATACCTTTATGACTTGGCACCAAATGGAAGTAGCGTCACTTGTTCCTGCCACTTTTGTCCTGCTTCTTAATACACTTTTAGCCGATATGCGAAACGGGGTTATGGTTTGATTGCTACATGGCTGTCTACATAGATGTCAAGGCTAGAGTCGCTTGATGATGCATTTGAGGCTATCTCCGCGGCTTTCTCAATAGCGGAAACCTCTGTTTGGAATGTAATACAGTATTCCGGGTTCTTAAAAGGCCGGACAACAACTCCGTCCTCAATTTTCGATCCATTCGATTTGTTTATTGTGTTTCGCGCAGGTGCCATGCCTTCACGACAAACAGCACTTTCCAAGTTTACTTTAAATCTTCTTTTCTAATAAAAAAGTGGAAGCATGTAGTCGGTGCCAGCCAAACCGGCATTACTCACTGAGCTAAAGGTTCTGTCCTTCCTTACTTCCATATTTTGCTTTCACAGCAGTTTGCTACGAAGATACTTGGTCCGGTCCTTGGTCGAGAGTTCTGTCCCATTTATAGAGAGAGCTCTTCTTGGAGATAATTAATATTTCCTTGTGAAAACAAGCAAATTAATTTTCTCTGGATTCAACCCCAGACTCGCTTGCAATGCCAAACTCTGAACAGTGCTGAGATTACCGAACAGAACTTGCACTTGCGAATCGCTACTGAATAGCAACAAAAGCGATCCAAATCTGAAGGGGATCTCTTGGGTTGGTGATGAAAGGTGGTCACTTACGAAAACGTCAATTGAAAGTGGTTGTGGTCGAAGCACGATGAGCCGGCGCAAACGGTGACCAAGCCAGGTTTAACCAGCAAGAACAAGTTTGTTCGGAATGGCAGGGATCTACTGTGAACTGCTTCGCTACATCCAAAATCTGAGTTTGGACTTGCAATGTTAACAATTAGAGCGTCTGAAGAAAGCGATTGCCCACAAGCGCTCAGCTTCGGTCATTAGAAGAGGAACTAGGCTTCATAAAAAAAGAAGGCAACTTCACACAAGAGAAACTCGCTAGATGTTCTGGAAGCGTGGTTGGGATGTTCTTATAGAACCATCTTTTAGTCCAGTCTTGTAATCAAGTGATTACCTGTGCCTGTCTACGGCAAATGTTTTTGTTGCATAAATATTCGTCTTAAGAGAAGAATGTGAAAATTTACTGTCCCTTCACGAACAAGGAAAAACGTACTTCCTCAGATTTAGTATGTAGCTAAGACTATGCAAAGAAGTCACAGTGACAATGTTGAGGACATAATTTAAGGGACAGATGAAAATGCAGAAATCTGATATTTTTATTTTTATTTAATGAACAAAGTTATTACGCTCTTGCCCAACAAATTGCTTCGGTATAAAAGTATATGAGAATAGTGAGATAATATTGCAGTTGAGTCTACCACTTGTCCATAGATTTCAGCAGCACGTGCGTCCTCCTTTGAATACAAAGTTACTGCACCAATCTCTCCCATGTGCCTTCCACTAATAAGCATGATGACCATCATCCGGAGAAAAGTTAGTCGTTTAATCCAGCTATTTAGCATGTTGGTATGCTCTTAAATACTCGCTTGCCTCCCAGCCACTCTTTAAGGCACATTGCTCTATTTCTTCTTCGATTTTTTTCATTCGTTTCATTACACTTTGTTTCGCTCACCTCTTGGGCATCAATCGCATTCGTTGTTTTTATTTCTCTCTCATTTATTCTTATTCATTTGAACGATTGTGCAGGAAACGAATTTCACGCAGAGAGGGGAGAGGAAAATCTTTTGTGAATTTTCTGCTTTTTGCTCTTTAATTAACTGCGCCAAGGATAAACGCTTTGAATAGTATTTGTATTGATGTTATTTTGAACTCATTGCATTACATTCGGCACTCATACATATTTACGTAAATGCGAGACAGCTCAAGGTTATTTATACTTATACTTAAGTATCAAGTTGTATATTAATATATAGATCTACATGTGAACATTATTAGCAGTCTATGTGTCTATGAAGATGTGCGGCAAACTTCCGGAGAGTTTTGCGGAAATAACTAAAAGTCATACCTACCTATAAAAAATATATCAGACTGAACCGGCAAATGTATTTACCTGATTACTTTTTTTGTAAGAAACGAATTAGTTTTTGATCAAACTGGCATTTTCTCTGATTCGTTATGTGAAAAGTCAATGAGACCAGGTAGTCAAGTGACATGTGATATCTTTGTTGATCTACTCAGTTACTAATTATGTTGACTTGCACATAAAGTCGGCTTAAATGACAAATTGAGCTAAAGAAGCAGTATATTGCTTTTGCTGGGATTTGCGCCTAAATATATGCCACGTGCTTGAACGGTTACTAATGGCCTGCAAGAGCAATTTCTGTGTGATTCGAGCCTTTTCTTCATTATTTATAAATGTAAAATGCTTTTTGCTTTGAGTAGATGTTCAATGCTTTTTCGTTGCTATTAATTACACAGGATGTTTAAGATTTTCCGCTATGCTTCAAAATGTTGCCTACAATAAGGCAAATATTTAAAAAATAATAATCATTAATTAATTAATTTATATATCAATTTTCTTGGTTAAAAAAACATGTATGCTTCAAGGCTAAGAAAAATTGCTTATTGCTTTAATATCATAAAGAAAAGGAGCGTGTCTTCGATAAATTAAAGTATGGCGCCTGCATGTAGGCAACATTTTCACAATCCTATTTATAACGAATTTGAATATGGTATTATACAATACATTTGTATTTATATATTTTAAACATTCAAAGTAAATATTTTATGAGCTAGCTTCAATAAAGTGAAGAGATAATATACCGAAGATCGTAAAATGCAAAATATTGGAATTTGATTGCAAAAAATATATCTTAAAACTATTAGACACTCAGTAATATTGTAAAATGTTAATCAACCTATCAAGTTCCAGGACTTATGGTCCTCATTTCTAGATTTATATTTATTATTTCTAGATTAAAAGACTTCGATAAAATCAATTTTAAAATTTTAATCGATTGACTCTTTTGATAGAAATGGAAGGCCACTGCGATAATCATCTTAAATCCATCTTTTTCTCTCATCTTTGAAGAAAACTTAAAAAATATATATAAAATCACGAAATAAAAATATATAAAAAGTAATCTGAGGAAGCTGAAATGAGAATGAAGGTGTTTATCAGCGATCAGAGAAAAAAAGAGAAAGAGTTTCTGACTAGTAGCGCTCGGCTGAATGACATTAGGATATGTGCACTCGTAGCGTGGGAGAAACTCTTTTGAGGTATTGAATTGGCTTAAGATTATGATTCAGATTTCTCTGTAGTAATATACTATGTGTGACAAAAATTTACCAGAACTGACGAAAAATAATACAATTTTCCCGATTTTAATACATATCCTTATTACGTCTTTAAAAGACGCTCCTTTTGAGTTAGAACAAGCATACCAACTGTTACTCCTCTTCTTTAAGGTAAGTCTCGTTAAACATGGCCTTCAGTGGGTCAGCAAAATTTTGATTTTTTTTCAGCGTGCCTTTGAACCGCCATTCGCTAGATTTTTGGATAGTTTCGACATCATATTCATAAACCCACGTCACGTCAACAGTAATGAGAAATTTGATGAATGTAGGTTTTTCAGCCACGTTGTGGAGCAACTCTTTTATAACCAATATCGACGTCGATTTTGCAATAAAATCTAGATTTTTTGGTATGAGTATAGCGTTGACATGCGTCATACCCAAAACAATAACCAAAATGTGTGTAGTCGATCCATAGAAGATGTTAAGATCCTGCCATATCTTTCTGACGTCAACATGATAATTTTCAAACAACGTTTCTTCAAATTTTTTAATGATGTCGACATTAACGATAGCAAATTTTCGATAACTTCACCACCTTCACTACATGCTTTGTGCCACTTCATTACGTGAGCGACTAGGCTCAGTTTTTGAGTTATCGATCTGAAATTTGGCATTAGTTCTTTTCTGCCCAAGAGGCTACTTAGTTGTCAGGGCAGCCGATAGTGGACCACTATAGGATATGGCTGACTTACAAACTGAACCATCACAATCAAGTTCTTATATGGAAAACTTTTATATTTGACAAGATACCATCATGATGTGAATGGCATGCATTTATGTATGTCCAAGGCAACGTTTCTCCGGGCAAAATTTTAGTATCTGACCACTATAGCGTACATCCATATAAAGTGAATGATCAAAATCATGTTTTTGTATGGAAACTTTCTTAGTTTTTGAATTTTTCTTGTTTTTTTTTTATTAAAAATATTTAATCTTATTTCGTTGAATATAGTACATACATATGTAGGTGGTAGAAGGAGTAATAATCTTGAATAAATATTGACGAGCTGCTGAGTAGTTCTGTGCAAACACTCACTCTTTTATTATCTTGAAATATTATGATGGCTCAATCCTTGTGTATAAAGAGATTAAAATATTTCATTATATTGATTCGGATCTCAGTAATGAAGCTTTGCACTTGTAAAATATATCATGAAAACGTTTAAAATAAATATTTATCTTCAATTTCTCAAAATAACAATCACCAGATGGGATTATTAATACGCATGAAAAAGCATAAATAAATAGTTGGAATAAGACTTGCAAGCAGAGAAAAGTAGCGCAAGTAATCTCACTCAAAGCACAAAATCAAAGACTAAGTGGAGAAGCAATTCAGGCGTTAACACTTGCCACACTTGTAATTGACAATATCCGTAAGCTTGTAGATTTGTATGAAGGCATTAAGTTGTGATTGCATTTTAGTTAACAACAACGTTTAACCTCTTCAATATAAATGGTAATGGTAAATAGTAGCAGTAGAAGGATATATAATATATTGTATGTATGTGTGAGTGCTTACATAAACCTTGAAATTCAAGGTGGCAAGGCGAATCGACTTGTGAGCTTCAGTTTATTTGTACTATATGTATATATAAACGTTTGCCATCGAGTGACGACAGATTGCCACCAGTAATTGGCTATATCTTTTAAAGCTTTACTTTTCGCACTACTTGTGTCGCTTGTCAAAATTGACATTTACGATTCGTTTAGAATTCGACCAGTTACTGGTACTGCTTTACTTATCCGCGTATAAAAAAGCAATGGTCAATCGTATGTAAACATGTATGTAGTTATTTATGTATGTGTATGAGCAAGTAGCCTTGAACTGCAACACCTACCTTGGTAGTAAGCGACTTGCTAGGGTGCATAGTGGGTCGTGACTGGAAGTGATTTTGTGAAAATAAGTTTTAAAGGTTTTGCTGCCGATGTAATGTTTCGGGGCTACTTCTCGCAATTAAGGTCACAGGGACTCCAATTGGACACCAGTTTTATGAAAAAGAGGTTTTATGAAATTCAGGTTTACTACTTGTATTCCTGTATAGGTTAGGTTAGATTTCGGGCCAGATCTATTCAGATAAAGGGTACAATTGGACAGAAGAAACGCCGGTTTTATGAAAGTGAAGTTTACTAGTTGCGCTCTTGGGTAGGTTAGGTTTTGGGGCTGATTTTCTTCATTCAGATCGCGGTGATAATTGGACGGACGAAACACCGGTTTTATGAAAGTGAAGTTTACTAGTTGTCTTTCTGAAAGGGCTAGGTTAAGTTTTGGGGTTGAGCTCTTCGACTTAAATCATGGTGCCTTCATTTAGACCGTTGAAATGCCGGTGCTTTGTGATACCAAAACTCCTAGGTATTCACGGGATTTGATAGGTGATTATATAATATTTGATCTCAAGTAAAATCATCTTTTATTTATTCTCCTTCTAACAGAACATCATTTTGATGGCTTATGGCTTTAAAAAATCGTTTTTTTTTATTACAATACCTCGAGAATATTGTCCCAAATTTTCAAGTAGATCCGAGTAATAGTTTCGGAGATACAGCCTCGAGAACTTGTGCGCTGGAAGCACACTTTTATTGTTACACAAATCTTTAAACGTGTTTTTCTCGAAGCAGTGTTTTTGAAGCCGGTTGGCAAGATTTCTCTAGAACTACTCAACCGATCTTCATGAAGTTTTACACAGATCACAGATCACAGACAGAATTTTAATTTTTTTGTAAAAATGTCTGTCAATCTAATTTTTAGTTTTTTTCTTCCTTCGTCCAAGTTCTATGTTAAGGTTTTAATTAAAAAACGTATTTTTTACTTCAGATGAACCTGTCCTGCCAACGCGGGCGTATCTTTTTTCCGAGGGGTCACCGGAAATGGCGTCACAGTGGCCGAGTTTAAAAAGTTTTTTTCCAAAAATTTCAGAATTTGTTTGTTAATAGTGCATGTTGGCAACAATAGAAAATTCTATCATTTCTTATATGAGAAAAATTTAAAAAAAGAACTGTTTTTTTTACCTGAGGAATGCAATGTAACCCCTTAAGCACACACCCTTAAATATTTCATAGAAACAGCGACTACTTAGCCCTTCCTAACCTCTCTAATCGTTTTTTCCACTTTTCAGATACCAGTAACACTGTGCGACGTGACATGGCATGCAGTTATGCTGCGTATGTGACGATGAATGCATGGAAGGATATGGCAGTGAATTCGTTGAATGACACAGTTCAACTTCCAGGTAGTGCGACGCAAATAGTTGTCTTTAGTGAGACCTTCCTTGAAGACACACTTGACAAATTCATATGGCGATAGTAAACGACAGGTGGGTACAAATGTGTGTGAAACGTAGGAGAATGTGGAGGAATGTGACAGCGAGCAACTTTAGAATACTTTTAGCTACATTTCGCAAATACAAATATTTCATCAAATTCAGTTGCAGGTGAAAGAGGAAACTGTAAAACCCTTAGGTGTTAAATGGCAACTAAGACGAAGTCAGGTAATATGACAATAAATGAAATTTCACACTGACAATATAGATTATAGCACACATATGAGCTTGACAAGAGCAGATAATTTAAGTGGGGGAAAAGTAATTCACTTTCGTATGTGTGGAGAATTGAAACATTTATATAAGATAGTGACAAATTACGTTGGTTTTAAAGTAGGGTTGGCCTGAGAGTCACGTTGGAACACTATAAAAGTTGTGGTTGCAAATTGGCAGATAGGTTGGCGGGGGGTGAGAGTGTGTTGCGGGAAGCGAAAAAGATGTATTTGCATTTATTTGAAGAGTTCTCAGGTATTAATCTTACAAAATTATACTAATTTATGTTTTGAGACTTTGAAGGAGATCCTAATAACTACCGTTGAATTAAATTTTGAGTAATCTATAAAGGTAGATTGCAATCGAGACTCGACTATATTGCACAGAAAAGTTCAATTCAACAAATTTCATTTAAGTTGCAACAAACAAAATGAAAACTTCCCACATTTCGCAATAAAAGCAAGCACATGCTGCAAAAAGCGTCAATGCTGACGTGTGAAGCGACTGCAACAGGCGACTGTGTCAGTGGAAAACTAATCGCCTCAAAAGCGACATCTACGCAGTTGTTTTTATTGACTCGAAACTGCCAAACTGGTTTTCTAAATATTTTTGTTTACATAAGTATGTATGTATGTAAAAACGTAAGCCAACACAAATAAGAGCGGTCAACAATTGCCATATTTTTACTGGCCATGACATTTGGATTTGTGGTATTTTTTGTTCCCATGATGTGTATATTTTTTTTTTTCTCTTTTGTAAGTATTTCCTGTTGCCAGCAGAATATTTTTAAAATTCTTCCATTTTTACTCACGATATTCCTTACTACTTTAATATTATCATATTAGGAGCGTGTCTTCGATAAATTTAAGTATGGCGCCTGCATGTAGGCAACGTTTTCACATTTATATTTATAACGAATTTAACGGTAAACAATTGTTGTTGGTATACATACATATATTTGCAAGCGACAGCATGTATGGGCAGAGTAGACTAAAAGAACTAGCTGGAAAGAACACAAAGAGAGCGGGACTTCCAAAGTCCTTCGAATCTGGAACTCCTACAGAAGCCATTAACACGAGTTGAGTTTATGATCTCACATGGTCTACAAAGTGCCATCCGCTCCATATTAACGTATAGTGGGGGTGTATGGCGGATATCACTATCGAAAAAGTGCCGCATTAAGCTCCTGGAACTGGAGTAACTGGCCTGCTTGCTGGGGATTGTGGGCGCAATGAAAACTACAACAACCGTCATCACGGGCATGGCATCATACTCGACCTTCTTAATGAACTCGGACTAAATAGGCAATCCGACCGAGTAAGGGCGAGAAAGTATACACAACGTGTTCATTCCCCAGTAGAGAAGATTGAGGAAATATTTTTGTTACCGACAGATCCAAAGACAAACTTTACGTATTCACCGATGGATCAAAAGATGCAATAGGAAAAGGAGCGGTCTTCTTCTGTAGTAATCCATACACAGAAGGTATCTCCAAACTAAATAACTGCAATTCAGCCTTTCAGGCCGAAATTGTGAGCATAACAGCAGGAGTCAAGTGAGATTCTGCTCTAACTAGCAGAACCATAAACATTCTAGTAATTAAGACTATGCGTTGCGTCAATACTAAGTCTCATTGAGTTAAGTTAAGCAAGCAATAACTAGACTTTTAGTAAGTAACTCGGTTAATATTACTTGGACACCCGGCCATGTTGGAACAGTAGAAAATGAAAAGGTAGACAGACTGCTCCACTCGTGGGTCACAGAGGATACAATTCACCATGCTGTCACAGGCTATTCAACTCGTTCAAGCTGTTACATCAATGTACCCTTTAGGAACACTTCAGGTCTAGGAATATAAGGCATACCACAAATTTACTTTGAGGCATTATTGTTGATGGACAGACCAAAAAGCCTCCATTTCTGGGCAAAACGAAGCTTAGTAACATTTTAGAGTTCATCACAGGGCACCTATTTTCAGGATACCAACTTCAGGAAATGGAAAAAGTGGATTCGATGGAATGCAGAACATGCGCGGAGAACGATGAGACCCTGGAATATTATCTAAGCGAATGAGCAACCTTCAGCCGGATGAGACCAATGCTCCAACTTAAGAGAGCTGAGTTACCAATAGCAAAAATCAGAAATTTCACATAAGAAATATTTACTCATTTCGGATATAAGCACTAAATATTTATTAATGGAAACGTTGTGTTCATAGAATTTATGCGGAAATGGTTATAAGCACTGTCCGTAACAGATAGTCACCGTATAGCTTCAGTATTTTATTTTATTTCAGTATTCTACGTATATAGTTTTGTTTTTAAGGGTCCTAAATAATATATTTTTTAATAGCCTATAGGCCTACCCCTTAATTAACTTTTATGATCTGGTCTAAAATTTGTTCGAAGTTATTTAAAGAGTCTGATATTTTGATATTTAAGAAAAATCTAAACTGAATTTATGACTCAGAAGGTACGTAAATCTACCAATGAAGTGACAAAAAATTGCAAAATATTGAGTAAAGCCGTTATTGGTGGCAGAATCAGTTCTCCTACAGCGAAATTTAATATTTAATCCGAATACATTTTTCAAGTGGCATAAAATGAGGTAAAAAGAAAGAAAAAAAACTGAATGGCTTAGCTTTTTCATGCATCTCATTAGCGCTTTATTTACGATTCTACATTTTATATGACTTGTAATGTTATTATTATACTGATGAGTTAATGTAAAATAGAGACAAAGACTTAACAACTAAATAAATTCAAATTAGACCAAAATCAATTAGCAGTTAAATCTGTTATCGACACGCCTGTCGCGCGAATCATGGGAAAATCCAGTTAACTACCACATCACAGCTATAAAATGTGTATCGAATTTCAAATCAAAAAAAGGTAGAAAAAGTTAAACAAAAGTTTTGGGAAGCAAAACAAAAATGTAAAAAAAAACAATATTAAAATATAAATGAAAAAAAAAAAATTAAATGGAAATAAAAATATGAATTAAAAAACTTTAACAAATCTAAATTCAGTTATTTGTGTTTATAATTGAAAACATGAAAGCTATTATTATTTCATCATGTGTTATTAAAAAATGATCGAAAATCATTGATATGAAAATATTCTGCGGAAAAATGAACAGTATTTTTTTAAGCATAAAAAGCATTGAAAAAATAACGGTAAATATATACATAAAAGACTGAGAATATTTCTATGCACAGTTATGAACTACAAATTCTGTACACAAAAAAGTTTAGCTTTTTTTTACACTTTGTAGTAACAGTTAAATAACTGAGAGAACAATATATGAAGAAGGCGAAAGGTTCACCTAACAATTGCTTCGATTAACTAAGCATAAATCGAGTTCGATATAGGGTTATACTATATACGAGTATCAATAATATTAGAAAGGGCAGGCGCAATACTTTGTGATCCCTAAAATTGGTAAGAATCTTTGTGTAAGGCATGAATGACTCCCATCAGCAATACTTTCTTTTACAGTGGTTCAGCAGAAGTTTTCGAGAATTTAAGCTGAATCCGAAAGCTATGCCGTTTCGACTCACATTTTATGCTGCAGAGAGATAAGTATCTACAAATATAGAATACTGGTCCCTTCAAACTGCGCGCACAAACATTTTTTTTCCAAAATTGTACCTTATTATATTCATGTGATATTTATTCTCCATAGAAGTGTTGTGGATGAGTTTCAACGATTCTAATTTATCGCGAACACAATTTGATCGGCTCACAGCATTCTATGGAGGTTGTGAAGTTATCGAAAACTTGCTTCAAGTGAATCGGACAGCCAGACAATAGATGATCTCAGCAGCTCTTATGGATAGCTTCAACACATTTTAGTTAATGTTTTGGGTATGAAGAATATTGACAGGTTAGATATGTACCAAAATACATGAATCTTTTGCTTAAACGATGTCAAGTAATGGTCGAAAAATGGATGCTTGAGCACATAGTTGAGGGCTCCATATTCATCAAACGCGTAATTACTGGAGACGATACATGGGTTATGTATCCGTCGTCCGTTATTCCGTCGGAGCCGTCTAACAATATAGGAAATTGCGTTCTAAGAATGAGATGAAACCGAAAAAGACATTCACTGAAGGCCACCGTAGCCAAGGCTTTTAATAAGTGTATGGAAAATTGAATGTTTATATTGGCTCAAGGGCCGATTTTGGAAAGGATAATAAATATTTACGTGAGAATATGGTTTTTTGCCAGTCCGATTCATATGGGATTAGAGGCTATTTTGCAGTAATAAATACTCAGGTAAAGGTCGGACTTTTAGAAGGAGCACAATAAGGGTATGTTATCATTGATACTAAATTCGTTCGCTATTTTTTCTTCCACGACATCTATTGCTTAGAGAAAACAAGAGTCTTTGGAAGCAGAAGAGTTTATTACTGTCATTATATGGTTGCTGAAGAAGAAAGAATATCGTGTGTTTTGTTCTTAAAATGGGTTTAAAGAAGCAAACGATTGAGATTTGATGAGTCATATTCGACCAAAATTGACATCGAATGCAATTCTAAAAATTAAACAGCAACGATACTAAATTTGACAAATATACTAAACCGAAAGAAAGGTATCTCAATTTGAATACATTCTGCAACGAAACTCATATACTATATGCAAATTGTAGGAATGCTTTGCATGCTGCTGTGAACTGTGGTTATATTTTGTGTTCGCTGGAGTAAACATTTTTTTTCAATTTTCGTGTTATCAGAAATTCGTTAGCCGGTGTGGTATTGTCTCCTGAGAAGTGACTGAATTCCTAAGCGAAATTATTTGTGTTTTAGAATTTTAAATTTTGAGGAAAATAACGTTTCAAAATTAACAATTGACGGAAGCTAAAATTAAAAATACATTTTTAATTTCCTTAATTCTCACTTCAATTACGCTTGTTATCACACGGAGGGGGACATGCCCGCCTACTCTCTACTTTTAAACGAATACATAGATTATATATAAAACATGTACATATGTATGTATGTTAAAAATACAATGTAAGAACAACCACAAACGCAACCTGTTGTTCATAAATTATTCCAACAAAAAAGATACTAACCAATACATTGAAAAAGGCACGAGCCGAATAGATGGCCAACAGCCGTGCGGATAGCTAGCTTTCCGGCTTCGCTAGAGGCCGGTAAACCGCAAATTTGGCATACGTACATAAATTACATACATACACACAAAACAAACATACGCAAATACATACAAACACATTGCATAATATGCATAATAAGCACGTCCATGTGCATAAGTAGACACTTTGCTACTTGTTAATGCGGTAAATTTAATGTTTACGTAATAAAATCTGTCTGAGGATTAACATAAATTTTGCCAGCAATTATAATATACGGCGGAATTTTGCGGTTTTTCAATATAGCGGTACTGTTTTTTTATATGTATATTTTGCGTTAATTGTTCGTAAAATATTATGTTGTAATACAAGTGAGCGAATTTGTTGCATTTTAATGACTCTGGCAGGTGCCAATGCATACATATGTGTATATATATGTATGTATGTGTAGCTGTGTGTGCATCTGCGTCGATTTGCATAAAGCTGAAAAAGAGTCTGACATTGCCATTCATTTGTGCAGCAGAAAAAAGTCTTTAATTGATGCACATTCTAATTTTATGCCAAGCTAATGCGTAGAAGTTGGCAATTACTTATATTTTTTTCGTTGACACGAGCATCATAATTCAACCGCAAACGCATATTTAATTTGAAAGTGCACGTGTCACACATTGATTTATATTGCATTTTAATATTTATACGGTATAATTCAGTCGGTGTAGGTGGGGTCTTCAGCGAAAGCTGGTTTATGACGTCACAAATCAACGATATATGTACAAGTATGAGTTCCATATATGGTCAAATTTGTTTTAGACTTGCGAACCGAATTATTTTCTAGATTGATACAACCTTTTTGATGTTCGTGTGAATCTTGATCTCCATTTATCAATAAATTTAACAGCTGTTTGCTTACGACACGTTTGTTTGGCGATTTGTACCATGGAGAAAATATTACCAAAGAGTTTGTTTGAAAAAAAACATCCGTTTGAAGGCGAGCTAAATTGAGAAGGCGAAACATCACTACACAGGATTGCCGCCACCTCGTAAATTAAAGCCTGGCATCACCTCCGTACAAGAAGTGCGATGGACGGGACAAGTACTGATACGATTAGGCCCTTGTAGCATTTACTGCAGTGGCCTGTAAATTCAGCCTCCATGATGAAACATCCCTAAATGGTTGAGGCTGATTGACTTCGCCTTGGCCCGAAATATGCTTATCTGTAGTACCAGATTCCAGCATAGGAAAATTCGTCAAGCTACCAGACTGTCTCTGGATCGAAAAGCCACCAACCAAATCGATCATATTGTGATAGACGGAAAACACGTATCCAATGGTTTAGACGTCCGTACGCTACGAGGTCGTACCATTGAATCAGACCACTGCACTCTGTGCAGCAGAAAACGCACGTCAACAACGACAAGGAAGGTTTGATGTCGAGAAGCACGCCTGCAACTCGGTATAAGGGAACTGTGATACGGCATTTCGACCTTCTTACGAAGAAGATGTAATTGTTAAAAATGTTGCAGAAGTGTTTGAATGGCACAAAGCATTCAGTGAAATTCGAGAATATATCGAAAACTTGTCTGGTACACGAAAACTCAAATCTCTTATAAATTGGTTCTGGTTAATGTTTTAGGTATGAAGATTTGAATCTTATACAAAAACGACGTCTAGTAGAGGTCGCAAAAGAAATGCTTGAGAATGTAGCGGAGGGTTCTGTATTAAGTAAACGCTTCATTACTCGTGACGAGACGTGGGAACCAGTATGACGTCGAAACTGTTCAACAATCTGGCGAATCCAAAAACCAAACCGGTAAAAACTATGTTAAATTTGATCGAAATTCAAGGTGATGCTCATCGTTTTCTTTGTTTACAGTCGTTCAGTCATTGTATTTGCCAGATTTAGCTTTCTGTGGCTTTTTTATGTTTTCGAAACTGACGGCACTGAGGGTCATCCCAGTCGAAGCTTATAACATGTAAGGAAAATTGAATTAGGCATTGACATGTTTGCATTGAGTCAAAGGTTGGCTATTTTGCAGACTTTACATTGCATAACTCAAACACCTAGAAAGATAGCAATACAAGAAATCATCCCTGCAGTCACCTGCTTGGAGCGGAACCGCCTCGTAGGAGCATCAAGAGGTCATTCCTCAACTACGTCGACGACATCAAACGATACGCCGACCATACTTCGAACGCAACTAACTTCAGATAAGCATTGACCGCCACAGTGGAGCCACTAACACCTTCACCACGTTAGCCACCTCTTTGCATTACCTGCAAACCCTACTCATCTGACACCCCTCTCCCTTTGGTTCAACCTCGTCGAAACAGCACGTTTCCTGAGCCTACCTACTCATCCTAATGGGATTAGGTCCCTTTACAACAACAAAACAATACTAGCAACAGTACTCGGCGGAAACTGTCTTTCAAAAATTTACGAAATCTGTTCATGCCTTTTTCTAGATCAAATATTTGGAATAGATGAAACTATGTTGAAAGTTTTATCTTTAACATTTTGACTTGGTATAACTATTTGACGTCTGAAATTGAAGCTGGTGAACTCGGCGACGTCTTTCAACAAGACGGCGCCACTTCCCAGACATTGCATCAATCAATAGAATTATTGAGAGAACACTTCGGCGAACAGATAATTTCACATTTTGGGCCGGTTGTTGGCCACCAAGATCGTGTGATATCACACCGTTGGACTTTTTCCTGTAGGGATATGTAAAATCTAAAGTCTATGCAAGCAATCCCGCTTCGAATATCGAAATGGATCACCCTTTAGATCTCTACCAAAGAACGTTAAAACCGGAGCTCAGCCTTACCACCAATTCGCTGGCTTTGAATGCTATCGACTTAACAAATGTGTCGGCCTGAGGCAGAATTATTTGGAAGAACTTTCCCGCGACCACAACATAGTCTACTCTTGTCGGTATAGACAAACTCTAGGACCTATTTTAGAAGTTCGGAATGATCACCGCACTTTGTAGATCCCTAATTTTTTATGCTTTGCTGTCTTGCCGAACTTAGTCATACTACGAATTCGTATATTTCTTATTTTATTCTGATTACTGTTTTTAAAACCCAGTTATTTTATAAATACACAACAGAAGTTTTTAAATTTTAATCTCATTTTTTTTATTAATTTTAATATCTTTTGTTTTAACATTATTTAGGTACAGTAAGCCTTAAAGTTCGAACACACAACAACTAGGGACAACCTAACGGCAATCCAATAAACACACGGCACTAACTAAGCGAGGTACAGGTTCTTGGGATCGACCACGTGAGCGACCTCTGGTGGATAGATTTTCGATGGTCCGGGATACTTTCTTTCATAAGCCGCTGCAAAAAGTTTACAAAAGGAATTTTACAAGTGAACTATTTGCTGCGGTCGACAATTTTCGACTTACCAATTATCTTCTCAATAGCGGTATGCCAATCGAGCAGCTCTTCATGAGCTGGAGCGGCCTCTGTCAAGGACAGGCAGCAGATGACGGCCAAGAAGAGAGCAAAGCACACCAAGTATTTGTTCATTTTGATTATAAAAATTTAGATTGATTGAAATGGGATGTTCTTAGAACCTCGAGCTTGCAAAGTACGATTGCGAATGTTATCAAATACAGGGCGCTGTGGCTTATTTATACGAGGAGAACGCGCAAGAACGCTGGTCGGCTGGCTGCGATTGCAGGACGGCAGAGCGTTGTTGTTGCCTGCGGCATTGATGCTGCTAAGATCCAGAGAGACTGGCGTTCGTGTTGTTTTTTGCTTAAACCAACGGGACGCCGGCTCAAGCGCAAGCAAATATTTCAAAATACCGAAATTCTAAAAGCTCGCTTTGACGCGCACCACAACAAAAAAAATAAAAAAAAATGTCGAAAAATGTACGAAAAGTAAGAACTCGTTTCCCGTGTCGCAAAAGAACAAACAAATCGCTTAAGTTCTGCAAAAATTGTCGCAAATACCAGGCGCAACAATTACAACAACAACACCAGTAGTAACTAGCAGAGCTAGCGAGTGGGCTAACAAGCAGCAGGCGGCTTGTATTCGCAACGGTAAAGCGAAGAATAGAAAATGCGAAATAAAAACAGAAATTTGGCAGTACAACAACAAGCCTTTGGGGACTTATGCCGCGTTCCCGTTCGAAATTCGAAGCCATGAGAAATTTAATATATTTTAAATTATTAAATTCATAAATTAGTCTTAGCTTTGGTAATTAGCGCTTGGCGTTTAACAGCGCCGTTAGGCAAGCGCAACTGTGCTTACACACATACATACATACGTGTCTGTGTGTGTGTGTGATTGTTTGAGCTCACTTGTAGGCGCTATCAAGTTACCGCTTTTGTGGCTTTTGTTATGTTTTTGTTTTTATTACTTTGTTTTGCATTTTTTTCTTTTATTTTAATTTCAATTTTAATTAATTTTTCAATTTCTTTGTTGCTTTTTAAAGCAGAGGCCTGCCAGCGTTTAAGACGCCTTACCGCTCACCTAAATTTCAACTCTTCCAGCAGGCTGATGGGAAGTAATTGTTTTTGGGGTTGCTGTTATTGGATTTGTTGTTGTTGTGTCAACGTTTAGCTGCTTGGCTTTAGCGCTCACCACTTGTTGTCGCCGCCCACCTTTATTCAGCGCGCTTCCCTCCGTACCTCGCTTGCAGTCCTTGCCGAGCGGTTTAGAAACATTTGTATATACATACACATATACATATGTATATATATATTATATTGCGCTTTCGTCTTAGCCGCCTCATTTGCATAGGTATGCCGGCGTTTTTTTTGTCTCGCAATTTTTTAATTTTTTTTTTCACCTTTTCTTTCGACACTTTTTTGTTTTGGTCGGTAAAGTTCTTGCCTAAAATACAACCGGGAATTTCCAAAATTTGATTGGTGCTGTTTGTTATTTTAATCATTCAAGTATAGCAGAAAAAAAATAGGTATACAATTTTATCAGTACAAACAACAAACACTAAAGAAATAGCAAAAGCGCGGCAAGTTCATTGGACGAGTTCTGAAAGTTTGCAAAAATATTTAGGAAAGTGCAGCAGAAAACTAATATCTTATATAAACTAAGCTGGGGTTTGGAATGACAGGAAAAAAATTAAAACAAAAAAATTAATTATAATTAATAAAATAAAAATTTAAAAAAAAATGAAGTGTTTGCAAAAAATTAAATAAAATTGGAAAAAATTAAATATAAAAAATTTTTGAACAAAAAAAAATTTATGAAGTAAAAAAAATAAAGAGCAAAAAACTAATTGGAAAAAAATTTTGAAAAATAATCATAAAACTAAAAATTTAACACTAGCTGGAACATAAATCGAAAAAAAAATTAAAAACAGCATAGAATTAAAAAAAATAAAATATTTGAATATGAAAGTAAAAAATAAACTTAAAATTTATTGAAAAATCACTGGAAAAAATATTAAATTATAAAATTAAAATAAAAATTTATAAAATGTAAAAAAATATAAAAAATAAACAAAATTTTTTAAAATAAAAAAAAAATAATAATTAATAACTAAAATTTATAAAACTAAAAATTATAAATAAAAAAATTAGTACTAACTAACAAATCGAAAAAAGTTAATAAAACAAATAAGAAACAACAAGAGAATTTAAAAAAATAAAAAATATAGGACAGTCGAAAAAGTCTTTTCGTATTTTTTCAATAGATGTCGTGGCGGTCGTATATCTCCAGTGCTACCAATCACATTGTGTGATACCAAATGGCGTTTGAAAGTTGAGATTTTAAACTTCATTTACGGAGACGAAGCTGTATAAATTCGTGTAGCACAGCAATGGTTCGCTCGTTTCCGTTCTGGAAATTTCGATGGAAAAGATGTACCTCGCTCCCGAATTAACATCTGCGATTCTTTGCTGAAATGAATGGTAACAGGAGACGAGAAGTGGATCAAATATGACAATAATGTGCGAAAAAACCATGGTCCAAGCGTGGTGATGCTCAGTGTTTGGTGGGATTGGAAAGGAAACATCCACTATAAGCTGCTTCAGCCTGGTCGAACGATTGATTCTACATTTTACTGTCAACAACTGATGAGATTGACGCAAGCAATTGAAAAAAACGGTCAGAACTGATAAACCGAAAGGGGTTCGACTTTCATCAGGACAACGCTAGACCACACATATCTTTGATGACTCGGCAAAAACTGCGAGAGCTTGTCTGAAAAGTTTTGCGCCATCCATCATATAGCCCTGAACTTGCACTATTGGTCAACTATTTGTTTCGGTCAGTACAGAACTCCCTTAATGGAGTAAAGTTGTCTTCAAGATGAGTCTGTCTGAGAAACCAGAAAAGTCTCCAGCAAAATAATGGCAAAAAGTGGTACATATTTGGTTCATTAAATTTCAGAATAAATATAAAAAAAATAATAATATATGAATGTGAAAAAAAATAAAGGTAAAATTTATTGGAAAACAAATCAAAAAAAAAAGCAATTAAAAAGAATAATAAAAATTTAAAGTTAAAAATTACTTTAAAATTAACTAAAAGCTTTAAAAAATGTTTATAAACATTTTAGACACACTGTTTCCAGCATCCATCCCGAATTGTGTCAGGAATACTTGTATATTGAAAGTGAAATTTTTTACTAAAAATAGCCAAAAATTGTCAACACTACATATATTAAATTTTTATTACATGTTTGGTGTCCAGAACTAATCACATTTGCGCACCATTAACGTTGCTTAATGAGCCATTAGATATATATGTATGTACATATGTATATACATATGTACTAAATACTTTTGTTCCTTCATTTCTGGATTTCTTCTACGTCTGATTTGTTTTTTGTGTATATTTTGTTTTATATTGGCTTTGGGCTTCGCATAAATTAAGCTCTAATTCCAGTGACGTCTTTTAGTTAATCACCAATTGTGTTTTTGTTATTGTTCTTTGTTTTCGTCTGGGCACAGCGGGTTAATGGCGTTATTAGTGAATGTTAATTTTAATAAGTTTATTGTAATGTGAGGTATTATATTTCCAAAAAGAGATCTTGATCGCTAATATCTTTTTGGGGATTAGAAAATATTCATAACATACAAGAAGTATAAAAAATAATACTGAATAATTGCGTAAGCAATACCTTAATTTAATATATTTGATTGCATATTTGTATAATTTGATCATTTTCGTCAGCTCGAATCCAGTTCTTTCGTAGTTTCCCATTTTTATGATAAATAGGCGCCAGTTTGTTCAAAGTGAAATGCCGTCATCAAGGTCGTATTTTAGACTAGTACTTACAGATATGCTTATATATTTGGCTAGCTTTCTATCTAAAGGGTGTTAGTTAGGATGTTTTGAACTTTTGTTTTAAATGAAAGTAAGTTATAAGTTATTGACTTAAATAGTTCGAAAATTGTATGATATCTTTCGTGGTATGTCAGGCATATTGCCTTGTCTTGGGAAAAGGTTGTCATTCGTTACTGAATAATATTTGACCGAATAGAACACGCGCAACACGCAGTGGGGAAAATATAGCAGCCGTAGCTGAGAGTGTACAGAGAAGAGCGTGGAGAGTCGATTCGTTGCCATTGGCAGTGACTCAGACTCGGAAAGCGTATAAAATACAGCTTGTGCAAGAAATAAGGCCACTCAACCTTCCCAAGCAACTTCGGTTCGCTCGATGGACTCTTGAAAAGTTCCAAGAAGATTCGACGTTCTAGCCAAATTCAGCGATGAGGCCCATTTCTGGCTCAATGGGTATGTAAAATTGCAACATTTGGGACGAAGAGCAACTTGAAGAGGTTCAAAAGCTGTCATTTCATTCGGAAAAAACAACAGTTTGGTGTGGTTTGTGGGCCGGTGGAATCATCGTTCCTTATTTCTTAAAAACTGATGGTGAGAGCGTAACCGTCAATGGCGTTCTTTATCTCGCCGAGATAACCGACAATTTGATGATTGAAATTGAAGTTTGTGATATCGGCGACATTTGGATTCAACAAGATGGCGCCATTTCCCACACATCGCGTCAATGAATGAACTTATTGAGATAACACTTCGATTAGCAGATAATTTCACGTTTTGGGCCCGCCGATTGGCTACCAAGATTGTGTAAAATCACACCCTTGGCCTTTTCCTGTATGGATATGTACATATGTATGGATATGATACCGCTTCGATTCAGGCCTTGGAGCAAAACATCGCGCGTGTCGTTCGCCAGTTACCAGTCAAAGTGCTTGAACGAGTCATCGAAAATTGTACTGAAATGACGATGATTAGCCGCGGCCAACATTTGAAAGAGATAATCTTCAAAACATAAATGGCAAAGAATGTTCTTTCGATTGATAATAAACATTTCACATTGAATTTGATGTTCTGTGATTTTTCTTTAAAAAAAAGTAGGGAACCTCGAAATGGATCACACTCTAGAAAGTGCAGGGAGGTAGGACATATATATCAAGTCTCTATTAAACATCGCAAAAGAGATTGACGTTCTGCAAGACGAGTTCATCGCGTATTAAACTAAACTAGAGGTTCTGGCATTACGTAAGGCAGACAGCCATCATAACCTATTCTAAGCTAAACCAACACCCTATACAATTATGGTGCCTATTGCCTATAAGCAGAAAAGATTATTCAGGTAATTTGATGATAGGTTTGTATGCATTTTTAACATAATTTTTGTTGTATTTTCTGTGTTTTTTTTTTATAAAAATCTATTTTTAAACGGCGCCGTCAATTAAACGATAAACTTGTTTGCCGTCATCTCTTTCTATTGAAATTTTTTCCAAAATTTTAATTGCATTCGATTTTGAAGATTACTCAAGTTTACTACACGGATGCGGATGAATTTGACAATGTCAAATCAAAAAAATGTGTGATGCAAGCTCAAACGGTTCAAGCACAAAAGTATAAAATAATAATAAAAGCAGACAAGCAGATAAACTATAATAATAATAAGAAATAAAATATATTAAACAAAGTGCAATTAAATGAAGTTGCTGCGATAAATTGTGAAATTTCCATGGAAAAAATATAATTTTTAGAAATCGAATATTTTAACTTAAAAACTATATTTCAACATCAATGTAACAAAAAATGGATAAGAAATTTATTTGCGATGTCCAGTGTTCACGAACCGTTCCTTATCACAAGGACACATTGACTTAGCCCGTTCCCACGACAGTCGGGTGGTACGAACCCGGTTGTTTTATCAGGTCAAGGACTGTCAAATGGGCACAATTCTGCCGGTACAACAACAACAACAACGTGACATAGATAACTACTTGTTGAGGTAATCAAGTGTCCTTGGTTAGTCCTTCAATGAAGGCAGCGCTTGTTGGATTATTGCATAGCAAACCATTTCAACTTCCGCCTGACAACGAAAACACCAGTCCATACTGTAGAAACAGACATCTCAGTCAATTGGAAGAAGATTTGCAACATACTTGAAAGGAGTCAAAGCTTCAGCTGGTTGATCGCCACCTTAGTTCATTTCTTTCCAATCTGACAGGTGGGATATGCTGTACCCTTACTTTTCTTGGAGGCAGTCTGAATGATGACCTCAAAGTAATCAAATAACTAGAGAATTTGTTATCTAACAAATGGTGTACATATAAGTAATGATTTGTAAATCAATAAACTAAATTTCGTGTTTTCTGAAGATTACATATTTTGAGCCGCTAACACATTTTTTACCAAATCATTTATAATTATCGTGTGTGAATTATGGTTATGAGCTAACAACAAAATACATATTTGTACACTTACAACATGTGGCACAATAGTGTAATAGTTTTGTTAACGGTTGTTTTACATATTGAAACTAAACGACACATGCATAGGGTAAAAAAGTTGGCGGCTTCTTTAAAAATATTGTGTTTGTGCCGTGAAAATAGAAATTTTGATTGGTACAAATAATTCAAAGAGGATCGAGAACGTGTTAACGAGGAAACAAGTCCAGGGCGACAATCACCATCAACTGATGATCAACACGTCAATTAAAAAAAGAATTGGCGCTTGAGAATCGACGCTTAACAGTCAGAGATCTTACTGGCGTTGTTGGAATATCGAAAGGACCAGTGAAAACAATTTTGAAAAATCAGAAAATTGAAAGCGCGATTGGTTCCAAAATCACTCAATTTTTTTTTTGAGAAACAGCGTCGCGTTAACGTTTGTGAAACGATACTTTCCGACTACCAGTATAATATGAAACATTTTATTAAAAGGGCGGGTCTTGAATCTATGCTTGCGAACTGGAAATAGATGATCATTCGGCCGAATATCTTGGCAAAGATGAGCCGTATCCGAAAAAACACGTCAAAGCAGTTGAACAATCAAGGTTATGTTGACAGTTTTCTTCGATTATCGAGCTGTGGTGCACTACGAATTCCTTCCGACCGGTCAAAATGTCAGCAGGGAATTCTATTTGATTCCCATGTTTCGTCGTTTGCGCGAAGCTATTCGCAAAAGTGGACCGGAATTATGGGCCGACAATTCATGGTGAGTTTTTCGCCAAATTTTCAACCATATCACAGTTATGGTAGAACTTGTGATGTTTTGATAAACTAAAGCGAAAATAATGCGCTTAGCTCGCCCGGTTTTCTTCAAATTTCGAAAAAGTTAAAGAAACTGAGTTTGAAAATCGTCATTTAGGAATTAGAGAGATAGCAGAGGGACTTAACATCTCTTATGAGTCGACTCAACTTATTTTTGGTTAATGTTTTGGGTATGAAGCGTGCCAATGCTCGCCCGGAATGCTGCGGTAACGAATCAAAAAATGTTGCTTCTTAGCGGTAATCTGGTTCAAATTCTAACTTCATTTAGAAAGGTTGATTAATTAAAATGGATAATGCAACATCTCAAATGCGGTCTCAAGTAAGGTCTATTCATTAGCAGACACTTCGAAATATTTCATGCGCCTTTTACACCTCATAAATTTCGAAAATGTTTTGACATGCGATTGTGTCCAAATTTAGCACTTCATTACTTGCTTGTTTTGTCATCTAAGTGGTTGACAGTGTTGATATTAATGCGATTCGGACGCACTTTAATACTGTCAATTAGTCAAATTTCATGCTCAATTAACTGCGCACTAAACGCGTTGGACTCTTGGCTATTCTCGAAAATAATCCATAAACTATTTTTCAACGGTAAATCGCTCTGTAATGGATACTTCGAAATCAATTTGAATATATTGGTATATGCGTTTACGCAGTGATTACATTGTTTTGGTATTTACTATCAGCTCTCAAACACATTAATATCGCATCTGGCTCTAGCAGCGAAGCTAATATTCACTAATCAAAAAGCTTACTATATTTGGTTCATCAGTTAGTTCAGATAACAGACACAACTAATTGACAGTCAAATCAAGTAGAAAATCTACCCCCAGTTAATTAAAGCCTGTGGAGAGTAGCCTGGTGTCATTCTGTTGCAGTCAAATTATCTAATTATCACTTCACATATGAGTAATTTTGTGTTTACTACAAATATGTGTACATTAGGACGGTACTGAAGAGTATTAAACAGCGGTGGAATATATAGTATACTGGATAATGCTTATTTTTTTCCATTTGCGGACTTCTAAGGCTTAGCGCCCGTTAAACACAGTTCCGATTGCTCCATGTCCCAGAGACACAATTATGAAACGCCCAAAATCTTTACCATCAGATTAAATCTGACTTGGAGTGGTCCAATTAAATTGCGCGCGCAAACCAAATCGTTAAAAAAAATTCTTAGATCAGCACAACATTTCTTATATTCTAAAAAAAAATAACCAACGAATTGGCTTGAAATTTTGACTTTCCAATAGAAGCTCGGCTACAAAATCGTTAAAAATATTGCAGAAGTATTTTAGAGAGTCTGAGTACTACATTTATACGTAAGCATTCAGTGAAGGTCGTTTTAGTTATCGAAAGCTTTCATCAAATATCGAAAAAGTTACAGAAACTGAGTTCGAAAATCGTCATTTGGCATCAGAGAGATAGCATAGGATCTTTATAACTCTTATGGGTCGACTCAATAAATTTTTGGTTAATGTTTTGGGTATGAAGAGTGACAATGCTGGGTCCGTGCCAAAATACCTGAATCTTTTGCAAAAACGACGTCGCGTAGAGGTCGCTAAATAGACGCTTGAAAATGTGGCTGAGAATCCTACAACCGTCAAACGCACCAATACTGGTGACGAAACGTGGATATGAAAACATGATGTCGCAACTGTCCAAAAGTTTAGCGAATGACGCACCAAAATTGAGCCGAAATTTAAACAAGTAAAGAAGGGCTAAGTTCGGGTGTCACCGAACATTTTATACTCTCTCATGATAAAGTGATAATCGAGATTTCATTATCCGTCATTTACATATTTTTCAAATACCGTATTTGTGTAAAGTTTTATTCCGCTATCATCATTGGTTCCTAATGTACACACATATATATTATACAGAGAAGGCATCAGATGTAATTCAAAATAGCGTTATATTGGAAGAGGGCGTGGTTGTTAACCGATTTCACCCATATTTCGTACATGTCATCAGGGTGCTAAGAAAATATTATATACCGAATTTCATTGAAATCGGTCTAGTAGTTCCTGAGATATGGTTTTTGGTCCATAAGTGAGCGACGCCACGCCCATTTTCAATTTTTAAAAAAGTCTGGGTGCAGCTTCCTTCTGCCATTTCTTCCGTAAAATTTAGTGTTTCTGACGTTTTTTGTTAGTCGGTTAACGCACTTTTAGTGATTTTCAACATAACCTTTGTATGGGAGGTGGGCGTGGTTATTATCCGATTTCTTCCATTTTTGAACTGTATATGGAAATGCCTGAAGGAAACGACTCTGTAGAGTTTGGTTGACATAGCTACAGTAGTTTCCGAGATATGTACAAAAAACTTAGTAGGGGGCGGGGCCACGCCCACTTTTCCAAAAAAATTACGTCCAAATATGCCCCTCCCTAATGCAATCCTTTGTGCCAAATTTCACTTTAATATCTTTATTTATGGCTTAGTTATGACACTTTATAGGTTTTCGGTTTCCGCCATTTTGTGGGCGTGGCAGTGGGCCGATTTTGCCCATCATCGAACTTAACCTTCTTATGGAGCCAAGAAATACGTGTACCAAGTTTCATCATGATATCTCAATTTTTACTCAAGTTACAGCTTGCACGGACGGACAGACGGCCGAACAGACGGACGAACGGACAGACGGACATCCGGATTTCAACTCTACTCGTCACCCTGATCACTTTGGTATATATAACCCTATATCTGACTCTTTTAGTTTTAGGACTTACAAACAACCGCTATGTGAACAAAACTATAATACTCTCCTTAGCAACTTTGTTGCGAGAGTATAAAAAACCAAAATTCGTAGAAGACAATGAAATTTTGAAAAGGCGTTCGCATGCTTGTATTAACTCAGGAGTCTATTTTGAAAGCGTTAATACAAATTTGTTAGTCCAGTTCACATTTGATGAGCACTTTTGGGTAGCACCCTAAAGCATATACCTGTGTGGCAGATATATGTATATGATTTTGTTGATATATGTATATACTGCCTGCTTGTGTGTTTAGATAACTGTTGTTCATGGCAACTGACAGCTGATGCTTCCTTTGTGATAATTTTCAGCTGTTGACTGTTAATTCCAATGAAGTCGAGTGGTATTAGATTAAGTGTACTCAACTATTGAGTGCGATATACTCTACTACTAGGTTCATAGTTCTGACAAAAGCAAAATTGACAACAGTAGATGATCAGTTTATGTATAAGAAAGTGATATTATTAATTTTAGACATAATATGTCATAAAAAGGCATTTGATCCGTCATAAAATATCGAAGAATTCAATAAATCAAAAACGATATCTACTATGCAGTATTAAACGCAACTTTTTGAACATCCTGCAGAAAGCGTTGACATGAAAAGCTCATGAAAAGCTATCTAGCCGGATTTGCTCTACAATATCAAGAAGAAAGCGTTGGCATGGAAAGATCGTGAAAAGCTCTCTGGCCGAGTTTCTCTACAACATGGAAAGCTCATGAAATCTCTCTAGCTGAGTTTACTCAACAACATCCTGAACAAAGCGTTGACATGAAAAGCTCGTGAAAAGCTCTTTAATCGAACTAGCTCCACAAAATCCTGAAGAAAGCTTTGACATGGAAAGCTCATGAAAAGCTCTCTGCCCGAGTTTTCTCTATAATATAGAACTATCCCAAAGTAAAGTCAAGAAAGCGACTGAAAGTATTATCACACTAGTAGCAGAGATAAAGAGATGTCCAAATCCTCTCTCACTGGAAGCGAGAGAACAATCTCCCCAATCCAGTCAACTGTCAAAGTTTAGGTGGTTTTGACGTTCAGCAATTGGAAACGAGCTATGGCCAGATTGAAATCTTACCAAAACAAGTAAGGAAGGGCTAAGTTCGGGTGTCACCGAACATTTTATACTCTCGCATGATAAAGTGATAATCGAGATTTCATTATACGTCATTTACATATTTTTCAAATACCGTATTTTTGTAAAGTTTTATTCCGCTATCATCATTGGTTCCTAATGTTTATACTCGTATTATACAGAGAAGGCATCAGATGGAATTCAAAATAGCTTTATATTGGAAGAAGGCGTGGTTGTGAACCGATTTCACCCATATTTCGTACATGTCATCAGGGTGTTAAGAAAATATTATATACCGAATTTCATTGAAATCGGTCTAGTAGTTCCTGAGATATGGTTTTTGGTCCATAAGTGGGCGAGGCCACGCCCATTTTCAATTTTTCAAAAAAGCCTGGGTGCAGCTTCCTTCTGCAATTTCTTCCGTAAAATTTAGTGTTTCTGACGTTTTTTGTTAGTCCGTTAACGCACTTTTAGTGATTTTCAACATAACCTTTGTATGGGAGGTGGGCGTGGTTAATATCCGTTTTCTTCCATTTTTGAACTGTATATGGAAATGCCTGAAGAAAACGACTCTGTAGAGTTTGGTTGGCATAGCTATAGTAGTTTCCGAGATACGTACAAAAAAAGTACCACGCCCACTTTTCCAAAAAAATTACGTCCAAATATGCCCCCCCCTAATGCGATCCTTTGTGCCAAATTTCACTTTATTATCTTTATTTATGGCTTAGTTATGACACTTTATAGGTTTTCGGTTTCCGCCATTTTGTGGGCGTGGCAGTGAGCCGATTTTGCCCATCTTCGAACTTAACCTTCTTATGGAGCCAAGAAATACGTGTACCAAGTTTCATCATGATATCTAAATTTTTACTCAAGTTACAGCTTGCACGGACGGACGGACAGACGGACGGACGGACAGACAGACATCCGGATTTCGAGTCTACTCGTCATCCTGATCACTTTGGTATATATAACCCTATATCTGACTCTTTTAGTTTTAGGACTTACAAACAACCGTTATGTGAACAAAACTATTATACTCTCCTTAGCAACATTGTTGCGAGAGTATAAAAATATGTAAACGGAGGGATTTGTTGCATCGTTCAAGACCACTTATAAAAAATATAAAACAATGAAAATTAAATAAATTTGTGAAATTTAAAGGTATCTGATGAAACGTTTTGTAATTTGAAGCATCATAGTATTGTTTTCAATGGAAAATGATTAAAAACATTTAATGATTGAGAGCTAACAAGCTTAAATCCTTTTATTGGGTATTGAGAGGTCAAAAGGCAGTTATTCAAATATACTTTAATAAGATTTAAATAGTTTCTCTATACAATAAATAAACACTATATAGTAATTTTTATTCATACTAAATGTTGGGTGTTGGGTTGATAAATGCCCAAAAATTGTTATTTTGTTTGATCTGGCCATAATGGAAAATGTTCTAAAAAATGCTTATTTTGAGGCGCTCTCACACTGGAATAAGTTGGGCATCCCATTATCCCTGCTTGTAGTCTGTTATTCAATTCACAAATTATTTGAAGCAAGAAGCAGACTCTATTTGACTTCTTCAGCTTAATTGAATTTTAGTTTGTGGTAAAATCTAGCCAAAGTTGATATGAGAAGCCAGTTTACCAATATCGAAAAATGCTCTCTGAACGGTCAGTTTGTACCGCAGCTATCTGTTATAGGGATCCGATGTCAGACGAATAAACAACTTCTTGAGAAAAAAAGGACGTAAACAAAATTCCAGTATCAGATCAGTAACTCAAAAACCGTAGAACTTGCTAAAGTGTTTAGGGACAGACGAGCATTGCAAAATCGACTTAGTTAGTCCCCACTTACCAATAATCATAATATCTCTATCTAAACATCATAAACCCAACATTTAACCGAATTTATATTTAGACTTCCATTCGACAAGCTAACTCCAAAGCGAATATTTGGTTGAACATGGTATATATTTCAGTGAATATGAGTTTCAGCTGAACTCAAGCTTCGCCTACTATTAAATGATTAACACAAGTGCACCCACTTCACTCGGCAAATACAGTTAGGCTCCACTACTACTCTAATTGAAATCATCTTCATTGTTCTATTAAATTACACATGTGTAAATCCACATCAAAGAGAATGTGTTTCGCTATCAAATGTTGTACGTACTTCAGTTACCACTCCCACGCACTGTTGCCTTACATTGCGGTAATCAACAAGTTCAACACATAACACCAAGATTCCATAGGCCACAAGCGCTGTCAGCGTTATTAAAAATAATGTATGTAACTGATTCGTGGAATTGTGATTTTCTTTGTTATATTCAATATTAAAGGAGAAATATAGGGCGCTGTTTTTGGAGTTATGGGTTTAACTATGGAAATCGCTGTCAAAGCAATTGTCAAATTAAATACATGTGTTTGATATCAAGCACTTCAATCTCAAAAACGTTTATAAACCTTGAGAATTTATATCTAAAACTTGTACTTTCAGCAACTTCACATTAACATTATTACCATCTTTGGCGATTAGATGCTTTTCTGACTTAGCGGGTACGAAAATACACTAAATTAACTTTCTTGGAGTGCGCAAGCTCTGTAAAGACTCTTCAGACTGACTTATAACCAGAAGATATTACTGTTCCCAAGGCGAAAGATAGAGTCAACATTGTAATCAATACTGAGCGTTATAAGTAAATGATTTCCAACTTTTTGAGTCTGCACATCAGTATCAATCGCAACGAACGTATAACCATACTTAGCGACAGTCAAGCGACACTTAAAGTAACCTATGCTAATGAGATCAAATCGTTACTGTTGCAGGAGTGTAGAGAACGGCTGAATAATCTAGGGGAAAGTAACCAAGTGCACCTCATCCGGGTGTCCGATCGCAAAGGTATAGCCGGGAATGAACTCGTTGATGAGCTAGCCCGCTCCGCACTATTTACTAACATGATAGGACTTGAATCCTTCGCGGTGGGTCCTCATACCATAAAGGTGCTGCTCGACAAGGAAGAATAGAGTAGGCAGAGGGAGGTATTGGCAACAACTCCAAGGCATGCGTCATGCCAAGTTGCTAATGAGGGGTTATAGTCTCCGCAAAATTTAAATATGTAATCAACTTCACCAGGGACAAACTCACATTACATGTCGCATTATACAACTAGCCGCTGTAAGTTGAAGTACATATATGTATAATACGGGCCTAGCTTCTTGTGCAAATTGACGGTTCTGCGACAGTGAGCCTGAATCTCCAGAACACCTCCTTGGACTTAGGAGAAGGCACAATAGATCTAAGGTGGCGGTGCAATCCTCATCTACTTATCTCGCCTTAGCAATCAGTATCATCTAAGTAGATAATAGGGCCTTGGATCCTTGGACCAGTTCTTTATTTGAAACGTTAGACAACATGGAAAGGGATAAGATCGAGTAAAATAGATCTATTTTCTAATTTGTATTTCATTAACATAATTTTTATAATGTTTGTGTCAACAAGAGATACATGACGTTAGGGAAATGATTTTACACGTTTGTCAAAGATTCACGATCTAGAAGAAATGAGTAAGTTATTTATTTAATTTTTAGACTATTTTTTTGTTTCAAGTCTAAATCAGTATCACTATCCGTTTAAGTAGATAATTCCGAAAGAAAAGTGATATACTTTCCGAATGACCAAAGAGGCTGCAAACATTTAATTGGAACGAACCAAAACGTTTCAAATAAAGTGATGAGACCATGCGCCTCTTAACTCTATTTTATAAAAATCAACAACGATGGAGACAAAGATTTTTTGACGAACTTGAGCCAGAAAACAACTTATATAAGATCGAGTAAACAGAAATCCACTATTTTTACTATTTTATAATTTGTATCTCACGTTTTATAGCTGTGTTTGTGTAAAGATATGTGACGTTAGAAATACGAGATTCCATACTAAAAAACCTGTTGAGAGAGTCTTGTGTTTGCTTGACACAGTTTTGCTTGAGCGTTTGTCAAAGATGCTTCACGATCTAGAAGAGCAACTGAGAAGTTCGTCGAGTCAAGTAGGCATTACTTTTTGAACTGCCTAAAAACTAAACATGGTACCAAAATCCGTTTCAATAAGGATTCCACACGAGTTAATGCAAAAAAGCCACTCATAGACCGAATTTTCATCTGTGAATCGCTGCAAAATCGAAAAAAACGGTCCATTTCTGAAGCAGGTGATGAAGCGTGGCTCCCATATGACACGGTCGAGCAAATCTTTCATGGTCTCTTAACTCGGACCGCAGCTGCCAACAACTGGGGTATCTGATGGAAGTAATTGCTCGGAAGCAGCCAGTTTTGATCAAAAGGAGAGCAATTGTGTTCGATGAGGACAACACCGGGCAAAATACATCGAAATTAACTCGTCAAAGCTCCTATAACTTAGATGAGAGGTTCTATAGTCACCACAATAGAGTCCGGACCTGTTACGAAGTGATTACTACATGTACCTGTCTGTTGCGTTTGGTTTTGCTGGTGAAAAATTCATCTCAAGAGAAACTTGTGAAAATCGAAGCTTCCAGTTTTTCTATGAGACACAGAGTTTTTATGAGACTGGCACTATGAAATTATCTTCAAAAAATCAACAAGTCATTGCACAAAATCGTATTGCTCTAACTATGCTATATAAAACCTTCAATCTATTGCAAATATAATGTATTACTAGGCCTTATAACGGGTGATCCAGTAGAGGTACTTTTTTCAATGGCTTTTTTTTTGACAGATCACGCTTGAGTCGTGTCAAGCTGTCATGTTACATGTGTTCAGTATTGTTTGGGATTTCATCGTGGAAAGACTTCCCCTGAACAACCTGTACAAATCGTTCAACTTCATTACGAAACTTCACGTTCTGCAAAAAACATAATCGGCCTATTAAGCATACTATTCACAACACCATTACCCATCTAGAGACCCAGTATTCATTCTTGGAAAACATTCGACTGAATAGACCACGTCTAGGGCACAGTGAAGAAAATAAAGCGGCTGAGAGTGTAACGAAGACCGTGGAGAGTTGATTCCACGCCATTTGCAGCAACTCGGACTGACGCATGGGACGATTTGGCGCATGTTACGTCGAGTTCTTAAATTGAAAGCATATAAAGTACAGCTTGTGCAAGAACTGAAGTCGCTCGACCTTCCCAAGCGACATCGCTTCACTCTGTGGGGTCTTTAAAAGTTTCAAGAAGATCCGATTTTTCGAGCCAAAATACTAGACTCCTTATGCATTTAAATTTTTTTTTTAGATAAAAGTTCTTCCAAAATTTACACCCTATAAACGTGTGTACATATGTGTGTTCGTGCCATATTAAATAGTCGAAATTCGTGCGTCATATTTTGCGTTCACTTCTAATCAGCAATGTAATATGTAAATATGAACATGCTCTCGTGCTCATATTGAGCGTGCAGTCGCTTGACATATTCTAGGAATAATTTATAATATTTAGCTACTTGGCGCCAACAGTTGTCGCATAACAATAACGCTCGCGTAAAGCGTTTGCCACAAGGAAGGCAAAACAGTTTAATCGCATATTGTTTACTACAAGCTCCCCTTCAACTCTTCCCGGCTCGCGTTCGCCCACTTTTTATCCCTCTTTTTATCCCCACCTCTCACCTCGAATATGACTTGACGTATGTTAGTACATACATATGTTTGTATGTGGGTGTATGTGCGTGTCATGCATCGTATTTCGCTTATTGAAAGCAATCGAATATTTGATATGAAATTTCGAAATCTGTCTATGTATGCACCTTTGAAGTCGGTATTTGTTTACGCAGACACGCAAATATGCTTTTTGCCAGAAAGCTGGCATTCAAATCATTTGCTGCCACTAATCGCACTCAAGCGTGTGTGCTCCAACGGTGTACACCAACTGTGCTTACGTTTATATGGCATGATTTGGCATCTTGTTGCCTTTGACGCAGATGCTGCTGCTCCGGTGCTGAGGGGGGATGGGGGTGCAACTCTGATTATTTCTGATATAATTGGAAATTCTCGCGGTGTCATTAGACTGCGAGGACAATTTCGTTGCTTAGGTGGTTGCTAGGTAGCAATTTTCGTGCTATTTAATAGCGCACAAGCCTAGTGCAAGTGTATGTATAGTATATACTAGGGTGGTGTGGGTACTAGTGAAATGAAATAAAAATAAAATACACTTTCTTGCCT
This sequence comes from Bactrocera neohumeralis, assembly GCF_024586455.1. NCBI lineage: Eukaryota > Metazoa > Arthropoda > Insecta > Diptera > Tephritidae > Bactrocera > Bactrocera neohumeralis. The sequence continues at coordinate 18,476,956 of NC_065921.1, read as the reverse complement.
GCATTGTCAATATTTCATGGAAAGTCTAAAAGAAAAATATTGCCGATAACCCAACCTAATACCTGAAATAGTCAGACATAGTCAAATAGTTCACCCTAATGCCCAAATGCTCGCCTGAAATGAAATATCCTTTTTATGAGAACGATATCCTTAGTAATTTTTTCCAGCAAGTTATAACTACTATAAACAATAAAATTAGAGAGCATAACCACCCTAATGTACAAGTATTCTATTTCAATAAACAAATTTAATATATACATTTACGAATATTCTCTCTCATAATTTCATAGAAAACTAAAAAAAAAAAAAAATAAAAAAATTATACACCCTAATGCTCAAATGTTAAAAATATGTGATAGAGTGTGGGTATACATACATATATTTTTTTGCAATGCAAGAGTATTCCTATTAAATAAAATATATAAAATATTTGGCAATATTTTCTCTCATAATTTCCTAGGAAGTTAAAGAAAAATTTTTAAGAACTGCCCACCCTAATGCTCATATAATAATATGTTAAATCTTTTTGTTTTTTTAAAGCGAGATTATTACATAAAGCTTTCTATTGTTAGGTAGATATATAGTGTGTATAAGGCCGGGTTGCTTGAAAATAATATGGACCACCCTAATGTTCTATATAATATAAATAATGAGTTATGCTTCATGATTATTTCAAGTGCATACATAACTATGAAAAATGTACCTTCCAATAGTTAATTTTAAAGAACAATTGTACCACCCTAATGCTTACTTATTACATCCGAGCTCAACAAAAGCAAAGAATTGTATATATTCTGCGCCTGGTTACTGAATCATCAAATGATTTCGGTTTCATAATCAGATTTAATTAAAAAGAAAGATAAAATAGTTTTAAAAAATTTGAGCCACCTTAATGTTCAAATAATGCTGTCGTAGAATTATGTTAATTGTAAGTCGCAAATAAAGAAAAGTTCAAGTTCGAAAGTTTATTTTGTGGTTGAATTATCATATAATTATGTCAAAACTAATCTTAACTTTGTTTTGGTCAGATATGAAGAAAGAGGTTTATTTGAGAGAAAGTATTAAATACCATACTAATTTTTCTTAATAACCTAATTTTGTGTTGTGCAGTGAAGAAAATGGGTCTGGTTGTGAAGCAGTACAAGACGTAATATCTATTGTCATCAAACAAACAGTCACTGTTGATAGTCATAACTTCGAAGTCGTGAACAATTTTTTTTATCTTGGAACCATCATAAACACCAACAACAATATCAGACTTGAAATCCATCGCGGAATAACTCTGGCCGACAGATGCTACTTCGAACTGAGAATACGATTGAGAAATAAAGTCCTCTCTCGACGAATAATAACCGAATTCTAAAAGTCACCCATCATCCTCATCCAGGTATATGGTGCAGAGGTATGGATGGCGGATACCGCAGTCGATAGACAGATGAGCTGCGCGAGATATACGGCGACATTGACTTTTCGACATTGGAGCGCTGTACTAAACTCGGCTATAACCGCGTAAACGGTATCTACACTATTAAAGACGAAGAAGATTTATTGTTAAACAATGAAATACCAAAATATGGAAGGTTTCATAACAAAATCTAACTGTGATCGGTTCCACACTTTCGGAAAACTCGATTTAAATTCATGAAGTCGAATAAGATCGGAACAGATTTTCATTTGGACTCATGGTAAGTAAGTAGCATATAGACAATACATGGGGTAGAAATTAGAAATTAAGTCTTTCTCTATGATTTACGAAGCTCTCAAAAATGTCGAAACACTTTAAAATTGAAATATCCGCTTTGGTTGACAATAATACAGATTTGTACATGAAAACTTATCTAGCACTATCTTGATAAAACTTGTCAGTAATTTGGAGTTCAAATTCTAGAAACAGAAAGAGATGCTACGAAGGAGAGTGTGTAGGAGAAAGGTTTAAAATGAGTATGAGAGCTGAAATATCGGGTGATTTTTTAAGAGCTTTATTCTTTATTTGAAACGTTAGATTGGTTCAGAGAGAGAGATAAAAAGACGGTAAAAATAGAAATATTGTATGAGAACAGAAATAGTAAAAACATAAAGAAAATCAGAGAAAGAGAAAACATGTGAGTGGGAGAGAATGTGAGTGTGGAAGACAGATGTGAAAAGCTAACAAACTTTTTGTTGCCAAAAATGGAAGAACTGAACTTGGTTGACATGTGGTTTCAACAAGATGGCGCTACATGCCACACAGCTCGCGCTTCTATGGCCATTTTGAGGGAAATGAAAACACAAAGAGATGGCTACGAAGGATTTAAGTTTTTGTGTAGGAGAAAGGTTTAAAATGAGTATGAGAGAAAGGAAATATAAATAGTGTATGTGACGAAAGCGCATTAAACAAAAAAAATAATAATAAAAACAAAAAGATAATTCGATGGAGATTGCGTAAGGAGAGTTGTTTGAAAGTAATATGGGAGTAAAAGAGATAGAAATAGTATATGGGAGGAAAGCGCATGAAAGAAAATCTGAAAAAAAGTTCGAAGGAGATGGTTCAGGAGAGAGGTTTAATAAGAGTATGGAAGTACAAAAGTAGAAAAAATAAGAGGGGATAGCATGAGGAGAATATGCAAAAAAAAGGACAAAATGCATAATTTCCTTTATATTCAATGGAGAACACTCAAAACATCTCATCCATATTTTTTAGCAAGAACAACTTATTAATAAAATTTTAAATACCATTCAAGAATTGTAACAAAAACACCTATTTCTTGTTTGTTTCCCAACCAATTATTGACAAAACAACATTAAAAAGTCGAAAACAACTTTAACATCAACACCAAAGTACCGTTTATATTTAGATGCTTAAATTTAGTGTTTATGGAAAAGCAAAGTTTAGTCGTAAATATCGAGCGCAAATGTTGAAAGCGTTTGCGTAAGTTTGAGTGAGCACAAAACAATATGTTACATGCTTGTATGCTTTTAGGCGCTGGGGCGCAAGTACATATCTAGCGGCAAAATGTGACCGAAATTTGTAATTTTGAATAGCGCCTATGGCATTGTACTTTACCTCAGCACTGTTTAACAAATACAAATACACAATTTATACAATCCAGTTATGTGTGTGTCTGTATGTGTGGCTGTTCGCATGTAAACACTTGCTGTAGGTGTTTGCAGAGCTATTTATGTGGCGAAAAAGTTGATAACAATGTAACAAGTTATTACTTCCACATTTCTTGCAGTTACATTGTTATTGTTATTTGCTCCCACACAATATTTGTCAGTCACACCAGTTTTCTATTTTTGTTGCAAAGAGCGTAAACAGGGACGGAACTTTTCGCTGAATGAAAGCGTGAATGAGAGCATTATGTATATAAGTACATATCTACTACTGATATTATTTAAGTATATATTTAGTATTGGTTAATTTATAGGCAGATGATGTATCCCGCTTAAGCTCTGCAAAAATATTATTTCTATTGTTATTGAAGTTTGAAAGTCAAGCTCAAGGACTTTATTAAAGATATTCATAATTTCGAACATTATACCCTGAGCAGAATACATTAAGTTTGATGCAAAGTTTGTAACACGCATAAGAAAAATTCGGAGATCCTATTAAGTATATTTATAAATGTTCGGCGTGACGAGCTGAGCTGGTTTAGAAAGTTCCATCGGTTTGTCTGTCCGTCGGTAAATACGCGAATTTGTTCCACAGTTTTGAAGATATCGCTCTGAAATTTTGCAAACTCTGCTCATTTGTCGGAGCCGCCGATATTTGACCACTATAGCATATAACATGTTTCTCAATAGGTACGCTACAAAACCGATAGGGACCGCAATCGACGCCATATTTTTTCTCACTCTTTCGACATTTTTCTTCAGTAAAGTTTGCCATTTCATCAAGAAAAGATAAACGATTCAACAAAGAGTCGAAAATATTAAAATTTGCTACCGAAATTCGGAGTCAGTGGTCCCAACTTTAAGAGCGCTACGTCCAATTTATGGTCGTCATAATCGTCCTGTCGGAACAACAATTGAGCGTCTAATGGAAAAATTTGAATCCACAGGCACAATACAAAATTTTTCACGTGCCAGTGAGACAAAGAAGTACTCGTAGAATCGAAAATATTGCGGCCGCTAGTGCATCAATTGAGGAAGACCCAAATCAGTCTCTCACACGTCGTTTTCAAGCATTGGACATCTTTATGACGTCGTTGTGATGAATTTTAAGAAAAAATCTTGGCCTACATCATAACAAGATCAAATTGACGCAAGAACTGAAGAGAATCGTCGTATCTTCGTGAATTGGGCTGAGCAAGAATCATCTTCAGCGATGAGGCTCATTTCTAGCTGAATGGCTTCGTCAATAAGCAAAATATGCGTTATTGGTCTGGTAACAAACCGCACGTACTTCAAGAGTCATCATTGCATCCCGTAAAAATTACCGTTTGGTGCGGTTTATGATTAAGACCAGAACGTTACTGTAAATGGGAATCGCTACCGCTCAATGATAACCGCATATTTTTGGCCCGAATTGACTAATTAAAATCAAGTGATGGTTCATATCGGATCAATATATGCTATATTGATATGCTGTAATACAAACTGAAAGTTCGGTATCAAGTCCAGAGAGCTTTTTTGTTTAACGTAGTATCTTCACGAAATTTTCCAAAGCAAGCCTTCAGTCTTCGAGCATGTTGAAACGGACCAACTTAGCATATAGCTGCTCTGCTAATGAATAATAGCTGCCAGCTGTGCTATCGGTGCGAAAATGAGCTTCGAACAAAGAGCCAACATTAAGTTTTGTTTTAAAATTGGTAAAACTTTTACCGAAACGTTTCAATTGGCGAAACAAGTTTATGGCCATGATTGCCTATCCCGCAGCGTAGAGTGCACGAGTGGTTTCAACGTTTTCAAAGTGGTCGTGAGGACATAAATGGCGATCAACATGTGGGCCAATCAAAATCCGTGATCACCGGAAATTCCATCGAAACTGTGCGTGAATTCATCAAAAAACCACCGAAATCATCATTGAAATTCATGGAAATGGAATTGAACATGTCCAAGACATTGATTTATTGCATTTTGACCGAAAATTTGGGCCTACGAAAGGTGTGTGCACGGTTTGTTCCGGACAAATTGACTGACGACCAAAAATTGCTCAGAATTCAACATTCGAAGGACATCATTAAAGAGGTTAAAAAGGACAAAAACTTTCTTCACAATATTGTGACTGGTGGCGGAATGTGGTGTTTCCAATGTGATCCCGAAACGAAACGCCAGAGTGCTGAATGGAAGGCACCGGACGAGCGGAAACCCAAAAAATCGCGCATGGAGAAGTCAAAAGTGAAGACAATGCTGAGTTGTCTTCTTGATTCTAAGGGTATTGTCCACAAAGAATTTGTTTCACCTGATCGAAACGTTAATGTGGTATTCTACCTTGGAGTTTTGAAGCGCTTGGTGCGCCGTATTCGACGTGTTCGGCCCGAATATTGTGAAGATGAAAGTTGGTGTTTATTGCACGATGCCGTCTTATCGATCGACGCTTGTGACCGATTATTTGACCAAAACTCACATTTAAACCATTAACCACTCCCCGTATTTACCTGATATGGCACCGTGCGACTTCTTCGTTTTCGGAAAAATACATTTGCCCATGAAAGGAAATCGTTATGCAGACGTAGAGGCCATTCAAAAGGCTTGCTCCGGCCAACGAGCTAAAACACTCGCAACGACATGCTTTTGAACCGTTCGAAAAGCTGTATTGAAGCAGAAAAAGACTATTTTGAATAAAATAAATTGATTTTGCCGAAAAAAACATTTGTTCTGTTTTTTTTTTTTAAGTCATGTTTACATTGGAATGCACCTTGTGTATCATACGGCTGAAATACAACCTGAACGATCAAACATTTATTCTTGCATTGAAACTTCTTTATTTGTGAAGGGTATTTCACGTCTTTTTCAGGCTATTAATATTATCTGGTACATAAATTTACCATATATTATTTTTAGCTATCGCTGGTCGTGAGATCTTGAAACGTTATCAATGCATTCCAAAGCAGGGTGCCCCTAAAATTACTTCTGGGTTAATGTGTATGATTTGTAGGCTAAAAGATTTCTACTTTTCGGGCTCATGGTCCATATATATGATCAGTATTTCTTTCAACTTATCCTTCAAAAACCCACTAATGTCTTAAGTATAATAACGAGAAAGGCCAAGAAAGAAAGTCACTTAAGCATCGTTCATAACATATGTATACAAATTGTAGCATTATAATGTCTGAGCTACGTCACAAAAAAAAAAAAAAACGAACTGCCAAACACTCATAGAATCCTTTCGTTCATAACGTCACAACTAATGTCTAAGTGAAACGTTTTCCAGCAAAAAAAAAAAATTAAACGGCAGGTAATTGTCATCATTTCTCTTTCTACCATTACTGAGTAATTGTTAACAAAAACATTTTCTCTCTTGTTTACGACGTTATAATCTTAGCGCTTAACTGTCAAATATACTCTAAAATTTTCAATGTAACTAACTAAATCAGCGTAAGCTTTTAGGGATTTTATGGGTTTACGGGTTTCGAAAAAACGAATTTCTCGTTGTCGTATTACAACAACTGTAGAATATTGTTCTAAGTTTTCAAGTTGATCCGAGTAATAGTTTCAGAGATACAGTCTTGAGAACTTGTGCGCTCGAGTTTAGCTAAGCTAAGTGCGCCGTCTTTAACGCGTTTTTCTCGAAACTGTGTTTTTGAAGTCGGTTGGCAAGATTACTCGAGAACTACTCAACCGATTTTTATGAAATTTTGCACAGGTCTTTGAGATACAATTCTTAAAAACTTGGACGAAGGTTTTTTTTCGACTACAACTATTTGAAAAAAATTTCGCGAAATTTTAGTTTTGTTTTGTAAAAATGTTTGCCAAGAAACTAATTTTCAGTTTTTTTCCTTCGTTTAAGTTCTAAGCTAAGGTTTTTACTAAAACACATATTTTTTACTTTAGATGATCTGGTAAGGAGTTATCCTGCCCACTCGGGCGCATCTTTTTTTCAAGAAATCAACGGAAATGGCGTCGCAATAAAATTTTGTTTTTCCAAAAATGTCAGAATTTCTTTGTTAATAGTGTATGTTTGTAACAATAAAAAATTCTAATAAAATATTTCATTTCTTATGTGAGAAAAAATTCTTGAATAAAGAATGTTGTTTTACGGAAGGAAGCCCATGTAACCCCTTAAATAATTATGGGAAATAAATCTTCTTATACCCCTCATTCTTAACGTCATGCCCGGAACATTTATCCGTCAAATCCACTAAGAATATACACTAAGATCAAAACTGTCCTATTCTTCATTTCTGTCATGATTTTTATACTCTCGCAACAATGTTGCTAAGGAGAGTATTATAGTTTTGTTCACATTACGGTTGTTTGTAAGTCCTAAAACTAAAAGAGTCAGATATAGGGTTATCTATACCAAAGTGATCAGGGTGACGAGTAGAGTCGAAATCCGGATGTCTGTCTGTCCGTCCGTCCGTCTGTCCGTCCGTCCGTGCAAGCTGTTACTTGAGTAAAAATTGAGATATCATGATGAAACTTGGTACACGTATTCCTTGGCTCCATAAGAAGGTTAAGTTCGAAGATGGGCAAAATCGGCCATTTGCCATGCCCACAAAATGGCGGAAACTGAAAACCTATAAAGTGTCATAACTAAGCCATAAATAAAGATATTAAAATGAAATTTGGCACAAGGGATCGCATTAGGGAGGGGCATATTTGGACGTAATTTTTTTGGAAAAGTGGGCGTGGCCCCGCCCCCTACTAAGTTTTTTGTACATATCTCGGAAACTACCATAGCTATGCCAACCAAACTCTACAGAGTCGTTTTCTTCAGGCATTTCCATATACAGTTCAAAAATGGAAGAAATCGGATAATAACCACGCCCACCTCCCATACAAAGGTTATGTTGAAAATCACTAAAAGTGCGGTAACGGACTAACAAAAAACGTCAGAAACACTAAATTTTACGGAAGAAATGGCAGAAGGAAGCTGCACCCAGACTTTTTTTAAAAATTGAAAATGGGAGTGGCGTCGCTCACTTATGGACCAAAAACCATATCTCAGGAACTACTTGACCGATTGCAATGAAATTCGGTATATAATGTTTTCTTAACACCCTAATTACATGTACGAAATATGGGTGAAATCGGTTTACAACCACGCCTTCTTCCAATATAACGCTATTTTGAATTCCATCTGATGCCTTCTCTGTATAATATATACATATAAACATTAGGAACCAATGATGATAGCGGAATAAAACTTTACAAAAATACGGCATTTGAAAAATATGTAAATGACGTATAATGAAATCTCGATTATCACTTTATCATGCGAGAGTATAAAATGTTCGGTGACACCCGAACTTAGCCCTTCCTTACTTGTTATATAATAGCTTCAACCGGGTGAGCAAAAGAATAAACAAGTTGAGTATTGTAAAATGAAAAAAACGAAAGAAGAACAGTGCCAAAGAAATTTTCTGAAATAATATCCAATTAACATTATTTTCATTTCCAATTCATTATAATAACAAAAGTCGGTTGTTTTGGAAAAAAAAAGTGTTTTGTGTGTGCGGTTTGTCTTTTGCATGCTTCCTCTCTGCCCTTAGCATGCTCTAATTCATGTAGTTTTCCAGTTTGCCACACAGCAGAATTTTTATGAAACAGTTCTGAAAAAATATTGGGAAACAATAGTTGACTTCATATTATTTTCAATACTATCTCATTATAATGAAAAATGCGGCTAGGTTGACAAAAAAATTGTTGAAACTTGCGGCTAGTATGACAATTGTTTCCCATTTGCCGCTAGCATGCAGTTTGCCAAACAAAAGTCAGTGTGGTATACAAATATATTTACAGGTTGTATTTATGTATGCAACTGATATATTACTAACATAGTTATGGCTTTGTAAAACTAATACATTTAACGTATTTTAGCAAAAAATAGTAAGTTTTCAAGAGTTAATAAAAGCCAAATTGACCCTTAATTAGCGTTAACGAAAAGCCGCGAATAAACCATTAACGGAGTGAAATTTCTGCGAAATTGTTAATATCGATGTTAGGTGTTTTTATGATTTTAAATTTTCGTAGACTGTTTTTATTAAAAATTAACAAGCGAATTAACGCCCTTTACTCAAAATAGCTGGAAAAATGTTATGTAACTAAAAGCGGTTATCTGATATGAAAAACTGTATCGCAAAAATTAAACGGAATTAAACAGCCCTTAAAATATAACATTTTTTAATTCTGTTTGAAAAATTGTATTTTCGTTTAATCTGAATTTAAAGCGAAATCTGTTGCAGAAGTTAGCTAGAGCTTCAAAATTTTTAGTAACACTATTATGTATATGGTATTGGCTAAGATAAAAGGTTCGTTTCGTTCAATGAGCGGGCGGCACTATAATTAGGTTAAGTCAGTTTATATTGGCGGACATCACGTCATACATTGATATACTGGTTCTTAGTAATGTTAGATGGAGGTTTGAGTTGAAGTATTCGTCATGCAGAAAGTCTTCTTGCAAACTTTAAGAATGATTTGATAACTAATTTTAGTATTTTGTCTAGTCCCTTGAACTGCGAGGTTCCTAGATTTCTATGAGGAGTACTAAATAAGGCTGGACAGGTACATAGCAGGACTTCCAGCGACTCTCTCACCACTAGAATTAAATTCTTATGCTTGCTGGTTAGACCTAACCCAAAAGATACACTCGGAAAAACAAGCTACTGATGCAAAAAAGTATTTTTGGTTTCGCTTTGAATAATATTCATGGAATTATTATTATAACTATCTAGACAAGGGAGCAATCAACAACAGTGACTATTTACTTAGCATTATCGAAATGCTCGACGAACGAAACTGCGGTAAAAATGAACTCAATGAAAAAAAAAAAAAAAAAATAAACATTGTTAACTTCAGCTTCCCATTCAGGACCTTTACATTGATCCGTCAGTTTGTATGACAGTAGATAGTGGTCTGATATCGGCAGTACCGAGAAATGTGCAATTTCTTAGGAAGGAAAGGAGGTGTACAAAATTTTAGATCGATAACTCAAAAGATGAGTGGCTAATACACGTATATACAGACAGACAGACAGACGGACGTGGCTAAAACGACTCAGCTCAACATGCTGATCATTATACATATTTATACCCTTTTCAGCGTAGAAAAAACAACGAACTATTACATTAAGACAAAGCACCGGATAATAAATTAATGATAACGATGCTGAAATCTCATCGACTGTGTTTGGTTTTGTTTTCGCAACAACGGTATTCTCCTTACCTACCTTCGTGCATCTCTTTGTTTGGTCTCAGGCCAAGAGAAAATGCCCACCAGAAAGAAATTTAGCATTGATTAAGAGTTATTGTCCGGTAAAATGGTATCGAAATGTTGAACGTTTTCTTTAAGGGTTCTGGTCTAGAAATTTAAAAAAATCGAATTTTTTTTTCTTTTTTATATTTTCAAAGTATAACTACATATTCAAGAATATGTGTACGAGAAGATTTTTCAAAATTCAAATTATTTTTGGAGATATAGGCATTTTTCTGACCCGGCATCCAAACTGGTTCGGCTGGAACTAATCGAACAAAAAACTTTACGCGAAACTTTAAACGCGTTTTTCTCAAAACTGACTTTTTCGGAACGATACCCACGATTTCTCAGGTTCTACTGGACCGATTTACTTGAAATTTTTATAGAGTTTTCTTTATAGGCTTGTCTATGGTTGGAACTAGCCCCATCCCCAAATTTTTATTTTTATTATTTTTAAAAAATTCGAAATAGTCAGAAAAAGTGATCCAAAAAAATCTTTTTTTTAGTTTCAGATAACTAGGAGGGTTGAAATCATGGGAACACGTGGAAATTTTTAGAGACCCCCCACTTCGTCAGCTCATAATTTTTGAAATTTTTTACTTTTTTAGTTTTTAATTTTTTTCTGTACTCATCTAAACTTAACAAATAACTAATAAAAAATGGATAGAAACAATATTAATTGCCTTTTTTTACGACACTTTAAAAATTAACTGAAATTCATGCTTCTAGACCAGAATACCCCCTTAAGCGGTCAATTGACCTCAATGAGAATATCAAAATAGCGTCTTAATTAGCTTGAAATATGCAATAGCATCTAACTATTTCAGGTACACGGGCAGTGGCGTAGCTACAACTTCGAGCGCACGGGGCCAAAGAGTATCTGCCGCCCCCTTTATCTACCTACCTATAAGTTTCATGTGGTGGTTCGAACAAAAATGAATTTTTACAAAATATCTTCGATATTAAGTATATAAAATTAGGAACTAGAAGCCACGCAAATTTTGAAGTTCCAAAATTCTCATAATACGGTTAAAAGCCATAGAAAAAACCCATTTTCGCCCTATATCTTGTACACTTTTGACACAATTTGCAGGAATTTTTCCCGAATTGGAGTTTTTAAATACCATTTTTGAAAATTTGGAGAAATAAAAGTATTTGTTACATTCAAAGCATAGGGTAACTGTAAGAGTGACACGTCGCGACGACAGAGCAAAAATAAAGATACTGTTTTTTTTAATAATGAGTCTTGCGGTATTTTTATTGAATTTTTTTTTGGTGAAATTGAAATAAACTTTTGATGACTCATGCCCAGCTCTTGACCGATGCTACGGCTGCTACTATGCCGGTCTCTTTCGACCAATTCAGCGATTTTATCGCAATTTTCGACGACAGGCCTTCCGGAGCGTGGCGCATCTTCGACCACCTCTACACCAGAACGAAATCGTTGAAACCATCGTTGTGCTGTGGAAATGGAAACTGTATCGGGTGCATAAACTGCACAAATTTTATTGGCGGCTTGAGATGCATTTTTGCCTTTATGGTAGCAGTACTGTAAAATATGCCGTATTTTCTCTTTATTTTGCTCCATATTTGCGACGCTATAACTCACGAACACGAAACGACAATCAATCAAACACGTGTTAGCCCGTGAAATGACCTTTCCAAAAAGGTATAGCATGACCCGATGCGACGAATAAAACTAGAACTACGCGCTTTCAGCGACAACTAGCGAAAATACCGCAAGACTTTTTTGACAACCTATTATTTAATATTTTTCATTGTTATTCGGATTATTGCATTGTGAGTGTACAACTCTTTATCTTTTATAATAAATTTTGTAAAAAAAATTGTTGAAGTTTTTTTCTGGACATTAAAAAACAGCGAAGATCGTTTTGCCGCCCCTAAGTCGTTGCGCTTCGGAAGTTGCAATTAAATTGGCCGGGTAACTTATATTTCATAAAACTTATTTTGCTATGTCGATATGACTGTCATTAATTACTAAGCCAAATATGAGCGCGATCTGTCTACCAGCTTGTTTATAGCAGCTGCTTAAGTCAGTGCACCTCAGTAGTGCCATGCGATTTTTACAATGGACACAAATATCGAACGAAGAATTTGCCTCAAATTTTGTATTTCTAACGAAATTTCGTGTACGAAATCGTTCCGAATGTTGGAAAAGGCTTATGGTGATTCAGTTTTATCAAGACCACAACACTCCTAGTGGTACAAATCCTTCAAAGATGGTCTAGAGATCGTTGAAGACATGTCGCGTTCTGGACGACCTCTTCAATTGATGAAAATATTAAAAAAAGTGAAACGTCTGGTGTTAGAAAATCGTCAGGCAAGTGTTTGAGAGACAGCAAGAGAGCTCGACATCACTCGCGCGTCCGTTCGAACTATATTGGTAGATATTTTGGGTATGAAACGCGTTCTTGTTAGACTTCACGATTGTGGAAGCCAAAAATGCAATGAAGTATTCAACAAATTGGCTACGTGTGATTTTTTCTTGTTCCCCAGAATGAAATTGTCGTTTCGTTGACCCCGTTTTCAGTCGATATGAAGAACATCCCAAAAACTGCTTACGAAAAGTGTTTCGAGGACTTGAAACATCATTCAGTCGATCGTCATCTGGTGGGGATCACTTTGAAGGCGACAAAATAAATATTGATGAATTATTAAAAGTTTTGCGTTTTATTTACAATGTCCGGGTACCTATTTGTCGCAATGTATATATTTTTTTTGGTTGAATTATCGCAATGTTCGAATAATAATTTAAGTACCATTAAATATTTCGATTTTACAAACGAGTTTAATTGAATTGAAATGTTAAATATTTGAAGAATACTTAATTGCTGTTAACAGAGCGATACGATATACGCTATGTATGGATACGTGTTAACGGTAATAACGCGTGGGCTAAATCTGCATTTCGCAACAAAATCGATCTATTTATAAAGCGGGCGGTTATTTGTGGTGAAAAGTAGGTCACTTACAATAAAGTCAAGTGAAAATGGTCGTAGTCGGATCGCGGTGAGCCGGAGTAAATGGTGGCCAAGCTAAGAAGGTTTTGCAATTTGTTTGGTGGGATTGGCTGTACTATATATCATACATACCGAGCTGCTAACGTACTGCCAGATTCGTAATTCGGACGTACACTGTCAATTGGACCGTCTGAAGAAAGCCATCGAAAAGATTTGGTCCCTCTTTGACAATAGGAAAGGAATTGTGTGACAGTGAGTCGCCAGAGGATACGGGAGCTTATTGGGGAGGTTCTTATGTAACCGCCTAAACATCGAGGTGAATGAGTTAGTAATGAGATTGTCAAGAGTGGTGTATGACTGTCACTTGCAAACGTTTTCAAAATTGGAAAATCCGTGCCTTGTCTAAACGACAAACTGACGAACTGCAAAACTCATATGTAAAACGGTAGATCGGAAATACTATATACAAAGTTTCATTGGCACTATATAGAAGGGGTGGTAGAAACATAATTGGAATTATCTTATGGTGTCTCCACGATGAAATACTGGAAGAGGCCTAGATAGTGAGCGCGCAAAGTCTATTGAAATTTGCGTCAAGGATGACTACTCTTCATGGATTTCGTAAAAGATATCGACCATTTTTAGATGAGAGTTTGTAAGCGTTTTAAAGAAACCTATAAACTATGGATAAGATATTTTTGTTTCCAATTCATGTGTCAAAATATAATATGTATATTGAAAAATTCTAACAAAAACACAAATTCCGGTATTCTTGGTTCATTCCATTCCAATTTGATTATCAAAAATTTTTATTTCAACTCAAAGCAGTTAGGAAGCTAATTTCCATTTAAATAATAAAAATATTTAACAATAAATAATTGTGGGTTTTATCACTTCGTAGCTCGTAAAAATTTTGAAATTGGTGAAATAAACACTGTTATTATAGTCCAGTACATTTTATGAACCGAAACCAAAACAAAAAAAGAAAGCAATTGAAGAGCCACTGATTGCGCTTGAAGATGTGCTTCAGTTTCAAATAAAAATCACATTGACATATTGCTACGCAACCAAATTAGGTGCTCGTTATTGTTGTTAAAAAGTGTAATAAAATATCCGAATATCACATTTCGAAATTCCCCAGCAAGAACGAAAACACGCCATAACAACAAAGATAAATAATAACGATAATAAATACCTGTTCGCCAGAGCTTTGAGTTCAAGCAGCGTTTAGTTAATGTGGACAATTTCAATTTAAAGCGCCTTTGTCTAGTTTAAGCATCAAAATTGAACTTGTTTCCATTTCAGTTTTGAATTATGCATAGAAATTTGATTATTAACAATGATAACTTACCGCACACACACACAGCAACGAAGAATGCGAAATGTTGGCGCCAGCGTTGAGCTGTAAACGAAAACAAGAAAGGAAGAGAAGAAGAGAGATGGATTAAAATCAATTTTAGGAATGTGAAGATTAAGATTAAAGCATCTAAATTGGCTCATTAGCTGTTTGGCAAATACTAAAATGTCGATGAAGATTAGATAAACGTGAAAGATAATAAATTCACATGATCGTTTAGATCGAACGATTTCAACGCCAACAATATTTATGCACGAAGTTAGGGTAGAAGTAGATATGAATGATTTTGAGCGCTCAATATGATATAATGAAAAGCAGTAAAATATTAAAAAAATGAAAAAAAGCAAGTAAGGAAAGGCTAAGTTCGGGTATAGTAGAACATTTCATGCTCTTGCTACTTTCAAAGATTAAAGCCGAGGTAATACTTTCAGGTGCGTAAGATTTGTTAGTTATATGGAGTCTAGGATGAGTTTTCACCCGATTTTAATCATTCTAAGCACAAACATGTACCGTTATGGGAAAAACACGCACCCTCTATTTTATTAAGATAACTCATATGTATGTTGGTCGATATATGTACATATGGAGTATGAAGAGGTGGGTGCATATCTTGGCTAAAGCAAGATAATGGTCCGAGTCAATGTAAGGACCTCGGAGCGTACGTACGTCTAAAACACTAGAGACATGTCATCCGTCTACCACAACATGATCGATCTGATTGGTGACTTTTCGATCATATGTAAAACTGGAGACAGCCAGGTAGCTTGAGAATTTTTTTATGCTGGAATTTAGTAGAACAGATAACCTTATTTCAGTCCCCGGCGAAGTCGATCAGCCTCAACCCATTTGGAGATGTTTCATTATGGAGGCTGAACTTACCGACCGTTGTGCCAAAGATACTTTCTTTGCCCACCCTGGCGTTAAAGTCGACAAGCACGATTTTACTTTATTCTAACAAGGCAGCGGCACCTGCGTTAGATCGTAATCTTTAATGCGTTTGCCGTGGTCGTCATCAGAAGATTCTTGTTTCCTTTTAATTGGGGGCGTTATAAGGCGGGTCCCAAGCCCAGCGCACATTATGCATGATTCACCGTCTCACTTTGGCTGGCCTACAAACGGATATTCTTTAGTTACCTGGAATATTCATGATCTAACACCGGAAGCCGTGAACTGCTTGAGCCATATGTAAAAGAATCATTTCTGGCCACTCCCAAGTGAATGGCAGATCAGAGAACTTCGCCACTTGAGTGAACTTCTATACATGACTCCATCCTCCAAGGGACGGCGTTATATCCTCAAAAGACATTGTTTGGTGTACTCTATAGGTAGAGGAAACCATTACTCCATATTTCGTAACCAGGTCATTATGTTAAAGTCAATGGGGGACGCTATAAATCTATGTATGTTCAATAACTTTTTTGTGCCTAAGTTGGTGGGTGATCTTAACTATCTTTGGTTCCAACAAGTATTAGCGCCATACGACGCTCGTGTTATACAACCAACGAACCAATCAATTTATTGAAGGAAACTTTTGGTGAGCGCATTATTTAGGGCCGTCGGCTTGTGGTATATGCTCCAAGATCGTTGGGTTATACAAGTATGAATTCGCTAGCTTACTCAGATTAACCCGAGACGCTTGACGCCTTGGGGAGAATATTCGGCGCATTCTTGTTGCCATACGGCTTCAATTGCTAGTTGAGAATTGGACCTCTGGGCTGGAATTTTTTCCTTAACAAGCTCTTATCTACATAATTAAGCTAAATTCTTGGTCATAATATCCCATGAATTCGTATTGATATTATATAAAAGTAAGAAAAACACTTTTTCCACCACAAATTCTTTAAATCATAAATTAACATAGTTATCAAACCAAAATAAGTTATATTATGCCATTTTTAACAAAGAGTGACTTGTTGTCGAAAATTGATGCAATCCTTCAACATATTGATGTTTCGAACTATGGTCTTTCCTCAGCTCCCTTGTAAAGAATAGAATTATATTCGTTGCTCATATTTTTGCTTGCTTTCAACAGCGTATATTGTTCAACATGTGTTATCTATAAAGATATGTAAAATAATCACTATTCAATAGCCTCACTAAAACTTAAGAAAAGACCGACTGGCCTAATTTTGTCTTAAAATTTTTTTGGTAGTTTAATAAATGTGAAAATTTTGAGAATATTTGAGTAAATATCGTTAAAAATGGTATAAGGAAACATTTACTTTTTCTATACAAGTTGTTCCTACCTATGATGTTTGATTATCAGATATTTAAGGGTGCTTTCAGAAATTTATTTTATTACAAATGTAAAATTATTAATCAATAAAAACAATGACAAAATCGATTGTAAGTGCTCTATATATTGTTTCCGCACCCATCTTACATTATGGATCTGATTCTCAGCGACTTTTTTCAGGTCTCAAAGCCCACGAGCATGTTCGGTGAAAGGAAAGGGAATGTTATTAACTGTTGAGGTAGACGATTAATGAGAACCAAATGACAAATCGCTTTACTAGTGTATATATTATGGGGATTTGACAACAAATTAATTGATAAATAATAAATTCTTTAAACATATATTAACGTTTCAGCCTACTTCATATTACCTACAACATATATATTCATAAATCTCGCTCGGTTATGCGCTGATTGTAAATATTTGTTATTTAAGAGCTCATTTCCAATCACTATATTAACTGTGAACTCACTTAAATTACTATTGTAATCATTACACATCAATAATACTGCCGAAACAATTTATTAATTGCCATCAAACAGCGTGAAATGAGATTTTGCAACAATTATTTCTTTTATTCTGCTACCGTTATTAATATAATAATTACGCTCGGAAAAAATTACATTTGAGTTGCCACACATGCAATATATACACGTGTAGAGAAAAACATGTACATATACATACATATGTAATATAATTTAATATAATTTAATTTGCAGATAATTCGTATGAATCCCATTGCATTGATATTTTTGTTATACGGCAGAAAAAGTGAATTCTCGCTAAATAAGGTTAATATGTCATTTATGCTGTATTATGTGACACAAACAGTATATTTTTCCATTCTTTTATGATGTTTCTTTTTCAAAATATTTTCGTTATTAATTTTAATTTTTATGCGTAAATACAAATTTGTGAACGAGTGGCGTTGTATTACAAAATTGCGTTCTAGGCTCAAATTCTATATTATTATAAATGCAAAAAGTTCCTTCAGATTGGGACATAGTTAATCGATAAAAAATTTTGTTTATCGATTAAAGCTATCGTTTTCGAGTTTGGCGATAATTTTTTTTTATTATTTTTATTTACTTTGATTTCATCATAATACACGATCGATAAATGGAAATTTCATATCTGTAAATGTATATCGATAAATTTTTAAAGTTATCGTTTTAAGTGATACGCAAACTTTGTATTTATTATGTTTTTATGATAAGTTATCGATAAAAATCGATATTTATATTATTTATCGATTGTTGCAATTATCGAATTTTATTATTTCAGGAATTTTGTTGTTTTTGAAACAATTTTCAAGTATATTATTTATCGATTGTCGCAATTATCGACTTTTAATTTTTTCAGGCATTTTGTTGTTTTTGAAACAACTTTCAAGTATTAGTGATTTCAAAGGTTTTTTTTATTGACAAAAATTTATCGTTTTCAAGTTCGGCGAAACAATTTATTATTTTCTTATCCAGAATGGATAAGGAAGCAAAGCAAACGGATCTGGTAGTGAACGAGGGCAAGATGAAATATCTCCTGTCATCAAACAAACAGTCGTCGCACTCGCAACTTGGCTACCAAGTCACTGTTGCTAGTCATAGCTTCGAAGTCGTAGATAATTTCGTCTATCTTGGAACCAGCATCAACACCAATGTTAGCCTCGAAATCCAACGCAGAATAACTCTTACGAGCAGGTGCTATTTCGCTCTCAGTAGGAAATTGAGAAGTAAAGTCCGCACTTGGAGAACAAAGACCAAACTCTACAAGTCCTCCTCATCCGCGTCTTGCTATAAGGCATGAACGATGATGAGGCGACGTTACGAGTTTTCGAAAGAACGGTTTTGTGAAGGATTAGCAACGTCGAATACAGCAGTTGATGGAACAATGAGCTGTACGTGTTATTCGATGACATTGACATAGTTCAGCGAACTACGAGATAGTGACTAGGAAGCAGAGGAAGACCTCCACTCCGTTGGAAAGACCAAGTGGAGAAGGACCTGGCTACGTTTGGAATCTTCAATTAGCGCCAAAAGGCGAAAAGGAAGAACGAGTGGCGCGCTGTTGTAAAATCGGCACCGTAAGCGGTGTCTATGCCAATAAAGAAGAAGAATATGTTACGAATAGACTGAAACACCTTTTACGTTTATTGGGAAATCTTGAGAGACTCTGAAAACATTAAACATAATGGGATAGGCCGCGAATAGAAGCCAATCATTACTTCCTAAATTTTTTCAATCTCGATAACCGAGATAGAAGGACCACTGAAATGAGAACTTAACAAATTTCTTAATTCTCCTTTCTGCTGTTCCTTAAATTTTAGCGCAACCTTTGGTGACCTCTGCTCGAAAAATATTTGCGAGAAGCAGACATTTTTTATCTGTATTTTAAAGCATTATAAAAGCTGCCGTAAAGTCGCCATATTGCTCGCTTCGCTATCATTTGTTATTGTCACTATTTGTCCTTCGCGCTGAAGAAGCATTTTACAAGCAACTCACTCAGCTCAACAAATCGCTGAATGTCATGCAAAAGATTTTATGACACGGTTCAGTGAAAAAAACATAAACTACGCCAACACTTGTTGTTGTTGTTTACATATTGCAACAGTGCTGCCACTTACTGCCTTATGAATGAGCAAATATGTGTGTGCGGTTGTAATGTGTCATGTTTCGTGTGCTCGAAAGTTAAACCCTGAAATATTTATATGCGAGCATACAAAATATTATACTCTGTTTGGGTGAGGGTGTGTTAGCGGTGACAGAAGCTGAAAAAGTAAATATTTGTCAACAAATAACGAAATCCCGAATGGTGTGTGGAAGTAAATAAAAGTTTTCATGTTGGAATCAAACAAATAGATTTACATTTAATAAATTCACAGGGCCGATATTGACAAATCTTTTTAAGGGTGCCTACGAGATGTGGAAAGCTCCTTTGACATATTTGAAAAATATGTAGAAAAAATGCGGAATCAAGATAAAAAAAGAGCATGTACCTAGAGTGCCCAGCCTCCTGAATTTGAAAACACTAAGAACTAAAACTTGTTTAATCTTAACCGCCTATACCGGCTTACAGATAGGGGCGTTGAGATCTGTTAGTCGAGAGAGAAAACATAAATCTGTCTTTTCACAAAAGAAGAAATTGTACTTTCGAGCTCTCGCAAATAGCTCGGAGTTATCTAGGATTTAAAAACTATGCTGGAACTCCTAGATTGGAAGGACTTTGGCAGCGCCACTCTCAATGTGTTTTTTCGAGCTAGTTTTTTATCTAAGATAACTCCGAGATATTTGACAGAGCTCTAGTGTACAATAGTTCTGCCACAAGAGCCATTACCGCAAGTTGGGCTTATGACATGGTGGATGTGATTATCGAAAAAGTGCCCCTGGAACTGGTGTAACCGGCCTACTTGCTGGGGATTGTGAGCGCAATGAAAACTACATTAACAAAGGACTTCAAGTTATCCTTTGCTTGCGGCCAATACCCATACAAGTGGGTATAAGGCAATGCTTATGGTCAGCCGGGTCATGAAGAAGTATACACAACATTTCCATTGACCAGTAGAGAAGGTTGAACCCATGTTTCTGTGACCGACAGATCTAAAGACGAAATCTACGTATTCATCGACGGATCGAAGGGTGCAACAGAAAAAGGAGCGGGCTTCTTCTGTAGTAATCCATACACAGAGGATATCTTCAGCATGAATGACTACAATTCAGTTTTTTAGGTCGTAATTGTGGACATAGCAGTAGGGGTCAAATGAGCTTCTGCTCTAATCAGCGGAATCATAAACATTCAAGGTATTAAGGTTATGCGTAGCGCCAATACTAAGTCTCATAAGTCGGTTAAGTTTTGCAAGCAATAACTGGACTTCTATTAGTTAACTCGCTTAATATTATTTGGATGCCCGGCCATTTTGGAATAGAAGGAAATGAAAAGGTAGACAGGCTACCCTGCTCGAGGACAACTGGAGGCACAACTCACCTAAGCTGCCACAGGCCATTCAATTCATTTAAGGGGGGACATCAATGTACCCTTGAGGAGCACCTCAGATCTTGGAAAACAAGCGACACAGGGAATACCACAAAGTTATTTTGTGGCAGTAGTGATGATGCACAGAGCAAAAATCTCCACCTTCTAGGAGCTTAGTAATATTATAGAGTTCAACACGGGGCACCTACCCTTAAGATTCCACCTTCAGGAAATGGTAATAGTGAATTCGAATGTAGAACATGCGCCTAGAACGATGAGACCCTGGAGAATTGTCTTTGCGTATGCGTAGCCTCCAATCGGATGGGACGGGATATATTACAAGACTTCCAATGTTTAAACTTAGGAGAGCTAAGTCTGGTAGTGGTAGTAAGTAGAGGAAGTTTTTTTTGACAGATCACCCGTGAGTCGTGTCAAGATGTCATTGCATCTGATAATATTCAATCGAATAGACCACGTCCAGCACGCAGTGAAAAAAATATAGCAGCCGTAGCTGAGAGTGTATTTGGCTAATTTTACGTCGGGATCTTAAGCTGAAAAGTTACAAAATATAGCTTTGCAAGAACCGAAGCCACTCGACCTTCCCATTCGACATCGTTTCATTCTATGGGCTCCTGAAAAGTTTCAAAAAGATCCGACGTTCTCGAGCCAAATTTTTTTTCAGCGATGAGGTCCATTTCAGTCTCAATTGGTATGTAAACAAGTAAAATTGCCTCATTTGGGGCAAAGAGCAGCTTGAAGAGATTCAAAAGCTTGACATTCGACAGTTATCCGTCGAAATGCTCGAACGTTTCGTCAAATATTGAAGTTTCCGTGTTTTTTCTTTAAAAAAGTTGGGAACCTCGAAATGGATATCCTTATATAAGGTCTATCTCGAAAAATTTAAATTCGTAAACCAACTACCCCACATTTCAGAAAAGCTTTCATACATTCTCTTCTCCTCAATGAGCTGCTGAGTTTTCGGAACCTATTAACGGTTAAATATGTAACTTCGGTGTAGGTGAAATAAACTTTTTTCTTGCTTTTACTTCATGCCACGTAAAACAACACCCTTTGTAAGAGTACAATGCCCTTGAAAAAAACAATAAAATTGCATGAGAATGCATTTTCTATGTCAGCAACCTTTATCTAACTTTCGGTCAATTACACGTAAATGGAGTAAATTTGTAAGCCGATTTTAAAGCTGTAAGACCATTATGGTTCATCAACTTCCAACAAAGTACAAAGCAACAATATTGCAAAATAAATTCCAATAATATTTCAAAAATATTACTAATATTTTTAGTATTTAAGTCGCTGTTTGCCAATGAGCTTTGTTCAACTACAGCAGCGAATGTCGAGTGCAGCCAAGCGAAAGACACGGTGCACGCACATGTCAGTGTATATGTGTGTAGGTATCTAACTATACATATACGCATGTGTGGGTGCATATGTACATAGGTGAAAGAGCTATCAGGCATAAATGAGGTTGAAAATAGCATAAAAGCAGGCGAATTACTCGCATGCAATGAGCTGTACAACACGTCAACATCCAATTAAATTCCGAAGTGCAGACATGCGGAGCTAAAGTCAATAAGCGTCAACATGCCCACTCACACACAAATGTACACAAATACATTAATATTCATTTGTATGGCCTGTATGACTATGTTGTTTACACACATCCGTTTTTAGATCAAGTGTTGTTAGCGAAAGTTTATCTACTGTTAGCAACAACACAATTTGGAGATTATTTTGCAATTTTGCCACAAGTGGTAAAATGTTGTGCGGCGAGTTTGAAACTATCATGAAAAACCAAAAGATTATGAAAAATACTGACAATAAAATGCCAAAATATAGTTTGTATTTGCAACTTAATAGAAGTTTATGCCAAAAGTAGATGAAATAAATGAAATTTTGTTTAATATTATTTTTAATTAAAAGTTCGGTTAAATTGAAATAATAATTTGCCAGAAATTGAATTAAAATAACGAAACTCAATGTCAATTAAATTATTTAAGGAAGTGGGAATATGCGATTTTTTTTTCAAATTTTTTCTCTAAAACACCCTGTGAAAATTTTTAGTTTTGTAGCGAAACGGTTTCTGAACACTACTTTCTCTTCATATAATTTTATACCAGAGCATAGTGGAAAGAAGTATTTTACTGCCGATTTTAAGCCGTACCGTTAGAAAACTCTAAACGATTCCGGTTTCGTATACTCCATTATCATTTCGAATATTGTCATTTGCTTAAGCATTTAAAGTACAGTTACTTAATGTCAATTCTTTAAAATCAAAGAAAGAACCCTTATACAATCTGCTCAAAACGGACTGCGTTATCATAATATTTTTTCGTAGATTGGTACAACATTTTTTTATGTTCAAGTAAAGTTTGATCTCCATGTGTTAATTAGTACTTGTTTGGAAGCTGCTTGTTAACGACGTGGACAGTTTTTTCGGGAATTTTATCGTAGAAAAAAAAAACGAACAACGAGTTTGCTTGAAATTTTGTGTTTCCAATGGAATAACGACTACGGATTCGATGGAAAGGATTTTAATTTGATGCAGAAGGATTTTGTGGAGTCTACTTTATCACAAACACAAGTACAAGTGCTATAACTAAGCACTAGATTACGATAAAAAAGCTCTAATTTGGCACAGTGGAGCACCAGTGGGCTAAAAGTTTTGAAAAATAGCTGAAACAAAAAAATTCAAAATGTTTATTAAACCTAAATATATTTTCTATACAATGAATTACGATCTTTGAAAAATATCAAAAATTAAGAAAATAACGTAATTTTGAAAAAAAAAATCGTTTTTTTTACGAAAAAAATTGTCGTTTTTATAATGCCAAATTGATAATTTTCAACCAATCAAAAAGATCGTAGTCCAGTGTATAGCAAATGTATTCAACTATACCCAGTTTTAATTTGAAGTCGATCGGTTAATTTCTCGTTGAGTTACGATGTCAGCAATTTTGAAAAATGTCGTTTCGAGAAAAACGCGTTTCACTTATACTACTGTGCCCAAAAAATAAGGTGACATTTGAATTTAAGCTGCGCGCGTCGAAGGATTTGAGAATTATTTTTTTTTTTAGGTTGGTAGTACTGTATTACTGTACTGTGAATTTATGCCAAATTTCATGTCAAAATATTCATTAGTGTTTGAGATACGTGTCGTTTTGTAAGCTGCTAAAAGTGAGTTTTTCGTGTTTTGCGATGTCGAAATTTGTTGAGCAAAGAATTTGCATTAAATTTTGTTCACGGAATCAATTTTCTGCTGCGGATACGTTGAGAATGGTGCAGAAAGCCTTTGGTGATGAGGCTATGTCTAAAAAAAATGTTTACAAGTGGTATAGTGAGTTCCAAGCCGGCCGTGAACGTGTCGAAGACGAAGAGCGTCCAGGGCGACCTTCAACCTCAACCGACGAAGCTCACGTTCAACAAATCAAAGATTTGGTGTTGAAAAACCGTCGATTAACAATTAGAGACCTAGCTGATGAAGTTGGCATATCGAAAGGCTCAGCCAATACCATTTTGAAGGATGTTTTGGGCCTCAAGTGCTTCAAATCTCGACTGGTACCGAAAACATTGAATTTTTTGGTAAAAAGGCGTCGCGTTGAAGTGCTTTCCGACTACCAGGGTGTCATGAAACGCATTACAACTGGCGATGAGACTTGGATCTATGCTTACGACCCGAAACAACCGATCAATCGAGTGAATATCGTGCCAAAAGAGAGCCGAGACCAAAAAAATCGCGCCAAAGTCGCCCAAAAATCAAGGTCATGTTGACTGTTTTCTTCGATTATCGTGGTGTTGTGCATTATGAATTCCTTCCAACCGGTCAAACAGTCAACAAGGAATATTATTTGAACGTTATGCGTCGTTTGCGTAACGCTATTCGCCTAAAAAGGCCGGAATTGTTGAAAGACAATTCTTGGTTTTTACACCACGATAATGCACCCTCCCATACTGCCCTCGTAATTCGTGATCATTTCGCCAAAAATTCAACCCATATCGTTCCGCAACCACCGTATTCACCTGATCTGGCGCTGTGCGACTTCTGGCTGTTCACCAAGCTCAAAAGACCGCTCCGGGGACACCGTTTTTATACGATAGAGGAGATTCAAGCCGCAGCGAAGACGGAACTGAAGGCCATCCCGGAAAGTGATTACAACCACTGTTTCGAAGATTGGAAAATCCGTTGGCATAAGTGAATTGCATCGGGAGGGGATTACTTTGAAGGGGATGAAATTGATTTGGAAGAATAAATAAAGAATTTTCAAAATAAATACAATGTCACTTTATTTTTTGGGCACATACTTATATGTTTGCACCTCTGAGCGGTCGCTGTTTAGAACGCTGCCATTCAAAAACTATTCAAGGTACGACCTTGCCGATTTCACAGGATATTTTTGAATATATAAACTATCGAAAAAGCCAAAAAAAAACAAATTGTTTTGAAAGTGTCACACTGGTATAGCCCCTTAACGCACGTATCTGCTAAGGTATTTAAGATGTGCTAACTAAATTTGTTCGGTCTAAGTCCCTTAAGGACCATTACTGGCATGGAAAAAATGAATGAAATCGGATGATAGCCCCGCCCCGATGAAACGAGTAGGTGCTATGTGAACCGTTGTCAAAAATAAAACAATGGTCGCGGCACCGCCCACAGTCAGGTGAAAAACAATGTCTCAGGACGTACTCTATCGATATTGAATTCTTGAAAACCCCGCCTTTTAATACATTTTGGATATATGCTTATAATCATATATCTATATTTTCATCGAAGGTTCATGAAACGGTGAGCTCATTTCTTGCAATTGCAGCAAAGCTTTTAATGAGACTTAATTTATAACCCATCACTGTCTGCCCACTTCCGCTTAAGAGAGTATTGCCGCAGTACAAAATTTGGCTTATTGCTTATGGCAACATTACGGCAGATAGCTTTCCATGAAAAATCAACTACATACATGCACACTAAAGTGATGCGCTACGCATTTATGAGGATCGAAAGGCGAACAAACCAGTTCAATATAACAGACTGATTGAATTCTCGGCATTTGTGAATCGCCAAAGAAGAGACAACAAAGATGACAGAAAGTAGAGCACATGATCCATGACTTTAATGCCGAAAAATACGGGAATTTCATTTGAATTTTGCACTGTCACTGTCACACTGCCACGTCACATTGAGGTCTAAATTGCTGTGTGTGGGAATGCATTTCGCTGCGGATGCTGAGCTCTCAGACTCAGCTGCGCTTTTGGAAAGCCAACTTCCGCATTGCCTGAAGCAACTACTGCAAATATTCTGTGTGTGAGTTTCTCTGCTTTTCCAAAGCTGTAATTTTACTTCTCGGCGCACAAAAGTAGGCAACAATTTGTAAATATTACTGAATTCCTACCAGGCAGCCATAGTACGTGGCACATATGAAGGCATTTAAGCAGAAAAGCGAAAATCAATGAAGAACCACACGAGAAAAGCGGTTGTTGGCAACTGCCTTATTAAGTTTGCCTCTTGGTTACTAATAAACGTCAGAATTTAGTCTCACCAAAGTTATGCTAAAGAGACGAAAAGTTATGCCTGAGGTTAAGGAATCAATTTGGCACTTTTTGTTGGTTGACTGATTGCATTAAATGTTTTCGGTTGTGTTTTGAGTTCGGTGTGTTGCTGGTGTCGTGAGTTTTGTGCTAGACCGCTATTTGACAAGCATACTTTTAGGCTGTTGCACTAATGTGATTTACGTTGGATCAAATATGTATGCTTCAATTTGGTTGATACGTACGGTAAGCGTGTATATGTATCATAGACTATTAAATTTGATTTAGGCGCAGTGACTAGGTTCTCTTAGTAGTAGCTTACGGTTAATGAATTGGGTGTGAAGTGTTTGTATGTATTGGAAATTGAAAGTAATTGAGAAACATATTTTTCCGAAAT
Organism: Bactrocera neohumeralis; assembly: GCF_024586455.1. Taxonomy (NCBI): domain Eukaryota; kingdom Metazoa; phylum Arthropoda; class Insecta; order Diptera; family Tephritidae; genus Bactrocera; species Bactrocera neohumeralis. Next base: position 18,450,143 of record NC_065921.1, on the reverse strand, counting down.
TATAGGCCATTTTTCTACTTAAAGGGCAGCGTAAAATTGAGTGAATTTTTCAAATAAATCATTTTCGTGATGCCACCTATACTTAATTAAAAATAATAATATACTTAAAAAGATAAAAAAGTTTTCAATATGATTAGTTATGTAATACCATACAATATATAGTATAATACGAAATTTTTTTATGGTGTTGCCAGATAGTCCTGAATACTGTGTAGTAGACATAGAGCAACTACTTGTCTGCTAATAATGAAAGGAGTATTATTTTTTAGTATGACATGTTAATATCGGGTGATTTTTTAAAAGCTTGATAACTTTTTTTTTAAAAAAAACGCATAAAATTTGCAAAATCTCATCGGTTCTTTATTTGAAACGTTAGATTGGTTCATGACATTTACTTTTTGAAGATAATTTCATTTAAATGTTGACCGCGGCTGCGTCTTAGGTGGTCCATTCGGAAAGTCCAATTTTGGGCAACTTTTTCGAGCATTTCGGCCGGAATAGCCCGAATTTCTTCGGAAATGTTGTCTTCCAAAGCTGGAATAGTTGCTGGCTTATTTCTGTAGACTTTAGACTTGACGTAGCCCCACAAAAAATAGTCTAAAGGCGTTAAATCGCATGATCTTGGTGGCCAACTTACGGGTCCATTTCTTGAGATGAATTGTTCTCCGAAGTTTTCCCTCAAAATGGCCATAGAATCGCGAGCTGTGTGGCATGTAGCGCCATCTTGTTGAAACCACATGAGTCAACATTTAAATGAAATTATCTTCAATAAGTAAATGTCATGAACCAATCTAACGTTTCAAATAAAGAACCGATGAGATTTTGCAAATTTTATGCGTTTTTTTTTTAAAAAAGTTATCAAGCTCTTAAAAAATCACCCGATAGTATGTTGTATTGCGAAAAGTAGATAAAATCGGGTTGATACTACTGCAGCTCCCTTATACTACATATGTATAATATTTTCGTTTTTCTAACAAACTTTATAGTGAATATGTCGGTCAGTGTATGAGTTATATATAGTACTTACATATTGTATATATATATATTTCCCTGGCTTTGACACCAGCAGATTGCAAGAGTATAAAATATTCGGTTGCACCAGAACATAGCCCTTTCTTACTTGTTATAGTTTAATTTGCTTGCAACTAAGCATCAGCGCTGACTTAAACGTATTAGTTGCTATCCGCCATTTGTTGCTAAGTTTATTTCAATCTTTTTTACTGCACGCTCCTGTTTTACAGCGAAATAAGTCAAAATTTGAAGTAGCGAACAAGGATTCTGCGACTGCAAAGCTGTTTTAGTGAGTCATAAAACTAAATAAGATAACTAAATTTCATTTATGGCTTCTGACCTTCGTGACTTTATATATTTTTTTATGTGAGCTTAACTTTATGGCTTTTGACGAGTTCTTATTGCTTTGTGGAATCTGGTGTAAACATCCAAAACGTCCACTATATTTCGGAAGGTGAAACCTTATAATGTTTTATTAGTATTTTGATTTCATTTTGGTTTAGAGAATTTCGTTTAGTTTATCTTTGCAAGATTTTCAAGCCATTTATATATTTTTATATTTCAGACATTATGCGGTGTTCATAGTGTCGTGGGTGTCTGTACTAAGCAGCTAAATTTATTAGTTTTAAAGTGGTTGTCTTTAAGGAGTTACATCCATTGTACTTGTATGTATACTACTGTGGGTAAAAAATAGTAAAATTTTTAGTTTAAACTTCACGCAAAAACCCATTCGTCAAAATATATTTTTTCCAAAGTTAGCATGACTGTCAGTGACAACACGTTGGCACAAATGTATTGAGGCCAAGGGGATCACTTTGGGGGGACGACATAGATTTTGAAGATTAATTTAAGAATTTTAAAATTATGAACAAAGTTGAACTATACATATTTTGCTCATAATATATATATAACGAATGTTATACATACATATATCTGAGAGTATTCTCGCAAAATTTTAAGTTGATCCGGCAAATAGTTTCCGAGAGATCAGAAAGAATTATATGTAAGAATTTATCAACTTGGTGCTATCAGCTTCTAAAGCTTTAAACACGTTTTTCAAGAAACGTTGTTTTCAGCGATGATGTCGAATCGAACTTAAAATATTACCCCATATATTTTGTTTTTAAGCCATATTTTCACAAAAAACTACCTTATGTTTTGAAGTGGTAATCTTATTGAAAATTAAAATTTTGTTTTGTGATCATCCTTTGATCACTATTTGTATTTATCTATAATAATAATATATATTTGTTTTTGGTTTATGGATATGAGATAATTTCAAGCAGGAACTCTACCTCACTGACAGAAATTTTTTCGAATGTCCTCCTGGAGATCGGCTACGTGAAAGGGCTTCAACCTTTTTAGAAACGAATCGACGATGATTAAACGCATAAAATTTTGTAAATGCTCCAATTTTCTCTTATTTTTTTATAAAATAACATTCTTTTTCTCCTTTATTGACGTAAACACCGCTTACGCGAATAAAATTACTCCTCAGAAAAATGCCTTAAAAGAGTTATAACCATTTAAGTCTATTAACTTACGTATTAGTAATACGCTCTTCCATAAATATGAATGAATTCAAAATCGAGTATCAACAGTCTTCGCTTTCTATTGTTCTTTTTATTTTGATCGGTTACGTTTAAAAAGAGGGAAGTTATGTTATTTTTTTTTCTGTCACTAACAGAACATTAATATAGTTGCAGCTGCGATATAAATAGTGCGAATTTATCGATAACTATATTATCGACATTTTTAAGATTAGATGTCGTTAATATATTATAATCGATTATTGATAATTGATAAATTTCTTCGATATTTCTAAAATTATCGATATCGTTAACATATTATAATCGATTATCTGCATATATAGATAAGTTATCGATAAATATTTCATTGATACAAATTTTATCAATAATTTTAAAATTATTGATAAATGTGCTACATATTTTTCGATAAATATGTCATCGATATTTTGAAGATTATCGACATCGATTATAATATGTTATCGAATATTGTTCAATTATCACAAATAACATTTTGTAATCGATTTGGTCAAAGTGTACAGTAAAGAAAATAAAAATAGTCAATATATTTTTACACACACACACTTTTCACTTAACACGGATGCTCTCTTTGCAAGAAATTCGGTATAATAAAAACAAATGTTTTACGAGTAAAATTTATATTATTATACGAGTACATATATAATATGTATGACATAGTGAATCGTAAGCAAAAACCAACTCAATTTCGATTTTTTTGATGACATGTTGTTTTGCATTTTAGGTGACGATATTCAGGTAGAGACATTAATTTGCACGTGACGCATACTAGTTTGCGATTGCTACAGTGTCAAATGCTGTTAATGACAATGTCAGCGCGAATGCCAACAGCAAGGCAGTGTTAACTTAGTGACGACACCACTACAACTACAATTACAACTAAACAACAAGTATAAATTTGCATATTGTAATCGAGGCAAAGGAGATTATGCCAGCTGTTTGTGATTTGCTATCAATGCATCGCATCTGTTGTCTACTGAACGGATACTGAGTGATTTTGTTTAATGAAATCTATGAAGTTACGTATACGCCGTGGCTTATTTTACTGCTTGGTAACGAAGTTAAGAAGAAGTTTCCTATAGCTGCTCACAATTCGTACGTCAAATATTTTAAAGTGAAAAATTATTATTTTTTTCTTAAAATTTCTGGCTTCTTGAATACCCACTCCTTTAACTTTAATTTGAAGTTTTTTTGCCATTATTATTTATGCAAAATTTGCTGCTCGATTCGGCATGAAAAGTACGTGTTTATGTTTTCGGAAAACTTATAACGAAAAAGAAATATTGACATACTCTCATTCCCTCGGCTGAAAGTAAAGTTGAATTGCTCCACGAAGTCGCAAATTGTCTAGAAAGTTTCTGCCGCGTTCGCAGGTACACGCTTTAATTTGCCCGCGGTGTTTTGTTGTTTATTTTTTGAATATTATGGATGGTGTGCTCTCAGGCGTACTGTGCGCAGGTAAATGCATATCTCACTCTAAGGGCATATGTTTTATATTTACATAAAAATACATATATAAATATACATACAATGCATATAATATATATGAGTGTATGTATAAATGCCTCAAGGGTATTTCATGCAGCATGCGCTACGAATTGCGTGGCAACCTTTCATATTATCGCTGCATGTAAAATGGAAAGTTGACTTGTAATAGGAAATGAAGCGGAAAGCGAAATGATTTTTTAATGTTTTGTGATGGGCGAATGAATGCAGGCTTCTGCGCGCATTAAGCTCTCAACTGAATGATGATCCTTTATCGATTTTCTGCTGTTGGCAATATCATTTATTGAAATTCATAGAACTTTTAGCGAAGCAATAGTAACGCTTTAAAGCCACTCGTTATTGGCGTTATGATTTTTGTAATATCATATACATATATGTACGCGCCTTGAGGCACCCTTTACTAGCATATACATATGTATGTATGTATATTGAAAGCTTCAAAACACTCAATACTGATCTTTTCGAAATTGTGCTTGAAAGTTCGTTATATGATCCTGTTTCCAAATGAAATTGACTTAGCCAGTTGCCACCTGTTTTACAATTTTGATTAACTGAATTTAAAATATAAGCCAGCATTATGACCTCAAAAAATATAGAAAAAAATACAAAAATATTTTTGAAGATTTGCCACTTTTTCACAATATATTTTTAAAATTAAGGTTACCACCTGTTCGAAAAGGTTCAATAAAATCAATTTTTAGAATAAAATAATACGAAAAGACGGAAATGTTATATAAATTTAAATATGAAAATATTTTCATAAAAGGTTGCCATATTTTTACAAAAATCTTACATAGTCTAATTAAATAAAATCGATAAAATTAAATGATAAATTTATATTTAAATATGAAAATATTTTCATGAGATGTTGCCATATTTTTACAAATTATTTTATTTTTATAATTTAATTGAAATTGATAAATTTAAATTAAGTATTATAACATAGACAGCTGGCAGCAGATTTAAAAAGTTACAAATATTTACAACAGAGTTGCCACCCTTTTAGAAGATTTGACTAAAACGATTTTAAAATATAAGCTAGCGCTATTAGCAAAGAAAGTTTAAAAAACTAAATTTTGTTGGAAGGATTGCCACATTTTAAAAAAATGTTGTTTCATAATCAAGGTTACCAAGAATATAATATATACAATTTTCAATAAAATCTATTTCAGAAAAAAAATAATACAATAAGCTGAAAAAGTACAATAACAAAGGTTATATTTTAACAATTTCTATGAAAGGTTGCCACATTTACACAAAAAATGTTACAAAGTCTAATTAATAAAATTTATAAATATAAATAAAATAATTCATTATTAATATCAAGTCAAATAGATTTAAAGACTAAAAAATATTTCCGACAGGGTTGCCACCTGTTTGAAAATGTTTACAAAATTAAATTTGCACAATAAGTTAGCACCATGAATTTGGATACGTTTAACAAAATTCAAAATTTTTGAATGGAATAATACTTTTTCAAAATCTTTTGCTATAATTATGGTTACCAACTGTTCGAAAATTTTCCAAAATGGAAAAAACACTTTTTTAAACTAAATGTAGCTACAAGCTGAAAATGTTCAAAAATGAAGGTTACATTTGAAGCAATTTCTATGAGAGCTTGCCACATTTTTACAAAAAGTTTTACAAAGTCAAATTTAATGAAATTGATAAATATAATTGTAAAATTTAGACAGCAAGCCAAATATATTTAAAACGTCCAAAATTTTGCGGGGTGAATTGCCAACTGTTTTATTTTTTTACCAAAGAATTTATTTACCCTGTTCAAAGTAGCAAATAATGCAACAAAAAAATATTCAAAGTATATTTAGTTTAATTTTATTTTCTTTTCCCTATTACCGTAATAAAAAAATAAAAAAAATTAGTCCAAAATTAGCATTTAAAGAAAAAAAATGGGGAGAGTTGCCACCTGTTTTATTTTTTTACCAAAAATTAATGCAATAAAAAAATTATTGAAAATAAATTCATTATTTTTTTCTTTATTCCTCGAATACCGTATTAAAAAGTTAAAAAAAAATGTTGTCCTTTATTAGTATTAAAAACTGTTTTGAATAACGCTGGCGTATCGCGTATTCCACCACTTCCAACTAGAGCTCGCTCAGAGTCCTCATCTTCAATACTTTAGGGCAGTAGTCCGCAAATTTAGAAAATCAAACGATTTATTTTTAATCACTTTTTAGGCCTGATTTCGGGATTAAAAATTAAATTTTCAATTTCGAGTTAATATTTTAATTAAATATTCTCAACATTGGCTTTCAAATACTATTTAATGATAATTTTGGTATTTTTGGAAGTCTTAGATATTTCCGTAGTGGCAGTTTCGAGACAATCTTTTGAAATATAAGTTGGGTATCAATGCGGGACCTTCTTGGCACGTTTTTCTTACTATTTCTGTATTTCTATCAGGCTTTTTGGTATACGTTTGGTAGCATTTTTGACTCATTTAGCATGTATCACAACCATTTCGAAAATATTTATTATTAATATTCAATGAGAAAACACAAAGAACAATGAAAATATACAAAAGCAAATAGTCAAATAGCTGCATAAACTATTTGAGGCAAGCAATTGCATGAAAGTTTACACAGAAATTGTAATCAACTTTTTCCATAAATTTGATCATTTTGCAACTTTCAACTGCAAATACAAACGGAAGCGCACTCTGAAGTTTACTATTAACTCTCGAGAACTCGCTGCGCTACCTGCCTTCGGTATGTACATATATGTATATAAATGCTTGTGTATGCGTGCGATGTGCATGCAAATGGCAAACGACAAAAAGACAAATGGCAAAGAGACGAGAAAGACAAGTGTACAAATAAATAAAAGAAGGAAGTTGAAACAAGGCGAAAGCAAATAAGACTGAATGCTCTTCCTCACTGAAAAAAGTCGCCTGAAAGCGGTGGAAACTTGCCATAGATGAATAATGGCGCTGGCGCTTGCCAAAAATGATGTAACTGTAAATACTCGCACGTTGTAAATGTTACTTGATTTGGGGACGTGCGACAAGTGGCCGAATGGACGTGCGGAGACTTAAGACTAAGCAACAGGCGGCCATTTTAAGCGCACAACTTCTTCAATTTACACCCATACACAGGCACACACACTCATATACATGTATGTATGCTTTTCCTTAAATTCACTTGTTCTGCGCCAATTAAAAGGGTTCGTGACATTTTGTGTTTACTTGGACTTAAACGGTCCCCAGGCGTTTTCGGACATGTAAGTAATTGTAAATGACTAATGCGCTTTTAATTAAATTACTTAATTTACAGGTTTATTTGCACTTGCGTAGGCGCAATATTTAATTGAAGTGTTTTTAGTTTCATATGCCTGGAAATGCTTGCGAAAATTGAGAATCTGACGATGTTGATATCAATATAAATTTAATTTATTAATAAACTGTATATTAAATACATAAAGGTAGTCAGAATTCCAATCTAATTATGTCTTGAGATCGAAGAGCCTTTCAGTTTATTGCTTTATTAATAATAAACACAAGTGAGAGCGAGGAAAGCTTGAACTAAATTAATTGTTTTGGAAAGTAATAAAATTGAAATTGATTGAAATAAAATGACAAAAATAATTTCATCTCTGCAATCAGTAATCGCTGTTATGTGCATATTATATTCTACTTAGAAATAAAAACAAACATTTATTTCTATTTTCACAGTCTAACTATTGAAGAATTTGTCTACAGATTTTTCAAATCCAAATTGTATGCGGAAATATTGGTATTTCACAGACCTGACATCCGAACTGGTTCGGCCGGAACTGAAGCTTAAAGCGCGTTTTTTTTTCGAAACTGTTCCATTCAAAACGATACCCATGATTTCTCAGCTTCTACTGCGCCGATTTGCTTGAAATGTATGGGGTGTTTTCTTTATAAATTTGTCTAATGGAACTAGCCAAATACGAAAATATAAATTCTTACTATTTTTTAAAAAAAATCGAAACCATCGAAAGAAGTGGTGAAAAATTATAATTTTTTAAGGAAATTGCCATTTTGTGAAAATCTTTTTTTAACTATTCCATAAATCCAGATATTATGACACAATTTCCGAAAGTAATACTTTTTTCAAAAAGTGAAGTATTTTTTTTTGCTTTTTCGATAGTTTATATTTTCAAAAATATACTGTGAAATCGACAAGGTCGTATTTCGAATAGTTTTTGGAGGTCAGCGTTTTAGAGAGCGACCGCTCGCAGAAATAAGTCAGAAAAATTGTTTAGCTCCTCCGAAGACAGCACATAGCTCGCTTGTTTTTCAATACTCAATATTTTTATAGCCCCTTAATAAATAACGAATAGAATTATTAGTAGTAAAATTATTAGTAGTAATAAGAATTGCTTTTTTTCAGATAATTTTAAATATGCTTGATATTTATGCATCCAGAGTAGAATACCCCCTTAAACAAACTTTTTGAACGAATGCGTGACTTGCCTATTTTAAGGAGGTACTCTCATGTGAACACATACATTTTGCCACTTTTTAGGAAAATTTTTTTTATGCGACAACAAAATTCAATTTTTTTCGTTTTTTACATTTTTAATATATTTTTTTTTAAATCAAAGTAGTCCCCAACAAAAAAAAGTAGTTCACTGGTCATGGTGATAGCGGCTGTTCATGTTGTCTGAAAAAAAAAATGTCGAACTTCAAAAAAAAAAAGTCACGAAAATCTTGTTTTTTTCCGTTAAAAATCGTTTAAAAAAATATGACAATATTTTCGAAAATAAACAATTCTGGTAGGGACGATAACTATAAATGAGTAAAAGAACATATGTAAATTTTAAAGCAATCGGTTGAATACTTTTTTTTTTAAACCATGACAGTTTCAGAAAATGATGATTCGAGAAAAATGCGTTTAGAAACGTAGCAGCTGCAGACTTGTCATGGCGCCTGGTAGACAGCCGCTTACGACACGTCGGCGACTATGAGCTGTAACTTATCAAATACTACGAATTTCGGTCTGAATTTTTCACAGCATGTTTTCAATAGGTTTTACTGTCAAAATATAAAAAAAATCGATTTTTCGAAGTGATTACATGAGAATAGAGTAATTAAGTAGAAGCATATAAATAGAACCTATAAATATGAGTTTTCAATGCTATATGCCATTTGCTTGCCAGTATGTATCGTAGATATTGAACTAATATGGTCGTACAAAATTTTAGTAACTATGTGTACATCGATTTTTGTTCCTAAGCCCGTTATTGTTAATGATAATATACCATCCTAAATAATTACCTCGATGAAGTATATAACTTTTCATGTCTTATAACTTTTACATAAAAAATATTGCCTACATATTAGCGCGCTATTTATTATAGTTTAGTAAAGTTTCACACCCATTACGCTATTTTAGTCATATTCTTTGTAAAGACAAAATATATTGCAATGTAACCAATAGGGATGATATGATTTCGAATTGTCGTTTCGAAATTGTGAAATTGAATGGCCCCCAAGAGAAAGCTCTGCATGACATACGACTTGATTTAGTTGAAAAAATTCTAAAAAATCGGGTTTATCGAATTGGTTCTTAAAGTCGTTGAAGCCATTTAATGCTATATTCGAACTTAATTGTAACGATTGTACTTCACATTTAATAGAAATCATTTGAATTTCCTTAACAATGGATGAATTTTTTTTTAAGAAATCATATCACTCTTATTGGAAAACCCTATATACATATGTAAAAAGTTTGATTTTGCAGGGAAAATTTTCATTTTATAATTTTTTATTAAAAATATTTCCTACATTTAGGATTGCTGCATTATAATGTTATTGAACAAAATACGAAAACTACAAATCTTGTATGAATTCAATACCTATATTGTAGACAATATAAGAAAAGAATTCAAGGTTATGCTCTGGAAGACAATACAAGTAATGATCGAAGCACCAGGCAAAAATTTTAATTTTTAACAAAGTGACAGCTTCTCACAAAAAGGTCGTGGTGACAAAAGCTATATGTCAGAGTGGCTTAAAAATAGAAACTATTATTCTTTATAATTTGATCCTGCAAAATATATCTGAAAAGAATGTTTGAAAAGTCGATAAAAGCTATCGGTCGTTTTGTAGAGATATTACGCACCACCTTTGCAAACAGCGTTTCGGCAAAAAGCCCTTATAAGTTTTGGGAACTCATATTTCCGAAACCTTTGCTGTTTGGATTAACTTAAAGTTTTCAGAGAATGTTCATAATTTTATGAATGTACAATATAACGGTGTACCAGTATAAAGTGAGCGTTAAGATACAAATGCATCGGTAGGGAATATTTGCCGTGAACGAGCCTTAACTTTTTCTATTTGGTTGGCATGCCATCTGTCAAACATATTCAATAACCTTACAGTCATTGAACCAACAGCATCATTTTTTCATTGTGCTGAAAATGTCAAATTTTGTACTGAAAGGTGTTCTTTTGCGAATAGCATCCATTTTTTGTTTGCATTTGAAGAAAAATGCTGCGACGTCGCACCAATAGCTTGTCGAGGCATATGGTGATCATGCTCTATTAGCAGCAAACAAGCAAGTGATGGTTTCAACGGTTCAGTGATAATGATTTGGATGTGAGAAATAAGGAAGGTGGAAAACTGCAAGTAATATACCTACGATTCCTCGTATAAGTCGAAAATTGCGTACCTGATTGGCTGTCTTATATTGCGGGTACTAAACCATGTATACAGCACAAATGTGCTATTTTACAGAAAGAAACTTTCATAAAAATTTATCTTTTTTGGTTGTGGTTTCGTCTACGTGCTCATTCTGTGACCACATAGCTTAATTGTTGTTGTTATCACTTTTAGTAACTGATTTAAAATATTCATAAAGAGGGCGCCTAGTTCTAGGCAACAATTTTTATACATTTATGGTATTACAAGATATTGAACACGAGTCAAATAGTGTACTCTGCGGACCATTAAGGAGTTGACGAAAATATATGGTACGTGCCGAAGTCATTGTTATGCGAAATTAGCTAATTTTGTTATCTCGAATACATTTTCCAAGTTTTTTTCAACGATTATACACTTTAACAAAAATTTTGCACCCTTTGACCCCACAGCTCTTGTGACTTTGCAATAACGGTATCAGAATGAGACTTTAAGTGCTGGTTTTGTTGGCTAATTCGTGCAAAAGCAGATAATTTTTTGTGACCACGAAGTGAAAGTGCCCTTATTAATGGTATATCATAGGTTTGCATGAAAGTATAACAGATGGTGGAGATGGTGTACTCGTTCCCAAATCGAAGACGATGGAGCAGACGTTCTATTGCCTGACCATGAAGAAGTTCAAATAGCACTTATCCTTCTGAAGATTAACAAAGCGGCTGGGCTGAATGCCGTCTTGCTGTATGGTGCAGAGGCATGGACGATGACAATATCTGATAAGTCGGCGTTATGAGTTTTCGTGATGAGCTGCACGACACATAATGGGTTGTCAAAAAAGTCTTGCGGTATTTTCGATAGTTGGCGCTGAAAGCGCGTAGTTCTAGTTTTATTCGTCGCATCGGGTCATGCTATACCTTTTTTGGAAAGCTCATTTCACGCGCTAACACGTGTTTGATTGATTGTCGTTTCTTTTAAGTCGTTCGTGAGTTATAGCGTCGCAAACATGGAGCAAAATAAAGAGAAAATACGGCGTATTTTACAGTACTACTACGATAAAGGCAAAAATGCATCTCAAGCCGCCAATAAAATTTGTGCAGTTTATGGACCCGATACAGATTCCATTTCCACCGCACAACGATGGTTTCAACGTTTTCGTTCTGGTGTAGAGGTGGTCGAATATGCGCCACGCTCCGGAAGGCATGTCGTCGAAAATTGCGATAAAATCGCTGAATTGGTCGAAAGAGACCGGCATAGTAGCAGCCGTAGCATCGGTCAAGAGCTGGGCATGAGTCATCAAAGATTCATTTCAATTTCAATAAAAAAAAAAATTCAATAAAAATGCAAGACCTTTATGATGAAGACATTGACATAGTTCAGTGAATTAAGAGACAGTGGTTACGCTGGTTAGGTTAAGTCGTCCGAATGGATGAAAGGATTTCAGTTCTGAGAGTATTCGACGCAGACCTGCCAGGGCAAGTAGAGGGAGAGGAATACCTCCACTTTGTTGGAAAAACCAGGTGGAGAAGGATCTGGCTACATTTGACATCGCGAATTGGGGCCAAAGAGTGAAAAAGAAGGCTGACTGGCGCAATGCTGTAACCTCGGTTTCTATGCCAATAAAGAAAAAGAAGAAGATTAGCAGCCCTCTCATCCTGCTGCTACCCAAAAAAGGGGAAAATGGGCGTCTTTTGTCATTTCCATTTAACATCTTGCCACAAAAACAGTAATGGAATTTCACAGCCACGCATATTATGAAACATGTGGCTCTTTTGATTCCAAAATAGACCTTTCATATGTATGGTATATATATACTATATGTATTTTTGGCTCTAAGCGTAAATTCAGCATATAATGCGGACACCTTTACCTTAGACTTATCGTATATCGTATATGTGTGAGTTGGCGGCGCCTAATGGAATATTCAATTATCGGCATTCCATTATCAGTGTCCATAAAAAGCTCCTGAATTTCACATCCAAAACCGTTGACGTTTCAATTTATCACACCTAGCTAAATGTATACACATACATACATATGCAAATATTTATATTTCAATTTTCTATGCTGTGCTTTTATTAAGAACACGTACGTAAATATTTCATTAAATATGCGCACTTGTGTATTTAAGTGAACGGTGAAGTGTAACGGTGAAGTGTGAACACGGCCAAGTGTAAATTGTGTAGCTTGAATTAATAATGGCAGGCATTCTAAATTAACTTACCTAAAATGGCTATGAATTTCATACGCCTGAAAATATGGCATAATCGAAATTTCCGTCGGTGTAGAATTTCATACGGTTAATTTACGCTGCCAACTGTAAATATGTGCATTGGTGGGCGCGCGTTGGGCGTGAGTGGGTGTGAGTACATGTGTGACTAACGGAAATGTTTGACTTGCTTTGCTTCATATTGGCAAGTATATATGTGATTGGCAGACGGAAATCATAAATGACATGTTTGTGTACACCAACATACACTTATACATACACATATATGAGTATGTATGTTTATATATCTATATTTAGTATATCCAGTTATGTCAACAATGGTAGAACTGTAATGTGTATGTATGTGAAGGTGCATATTAACAGCTGCTCTACCCTCCCAACTTTCTCTCAAGGCGATTTCTCTCATCCCAAATGTATTTTTCTCATGCTTGAAATACATTAAGCCGCCTTTCATTAGGCGAAATCAAAAATCGTTAGTTATGCCATTAATCATGGATTTTGACGCTCCCCGTTGTGGCAGGTTAAGTGAGGAAAATTGAAAAAAAGGACAAAGGGATAGTGATGGACTACTTAAAGATGTATGTAGACACATTTGATATAAGCATTACCCTTTAGGGCTAATGAAAGAGAGTGAGAAGATCGACGAGAGTATTTGCGCACTTTCATTAAGTTTTAACTTAGTGGTAACATACAACTTGTTACATCAATAAATCTGGTGAAAAATACGTTGAATGTAAATAAAAACATTCCCGCAGTTTGTCCTTAATTTGCAATATTTTTTTTTCATGGTGGCAACTCTTTTCCAAAAAATGTATACCTTAGGTTTATATATCGGGTGATTTTTTAAGAGCTTGATAACTTTTTTTAAAAAAAAACGCATAAAATTTGCAAAATCTCATCGGTTCTTTATTTGAAACGTTAGATTGGTTCATGACATTTACTTTTTGAAGATAATTTCATTTAAATGTTGACCGCGGCTGCGTCTTAGGTGGTCCATTCGGAAAGTCCAATTTTGGGCAACTTCAACTTTTTCGAGCATTTCGGCCGGAATAGCCCGAATTTCTTCGGAAATGTTGTCTTCCAAAGCTGGAATAGTTGCTGGCTTATTTCTGTAGACTTTAGACTTGACGTAGCCCCACAAAAAATAGTCTAAAGGCGTTAAATCGCATGATCTTGGTGGCCAACTTACGGGTCCATTTCTTGAGATGAATTGTTCTCCGAAGTTTTCCCTCAAAATGGCCATAGAATCGCGAGCTGTGTGGCATGTAGCGCCATCTTGTTGAAACCACATGTCAACCAAGTTCAGTTCTTCCATTTTTGGCAACAAAAAGTTTGTTAGCATCGAACGATAGCGATCGTCATTCACCGTAACGTTGCGTCCAACAGCATCTTTGAAAAAATACGGTCCAATGATTCCACCAGCGTACAAACCACACCAAACAGTGCATTTTTCGGGATGCATGGGCAGTTGGCCACCAAGATCATGCGATTTAACGCCTTTAGACTATTTTTTGTGGGCTACGTCAAGTCTAAAGTCTACAGAAATAAGCCAGCAACTATTCCAGCTTTGGAAGACAACATTTCCGAAGAAATTCGGGCTATTCCGGCCGAAATGCTCGAAAAAGTTGCCCAAAATTGGACTTTCCGAATGGACCACCCAAGACGCAGCCGCGGTCAACATTTAAATGAAATTATCTTCAAAAAGTAAATGTCATGAACCAATCTAACGTTTCAAATAAAGAACCGATGAGATTTTGCAAATTTTATGCGTTTTTTTTTTTTAAAAAGTTATCAAGTTTTAAAAAAATCACCCGATATAATAATTTCTTATATTCTTAGGTGATAACTCTGGTGAAAAGTATATGGCAAATATAAATCCCGAATTACTCTTTAATTTGCATTTTTTTTAGTTTTTTTTTACACTGGCAACTCTCAAAAAAAATTATGCCTTAAGTTTAACATATAAATTATTTTACTGGTAGGTGGTAACTTCGGTGAATAGTATGTGCAAATCGAAAACAAGCAGCCTTCCCGAAGATTACCTTAACCCGCAAAATTTTTTTACGTGGCCACGGTATTCCAAAAAAAATTGCCACTTAATATTTCTTGATAATTTTCTGTAAAGTTAGCATTATATTGCAATGTTTCTACTTTTACTTTATTTTTTTTAATTAGGTGGCAACTCATAATTATAATTATAATTACTTATATTGGTAGGTGGCAAATATAAATCCCGAATTACTCTTTAATTTGCATTTTTTTTAGTTTTTTTTTTTACACTGGCAACTCTCAAAAAAATTATGCCTTAAGTTTAATATATAAATTATTTTATTGGTAGGTGGTAACTTCGGTGAATAGTATGTGCAAATCGAAAACAAGCAGCCTTCCCGAAGATTACCTTAACCCGCAAAATTTTTTTACGTGGCCACGGTTTTCCAAAAAAAAATTGCCACTTAATATTTATTAATAATTTTCCATAAAGTTAGCATTATATTGCAATATTTCTACTTTTACTTTATTTTTTTTAATTAGGTGGCAACTCATAATTATAATTATAATTACTTATATTGGTAGGTGGCAAATATAAATCCCGAATTACTCTTTAATTTGCATTTTTTTTAGTTTTTTTTTTTACACTGGCAACTCTCAAAAAAAATTATGCCTTAAGTTTAACATATAAATTATTTTATTGGTAGGTGGTAACTTCGGTGAATAGTATGTGCAAATCGAAAACAAGCAGCCTTCCCGAAGATTACCTTAACTCGCAAAATTTTTTTTACGTGGCCACGGTTTTCCAAAAAAAAAATTGCCACTTAATATTTCTTGATAATTTTCTGTAAAGTTAGCATTATATTGCAATGTTTCTACTTTTACTTGTTTTTTTTTAATTAGGTGGCAACTCTATTCCAAAATATGTTTCATTTGCTTAACATATAATTACTTATATTGGTAGGTGGTAACTCTGTTGAAAAATATAATGAAAATCAAAAAAAAAAACATTGCCGAAGTTTTTCTTAATTAGCATATTTGTTTTAAGGTGGCTACTCTTTTCCACAAAAATGTATGCCTTAGGTATAACTTTTACTTATAGGGATAGGTAGTAACTTTGGTGAACAAAAGTCGAAATCGCACACAAGCAGCCTTTCGGAAGTCTATATTAACTCGCAATATTGTTGTTTGGGTGGCAACACTTTTCCAAAAAAAAAATGTTGAAATTGAAAATTTCTTGAATAATTTCCGTGAAGTTTGCACAACACATAATTTGCAATATTTCTGCTTTTACTATGTTTTTTTATAGTTAGGTGGCAACTCTATTTCAAAATATGTCAAATTTAATGTTGTCGTGAATACTTTTCGCAACTGTGCTGGTTTGTCTCCGTCGGCCTTTACAAATGCTACTCGAATTTTGATGTGGCGTTTTGACAGGAGTGGTTTCTTACTGCTAATTCGTTCTTCAAGTTGAGATTTCTTGAGTCGTCTTCCTACAAGCTTTCTTGACATGTCCAGACCATATTCGTCATTAACTTCGATCATAATTTTTCTGGCTGCCTTAAAAGGATCGACTTTGCTCTTCCGTATTATGTTTTTGTCAACACTAATATCGGTTTTACGTGGTCCTGATTTTTGATATTTGATCGCTCAGTTTGTATGGCAACTATATGCTATTGTGGTCCGATATCGGCGGATATGAGAAATAAGCAGCTTATTAGGGTACAAAACGATGTTTGCTGAGTAATGTGAATGCGAGAAACTGTTGTGAATTATAGAAAGAAAAGCGATGGGAGATGCACAGCTGCAGTATGAAAAATTATCAGGTAGTTATAAGTTAAATTAACTGATGAGCTTACAGATCATTCTTTATACTATTAGGTGTTTTCACTTTATTGCAACCGAAGTATTTTTAGCTTAACTTTTCACAAATTGAGCAGAAAGTGGCGTCAATTTGTTTTAAATGTGTGAAATCATAAAATAAATTCCCAACCCAATGCCAAGTGCTGCAATAATTTTCACTATCAGTGAGCTACCAAAAAAGGCCTACATTTGGGCGCGATGTAACTTGAACTAACAGTTAAAGCGAAGACACCTACCAATTCGTTTATATGGGTAATATTTGCATTAATATGAAAACATACGTTCTAAAATCAAGGAAATATTACCGAAAAAAAATTGTTAACAACTAATAAAATTGATAAAGAACCTTAAACCCTCTATTTCAGGTAGTTAGATACTTAAAACTTTAGTTAAAGCTAAATGTTTAAAATTGTATAACTTAAAAAATAGAAAATTATTGAACATTATAAGATTTTGGTTCAATAGCTCAAAATTTGTATAATATTATGTCAGCTGGCTCTGGGCAGGGACATACTGAAACTCTCACTGCATCGATTGAATTTACTGCATCGCAGGAAATTCTCTTGGCGTTTCCTTCTCGGCTTTCACACCTGCGGTGGTTTTTTAGGAGAGACGAAGATGTTGGAGAAGAGTGCGTTTTTACGGATGAATCGAAGTTAAGAGGGAGAGTTTTGTCGAGAGCTCTCCATCAACTCTACTTCTAGGCTACCACACTACTGTAGCGTCTTTCAAGCGAAGTTGGCTGCCATCAAGGTAGCAGTAGATTTACTGCATCGAAATGTAGCTTTCTTTAGAGAAGTCCATATTTCTTCAAAAACGATGTCGGTGAGAACGTAACCGTCAATGGCGACCGTTATCGCGCCACGACAACCGACTATTTGATGCCTGAAATTGAAGCTCGTTATCTCGGCGACATTTCGTCATAGTCCTACACATCGTATCAATTAAAGAATTTATCGAGAGAACACTTCGGTGAGCAGATTATTTCACGTTTTGTTCCGGTCGATTGGCCACCAAGATTGTGTGACATCAAACCATTAGACTTTTTCTTGAGAGGATTTGTAAAGTCTAAAGTCTATATAGGACTCAATGAATGGACCATCTAAGACGTAGCCGCGGCCAACATTTCAAAGAGATAATCTTCAAAAACTTATTCAAATAATAATAAACATTCCCCGTTAAATTTGAAGTTTCTGCATTTTTTTAAGAACTAGAGAACCTCAAAGTTGATAATTTTTATACTCTCGCAACAAAGTTGCTAAGGAGAGTACTATAGTTTTGTTCACATAACGGTTGTTTGTAAGTCCTAAAACTAAAAGAGTCAGATATAGGGTTATATATACCAAAGTGATCAGGGTGACAAGTAGAGTTGAAATCCGGATGTCTGTCTATCCGTCCGTCCGTCCGTGCAAGCTGTAACTTGAGTAAAAATTGAGATATTATTATGAAACTTGGTACACGTATTTCTTGGCTTCATAAGAAGGTTAAGTTCGAAGATGGAAGTTCATAACTAAGCCATAAATAAAGATATTAAAGTGAAATTTGGCACAAGGGATCGCATTAGGGAGGCGCATATTTGGACGTAATTTTTTTGGAAAAGTGGGCGTGGCCCCCTACTAAGTTTTTTGTACATATCTCGGAAACTACTATAGCTATGTCAACCAAATTCTATAGAGTCGTTTTTTCAGGCATTTCCATATACAGTTCAAAAATGGAAGAAATCGGATAATAACCACGCCCACCTCCCATACACAGGTTATGTTGAAAATCACTAAAAGTGCGTTAACTGACAAACAAAAAACGTCAGAAACATAAAATTTTATGGAAGAAATGGCAGAAAGAAGAAACACCCAGCCTTTTATTAAAAATTGAAAATGGGCGTGGCGTCGCCCACTTATGGACCAAAAACCATATCTCGGGAACTACTCCACCGATTTCAATGAAATTCGGTATGTAATATTTTCTTAACACCCTGATGACATGTACGAAATATAGGTGACATCGGTTCACAACCACGCCTTCTTCCAATATAACGCTATTTTGAATTCCATCTGATGCCTTCTCTGTATAATATATAGTACATTAGGAACCAATGATGATAGCGGAATAAAACTTTACACAAATACGGTATTTGAAAAATATGTAAATGACGTATAATGAAATCTCGATTATCACTTTATCGTGCGAGAGTATAAAATGTTCGGTGACACCCGAACTTAGCCCTTCCTTACTTGTTTAAATATAATATACATATGTATATATGCGGTGAAACCCAGTCTATATTTTATTTGAAGGGAAGAAATTAAAATTTTCTATTTTAAGACCAAATAATTACTATTCGTAAACTTTTCAGCAATTAATTTGTTCAAATATATATTTTAAATAAAAGCACCTTCAAACAAGTTTATAATATCTGCATCTAAGGGTTAAATGCTTCCCTTAAATTCAATTTTAATTACTTCAAACGAGAAATTATTATCAAATATTATTAAACTTCGCAGCAGCATAAGACAATTCCGTAAACTAACATTTGCGATGACACAACAGCATATGCGCTAAAGGAAAATGGAAATGGTTCATAAGTATGCCTGTCGCGACTAATTTTCATTAAGCCGGAATTAAGTAAATTAGAAATTCAACCTTACTTAAGCGCAAGGGCAGCCGCCTAAATATACAACATAAATATTTATTACATTCTATGCATTCAGAACTATGGCGACGAGCAGCAGGCACCCTAGGTAGATAAAAGCATACAAGTAATGCATTTCCATTAAGCACATAAAGCAAATACCATACATACATAAGGCTAAGCGCACACGTATGAGAAATTGTATGAGAAATTATAATTTGTTTGCTTGTACAGCTGCCGCCGCTGTTTTGCTTACAAAAATGATGGACGAGCGATTAAAGTTGATTGACAGCGACACAATAGCAGAACGTGTGAATAATCGAGCAATGAATGTCAATGCCTTGAATGCTGTTTGGCTGCTTGTGTGATGAGGAATTAGCATGTCGAATGGTGCTCAAAGTGTAACATGTACGACATGGCGTATGAGTGATTAAAAGTTAAGTAATGCTTTATATACGTACAAATCTGAATGTGTTTGCGCGCATGTTCGTCTTGTTGGCAATAGAAGCAAAAATAGCCAAATGAGTTAGAATGTTGTTGGAAAAAGGTGTTATTGGAAAAAAGTGTTGTTGTTGCGTGCTAGTGGCTTAAAGTATCAACGTGTAGGTCGGAGTGAGCTATTTTCAGTACATATTACTTGTATGTGCTGCTTGAAGGGCTTGCGAAGTGTAAAAATGAACTTCATCAATGCTTGTGAAAGGTTTGTGTAGTCAACTGATATTGAAAAAACATACGCAGGTCTTGCGGGCAGTATTCATTCATTAACTTTACTTTTGGTTGTCATGGCGTATGAGTAACGAAAGCTGTTGAACTGATATTTCTATAGTGGAGTACATAGTATTGCAATTAGTGTGACTAACAGAGTTTCTATTTTTTAAGCAAAAAGTTGTGTTAATTAAAGCTGTTATTAGAATCTAAGTATCGGATATAATGATGCTATTGGTCCGCTTGAGAGTACCTTTACCCCAAATGAACACTCAAATAATTTAAATACTGTATATTTGTAACACTTTATAACCTAAAAATTTTCGTGAATACTCACTCAGTTTTCTTATCAACCTTAAATTCATCGCCTCACCACGCATTCCTTTCACTTTTTCCCTTCAAAGTTTATAATATAAAAACTTTTTGCATCCAAAAAATAAATAAGGAACACACAAAATTTTCCTTCTTACGTCATAAATTTGCTGTGCTGGCGCTGCGAACAGCTGCGCCTTCGCACCGCTGCGGAAGAGTATGTGTGAAAAAAGTGTAAAGTAAATATATAAATAAAATTCCCACTTGAAATTGAATACATCGCAAGGGTGTAGCTCTTAAAAGGGTATATTAATTTGCACTGGCAAACACCCAAATTACTTCGCAAACACACAAAATGATTTCTGCAACCATTAATAATAGGTATGTATTGATAATAACGGTAATTACAGACACTGCTATTTTTTTGTTATTTTTTGCAACCCGCAGGCTGCTTTTTTTTCGCGCAGCCTGGGTAATTACCCAAATGGCATTCCTTATTCGACCTTCTTTGAAGCGCGCGCAAGAACGGGTGAATTGGAAAAATAAAAAAAATAAGTAAGGAAGGGCTAAGTTCGAGTGTCACCGAACATTTTATACTCTCGCATGATAAAGTGATAATCGAGATACTGTTATTAGCAACTTTTTTGCGAGAGTATAAAAATGATGCCCTCTGAATTACATGAAAATGTCTGAGAGATTTACCGATATTTTCGGTGAAAAATTAGGTTATGTTAGGTTAGGCACTGAGTTCTTCGTGTTCGATATCAGGGACCTTGAAAAGTTATAGTCCGATCACGACAATTTTTCCACAAGGGTTACCTCAGCTCAAATACCATATTTGTGTAAAGTTTTATTCCGCTATCATCATTGGTTCCTAATGTGTATATTATACAGAGAAGTCATCAGATGGAATTCAAAATAGCGTTATATTGGAAGAAGGCGTAGTTGTTAACCGATTTCACCCATATTTCGTACATGTCATCAGGGCGCTAAGAAAATATTATATACCGAATTTCATTGAAATCGGTCTAGTAGTTCCTGAGATATGGTTTTTGGTCCATAGTGGGCGACGCCACGCCCATTTTCAATTTTTAAAAAAAGCCCGGGTGTAGCTTCCTTCTGCCACTTCTTCCGTAAAATTTAGTGTTTCTGACGTTTTTTGTTAGTCGGTTAACGCACTTTTAGTGATTTTCAACATAACCTTTGTATGGGAGGTGGGCGTGGTTATTATCCGATTTCTTCCATTTTTGAACTGTATATGGAAATGCCTGAAGAAAACGACTGTGTAGAGTTTGGTTGACATAGCTATAGTAGTTTCCGAGATATGTACAAAAAACTTAGTAGGGGGCAGGGCCACGCCCACTTTTCCAAAACAATTGCGTCCAAACATGCCCCTCCCTAGTGCGATCCTTTGTTTCAAATTTCGCTTTAATATCTTTATTTATGGCTTAGTTATGACACTTTAGAGGTTTTCGGTTTCCGCCATTTTGTGAGCGTGGCAGTGGGCCGATTTTGCCCATCTTCGAATTTAACCTTCTTATGGAGCCAAGAAATACGTGTACCAAGTTTCATCAAGATATCTCAATTTTTACTCAAGTTACAGCTTGCACGGACGGACGGACAGACGGACGGACGGACGGACAGACGGACGGACAGACGGACGGACAGACAGACATCCGGATTTCGACTCTACTCGTCACCCTGATCACTTTGGTATATATAACCCTATATCTGACTCTTTTAGTTTTAGGACTTACAAACAACCGTTATGTGAACAAAACTATAATACTCTCCTTAGCAACATTGTTGCGAGAGTATAAAAAGCCTGGGTGCAGCTTTCTTCTGCCATTTCTTTTGTAAAATTTAGTGTCTCTGACGTGTTTTGTTAGTCGGTTAACGCACTTTTAGTGATTTTCAACATAACCTTTGTATGGGAGGTGGGCGTGGTTATTATCCGATTTCTTCCATTTTTGAACTGTATATGGAAATGCCTGGAGAAAACGACTTTATAGAGTTTGGTTGACATAGCTATAGTAGTTTCCGAGATATGTACAAAAAACTTAGTGGGGGCGGGGCCACGCCCACTTTTCCAAAAAAACTACGTCCAAATATGCCCCTTCCTATTGCAATCCTTTGTGCCAAATTTTTTTTTTTTTTTTTTTTTTTTTTGCAATATCTTTTTTATTTATTGAATCTGCTTTTTGTTTTAAAAGCCTAACAATAAGTTTTAAAATCTTAAATCTATTTAAAAACTAGACAAGCTCAAGCAAGTGTTTGAGCTGTTTTGGTGATACGTTGCTCCTTAGTACGCAGGCATATCTCTTCTTTTAAGTCGTGTTTGATCGCAGGAATGTACCAAAGCATTAGCCAAAGGGTTTGGGTGATCTCGGAGTTTAGATATATATTTAATTCTGCTGTCTTCTACTTCTTTCTTTACCATAGAAATACCAAGGTCTTTATGGATATTTTCATTACGCATGTACCACGGTGAACACGTGATTTTTCTAAGCATTTTTGATTGGAACCTTTGTATTATATCAATATTAGTTGCACAGGTCGTACCCCACAGTTGAATGCCATACATCCAAATCGGCTTTATGGCCGCATTATATAAAAGCACTTTGTTGTCTAGGCTAAGTTTTGAGTTTTTATTTAAAAGCCAATTTAAATTTGCAGCTCTTATCTTCATGCAAGTTATTTTACTAGATATGTGTTTTCTCCACGTAAGTCTTCTATCTAGGTGAATACCAAGATAAGTTACGTCGTTCGCTTGGGGTACTAGAATATTGTTCATTTTTACTGCCGGACACATTTTAGGTCTTAGTGAAAACGTAACATGCTTGCATTTTTGTTCATTTACATTTATACGCCAGTTGGCTAGCCATTCTTCGACAGACCTTAAGTGCTCGGCTAATATTCTTGATGCTATTATGTGGCATTTGTTACGGCTCACTAAAGCTGTGTCATCCGCAAAAGTTGAGGTCAATATATATTATTAGCTGTAGGAAGATCTGCAGTATAAATGATGTATAGAGTTGGGCCTAAAACACTACCCTGGGGTACACCAGCCCTTATCTGTCGTTCGTCAGATATGAAATCTCCCACTTTTACCATAAATTGTCTATTTTTTAAATAAGACTCCAATGTCTTATACAATTCTAAAGGTAGAATGTTTTTAATCTTATACAAAAGGCCTTCATGCCACACCTTATCAAACGCCTGAGCCACGTCTAGAAATAAAGCTGAACAGTACTCTCTTTGCTCAAATGCTTTTCTTATTTCGTTAGTAATTCTATTTACTTGCTCTATCGTGCTATGTTTTTCACGAAACCCGAATTGGTGCGTTGGTATTATATTATTTTCGTGGAGGAAAGGAGACATCTTTGATAGTAACACTTTTTCAAATATTTTAGAAAGACAAGGTAGAAGACTGATTGGTCTGTATGAAGACGGCTGTGTTAAGTCTTTCCCAGGTTTATCTATCAAGATAATCTGCGACTTTTTCCATGAAATAGGATAGTATCCGAGATTAAGAATTGCACTGAAGAGCGAAGAGAGCACTTCTACAGCAATATTTGGTAACTCAATTAGCATTTTTGGGGTAATATTGTCATGTCCTGGTGACTTTTTTGGTTTAAGTTCTTTTATTATTCTAATAATTTCAGTAGGTGAAGTCTTAAAAGACTCGAGTGACTCGTTAACTGAGTTGGGTAAGCTGGACAACTCGAAGTTGTTCTTTGGGCAATTTGGTTGAAATACCTTTTCTAGGTAATTTGCAAAACAATTAGCCTTTTCCTCGTCACTTCGAGCCAATTTCCGCCTATGTCTCGTATAGGCATGTTGGAGTTAGTTGGTGGCTTCAGGGAGTGCCAAATTTCACTTTAATATCTTTATTTATGGCTTAGTTATGACACTTTATAGGTTTTCGGTTTTCGCCATTTTGTGGGCGTGGCAGTGGGCCGATTTTGCCCATCTTCTAACTTAACCTTCTTATGGAGCCAAGAAATACGTGTACCAAGTTTCATGATGATATCTCAATTTTTACTCAAGTTACAGCTTGCACGGACGGACAGACGGACGGCCGGACAGACAGACATCCGGATTTCAACTCTACTCGTCACCCTGATCACTTTGGTATACATAACCCTATATCTGACTCTTTTAGTTTTAGGACTTACAAACAACCGTTATGTGAACAAAACTATAATACTCTCTTTGGCAACTTTGTTGCGAGAGTATAAAAATTTAAAAAAATTCAGGCATACGGTTAACTTCGGTTGCATCGAAGAATAATACCCTTCAAAGATGCATTTCTTATAGTAAAAAAGGGTATTGAATGCCCTTAGTATTGATTTTAATAAGTCTGTTTGTATGGCAGCTATATGCTATTGTTATCCGATTCGAATAATTTTTACCGAGATTGTAGCTCTGCCTTGGACAATAATCTCTGCCAAATTTCGTGAAGATTTCTTCGACAAGTTAAGACAATACTCACAGAGGGACTTGAGTTTCATCTGTCAGTTTGTATGACAGACACATGATAAAGTTGTTCGATTTGAAAAATTTGTTCGACGGCAATACAAACTCCTCGAGTCATTTTTGTAAAATTTCGTGAAGATTATGTTAAATAAAAAAGTTTTTCATACAGGAGCTTGATTTTGATTGATCAGTGTGTTTGACAGCTATATGCTATAGTGGTCCGAAATCAGCGGTTCTGACAAATTAGCAGCTTCTTGGCCAGAAGAGAACTCGTACAAAATTTGAGATCGTTATTTCAAAAATTGAAAGACTAGTGACCCTATGTGCAAACAGAAAGAAGGAGGTGACTAAATCCTCGCAGTTTAACAAGCTGATAATATATATGGATGTGTGGCATATAGGGGCCGACATTTCATTCTGGATATCATAAGGTTCAGGGCAAACTTAATATACTCTATTGAAAGTGTAAAAAATTTCTATACAAGGAGAGTTCCAAAGTAAACAGGACTTTAAGAGTCTGGCGACCCCTGGTGGCGCCAACTATATGTCGACTGGTGCGTTAGAATCTGCTATCTTTATCGATTGTCCAGAATTTCATAATATTTCATTAATTGGAAGTAAGCTATTGCGTTTTAAGTGTCAGTATGTTTGTGTTATCGGTGCGAAAATGAGCTTCGAACATAGAGCCAACATTAAATTTTGTTTTACAATTGGTAAAACTTTTACCGAAACGTTTCAATTGATGAAAGTATATGGCGATGATTGCCTATCTGGTGGCAGAGTGCACGAGTCGTTTCAATGTTTTCAAAGTGGTCGTGAGGACATAAATAACGATCAACATGTGAGCCAATCAAAATCCGGAAATTCCATCGAAACCGTGCGTGAATTCATCAAAACTCTGCCGAAATCATCATTGAAATTCATGGAAATGGAATTGAACATCTCCAAAATATCGATTTATCGCATTTTGATCGAACATTTGGGCTTACGAAAGGTGTGTGCTCGGTTTGTTCCGCACAAATTGACTGACGACCAAAAATTGCTCTGAATCCAACATTCGAAGGACGATTATTTGATCAAAAATCACAATTTTAACCATTAACCACTCCCCGTATTCACCTGATATGGCACCGTGCGACTTCTTCCATCTTCGTTATGCTGACGTAGAGGCCATTCAAGAGCTCACACCGACATACTGGCGGCCATACCGGCCAAACTAACACACTCGTTCGACATGCTTTTGGACCATGCAAAAAGCTGTGTTGAAGCAGAAGGAGACTATTTTGAATAAAATAAATTGATTTTGCCGAAAAAACCATTTGTTCTGTTTTTTTTTGTTTTAAGTCCTGTTTACTTTGGAATCCACCTTGTATAAAAAAATGTATTGAAAAACCGAATGTAACGGAAAGTTTCTCGGAAATGCACATGCACAATTTTATTAAATTTTTGTTCAATTATGTATGTACGTAACCTAGTAACGGGAGGTCCAAATAGAGATTATTTTTTTTTTGCTATAGTCTTTTTTTTGACAGGTCACGCGAGAGTAGTGTCAAGCTGTCATGTCATTTTTGTTCAGTATAGTTTGCCATTTCATCATGCAAAGACTTACGCCTGAACAACGTTTACAAATCATTCAACTTTATTACGAAAATTCACGTTCTGTAAGGAATGTGTTTCACGCGCCAATATAATCGGTATACCAAGCATACTATTCCCAAAACCATTACCCCTCTTGATACCCAGTATTCATTACTGGATAATATTCGACCGAATAGACCACGTCCAGCACGCATTGAAGAAAATATAGCCGCCGTAGCTGAGAGTGTACACGAACATCGTGGTGACCGGATTCTGCACGGTTCGCGAGTTGCTGACAGACGTATGGAACAATTTTGCGCATTTTAAGTTAAATTAAAAACGTACAAAATACACCTTGTGCAAGGACTAAAGCCACTTGACCTTCCCAAGCGACATCGCTTTGCTCTATGGGCTCTTGAAAGATTCCAAAAAGAAGGCGACTTATTATCTGCTCACATGCTCATGAGGCTTATGTGGTTAAGGAGGAGTCTTTGGAAAAGAGGGAAGGTGGTGAAACTTTTTCATGGATCGGTCGAAAGTGGCCACTTTTAGGTAAAGCTGGTATGAAGGAGTTTTTAGAAGTTCTGATCAAAGCGGTGAGCACTCCGCCGATCTCAGTTTTAGGCTACCGGACTACTGTAGTATTTTTCAGCCAGAAGTGGCCACTATTAAGGTGGTGGTAAAAGACTGGTACGAAGATCAGCCTCTTTTAAGGAGCAGAAAGCAGAACGGCTCACTAATTGTACGTTCAAAGCCAGTCAAGGAGCGTCTGTCCTCACTGGAAGTATCATCGAGTTATTCCTCTAAAAACACCCTTTACTTAGTTACGAAAGCACCGTAAGGTGAAATTTTCAATTTAGTTTAGATGTGAAACCACAATTGGCTTTTCAATTTTGGTTTGTTCTGCTAACAGTTTTACTTTATTTCTTCATTTATTTCGATGCTTTGGCATAGCTAAATGATAAAATATAATATCTGTTTTCCAATTTGCATAACTTTGTGTATGTTTGTATCGGTGTGTGTGTGTGTGGTTGAAAATAAATGCGTGTTCATATCGTTTTCATTGCGGAATGTCTTTTTCACTCGACATAAAAATGGATTACTTGGTTTTCGTGATTACTTGCAGAACACACACACACACACACACATACACGCACACTACCATGTACACATAACGGTCATAAATATTCACATGCGCCTTGTTGGTTTGTCTCAAACATGGTAAGTTTATCATGGCGACCATATGTCCCTTATATCGAGTTGAGATCCATTGTAGGGGAGGCAATGCAGAGCCATATAAATTTAACAAAGTTAAATATAAATATTTTAAATTAAATTTCAGCTGCCTTTTGCAACTTTTTATTGCTTTTTCGAATGTGCATAAATATTTGATTGCCTATGTATGACTACCGTTGCAAAAAGCAAAACCTCTCTTTTGATGTTACATGGAAGCTGCGATCGAATTCAGATGGTATGTCATGGAGGGCATACCTCTATATAACACAGCGTGGTATCCGTAGTATTCCTTTGGGGATACATGAAATTCATGCCACCACAAAGAGATAAAAATGACAGATTTCATGCAAATGTGTGTGGGCGGAAAAGAAATTTCAAATATTATTTTTCTGCAATATTTTAAAAAAAAGCCTGTCTTTTGACCATTTTTATGTAGCAATGAATTTTATTGATGGCTTCAGCCATATTTTAAAGCCTTTTTAATAGCTTTTTAGAACAGAACAGAATATAGAGAGACTTTGCTGAAGATAGATTGAAGGATCGTAAAACTACTTCGGCAAGCATAAATTAATTCTTTGATTTGTTATTGATGATATAATAGATCTCGAGTAAAACTTTTGGTTCGTCAAACCCATTAAATGAAATGTTTCTTATGCTGCTTGTTTGATTCCATAATAATTAATGGGGTATTCTGGCATAAAAATAAAAAATCTAATGAAAATCTCCACAATAAGATTTTTCGAAATTCAAATTATTTTTGGAATTTCAGTTTTTTTTCTGACCCGCTATTGAAATAGATTCGCCAGTGCGCGGTACTCTAAAAGCGTTTTTCTTAAAACTTTTAAAACGATATCCAGTATTTCGAAGATTCTATTCAACCGATTTGTCTGATATTTCTAGAGAGTCTGCTTTTAGACTTGTCTATGTCTAGAATTATCCAAATTTCCGTTTTCGACATTTTTTAATTCGAAACTTTCGCAAAAAATTGAAACAAAAGTGGTTTTTTTCAGGCTGTCGCCATTAATTATTGATGAATAGTAAAATATTTGGCATTTTGTTTACAAATTCTGGGTACTTTGTTGTCACAATATGTATATTCGGCTTCAAAGCTCAAAACTGTCCACGACTTGATTAATTTGATCCGGAGGGACTGACAGTCAATAAAGAGTTCTATTTGGCCGTATCAAGGCGTTTGCGTGAGAAAAAATGTCTACGAAACGTTAAGGTTTATAAGCGATTATTTAAGTCACTCTGCTTGTACTCGTATTGTATTTTGGCTTAAAAAAAAAACGATTTTTTCGTGAAGCCACTGTTTTGTCAAAAATTATAATTTTGACTAGGCCAAAAAAGTACTTGCAGTTCTGTTACAAGAACAATCTATTTTCTTTTTGCCAAACCAAAAATTTTTTGAGCCTCTCGAAACTTCTGTGTGGTAAAACGCTGAGCATGTTCTTTAACTCTGACTACAAACTGTAGTTCAATGGATTCTAATCTGTACTTACAGACGCCCAAATATCTGCAAATATGAAATAAGTCTTTTTGGCAACATTTTTGGTAATATTCATGGCATCTAGTAACATAGCCAACACTTCTTTATTATGGGTTTTTTGTCAAGTATTTTATCCACTCTTTCTATTTAAAGAAACTTCTCCATAAAATATAATAAAAATATCGATTATGAACACACCTCTTCATACCTTGACTGCTTTAAACCGCCTCTCACAAAAAAAAAATAGAAAAATAGCTGCGCTCGCGGTGTAAGCCTCTCGACCTCATTTGTCTTCCTTATAGCATTTTCTTCGCCAGTAATTGCATATCGCAAATGCTTACATTCTAATATTCGTAGAATTTTTCGTGTCATTCGCATGCTCGCTATATAAGTCCCACTATTCACAACGTTCATTTACAACTCACTTTGATCTCGCTCTAGTTTCGAAAGCATAAGCAATTAAAGTTCTCGTGTTGGCCAAAAACTCAATGCCGCCATTTAGCTTTAATATGATGTTTGATAAACAAATAATAAAATTTAACATTCATGCATAGGCAATGAGTTGAATGCGCACCCTAACCCCTGCCCACCGCGTAACCCAGCCAACAATAGGGCTCCTAATCCACATGGCTTATACACACGCGCTCAAGTCTCCTCAACGAGTTGGCGAATTGCCGTCTGCGCCATTTAGCTCCGCGTGCCTGCCGCTTTGTACAAGTCATGCAACTTGCTGTGACTTTGATCAAAATTCAATGTCTTGCCGGCACACGAACTGCGCTCCTGTCCCCCATAACCGCTAGACATCGTCAGTCGTTAAGGCCGCTATGCGCTGATTGTGTTTCTGACAAATTCATCGTGCTGCAGAACATGATGCGCTGCATACGTGAATTATTAGCATAAATCTGTTTCATCATTCTTGTTGCATTATGCGCATTGATTACAGAAAAACGTACGATAAGTCATTTATAAGTTCAGCTTAGTAATCAAAAAGTCGTTTCTTGTTTGTTTACTACAGTGGGGTCTGCTGCATTGAATTTCGCTTAATTAAATTTACGGCAATCGCATTTCAGTCGTATTCAATTCAATTTGGTTAATTAGAATGAGTTTCATTTAATTTATTAATTAAATAAATTAATTTTCATTAAATTTATCTGAGTTGAGTAAATTGAACTGAATTTATTTCAAAAATTAAAAAAGTGAAGTTTACTCAAAAACAAATAACTGCCATTTATTTGAACTCTGCTCATTTCATTGGAACTGTATTTATTTAAAGACATTATAATTGACCGGGAATAATTTGATAAATTTTGCAATTAAAAATAATTAAAAAATACTCAATAAATTTTTCCTTAATTGAACCTAAATTAACTCAATTAACATTTAATTAATTCCACATTGCTAAACTAAAATATTGTTTATTCGAATTCTACTTAATTAAATGAAATTTTATTGAGGTGGATTTATTTAGAAACGTTGAACCTAAAGTAATTCGATATATTTTTTCTTAATTGAACTCAACTCAAATGATTAATAGCTTAATTTAGCTTAAATAAATTCAATTGAATATGATTCAATTCTTAACTTAGTTAAACAACAGTTAATTAACTTTCGCTTAATTGAACTTAAATTATGTCACATTGCTAAATTAAATTGTTTGGTTAATCGAATTAATTAAATTTAACTTAATTAGTCTAGATTTATTTAGAAGCATTGGACCTATACTAATTGGATGAATTTTTTCTTAATTGAACTCAACTCAAATAGTTAATAACTTAATTGAACTTAAATTTATTCAAGTGAACTTGACTCAATTATTAACTTAGTTAAAAAATATTTAATTAACTCAATTTATTTTTAATTAATACAAAATTTTGATTAATCGAATTCTACTCAATTAAATGAAATTTAGCTAGATTTATTTAGAAAAGTTGAACTTTCTACATATTATTTCTTAATTGAACTCAATTCGATTAGTTATTATAAAAGCTTAATTGAACTCAAATTAATTCAATTGAACTTGACTCAATTATTAACTTATTTAAGAAACACTCAGTTAATTTCCGCTTAATGGAATTTACATTAACTCAATTCACTATTAATAAACAGCACTTAATGAAATTTAGTTTAACTGTACTTAAATTGACCCAATTTATTTTCAATTAATACTATATTGCTAAATTGAAATTTTGGTTAATTGAACTTAATTAACACAATTTACTTAATTGAACTGAACTAACTCATTTAATCGCACA
This sequence comes from Bactrocera neohumeralis, assembly GCF_024586455.1. Taxonomy (NCBI): domain Eukaryota; kingdom Metazoa; phylum Arthropoda; class Insecta; order Diptera; family Tephritidae; genus Bactrocera; species Bactrocera neohumeralis. Next base: position 18,418,677 of record NC_065921.1, on the reverse strand, counting down.
TTGCAAAAAAATGTAGTCAATTAAATTTTGATAAATTTAACTTTACCTAATTAAATTTCACTTAATTCAACGTACAAAATTTAAATTTTGCTCATCCAATCCTATTTTATTGAATTTCATTTAATTGAACTGCATTAAAGAAATATTTACGAATAATCGACGCTATTTCCTATAAAGCATAATTGAACATAACTGTACTGAATCAGATTTCAATAAATCGAACTAAAATCCACTAAATTTCGCTAAGGTTTATGAGGACAGTTCTATATAGAACTCTGCATAGACAAAACGCACTGTTCCTTGTTAACAATTTTTTAATTGGATTTAAATTTACTCAATTAAATTTTTCTTATTTCAACTTAATTCCATTCCATTTAGACTAAACTCAATTAAAATTGACCTGCTATCATAAGTCAACTACTTTGCTTGAAACAATTTAGGCTCAAAAAATGCTAGCGGCCTTTTCGAAGGCATGCGATCAACTGCCAAGAATGTTTCCTTTTTAGAGTTCAAATAAACTTTTACTATTGAAAATGTTTTTAAAAAGCAAAGCAGAAATTTCAGAGAGGCTAAAACAGTTTTTCAAGGTTTCAGCTTTTGTAATTTATGGTGGGGAGTCTCCTGTAAAGGCGTTACACCGCTTCACTTCTGTGAAAAAGGCTTTAAAACTGAGGCATAAGTGTACCAGCAAGATGTTTAAAAAGACGTGGTAAAGCAGTTAAACAATACTTTCTTTGGATGGAGAATATTGGATCTTCCAGCAAGAGTCTGCACCGGGCAAAATCGATCCAGTAGTGGCATAAAATATATGTATATTCCTGCTTACATATTTGCAGATATTTGGGCAACTGGAAATTCAGATTTAAGACCACTGAGCTACAGCTTGTAGTCAGAGATGAAGAGCATCGTCTGTGGAATACCACAAAGAAGTTTGGAGAATATCAAAACATCTTTGATTCGACAACAGAAAATAGTTGGTTCTTGTAACAGAACTTATGGCAGGACTAAGGTGTGAATTGTAAGCTGGTGTAATAAGATCCCGCACATACTTGTATTAAGCTTGTCTATCTTAAGACTTTTTAAAATGATTACATGTTGCCTTTTCAAAGAGAAAATATAAATTTTGAAGAAGGCATTTTCTGTGGTGACGACTTGCCAGAGACTGTCCCAGAAAAATCAACCATCAAGGATTGATATGCTTAGTTTACACGTGGTGAAATGAGCACCAAAGACGGAAACGCGATATCACTTTTGACCAAAAAAAAACGACGAATTGATGATTCGAAGCAGTGTTTGAAAATGTTAAAGTGTAATAAGCCCCAGTTCTTCCGTCGATATGAGATAATGGATGGAATATGGATTCATCATTTCACTCCGAAGTCCAATCGAAAGGCATGCGAGCGGAATGCACTTGATGAACCCGCTCCAAAGCATGAAAAAACACAAGAATAGGCTGACAAGGTTATGACGTCTGTATTTTGGGATGCGCATGGAATAATTTTTATTGACTACCTATCTTGAAAAGAGAAGGACCATTAACAGCGACTATTATATAGAGTAAGCGGACTGCATTTGAAGAAAACGAAAGTGCTGTTTCACAAAGACAATACACCGTGTCACAAGACAGTGAAAAATCTATGAATTGGATGCAAATTTTTTTCCGCATCTTCAAACAAAAAAAACAAACAAAAAAAATAATAAAAAAGAGATAAAAAAATTAAAAAAGAAAATAAATGAAATAAAACTAACATAAAAAAAACAAATAATTAAAAAAATATATAATTAATTAAAAAAATAAATTAATAATTTAAAAAAATCTTAATAATTAAACAAAAAAAATTAATTTACTATTTACTGTTCTTAGATCACAAAATAATGCTCGCTGGGAAGAAGTTTTCGTTGAATGAAGAGGTGAGGCCTATTACGAAGCAAAGGACAAATCGTACCACAAAAACGGTAGCGAAAAGTTAAAGGATCAGGGGAAATTGAAGCATAAAGGGAACTATGTTGCATAAAAAACAAAATTTTGCAAAAAAATGTTTTTTATTATGATAGGCCGTAGATTTTCCAATTGACCTGTTATAAACTATGCCAATAAACATACAGAAACCACAACCATTTTAATGGAACAAATTTAATTGTGATAATTGAGTAAACGATTGTAAAATTTGCCATATTTCATTAGCCGTGGACTACTGTATGTATTAACAAAGAAATTTGAACAGTCGTCCACATATGTAAAGTTAAAGTTTAAGCTCCTTTTTTATCTTTCTTGAAGCAAAATAATAACATATGCTTCTACCAAAGTTTCCAAGTGCTAGAAGAAGCGCTTTATCAGTACAGATATAGATAGCTGTTGATTCGATATAGTCTGCCTAAATTAGTTGAGAATATAGTTAAGTGGAATATCCTCAATTCTGCTAACTATAACCAATAATTCAACAACAACTGATTTTATAAGGAAAATTTCGTGTCTAACGCTTCTAAATAAGTTGCCAGATTTTTCTAGCATAAAAAATGCTCTGAGAAAATTACGAGGTCCTCAAAACTGCAGTAAATGGCCTCAGAGTCTATTGCAACAATTTCAATACTTAATCAGCTAGGAAAAGTTATATATTAATTTTTAAAAAGTAGTCGTAGAAACATAATATAATTATCTTCACTTAAAGTTGCCTTCATTCGCACAGGGTAAATAATTTTCGCCTCAATCACGAAGCAACTTTTTTCGTTATTTTTCTCTAACTGCATGCCTCATTGTTTTCGATGTATTTTGCGTTTGCTGCTTACAGTTTTCCGACATAAATTTTTGATTTGGTTTTTCCTCTTTAATATTGCAAAATTGCTACAGATTTCGCCTTTTTATTTTGCTCATAATGTTTTTTTGTTTCGGGTAGCGCTTTCAGTGGGGCGTCGCGCATTTTTGGGTTTTCGCATTTCGAAGGCAATGTACCGTCAATGATTTATGGCTTAGCGCTGCCACATTGATGCAATCGAATATATAACACTTGGTGTGTGTGTGTGTGTGTGTAAGTGTTTACGCTAGTTACCCAACCCTTCCAGTCGATCTTGTTACAGTCGTTGGGCTTGCAGCTTAAAGCTATTTGCTGCCATAGAACAAATATTTGCTTGAAAATCGGCTAAACGCCAATTCTAATTTAATGCTTAACTGCCAGCTATTTAATTAGCAAATTTCGCTTTCATTCACTTTGTTCACTACTTATTTAAGTATGCACTTTCCTAACTCTCTCTCTCTCTCTTTTTCTATTTCCTCACCCTATCCTCTATTTGTCACAGCTGAGATTTATATGCCGTCAGTGAGTGGCAAATGAAGGTCATCGCTTGTCGTCTTTCCTCTTCCTTAAAGCTGCTGTATTCGCTGCAGACGAATGGCTAAGTGCTGCATAAATAAATCTCTCGCTTGCATCTTTTATGCAAAGTGAAGGATATTTCGAGAAAGGGTAAGCAGCAACGTCACGAATATTATTTATAATTCGTTGATACTGGTTGGTTAGAAATTATCTAATTTAACAAGGCAATATTTTTTTAATGGACTTCGTCCTTTATAATGAGCGGGGAATTTAAGTAATGAGTAATTAGGCACAACTTTGAGAGGAGCCGAACTTTAAGTACTTTCGCAAACCGCCAAAAAATATGGCGTCAGAAATGAGTAGGCTTTATTAGGTGAGTTTAAGTGACGGCTGTGTTGTTTTATATTTGTTTGCTTACTGACTTTTTAAAAAACCTGATATTTTGAATTGATAATTTGTGATTAAAAATTAGTTTATTTTGTTTATCTGAATTTTTCACATACATTCTGTGGCTATGTGGAATATTTCTGTATATAAAAGTCATAGATATTTTTATGACCTACAATATTCCCATATAACTTTTTTCTATAGGACTTGTAGTTTTGTTGGAAATCGGAATAAAACGTTCCTAACCTTTGAAATTGCAACCACGCCCCTACCCTTCGTTTTGCCGACTACAGATCGCCTATAAAGTACTTTTCTTTGATGCTTGATGTTTTATAATTCGTTTGCGTTGGGTTTCATTCAACTGTGATTTCTTGGTTTTCAAAAATTATTCTAAAGCGCGAGGAGTGTTTTGTTACTCCTAAAAATAGGCAGTATAGTTTAATTTTTGAACCGAATAATTTATAGCTAATCCTGTATATCATTCTTCAGCCCTAATTTTACGATTCTGTTTTTGAGTAGTTTGAAACAATACCGTTAGAGACATTGTAGTCGTGGTAATTAACAGTTTCAAACCACTTTCGTATAATAGCTTGAGGTAATATGTTTAATGTAAAACCGTAATCGATTTAGAATATTAGAGTAAAGAGTTTATTATATAAGTTTCTTTGATATGTTATATTTCGAAGACTTACTAACTTCCTATTTTAAGGGAAAATAAGGCATGTTACTACTTGTCTCTTTTTGTATCTCCATTAGCGGTATCCAAAAGTAAACATCGGAAACCCTATAAAGTATATATACAAATGATCAGTTGTATTTTGTTCGTATATTATCTTTCTATTCATTTATGTTTATACCGGCGAAGTTGTTCCTCAGATTTTGAGATCTCACTCCCAAAATACAAAGTGCATTCTAAAGTAAACAGGACTTTTTGAATCTAGCGCCCCCTGGTGGCACCATCTATATGTCGACTGGTGCGTGAGAATCTACTATCTTTATCGATTGTCCAGTGAGAATTTTATGACATTTCATTGATTGGAAGTGAAGTTATTGCGTTTTAAGTGTCAGTATGTTTGTGTTATCGGTGCGAAAATAAGCTTCGAACAAAGAGCCTACATTAAATTTTGCTTTAAAATATGTAGGTAAAACCTTTGGCCGAAACGTTTCAATTGATGAAACAAGTTTATGGCGTTGATTGCCTATCCGGTAGCAGAGTGCAGGAGTCGTTTTAATGTTTTCAAAGTGGTCGTGGGGACATAAATGACGATCGACATATGGGCCAATCAAAATCCGTGATCACCGGGAATTCCATCGAAACTGTGCGTGAATTCATCAGAAATCAGCCGAAATCATTATTGAAATTCATGGAAATGGAATATAACATCTCCAAAACATCGATTTATCGCATTTTGACTCAACATTTGGGCTTACGAAAGGTGTGTGCACGGTTTGTTCGGCACAAATTGACTGCCGACCAAAAATTGCTCAGAATCCAACATTCGAAGGACATCATTATTTGACCAAAAATCACATTTTAACCATTAACCACTCCCCGTATTCACCTGATATGGCACCTTGCGACTTTTTCCTTTTCGGAAAAATGCATTTGCCCATGAAAGGAAAGCGTTATGCAGACGTAGAGGCTATTCAAAAGGCTTGCACCGGCATACTGGCGTTCATACCGGCCAAAGAGCTAAAACACTCGTTCGACATGCTTTTGGACCGCGCAAAAAGCTGTATTGAAGCAGAAGGAGACTATTTTGAATAAAATAAATTGATTTTGCCGAAAAAAACCATTTGTTCTGTTTTTTTTAAGTCCTGTTTACTTTGAAACACACCTTGTAGGTACACATTCTTTCCTCTTAAAGAAGCTGCTCATTTTTTGAAACCGCCAATATCGAAGCACTTAGTGTAAGTAAGAAACTGAACTGATCAATTATAATTAAATCTTTTTATGGGAAAGACACATACATCTAATATAAAAAAAATAAAATAAAATAAATATTCACGAAATCTGCTCAAGGCAATGACACATTATCACGGAATTTGCTCGTCTTCTTGTGCTTGAATTAATGAAAATTTCGAGCGCACGTTTTCTTTACATTATGTTCAAGTGCCAATAACACAAATAACCGCTCGAAGTAATGAAAATACTGCCGCCGTTGAGGCAAGTGTTGCTCTCTTAGAGACCGCAATTGTCGATTCCAGGACCGTCTCAAACCATAATCTGGCGGATTTTGAGAAAGAATTTGTGCTTGTATCAATATAAAATTGTGCTCAGTCAAGAACTGAAGCCATAAGATCACCGTAAACGTCGTGAATTTATTGATTTTGCCTTGGAACAAATTGAAAACGATAATGATTTTTTTAAGAAAACCGTCTTCTCCAATGAGGCTTATTTATACTATCGATTCTGGTGCGAAGAAAATCTACAAATTATTCATGAACAGCCCTTACATTCACCTAAATTGACAGTTTGGTGTGGTTTTTGGTCTGATGGAATCATCGGCCCATACTTCTTTCGAAATGAAGCTGGTGATACCGCTATTGTCAATGATGGAGCGGTATAGATCGATGATAACCAATTTTTATAACCGCAATTGGAAGAAATAAATCTTGACAACATCTGGTTCCGTGCAATTATCGAATTACTGCGAGAAAAGTAAAGTGAAGATTTGATTATTTCAAGATATTGTGACATTGAATAGCCTTCAACGAGTTGTGATTTAACACCACTGAACTACTTCTTGTGGGGTTATTTGAAGTCATTGGTCTTTAGCAATAAACCAGACTCTCTTCAAGCTTTAGTCAATATTGAGCGTATTATTCGTGACACAGGACTTGTTTTATTGGAAAAAATACTCGAAAATTGGGTTAATCGAATTCGTCCCTGCAAAAGAAGTCGTGGAGGCCATTTGAATGATATAATATTTAGAACTTACTTGTACCGTTTGCACCTCACATTTAATAAAAAACTTTTGAATTTCCTTGATAATAAGAGTGTATGTGTTTTTTTTAAGAAATCAGATCACTCTTATGGGAAAGCCCTTTATAATTCTGTCACAAACTTTGACCGACAGTAAATAAGATAAATATCTTCTCAAAGAACATTTTTTCCTTTTCTACTTCGCTTTTTCGAAGTTAACGATTTTTTTTTTTTTTGTTTTATACAGTTTTTACGTTTCTCTAACTAATTATCCATTGACATTCGGAGCATGGATTAGAGTAGCACGCTCAAGACTATGGCTTGCATCAATTTAGTTGAAATAATGAACCCCAAGTTGGAAGTTATACACATTCATCCTTCCAGTTCGCATTAATCTGTGAAATTCATTTCATCTGGCTCACTCGCTGAGAGAAAACCGATAGTTCAACTTTTCAACATAACTTAACCTAAATTAACCCACGGATTTTGTCACAGCTTTAGACCGAAATAGATCTTCAGCCTTTAATACAGCAAAATTGTTTTTGTTAAAATTATTGTGGATCTCACATAGAGAGCGGTCAATATTATTTGAAGACCGGTTTTACGAACCTCAGGTAACACGCAATTAAGTTTTGATAGATTTCTTGTAGTGGATTAAAGTCTTTCGAAGCTTTTGTGAACAAGTTGCCCGACACTGATGTGTGAAAACTCATCCGACAGTAAAGCATTGCGTTGTATACTAGGCAGAAACTTCATGACACTGCAAGACTTTCGAACTTACTTTCTAAAAACAACAAGAGTTCCACGAATAAAGTACTTCCATATTCAAGGCATAAAAATAGTAAAAATAACAATCAGTAATACATAAACATATAACAACTTATTAAACAACTCGTAAACTACAAAATATACAAAACGCACAAAGAAAGTGACATTAAAAGTTCACGCGCAACAACAAAAACAACAAAATAATAAACGTGAGCTGAAAAACTGCATTTGTCTCGACATAACTGTTATTGTGTAGCTGCGAGAAAAGTTCAGTAAACCTTAAACATACAAAAGTCGTTAAGAAATGCATCGCATCAAGTGCAATAACAGTAAATGCCAGCGCGATAAGCGGAAAATTCAAAGTTACACAAGCAGCAACAGCACGACGTCAGAGCTTACGAACGAAAATAGCACAGCCAGTAATTTATGCAATGCAGAAGTTAAATATTTACCAAACACGCTGAGAGCTTCATTACATTAATGCGAACTAATTTCGGGTGAAATTTTCACGAAAAAGTGCAAACGTTTCTAGTGAAATATGCTTCTTCGGAACAAGCATGCATTATGCGTGAGTTTATATGTCGAAATCTATATTTTTCACGCGCACGGCACTTCAGAAGCCACGGCAACGGATATTTATGCATTCGAGCCATTTCAACATGTTTTAATTAAATTTTTTCAATTAGTGTTTGGCTTACTTTTTAACGCGAAACTGTAAGTACATTATTCGAAATGTATATTAATACCGGTGAATTTAAGTTGTTGGTGATATTTGCGTCGTGGTTTAAAAATAAATAAGATACAACGTTAACTAAAGTTCCGCCGAAGTTATAATAATCTTCACAAATAAGACAGTTTTCCATACAAGAACCTGACTTTCATAGAATTGCTCGCATGACAGCTGTAAGCTAGAGTGATCTCATTTTAAAATTTCTTCGCCGATTGCACCGTTACTTCGGACAATAATCCTTGCTAAATTTCGTGACGATATAGCTTGAAATAAAAAAGTTTCTTATACAAGGACTTGATTCAGATTGCAATTAAATTCCCCGTGTAAATGTTATTTCAAAAAAGTATTTTGCTAAGCTGGTTAGACTATCCCTAATTACTATGCCAAATATGAGCGCGATCTGTCAACCAGTTTGTTTACAGCAGCTGCTTAAGTCGATACACCTCAGTGGTGTGTTGTGATTTTTACAATGTATAAAAATATCGATTAAAGAATTTGTCTAAATTTTTGTATTTGTTACCAAATTTCGTGTGCGGAATCGTTGCGAATGTTGGAAAACGCTTACGGTAATTCGGTTTTTTTCAAAAACATAAGCCTGCAAGTGGTACAAGGTCTTCAAAGACCGTCGAGAGATCGTTCATGACATGCCTCGTTCTGGAGAGCCTTCGACATCTTCAAGTGACGAAAATGCTAAAAGAAGTGAAGGATATGGTGCTTGAAAATCATCAGGCAAGTGTTAGAGAGATGGTAAGAGAGCTCGGCAGCTCTCGCGAGTCCGTCCGAATGAGTTTTGTGGATATTTCGGATATGCAACGTGTCCCTGCTCAACTCGCGCTGTTAAAGCTGAATTTTTTCAAAAAGAGTAGAGTTGCGTATTTCGATTCCACATTCATTGAGCGCATTATAATTGCCGATGAGTCATAGGTTTATGAGTTTGTTGTGCAAACAAGTCAAAAATCATTGGAATGGAGGAAAAAATGAGCCAAAACCAAAAACTCCAGCCCAAAGCGGCTTTAAAATCAAAGTGAGGCTCATTGTCTTTTTTCGATATTCGTGGTTTGGTGCATCATGAAATTGTTCCAAAGCGACAGACGGTTAATAAGGAGTTCTATTTGGCCATATTGAGGAGTTTGCGTGAAACCCGTTTTCAGGCTATCAAAGAGATAAATAAAAATTCGCTGAAGGAATTGAAGGTCTTCCCAAAAAGTGCTAATGAAAGGTGTTTCGAGGACTGGAAGAATCGTTGGCTAAGTGTTATAATATATATAATGGGTTGTCAAAAAAGTCTTGCGGTATTTTTATTGAATTTTTGATGACTCATGCCCAGCTCTTGACCGATGCTACGGATGCTACTATGCCGGTCTCTTTCGACCAATTCAGCGATTTTATCGCAATTTTCGACGACAGGCCTACCGGAGCGTGGCGCATCTTCGACCACCTCTACACCAGAACGAAAACGTTGAAACCTTCGTTGTGCGGTGGAAATGGAAACTGTATCGGGTCCATAAACTGCGCAAATTTTATTGGCGGCTTGAGATGCATTTTTGCCTTTATCGTAGTAGTACTATATGCCTATTTTCTCTTTATTTTGCTCCATATTTGCGACGCTATAACTCACGAACGACTTAAAAGAAACGACAGTCAATCAAACACGTGTTAGCGTGAAAGGAGCTTTCCAAAAAGGTATAGCATGACCCGATGCGACGAATAAAACAAGAACTACGCGCTTTCAGCGCCAACTAGCGAAAATACCGCAAGACTTTTTTGACAACCTAATATATACGAGTATTATATAGTATTCGACGATTTCGTCTGGGTGTTCCAAACTACGAGCTAAATTTAATATGGACTGTTGTGTATTGACACATTTGTATGCCAGATCTCAAATCCGAATTTCAAACAACTACACTCGTGAGGAGTTCAAATTCGAAGAGCAAATATGTAAAAAATATATTTTCCAATACAAATCAGATGGCTCTCTAAGAGCTGTTATAAAGTAACTGCGCTATCCGCTGTTACTGTAAAATGAATGCTGTCAGTTTGCTGTCAGATAGATGTCATTCGATGACTAATGAAAGATGACTCGGCTCTTAGATGGCTTCCTTTATAAACTTACTATGGGGTAGCAGAGAGATGGATGAATAGATGAGTATTCGACCGCGACCTTAGGCCTATTGTGCTCAGAGTTGGATGCTGTCAGATGACTTTTATCAATTGCTTGTCAAATAGCTGTCAGTAAGCTGTCAGATCACTGATGTGATTGAGTTATATGGAGTAATATGGCTTCTGTGAGATGGCTGTCAGATTACTTTCATCAATTATCTGCCATATGGATGTCAGATAGCTATCAGCTCATTGTTTTCGAATGGTTGTCACAACAGAGGCCAGGCTGAACCTTAAATTGGTTCATAACTGATACAAGTTTGTACCTTTTCGAACCAGTAAATTTTCAGTTACCACTTTCAACGTGCAAACCAGTCTTTCTTCAGATGAGTTCACAGTATTTCTGTGCAAGAAAGTTGTGCGTTACGTGTAACTATAAACCACTTAATGTGCAGCAACGTCACGTTCGCGTAACCATAATCGGTTTAAACTTACGAAACTGATGACTTACTTGCAAGGAAAATTATATTAAATCTTTATAATTTTCATTATACAGAACTTCCGCGAATGTCCTGAACCATTACACTGCAGGAAAATTGCGTATAACGGTAGCTGCGCACTGAATTTCCTTCCCACAAGTCAACATTAATTTGCGAACTTAAATGAAATGACGGCTCTGCGTGTTTATTTGGCATACTTCTTGGCTTGACTCTAGCGGTGAATGCCTCAAGCGCCGCCAGATTCTCCCAACGATTTGCTGCTGTTCACGCGTGATAAATGGCTGACGTTGAGCTCCTCAACTGCCTGATAGCCATGCTCAACGCAAGAGCTCAGGGCAAAAGTGCAGCGCCTGAGTACTTGTGTACAAACAACAATGTGGCAGCTGCAGCATGAAGAAATCAATGCGTTTCGCAGAGAATGAACCGTTACTGGGTGGAATTGATACCGGTTTACAGTTTAAATGACTCTTGCCCAGCTTATGGCGCTTTTCAGTGTCTGCTGCAAGCATAATGATGCAGCCATGTTGCGTGACACCGCCGCGGCGATGCCACATTTGCGCTCGTCACTGCTGTCTGCTTCCAACAAGCCTTACAGCACTCCACCGAACGCATTGTTAAAGTGAATTAGTTTTCAACGATTGAGTGATGCAATGTCATGTAGCGTTAAAGTATTAATTAAATGCAATGCGAAAAGTAAGACAGCGGAGAAATGCAGAGCGAATATTTGTTTGTACTGGAGGAGAAGATAAACTCAGGCAGGAAATTCTAAAATATTTTTGTTTCTGTTCACAATTCGCTGTACGTGGCGAAATTCTTAATTCTATTTGTATTTATACAAGCGAAATGCGCTGAAACGTTTTTGGCGTCGCCAGAAATTCGAGTGTTGATAAAATATTGGAAAAAGTACAGTTGGAGCAAAAGCTTGGCTTGGTGACAAGTTTCCGGACACTACCCCAGGAAAATCAACTATCTAAGACTGGCTTGCCAGGTTTAGACGAGCTGAAATGAGCACCGAAGACGGTGAACGCAATGGACATTCCAAAAGAGGTTTTTACCGACGAAAATCTTAAAAAAGTCCACAAAATAGTTTTGAGTGACCGTAAAGTGAAGTTGCTCGAGATAGCAGACACTCTGAAGATATCAACTAAACGAGTACATTATATCATATATATGTATGTACATATATATTAACGAGGATGTTGGGTTTATATGAAGTTCGTTTCAAACTCCTAGAAATGTGTGTTCAACTGTTCTTAAATCAAAATTTGTTTAGTAACGCTTACTCATAATACATAACCACGACTTAAGCATAAAAAAATAAGAAATAAATGTAAAAACATACCGCTATGAAGCTCTGCTGGGTATTTATGAAAGTAGAATGTTCAGTTTCCACAAAGTCCTGAAATAAAAATAAATAAATTATTAGCATAACTATTGAAAGACCAGGGGAATTTAATAGTATATAAATATTAAAATCCATTTAAAATAGGTAAAACAATTTTAGAGAGCTTAAAAATATGCTTGTGCTTCCAAAATATTGAATTCGCTATTGATCCCGAATTTACGGAGCATAAGGTAGTGATCTAGAAACCTCGATATATTAAAGTTAAAGTTTATTTTGAATGTTTTATATTGAGATATTCTTCCATGTTCAACTATTTTTATAAAAACTGCGTTTTTTATGTGCTTTGGAAACGTAGAATCAAGACGAATCCCGAAATTTCGGGACTCAAAGTTGAAATCCCGAAATCTTGAATTGTTTGTTGTAATGCCGAGGTGGTTCCAAAATAGTGAATTCTCAATCTCGATTTCGAAATTTCAGCAGTCACAGTCGTAGTCCCGATAAACCCGATAAACCGTAATTACGCAAAAAATGTGAATTTTATTTATTATATTTTATTTCGGGATAATTTTAAATATTCAACACATTTTATAACTTAACTAATAAACACTATGTATGTGCTTTCAAAACATTTTACCTCGACGAATCCCGAAATTTCGGGACTCAAATTGGAAATCCCGAATTGTTTGTTGTATTTTGTGCATCCAAAATATTAAATTTCCGATTGCTCTCGATATTTCAGTGATTGCTGCGGTAATTCCGAAAACCCGAAATATCGGGATATCAATTTCCTCGTTACAAAAAATGTGAAATTATTGTTTTATATTGCTGCTTTTTTTTATTTTACTGATTCTATTACCGATTTTGGTATAAAAAATTTTTGAATTTCTAACGTATCCCGTCATTTCGGGATTACTGCTGTCAATTGTTGGGATCAATAAAACTTTCCTTTACGATGTATGTAGGGTTTGGTATTATAACTTAAAATGGGATACTCTTCTACATACATAAACCGATTTTTGAAATTTATTTATTATGTTCTATGAAGGAATATTCGTTCTATAAAATTATAAGCTTCAAAAATATTGAACAGACACATCCTGAAATTATGACACTAATCATCCCGAAACTGCTTTGAGAAGACATTTTTTCTATAAACAAAATATGAATATATTTTTGTGTATTCCTCCGTTTCAATTTTCAATAAATATTTTGAATATAACTTATTTTACCTTTTGCTAACATCTGTGTATGATTCCGAAACATTGTACCCCCCATGAAATCAGAACTTTCGGTACTGAAATGGTAATCCCGAAATCCGAAAATCCCAAAACTATTCGTGTATCAATTTTTCGCTATGAAATGTATTGATAAACATATTTTAAATGTAGAAAAATTTTGATAATTGAAAAATTGCTTTATTCAGAGCACAAATGACAAAATTGCCATACCACTGCCTTGGGAAAAATATTTTCTTGCAGCACTTGACTACAATTCAATATCGGAAGTCATACATGCATATAACTAAAACCTGCACAAGGCCGTTTGTAGACTAAAATATTTCCGAGAAAATAAGTTAATTCTGAAATTTAAAATATAGTGGAATAACTCGAAATAAAAGCAATATTTTTGTTAGTAAATGTAACAGTTGAAGTATGTATGTATGCATGCGTGTCACTGAGCATAAACATTTACTGAGATTTCAAAAAAACAAATGTTAATTTAATTACCAACTTGATTCTAGTGAAAAAGCACATCATTTACAGATTATGTGACCTTAAGAGTTTATTGGCAATTAAATTTTTTTCTTGTCGTTAAAACTCGCCTGCGATAAACTGCTGTCAAATATGGAATGTAGGATTTATAAGCTTTAATTTGGCGCAGTTTTTCTACATGCAAAGAATGCTTAATAATATTGCTCAAGGATTTTTTGTACTTTTGTATGCATATATAAACTTTTTTCTGCGTTGTGCTACGCTACAAAAACACAAAAAGAAATTGGAAATGCAAAAAGTTGTGGTAAAAATATCGTTTTTATTTCATGATTATTTTTGTTAACCTTTATGTGTGAAATATGAATTCCACCACGAACTGATTCTATGGATTAACCTGAAAAGTTATGCCATTACTGCAGACAGATGTAAGGTGGTATTCCAGTCTAGAGGCCCTAATTTCGAAGTTTATGTTTGTCAATTAATAAAAAAAGCACTTGATACTTTTTCTAACCATTTGTTTTGTAATATTTTAAGAGCAAGCAATTTTGCAATTTAAAAGAATTCCATTGAGTTATGAGTCCTGAAGTGGAGGGTGGTAAAGGCTTCATTCTCGTCGCCTTGACATCTACCCTTGTGTTCATCTGAAAAATAAAAGTCTCGGGAAAAACTGAAAGTTTTTTTCAAATGGCGGCTACTCAAAAATAAAGGTAGATTTTTTCATTATTTTTTTAACTTTGTTAATTTTTTTTAAATATTACATATTTCGATTTTTAGTGTTGTGATAGAGAGATATTTAATGAATATTCATGACACGACTAATTGTAAAATAAGACATTATGGCAACTGTATTGAAATTTTTAAGTTAACATGCAAATCGCGGCAGTCGTCCGCTCAACCGGTACATTTGTCACGACACTAAAGCGGCTATAACATCGGAAATAATTTTAATTTTGAAACAAACTTTTTATGAAGATATTTTTGAATATCTAAACTATGGAATAAGGAAAAAAAGTTTAATTTTTTATTAATTTCTAGACTAAAAGAGGATCCCTTAAGGGATTACATGGGTTTACGGGCTTAAAATATCTTGTTTTTTTTTGTCTTATAAAATTTCACAACACCTCTCGAATATTGTCCTAAGCTTCCTAGTTGATCCGAGGAATAGTTTTGGAGATACAGCCTTGAGAATTTGTGCGGTCGAGTTTAGCTAAGCTAAGTGCGCCGTCTTTAAACGCGTTTTTCTCGAAACTGTGTTTTTGAAGTCGGTTGGTAAGGTTTCTCGTGAACTACTCGACCGAACTTCATGAAATTTTGCACAGTTCTTTGAGATACAATTCCTAAAGACTTGGACGAAGAATGTTTTTGCGATTAAAACTGTTGGAAAAAAAATGTCGTGAAATTTTAATTTTTTGGTAAAAATTTCTGCCAAAAATCCAACTTTCAGTTTATTTTCTTCGTCCCAGTTCTTAGTTAAGATTTTAGCTAAAACACGTATTTTTTCACTTTAGATGATCCCGTAGGGATTTATCTGCCAACGCGGGCGCATATTTTTTTCGACGGGTCATTGGAAATCCAAAAATTTCAGAACTTCCTTGTTAATAGTGTGTGTTTGTAACAATAAAATATTTCATATTTTATATGAGAAAAAAATTGCTGAAAAAGGCTGGTTTTAACCCGAGGAAGCCGATGTATCCCCTTAAGTATCGAAAGTGTGAAAGCATTTTCAACATTAACAACAATTTCTATACATTCGGGAAAAGGCAGAAATAATTTAATAATAATATAACAACTTGAACTCTCCACAATAAAAAATTCACTCCATACTTAAATTCCTTCATAATTTGTGGTTATAATGGTCAAATCGATGGCAATAGCCTAAATTAAATTTTCATAGCCAATTTGAATAAAAACAAGTAAGGAAGGGCTAAGTTCGGGTGTCACCGAACATTTCATACTCTTTAAAATGATAATCGAGATTTCATTAGCCGTCATTTATGTACATATTTTTCAAATACCGTATTTGTGAAAAGTTTTATTCCGCTATCGTCATTGGTTCCTAATGTACTATATATTATACAGAGTAGGCATCAGATGGAATTCAAAATAGCGTTATATTGGAAGAAGGCGTGGTTGTGAACCGATTTCACCTATATTTTGTACAATAAGAAAAATATTATATACCGAATTTCATTTCGGTCTAGTAGTTCCTGAGAATTTTCAAAAAAACGCCTGGGTGCAGCTTCCTTTTGCAATTTCTTCCGTAAAAAGTGTTTCTGACGTTTTTTGTAGTCCGTTAAATTTAGTGATTTTCGATTTCTTCCATTTTTGAACTGTACATGGAAATGCCTGAAGAAAACGACTCTGTAGAATTTGGTTAACATAGCTAGCAGTTTCCGAGATACGTACAAAAAACTTAGTAGGGGCGGAGCCACGCCCACTTTTCCAAAAAAATTACGTCCAAATATGCCCCTTCTTTATGCGATCCTTTGTGCCAAATTTCACTTTAATATCTTTATTTATGGCTTAGTTCTGACACTTTATAGGTTTTCGGTTTTCGACATTTTGTGAGCGTGGCAGTGGGCCGAATTTGGCCATCTTTCAAATTTATGAAATACGTGTAATTCATCAAGATATCTCAAATCAAGTTACATGCACGGACGGACGGACAGACAGACATCCGGAAACTCGTCACCCTGATCATTTATATATAACCCTATATCTGACTCTTTTGTTTTAACTTAAAAAAATGAACAAAAATAATACTCTCCTTGCAATGTTGCGAGAAAAGTATAAAAATAAATATTGATTAATTAAATATTTCGAACCGATACTAGTGCAGAAAATGCCATAGAAAGCAGAAAATCATGTGAATGGAAATGGATATATCAACCAGATCAATGTCAAGACTTATTCGAGCTGATCTTCACATGAAGGTCTAGCAACGCTCAGTCTGTCAATATCTCAAAATTTGAGGGATTACTTCAAATATTTACCGGTGGACGTGTCTCTCATTGACTCAGCTTGTTCATGGTGATCACTTACACTCGGATATAAATACTAAATGTGGTCTTTGATGTTTCTTGCTGGGTCTTACAAACTTTCTGGACTACTTAGCATATTCTCAGCAAGGCAAATTAATAATAGTTATAATAAAATAAATATTTTAAAAACTTTATGAAAATATTACGCTGTGCCGACAGCAACTTTGGTATGTGCGCCCATAAAGAGCACGTAAATAATCAAAACAAGTAAGGAAGGGCTAAGTTCGGGTGTCACCGAACATTTTATACTCTCGCATGGTAAAGTGATAATCGAGATTTCATAATACGTCATTTACATATTTTTCAAATACCGTATTTTTGTAAAGTTTTATTCCGCTATCATCATTGGTTCCTAATGTGTATATTACACAGAGAAGGCATCAGATGGAATTCAAAATAGCGTTATATTGGAAGAAGGCGTGGTTGTAAACCGATTTCACCTATATTTCGTACATGTCATCAGGGTGTTAAGAAAATATTATATACCGAATTTCATTGAAATCGGTTGAGTAGTTCCTGAGATATGATTTTTGGTCCATAAGTGGGCGAGGCCACGCCCATTTTCAATTTTTAAAAAAAGCCTGGGGGCAGCTTCCTTCTGCCACTTCTTCCGTAAAATTTAGTGTTTCTGACGTTTTTTGTTAGTCGGTTAACGCACTTTTAGTGATTTTGAACATAACCTTTGTATAGGAGGTGGGCGTGGTTATTATCCGATTTCTTCCATTCTTGAACTGTATATGGAAATGCCTGAAGAAAACGACTCTGTAGACTTTGGTTGACATAGCTATAGTAGTTTCCGAGATATGTACAAAAAACTTAGTAGGGGGCGGGGCCACGCCCACTTTTCCAAAACAATTGCGTCCAAATATGCCCCTCCCTAATGCGATCCTTTGTGCCAAATTTCACTTTAATATCTTTATTTATGGCTTAGTTATGACACTTTATAGGTTTTCGGTTTCCGCCATTTTGTGGGCGTGGCAGTGAGCCGATTTTGCCCATCTTCGAACTTAACCTTCTTATGGAGCCAAGGAATACGTGTACCAAGTTTCATCATGATATCTCAATTTTTACTCAAGTTACAGCTTGCACGGACGGACGGACAGACGGACGGACGGACAGACAGACATCCGGATTTCGACTCTACTCGTCGCCCTGATCACTTTGGTATACATAACCCTATATCTGACTCTTTTAGTTATGTGAACAAAACTATAATACTCTCGTTAGCAACATTGTTGCGAGAGTATAACAGGCGTTGGACTATTTAAAGCTCAGTAATTATGCACATTATATATATGTACATATGTATATATATTTACTTATATGATTAATGAAATAAATTGTAATATTTTTTCACCCTCCACCTTTTTATTTCGCTTCCTGATGCGCGATATGAGCGCGTTGAGAGAAAACGCAAAACAAAATTTTAATCGAGATTTTTCTAAGTAATTTCCTCGCCCAGACATGACGCATATGCTCACTGCTGTGGCATTAGCAGTGCAAACTTTGCACCTACACATATATAGAATCAAAAGACATACACATACGCATATATGAATGTATATAAGAAGCAGCAGGCAGCTGTTTGTATGATTGTGCCATTTTAAGTGGGCGCTAATTATGGCGATAAAACTATTTGTGTACACATGGATTTACATACATGCTGATTAAAAGTTTTGCAATTTATTTACATGTAAACATATTTATAACTTAAAAACACTGTGTATAACGTAATAGAGGAAACAGATAAAGTTATGATAGAAAATTATAATACTGTTGCTCATGTCGTATTAAAAAAAATGTGAACTTCGGCTACACCGAAGCTAAAAATTTATCTAGGCAAAAAATTGATTTCAATCATAATGACAGCTATACATTGTGACAAAAGAGCACCCAGAAAATGTAATTAAATTCTCCGGGTAAATGACATATAAAAACATATATTTTGCTTAGTTAGTAGGACTGTCCTTAATTAATATGCCAAATATAAGCGTCATCTGTCAATCAATTTCCTTACAGCAGCTGCTTAAGTCGGTACACCTCAGTAGTGCTTTTCGATTTTTACAATGGATAAAAATATGGAAAAAAGAATTTGTTTCAAATTTTGTATTTCTAAACAAATTTCGTGTGCAGAGTTATTGCGAATGTTGGAAAAGGCTCAGTCAAAAAAGCCTACGAGTGGTACAAAGCCTACAAAGACGTTCGAGAGATTGTTGAAGACCTGGCTCGTTCTGGACGATCTTCGACCTCTTCAACTAATGAAAAAATTAAAAAAGTGATAGTGAAGAATATGTTGTTTGAAAATCATCAGGCAGTGAGTGTTTTAAGAGAGTTCTTGTTCGACTAGTCCCGATAAAGTTAATTGTCTTTAAAAATAGTACCATAAACATGTCTTTTTGGATATCTTTATCTCCGATCCCACATTCGAGTCGATGAGACATGGTCTCATGAGTTTGACATGCAAACAATTCAACAATCATCGGAATGGCGGAAAAAAATGAGCCAAAACAAAAAGCCCTAGGCCAAAGCGACTCTAAAACAAGTAAGGAAGGGCTAAGTTCGGGTGTCACCGAACAATTTATACTCTCGCATGATAAAGTGATAATCGAGATTTCATTATCAGTCATTTACATATTTTTCAAATACCGTATTTGTGTAAAGTTTTATTCCGCTATCATCATTGGTTCCTAATATACTATATATTATATAGAAAAGGCATCAGATGGAATCCAAACTAGCGTTATATTGGAAGAAGGCGTGGCTGTAAACCGATTTCGCCCATATTTCGTACATGCCATCAGGGTGTTAAGAAAACATTATATACCGAATTTCATTGAAATCATGGTTTTTTGGATATGGGCTTTATGCCATTTCTTCCGTAAAATTTAGTGTTTCTGACGTTTTTATTCGATAACCCACTTTTAGTGATTTTCAACATAACCTTTGTATGGGATGGGCGTGGTTATTATCCGATTTCTTCCATTTTTGAACTGCCGATGAAACGCCTGAAGGAAATGACAGTTTGGTTGACGTATAGTAGTTTCCAAGATATGTACAAAAAACTTAGTAGGGGGCGGTGCCACACCCACTTTTCCAAAAAAATTACGTCCAAATATGCCCCTCCCTAATTCGATCCTTTGTGCCAAATTTCATAAATATATCAAATATCTTTATTTATGGCTTAGTTATGACACTTTATAGGTTTTCGTTTTTCGCCATTTTGAGGGCGTGGCAGTTGGCCGATTTTGCCCATCTTCGAACTTAACCTTCTTAACAGACGGACGGACGGTATCAATTTTCATTATCACCCTGATCACTTTGGTATATATAACCCTATAGACTCTTTTAGTTTTAGGACTTACAAACAACCGTTATGTGAACAAAACTATAATACTCTCCTTATAAACTTTGTTGCGTGAGTACATATAATGAAGGTGAGGATCATTGTTTTTTTCGATATTCATGGTTTTGTGCATCATGAAATTATTCCGAAGGGACAGACGCTCAATAAGGAGTTCAATAAGCCGTATTAAGGCGTTTGCGTGAGAACATCTACGGAAACGACAGGGATTGTGGAAGAATAATTCATTGATTTTACACAATGATAATTCACCATCGCATCGAGTCGCTATTATGACCGAATTTAAAGCCAAATTGAAGTGAATACCATCGTTCAACCACTGTGATTGAACAGATTTTGCTTCGTGTGATTTTGTTGTTCCCCAAATTGAACTTGCCGCTCCGTGGAACCCGTTTTCAACCGATCAAAGATATAAAACAAAATTCGCTGAAAAGTGTTTCGGGAACTGGAAAAAGCGTTGGCTTGAGGCTATTACATCTGGTGGAGATTACTTTGAAGGCGACAAAATAAATATTGATGAATAATTAAATATTTTGCGTTTTATTTACAATTTCAGGATACTTGTCACGATTTCAATAAATAAATAGCTTTCAGTTCGGTACCTCAAAAACTGTGTGATCAACGTTGATCATTTAAATATAGACAGTAATTTATAAGATTTTAGAAGGTATTACAAACTTTTTAGAAAACTTAGATATTCTGTTCAGAGTATAAAACAAAAGAATAAATAGTTTTTATCAAAGAATTTAATGCTAAAAAAATCTTGTGAAATTATCAAAAAAATATTTGTTATTTGAATGTTTTTCTACTTCAATTATGTCACTTAACAGGTTAACATATTTAATATTCATTCATTTATGCTTGCAGCATTTTGGTAACTAAATTAATAACGGCAATCATTAATCTCGGTTTTTCTGAAAAACAATTTCCTGTATTTAAATGCGAAGTGATAAAACTTTAATTAATGTTCACATTGAAATTCATTCGCCGTAAGGTGTGCGACACAAATCCGGGAATAACTTTAATTGCCGGCAAATACAATTGATTAGTTAACCAAAAAACTATTGTCATGTCTTTACATCTCAATTAAAATAATTTGGTTTCTGTAAATATTCAATTTATAGTTCATTTGGACAAAAAGCATTTCAGCAATACAAATAACGGTCACCACAAAAACAATAAATGCGTTTTATGCTCTATTCATTATTATTATTATGTGGTTATTACGAATTTATTATTATGATATCAAAAACAGTTGCTTTTTCTGAATTCAGGCTTCTACGCCAAAAAGTATGCAAAACAAATTCATGAAAAAGCAAATGTCTGTCGTTTTAGAGCAGCTCAACTGTTGCTCACTCAGTGCTGCAAATAGCAGTAAAAAAAATATATAAATATGTAGTGCTTTTTATATTTCGGAATTTGGCAACCCTAGTGTTGCAATCTGGCAACCCACAACTTTATCGTAGAATTTGATATTTTTATTGTTACACATACTCACAACGTTTTTAGCTATGTGTGCTATTTGTGTTGCTTACAGTAACTTCAAATATTCAGCTCGTACAAAAAATTAAATTAATTGGCGCACATTTTTGAGATTATTTTTTTGGAAAAACAAGAAATGTCGCAACCATAACACTGGAGCAACGCATAGCGGTAAATTATGAGTGGTATGCAACCATATGTTTGCCAGTTGTCTTTTAAGAAATTATAGCGAATATTTTGAAAAGCAAACAGAGCTTTCTCTAATCCCGTTACATAGAGGGCAACCCTCTTATCGTTTCCATTAGAGAGAGTTCCGATAATTACAAATATGTATATGTTTAAAGTTACTCCTAGCCTTCAAAAAAGAGGAATATATTTTTCACAGTTCGCGATCTTTAATGAGCTCGTAGTGACTAAAACGCTGAAAACATCAAACACTCTTTATGAAGGTATCGTTCGGTTATATTTGTGTGAATTTTGGTAAATTTCATAATTCATCCCTTAAAACTTTTATTTAATTTAATAAAATCACAGTTTTTATTTTACATATTTTCTGCAAACCATTTTTATTTGCAGCCACTGTATGAGCCCACACAATATTTACATTTCCGCAAAGTATTTACACGTACGCTGCTAAGCTAGCAATAATATACCTATGTAGGTACTTACAAGTAATTCTAAAGTTGCAGCAACTGCACACAAACACACATGTAAACGAGTGGAAAGTTCTTCTCCCTGCTACTGGCTCGGAGCAGCGCCGCACGCAGCGTCCAAGTTTAGAGCGCACACAGATGCTTTATTACACAAATATTTGGGCAGCATTGCATAGAAGAGAGCAGCCAGCAGTTAGATCAACAAATTTTTAATAAATTTCTATAACAAATTTTTTCATTCTTTCCTTGCCGAACCACGTGCTTGGCACCCGGAAGCAATCAGTGAGCGACGCACAAGTTGAGGCACAGCGCAAGCACACAGCGAAAGGGAGAATTTTTAATAAATTCTATCTTTCATGCCACGCACGACGGATGTTAGTAAGTAATTGCAATATTATATTCGGTTGTGAGGGCCAAGCGCACGAGCACAGAGCCAACTTTGCACGAACTTTCAGAAAGTGAGTGCAAGCTTGTTTGTTGAGGTTTTCATTACGTTTATTTTTAACTATTGGCAAGAAATGTATACGTTGGGAAACTATACAAAAAATTATTATTTTTTTTTAATAATAAAAATGTTAATTTAGTAGTAATAAAAATAGCTATAAAGATAAATATTTTTTATTTTTAAAATATTTTTTTAAATTTTGTAGAAATTTGCTTTAATTTTAAATTGTTTTTAGGAATTTGCTTTTCGTAAATGTGTTTTTTTTATTTATAATCTTCTATTTGTTGTATGATATCCATTTTTGTATTCAATTGCTCATTTTCAAATATATATTTTTATATGTACTTTTGTAAATATTATTTACACATTAAATTTATATATGTTAAAATATTTGTTGAAAAAGCCTTTTTTTAATTTCATTTCTAATTATTTCTAAATAATAGTAATATTTTCCTATTTCAGTTTTAATTATTATTAAATATTATTATTTTTTTTTAATTTAATTTTTGTTTTTAATTTTTTTTTTTTTGGTTTTAGTTTAAATTATTTTTATTTTCTTTTAATTTTAGTTTAAATTATTTTTAATAATTTTTTTTTTTTTTAATACTTTTTTTTAATTTAGCTTCTAAATATTTTTCCTAATCAATTTTTATTTATTAATTATTATTTCTCAGCATATTTAAAATAATATTTTGAAAATTATATATTTGTTTCTTCACTTAATAATTTTGTTTTTTTTTTAATTTTTTAATATTTAATTTAATTTTTTTTTTTTTTTTTTTTTCAAAGTTTTTGGTTTCAGTTACTGTTTTATTTTTTTGAATATTCGTTTCTAAGTATTTTTTTAACCAATTTCGAATTTTATTATTGCTTTTCAGTATACTAGATGTTAAATAATTCTCTGAAAATTATATATTTTTTTTAAATAGTATTTTATTTTTAATTTCAAAATATTTTTCAAATATTTAATTTCCGAAATATGTTTGATAAATGCAAATAAATATGCAAAAATATTCCATTTTTGTTTAATGTTCGATAATAAAATTTTTTGCTAGTTTTGGCTTAAAATGTTCTTTCCACCAATTTCAATTTTATTAAGTTGGCATTATATTTCAGCATATTAATAATAATTTTTTTCAGTAATTTATTTTTATTTATCTAATAATTTTGACTTTTTTCAAAATGTCAGAGGTCTTTTTCAATATTTATTGTTTATGTGTGTTTTTTTATTTTGTTGTAATTTTGTTTAATACTCGATGATAAATTTTTTTAATGTTGGTTTCTAAATATTTTTCTTCAAAAATTTTTTTATTTTGCAAAAGTTAATATTATAAAATTTTTCGTCACCAAATCTTAGCTTTACTAAATTATTATTTAACAGTATATTTTAAATGAAGGTTTGAAAATAATAATGTTTTTTTAAATTTCAGATTTTTTTAAAAATTCTTTTTGAGTACGTATTTTTAGCAAGAACTTTGTTTTTTTTAATATATATTTTTTTAGAAAATTTTGTTTGAAAATCTATTTTCGTTTATATTTTTTTCAAAACATTTTTTTTTTATATTTTTTTTTAATTTTCGAAAAGAATATTTTTTAAATGTTGTCTCTAAATATTCTTATTCACCTATTTTTTTTATTTCAAGCATAAAATACTACTTTTCATTATATTTTACATATATAAATTTTTGTGAATAAGTTATTTACTTCTTCAATAATTTTTAAAAATGTCTTTTCACAAACTTTCGTTTTTCAATTTTTGCGTTTTTTCGAAATATTTCATTTTTTTAATCGCTGAAGCTCGCCAAAGAGACCGGCATAGTAGCAGCTTGGCAACTGTCGAGAGCCTAAGTTCAAAAATTCATTTGCGAATAAAAAAAAAATAAAAAGTCCCTGATAAAGCGACGGGAGAAGGTTGTTTTGAAGCATCCTATTTGAATCTCCGGTGACGAGGTGAATAGATGCCGCCTCAAAATTTTTATTCCACAACCTTATTTTTTAGAGGGTGGCCTCGAGGGATCACTTTTCATTATACCCATGAGAAGGCAACATAGCGACGAGTTGGACGCTTCACAATTTTTAGGAAATAAATAGGAAAACAAACTTCCCCAACTTTAAATGCTCGGCCGGAGAAACAGATGGCAGATAGTAAACCTGAGAAACACCGGTTATTTATATTATTTATTTAATTTCGTTGTTATAATATTTCTGCAAATAATATTTTGTATAATAAGCAACTTTGGAAAATTTTGAAATTAATTCTTAAAAAAAAGTTTAATTCGATATTCTTTATAATTTTAACAAAATTTTGGAAAGTTGTTTTTTATTAATTGATTGATCAAAACTCTTCTAAAACTTTCTTTTTGAATTTTCTACACTTTAAATTTGCATTACAGTTTTGTGAATAATCTTTTTTTATTTTTTAATAATTTTCAAAAATTTTCAAAATAAATTTTCAAAAAATTTCTTTTTCAATTTGCAGCACTTTTCAAATGTTTTTTTTTTAATTTTTGTCATTTTTAATTTTTTTTTTTAATATTTGACTGCAACAGTTTTTTTATTAATTTAATTTAGTTGTTAATAAACTTCTGTAAAAATATTTTGTTTAATAAATGATTTTGAAAATGTTTGAAAATCTCTCTTTCTATTTTCAGTCTTTTCTTAACATTTAATTTCAAAATATTATTTTTACAATTTTTAAATATGATTTACTAAATATATATCAGCGACAGTTTGCTTTTTTATTTAGTTAGTATTATTTCTCATTTGAAACATATTTTTGTAAATGTTATTTTTTTATTAATAAATGATTTTGAAAATGTTTTAAAATAATTTTCCAATTTTCGATCGTTTTTCAAATATAATTTTTCAGCATTTTTTTTCACGTGGTTTTCAAATAATTTATATTAAAATATTACTTAAACAAGCTTTCGTATATGGGTTTCGAAGTAGTTTTATACAACAGTTATTTTATTTATTCAATTTAGCTATTATTATTTTTTTTTGTTTTTTTCTGTAATAACATTGTTTCGTTTAACTTATATTTTGAAAGATTTTTCAAAATAATTTTTGAAATATTATATCTGTTTTTCGATTTTGAGTATTTTTTTTTAACATTTTATCTCAAAATATTATTTTAATAATTTCTTAAAAATGGTTTACTTTACATTTCGTCTCACTAGTTTTTTTCTATTTAGTTCAGTTAGTATCATTTTTCATTAAATTTATAAAATATTTTTGTAAAAATTATTTTTTTGTATATTTAATTAATAATTTAAAAAAAATTTTGAAAATGTTTTTTCAATTTTCAATTTTTTTCACAGACACTATTACATTGTTTATTTAATATTTATTTTTCAAATGTTATTAGTTTATTTAGTATCATTTTGCTAGAAATTTGTGATATATTTTTGTAGAAAAAACTTTTATACTTAAATAATAGTTTTAAAAATTTTTGGAATAGTTTTCAATATATATTTTTAATTTCGGTTTTTTTTACACTCACTAGTTCAATATTTTTTTTCAAAATATTTTATAAACTATTTCAATTTTTAAAATTTTTAGAATTTTTGTAATATTTATTTTCAAAATATTTTATAAACTGCCTTTTTCAACTTAGTTTCATAAAACTTTCAATAAATTAAAAAATGCACACATTTTCTCTAATTTGTATATTTATCGCCCATTAATTGCTCGCACATTTTCAAAATTTATAAACCACATAATTTTGAAAAATTTATGCGCTCACTGCATGATTTACAATATTTCCTCTCACCACACATAAATTACGCTTTAATAGCAGTTTCGCTTTTGTTCATATTTTTAGTGTTTTTTTTTCACTTGAAATTTACGCGTTTAAAGAGAGCGCCCCCCTTGGCACCTGGCGTCCAATTCGCGTACCGCTCGGAACGAATTCAATTTGCTAACTGCTTTCGCTGGCGCTGGCGCTGCGTTTCTTAAAGCCACATTGTTTACAACGAAGGAATTTGGATATATATATTTATATGTATATATATGCATGTAGTTGTATGTGTATATTTGCTTTTGTTTAGGCTTACCGAATTTTTCGGACAAAACAGCGCTGCCACACATTCGCATTGGAGCACTGGAAATTCCATTGTGACGCATGCGCCACGAAACTGGCAAGTGTTGCACGTGTGTTGTAGGCCCTGAACACACACACGCACGTGCATATACAGGCGGCCGTGTAAGTTTGTTGTGATTGTTAAAATCAAAACATAATCAGCTGAGCGCACCGCTAAGACGCTGCCAACGAGTGCTTATCGGAAATGAGCAATATGTATGTACAAAAACAATAACACCAACAACTAACGGCATGTTAACAGAAAATAAAAAAAAATCCGGCAATAACAACAACAACAAGCAAAACACAAATATTTGCAGCATTTCAAGGCAACCGACAACCACTTGAGAGCGCTGCCACTTCAGCGGGCCGCATGTGTGCTAATGAGTTGATCTACGCTGCGGTGGGGCAAGTTAGTCTATGTCTGTGTATGCGCGTGTGTTGGTGTTTCGCCATTCAAAAAGCAGCGCGCAAAAGTGTTGAGTGAGTTATGAGGAACTAGATTTGTTTTGTCTATTGGCAGGCGAATTTGTTAAGAGCGCTTTCACAATGAGCATATGCGCCTGCATGTGAGTCAGCCAGTACGGCTGTGTTTGTGTGTGCGTTTGGGTATGAATATAAACACTTTCGCGGCAGTAAACTTTCGTTTAATTGCAAATGGAAAACAATGTAATGAATAAAGTGATGTGGGAATACAGAAAAATGAATGGAATTCTATAAACATTTCACAACAAATATTTTGCACACGACTGTAGTAATGTGTTGATTTTGAATTTTGAAAATTTTTGTGTTTTCACAACGTATTTTACATTGAAAATATTAATTTTGTTTCAGTCAACAGTTCGATGCCGATAATTCGTCAAAAAAGATCGAAAGACTAATGGATTTTGAATTGAAGAATGTGCTTTCAGCACAATACTTGTAGTACGACCGATCGATTGAACCTCGATTGCTTCATGTTCGCAGGCAATGGAGCGCTACCATAGTGAGAGCTGACAAAATTTGACAAATTTTTTGTGTGGTTTGCTGTAGCACTTGGATATTTGTATATAAAATTTTCAAACAGGTGGCATCTACTGCTTGCAACTTTCCAATTAAGCATTGGTAAATTTAACAAAGAACACCACGGAGATCAAAATAAAGAAAGCTTAAAATAAAAAATATTTTTAGAATAGAGTTGCCACCTGTTCAAAATTTTTACTTAAATAATTTAAATCAATAACAAGCTAAAGAAGTTTAATTCAGATTACTGGTGATAAATATTGTAATTTTTTTGTGTAGGGTTGCCACCAAATAATTATAATAAATAGTATCGCTATTATAGAAGAATTTCTATTTTAGAAGAATTTCGGTAGCAGTTTTTGATTCCGATTGTTCGGTTTGTATGGCAGCTATATGCTATAGTTAACCGATCTGAACAATTTCTTCGGCAATTATATTGTTGCCTGAGCAAATAATCTGTACCAAATTTCGTGAATATATCTTTCTTGTCAAATGCAAAAGCTTTCCACACCAGCACTAGATTCCGATCGTTCAGTTTGTATGGCAGCTATATATTATAGTGAACCGATATCGCCAGTTCCGAGAAATGAGCAGCTTCCTGAAGAGCAAAGCAAAGTTTCAAAACGATATCTTAAAAACTGAGAGACTAGTTCGTATATATACAGACGGACAGACATACACACGGTCTTGGCTAAATCGACTCTGCTCAACATACTGATCATTTATATATTAGGTTGTCAAAAAAGTCTTGCTGTATTTTCGCTAGTTGGCGCTGAAAGCGCGTAGTTCTTGTTTTATTCGTCGCATCGGGTCATGCTATACATGGAGCAAAATAAAAGAGAAAATACGGCATATTTTACAGTACTGCTACGATAAAGGCAAAAATACATCTCAAGCCGCCAATAAAATTTGTGCAGTTTATGGACCCGATACAGTTTCCATTTCCACCGCACAACGATGGTTTCAACATTTTCGTTCTGGTGTAGAGGTGGTCGAAGATGCGCCACGTTCCGGAAGGCCTGTCGTCGAAAATTGCGATAAAATTAAATTGGTCGAAAGAGACCGGCATAGTAGCATCCGCAGCATCGGTCAAGAGCTGGGCATGAGTCATCAAAAATTCATTTCAATTTCAATAAAAAAAAATTCAATAAAAATACCGCACGACTTTTTTGACAACCTAATATATACTTTATAGGGTCTTCGACGCTTTCTTCTGGGTGTTACAAACTTCGTGGCAAACTTAATATACCCGGTTCAGGGTATAAAACTTGAGAAGACGGCGACATTTCAAAAAAGATAGAATTTCACCGCAAATATTGTTAATTTTTTGCGCCCCAAAACTTGATTTTTGATCACATCATTAACCTGTTAGGTAGGTAGAAAAAGTACAAGTATATTTTTTAATGATCGAATTATTTCTTTCCGAGTGATCACTCCAGCAAAGTTGAAAAGTTTAGTTCAAACGTCAAGTGATCAGCTGATGGAGCTGATTGAAATAAACGGCTGTTACTCAAAAACTGTTTAAGCTACCGATTAGATATTTAATAGTGTTATAATTAAAATTAAAGCCTTTCAAAATAATCTGAAAAAATCGTTTTTTTTTAATTTTTTTTTTTAATTTTTTTTTTTATTTTAATTTCAAACTAGCTGTCCATCTTGAGCACATAAAGGATTATTGGAGGCCTTCAGAGGACATTTGCTGAAATTTCGAAACGTAATACCATGTATTTGGTTTTTCGAGTAAAATTGTGCACATTGTAAAAACAAATATGGCTTATTAGTTGAAATTAAATTTCGAAATTTCAACCTTTTTTAAGTAAAAAATACTTTTAGAATTTTACCGCTGTGAAACATAAAAATTTCCAACCACGCTTTATAGTTTTTCTGCTATCGTGTGTCAAAAGCTTAATTAAATTTTATTTTTGTTGTGCGATATGGCAATATGGTTTTAAGTTCAGCTAGTTACAGCTGCATGTATTTGATTTTTATGTAAAATAAAAAATCTTAATGAGGTATGAACATTGAAAATTTCCAAAGTAATTGCTTCAAATTTCTTTCTATTTATTTATGTATGACTATATACGAGGTATGATTCAAAACAACAACACACAATTTTAAGCAATTTATGAGAACAGTGAAAGGAAAATGAATTGATCGAGGAAACGCTAACAAGCATATATAAATACAATGTCTTATTTACATAAGTTAGCAGTAATAAGTCATAATAGAATACAGAATTTCGTATAATTTTTGAGATATATATGGACTAAGTAAAAATATTTTCATAAAACATAAATTTTGTCTTAAGATTTTCATCCAACAAATTTTAGCAGCCCTGGCCATAATAATACTATTATATTCACTATTGCTGTCATTAAGAAGGCTCTATTATGATCACATCCTTTTTCTCTTATACTAATCCAGCAGACCAGCAGACTTGGACTTGAGTAACCACAGCCACCGTTATCAAGTTTCACACTTATTGCTATTCTGCCATAAGTAACTAATTTACTCACTTCAACATTTTTTGCAATAATAAAGCGCCTAAAAATGAATTAACTCAATTTCCATTGCCATACAGTTCGAGCAATTGTCGTTGACAAGCAAGGGAACTTCAATGACTTATATAAAATCAATTGATACACACAAAAAACACATAAAAGCGCAATTAATTCTGGAAATATTTACGCCAGCTTGAATTAGGTCATGCTCCCATTGTTTTGTCTACCTAGTGTACCATAAGGTAATGACAGCTGCCAATACAATACCGCTTCAATCTGATTATATGATTTAATTAATAATATTAACTATGGAATTCAATCAATAATCATTTATAGCTAACAAAGGTTCATCGGTTTAGTACTGTGCGCTAAGGGTTGCTTCAAATTTACTTTATAGGCTGAGCTGGGTATATTAAGTTTGCCACGAAGTTTGTAACACTCAGGAGAGGACGTCGCAGATCCTATTAAGTATATTAAAATTATAATTTGTTAAATGATGATCATGGCGAAATGAGTCGATTCAGGCATGTTTCTTTCTCTCTCTCTCTCTCTCTCTCTCTCTCTCTGCCAGTTCGTCTGTCTCCCCGTCTGTCTGCATATACACGAATTAGTCCCTCATTTTATGAGATACCCATCTGTCATTTTCTACACGCCTTTTTCTCACCAAGAACCTGCTTATTTGTCGAAACCACCGATACCAGATCAACATGGCATGTAACTGTCATACACCGTGACAAATAAAAATTAAGTTCTTGTATGGAAAACTAATTGATTGGAGAAGAAATTTTCAGAAAGTTGGGCACACATTATTCTCTAATGTGAAGTTACAATCTACGAATAAATTGTTCAGTTAGGATATGCCGTTCAAACTGCCTGGTCAAAAGTAAGTTAAAGATCCTAATTTCATCTAATTTTGTAAAGAGTAATCGTCGAGAGAACTTTTTATAAGTATAAATATATAATTGAAATCAATCTTTCTGAAGATCGACTATCTAAAAAGATTCTAGTATTTGCTAATTGTGATTCGTTCGTACTTGTTATCCTTTGTTTTATAGGTAGTTCCACGAAAAGTGTTTTGACTTTCTCGCTAAATGTTCATTCGAATGCAGGGTCCAAAATTAATGAATCCCTAACTTCAATAGAACTTCTCACCTTTAATAGTTTGCATAGAAATAAATTGTTTGTGTATTTAAGGTGACTAAGATATGGGAATAGATAGGATATATAAAGTTGGGTTACAAGACTTGAAACGAAAAATGTTTCAATGAAGAATTTATGTGTCGGAACTTCGAATAGAAATCACATTTCAGTTTTCTTTGCTTATGATAATATTGATTCGTCGCAAAACCTGATTTAAATGGACTCATTCCGAACTTGAGCTCATTTAGAGTTATCGCCGAGAGCACGTACTATATATAGGAAGGTCGGTCTTTCCTCTAGTAGTTCGCTGGAGGGATTATCCAAACTCTTTTTAATCAGACTGTATGGAAACTACGGGAATCAATTTCGAAAAGAACGTCGAATTGATAATACTATATTCTCACTTGGTGGATATGCCTCTATCTACATTAGGGCGGGTCGAATTTTTTTCGCATAAAGCGGCTAGCAAAAGCGATAACTACAGGAAATTCTAAGAAAGTTTTGCCAAGAAACCATGGGTCTAAAATTAATGCCCAGTTCGCGCAGAGCGACTTTAGATTTTGAGGTCATACTTATTAAATTGTACTGATCTACATAGCCTTAACTTCCGTCAGCCCAAAGCGAATCTTCTCTCTACTCTAAACTTGTATTTATTGGTATATTGGCTATAACATAAAGATAAACTGTGCAACTTTAGTGCTTGATATTACTTCTTATTAAGTTCGTCCTGGCAGTCTTATTCTCTTTAACCTTATTATCGTCCGTGCTTCTGAAATAAACGGTTACAATAAGCTTGTTTCGTTTAATGAAAAATGTAAGACAAATTAGTCGCAAATTTTAACCTCACACTCGGTTTAAGCGATTTATTATAGTAACGCAAAATCGGGGGAAGATATGTTACGTTCATGTGGGTGAAACACGGTTTGGCAGAAAAGTCATATAAGACATAACACTATACTCAAGCAGAAAGGCATTGGTAGAAAACTAACACTAAAACACAAAACGAAGCCCCCTTGGTGGAACACGGAGCTTGGGTATTGCAGACGCAAAGAACAGGAATGCTTCAACTGGGCCAAGCTAGCAGAAAGCGAGGACTGTTGGAACGACTATAAAGATCTTCTAAGGGACTACAAGAAGTTGGTGCACAGGACAAAGCGAGAATCCTGGAAAAACTTTTGTAGAGAATTTAAAAAGACCTGGAAGGTGGCGAGAATTAGAAAACTATTATCCAAAAGCCTCGCCTCGCCCGGTCTAATTCGCAAAAGTAGCGAGAGTGGGCGGACAACTGCCAGGAATCATTGGAAAAGTCAGCGTGCATTTTCCAGACTGTAAGATTGCGGTAAGTCCTAGCTACGAAGGGAGCAGTGCGGTAAAAGTTCCCGAGCATATCTTTATGAAGAATAAAATAGAATGGGCAGTCCGCTTCCGGTACGCCGTTTTTACAAAAGTTTCAGGTCTTCATTACTCAAAAGGTCCTGACTCCATCCATGCATAGTGATGAGATTCTCTGAACAAGATGATTTTAAATCACATTTTCTTTAACGTTTTCGATGTTATGGGGTTTAACAGCACTGTTATGCCGTTGGTACATGAGAAAAGTTTCATTTTTTTTTTTGGTTTAGTTGCAAGAGACAAGCGTTGGCTGCGAAGAATAATATCGAGTGGGAGTATAATAATAAAAAACAGACACAAAAATATTCTGATAAGTATTACCACCAACAGCTATGACCGGAATCCGGCTTTGTGTCTACATTTAAAGCTTCGAGCTAAAAAATTGCCAATGTATGTGGGCAAAGTGTTGTATAATTCTTAGTAAATCCCAGCAATATATGCGGCATTTCTGATGAAATGTTTGGTAACATAAATTCTTACTTTGATGTGTATGAAATATAACGAAGCTTGTGGCAATGATTTTTTTTTTAAATTTTGCACAAAATTGAGTTTTAATTGTGAATGTATAAACAGAATCAATAATTCTGGATTAAATTATTGTTATAACGCCTAAAAGCATACTATGCTTTTTCTCCAATTGATTAAACAGGCAAAATAATTCAATTATATGTGAAATTCAGGCAATATTTTTACAAAATTTACAAATTTTGCTTTTAAATTATTTGCTTTATCTGAATCACTTTCATTTGTGCCTGGAGGTCGCGTTGCAAAGGCCAACAGCAAAACCGCAGCTGCCGCAACTTGCCTCGCGTTGACTTCTAGCATATCAGTGACACTGAAAGCCGAATTTCCTTATATGGTTGTTGCTTTTGTTGGTTTCTTTTAATTTTTTTTTGTTTCCACTTCTCCACTCAGTGGCCTTTCACACAGCTACGCTTTGCCGCCGTAACTTCCGCCTTTCAACGCAGAAGCAAGCGTGCGTGCTCGAGTGGCAGCTGCTCGGTGTTGAACGCTTATCGTGCGCATACGAAAGTTTGCCGCTCTTTGCGGTATCGTGAGAATTTGTCAAAATGGACATACAAAGTGTAAATGTTGCTTTTATTATACAAATTAAAGTGGCTTTGTTATTCAAAGTTGCGGAATTAAAGGGGAAACTTTTCACTTTTACTTTGGTGCTATTTCGCTCGCTTTGCTTTCTTCTTGCTGCAGTTCTCAGCAGGTTTATTAATATAAATATATATGTAATTAACTGTAATCAAGAATTACTTTCACACTAAAGATTTGCACGCAAGAAACTGCACGCATTTTCAGATTTTCTCTGATCGTTTGTGAAAACTAAAATATTTGATGGCTAAAGATATAAAGTGTTTTCGGAGAAATTCTAATCTGTTTTTCAGATAACAGATAAAATAGTGAAACCCTTCTTAAAACTGCTTTCTCTGCCTATTTGTTAAATTTGAATAAATAATTTTATAAAATATAAAATATCTGACAACTCTCCAAAATTCTTTAAATAGGTAGCAACTTCGTTAAAAAAATTAAAGATGAAAAATCGTAGCATTTCTTTAAACTCATTTATATGCGCATTTGTTTCGTGAATTCCTTTAATACTTAATACAATTAAAAACAGGTGGCAACCCCATTAAAAAAATTAAATATGAAAAAGCATAATCCTTCTTAAAACTTCATGTTTATTAACATTTTCATGAATTTTTTTAAAAAATTAAAACAGGTGGCAACCTCATAACAAAAAAAAGTTAAAAAAAATCTTAGGCTTTCTTTAAACTCCTTTATCTGCATAGTTATTAACATTTTTCTGAATTCATTTATAAAATTTAAAACAAGTGGCAACCTCAATAAAAATAAATTAAAAATTAAAAATCATAACTCTTCTTAAAACATTTCTATTTATTAATATTTTCAATTAATTTCTTTATAAAATTTAAAACAAATAGCAACTCTCTTGTCTGGAAAGTAATAGGACTGATTTTCTTCCGCCGTGACTGTAGTTTGGAGCGTGCGCGCACCAACTGGATTTGGTAGAGGGCGTTCCTAACTAACGAACTAGCGACTAGTCAGGTGTTTCCGAGCACCTCGAGAGTCAGGACAAACATTTGCGCGCGACGTGTTTCTGTGAGTGGTGCAAGCCGAAAATGTAGCGTTCATTAGAGCAACGGTACGCGATTAAATTCTATGTGAAACTCGATAAATCTGCGACAGAAACGTTTGATATGATAAAGCAGGCTTACCCAGATGTTGCTTTGGCAAGAAGTGAATGAATTTGTTCCTCCTGGACAAACCATCAACACCAAGTTTTACGGAGAAATCCTCAAGTGACTCAAACGAAGGATCAATCGGGTCCGACAAGACATCGCAGCTGATTGGAAGTTGCACCACGACAACGCCCCGGCTCACACCGCCTTTCTTGTGAAGAGCTACATACCTAACCAAGACCGGCATTCCAGCGCTTCCGCAGCTGCCCTTCAGCCCATATGTGGCCACCGAACTTTTTTTGTTTTCCTTGATGGCTTAAGGAAATAAAATAAAAAAAAACTAAATTTGGACGCTCAAAACTTTTTGTGGCTTCTTCGAAATATGTATTTCGGGATTTTGTAGTAACTTTTGTGGCATCATTTCTGCAACTGCTTTGAGACTATTCTGATTTCTTTATTTTTAATGAATGAAAACTTTTAAAGAACAAAAGTCAAAATATGTCGAAGGAAACTACAGATATGTAGATATATCTACATATGTATATATAATATTTATATATTGCATAAGCATATACACACATACATATATGCTTGAATGTCCGTATTTTATTTGAGGAAATTTCCATCACACATCACTTTCGCCACGTCGCTTGCTGGTTTACCATTGTAGCCTGCGTATGCTATGCAATATTATATGTAGGAGTGTGCATGATATGTGTATGTATGTGGAAAAGTCCCGTTACCGTACCGTATTGCAATGTATATTTGTATTAAAATACTATCATCTTAAGTTGCTGCCATAGTTTCTTCTTAGTTTCAAGTGCTGTTTGGTTAGTGGTCGTAAGAGCGCTTACTTTAAAGGGTTTCAGTGGAGAGAGACAAGACTGGCATGAGTTTTTAAATCAAACAGTTAGTTATGAGTTGTAAAATGCTTAAAATTCATTTCGTAAAGGGCATCGCTTGGAACATCAACAACATGACAAATAATATAATTGCTGGCAGTCGAGACAAGAAACCTTAAACAATAGCGCCTTTATTGTTATTATTTCACTCATTGAATTGATTTACCATTATGACGTTTTATTAATAATATTTCACCGAAAATTATTAACTCTACTATGTTTAGTTATATATTTGCTTGTCTCGACTTATTTAATATTAATTCTGCTATCAAAAGCATTGTCCGATAAAACCACTAATTGTTTCATAATACCTGCGAAACCCTACATAATTCAGTCAAAGATAACGGTAGCGCGGCAAATGTGTTGACAATCGTGAAGCTTAATTGAAACGAAACTTTTGTTATTGATACACTTTGTGCTGATAAAACGCTTACATTTCCAAGCTATCATTTCATTAGTTTACACTCCTTTGAACTAAAGAGAGTAACTATTCAATTGCCTTTCAGTGCAAAATGTAATTTAACTTCGTAAAACCAGTTTGAAAAGCGAACAAAGGTTGATGGCGGTTTTGAAAGTTTGTTGTTTTGAGTTGCGAATGGTTGAGTCTACAGGTACCGCTGCCATGGGGTAAACAATTTTATATATAAAAACGAGAAAAAAATTAACTTCGACTGCCCCGAAGCTATAGTACCGTTCATGGGTTATTTATTTATAGCATAAAAGTGTATAAAAGTTCTGTGCAGCTATTATATATGCAATAGTGGTCTGATAATGGCGGTACCGACATATGAGTTGCTTTTTAAAGAGAAAATAACTACCTCAGAGCTGTGGTGCGGCGCTACCTTAGTAACAGAAAACTGCTGTACCAAACTGGAGAGGGATCACGATAGATACCGGTTGCGTCACGAGCAGTAAAAGGATCCATTCTAGGCCCAGACTTGTGGATAATCAACTACGATGCTATTCTAAAACTCGAGGTGCCAAACGAATTGTACTTAATTGGCTACGCGGCTGACATTGAAGCAATAATCACAGCATGAGACACAGATGAAGCGCGAAGAAAGTTTAAACGGGTCATGATACGGACGCAAGAATGGCTCGAGTCATACAACCTCCAGATCGCTTAAAATAGAGGTGCTACTGCTTACAAATAAGCACATACCCATCGAAATAAGTATGTAAACGACTACGGATATCCTTAGGCCACAAAAAGCAGTGAACTAGCTAGGCGTAAGACTGGATCCCAGACTAACCTTCTGGGTACAAATCCAGTACGCCGCAGGAAAGATAGCAAAAATTACCTCCCAACTTAGCAGACTATTGGCCAACATAGGGAGTTCCAGCAGAGAAAAGAGAAAACTCTTAATGTCGACGACAATCAGACAATTTGGTTCCTGGATGGGCGACGGTTCTTTAGAGAGGTTTGGTGTTTTAGTGGCCTGCAAGTGGCACATACCGCTGCTGTGACGACAGTGCTGATGATACGGAAGCCATTTTCCACCCACTCACCCGCAAAGAAAAAAAATATTAAAAAACAAGAAAAAACGTTAACTTCGGCTGCACCGAAGCTAATATACCCTTCGCAGGTGCATTTCTTTTAGTAACTACTTATGTGTTCAGTTTGTATGGTAGCTATATGCTATAGTTAACCGATCTGACCAATTTCTTCGGAGATTACATTGTTGTCTTAGAAAATAATATATACCAAATTTGGTGAAGATACATTGTCAAATGTGAAAGTTTTCCATACAAGAATTTGATTCCGATCGTTCAGTTTATATGGCAGCCAAATGTTATAGTGTTCCGATATCGACCGTTCCGACAAATGAGCAGCTTCTTGAAGAGAAAATGACGTTTGCAAAATTTCAAAAGGATATCTTAAAAACTGAGGGACTAGTTCGTATATATACAGACGGACGGACAGACGGACATGGTTAAATTGACTCAGCTCAACATACTGATCATTTATATATATACTTTATAGGGTCTCGACGCTTCTTTCTTGGTGTTACAAACATCGTGACAAACTTAATATACCCTGTTCAGGGTATAAATATTAAAAAAGATATTAAAAAAATATTTTTTTATTCTCTTGCATTTTTTTGTTAAATCTGAATTTAGCACGGGTTAAAATAGCTTTAGTACTTAGCGGTCACAAGGTTTTTCAGCAGGTAAAAAACTTCGAAGTGAAGTGGAGAAGATTTAACATGCTCTTTTCGCTAATCAAGTTTCGCTTCTTTGTTCTCTAATTGTCCTGCGACTGAAGAGTGAATCGGTAGAAGGCTAGTAAGCTGCTTGATTCTTTTCACGTTTTGCTGATGACCTTTCGGTGTAGCTAAAATTTAAGTCGCTGTTCGTCGGTTTCCACGCCTTGGTCATTCAGGGAAACTAACCGGTATTGAAATAAATCGATTGAACAGACGATACCTCGATATATACTTCAGTATTTAGTTGACCGTCATCAAGACTGTTTTGTTCAAAATTTAATTTCTCCAAGTGTGTCCGCTTGGAAATTAGCCACAAACCTAACCTAACTTTCGGCAGTGAAAATGTTCTGTGAATCTAACTTAGATGAAGCTTACTACATACTCGACAAGTAGTTATGCAATTCAACTATTTTAGAAAATTCTAAATTAAACCATTTTAATGAACCCCTTATCGCCTCATCGCGTCAAAATTATTTTGCCTCCGACAGCGTTGATTGCTTCGACTTTAAACATAAATTACTTGAATATTATTAAACAAAGTTATGCGACAGTTTTCGTGTATTAAACTGCAATAACAATGACATTTAAAATAAACGCACGAACGATGTGGTAAGAGCCACTTGTCAGGCACTCGACTGTCTCTGTCCCTAATAATATAATAAAATATTATTACGCCGCACAACTGGCTGTTGATATTGTGACTAAAAGTTTGTTTGTCATGCATGCAGCAAACGGAATCAAATTACTGACAAAATGAAAGAAGAGGAAGACAAATATTATGCGAGAAGGGCAAATGTGTGATAGATCTCCGAAGGGAATAAATATGCGAGCGGCTTTGACAGGGCTGACCAAGTGACCAGCACATCAATTAGTAGCCAGAGCTGAGAGATACATATGTAAACATATATAAATGTATGGCATGTATGTATGTAAAAACAAGAAAAAACGTTAACTTCGGTTGCACCGAAGCTAAATACCCTTCACAGGTGCATTTCTGTTAATAACTATGTGTTCAGTTTGTATGGAAGCTATATGCTATAGTAATCCGTTCTAAACAAGTTTTTTAGAGATTGCATTGTTGCCTTAAAAAATAACATATACCAAATTTCGTGAATATATCTTGTCAAATGTGAAAGTTTTCCATACAAGCATTTGATTCCGATCGTTCAGTTTGTATGGCAGCTATATGTTATAGTGGTCCGATATCGGCCGTTCCGACAAATGAGCAGCTTCTTGAGGAGAAAATGACGTTTGCAAAATTTCAAAACGATATCTTAAAAACTGAGAGACTAGTTCGTATATACACAGACACCCGGTTGGACGGACAGACAGACGTACAGACAGACGGACATGTCTAAATCGACTCAGCTCAATATACTGATCTTTTATATATATACTTTATAGGGTCTCCGACGATTCCTTCTGGGTGTTACAAACTTCGTGACAAACTTAATATACCCTGTTCAGGGTATAATAATAAATTATATGCAGCCAAAAGCACTTTCATATTTTTATAGCGCTGTTGTGGGTATAAAGTATATTTTTGTTTATTGTAATTGTTGTGGTTTTTGGTGAACTGCATAAAAACGCTGCTTCATTTGCCTTGTATGCCTTATATACACATATGTATGTACTCGTATACAAACATATTTATATGACAAGTGTGTGTGTGTGCATAAGTGGCAGCCCTTGCCGAACTTTATTATAAGCAAACAAAAAATGTGTATTTATGTTTGTAAATATATGTATGCCTTTTATTGTGGTTAGCTTATTGTGCAGGTTTTTCTGTCATTTACCTTTGCTTTTTTTGTTGGCTTTTCTCAGCTTGTAGTGGGCGTCTCTAACGCCGTGAAGCTAATTAAAACGGAAAATTATAGCAAAAAGATAACGAAGGCCAAGGCAAACGAAAAAGAAGGGAAGCATAAAAAAGAAAGTCACGAAAAAATAGCAAAATAAATAAGCGACGAATAGTGCGACATATTTCATGCGCTTTATGAGCTTTACAAAGGCATTATTAAAGGTACCCAATAGGTAGGAGCTGGATTTCTAAGTTGCCTCAAAACTCAAGAAACAAAAGTTTGCGGTTAATCTTAGAAGAAAAAACAGCTGCGGTTAAAATTTTAAGGTAAGAACCAGTCATGACTTTTTTGATTAAAGAAGATACTATTAAGCTCGTGTGCTCTCTCTATACGCTATTCTCAGACTTCTGCGGCAGTAGGGTGCATATACGCTTCATTCGGGTTTATTAAGCTGACTAAAAGCTCAGTGAGACAGCAGCTGAATATTGTCAAAATCACCAACAAAGTCAAATGGTTAAATTTTCATCACCATCTGATCAAATTCGACTCGGACTGACATGCTTAATACACATCTTTATTATTCTCTTCATAATAGGCTCTAGGTTCCTTGCCAGTCACTACAAGTATACCAATGCTGAATACAATTTTTGATACACTTATTATGAGCCTCGGCTGTGATGGCCTTCAGCACCTTCAGCGAATTTTTTTTTTGAAGATTTCGGCATTCGCTAGCTTGTTAAACGCCGTTTTTGCAAAAGATTCAGGTATTTCGGTACAAGTCCAGCAACGATACGCTTTATATCCTAAACTCTAATCAAAATATGTTCTGTCGACACATAAGAGGAGTTAAGATCTTCTGCTATCACTCTGGTGCCAACACGACAATAACACGACTTTTGCAATTAGCAGACGCGGATGGATGATTCGCTTGAGGCAAGTTTTCGACGACTTCGCGGCCTTAACTGAATGCTTTATGTCACTCAAATCCTTGTGATCGCGATATAGTAAACTCCCCGAAATAATTTCGTAACATTTTGAACGATTCAGCTCAGCAGGCATGAATCGTTATCAATTTTTTTCATGGTAAAAACGACGGACAAACTTTTTGCGACGTAAACAAACAGCTGCTAAAAATACTCTAATTGACAATGGAGATCCAAATTCCCACGATCATAACAAAAGTTAAACCAATCCAGGAAAGATGCTTTGGTGCAGTCCGGGTCAAATTTGATCAGATGATATAATCGTCTTTTTCTCTTCCCAACATTAATACCTTCGACAAGAAAAAATATTGTACCTATGCAGAAACAATTTTTTGGGGCAATCCGGGTCAAATTTGATCAGATGATATGAACAAATTTTTCTATTCACAACATGCATACCTTCGACAAGTAAAAATATTTCTCAAGTTCAGAGCTTTTTTGTGTGATCTTAAGGGTTGTCGATTCAGAAAGATTAACAAGATTTGTTAGTATTTGACTTGAGGCCTTTTCCCACACCCAGCAGCAAGCAGAGTCTTGAAAACTACTTTACTTTGAGTATTTTAAGCAGTCGTCCCTGTGATATGTTCGTTGTCTGACATATTCTACTTAAATACATGATTTTTCACCCGTTGTTATACCAACGTAAATGATTTCCTAAACAGCTTTGCTGAACGTTGCTGAGGTAGCGGACCTTGGTTGTAAAAATAGTTACATTTGTCCATTCTGGTTACGAAGAATTGACTGTGGTTTTCTACATTTATCTTTATCAGATTGGCGTTCTTTATATGTATGTATACTATGCCATAAGCTTTTATTAAATTTCAGCTGTCGCATTAGCTAAGCGTCCCCTTTATAAAAAGTGGTTTCAGTTTTCGGAAAATTTAGTCTCCACTACAGAATCTCAGCAAAAGATATAAATGAAGGTGAAGGTCACAAAGCAATTACATTAAGTTTAATGAAAGCTATGTCGGTAGTATTTGCAGCATACGTTCTAACTCAGGCACCTATTATGGGTCGAATCATAGCACCAATAGTTTGTAAGCGCTTCAAAAAAGAGGTTCGCATGCTCGGTTAAGCCACAAGCGGATGCTATAAAATCGAAAAACCGATAAGTTGTTAAGAAGCAGATAAAGTTATCCCTAAAGCGCTTGGATTTTCCTACAGGGTTACTTTCCCGTTATGTGCATTTTGACTACTGTTTATTTTTGTTTGCTTATAAACATATATTTACGAATATTTCTTGACGTAAATTCCTGTTTGCAAGCAGCATTTAATAGACACCGCTAACTTATGACTGCATGACATAATAATTTCGGCCGCAAAAAATAAGCGTCAATAAATTATGTGTTCAAATAGAATGTTGCGGCAATTCAAGCAAAATGTTGAGCCTTCCGATAAAGAACGAGACACATTTATTGGCTACTCAAACAAATTGTGCATGGCAACTTTGTGTACTTAATAATAATCTGGACTTGATTTGTACAGTAGTTAGATTCTATGTTATGTGAGTACAATGGCGGACTTCAGGGCTGAATATGAATTTGAGGAGTGGTTTGAGGTCATTATTGAAATGAGAGTGGAAATCCATTAACTGCTTTGTCACGAGTCAGCTTGGATTCATCAGAGGCACCTATCTGATAGGTCGGGATGTTTGAGTGGAACGCGGGTCGAGAATTGTGTGCATGTAATTA
This sequence comes from Bactrocera neohumeralis, assembly GCF_024586455.1. Taxonomy (NCBI): domain Eukaryota; kingdom Metazoa; phylum Arthropoda; class Insecta; order Diptera; family Tephritidae; genus Bactrocera; species Bactrocera neohumeralis. Next base: position 18,376,005 of record NC_065921.1, on the reverse strand, counting down.
CAGAATGGCCGATGTACTAGGAATCTGGGTGGTAGGGTGATTAACTTGACTGATGGACGTTTAGAATGCCGAACAATGAGGGTCATTTGGGCGAGAATTATTTAAGCGGCGGAGGTATTTATCTGGTAATTAAGTTTAGTTTTTGTGTCAGTTGTGTGTGTATGTGATATGTGTATGGGGTCCAAGCCTAGTCCAGAGCAGTATTGAGGCTCAACTGTTAGTAGTTTCGGCTGTGAAGTCTGCTCGGAGACTTAATTCTGATACCACGGGGAGCAGGAGCCCTTGGAGCTCGCTCCAGCCTGTTCTTGTGGACTGGCCGGGGAGTATCGTGGTGGTTGTGGTTAGAACCCAAATGCGGGAAGGGCTGACACTTTGTCAGTTGATGTGGAGTTGAAATGCAACCGGGTGCCGGACTCAAAGTACGGCAGTGGTTTTAGATGGGCTTCAAACCCTACCAAGGTGGTTAGTGTGTACATTCCAAATTGCCAATAGGTACTGAAAAAGCCTGGCATTTTCAGGGCGCTGATCAAAGCATTGATTTAATCCGCTGTGTTCTTAAGCGCCGTGGGTCATCAGCAGGTACCCATGTTAAACACACCGGACGTTGTCACCCAGAGTTTTGAGCACGAAGTTCGGTCAAAAATCTCGAAAAAAGCCTTACAAAAGCACTGGCTAATAACCGAAGGAATTTTTCAGTGGAACTTTTGAAGCTGATTCCAAAATCCCAACGGTAAAATCCAAAGCTACGACAGAGAAAGATCTTTGTAACCAGGTTCTTTGAAATAAACTAGCTTGAGTCGAATTAAGGTAAGATAAGGATCATGGACACCAGCTCGTCCCGATGTATATTTAAATATAAATAATATATATACTTTATAAGGTTTCCAATCTTTCCTTCTGAGTGTTAAGAACTAGACTAACTTGGTCGCTGACAATTCAAAGAAATATAGAACGCCACCTTTCGATGCTTTTAGTCATATCCTTCTTAAGAAGGAGAAAATTTAATTTTTATTACAGCTAATTCTTGAACTCTCTGCTCTTTATTTCCTTTGAGCAGCAACAAATGGCATATTCCTTTCATTGATCAACTGAACAATGCTGGATAATTCTTTGCCTGCAGCTCAAAGCTGCTTCTTTCGGGAAATCATAGCTTTTGCTAGAAAAATAAATGAAGTATATTTGTAGGCGTAATTCAGCAAACAAATACAATAAACGAGCAGCTCAACAAACATGCATAATACATCGTCGACGAGATTAAAACTTCGAGGCAAACAAGTATGAGTCGGTGAAATATACTAACGGTGAATAAAAATATGAGCTTGAACATGACATGCAAATAGAAAATGGAAAATAGAGTGAAAGAACAAGAGGAAAGTACGCAGAAGCTTAAGTGAGTTAAGGTGATACATTTTACACCCGATATCAACCATGTTCGATATTCGATACTCTTCTCCTTCATCAGCTGTTTAAAATCTATATTTTATAGTATTTCGGTGAGCCAAACGTGATTCTTATTCTTTGAATATTTCGTGTATACCGTTATGTAGAATATTATACGTCAATGAGTAAGCCTCTCAAACTCTGAGTCAGTGTTATTAAGAGATATCGGCTTCGATACCTCTATAGCAGTTGAATTTATTTTTTCTGGTCAAGCTCTGCACATAATCTTTGCTTTGGTCAAAAGAAAAAAATATGTTAAAATGTTGCCACCTGTTTGGAGATTTTAATTTTAATAAAGTTTTGACAGAAACAAATGTTGAACATTTGGGTAACAAACTAAACAAATTTTAATAGCTTTAAATTTTAAAAGCGTTGCCATCTATTTAAAACATTTTATTCAATGGATTAGAATATTATAATATTGGAAATAAACGAAATGCGTTTAAGAATGCTTAAAGTTAAAAATATTTTTTGAGAAGTGTTGCCACCTGTTCTAAACTTTTTAATAAATTTTATGGAAGCGTACAGTACAATATGGACAAAAAAAGAACCGAGTTTAAGAATGTTTACAGTTGAAAATAATTTTTTGCGGAGAGTTGCCATCTTTTTAAATCTGTTTGAATTTAATTTCATTAAATTTTTTAGAAAAATAAATGCTGACAATATGGGTATTAAACTAAAGGGATTTAAGAAACAGTTGAAAATTTTAGAAGAGTTGCCACCTAGATTTTTTATTCAATTACATATGTACATAGATATGTACATTATAATAGAGATAACGAAAGCACTAGGTTTAAGAAGGTTTATAATTGGAAATATTTATTAAAAAGGGTTGCCAGCTTTTTGAATTTTAATATTTTACAAAAAGGTAAGAAAACCGAATATCTCTATTTGAGCGGTAAATTAAACCTGCTAAGGAAAGTTTACAGTTTAAATAACTTTTTTCAGAAGAGTTGCCACTTTTTTATTTTTTATTAAATTTTCGATTTCTTATTTTTTATTTTATTTTTCAATACGATAAATGAACTGAATGAATGAATGAAATATTGGATTGAATTGATTTTATTGTTAAGAAAATTTCAACAGGCTTGCCACCTGTTTGAAAGTCTCAATTTTATAGAAGCGATAGGAAAAAAGCTATTTTGTACAATATTAAAATGGTTTATAAAGTTGCAGTTGATTATATTTTAAAGAGAGTTGCCACCCTTTTAAAACTATTGATCAATAACACTGATAAAATTAAATAATAATGTTGAATTATGTGCATCAAACCTAAAAGATTTGAGAATGATAACAGTATAATCTATTTTTTGGCAGGGTTGCCAGCTGCTATTTATTTATTTATTGATAAATTAATATAACATCAAGTTTTGGATATGAAAAATTACTCAAGTCTGGGACTTAAAAATCTTGCAATTTTCTTATTTTTTTTCTATATTTATAATAACGGGATAACCCTTCGATAGCAGCTGGTCAAATGTTTACAATAATGGCCTTGAACAAATATATATATACATAATATTTATATTAAAAATTTCTATGTAAAGCAATTACTTGAGCTTCTATAAATGTTTGCATACGTGAACCTTTAACATATTCACTCCAATTATACATATATATAGTATACACACATATGCACAACTGATTGTACGAAATGGTTTTCACTGCTTGATTGGTTAACTCGCTTTTTGAATATTTCTACCGCCATATTTATCTGCGTACAAAGAAAATATGGAGCTCCATAACGCATATGAAATATTTACCTATTGGTTGATTGGTAAACTAAGCTGCATATGAAAATATTTGAGTAGCAATTTAACGATTGAAATTATTCAACCAGAAAGTTCAATGGAAAGTTCAATTACAACCTAAACAATTTTTAAATATATAGTACACCAAACATTACATACATATAGATAGCAGTAAGTTAAAGCACTCGGAATTTAATAACAAAATTAAATTCTTCCGTGATGATCAAGACCCACACGTTACTGAGATTGGGAATCACTACCGCCCAATGATAATCGAATATTTTTGGCCCGAATCGGATGATATGGTTCGAATAGAACAGCGCCATTAGGGCCTCCGAAAATTGAAAGTACGAATCACTAAATTTTTCGAAAAGCAGCGTCGCATTAACGTCTGTGAAACAGTGATTTGGTAGTAACCGGGATGTCATGAAATGCATTATTACTGGCGTTGTGTTTTGGATCTATGCTTACGACCCGGAAACAGACGATCAATCAAGCCGAAAAAACCACGTCAAAGCAGGTAAAAAAAAAAAAATTAAGGTTGACAGTTTTCTTCAATTATCGAGATTATGGATCAATAACTCTTGGTCATATCGTGCCGCAACCACCGTATTCGCCTGATTTAGCTTCGTGTGAATTCTGGTCCTTCAGCAAACTCAAAAGACCGCTTCGGGGAAACCATTTTGAATCAACTTGATGATGATTTTGAATCAACAAATGACTTTAGCAACAGTTTCGAGATTTTAACCGTTGACACAAGTGCATTGGCGCCTAAGAGGATTACTTTGAGAAGGACCACATGAATTTAATAGAATAAATTAAGAATTTAAAATTATGTACAAAGTCTTACTATTTTTTGCTAATAGTAGTACCTTACAGACTGACCGATGTTTTCGGCAAAATGTCAGCCATACACCCTGTTGTCCACATATTTGTCGTTTGGGTTCTTGAAAAGTTATAATTCGATTTCGACAATTTTTTGGCGTAAAATGAAATATGTATCTTGAAAGTACTATTTGTGCAGAGTTTTATCTGAATACCTTGACTGATTCTTGATTTGTACATTGAAAGTGAAAGAATCAGATGAAATGTAAAACCGTGTTATATAGGAAATAGTCGTGATTTTTGTATGATTTCACTTATATTCACAATGTGACGTAGAAATCTCAAAATAATGTTATATGTATTATTGCTTCCGCCGTTTTTTTTTTGTAAATGAATTTCATTGAAATCAGCAATAGTCGCTAAAGCATGCGGTTACGAAAGAATTTATCTTCCGAGTCAATCCAAGTATCAATACTTTATAAGAACTTTCTGAATCATTTACTTTATATTTCTTGTTAATCTATAGCGATTTAAGTGGTGGGGTTATAAATCAATGGATAGCGAATATGGTGAAATGTAGAAAAAAGCTCTAATTGTCAGTAAATAAATTAAATCAAGAGTAATTTGACATATTGCAAACGACCTGAACTATTCCTTAATATTGTTTGCAGTACTCATTTTACATGAATTAATTAAAGAAGAATTGCATTACATGCTGTTAATGCTTCATGTTTCTCACGCTGTTTAAGATAATTAAGTTTGACGCAAGTTCACAGCTTGACTTTAATACGACAGACATTAATATATTGCCGTAAGTGTTTGACATCTTTGGTCACAGTCAATGGAATTTAATTACAAAGTAAACTGTATTTTCGAATGAAATTCGAAAAGAGCTCATAACACGAGAAATTGAGGCATTTGCATGATAAGCTTTGGTAAAACTTCTGACCGGCTTTAGTAATGAAAGCATTATTGGATTGAATAGTGACTTAAGGTTGTCAAAAATGATTTTTTGTTCGCATCTGTTTTAACTAAAGTAGAAATATTGTGTTTTCTGTAGTAGTTTTGTCATAAAACTGTCATTCTGGTAGTCGAAACATACTATATCAAATGCACTTTTCCATATTTTTTGTTAACCGATAAGTGTACAGGTTAAGAAAAGTCGTGGAATTGCTCCTACCACCGAAGGAAACGCACGAACTTATATGGATAGCTGTAAAGTCTGGTACTTTTATTTCATAAATCCTAGATGCTGATCACCAGATTCTTATAGATCAACATAGCATTTTAAGCCTACCACAAATTTGTTAAGGCGCTTATCTCTAGCGAGCTCATAGGCTTTCCTGTTCCCAGCGCTTCCGCAGTGATACGGCACGCAAGCAAGTCGATAATGTTACTGATAAAGAGGTCAAAACCCTTTGCCCAGTCTTCAGTGCACTCTCAGTGAGCTCGAGGCCAGTACTGCAGTTCCGCTATCGGAGTGAATAAAGACCTCTCTGAAAGTAGTTACACTTCGCAGCAGTATATGACTGCTATCATGTGGGCTTCGCTTAAAAACACTGCAGCGGCCTGTTAACCTCAAGTTAAAGTTTGGGAACACTCGTCCAGACAAATCAACCATCAAAGAAACCCAAAAGAGATTGTTATCGACGAAAACCTCAAAAAAGTCCACAAAATTATTTTGAAAGATCGAAAAGTGAAGTCGTTCAGCGGGCACTATAAAGATATCAGATATGATGTACCCGTTCATATCATATCATTCAAAAATATTTGGGTATGAGTAAGCACTGTACAAAGGGCGTGCCGCGCGAGCTCACTTTTGACCAAAAATAAAGACGATTTAATGATTCATAGCAGTGTTTGGAAATATTCAAAAGTAGAAAATTCGATTTTTTTCGTCGATATGTGAAAATGGATGAAACATATCTACACCATTTCAGTCCGAAGTTCAATCGACAGTCATTCGAGTGGAATGACAGTGTTGAACCCGCTCCAAAGCTTGGCAAAACGCATTAGTCAGCTGGCAAGGTTACAGCTTCTGTATTGTGGGAAATATATGCAATAATGTTATTTGACTACTTTAAAAAGGGCATGACCATCAACAGCGACCATTACATAGCGTTATTGAACGGTTCTAAAAACGAAATCGTCGAAAAACGTCCACATTTGAAGAAAAGAAGAGCACTGTTTTACCAAGCCACTGCACTGTAACACAAGTCAGTGAAAGCCATGGGAAAAATTAATGAACTGGACTTCGAATTACTTCCGCATTCACCTCATTCTACAGACCTGGCCTCCAGCGACTATTTTTTGTTCTCAGATCTCAAAAGAATGCTCGATAGGGAGAAATTTTCCTCGAATAAAGAGGTGAAACTGAGACCTATTTTGAAGCAAATGACAAATCGTACAACAAAATGGCATCAAAAATTGGGAGAGTAGTATTTTGACTTTCACATTTCTTTACTTAATCATTTAATTTTTGCCCATTCATTAGGTTTATTTATTCACTGAGGTTTCCATTAAGTAAAATTATTGTCACAGAAGTAGTCAAACCAACTAATCTGGTTATCATTTCCATTTTCTTATCATTTTATGTCAACGCTTATGGTAGCAAATTTTCACTTTATGTAGTTTGACAAATCAAATAATTTGACAACTCAATTAGTTTGACAACTCAACTAGTTTGGCAACTCATTAAGTCTGTTATAGCGAAAATCGCTCCTTAATCTGTAAGTCTTTTTCATATAATAGCTACTTTTATCCGTCAGCAGAATAGTATTAGTTAATTTCATTAAAATAATTTTTAGACCATAATCAAGAAAATGAAATGTTGAGTGACAGTAATCCGGCCAGTCTATCGGAGATTTTTCGATTCACGATTTAAGATGAAATAACTTATTTATTTTTTTTATTATCTTAGGTTTTTTCATAAGCAAACCAATTAAAATTCTTCTAAATTAAACGGGTTTTCTTCCATTTCGAAGCCAAAAATTATAAAGACCTAAATCTACTCGAGCACGTAATCTTTCGGCTAGACACATACGCCTTGCGAGTAAATATTTATGCGAACATAAATATGTGTGTATAGTACAAGTATGTAAGCAATTGTAAACAAACCCTTGAGCAAAACAATTTTATTTATCATAATAAATACCGAGCACGTGATGGCATATTTTTGCTTATGTTCCTTTTTTCTTTTTGGTGTTTTGGTTTTAAGCCTTCCCTGTGGCAATGCAAAAACTTCAAAGCACGCTTTAATCTTTTAACATCCGACCTACTAAAGTAAATCAAAAATGTTTTTATAATTACAACAAACATTACATTTTTTGACTACACATGGGTGTGTGTATGCATGTGAACCAAAAGGGTCAAGCTACTTAACGGAAATTTTGTGCGGTCGCGCAAAAACTTGAAAGAGAATTTTGTGGTAGTACGAGGCGGCGATTTAAGGATATTTTGTTAAGTTTGGCTGAAACCAAATAACAGTTTTTTAAAGTTGTATTGGGAAATAGTTTATGAGAGGGGATAAGTTAATATTTGAATTATACTTTCATCAAATGACACAAAATATTAGCACCACAAACACGAACTGATAGGTGGCGCTGTATTCGTAATATCTCTCAGACCCTATTAACTCTACGTTCAAATATACTAAGAATAAGTCGTAAGGATATACAAATATTGAAAGTTCATTATTTGGAGATGTTAGAATTCTGACTAAAGCGTGATATGTGTCTAAATATGGTTATGTCAAATTTAATGACAATTAGAAGAAAGTGAAGACAAGTGTTTCCTATCAATCGATAAAAGATATTTCACTGGTAACAAATTGACGATGCCTATAGCGACATTTTAGACTAACTTGATTAACAAAAACGAATTTGACTCTTTTCACTTGCTTGTCAAAAAGTGTTGTCATTAGTTTGACAAAACTGTCATATGATTTGACATAGTGAAAGTTTTTCAGAAGAAATAAATTGCACTCAAGGCTATTAATTTGTTATTACAAGACGGCGCCACGTTCCACACAACGCATTAATCAGTGGATTTATTGAGAGAATACTTCGATAAGCTGATAATTTCAAGTTACGTCGATTGACCACAAAGAATGAAGAATGTTCTTTCGAATGATAATAAACATTTCCCATTAAAATTTAAGTTTCTGTGGTTGTTATTAAAAAAAAGTAGGGAGCTTCGAATGTTCACCTCCACGCGTTGCATCCTGAGTAACGCTATATGACCTGCGGCCGCCCCCACCTTTCAAACTTTTTAATCTTTCGATCCTTTACATATACTAGATTTTTTTGATTAATTGATTGGAAAGAGTTGCCAGTAGGAACTGATGGGTTTATCTACAAATTTTAATTCAAGGTGTATAAGATGCGCACATTTCGCAACAAAAAATAGTAACAAAATAAAAAATTGCATGTTTATGTAAGATTACAGTGTTTCAATGGATTTGTTTTATAAACAAATAAAACCTTTAAGATTATCTGAGACAATTTTTTCAAGGAAAGAGCGCACACTGTTAGATAAAAATAAGTTAACAAAATAAAAAAGTTTATGAAAGAAATTTTTAAATATTAATTTAAGAGTTGCCCCTAAAAAATTAACAAAATATGACAATAAAAATGAACAACGAAATAAAATTATTAAAAAAAACAATGTCTGTGGGAGCTGTTTTCTCTCTCTAGCGACTTGGAGCGAAATCCACGACGAAGTGCCAATCAAATGGCTAAATAACTGAAAATATGCGACCGCAGCACCCGACGCATATTGAAAAATGAGCCGTGGGCAAACAAACATTTCGTTCGCAAACCATGGACGTTTCAACTCACACTGAAGCAGTAACAAGTAAGACTCGAAGCAGTTGCTTCACTTGGCCGAAAGCACCGTCTCGAAAAACAAAGCGTAAACTTTCAAAACGAGTGAGACCGTTCCTACGAGAATATAAGAATGGCTGAAAAACAACGTTCCGAACTTCATTACGACCACACAATGGCTCTCGAATTCACCAGATGCGAATCCAATGGATTACTCTTTCTGGGCCATTTTGGAGAAAAAGGTCCGAAGTAAAAAATACGCCAGTCTCGAGATGCTGAAGAAAGCCATTTTTCGTGAGTGGGCCAAAATACCGGCAAGGCACATTCGGGCAGCTTGCGATTCGTTTTTTGACCGCCTCAAGGCCATAGTTAAGGTGGTCATATCGAGCAAAAGTGAATTGGTCCTGAATTTATGATTATTTTCACACATTTTGTAATTTAAAATAAATAAAAACAATATTCCAATCTGAATTTATGGCTTTTTTAATTGGTTACACTTGTGCCGGACCCTGTACTAGTGACGCTTGTCGTGATGCCCAGAACGCCTAGGTAGAGATACAAAAGACCGTCGTATATCTGGAAAGCGCCTAGAGATAGCCACCTATTTATTGAACAGGAAATCTGCCAATGGAACGTGGTCGTAGAAAGTATGCCAACCAAAATACTTCAACCTCAGTCTATCGAAAGTTGAACAGTGAAAGAGAAAGTGACAATTATTAGGCTCACAGCGTGACTGCTAATAGGACAGTGAATCTTGCTAAGAACCAGTAGCTCCATGTACCTTTTGCAGGATTTCAAAAACATATAAGTGCTCTTTGGTGAGGCCTATAGATCCAGCCTACGAGTGCACTACTACGGTAGAACATCTGCTCGTTCCCATACTAATAGGATTTGGGTAAGGGTGTCCTTTCTAGCGAGTTCAACGGCTTATAAAGACATAACTAAGGTATATTGTAACCGCTATCTTTATGCAGCCACAACGTCACAGTTAAATATACAGTTATGTATAAGAAATGTGTCTTCACTTTCAGTTATTCATCCATCATGCAATCTTCATAAATTGGTTTATAGAAAATTTTGTTACAAAAAAGTGGTAAGTACGCCTTAGCAACAGCAGCTTTTCCACCGGCGTCTAGCATAACCTCAAAGCGCCAAGGTGCAGCAACAACAATAATAATTGATATGAATGACTACACTTGGCTAACAATGAGAATCCCGCTGCTAAGTGGGACTAGTGCAAACACAATAGACATTCCTTGAGTATTTATGAAAACAGAGTAGAGCGCTGAGAGTTGTGTCAACACAGCTGGAGTTCCGTTTGATATCCGCTCACTTTGCTCAACTAGTTTGCACAAGCAATTGGCTGTTTGGCTGTTGCAGCAGCTGCCACCGGGTTATTGGTATTTGCTTTGTGGTTTAATAAATTCTCGCAAAATCGTATTTGGGGTTCGTATTAGCTATTTAATTGAGAGATAATTGAATAAATTTTCAAATTACATGGTATTAAGTATGTGATTCTATGAATGAACGATTTTCTACAGTAAAATATGATGTTATGGTAAGCTTAGTAATTCAACAGTTTGATAGAGAAAAGGAGAGTAAAACATCAGTTGTGGAAAAGTCGCACTTTCAGATACCTTCAAACCCAACTTTGTAACCTAGTTACCCACATAAATAAAAGGTCTACCAACAAGAACGACGTGACGGTCACCATGATCCGTTTGCATATCTACACGCCAGTTTTTGATGATCCGGTCCAGCATTTTGGCTGGAATGTCAGCTGTAGTGCGCCGAATGTTGTTTTTGATCTCCTCAAGCGTGGCTGATTGATTTAAATAGTATACCCCCAGAGAAAATATACTAGAGTCGTTAACTCGCCGGATCTTGGCGGCCATTTGTTTGAGCTATTTCTGGAAAATAAGCCTAGAGTCGACAAACTTTTCACGCAATGTGTCCAAGTCTCGACGTGAAACATGAGGCGGCGCACCGTTTTGTTGGAAATAGACATCGTCCACGTCGACTTTGTCAAATTCCGGTCAATATCATGTTATAACGCTCGCTATTGATGGCAACGGAATTTCCTGCTTCATTTCGATCCTTATCACAATCCACGCCAAACGGTCAATTTTTGAGGAAGCAAATGCGTTTTCTGAATCATACGAGAACTCGACACATCCTAATAACGACATCGTTTTTTGTTGACAAAGCTATTAAGCCAGAAGTGAGCCCCATCTGAGAAAATGAGCTTCAATGAAAACCGTCGTTGGCTTCCATTCTTTTCAGTGCTCAATCGGCAAGGACTCTCTGACAAAATTTGACGCAAAGCCGTAAACAGTCACAAGCTATAAAAATAAAGTGGAAGTATTATGCGACGAAGATTGTTGCCAAACAAAAGAAAAGCTTTCAAAACGTTAAAACCCAACGGATACATTCAAAATCAGTGAAACTGGGTACCACAAGGATTGAGCCCCAGAGATGTTGAAATAGGGTTTTGTAAGTCAGAAATGCTGCTGTAAAGTTACAAAAGGAAGCCCGTTTACCATAAGACTGTGACTGGTTATGTAAAATGAATCCATTGCGACAATCTTGTGAAACCTGCTCAGCCAGCCAAATGAACGGCAATGCCGAATATCCGAGACGCCAATGTAATGAATGCTCTATACCTGTATTTAATGAAATCAGAACGGCGTACTTTATTATGAGCTTATAAAACCGAAGGAAACTATAAAGAAGTAACGATAAATACAAATCTCAGCAATTTGAAGTGAACGATTGCCGAAAAACATTCGGAACTTGGTACTACTACAGTAGATACAAGCCAACAACTTTCCATCGTGAGAAAGCTCGGTCTCATGTTGAAAGACCGGTTAAAAAATATTTGGAAAGTAGCGGTTGGGAAGTTTTGCCACACCCTGGCTGATAGCCGAGACCTTGTCGCTTCTGACTACTATACCATATTTTCCGGTCGACACCGAACGCCTTAACATAAGAATAGGGTATCAAACATCACTTGATTCATTCCGCAAATTGATTTAGGGCAGGCGAAAAAGTGTTATAGTTTCAGATGGATAATTTTTTGAAAACACCGCAAAGTTATAGACCCAGTGACCGTGATACCTACTGCTCTTGAGCAAATACCTGAATACTTGAATGTGAATTATGTCCGTTCTACGCATATCCATTCTGAATAAAAATTATTTTATATAATATTTCGGTGCTTAATTTACTATTGTACTAGTTTTGGTCAAGCTTTAGGAAAGGCCTCTTCTGTGCACAGAAAGTGAAAGTGATTGCAGTAAAAGTGACTTTGCATAGCTGACTTTTGCTCTATTTCAAACACGGGCAAATTCTCAACTGCAGACTTCGAGCAATGCGATTATATTAGTTATATTTGCCCATCTCTTTACCACAAAACTTACATTACTGTCTACAATCTATTAAAAATAGCTCAGTAGAATTTTTCTATTCTCCACTGAACCACTTCTTCTTCTTTCTTCTATTAACACTACAAACTCTCCTTAGTAAACGCTACCTTGAACCCCATATCTTGTACAAACACTAGACTAGATTGCCAGTAGGGAGAAGCCAGTACTTTACGTAACTTAACCGTTATTATTTTAAGTACGTCGAATGATTGCCTTCTCTCCAGCGACAGCAGCTGCAGCTTGCGCGATATTAGATAGATAATTGCGCGAATAAGAAATAATAGAAATCCAGCTAGAAATGAGAAAATATGTATGAAATGAACTCAAGCATTTCCGCCTATGCGACACTTTAGCAAGCAGACACAATCTACATGCTTCGCTTCAATTCGTCCGTTTTGCGGTGGGGCGAAGCCGTTGTTGGCATAACGTTAAGCGCCTGAACGTATGCTGCGAATTGCTGCAGAAATCCAAGTAATTCTTTTTCATTTTCTAGCGCATCACTCAATTTGCCCTTAAGTTGTGGCAAATGATAGTCGGCGCTCGGTTTGCATAGGATTTACTAAGGGTAGTCAACGCTTTTTCGATTTTTCTCCACACAAGCACACCTACCTCATACAAACACCTATAGATTTGTTTATATGTGTGTGTTGTTGAGCGAAATCTAATGCCTGGCAATTTTTTATCCCAGCTTGGCGTTGTCATGCACAACGCACACTCACTCCAGAGAATTTAGCCGCTAGTCACGTTTTCCCACTACTATAACACTACTACTGCTTCAGGTGTGGTTCCGCGTATGGCCGCGGTTGGGCATTGAAAACGCAAAACAATAGCCATAAATATTACAATTGCTTAATCTATAGGTAAAAGCTAGTTTTATAAAGGTATGTATGTATATATGTACATGCATATGTATGTATGTGTAGTGTGGTATCTTCGTTTAGCTTTGAATTGCATTTCAATAACTCCTTTAATATTGATTCTTGAAGTACTTTTGCCCCAGAATTGAGTAGTATGTGGTCAAATAATGGAAATGGAAGCTAAATTAACTAAATATAATTAATTATTATGAAAGCAATGAAAAAAGGTTTTAAAAATCTACAAAGCGAATTCCTTTGCTTATAAATGGTCAAATATTTGTGTTCACTAAAATAAAAAATGTCAATCATAAGCAATTAGTAATCCTGTAATTTGATTAATTTTGGTGTGTGCCTTGGATAAATATGGAATGGTACGCCTAATTGTAGGCAACAATTTTCAGTATTACAATATATTGTCGCATACTCACTACACCGTAAATCTAAAATAAACGAGTAGAGATGTGTGAAAATTAAAAATTAGTCCAGCTTTAAGCTCAAAATGTAGATATAAACATTCATGCACTTAGCCACAGACAAGATTTTCAATCAACACACTTTAGTTTAACGTCAAAAATAGAGGAAATAGTTATTAGAATGTCTTCAACCATAAACGACATATTTCACGTTGTTCGATCTTTCGACTGATTTTATTTAATAACGTGGGTGTCTTTGCTAAGTTGCTGTTATGAATGCCCTTAAGGGTAGGCTACCTCTTGCTCACAATTCTAGGTTTCTTCTATAAAAATGTATCCAAATGAAAGTCTTATCGAATGTAAATGCTCTTATAGTTCAAGAAACGTATCTAGTTCGTCAGAACTCCTCTTGGATCATTGCATGATAGTAACAAACATTTTATATGACTTTATAACAATCAGTTCAGATAAGAAAATTTTGTGCTTGCATTTGAATCAAAGATGAACCAAGACTACTTGGAGTAAAGTGATGTTAAAAAGACAACTATGTAGGGCTTGGTGGACTTGTATGAGACAAGCACTTCATTAAAAATCTAATTTTATTCTATGATATTTCGCCATAAAGAACCTTAATCTAGATGCTTAGCTTATGACAAATCTTAACCGATCTCGAAAATAAATTAAAAAAAAAAACAAGAAAAAACGTTAGCTTCGGCGGCACCGAAACTAATATACCCTTCACAGGTGCATTTCTTTTAGTAAATATGTGATAAACTTAATGTACCCTGTTCAGGGTATAAATATGCCAAAGCTTGCCAATAATAAAACAACTGAGGAACTGCAAAATTCTGCTTGATATTTTATGTATTACTTCAGAAGCAATAAAAAATTTTAATTGTTTCAACAAAAAACGCATAAATTTGACCACAGAACTTCGTACAGAGCAAAAACTTTTGTTTTTTTTGTAAAAATTTGTTTTTCTACCTTTTTTCTTATTTTTTCTGGAACTTTTGTGTAAGGAATCGAAAAGACGCAGTTGGAAATTTGAAAATAGAATTTTAGGCTTTGTTTACAAATAGTTTGTACGAAATTATCCTGCACTTGTCTTAACTCTCTATAAACATTGACTTCTACATACATATATGTGACCCGGCACATAGACCCCGACTAGTGTGTCAAAACAGGATTTTTCACGAGAGGCGTTGAAAGATGTGAAGCACGTGTTCTCTCTCCCTTTTCCTCCTTGTTCGTTACTATGTTAGCAGTTTAGCACAATGAAGCCGTCTGAGTGTTGTCATGGTAATAGAACGCTCATTGTTTTGGCTGTCGCTTTCTGTTGTTGCTGTTCGCCGATAATCGACATTTTGACACACTAGCCGGGTTTCTATGTACATATGTATAACTACTATGAGAATCAACTGATGACACATTCTGGTTAATTTTTCAGGTAAGAGGCGTGTCAATGCTATACTCGTACCAAAAGACCTCAACATTGTGCAAAAACGACGGCGTATAGAAGTCGGAAATTATTACAACGTAGCTGAGTACCTTACCAAGACTGAGCCGAAGCTAAAAAATCCTAGTTCGCTGAATGCACTGAAAGTCAAGCTTGCCGAGGTTTATAGCAAAGTTCCCACGACAGTCGGTTCTACATAACCGGAATGGATCCAGATTTTTTATCTCACCAAGCACCGTCAACTCGGCAGAATTTTGCCGCCAAAATAACTATAACAGGCTTATAGCAATTTTATGGAAAATTCGACTGAGCGTTGGCTCAAAAGGTATGTATTTGGAAAGCGATATTAAAGATATTTTTTGTCAGAGCAACCCAATCCAAGAGTTTTGTGAACAAAAATTAAAAAAAAAAAAACAGGTAAATTGAAAAGTCCACAGCCTGACATATAAACTAATACTAGAAATAAGTACGTATGGTTTTCGGTTAGCCCTAAGTTTCAAAAGGCTCTTGTATAAATTTGACACCTGTGTTAATAGTTTGTGAATTATATCATTTTGAGTAAGGCAACTTTTCTAAATGTCAAAAATATGGTTAAAAAGGAATTTCGCGTGTGGATAAATGCTTTTTGAAGCGAAAGTACGCAGTTGAAGCAAAAAATTGGCTTGATGAGGAGTTTCCGAACATTCCCCCAGGAAAATCAACCATCAAGGATTGCCATGCTAAGTTCAGACGAGGCGAAACGAGCACCAAAGACGGTGAACGCAATGAACGACCAAAAAACGTTTTTACCGACAAAAACATCAAAAAAGTCCACAAGTCGTTTTGATGACCGTCACATGGAGTTGTTCGAAAAAGCAGGCACTCTAAAGATATCAGCTAAATGTGTACATCATGTCACTCACGAATATTTGGGTATGAGAAAGCTCTGTGTGAAGTGGATGCCGAGCGAGCTAGCTTTTGACCAAAAACAATGAAGAGTTGATAATTCGGAGCAGTGTTTGGGTGTAATAAAGCCGAGTTATATAGGTACTATATATAGTCGATATATATCATCGTTTCACTTCGAAGTCCAATCGAAAGTCATTTGTGTGGAATGATGATGATAAAGCCGTTTCAAAGCGTGGCGTCTGTATTTTAAAAATTTTTAAATATAAAATAATTTTTATCGACTACCTTGAAAAAGGTAGGACCACCAACAGCAACTATTACATAGCATTATTGGACTTTTTGAAGTGCAAAATCGTCGAAAAAGTCCACATTTGTAGAAAAAGAAAGTGCTTTTCACCAAGGCAATTCATCGTGTCACAATTCCGTAAAAACGACGGCAAAAATCAATGAATTGGTGTTTCAATTCCTACCGTATTATCCAAATCTGGTCCCAGCGACAATTTACTGTACTCACATATCAAAAGAATGCTCGGTGGAAGGAAATTTTCGTCGACTGAAAAGATGAGCGCCGAATGTTGGACCTATTTTGAAGAAGAGGACTAATCATATTACGAAAGTGATAATCAATGTATTACCATTGAAGGAAACTACATACATATGTAGCAGAAAAAATGAATTTTACCAAAAATATGTGTGTTACTATGGTAGACCACGAACCTTTCAATGGAGCTGTCTTTCTATTGTGCAGGAAAAAATGGTTTAAATGGCAAAAATATGATTAATAACTTGATTTTAAACACTTTGACCAATTTGGCAAAAAAAAATCTGAAAATTTTTTTAAAAACATTTTATTTCACCAATGACAATATTGTTTAGCTATTCAAACACATACCCATATCTGGGTCAAAACGACTTTTGAAGTGAACTGCAAATGGGTTAAATAACTTTTCTGGCAGAGGCTTCCACTGCTTGATAATACATATTTTCCGAAAACATTATTAAATTCTGGGTAGCCACAATGTAATTTACTTTATTTAACATTCCACTATGCTTAGCTTCAAAGCCAAAAACTCCTTTCAGTGCTTTCATTTTTCAGCCATAGAACCTAACATTGTTTAGTGTACAATTGTTTACCGGAAAAACGCTAACAAAAGATTACTTTTGTCTCCAAAGCATACACATTAACTTAATTAATTTAACTGACTATTTTCAAACAAAAACGTAAGCTTTTCAGGTAAACAGTTAAATACATAAATGGCCGAGTGCTACGTACAGCAGTTGCACTGTTAGAAAGTATGAACACACTGGAAATTCATCAAGAGCTCTACGAATGTATGTAACAAGCTCACACACGCGCAAATCAAATATTTGTGTACACATACACATATGCAGAGAGTGAAATTTCACAAGCGAATATTGTTGAAATGAAGAGGCGACAAAAACGCTGAAACGGTCGAGAGGTAAAACGTGTGGGAGCAGTTTGGTGCTTTGAGTCTGATTTACACACATAGATACAAAGCTGAGCATATTGCCCAAAGAGGTAGGTATACATACATAAAATTAATTAAGTTCCAATTGACTTACCTAAATGGCGAATGCGAGCAGAATACATTTATAGAGAGCTCGACACACACACACACATGCCACGGAGATCAGACAGTGAAATGAAGAAAATGAAGAGAATAAATTATATGAATATACTTCCAAAAAAAAAATGAAATATATAGCACATACACACATAAAGAGCTGCAAATAACAGTGCGAACAGCTGTGCTCATAAGCTCAAAAGCTGAGTGAATTAAAGGGAAACAAGCGCTTTGCCTGTGTGTCAGTGTTTTTATTTGCATAGGTGCTTCTTTAGTACTCCATTGTTTACATATTGTCTTTTCTTGCTGAAAATGATAACTAAGCGTTGCCACCTGTTCGTAAATTACGCTGTCGTCTGCACTAATAAGCCAATTGCGCAGTTGATGTCATAAAAGCAACATAAATTGGCTGCAATTTTTTGCTTCTAATTAAGACTTCCGAGCTTGAGCTTTGTTTCGCAGCTGTTGACATGTGAGTACCTTTTATGTTCGATATGTAACGGCATTTATTAGCATAATTTTGACTTTGCTTTGCATTTATTAAAGAATTATATTTTTGAAACAAAAAAATAATTTTTGAAAATTTAAAGTCTCTGGCGTATTTAGTTATCGATGTATCGGGCTTCTAGTAAATTTTAACAGTGCCGTTATATGCGGAGTGAGCGGGATTATCTTTCGATTTCACCAGCTTTCACACTAGCTTTAGTAGTTTAAGAGATATGTACACTAAACTTATTAGAGGGCGAGGCCATGCCCACTTTTTCAAATTTTTTTCTCACAGGTGTATCTTGCCACTGCGAACGCCTGTGTCAAGTTAGAGTGCTATGTATTAATGTAGTGCTTAGTTATGGGTTTCGCTTAATGGCGTTTAGTAGGCGTGGCAGTGTTCTGATTACGCCCATCGACGAACTAATACCTTTTTGTTACCAAGGAACTCAAATACTAAGTTTCAACAAGATAACTCCATTTTTACTCAAGTTACAGCTTGCACAGACGGACAGACAGACAGTTACCCGGATTTAAACTTTTCTCAGTATTCTGACAATGTATATATATGTATATATAACCCTATATCTATCTCGCTTAGTTTTACATGATACATACAACCGTTAGATGAACAAAACTATTATTCTCTGTAGCAACAGGTTGCAAGCGTATAAAAATGGTATCGAATAGTTGGTGGGTAGCTACAACCAGTGTATCACCTTTGAAGGAAACTATGTTGAATTAGAAAACGAATTTTGCCAAAACAAGTGTTTACTTTGTTAGGCCGGGGGCTTTTTAATTTGATAATATGTCTATAGCGTCAATCGTCTCGGACTTATCTGCCCAGACAACCTCACAAAAGCCGGCAAAAAATAGTTCACTGGTGTTAAATCGTAAAATTTTGGAGGCCACTCTGAAGGCTCGTGAAAGTTTCCTTTAATAAATTGATTATTTCATTGGTTGTATGGTATATGGCGCCATATTGTTGAAACTAAAGGTCATCAATATCCTCCAATTCAGGTACGGAAGCGTCAAAGTTTACAGCTTACAGCATTTCCCATTGACTGTAGCATTATGGTCCGCTTAATTTTTGTAGAAATATGGACCAATGATACTCTCTTTGCATAAATCAAGTAATAACTCTCAAAAAGACCAACTCCGATAAAAGTAATTGTCTCATTGAAAACAACAGGTCTAAAGAAACACCCCATTACATTAGGAGTTACATGGGTTTACGGGTGTAAAAAAAAAACTACTTTTTATCTTGCTTGAGTATTTTAGCCAAAATACAATACAAAAGCCTTGACCCCAGTCTAGGAGTTTCTAACAGTACTTATTTGTGTACATTTTATAAGTCGGAAAACATAATTCAAACCGGCATTCTTCAAATCCGGTCAGCTTCATAGTATATATATATATATATATAACAGATAATGTTAAACTAGCTGAAATATGATTCGTTTTTCTCGAAAATATCCAAGCAAATATCTCAACTCTTAATATGGATCGGTTCAGTTATTTTGGTTAATGTCTTGGGTATGAAGCGTGTTAACACTAGATTCGTACCAAAGACCCTCACATTCTTGGATGATTTTGACCAACCATGTTCACTAGTTTTTGCTCTCTTCGACATTTGTCTATTGTTTAAATATATTTACATCGCCAGACAAACTTCTCGCGTCGTAAACAAACAGTTGCGAATCACACGAATAAACGAAAAAAATTTATCAATCTTACAAAAATATATATGTATGTATCGCTTCAGTCATATTTGGTCTTGAGCTATATCTACTGAGCGAACCATTCGCAACACCATCACCCATCTTGAGACCCAACATTCATTACTGGATAATATTCAGCCGTAGCTGAGAGTACACACGAAGACTTTTAAGGGTCGATTCGGCGCGTTCGCAGCAACTCGGACTGACGTATGAAAGGATTTGGTGAATTCTACGTCGAGATCTTAAATTAAAAACGTAGCAAAAACAGTTCATGCAATTAAAGACAAAGAGGCCGCCAAGATCGTATGACAACACGCCGTTAGACTTTTTCCTGTGGGGATATGTAAAGTCTCAAGTCTATGCGGGCAATCCCGCTTCGAATCAGGCTTAGGAGCAAAACATCACGAATGTCATTCGCCAGTTACCAGTCGAAATGCTCGAACAAGTCATAAATGCCGAATAAAAATAAACATTCCCCATTAAATTGGAAGTTTTTTTGTTATTTCTATGAAAGCCTCGAAATGGATCGCCCTTTATCTCCTCTTCGGAGTTCATATACTTATTACATAATACATTCTCATTTTAATTTTAAACGCTGAATTCCCATCTTCTAATTTGTCCCGCTGAAATTCTCTTTGTGCTTGTAGGCATGTGGTATCCAAAAACTTTTTTCCCTCAGCCATTTGAAACAGCAACAAATTCGCGGATTAAATTACGCATATGCAGAAAAAAAATATCATAAATCATCCGGGCAATTAGCAAGTGAATATCTTTCGCTTTCAAAATTTTATTTTATGTTCTTAATCCCCAAGCGCTTTTTAGGTCTATTACCACTTCT
Source organism: Bactrocera neohumeralis (assembly GCF_024586455.1). NCBI lineage: Eukaryota > Metazoa > Arthropoda > Insecta > Diptera > Tephritidae > Bactrocera > Bactrocera neohumeralis. Next base: position 18,355,496 of record NC_065921.1, on the reverse strand, counting down.
ACGGTTTTCTTTTTTGGCAATTGTTTTGCATAATTAGCTGACAAAGCTCAAACCCAGCGAGTAGGCGAATGTATGTATGTATGTGTACTGTTTTGTGCTCATTTGTGTATTTGCGCAGTTGGAAATGAGTGTATCAAAAATACTCTGTGCAAAGGACACATGTTCGATGGTTGAGAGCGCGTGGGCACCCTGTTTGACAATTTTTTCAAATATTTTTGGTGTGCTTAATTACCATTGACCTTCAAATTAGCATTTTCATTTTTTATTATTTATGATGGATTAATGCATTAAGTCTGATGGATTCTAAAATTAGGTTAATTCATGTTTCTCATAATATGTGGTTGCTTATTATAAATATATACGTTGCCTTTCATATTTTAGGGTTTGGCAAGCCATTTGTTGCAAACTGGCTGCTCACAAGTTTACCGTAAAATTTGATATTTTTCGTGTTATACACGCTCTGAACGTTTTGACATACGTGCGCAATTTGTGTTGTTTACAGTAACTTAAAATATTCATATTGATAAAAAATTGGAAATAAACCGCGAATATTTTCGCAATATTATTTTTTACAACTTTCCAAGTGGATTACTAATGTGGATTCAACAATCGTGAATAGATGAACGTAATTAAATCTTTTGGCGATAAAGCTCCTTCAAAGACCAGCGTTTACGATGCTATGGTGAATTTATCGATGCTATGGTGAATTTATCGATACTATGGTGAATTTAATCGAATTGGTCGATTGCTCCAAGATGAATTTCAAGACGAAGCTCACCAAAAATCAATTGTTATTTCTTAAACTCTTGATGCTGTGCTCAAACTAACATTGCGAGATCGTCACACGTCGACAACTATATTCATTAGTGGGATCACTATATATTCAATATGGCATGATCTTTTGACTCTATGTATAAATAAAATTGGCTCACGTTGGATCCCACACAACTTGTTTATCACTGAAAAAAAGGCTCGCATCGATTGATCGAGAGAAATATTAAAAGATAGAGATATAGATTAGACGTGATGAATCGAGCATTTATACGAAAGACGAGACAGTCGGCTGGCAAAATGTTCGCGTCCGATGCACTTCGAAGCACATTGCCTGTTTTGTAGAAAAACTGGACATATTACAACCATACCACTGGAATAAGGCAGAATAGTGAATTCTGAGTGGTACATAACCATTTATTTGCCTGTTGTTTTCCAAGAAATCAGGGAAAGCAACCACCGAAGACCGCTCTTCACCCCGATAATGCGAGCTCTGATTGAATGAAACAACTACATTTTTGAGCACTCAAAACATTGATTTGATGACTAATCCACGATACATTTTTATTCCCTTTTCCATACCCAAAGAGTTGGTTGATGCCTTCAGAACACTATTTTGTAGTTACATCAATCAGAGCGACAGAAGTCTTTCGACAATTGGTTCAATTGCAATTCAATTTCGATTTTCGAAAACTAATATTTGTTTTTTTCTTCCCTAATTGTGAAATATAAAGGACAAACTTCGTATGTGAAAAATATAGAATTATTGGCTGTGATCATCAGTGATTGATACTAAATTAACACCGTAAGCTAGTAGTTCTTTACAAACATTTGCAAAAAAAAAAATAATAATTTTTTAGAAGTGATTAGATGTAATATAATAAAGCAGCAGATCTGATGGGCTATCTAATAGGATTTTTCGGCAGTGTTATTCAGGGTTACCTGCTTGAATTTGGTATATTTTCATAAATCAAAGATTAAACCAACCAGTAGTGGGTTGTGATTTAACATGATGTATTAGGGTATCAGACCAGAGTGTTTTGAAAATCAACATTTGTATTCATATTGAAACGTATGCTTTCTATAATATTAATTAAACAACTAAAAACAGAAATTAATATCAAACATATTTATGGCAGTCACTTCTCAGTTTTCAGTAACAGCCGTCGAAACATATTTTTTCGTTGAAAATGCTTCGAATGAATTTTTGTCATTTGATTCGTTTGGTCGAGAATATTTCCGTTCCTCATTTATTGGTACAGTTGATTCCATTCGGTCTAAAATTTGTAAGCCCTTCGTTTGCAGAAAGAGTAGAAAAGCTCGGGTGGACACCTAACAAGTAAAGTATAACAATGATACGTGCTTCACTTTAAAGAGTAGCTCTTAAATTAATTTTAAATTAAAATTTGAATTAATTTGTTTCTGAATTCTGAAAATTTTTTTAAGAATAAACTCCTAAATTTTTATTAAAAAATAAATTTTTATTACGAGCATTAGGCATTGAAGCACTTAAGCTTAGAGAACATTAATGATGCAGTACCTAATTACCCACTTTACTCATTTTAAGCCCAACAATCTTACGATTGCATATGAATGTGGATACCTTGATAAGTATTAGGGTGTACATTATTGTCAGAGTCGATTATATTCGCAAACACCCGCTATATTTTTACTTTAAGAAACATAAACGAACGTTGAGCAATTTTTCCAATTTAAACCTTGCTTAAGTCATGACATTTTTTCCATTTATTTAACATTTTTTTATTCTTTGCCTTTTATTTCCAAAGTAAATTAACCTACAACGTTGAAAAGAAGATACTTTCATACAAAATTTCTGCTATACATAAAAGTTCGTATGCCCTTTTGCCTTAAAAACATATCTTTACAAGTTACACGCGGTTTTATTTATACAATACTGAACAATATAATAGTACACCATGTCGTATGAGCAGCCCAAAATTTATAAGGTACTTGTATGAATGCTCAGTGCATTTGATGCATAACTTTAACTGCGTATAATAATTGAACGATTAGTGGCAAAACTTGCTTTGTATTGCGGAAACTCAAAGTCATAGATTTAACGGTTGATCCAAGTCGAGGTACATTTTTCAATAGCCCAGACAGATCATGCGTTAGTCACGTCATTTTATTTGTGTTCAGTATTGCATGGCATTTCGTCATGGAAAGACTGGAACAACGCTTACAAATCGTTCAACTTTATTATAAAAATTCACGTTCTGTAAGGAATATGTTTCGCGCGCTTCGCTCAACTTATGGTCAACATAATCGGCCTACTGAGCGTACTATTCGCAATCACCATCACCCATCTTGAGACCCATCATTCATTATTGGATAATATTTAACCGAATAGACCACGTCCAGCACGCAGTGAAGAAGCTGGTAGTGTACACAAAGACCGTGGAGAGTCGATTCGGCGCCGTTCGCAACAACTCGGACTGACGTATGGAACGACTTGGCACATTTTACGTCGAGATCTTAAAATTAAAGCGTACAAAATACAGTCTGGACAAGAACTGAAGCCGTTCGACCATCCCAAGCGACTACACTTCGCTCAATGGGTTCTTGAAAATTCCCAAGAAGATACAATGTTTTCGAGCAAAATTTTCCAGATTCCAGAGCTGTCATTTCATGCAAAAAAAAAAACGGCTGGTTATGGTTTTGTGGGGCTGGACAATCATCGGTCCATTTTTCTTCAAAGAACGTAACCATCAATGGTGACCGTTATGTAAAGTATAAAGTCTATGCGGACACCGCATTTCAATTCTGACCTTGGAGCAAAAAAAATGCTCGAACGAGCTATCGAAAATTTATATCAACGGATGGACCATATGAGACGTAACTGCGACCATTTGAAAGAGATAATCTTCAAAAAATAAAAAATGTAAATAAGCAACTTGTATAATAAAACATGAAGCAAGAATTTGTTTGAAAAGAGAGGATTAAGAAAAGTGAAATAAACTTTCTACTTAGCTTCGGTCGTAAAGATGATCCACGCACCAAAGATAATGCAGAATACCTCTTGTAGCAGCTCTGTGATTTCCATATAAACAAAGCGCTTTGAGCCTACCATAATTTTGTTAAGTTCGCTACTATTAATCCCTGCAGCTTCATTATGTTCAACGAAAGTGTTTCTACGTAGATGTTTCAATCTCTGTCTGGTTTAAACTGAACTGAACTGAACGCCTTCCTTCGTGCAACATTAGCAATTTGCTTCCGACTAGACATGTGACCACCCGCATGTGAGACTACGATGACAATGACTATTCAGAACATTTTGCATGGCGGCGCGATGAACCTTGCTACGGTTAAGTAGTTCAGAGGATCACTTGGCTTCTACTTTAGGCTAGAAGACTTTACAGCCGCAAAAATTTCAGTTGTTGATTTTTCCAAATTCACTACAGGTTTATAGATTCAACGAGGGAGCGCAAGAGAACAACGGAGTATCGACTCGTTGACAATCTGATAGAATTGGGGTAAGGGTGTGGTCTCTCGTAAGTCCATCGAATTTCTCCAACAATTCTGCTAAGAGCCAGCACCAAAACAAGTCTAGTATGGAAGTATTTTGTTGATATATATAGTGAGGTTAGGCACTCCTTGACTAGATTTGAACGCACTGTCATTGAACTCAAGGCTGATATTACAGCTTGTTCTCGGCGTGAAAACACACAAATTCGGTGCTGTATCTAAGCTTCGATTCAGCCGTAAATAAGTTGACTGTACCTCTTCTCCAACGGCTTCGTCTCTAACATATCCATCTCAGATATATGCGCAAAGAGAGAACCGTCCGGAGATGGTTTCGTGAAGCAGACTGTTCAAGCTATTAGGGATACAATCGAACTAACGGAGAATTTCAGAATGTCTCTGCTTGGTATCCCTGCTATACCTTACCTGTGCCCTTCGTCGCAATGCATCTGCCAGCTTTGTACACAGGTCCTTATGTGTACAATGGCATTGAATGCCAATTCTGGTGTTGTCCTTAATGCACTACGGATTCCAATGATGGCTGTTCTTCCAATACGTTTTTTTTTCGTTCATAGCACTTCTCTTCATACAACAACCAACAAAAAAATGTTTTAGTACTTCTATCAATTTTTCTAAAGCACGTGTAGCGTGTCACCGTGTAGTTGGTGAATAAATTTCTACATATTTGGAGTATCGTTAAAGTTTCCGCAGTAATAGAGATGAAACGCAAGAAAATCTTTCCACAAGAACTCTGACCAACAACAGTACAACTACAATTACTCCATTTAAAAATATATTATGTACATGCGTATGAATATTTCCGTCATCTCTAGACGATAGTGTTCATCGTAAATTGAAACCATTGCATTGCAAGTATTGCTGTAGTTCTCTAACAAAGGATGTACATATTTACACTTATATATAAAATAGAAAATATTTTCCAAATTCTGCCAAGGCCATGCCAAGACAGCCACGAGAAACCACTGAATATAAAATAAGTATATACTATATGTACCAAAAAATATAACCTATATATAAAAGTATCTATGGAAGCAGCAGATGTTGGAAATATAGTATATAAAAGCAAATCCTTGTGTTTTTCCATTAAAATGAGTTCTGTGGCAGTTAGTAAGGTGATTTTGCACATGAGGAAAAGTTTCCGACGGCTTCAAATTTGTTTGAAAACTGCAACCGCAATTGTGGCTTAAAAATCCTTTTACTTACATCCCACACATAGTATGTAAAGTTGTTGTTGCAGTATGTTTAATTTGAGCTTAGCCTGAAAATCTGATTTGCAATTTGTATAGTTTGTTCTTGCTGAGAATTGGGTACATAAGAATTACGAAGAGGAAGAAAAGATTGTGGTACAACTAGATAGCCCTAATGTACTTAAGGTAGATCAGATTAAATTTACGCACATATATTAGGGGTGGTGGTAAGCTCACTGCCAAAATTCAACTTAGCTAACTAAACTATTTGGAGCTTACCAAAGATGAACTCACTATATTTACATTGAATTATTTACTATAATATAACGAAATAAACAGAAAACTTAGTGGGGTCCATAACCATTAGCGAGGTCACTCACCCTTCATAATGTCAATAACCTTTTTGAGCTTAATGATATCTTAGTAAGGTCATTAATTTCTCCTGAGATGAAAGTTTTTTAGTGAGGTCACTCAACCTTCTTGAGGTCAATATCGCTTACCGTGATCACTCACACTTCCTAAGGTCTATAACCTTTTAGTGAGAGTCCCTAATTTTCTCGATGTCAATAAACTTTAAAGAAGTTAATAAACTTTAGACAACCTTTCTGAGATCAATATATCTTTAGCTAGGTCATTAACTCTTAGCGAGGACACTCAGCCTTCCTGAGGTCAATAATACTTTACGAAACCTTCCTGAGGTCAATAACCTTTCCTAAGTTTAATAAATCATTAGCGGCCTTACTTAAGGTCAATAACCCTTTAGTCAGGTCACTCAACCTTTCTGAGGTTAATCATCTTTAGATATGTCAATAACCCTTTAGTCAAGTCACTCAACCTTCCTAAGCCCAATAACTTTTAGCGATGTCAATAACCCTTAGCCAGGTCATGAACATTAACGAAAATGGCAATTCCCGTCACTATTATTTGTAATGCGTATCCATGAATGAAATTTAATAATGCTCGACTTACACATTTCTTCAATTATAATGTGGCCTGAAGATAAAAATATGGCTCTAGCCCCTGTAAAATCAACAGATATGTCCTGTCCAGTGGTCCACATATTCGGTATAAGGGTACAACTCTTTCGATTTCTGTAATTTTGGTTAAGAAGGCACTACTTCTGTTTTATACACAGTTCGCTATAGTGAAAGGAAAAAAAATTCTCCAAGAAACAGTAATTTTTTCAGAAATTTGAATATTTAGATACTTAAAAAAATTGCTGCACCCTGTACTTAAATAAAAATGATCAATTGGTTTCATGAAGATCAATAAATTCGTCAGAACAGCAACTATTTTACGATCTAAACAAAATTATCAAAGCAATCGTAGTAAATTAAAAAGCTCACATAAAAAATAAATGTGGAATTAATTCCAGTTTTTTTCCACCGAAAAAATGGAAAAAAAAATAAATAAAAAATGGAGAACTCAATATGCTCGTCATTCTTTATGCTGAATTTATGAATTAACATTGTTTGCTCTACGGCATAAAAAACCATTTGGAAATGGCAAAAAGCGCAAATAACAGTACAGAGGCGCAAATAAATTCAATTGACAACTTAATTGCTTCATTGCTTACATGGAAAATGCCAGTACTTTTTTTGTAAACAATAATGAAAATAGGATAAAAAGAGCAAAACGAGCGAAAAGAGCAAGAAATCAGCACCAATCTACAAAAACAGAAATGCTTTTAGGCCACAATGGGTGGGATATATGGGGCAAATAAACATGGGCTTTGCTGATCTCATCCTTCCCTCTCCAACGTGCAGTACACAAAATTACGCTGGATAGCGTTAGCCGGCGGCACTGCCAGGATTTTTGACAAATTGAAGTCATTTGCTTGTCGAGAACAAAAAAAATAAAACGTAAAAAACCAAAAAACCAAAAAAGCACAAAAAAAGCAAGAAGAAATTTGACTTCGGTTGTATCGTAGCTAGAATACCCTTCATAGTTGCATTATTTCTTACAACAACTGCGATACGTGTAACGGGTGGTCCAAGTAGAGGCATTTTTTCATTAGTCTTTTTTTGACAGATCACACTTGAGTCGAGTCAAGCTGTCATGTTATTTTTGTTCAGTATTGTTTGGCATTTTGTCATGGAAAGAATGTGTTTCACGAGCTCCGCTCAACTTATGATCATCATAATCGGTCTACTCAGCGTACTATTCGCAACATCATTACCCATTTTGAGACCCACCGATCATTCGTGGATAATATTCGACCGAATAGACCACGTCCAGCACGCTGTGAAGAAAACATAGCTGCCCTAGCTGTGAGTATGCACGAAGATCGTGGAGAGTCGATTCGGCGCGGTTCACAGTAACTCGGATTGACGTATGAAGCGATATTGCTTCGCTCTTGGGCTCTAAAAAAGTTACAAGAAGGTCCGATGTTATAGAGAAAAATTTTGTGCAGTGATGAGACCCATTTTTGGCTCAATGGGTATGTCAATAAACAAAATTGCCGCATTTGGGACAAAGAACAACCTGAAGATCAATATTTCTTCAAAAATAGATGTCGGTGAGAACGTAACTGTCAATGGCGACTGTTATCGCGCCACGATAACCGACTATTTGATGCCTGAAATAAATTAATTTATTGAAAGAATACTTCGGTAATCAGATAATTTGACATTTTGTGCCACATGTTATTCGTCAGTTACCTGTTAAAATGCTTGAACGAGTCACCAAAATTTGGGCTCAACGAACGGACCAACAGGGACGAAGCCGCGGCCAACATTTGAAAGAGATATTCTTCAAAAAATAAATACCAAAGAATGTTTTTCGAACAATAATAAACATAGCCCATTAAACTTGAAGTTTCTGTGTTTTTTCTTTGAAAAGTAGGGAACCTCGAAATGGGTCACTCTTGACACTACTTAGCTTAATCTGTGCTGAATTTCGTGTAGATATCTTTTCGAATGAAAAATGGTCGATCGGTTTGTTAACACTGCTAAACTGCTCTCGTACCGCTGATCATGAATACTATAAAGGTATATATTATGGAGTCTCCGAAAAACTTCGTGGCAACCTTAATATAAATCCTGTTTGGGGTATAAAGATTATACAAATCGCTAACTGCAGTTTTGCTTAGCGACGCTTTCAAGCGATAAAACTCGCGGCAAACTAAAACGGGAAATAATTTATCAAAATAAGAATTGGACGATAAAACAAAATAAACGAACTGAATATGAAAGAACTAAGCGGAGTTTGTAGATGGCAAGCAGGTGGGAAGAAAAAATGGCAGACGGAAATAAATATTCATAAATGAAAAACAAAAGCAAAAAACTAACTAAATGAAAGTGAGTTTGAAAAATGATGGAATTGTAGGGAAAAAAAAGAAATAAAGAGAAAACAATAAGAAAAACAAAAAAGTAGAAACAGTAAATAAAAAACAATAGCAAGGAAGGTGAAATAATATAAATAAAAACAAAACAACAAAAAAGTAGCTGAGGAAATTGGCAACACCAAAGTCACCTCATTGAGGTGTGCGTGGCAAAGGTGTGTGGGAGTCAAAGTGTGCAGGTTGTAAAAATTTGTTTATTCTGTTTTTTGTTTTTGCTTAGCATTTGGTTTTTGTTTACCTTTTTGTTTACCATCTTGTTTTTCTTTAGCTTTTTATTTTTGTTTTTCTATTTATTTTTGCTTTGTTTTGCTTTTTTTCCCATTTATTACCATTTTTATTTGTATGTAGGTGGCCTAGCAAGTTACTAAGTGATGCGTGTAAACATCTAATTAACAGTTTTTTGCACTAATTGTTGTGGATGTTTTTTTGTTTTTGACTGCCGGCCAGTACCGCGGTCTGTTAGCTAGCAAATGTAGTACAAACAATTGGCAATTGTAAAAGTCATTAATTACATAATTAATTATTATTCGTCCGAGTTCGGTGGCATGTGGCATGCGTGTCACGAGATATTTGCATGCAAATGACTGCGCTATCAAGCGAAATACCTAATGATTGGCGATGGTGTTGTTGATAGCAAAAAATTGTAATATTTCATATGCGAAATTAATTATTTATAATAAATGATACTAGTTACTGGTAATTAACATCTGATACACGCTAAGCTGATTACATTAAAGCTATATGATTTTGAAAAGAATAATACGAATTGTTTGATGCTTTTACAGTAACTAGCATACATTAGTTAAATCGAAATTTTAAATCGTTTAGCCTCATTTTTAGTAGCAGATTAGTTTATGATAAAGGTGAGGTGCTTTATAGCCTAAATATCTTTTTTTATAAACCAATATGACTAGCAGACATCACATTATGCTAGACGAAAGATTTATGTATATTTTTATGGATCTCATTAAGCTACATGGGTATATCTTCAGGTAAAAATCGACCCGAACTAAATTAATTTAACAACTCTTTTTTATGGCTTTCAATATGAGCATATGAACGCTTAATAGAACTTTCTATGTATATACTTGTTATAAGTCTCCACTGGAAATGATTTCGATGCCTTTCACAAATTCAGGTTTTTACAGTCGTTCGCTAGATTTTTGGACAGTTTCGAAGTCATATTCATAAACTATTTTGTGTCCTCAGCTACGTTCTCAAGTATCTCTTGGCAACCTCCGCTCGAGGTCGTTTTTGCAAAGGATTCAGTTATTTTGGTGCAAACCTAGCATTGTCACGCTTCATATATAAAACAATAATACGTTAAATTGATCCAGAAGAGATGTTGAGATCCTCTGATATCTCTATGATGCAGACACGACGGTTTTTAAGCACTGCTTCGTTAACTTTGCCATTAAGGGGCCATATTGCTATCAAAGTCGTTGACCAACATTATTCGAAGACGGCTAAATCGATTAGTCTCAAATTTAAAGACGAGCTTCTTAAAATACATTTTTTTTTACATTTTTTCTCAACGATAAATATTTTTTCATTAACAATTTAATGCCGAAATTTTGGCTAAAAATCGATTTTTTCGAGAAACCGTTATGTTGTCAAAAAGTCTTATTTTGTTTATTCCTTCGATTTGCTTTCCTAGATTTAACATAACTTTAATCAAATCTGTTTGGTTTTTTAATTTCAGAGAAACCAGTTCAGAGATATAGTGGTCACCGCAAAACGTCTTTTTTGGAGGAGCTCTCAGAGATCAGCTGGAGTTCCTTTCCCGATAAATATTTTTACTAATACTAAATCTTAAAATACAACTAAAAAATACCATAGAGTGTGAACAAATTTTTGGACTAATAAATGTAAGAGTTTTCTCAGAAAAAAATCTCGAAAATTCGCTTTTTTCGGCGTTTTAACTGTACTTAACCACTTAAGGTATGACACATCTTGAAAGTACTACTTCTGTATAGTTTTATTCCCATGTCTTCATATACTGTTACTAGGTACGTAAATAAGTTCCCGCTGTTTGTCTTTGATTTTGTTTATGTGTCATACACTTTTGGTTGTGCGAATATTCACTTTAAAGACGTCGATTTCGATGACGACCGGTAAGAAACCTACGAAGACGGCGAATTGGAGACGTTGCTCAAGGAGGAGCCGTGTTAAACGAGAAAGACTTTTTTTCAGCGTTGGGAGTCAACCGCCAGTTCATTTCAAAGCGATTTAATGCGCTGGGAATGCTTCAGAAACAAGAAACTTGGGTTTCTTATGACCTCAATACCAGGAGGTATTGCCCCTACTACTGCATGACAACGCTCGACTTCATGTTGCCAAACCCTTTAAAACCTACATGGGAACGCTTAAGCAGTTCCACTGACAAGAAAACAGCGAAAAATGATGTGATTCTTGCATAGTATCACAAGATGAACAGTTTTATCGTAATGTTATTCGATCTTTGCCAGAAAAATGGAAGAGATTTGTGATGCATTTTCACAACACAACAATAGGATGCCAGGATAATGTTATGCACCAAATATGGCTGAAATTCGGTCGAGTCGTTCTTGAGGTTAAACCCCTTACCTAAAGGCAGGCGGTGCTACAATGGACGAACAAACAACCGGAGGCACAGACAATCAACTGGAATTTAACTTTTCTCGTCATTCTGAACATTTATGAATGCATAACTCAATAGTTATCTCAATTAGTCTTCGATCTTACAAAAAACCGGCAGGTGAAGAAAGCTAAAAATATAGAATATAGAAAACTTATAAATCGATTTCTATAAAAGCATCGGTTTAGCTACTGTAAAGTGGCTTAAATGAAGTGAGTTGGATTTTCTTCATGCAGATTTGCCAAAAACTATTTCACACATTGTATGAAAAACGACATAGGGGCCAACATGGCGTATGAGTGATGTTTTTGTAGTAGCGCCAACGGTAGGGACTTATTGAAGCTTAACACTGCTGGATTGCCACATATGTATTAAAAAAGCAAAGTGTAAATTATAATTGCAAAATATTGAAAACCCCTTCATTTTATCAAAATAGAAAGCTTTGATTTTTTAACTGTCAAGGCTGATGCCGATAAAATTAATTTAGTCAACTGAATAGCTTTACTATAATTATAAAAATCGAGTTTCCATTTCCTGCGATCTGACAATACTTGAAGAATTATTTTATTAGTTTATTTTTTTTTTTAATTTTCAAATATTTTTTCAGAAAGAATTTAGTGTGAAAAATTGAAATTTAAAAACTTTTGTAACTTCATGGTTATGATATCTACAGAAAAATATAAAAAAAACAGATTTTGCATTTTCCGGAAAATGCTGGTATTTCTGAATAATATTTTTATTGATTACTTCTCTTCTTTCTATTATGCCGTGTCGTTTCCTTAGAATATGTCGTTGCTGTTGTTTTAACTATATGAAAAAAGCTGCTAGCCCCACTAGTTTCAAGGGCAACGAACTGATATTTATTGAGCCTTATCAATAACTTCGCTTGAACAAATCATTTTCATGTATTTTGTATTTTCACGCGAACGAAAAAATCCTATCGCGAATTTCGTGTGAAATATTTGAATTTCGGTTTTGCTATTGTGAATGTCGGCAAGCTTTCTAAAATTAAATAAATAGTTAATAAAATATGTTAACATTTTATTGAAAGTTGATCCCAACTAATAATTTTGTGAGAAAATTTCATAGATTCGCGTGAAAAAAAATCAGTAACGTTGAAGAAAGATTTTCGAATATAAGTGATTTTTCACAGAAAGCACAAGCTTGTGAATTTTTCCATGTGGATTGGCATTCGCGTGGAGTTTACGATAAGGCTGTTTATTTTTACAGATTAATCGTAATCGAAAACGATTATAATCTACCATTATAACTAAGTTATACTTTAAATTGGCTTTTAATATAATTTCCACAAAATCAAAAAAAAAACTTTGCATCTTTATGCCCCAACAAGCATTTGTTAATGCTTGAAAGAGTAGATTTCCATTACAAAGGCAATGCATTTCAAGGAAACGCTTCTTAGTACTAATAGCTTAAAGCGTAGGTGTCAAACAGTTACGCTTCATTGAATTCTCTAAAGTTTTCTTAGGCAATTGCAGTTGAAGTCAAGCAGAATATTACGTTTTTAATTTCGTTTTTTTTTTCGGAGAAAAAAGTTTTTTTTTTTTTGAAGTGGTCAAAGCATTTTTGATTTGCTGTTATCATGATTGCCCACGATAAAACTTGTATCTTAGTGTTTTCTTTCTTCGTGTTTTCTTGTCTGTTTTAAATTTTATGGCTTCAACATTGCTGTTGTATTTTTTTTGCATTTTTGTCTTTGCATTTTTATTTTTCTTTATCATTTAATAATTCGCTTATGAAGTAGCATTGCTATTTAAGAACCCAGCAACTCAAAGTCAAACCAAGTTGAAAGAAAACTTCGGATTTTTTGCACACTTTTCACTGACTCATGACTCATACTCCGATTATATATATTTGTTCATAATTATATTATATATTCGTATATATTTTATATAAAAAAATCAAAAGCTTCCAGATTTATCTCCGCATATTTGTAATCCTTCGACAACGTCCGCCAATAATTACAAATTTAAGCAATTTGTAAAATTTTTTACAGCATTTTCTCACATTTCTCTTGATAATTAACCGCTCTCCTCTAAGCAGCAATGTAAAATGCTTTTTTGTTGTTTTCTTTTGTTCCTTTTTGTGGCCTTTTTGTGTTCTTGCTTCTGTCTCAGAGCGCCAAATTTAATTTGCATAATTTATGTTGCGGTCAGTGGAATGCAACAACAATACATACATATATATATAGTACTTATGTATGTATATATCGTCAACTTAAATACAAAATAACGTAACATCACTTTTCATGAGTTTACAAGTGAGGAAAAACGATATAAGAGAAGCCACTCATATTCAAACAAAAATTGAGTTTTGGTTATAAAATGCTTATATATTGGTTATATATTGGTTATATATTAGTTAAATATTGGTTATATATGACAACGGAAGCTCAAAACAAAAATTGGGCGTTGGTTATAAAATGGTTATATATTGGTTATAAAATGGTTATATATTGGTTATATATTGGTTATATCTGTCAACGGAAGCTCAAAACAAAAAATGAGTTTTGGTTATAAATTGGTTATATACTAGCTCAATACAAAAATAGAATTTTGGTTATATATTGGTTATATCAGACGGAAGAAGCTTAAAACAGAAATTGAGTTTTGGTTATAAAATGGTTATATATTGCTTATAATTTGGTTATATTTGTCAACGGAAGCTCAAACCAAAAATAAAGTTTTGGTTATATAATGTTTACATATTGGTTATAAGATGGTTATGTATTGGTTATATCTAAACGCGGAAGCTCAAAATTTAATGCTGCATATATGTGATATGAAGTCATGAATCGTAAGCGATAAAAAACTGAATTTCGATTTTTTGAGGATACGTTATTTTGCATTTTAGGTGACGATATTTTGTATAAATTTTAATATATATATGATTAGTTGCACTTACATATGTATAAACCAAAGCTTACACCGCAGTCAGCAGGAAGTAGCCAAGCGCATGTCTGAGTAAAGTAAAACCGGACAATTGCAAACTTTTTGTTTATTTTGATTTCCTTTTCACTGTTCTCACTGGCATAGATATCACGTTTGTAGCGCTTTCATTGCTCCCCAGCCGCATATTGCTATGCGAAGATCGCTAAGCAGCAAATCAGCAGTTTTTTGTGCAACAAACAACAAAAGCAAAAACTTTGTTGCTAAAGTACTCTTGACATTTGAAAGAAAACAAAAGGTCTACTGCCATTATGCGCGTTCTTCTCTATCCCGCTTCCTCTCACGTTCGCATTTTCACTTTTACAATTGCTTGTGAGTGGCTACAAGTATTCTCTCTGACCAACAAGCACGCACACACTTACAAAAGTGGACTGAAATATATGATATTTGTTGTTATGGTTGTGCCTTTTTGTTGTTAGTGTGGCTTTTGTTGTTGTTGCAAATCATCACGTCAACACTTGAGTGAATAACAATACGTGACCTGCTTTACTGTTACAAAATTATTGCCTTACTAAGTGTAAATAACGGTATTTACCGCATATGTATGCAAGTTTGTGTGTGTGTGTGTGTGTATGTGTATAGGTTAGTCATATGCTTAAATCGCTGCTCCTACGTGTGCTTGTAAACAGTTGTAAAGTTAGGGTGGCATGGGAAATTATTACAATTGAAAAATAATAATTTAATATCCGCTCGTTTCAAATATTTTAAAATTGTTTTGAATCCATTAGCAGAGAAATTTCTGTAAACAAGCTAAGTGTTTACAATGTGATTCAGCAATATGGCTGCTAACGGTGAGAGGTAAGCAATATGGCTGTTTGTGTTTATAAATAAAAGTTCGCGGCCAACGCATTGTGCGAGTATTGGAGATGAAATTAGCGGTTTACGGTTTGCCAAGTGGGACGTGGTCATAATAATTACATTATGCACACAAATATAAATATAAATTAGTGGCAAAGTAATATATTCAGAATGGTTCGAAAGTAATATATTTATAACATATTATAACAAGTAAGAAAGGCCTGAATTCGAGTGTAACCGTACATTTTATACTCTTGCAACTTGCAAGAGTCAAAGTCAGGAAAATACCATAAGATGTAAAACGTCAACCAGTGGATCGGAATCTAAGCAATTTTAAATTGGGTAGTCGAAAAACTCTTTTCGTATCTCTAATCAAATTTTAATTTTTTTTTTTTATATTTGTACTAATAAATAAACAAATATTTACCATTTTCGTCTACTACTTTTTGCCATTTTTGCGCTAGAGACATTATTCAATCAGTGTAAAACTTTTTTGGTTTCTTGGCGAAAAACTGCGACAAGTTTGGTTTCAAGAGAAGCCTGTGTTGCTCCATTAAAGACGTTCTACATTGACCGAAACAAATGATAGTCCGATGTTGCAAGGTCAGGGCTATATGGTGAATGCAACAAAACTTCCCAGCCAAGCTCTCCCAGTTTTTGTGGAGTTACCAAAGATGTGTGTGGTCTAGCGTTGTCTTGATGGAAAACGAAGCCCTTTCTGTTGATCAGTTCTGGCCGTTTTTTCCGATTGCTTGCTTCAATATCATCAGTTGTTGACAGTAAAATGTGGAATCAATCCTGCCACTACGCTGGAGCAGTTCATAGCGGATGATTTCTTTACAATCCCACCAAACACTCAGGATAACCTTTCGAGGCGTTCATCCTGGCTTTGCGACCATTTGTTGAGCTTCATCACGCTTGAACCATTATCTTTTTCGCACATTATTGTCTTTATTGATCCACTTTTCATCTGCTGTTACCATTCGCTTCAGAAATGGTTCGATTTGATTTCGTTTCAGCAAAGAATCGCAGATGTTAATTCGGTGCATTAAATTTTCCACAGACATTTCAGTTGTTACCCAAACATTGAGCTTTATTTTGTAGCCAGCCTTTTTTAAATGGTTAAAAACCGTTTGATGATGAATGTTAAGCTCCTTAGTGATGTCATGGCTGCTTATGTGACCTGGTCCTGTTCAATTTTTCCTTAATTTCATCGACTTTTTCAACTATAGGTCGAACAGAGCGTGGTGCATCTTTCACATCGAAATTTCCAGAACGGAAGCGAGAGAACCATTGTTGCTCCGAGGATTTATAAATATAATTATATGAGCAAAAATAGTAAGACTTTGTTCATAATTATAGAATTCTTAATTTATACTTCAAAAGTCCCCTCGAAGTAGTCCCTCTGGACCTTAATACACTTTTCCCAACGTTTTCTTCCAATCCTCGAATCAATTGTTAAAGTCAAGTCCGGAATGGCCTTCAATATGCGTAACGATTCACGTTGAATGTCTTCAATTGACTCAAAATGGTTTCCACGGAAAGGATATTTGAGTTTGCTAAATAATTCTGTCCTCCTTTTACTCAAATAGTATGCTCTGTTAACAGTTTGACCAGTCGGAACGAGTTCGGAGTGCACCACACCTCGACAATCGAAAAACTGGCAGTTACAGCTTAAGCTTTTTGCATTTTGCAATATTTCAGAAGAGATCAGGTGTGGACAGCGAAAGTTTTTTCCCGCTACTTTTGAGAAGGCTTTATTTCTATGGGGCCGGTTATAGGTGGGCCTCAAATCGTCGAAAAAATTTCTGAATTCCGCTTAAACACATTTCTTGTTAGAAATGCGAGTTTTGACTGGTTAGAGTCGTATCAACACATTAACCTAACTGGCTTGATATGGTTTGGTCTGAATAGTAATTTGGAAAATTCCACTCAGCATAGCAATATTGTGTCGACTCGGTAGTAGTAGTCTTAAGTACTACTAAAGCTACTATAACTAAATTCGCTTAGGACATTTCCAATATAAACCAATACCGGCAGTGTGAAAATCGACGAAAACGGATTATAACCGAACACATTTCTCATATTACGATTTTGATAAAAAATACTAGAAGAGCATAACTAAATGCGACAGAGACATTAAATTTTGCAACTAGGAGGAACCGGGGTCAAAATAGGATGATTAACCAGCACCAAATTGAAATTGAGAGAACGTGTTTTTCTAATAAGGCGGCATCTTTGTACCTAGTATAAAATAATAATATATATATTATAATATAATATATAAGTATTTTCTCTACTTTGATCTTTGCAAGTGCGAAAGTATGAATAGTTCGGTTACGCCTGAATTAGTAGCTTTTTTATACCCTGAACAGGGTATAGTAAGTTTGTCACGATGTTTGTAACACCAAGAAAGAAGTGTCGGAGACCCTATAAAGTGTATATATAAATGATCAGTATGTTGAGCTGAGTCGATTTAACCATATCCGTCTGTCTGTCTATCCGTCCGTCCGTCCGTCCGTCCGTCCGTCTGTATATATACGAACTAGTCCCTCAGTTTTTAAGATATCCTTTTGAAATTTTGCAAACGTCATTTTCTCTTCAAGAAGCTGCTCTTTTGTCGGAACGGCCGATATCGGATCACTATAACATATAGCTGTCATATAAACTGAACGATCGGAATCAAGTTTTTGTATGGAAAACTTTCACATTTGACAATGTATCTTCACCAAATTTGGTATAGATTATTTTCTAAGGCAACAATGTATTCTTCGAAGAAATTGTTCAGATCGGTTAACTATAGCATGTAACTTCCATACAAACTGAACACATAGTTACTAAAAGAAATGCACCTGTGAAGGGTATATTAGCTTCGGTGCAGTTGAAGTTAACGTTTTTTCTTGTTACTTGTTATTTTTGTTTTTTTTGCACATTATTTTCGGTAATTCTATTTTATCAAAATTGATATGCGAATATGTAGACTATATTTACTTTTTTTACTATTAGTGTTGATATTTGTGGAATTTTAGTTTCATAGATATTTTTGTAACAGAAGGGCGGTAAATTATAGGTATTGAATTAAATTTAGAGTTTTCAACTACCCAACTAACAAAGTTCACCTTGGCGACTTCAATGGTCCACCTCATTTTCACTGCAAATATTCACATAACTAAAAGAGAAGTGAATGAATGCAAGCAATTACGTTTCTGGCTATTTGCTTCATAAACTTGGGAACACCTCTCAGCCTTTGCACCCTCTCATAGAGTGAAAGAAACGCCGGAAGTATAAAAACAAAAGTGCTTCACACTTTAACCGTAACGGTATATAATTAGTTAATGAAGAGTTTACAACAGCAATATGCTTGGCAAATTTGTGTGCTCGTGTAGGCGCAAGGTTGCCTCGAACGGTGGACTAATTAATATTTAAGCTTTCGGCATTTCAAACATTTTGTAAGTAGAGTGTAGTGCATGCCATAACCGATCAGGTTAATGTTAAGCAAGCATGCTGAAATTACTTTTTGCATCACGTGCTCGATGTTATGCACCGGTACAAAGGTTAGGACACGAAAGCTTCGTCTTTTATTTACTGCTTTGGTGTGCTTACAATCAACGAAGATATTTCAAAGATAGTTGCCTACTTTTGGGAGCGTAGGTAGATTCTAGATTAGACGTAGATAAGTACTTTGAGCAGAAGTTGTAAACGAGTTCACCGCAGCCAAAGCTCTGTTTCTGATTTGATAAAATATTTTCACGAAGACTTTCTTTGAGTAAAACTACTTTTTCGAAAACGAGCGACTTCAACGCAATTGTGTGGTGCGAAAAATTCCGTCATTCTCACTGAACTTAAGATTTTAATATAATAAAGACTGAACCGATTTGTAAAATTTTCTCGAACTTTCCGCCATCAATTTCAAAAATATGTTTTAGTGGGTTGCCACAAAATTGAAAATTAAAAGTTTAAAGAATTGGTATTTAAAGAAGCATTACAAAATCAAAGATTTTGCAGAAAGCTTAAATTGTAAATTTTTTTATAAGAGTTGCCAGATTTTTCAAATTTTATTTAAAAAAATTAGTAAGGAAAACAAGCTTTTGTGTTATAGATTGTAGATTTCGAATGAAAAAGTTTTGAAAAATTTATAGATAAACATAATTTAAGAAAAGAGTTGACATATTTTTTTAAGAGTTGCCAGATCTTTTAAATTTTAATTCAAAGAAATTAATAAGAAAAATAAGATAATTAATAGATTTCGAAAAAAAATTTTGAAAAAATGTATAATATAACATTAGAGAAGAGTTGCCACCATTTTTTATATTTTATTCAATTAAATTGTTATTTATGACGAAACTTTAACTTTATTTTAATTTCTAAATCATAATGATTGGGATAGTACAGAAAAATTTAACACAAACCTTGCCACTTAATAATTTTTTTTAAGAGTTGCCGGCTTTTTAAAATTTTAATTCTAAGAAATTAGTAAGAAAGACAAATTCCTGTATTATAGATTTCGAAAGAAAGAGTTTGGAAAAATGTATAGTTAAACATAATTTAAGAGAAGAGTTGCCACCATTTTTTTTATATTTTATTCACATAAATTGTAACTTATGACCAAACTTTAATTTAATTTTAATTTCTAAATCAAAATGATTAGGATAGAAAAGAAAAATTTAAGTTATTATTTATTGAGAGACGTTGCCACCTGTGATGTATAGAAAAATTATTTAATATATTTTAATTTAATAAAAATGGAAGTATGTATATTCGTATTCAACCAAAGATACAATAAGGATGCAAGTTGAGGTAAGCTTATAGCTAGAAATATTGTTTTAGGTAAGGTTGCCACCTTTTGTAAAATGTATATATGTACTTTAATTGAGAGTATAAAAAACTACTACATGTGTTTATACAATAATGACGTCAAACTAGCGCATTTGAATTAGGCTTGCAGCTGCAAACATTGTTTCAACCAACGTTGCCATATTCTCTAAATTTTATGTACTTGAATTGAAAGGCTAAACAAACTATTACATTAAGAAACATTTTATTTATGCAATATTGATGCAAAACTGGTGCGGTTGAAGTAAACTTACAAGTAAATATATTGTTTTAACCAAGGTTGCCACTTTTCTAAAATTTATATAAGTGAATTGATGGACTGAACCAACTAATGGAGTGTGACTATCAAACTTTAACTTTCAAAAAAGTTAAAGATAAAAATGTTTTAAAGCAGGGTTGCCATATGTATAGAATTTTCTAACTTCTACAAATAAAATCAAATATGTATTACATTTGCGTGACAAACTAAGCAAACTAAATAAACATTCAATTTTGAAGAAATTTTCGAAAAAGGGTTGCCACCTGTTAATTTTTTTTAAAAATTACTAAGTAAATTCAATATTTGAATATTGGTAAATGAAGGGTACTAACGTAAAAAAAATTTTTTTATATTACCTTTTTTTATTGAATTGATTGAGATAGCGAATTTTTCTTCCTTATATACCATAAAAATAAGCACTTCACCTTGAAATGGCAGTTAAATCGAGAGCGACTACGACAAACGCGTCTACAAGAGAGTAAAACACACAAAAGTTCAAAAAGCACTTCAAGATTACATGTGCAGCGCCATGCTATGTATATCAGTCTAATCGATCTAAATTGCCAAAGACATTTTATTGCGCATCCACTTTCCTAAAGTTGAAACTGACGAGCAAAATAGAACTATAAACTATTTAAAGGTCAGCTTAAAAGTTAGCTGGCAGCACGAGAGCAACGGTTTATTGCACTGCAACATGAGATTGAGGTTAAATTGTAAGAAAGTGGCACATGCAGTAATATCAAGTGCATTTCTACAACAACAAAAAGCATAAACGTCAATAAAAATAAAAATGGCAAAAAAGCAGCACAACAACAATTAATCAAAATTTGGAGCACTATCAGTTACCAACGAAACCAAAAAACAACAACAAAAAGGTTGATTGCAAAACTATTCGCGAGTGGCATTTATTTGCGTACAAAACATTGCAGCGAATTTGGAAGCGCGCTTGGCTCTTCAGTTATGCGAGCTCTCACTTTGCTCAACAACTTTTACTATTCATATTCAGTGGAATATCAATTTTTTTATTTTTATTTATTTTTTTTACTTTTATTTTTATTAATAATTTTGATTTTGATGGCAACTTTCATGCTCCTCTTTGCCTTAGAGTTGTATGGTTGCTTAGTTCGGCAGTTTCGGGTGAATCGAGTTATTGAAGCATATTTTCGGTCGCCATTATTTTTTTTTGTTGATACCACAAAGGAAGTTGGAGATTTATAATAGAAAACAGGGGCAACAGCTTTTGGAGGCAACTTGTGTTATTGTACTTTTCGTTCGAGTTTCTCAATGTAAAAACTAATGAACGGTCGAAAATTAGTGAACTCGATTGTTCAATGCCCACTCATTTAAAAGTTTTTAATTCACTATAATGCCGTTAAGTAAAGTTATCCTTCCGTGATGAAGTAATCGTAGTAAACTAAGCTGCTTAGATTGGACAAACGATCTGAATAAAATTTGACCGGAAAAATTTATGAAATTCTTCAAAGTTTAGTAAAACTTCCTACTGCCTAATCTGAGAGAAGTCTGAGCAATGTTTAGATGCAAATTGGAATTAACTTGACAACCATTTACCAAGTGTTGAATCACAGAAAAGGTATTCCACTAGCTTGCTCTTGAAATTCTTTATATATAAAAATCACATGTCACGTGTTTATCCGCGATGGACTCCTAAACTACTGAATCGATTTTATTAAAATTAAACACACTGTGTCCAGTTCGAACCAACTTAGAAGATAGGGTAGTAAAAACAATTCATAAATAAAGAAAATAGTGAAATCTCTATTAAATGGTCACCGGACATCTACATTAACCATTGACATTGTTGATGTTTATTAAGTACAATCTATAAAGCGTACGACTCTATTAACTGGACAGAAAGACTGATAGCCAGACATTGAGAAAGCAGCCTTAAATTCCTTATCTTTTCCAATGAAATTTATTTGTACGAAGATATTCAAAATGAAATCTCAAGTACAATGCCTTGGATTCTTATACCGCGAAAAACGTTCTCGCCTTTATTCGTAAATAAAATGTTCACTGTACTGAATAGTTTATTATATGAATAATAGTATAAATGTATACCACAGCAACGCGTGGCCGGATCCCCTAGTTATTATTATATAATTACATTGAAGTACAGTGCACTTAATAGTAAGAAAATTGCACCTTGGTCGAGAAAAATGTGCCACAATTTTATTTCTTCGCAGAAACACATTGTTTTCGCATCGCTTCCGCTTAAACACAACAATACCGTCAGACCATCTCGACGCGTAGACGAATATATTTCAGATTCCTCACTTCCACCCGCTTTCGCACGCTTCCTCACAACTGACGCACTTCAAGTTGCATTTGTTCGGTGAATGCGCGGAAACAGGTTGCCACTTGGTGTCCAATGAGATGGCGCAGGTGTGCGGCAGGTTTCAAGGTAAAGCAACATTTTCACGCAGTTGAAATGTTTAACTTTCTTCCACGTTTTTGTCTTTTTATTTGTCTTTTCGCCTTTTTCGGTGTTTCGCTTGTTTTCTTTACCCGGTTTCGGTTTCCATCTTATTCAGTTGTGTAGCTTGGACAGTTTTTGCTGTCAAGTTTGTGTACATGTTTACAGTTATGGTTTGTAATGTGCAGTTTGTCCTCATTTGTTTTTGCTTTTATTGCAATTGTCAGAAAATTGGTAGAAAATGCTTTTTGTGCCCGAAGGCAATTTATAGCACAGTGAGTAGAGTTGTTTTGTATACGTAATGGTTGTTATGGCAGCATTTTTACGTGGAACTGGAATACATGCGCCTTGGAATATCGAATTAATTACAAAGCGAGTTGAACTGAGTGAAATATATATCGGCCTGGCCTTTTTTAATTTTAACGTATCGTGTATGTCAGACCTATATAAGAAGCTATTTGTTCCTTATATCCTGTTTATCTTAAAGCCATCCCTCCTAGATGATAAATATATAGTATAACAACACCTAATCTCTAACATCGCTAACCAATGGTTAGGTAACTAAAAGCATTGGTAGCTTCTGTTAAAACTGGCTTAAGAAGCCTATACGACTTTGACTAGAGAGAATTTAGTAAATCTTAAACCACTACCCACAGTTTAGTTAACCCAAACTTCCAACACTATCGACTTAAAACGTTACAAGTATGTAATAAACTTCTTCAAATAGTTCGATCCTAATAACGACCTCTCTTGGATAGTCTAGAACAACAACTTACATATCTTCTTCTTCTTTTTTTGCGTAGATTTTTATATAATGATCCTAATTCTACCACGCACTTTGTGCCTACCGCAAATTTCTTAAGGTTGTTACTGGCGTTTTCGGCTATGTTCCTGATTCGCCGTAGGTAAGACTGCCCATATGTTCCAACCTCAGTCTTTCAAAAGCTGGACAATGGGGAAGAAAATTCCTCTATATTTTCATCTCTCCATCAACTTTGACAACTTGTTTCAGACAAGATTTTTAGCCTCACCGCATAAGGACTTCTACTATTACAAGATGGACTTTACTAACGGCAAGTAGTTGAGTAGATATCTAGCGTTTAACTCAAAACCAAAAGGATCTCGCAGTCGCACAGGAGCTGATCGTTGATCAACGCCTGCTAAGCACACGCGAGGTCTACAGATTTTGTGATAGATCGCAAATAACAAGTACCCGAACTATTGTGGTAATAAAGTAACTTCATGCTATTTCTAGTGAGGAAAGACACTACTTGACTAAATTTGAACGAGCTCGGTGAAAGTACTGCCGTTCTGCTGTCGTAGTAAATGCTCACCTTAATTTCTAAACTATGTCTTACAAAAAGCTCTGTTTGTAGAAGACCTAGGCGAAAGGTGAAGATATATTTAACTCATTTATTAGGGCCGCAGCGCCTTTTAGAAGCTTGTCCAAGGCGCAGCACGCATATACGAAGTGCAGGTCAGTAGAGACTGCACCCTGACATTTAATATCGAAAGGGCTTTTGAATCTAAGGAATACGCTCTTGGAGCATTCCAGGATATTACTGGAGCGTTCAACAACGTCTCTATGAAATCTATTCTGAACAGTATCTTGTCAATAGGTGTTGATTTTGCTATACAATGCTGGATCAGAAGTCTTTTCACTTGAATAAAACAACGCTAAAATGACCAAAGAAATCTGTAGAGCTACTCCCCAAGATGGAGTGCTATTTTCGCTTTTGTGGACATTAGTGGTGAATAAACTGCTAAGGAACTTGCAAGGCAAAGCCTCTAAGCTAGTGGCATATGCGGACGACATTTACATCTTAATAAGGGGTAGGTGTCTACAGACCATTAGCAGCCTTATGACCACCACTCTCAATACAGTCCAGAACTGGGCATCGCAAGCGGGTCTCGAGTTGAACCCGGAGAAAACAGATCTGCTTGTGTTCACAAAAAATGCCAAAATTCATCTATGGATATATCCTTCTATAAATGGAACACAACTCTTTCTCAAAGTCAGCACTAAGTACTTTGAGGTAGTCTTGAATAGCAAACTGTTTTGAAAGCACAAAGTGAAATAAAGGGTGAAGAAATCCAGTAACGCTTTATATGTATGTAGGGAGTTGCTCGGCACAAACTGGGGCTCTCTCCCTCCCTCATGCACTGGTGCTACACAGCTATTGTTGGACCAATTCTGCTCTACGGTGCAGTAGTATGGTAGACAGGCTTACGGAAATGCACCTACCAGAAGCCAATGAAAGGGCTTAGAGGCTCACTGCGCTGTGCATAACGGGAGCTTTAAGAACAACTCAATCGGCGGCTCTTGAACTGGTACTAAACTTGCCACCTGTAGACCTCTTTGTTGAAAACTGCGCAGCAAAATCAGTGAGACGACTAAGGGTGGCAGGAGAATTTATATATGGAACCTTCAGGCATAGCTCTGTGATAATGGTACAAGACCCCACTTTTCAACTGGGAAAGGAGGTTCAAGGAAATCATGGAAAAGATGTCTAGCGTAAAGGTATATTAGCTACGCGTAATACTCTAAACATCTTTACGGAAAGCTCGAAAATGGACGCGGGAATATACTGTCCAGAGTTAGGCAAAAGTCAACCTTTTAAGTTGCCGGACCACTGCAATATATTTCAAGCTGAGGTCTTTGCTATTGCGAAAGCCGCGGAGCTGGCCTCTAATGCACCTGCTCGCAAACCCAGAGTCAACATCCACGTAGATAAGCAAGCGTAGATAGACAAGCAAAGTACAAAGCAGAAAAAGTTCTATAGGCAGTGTTCGAAGTAAGCATCTTCAAGAAGTGGACTGTAGGCTAACATCCGTAAAAAATGATGGGATCCATGCATTGTAATCCGACGATCTTGACAGAAGGATGGTAAAGAAAATCAAAACCCGATGAAACGATCTACCTGGGTGCAAAACTGCGAAAGTCATAAGGTACAAAATATTCTTATTGACAGATCTGTAGGAATATGATGGGAGACTGGTCACTGTCTGACGACACACGTTCGCAAGATAAGGCTGACAGATCGAGAAGACCACAGGAAATGTCCAAGCAGGGCACCAAAAAAATAATGGAGCATCTCTTGTGAACTTGTTCCGCATTGGCAAGACTACGCTGTAAGCTTCTGGGGTCGCCACGGTATGATACACTGGAGGAGATATCGATAGTGAGCCAACAGAGTCTGTTAAAATGCTCGCTGGCTACTCCTCTTGGATTTAGCAAGTGAACTACATCTGGTATCGCAAAGACTAAACTGTTCTATGCGTGGCTTATTGGCCTACCAGATTAACCTATCATAACTTAATCCCTATATTACTTTCAAGACATATTGATTTTTTTTTTGTTTTATTGGCAACTTTACATCTCTATAACTTACAAGACCACACTCTTATCAGTCCAACACACATATGTATATGAGAAATTCGTGTATAAACCCTACATACTAGACACACGCATACAATTTTCTGCGCTCCTAATTATGCCAAAAAAAAAATAAAAATTAATAACATCGTACAACTTACCAACTTCTGCAGTGGCTTTAATGCAGCCTTTGACCCATTACAAACACATCTGAAAAAAAAGAAAACAAAAAACAAATTTGCATGTTAATTTTGCACATTTTAGTGAACAAAGTTCAAACTTATTTAATTTCAATATTGACTACATTAAAAAGTATTTAAAAGGCTCAATGAAAATGCGAAAAAAGAATCGTTCAAGTAAAAGCCAGCCATTTGTAATGATCGTAAAGTGAAAGTCTGCAATTTAATACTCCACAGAGGTCAACGGTAAATGCGAAAAGGCCAATAAAACACACGCAGAGAGAGCAAACGCCGATTGGGTATAACTAATTTAAGTATTTATTACCGATTTGCGTTTTTTGTGTGTTGTCTTTTACGAGCGAAAAACACGCCAATGACACACACAGGACACGAACACATATACACATGTGCCTGTATAAAATCCAGCGAAGTGATGAAAGAGGTCACTAAATGCAATTTAAGGAATTGATTTTTCATTACAATAAATATTCATATATGCAGTACACATATATACAAGGTCTGTCGCAAAAGAAACAGAACTTTTTAAATATAACTGTTTCTGGTGGCGCCACCTATTGGTAGGTATGTGAAATAAAAAGTAGTTTTAAGACAATTGGATAACTACAATCGATGTTATCGATCAAAAAGTGACAGCAGCTCTTGGTCATCGGTCGTAAAATGCATTTTGAACAAAGAGCAAATATTAAATTTTGTTTTAAACTTGGGAAAACGTTTACTGAAACATTTCAAATGATGAAAAAGTTTATGGTGATCAGTGCCTATCCCGTAGTAATGTTCATGAATGGTTTAAGTAATTCCAAGAAGGTCGTGAGCACCTCTTTGACGATCAGAAGTCGGTCGTCCTCAGAAGTCAAAAATAAAGACAATGCTGATTTGTTTTTACGATTCCGAGGGTATTGTACACCGAGAGTTCATCCCAACTGGCCAAACGATTAATGCTGTGTTTGACCTTGGTGTTATGAAGCGTCTTTTGTCACGCATTCGTCATGCTCGACCATAATAACGTGAGGCAGGGTCCTGGCGCCTGTTGCACGATAATGCGCCGTGTCATCGGTCGACGCTTGTCACTGACTTTTTGACAAAAAACTCCATATCGACCATTAATCACTCACCCTACTCACCTGGTCTGACACCCTGTGAGTTTTACCTATTTGGAAAACTTCATTTGCCCATGAAAGGACACTGGTTTCAGGACATTTCAGCTATCCAAAAGGCGACGGCCGATATTCTCAAGAGCATTCCGAAAAATGCCCTTAAACACTCATTTGAAATGCTAATTGACCGGGCTAAACGCTGTATCGAAGCACAAGGAAACTACTTTGAATAAAAAAATATAACTTTTGAAAAATATTAATTTGTTTTTTGTTAATTTGTTGTTTTTTTTTTAACAGTCTTGTTTCTTTATCGACAGACCTTGTATATATACATATAGAGGTATGTATGCAAATCGCCATAAAGTTAAATGGTTTATAAGTCATTGAGTTGTTGGTAATTGATTGTAAAATTATATGAGAAAAAGGTAATAAAGGAAGCGCCATATTTTATATCTATGTACATATATATATAAAAATGAATTGCTGTTCGTTAGTCTCGCTAAAACTCGAGAACGGCTGAACGGATTTATCTTATCTTAGCCTTGAAATGTTCGTGGAGGTCTAGGGAAGGTTTAAGTTAGGCTATAGCTGACTAAACCGTTACATGATATGAAAAAGTTCATTTTAACAGACTTACGAGCGTAAATTTCCAAATAGTGACTTTTCCACACCACATTTTTTTTAAATTTTTTTTCTTGTGTTTTCCAACTAATTTATTTGTAAATTATTTGAATCGTTCAATTTCTGTCGTTTGCTTTCTTTATTTCGGCTATTCAAAAAAAAGTTATTGAAAATTATTCAGTGAAAACTTTATGTGTCTTTCATACAAAGTGATCAAATACAGATTGAAATTTGTTACGATGCCACGAAGAGGTCGCGCTAATATCGGTCGGCATTCTTTTTACCATCAACAAAGATTATACTTTGGCAGCCCAAAGCACATGCACGAGTACTCGCAGGATGCGATTGTATACCTGTACGTGCGGAATTATGGACGGGCGGATTTGTTTGTTACATTCACTTGCAATGCAAAATGACCATAGATTACGGAATTATTGAATCGTGATCAATCAGCAAGATCGTCACGATGTTACAGCACGACTTTTCGAACAACAGCTATGTTTCTTGAAGCAACGTATGTATATATGGTGCTGTTAGATGCAGGATGTATTCTGTTGAGGGGCAAAAGAGATCAAATTGATGAAATCATTTCATCGGAAATTCCTGACCAGAGATAGATCCAGAATTATACGAAGTGGTGAAAACCAATCTGGTTTATGGATCTTGTGGACATCACAATCGAACTTCGGTGTAAATGTCTGGCAATAAATGCACGGAACACTATCCACCTGCTTTTCTTTCGGAAACTCAAACTGGAAATGATAGATATCCATTGTATCGGTCTCGCTCACCTAGACGACAATGGCAGAACATTCAGCATTCAATTTAGAGGTGTGAATAACGATGTTGACAACACATGGATTGTACCATATTCGCCATTATTGTCTAATTCACATTCAAAACTCTTCTTTGCAAGTGTGGTCTTTTCTAGAGCCCTCCACCACATAAAAATTCCATAGAACATAATGGGCATGACTATGGTGTCGTAGAGCCAGAGGACCACTTTCGGTGAGAGACCCCACATTTTGGAAATGGCTCCTCTGCAGCAGTATAAGGGAATCTATGTCTTTTTTGCTCTCTCTTCGATACTAGTAATGCATATATATTTTTAGGATTTTTTTTTGAATACAGGTGGCAACTTAAGAAATAAAACTATTTTGTAAAAGCTGGTGCAAACAACTTCTTCATTTTCATTTTGCTGCAGAGCATCGAGAATATTTTATATTCTTTCAATGTCTTCAGCAAATTTATTTATGCCTTTCCATTATAAATTGTCGCAAGCAACCGTTAGGTGAACAAAAAGGCATAATATTTATAACATCTGCTCAACATGTTGCAAGCGTATAAAAATGTGAAAGATAAATTCAAACAAAAACACTCAAACTATTTTTAATATTTCCTCATTTGCCACTTACCACACCAAAGACCGTAGAATTTAACGGGTTTTTTATGCCACCAAAGTTGCCACATCAAGCACAGCTACAATTGTAAGCAAAACACTCGAAAGCGCGCTCGCGCATATTTTACACTTAATTACGTTATTTTCCACTGCCGAACCTCAATTTTTTTGTATTTATTTTTTTTTTTTGTATTTTCGCTTGGTAATTTAAGAAATCAAAAATTTCAACTTTTACAGTTTTCACACACATACACACATACATCTAGAGAAATATATGCGCGCGTTCATATGAAATGGTCATTTGCGCGCTAATGAGTGCAAGCAGGCCCGCAGCGAACCGGGAAGAGCAAACATAATTACAAATGTTGCATATCTGCATGTGTGTTAGTCTTCCTGTGCGTGTGTTGGCAGCAAAACAATGGTTGGAATTCGTGCGCGTTTGCTTTGTTTTAATTTTGTTTTACGCAGAACGGCGCACCGCACCACCCACGCCACCGTCAATCAGACGCATCGACAGCTGACAGGTTTTATAACTCACTCCACTTGGTTGTTGTTGGCTGCGCGAAAATTATTTCTGTTTAAATTTTTGCCTTTAAAATTGGAAACTCTTATTCGAGGAATTGAATGCTTGATTGGCAGGCGAGAATTTCATTAATTTCAATTATCAGTGGCTTTTCGATGATTTGCACAATAGTCATCAACGCGTCCGAACTTTACATGATGAGATGACACTTAATCAACTTTGTGTTTTTATTTTCATAAAACAAAAATTATATAACAAACAATTTGTTTACTTTGATGCGGAACTGAGAAGAAAAATATTTTGGTTTTCTATAAAAAAGGATTCACTTCAGTATTTTTGAAAAATTTTTGCATGGAAATGCTGGAAACACATCAAATTTATTAATTTTTTTGTAATAAAAATTAATATAACAATTTTTTACTATTTTTTTTTCCGAATTTTTTTCATAAAAAATTAAATTACTAAAACATTAAATAAAAATATTTTTTTTTTTTAAATTAAATTTTATTTTTTTTAATTAAAATAACATTTTTTTTATTATTATTTATTTATTACAAGATTTATGAAAAAATGAATTTTTATAAAAAATTAAATTATTAAAAATTAAAATTTATTAATTTTCCAAAAAAAAAATTGGAAACAATTTAGGAAAAGAAAAATTAAGGTAAAAATTAAATAAAATTCTTGAATTTATATAAAAAAATCAAATAAATAAAAGTTAAAATTCATTTAATTTAGACAAATTAAAGAAAAATTAAAAAAAATTCTTGAATTTATATAAAAAATTAATTTTTATAAAAAATTAATTTAATAAAAAATTTAAATTTATTTAATTATTTTATATTAAAAAATTTAAATTTATTTAATTTATTCAAATTTACTTAATTTTTTATAAGAATTCATTTTTTCACATAAATTCAAGAAGTTTAAAATAAAAAAAATTAAAATAAAAATGAAATAAAATTCTTTAATTTATATAAAAAAAAATATAATTAATAAAAATTAAAATTCATTTAATTTATACAAATTTTGGTGAAATTAAATTAAACTTTTGAATTTATATAAAAAAATTAATTTTTATAAAAAAATAAATTAATAAAAAATTTAACTTTATTTAATTATTTTTTATTAAAAAATTTAAATTTATTTAATTTATTAAAATTTACTTAATTTTTTATAAGAATTCATTTTTTCATATAAATTCAAAAATTTTATTTGATTTTTCCTAATTTTTTTCCAATTTTTTTTTTTAGAGAGAAATATTTTCTAAAATGTAAACATTATTTATTCTAATTTGTTTGATTGTCAAAATATATTTTAATAGAATTTTAAAAATTTTTACTTTATTACATTTTTTTAATCAAATAACAATTTAATATGATTTTTTTTTTAATTTTCTGAAAGTAAAATAATTTTAATATTTAAAAATTTTGATTTTTTTTTTAAATTTTAAAATTTGTCTACAACAAAACTTGTTTATACTGAAAAATATCAAATAAAAAATAATATTTCAATTTAATATTTAATTTTTTTCACTTTAGCAGGGAAATAAAATATTTTGACTGTCAAAAAATAAATAAAGTTTAACTCTGGAATTGTCATTAGAAGCAAAATTTCATAAAATTTCCTTCCATAACTCAAAGTTTTTTTGGAGATTTATAAATGTATGTACATATATATTTTTTCTGAGTTAATAAATTTGTTTCATACTTTGAAAAAAATATTTTGTACGAAAATGTTGGAATTACAATTTAACCACAAAAATTAAAAAAAATTGACTTATTTTTTTAAACGTATTTTAAAAAAATTTCATATATTTTCATCGCAAATTTTATTTAAATTAAAAAAATAATTATTTAAATTTTTGAAAAAATATTATTTAAATTAAAAAAGTTAAATTTCTAAAAAAAATGTAAGGCATTTAATTTAAGGAATTTTTTTATATTCGAAAAAATTATTTTTTTAAGATCTAAAATCTTTTTCTTCACATCTTAAATTTTTTTTAAACCAAAGCTGCATAAAACTCAAAACTACCACAAACCTAAAAAATAATTGTACTGAATATGTACACAATATAAATATTGCTATTTTTTCTTTTTTTCACAAAATTGTTTTAAATAACACAAATTTTTTTCCAACCCACAATTGATTTGAATTTAATTCCTTTCAAACCACAATTTATTCGTACTTTTACAAACGCCGCACGAAAATTAGCAACACTTAACCGTTAAAAAATCTCCACCTGCGCTTGTATGCTCACAATGTCGCGTATACGCACTGACTGTCGCACTCAGCCCACAGCGGCAACGTAAAAGCCTTACTCCGAAACACAGCTGGCGCATATTTGGCGGCAAATTCCAGCCGCTTCCAGTTAACAAATGCGCAGGCGCTTCCAGTATGAGTTAACAACAACAACAAGAAATGCAAAAAGCGAAGAAAAAGGAAATGCCACGAGGCAACACGTGCCCACCTGTGGCAGCAGCTCGCTTTTGGTGCGCGCGGACACCGCAAGGGCGGGCAAAGAAAATTGCGAACAGCTGTTTCAGTTTAGAATTTTGTACAAACACACGCACACGCACAGAGTGTAACAGTGCATAAACGAAGTTGCGCAGGTGTGTGTCTGTGCTTCTAATTTATCAATGGCAATTTGTTTGCTTTCAATGTTGTGTGGCGGCATTGAGATTGAGTTTTATTACTTAAATTGTATTAAAATTTCTGCTGTCACAGAAAGCAGTTGAAATTTTAATTTTTACAAATTATTTTGAAAATAAATCATAAATATAATAATATTTTGTAAAAGTTTGAAGGTTTTCAAGGCTATAATATGCGAAAAACTAATGCTAATTGTTATTTTTAATATGACGCTTGCTTTTCAGATGTTTAAAAAAAATCAGAAAACGTTGATATGTGAAATTTAGACCACTGTGTTCCCAAAGTAATCTTACAGCCTCAATTTTATGGACAATAACTCAAATAAGGAGTTGAGAAGGAAAATTATGTTTAGCTTAACTTAAGTCCTTCGCAGAATTTATCGATCAAACACTTTATTGCTATCTGCAATGTATGATATGTGTAAGTTTTGTTCGTCGAGAGAGAAATTAGCTACTCAATTGTCTACATAGTCTAAAATTAGAACATACATAGTCCAAGATAGGCAATATTGCTTACAACAATGCAGTTAGGACTATGAAAAGTGGCATATGTTATTTGAAAAGAGATTCCATGTTCGGAAGATCTTCACATGCACTTAAGTTTAAATATTAACCAGATGGCTAGCTATCTTTTTCTTAAACTCTCGGAACACAGCAAAAGTTGTCGAAATGGGATTATAACTTTTCATGAACCCAGTCGCCAAATAAGTGGACCTCAGTCTGTAAGATATATCATTGAAATTCGAAATGTTTCTTTGGTTATAATATACGCTTGCGCCAATAATGGATTGAATCGGATCAATACCACCCTTAGCGCCATACACCTAATATAAGTATTTTCGAACTTCAAGTTGATGTTATAACACATAATCGGTCAGTGTGTTGATTATTTAAATGAAATTAAAAGAGGATGTTTTTCTAATAACCGTGGATTCCAAAGCGAATAGGACTATAAATCTTCCGCAAAATTTACGGACGGGAGTGATGAGGGTTTGATATTTGTTCGTCGTGCGAAGACTTTACTTCTCAATTGCCTAGTCAGTCCAAAGTAGCACCTATTGGCAAGATTTGATTCTGCGGTTGATTTCAAGGCTGACATTTTTGTTGGTCTTGAAGCTGATTCCAAAATATACAAAATTATACACTTAGGTTCCAATCGTCGACCATGCTTTCATCCGACCATATCTTGCAAAAAAGCTAATGCATGGCCTTGTCAGTTCTACGCCACTGTTTTTAAATAGCTCGGCCGGTAATACATTGACCCCTGGCGCTTCGTTGTTCTTCATGCGGGTAATTGCTATTCGAACTTTATCATAGTCGGGCAGTATTCCATCGTCATCGATTGGAGATTAAGGTTCGCCATCTCCGGATGTTACACTTTCACTGCCATTCAGCAGGCTGGAGAAGTGATCCCTCAATAACTTCAGCAAGTTCTGAGCATCAACCTCTAGATCACCACTTTGGTTCCTACAAGAGTATGCTCTGGTATTGAAATCTTCAGTTGGTCGCTGCATCTTTCGTAGGGTTTTCAAGCATTTCCCTTGTCGGCCAGCTTCTCAAGCTCTTCATTCTCACACATTTCAGCCTTAGTTTTCTTTGTTTGCATATGCGTCTCGCTTCCCTCTTCAACTTTCGGTATCTATCCCATTCCGCACGTGTTGCGGTCGATCGCAACGTTGCGAGGTAGGCAATGTTTTCTCTCCGCTGCAACACGAAAAGCAACAATTCCGCTTGTAGCTGAAAGTCAGAAGCTTGAAATGTTGTCCCACAGCTCCCTTATATCGAGTTGCTGATGAGTGCTTTCAGAGAGCGGAAGTGCAAGCCGAAAATCGTTTGGCTGTCTGTTGTGATTGATGCTTCTCGACGTCGAACCTTTCTTGTGTTTGTTGACATGCGTTTTTTGCTGCACAGAGGCGCGTATTTTTATTACAAAAAAATAATGGTCCGAGTCGATGTTAAAACACTGAAGACAACATAATCGATCTGGTTTTGAACTTTTTGATCCGAAGACAGGCAGGCAGCTTGTTGAATTTTCTTGTACTGGAATCTAGTTATATTTCGAACTCCTGCGCCGTCGATCAGCCGTGGTCAAATTCAGTATATAGCAACATAGTACACTTTCGACCACGAATTCAAAGTCAAATTTGGGCTACCTCATACGGTCACTGTAGAAATCGCTCCAGGGCGTTTGTTTTTTCTTCCTTTACTTCGCTCAATACATCTCTTTCGCGATAGACTGTCGAGAAGGAATGGATATTTTGGATAATACACTTTTGCCAGGTCGCTAATAAGAGTGAAATTGGTTTGTGTCGAAGCTTAATTGCTAATAGTTTTGGAAGCCAATAGATGAAACAGCTCTTCAACGATTTTTAAAATGCAATTCGTACTTAACTATTCTCTCTATTATTACCAAAACTCCGCATAATATGACACTAACTAGGCTACTGTTTAGAGTTTGAATTTGCTGATTGAAATGAAGTCAGAGTTTACTATAAATAACAGGTGTCTGCTGTTATCCACACCATAGTAGGCACAGAAAGCGGGTTCAAGAATAAAGTTTTCTAGAGCCTCTACTTCATGGAACAATCTTTTTTATTTAGCAAATTGTTAAAAGCATAAACAATATTTAATAAATATCGCCTAGAAATTATTAGCCAGCCAGCCATTAACTCACACCTGCCTGTATTATTTACGAGCTATTTGTTTTGAAATTCAATTAACTTCATTTATGTCCCATTTGCTGCTTGCGCCTGAGCAGCATTTCGGGTAATAATTGGTTAATATTAAAATAAGGTTAATAAATTTTGTTGGTGCATAACTACCCATCAAATAGCTTCGGTTAATTGGCATATAAATTTACTGTAAATAGCCTTCTGACTTTAACAGCACAATTTTAAAGCTTAAGCTGCTTGCGAGCAATTAAAAAGCGTTCATTTTTCGCCAAAAAAAAATTAAATGTGTGCAAACAAAGCAGACAAAACTTGGATTTCATTGAAAATAAATAAAGCACACGCACATGTAAGCACACACACACACACACACGTCTGTGACCACAAATAAAGACACACACGTAGAGCGTGAGGCAGAGAGCAATGTACAGCAGTGAGCAAAGTTGGCGTGACCTGCGACACTTTAAGCTGCACACGCGGCCACACACATCATTCATGTTCACTGCGCAGCGCAAATTTACCTCACGGAGTTCCCGGCGAATGTGATGCCAATGTCAATGATTCTTTGTTGTATTTGTTTTTGTTACACATTGTTGTTGTTTTATCATTTATGTATTTTTGGTATATATTTTTTTTTTGCTTTTCATCTATTTTTATTGCCCTCATTAACTTAAAACAATTAAACGCGCATCACAACGTAAAAGCACCGAAACACAGAAAATAGCAGCACAACAACTACAACAAGCAATAAATAAAACAATCAATAAACAACTTAAGACCACATAATGCGAGTGATGTCAATATGAAATTACAAGCAGCATCAAGCAGGCATTGACATTTCGACGCTTCGAAATTGATAGTGAGGGTAAATTGGCCAAGTGGGCGGACGGTGCGTATGAGTAACATTAAAGCCAAACATTATGGCGGCACTGTGTCACAGCAGCAATAAAGGTGAAGTGTGTGCGTGGGTGTGTGTGTGTCGCTGTGTTTACATAAGTTTTTAAACGCTACGTGTCACATTGTATTTAATTAAGGCTATTAAATATTAATTTAACTCAAGCAGACGGCACTCAATGGAAAAGTGAGTGAGTTTGATAGCGAGAGCGAACGTAGTAAGTCAATAGTAATGAAAATGCAGTAAAATATTAAAATTACAAATTAATTATGCGTTTGAGTACACTTTTGACTACACTTCTTAAAATACCATACATTATACAGCAACAAATATAACAACAACAACGAATCATATTACAAGTGACATGCTGCTAATAAAGCGATTACAAGTGAGAGCTGAATGAATTTTAATACGAAAGAAAACCTGCTTTGTAAAGAGCGTTTTTTAGTCGTTTTTATTAGGGTCTACAACTTTGCTTCCGCCGTTTTCCAATAGATAGAATAGATTAAATCGTTTTATATCGATCTAGGTCATTTGTGTCAACACTAACCCAACAAAATATTTGTAGAGATCTGTTTGCATTCCAAATCTATTCTCAACTGAAATTGTCACTTTTTGAGCTGAATTCTCGACATTTGCGGGAAATTTTGCTTTTTTTTTTAATTCCAAGAAAAGTGCGGCTGAGGCTAATCGAATGCTTTCGGATACGTACGGTGAGGCTGTCCTAACTGAAAGAACATGTCGCGAATGGTTTCAACGTTTTAAGAATGGTGATTATGAAGTCGAAGACCGGCATGGTGGTGGAAGGGAGAAGATTTTCGAAGATGCTGAATTGAAAGCATTGCTCGACCAAGATGCGTTTCAAACCCAAGAGGAATTGGCCGAATCGTGCAAATGACACAGCAAGCCGTATTAAAACGCTTCAAAGCCATGGTGATGATTCAGAAACAAGGAAACTGGGTTCCTTACGACTTGAAACCAAGAGATGCCGAAAGACGCTTCTTTGCATGTGAACAGCTGCTTCAAAGGCACAACCGAAAGGAATTTTTACATCGCATTGTAACTGGCGCCGAAAAATCAGTCCACTACGATAATTCTAAGCGAAGAAAGTCATGGGGAAAGCCTGGAATGCCTCCACGTCGACGGCAAAACCGAACATTCACAGCGCCAAGATCATGCTCTGCATTTTGTGGTACCAGCTGGGGGTGATGTATTATGAGTTTGGCTTCAAGTGAAACCATCACAGGAGATCGATACCGAACGCAATTGATGCGTTTGAGCCGATAACTAAAAGAAAAACGGCCACAGAACGAGGAAAGACACGATAAAGTCATTCTCCAGTGGTCAAAAAATATTTGAAGACGCTGAAATGGGAGATCTTACCCCACCCGCCGTATTCTCCAGACGTTGCGCCATCTGATTACCACTTGTTCCGATCGATGGCACACGGTCTAGCTAACGAGCACCTCAGTTCTTATGAAGAAGTCAAAAATTGGATTGATACTTGGATCGACTCGAAAGATGAGGAGTTCTTTCGTCACGGAATACGCATGCTGCCAGGGGGCCTATTCTGTAACTCGATTCGAAAAGCAATTTACTCGAATTCGGATTTTTTATATTCTGTAACTCGATTTTCGGATTTTCAAGCCAATTTTCGAATAAAATATTCGTTAGCTTTTGAATTGTAGAAAGCAAAAACGAAAATTGTACGTATTTGTTCTGGCACAGGGTGGCACAACTTTCGCATAATGATAAAGTAGATCCGAATTTCGAATAGAATACATTTTCGAATCGAGTTACAGAATAGGCCCCCAGATAGATGGTCAAAAGTAGGAGCTAGCGACGGCCAATATTTTGAATAACATTTTTGTAACCGTTTTTATACAATAAATCCTTAAATTTACAAAAAAAAAAAAACGGCGGAAGCAAAGTTGTAGACCTAAGAAATTGAAATTTGGTTATTAAGAAGAAATACAACGCATAAAATTAAACTCAAAAATTTAGCTTTGTTATAGATATAAGGGTGTACTATTGTAATTTAATGAGAAGCCCAACTTTCGACCACCTTTTGCAACAATTGCAGCCGTGAGTCTGAAGAAATTAATATTTTCTTCTACGGCGTCAATCGTTTCATATAACACTACAACCGTTTTGGCAGTGCAAAACAACCGAAATTCTAGTTTACAATTTTTTAAGTTTCACCAGCGGAGAAGGCCGGAATCATTACAATAGTGGAGTACGGGTGATCCAAGGAGTGGTACTTTTTTCAACGGCCATTTTTGACAGATCACATGTGAGTCATGTTAAGCTGTCATTTTATTTCCCAGAATGTTCTTTCAAATGATAATACAAACTTCGCATTAAATTTGAAGTTTTTGTGTTTGTACTTTAAAAAGTTACTAAATCGCCGAATGGATCACCCGGATTCGGAGATGAATTAAAAATGTGATGATAAGACTTTAAGTTACTATAAATGCTTATGAAGGATTGACGAAATATTGATTGTAGTTTCGCATTTAGTTTTTCTGTTCTTTGCTTTGACCACCTTAATGAAACAAAAATTTTTGACCAAGTCCTTGCTTTCAAAATTACCAAACAAAGGGCAGGGAGACAAATTGTAAGATTGTGATAGCAAGTCAAACTAATTTCGTTTTAACATCAAAAGTCCAGCGAAATTTTTTTGGACTAGTTTGATTCGCAGTGTTGCGTCTGGACTTCTCTTGTTGAAAATGCGTGGGATATAAAAGGGTAAGTTAACTCCAACTTACGTGAAAAAAGTACAAAGCTTGTTATAGATAAAAATAAAAAGCAAATAAAAATTTGGTTACTGAAAGTTTTCACATAAAATTTGAGCTTAAGTCAAAAAGTTGTAATACAAAAGTCTAAGAAATTTTTATTACCAACAACTTTGCTTTTACCATAAGGCTCCGAGCCTTGCCGAAATAAGAAATAAGCTGTTTTAAACTTTAAAAATTCACCTTTTCTACCTCTTGGCGACCTAAGATCGACCACTAATTATTTTTCCTATAATTTTTATTATATTCTCTTTCTTTCTTTTGGGTTTCAACCTACTATGAATTCTTTTCCATTTTTTACCATTTTCAAAAGCTTCAGTACTGGTCTATAAATAATAAACACAAAATAACTCTATCTTCAACCGAAGCTAAACTACCCTTTACGAATACAGCACTTTTCTTACACGATGCTCATTCTGATCCGTCAGTTTTAATGCTAGTTATATGCTGCAGTTTTCTAATCTACTGTAGAATTGGAAAAATGGCAACACTAGTAATAACATAACTCGCAGAGCTTCGAGGAAGAAAGCAAGTATTTGAATAATTTTGTCACCAAATCATTAAATAACAAGTAAGGAAGCGCTAAGTTCGGATGTCACCGAACATTTTATACTCTCGCATGATAAAGTGATAATCGAGATTTCATTATCCGTCATTTACATATTTTTCAAATACCGTATTTGTGTAAAGTTTTATTCCGCTATCATCATTGGTTCCTAATGTACACACATATATATTATACAGAGAAGGCATCAGATGGAATTCAAAATAGCGTTATATTGGAAGAAGGCGTGTTAAGAAGGGTGTTAAGAAAATATTATACACTGAATTTCATTGAAATCGGTGGAGTAGTTCCTGAGATATGGTTTTTGGTCCATAAGTGGGCGAGGCCACGCCCATTTTCAATTTTTAAAAAAAGCCTGGGTGCAGCTTCCTTCTGCCATTTCTTCCGTAAAATTTAGTGTTTCTGACGTTTTTTGTTAGTCGGTTAACGCACTTTTAGTGATTTTCAACATAACCTTTGTATGGGAGGTGGGCGTGGTTATTATCCAATTTCTTCCATTTTTGAACTGTATATGGAAATGCCTGAAGGAAACGACACTGTAGAGTTTGGTTGACATAGCTAAAGTAGTTTTCGAGATATGTACAAGAAACTTAGTAGGGGCGGGGCCACGCCCACTTTTCCAAAGAAATCGCGTCCAAATATGCCCCTCCCTAATGCGATCCTTTGTGCCAAATTTCACTTTAATATCTTTTTTTATGGCTTAGTTATGACACTTTATAGGTTTTCGGTTTCCGCCATTTTGTGGGCGTGGCAGTGGGCCGATTTTGCCCATCTTCGAACTTAACCTTCTTATGGAGCCAAGAAATACGTGTACCAAGTTTCATTATGATATCTCAATTTTTACTCAAGTTACAGCTTGCACGGACGGACGGACAGACAGACATCCGGATTTCAACTCTACTCGTCACCCTGATCACTTTGGTATATTTAACCCTATATCTGACTCTTTTAGTTTTAGGACTTACAAACAACCGTTATGTGAACGAAACTATAATACTCTCCTTAGCAACTTTGTTGCGAGAGTATAAAAAAGCTTTCCATGGAAGAACTAGACTTTGTTCGTTCAATTTGTATGGCAGCTATATGCTATAGTGATTCGATATCGGCGGTTTAGCAGCTTCTTGGAAAGAACAAATCGATATGTCAAAACCTGAGGAAGTAGTCGCTTATACATGGACAAATAACCGGCTAGCCAAGATGACATGGGTTTAGGATTTTACTCAGCCCTCAATAATCACTTTTTCCAAAGAAGATATGTTTATGGCAAGGTTAACATCAGTCTCGTGTAAAAAATAGGGTCTAGGTTCACTAAACTTACGTCTTATTTTCCAAGAAGGGTTGCAATCAACCATAAAAATGAAACTTAACAACTACAGAAAGAGTGAATTATATATTTAAGGCGAGAATTCAGCAATATTATGAAACCCTGTTCGACTTGCTTTACAGTTGTGTAAGCTTACCACAAGAGTAGTCTCTTACATATGTAGGTTGCCTTTTATGTCTCGGGATTTGGCAACCCTGGCGTTGCAATCTGGCAACTGACAACTTTATCGTAAAGTTTGACATTTTTCATTATTTGCATGCTCAGAATATTTTGATATACCGCCACTATTTGTGTTATTTACAGTAACTTGAAATATTCATCTCGGCCAAAAAATGGAATTAAATCGTGAATAACACTGATCAACAAAATTTTGTAACAAAAAAAGTAAGCAGTACTTTCGAAACATCTACCTAACCTCTCTACAAAATCATACGTATATTGATTTGATTAGGACTAGTTTCCGTGTTCCGGTACTTATCAGTAAAGTTTAATATTAATCGTCTTTTCCTTATTATTTTCTAATTCAGTGCTTTATTTTTCAGAAAAGTGGCTGTATTTTGTGTTTGCTGAGTGGAGTGATTCTTAAAGAATGTCAAGAAAGTGTAAAGATGATCCTGACAAGTTCTGTTACATTTGTGGTGAAATATCTTTTGTATCTCAATGAACAAATTTAACACCTTTAATAAAAAAATTGTATGAAAGTTATTTTGGTTTTCCTGTTGAACAGCAAGATAAAGTGTGGGTTCCACACATCTGTTGTGTTACGTGTGTAGGACTTCTTACGGGTTGGGAAAAAAGATCTCGATCTATGCCTTTCGGAATTCTGATGATTTGGATGGAGCCGACAGACCGTTCAACTAATTGTTATTTTTGTCTGATTAATACAAAAGGCATTACAATTAAAACTAAAAAACAAATTAAGTTTCCTGATGCGTCATCTGCTAAAAAACCAATTCCTCACAGTGTAGAACTACCTACACCTCAGCCTATACCTCAGCGCTCTGATCTTTCAACTGAATCAGAGGAAACAGATAATATATGTAAGTACTGATCCTGATTTTCAAATAGCTTCTTCATCTATCTGTCTCCAGGAAGAAACGCCACACTTACTATCTCAAGGAGATCTTAATGATTTAGTTCGTGATTTACACTTGTCTAAACAACATGGAGAACTTTTAGGATCTCTATTAAAAGGATGGAATTTATTGCAACCAAACAAAAAAATAACTTTTTTCGGCATCGAGATGAAGAGTTAAAAAGCTTTTTTTCACAAGATAATGATTTGATATTTTGCAACAGTGTCTGTGATGTTATGAATATTTTGGGAACCCAACACAAAATTGAAGAGTGGCGTTTATTTATTGATTCTTCAAAAACAAGCTTAAAGGCAATTTTGTTACATAGTGGTAATAATCTTCCCTCCGTACCAGTAGGTTATGGTACTAACATGAAAGAATCCTATGAAACAATGAAATTTCTTTTAGAAAAGATTCAGTATGACGAAAGAATTTGCGGAGATTTAAAAGTTGTTGCGCTTTTATTAGGATTGCAACTTGGGTATTCAAAATTTTGTTGTTTTCTTTGTGAATGGGACAGTAGGGATAAAAAATGTGAAATATTCTCCATTAGTATACGTACAACCTGAAGATATATTTTTACCACCTCTCCATATAAAACTTGGTCTGATGAAAAACTTTGTAAAAGCAATGGATAAAAATAGCGCTGGATTTCAATACATAAAAGAAAAATTCCCTAAAATCATTGACGCCAAGATTAAAGAGCGCGTGTTTGTAGGTCCTCAAATCGGGCAATTGATAGAAGATGATATATTTAAAAACCAGCTCAATGATCTGGAAAAACCAGCTTGGGAATCATTTATAAAAATCACTGACAATTTTCTTGGAAATCACCGATCAAATGACTACATATAAAACAATTGTTGAGGAACTTCTAGAGAATTATAAAGCATTAGGCTGAAATATGTCCTTAAAATACATTTTTTACATTTTTTAATCATTTTTCCTTTCAAATATAACGGACATAATTTGCGGCTCATCTTGAAAAATTCGCACCACCTGATGCCATTGGAACATGTTGCTGACACAACAAGCGAACATGTCGCCAACTGCTCCAAA
This sequence comes from Bactrocera neohumeralis, assembly GCF_024586455.1. Taxonomy (NCBI): domain Eukaryota; kingdom Metazoa; phylum Arthropoda; class Insecta; order Diptera; family Tephritidae; genus Bactrocera; species Bactrocera neohumeralis. Next base: position 18,312,537 of record NC_065921.1, on the reverse strand, counting down.
CAGATTGGAACCAACATCGCCCACCTCCCACCGGCAAATAGCGCCACACTAAAGAGCCACCACATAAACTCTTTGTGCTAAAAGTTCTCTTCGGGGCAAGGTACTCTTTCGATTGCTCTCTCTCTCTCTCTCTCTTATGCACGCACACATACACACGAGCAACGCTGCTAATGTAACGCAGCAGAAGCGCTTTGGCTGCCATGTGGAGCACTCTCCGTCGTTTGTTCGTCATTTAACGCCGTTAAAGAAGGACGTTCGTACGGTAGCGCGCGGACGTAACAACGCTTTTCTGTCGTTTCTTGGCCAAAAACAAAAACAAAATGCAATAAAGCACATGCAAAAGCAGTAACAAAAAAAAAACAAAAACATGAAATGTAATTGTGGCAGCAAGAAAAAAGTGCAAAGCAGAGACTAACAAAGCAAATAATTTGAATATTAATTATTTGTCAAGTGCTTAACTCAATGCCACTGCTCTTATCAGTTGGGCAAATAATAGAAAAGTAAAGAAATATTTATTTACGACCACATGTATTTGTGTTTTTGCATTGTATTTGCACTGATTTTGTGCTTTTACTTTTCTACGCGAAAGTGAAATTGATTACAAGAAAATCATAAGTAACTTGTAATTAGTACGTAATTAGAAATTTCTAGAGTTTTACTTATAATTACAATTATTTCGTGGTTTTTGGCTAGCGTTTGCGGTTGTTTAGCGATTATTTTATTACTAATTTTTTTAATTAAGTGCGAACATTCGTGGATATTTTGCCGTCGCGCGTGCTGAGAATATATTTCGATTGCCAATAATGAATACTAAGAAGGTGAATAAATTATTATAAAAACTTTTGACTTTATATGTAATTTGGAAAGAGTAAAATATTTTTATAAAAATTTTGAATTATTTTTTATTTAATTATAGTCGTAAAATATAAGAAATATTAACATAATTATATCAAAAAAGTAATTATAAAATTCAATTTATTTATGTCTAGAAACGATTTAGCTAAAGAGTATAAAAAGATAATTCAGTAATCATTAATTATATACAAACATATATGTATACATAGTAAGTATATAAAAATCCACACACACCCACCAAAAGCTGTGCAATTTGAATTAGATTACTAATCTAGGCGATTAATTAATCGATTTCAGTAATAAAGTATTGATTAAATTCATATGCATAACCACACATATTAATTTTAATTGAAAGTAGTTAAGGAATAGTCCCGATTATTTTCCATTCATAAAAGTAATCAAAAATAATCCAAAAATTAAAGTAATCAATTAACAAACAAAGTAATCAAGTTTAAATTTCACTTTTTTTACTTTTAGTCAGAAAAAGTAAATAATATTTTTCCCTTACCAGATAATCATAAATAATCAAATTTAAAAATTATTCAAAAATAATCGATAAATATTTAAAAAAATACTAATAAGCAAACGAAAATTAATTAAAACAATTATCCACAAATTCCTGATTAATTCGGAAGAAAGTAATCATAAGTAACTAAAAAGTAATTAAAATAATTACTCAAAACTTCGTAATTAGTTTGTTTATATTTTATTAAAAATTAATTTTTGGAATTAATAGAATAATTTATTAATTACAATTGCTTGAAGTCAAATTATTTTCCTTAGTAATCATAAGTAGTCGAAAATAATTAAAATAATTTCACACATGTATAATATATATTTTATAAAATTTTTATTTTTGGAGTTAACAAAATAATTGACTTGAAGTCAGATTACTTTCTCTTTCTCTTAAAGAAAGTAATCACGAGTAAACAAAAAGTAATTAATTTATTTTTCACTTAAAGAAAATAATCATAAGTATTCAAAAAGTAATTAAAATAATTACCAAAAAAAAAGCTGAATAGTTCTAAAAACAGTACTCATAAGTAAGCAAAGAGTAGTTAAAATAAAATCCCTGATTAGTTTGTGCATATTTGACTAATTATTTATTTTTAAAATTACTTATTTAATTAATTAATTTCCTTAAAATCAGATTAGAAAGAAATCATAAGAAAACGAAAAGTAATTAAAATATTTCACTAAAAACTCCAGGAAAGTTCGAAAGAAAGGAATAGTAAATAATTCATTTATTATTCCCTCACAAAATGTAATTATAAGTAAGCAAGAAATAATTAAAATACAATTCCTGATTGTTATGCGTATATTTCATTAAATATTTATTTTTCTAATTTATAAAATCCCATATTAATTAATTTTCTTGAAGTCAGAGAGTTTAGAAAGAAATCATAAGAAATCGAAAAGTTATTAAAATAATTACTCAAAAATTACTGCTTAGCTCGAAGGGAAGTAATCAAAAAATTAATAAGGTAAATCATTGGTTTGTTTATATATCATAAAATGTTTGCTTTTGGATTCAATAAAATATTTTGCTAATTACTTAAAAAGGAATTAAAGGAATTCTTAAAGAAATTAATCATAAGCTGTAAAAAAGTAATCAGAATACTTCAAAACTTCCTGATTAGTTCGAATGAAAATAATCATAATCAATCGAAAACTTATAAAAATAATTACTCAAAATACCTGATTAGTTCGTTCAAATTTAGTATTAATAAAATAATTTACCAACTAATCAATTTACTTGAAGAGAGTCTAATTTTCCTTACAGAAAGTAATCATAAGTAGTTAAAATAATTACCCAAAAATTCCTGAATAATAGTAAAGAAAGTAATCATAAGCTAATTCCAGAATAGTTACAAAGCAAAGTAATCATAAGTAATAAAAAGTGATTAAAGTAATGATTAAAAAGTTACTTAATTTCACTTATTTTACTTACTATTTATATTTCATTACTTTTAATAAATTTTCTTGAAGTTAGATTATTTTCCCTAAAAAAAGTAATCATAAAAGATCTAAAAGTAAATAAAATAATTATTCAAAAAGAAAGTAATCATTAGTAATCAAAAAGTAATTGAATTACCCAAAACTTTTTAAATAGTTTGTTTATAGTTCAATAACTTGAAAAAATAATTTCTTAATTAATTAACTTACTTGAAGTACTTGCTTAAACATCGATCGACGTAAAAATCATATAAGAGTGTGGGCACACAGACAAGTCGTACCACATCTGGCAGCACTGTTTGTCAGTTATTCTATTATTTCATTCTCTTTATATTCTTCTTGGAAATTTACAGTTTCAACTGAATTCTAAGCTTTTAGTTTTAAGAAGCGTCACTTCTTGTATAGACGCCAACAAGTGAAGAAGTCTTTTGAGTTATCTTAATAAATAATCAGTAATTTTATATAAATGTGGTGTTTCATTCGCCACAAGAGCTCATTGTTGGGAATCATTACTTAACTCTTCTACGAAATAAGTAACTTCCAAAAATTCTCGAACAGAATGCTTATTGTTATCAATTTAAAGCACAATTATTATTTTTAAAAGATAAGTATTTAGATATGACTATAATTTATTTCGAGATCTCTATTGGTTTCGAGTTATGTTTGTGAAGGTCTACACCTAATCTCCAGGGAACCAGAGTACATAGTTTCCAACAAAGCAGAATTAAAAATAAAACTAAAAGATTGCTAAGCAAAAAATATTATGGAAATAATATTTTTTTTTAATAGGGTTGCCACATTTTTTTTACGAAAATTATTATTAAATACATGACAAACATAACAAGATACGGAAAAATTCTCCACCATTAGAAAATATTTATAAGCTATGTATGTTTATATTTAAAATATGGTTGCCACCTGTCAAAAGAATTAAAACTGAGCAAAAAATTATTAACTAAAGAAACTAAGTTCAAACATTCACGAAACATTTTAAGAATATCTACGATTTTGAATTATGATACCTGTATGTTGGAACAGAGTTACGACTTACAGAAAAAAATAAAATTTTATTAAACTACACTTCATGAACTACATTTGAACGGAATCTAATTGCTTAAAATATATAATTTAAAATAGTATGCTTCTAAATAATTTTCTGTCAATATACCTATAACGGTTCACAAAAATAAAAGCTCATAAATATTACTCAAATTGATAAAACTGGCAAATAGCTATTTACATATATTTAGATTAGTTGTTATTGCAGAGCACAAACACACCCACACTTTCATAAACAATAAATGCAAAAACATGTTTTTCATAAACTAATCGGAGGAGTTTAACAGCACGAAATGCCACTGGAACATATGATTAATTTGCGTTGCTTCTACAGAGAGCGCAATTTGCGTGTATAACGGCATTTTATAAACAGCTGAGAGAGAGACACGTGCTCATTAAATATTTCTTTCACGGCTCGTGTGAAAAAGTAAAAGCACTAATAATATTATTACAACCGCTCAACAACCCCAAACACTGGTGTATCCTTATCAACCGGCAAGAAAATGACAACACAAGCATACACCATACAATCGAGCATTTTTTAGAAGCCTCACCTGCTTCAACAAAAAACACTACCTTTCGAACCAGTAAGCTTGTTTATTCGGGGGAATATCTATGCATTCAAATTCTCTCAAAACAGCACTCTCTCACGTGCGCTCACTTACAACACAATCAGCACAGACAAGCACCAACCCTCTTGTGTCATGTCCCAATCCAAGTTGCAATGGTTGAAAACTGCACAATTCCCTCACCCCTTCACCGTATTACAACAAAAAGTAATCAAATCTCATAAAGAGACAAAGAAACAACACAACACAAGAAGCAACCGCTCTCAATACATCTCTCAGCTTAGAGAGCAGACATATAAACAGCAACTTTACTTCGAAGCGTAGAAATTCGAGCAACTGCTAATAGGTATTCCCCAGAACACCACTTTAACAAGAATAATAAAAACCGAAAAAAGGTCCTTGCTACTCGTGCCACGCTCTTCGGTTCGCTCTCTCTTTCACGCACGCTTCATTAAATTCGCATTACGAAAGTTACGTTAAATGAGTGCATAAAATAAAAACAAAAGTCTTGAGCCATAACAGTAAAAAAAGGAGCCAAACGTCAAAGTAACAAACATAAAAGTTATGAGAACAACTTAAACGGGTGGCAACGCGAGCGGGGTGCTTTGAAAAAACAGACAACATTCAAGTTTATGCGCACATAAATATGGATGTCATGCTTTCTTATTGTATATTCCAACAGATGCAGGACATTAGTGGGAGCTTAGGAAACGGGGTTAAGGTGTGTATGGCAAAGTGAGAGGGGGAGAAGGGATAATGTAATGGGTGAGTAGAGTTTACGCTTGCAAAACGGAGGAAGGACATACGCGTTTCAAGTGCCAGCAGATTATAGTTAAAGGCTCATAAGTAACGGTATGGCATGAAGAAGGGAATATAGTATTATGGCATATGCAGGAAAAGCAATTACTTGAAGGGGGAACGAAAATGTGTTTTTGTATATGAGAGAAGTGCAGCATGAGTACTCCACAACCGGATTACAATTATATCAAAATGAATGTAATTGAAATGTCATTAATTTTGCATTATTACATTCAAAAATAAAATTAGGCTTCCCAAATCACGTTCTATTACAAATAATTTTTTAAATTATGGAAATACAAAAGACGAGTTATAGCCATATTACAGCTTAATTAATTAGAATTAAGTACAACTTACAAAAATTATCATATATTTAAAAGCAAAATAAATCAAGGAAATTAATTTACGATAGTTTCAAAAACAAATTATTAATTTTCTTTAATTAAAAGTAATTAATTTTCTTTAATTAAAAATATTTTTTTGTTTTTTAATTAAATCATACTATAAAAACATTACAATATCTGAATTAAATTAATGAAAAATTTATTAAAGTAAATTAAACTACCTGAGTATAAACTCAATTAAATATTTCATTAAGACAAATTAAACTACATTAGGTAAATGTTGTTTTTCTATTTTAAATTTTAACAATTTTAACAGTCTAATTAAATCAAAATGAGAAAATTTTAAAAAATACTTTTAATTAAAATTAAAAAAAATTATTTGAAAGTTAAATCAATTATTTTTTGAAAACACTATTTGCAACTCTGATTAAAACAACCTAAAAACTAAGTTTAGTTTATCTTAATTTTTTTAATTTACTAATTAAATTAATTTTAATTTTTATTAATTACTTTAATTTATTAATTAAATTAAAGCAAATTAAGTAAAGACATTTTGATCCGACTTAAGTCACTCGTTTTGAAATAATTAAAGACAGTTTTAATTAAACAAAATTATATAATATAAATATTAATTATAAAAACACAACTAATCAAGTCAAATTAAAAAAATACGTTAAAATAAATAAAATTAAATTAATATTGAAGAGTCTAAAATATAACAAATAAATTCAAGGCAAGCAAACACATTTTAAATTACACAAAATTAGTTAAACTTAAATTTATTTAAATCTAAATAAACAAAAAAATAGAAATTAAATAAAAAAAAATATTAATTAAGTATAAATAAATTATCTGGTTTTAAAAAAACTAAAAAAAAAATTATTAATTCAATTAGCCTAATTAAATTAAGAAAATATAAATTTAACTCAGAAAAAACTTGAACTAATCAGCTATTTTTAAGTAAATATTTTTATTAATTTACGATTACTACTAATTACTTTCATTAAAAATAGTAATTACTTTCATTAAGAGAAAATAGTCTGACTTCAAGCAAATTCTATAAATTAAAATTTTATAAAACATAAATAAACTAATTTGGAATAGTTGAGTAATTATTAAATTTTTAATGAAATATAATTAAACTAATCAGGAATATTTGAGTGATTATTTTAATTACTTTTTGATTACTTATGATTACTAAATTCGAATTAATTAGTAATTTTTGCATAATTGTTTTAATTAGCTTCGATTACTTTTAATTACTTTGATAATCTGACTTTAAGATAATTAATTAAATTCCACAAATAATTTTTTAATGAAATATAAACAAACTAGTTAGGAATTTTCGAGCAATTATTTTAATTACTTATCGATTATTTTTGAATAATGTTTTGAATTACTTTTTGATTACTTATGATTATTTAGTGAACGGAAAATTACGTTTTTTTGACTAAAGGCAAAAAGCCAAAAGTAATGAAATATAAAAACGTATTTTTTGAAATAAATTTAATGATTTAAATTAAACTATAATTTTTTGATCACAATTCAGTTACTTTTTAATTGAAATTTAGGTTGCCTCAATCAGCTAAATTTTAATCAATGCAATAAAATTCAATTAAATATGTTTTTAATTAACAATTATAATTAATTACATTTAATTTATTAAACTTAAATAACTTTATAAATCAAATTACATTAAATTCAATTATAAAACTAATTTTAAAATTCTTTCAATAATTTTTTTATTTTAAAATAAATCAAAATAAATACAAATACAAAAAAGTTATAAAAAATTCAAAATATAATTTATATGTTGAGAAGAATTTTATTTTTTAAACTAAAAGTTAATTAGTTAATTATTATTAAAAATAATTATTATATATTATCTAAGGAAATTAATTTGGATTAAATATACTTTTAATTAATAATTAACATACATTTAATTTAATTAGTTTCAAAAATTAAATTAATTTAATGATAATTAACTAATTTAATATAATTATTTTTAAAAATTAAGTTAATTAAATTAAAAAAATAATAATTAAAAAAATAAGTTATTTAAAGCTTTTTCAATTAAATAAACTCAACTTTCTAAATTAAATGAAAACAATTATTTTTTAGTTAACTATTTTCGTAATGAAAAGTTTATGAAAATTATTATTAAAAGTTAAAGTGATTAAACTTAATTTTATCTAAAGAACTTAATTGGAATTAAATATATTTTTAAGAAACAATTAATGCAAATATGATTTGATTAATTTTACAAATTAAATTAAATTTAATTTAAATTTAAATAATAAATTAAGTTTTATTTTAAATCATTAATTAATTAAATTAAATTTATTTATTTAATTTTTTAATGAAATAAACTTAATTTTTGAAATTAAACACAAATTATTTTTTTCTTAATTAAAAATACAAATTATTATAAAAACTTAAATTAATTGAACCAAATTTTATCTAAGGAACTTACTTTGGACTAAAAATGTTATTAACAGTTAACATTAATTTAATTTTATTTCAGTTATTTAATTTATTTAACTAAATTTTTTTAATTATTTAAGTTTAACTATAATTACCTTTTTTTATTAATTAAGTTTAAATAATTTATAAAATTAAATTAACTTAAGCTCTTAAATTTAGTAAAAGTAATTATTTTTTAAATTACTATTTCCTTAAATAAAAGTGCAACTATTTTAACTAAGTTTTAACTCATTAACTTAATTTGGATTAAACATTTTTTATTAAAAATTAACATTAACTTAATTTAATTTCATTTCTTAAATTAATTAAATTTATTTGAAAATTAAATTAATGTAAATGTAAGTAAATTTAATTTTTTTAATTAATTTTAATTAATTAATAAATAAATTTAATTTTTTTTTTAAGTAATTATTTTTAAAAATATTTTTTTTAATTAAATTTACAACTACTTTAACTTAATTAAAATAGTGTATATTTTTAATTAACAATTAACATAAATCTAATTTAGTGTAATTAATATAATTTAATTTAATATTTCACGGTAACTCATTTTTATTTTCTGATTTTCAGGCTAAATGTTTTTCAAAAATGTAATGCGAGAAAAAAAGTTTTAACTTGACACATATCAACGAATTTTTCATGGAATAATCAATAGAAATAGTGAATAAAACATATACGAAGCTTAAGGCATAAAAAATAATAAAAAAATATACGAGAATATTTTCCAAACACTTTCAAAAAAATCACAAAAAATACTTATACTTCAGTGTAAAGAAGAAACTGCGTAGCAACTGCGCTGAACATACCCAGTAGGAAAAATATAGTGCAAACACATACACAAGCAAAAACAAAGACCGAGATTAAATGCGTTAAAAACTATACAAGAAAAACATAAATTATATGCAAAGCGCAGATGCTACAACAACACTTATAACAACCAGCTTAAAATATAATAGGTTGGAGAAAACAACAACAACAATAACGAAAATGCTGTCATTCTATGCAAATTACGTGCTACACACGTCTCGACTGACGCCCACAATGGCCAAAACGTTTGCCAAGCTGTTTGAACTTAATATGCCATAGATATGCGCAACTGCACACACACACTTTGAAAGACACTCACACACACACAAGGACGAATACAAAGTGAAAAATACGCTGTAGTTCACCTACATACATAGTGATGAATGTGTGAAAAAGTGTAAATGTCATGACGTTTATTTATTGTCTACGAAAACCACAAAACCCGAAACACAAATAACAGCAACAACAACAACAACAACGACTAGTCTGCATAGTTAAAACGCATAAAAAAACTGTTTATTTTTGTTTGTATGTGTACGTGACGCAACCAACACGTTGTATTTAACAAAAAAGTTGCAGAAAACAACAATAATTCGAACAACAACAATATTTCGAGCAACAACAACGACATTTTGAGCAACAACAACAACCCTTCGAGTAACAACAACAATATTGCAAGAAACAACAATAATATTTTGAGCAACAAGAACAACATTTCAAACAACAACAACAATAATACGAAAACAACAACAACAAAAATTCGAAAAACAACAACAACACCGGCGAGTGATACCACGTCAAGGACATTGACAAGCTGAGCAATCACGACGCAGGATAACGGCAAACGAGTGGCCACACGAAGTTGATAACGACAACATAACGTGTAAGCTAAGGGTATTCCATAAATATTTGTGTTCGCGTGTGTGCGTTTTCATACAACTTTTTCACTTTATTGCCCGCGTGTGGCAATAAAAGCGGCAAAAAGAGGAAAATAACAAAGTCTGTCATCGATACGGTTGAAGAAGCAGCCACCCTGTTGCTGGCATTCAATTGCAGACACCGACAAAGGCAGCTTACGACTTAACACACACATGCAAGCAAACACACAGTGAATGTGTGCGGCATTTATTTTATATTTTGCTCGTAGGAAGAGCTCGGCAAGCTAGCCTTGTGCTACAATTACTTAAGCCTCGCACACATACACAGTTATTTACAAATACATATATACATATATACATATATATCAGGTATATATGTATGCACAGATCTCACCTAGAACGGCTGACGGCTATGCGACGTTGCTAATTTCAATATAAATCAAGCTGCTCAACATAGCAACGGAAAAGCAGCAGAAGAATCAGAAACAGAAACAGAAACATACAAAAAATAACCACCCACTCTGCAAGAACAACAACAATAACAACTAAGGAGAAAAACAAACTAAAGACCAACCCAACTAAAGACGCTCTACGGCAACGAACCTCCATGCAACTCACCAACCCAGCGAACATCTGCACCACCAACCGACCAACAATAAATACAACAACAACGACAAGAACAACTAATTCACCTTCAAAGCTTTAAGGATTAAGCAAGCATTAATATCGATCAGTTACAAGCGACAACAAAAGTAGCAAATAAACGAGTACCAGCGCACACATTGTTGCAGCAGGGGAGAAAGTACTCACAACAACAGCAACAAAAACAAAAGCAAAAACAAAGTACACAATAATAAAAGCGATAATAGCGTCTCACGTCGCAACTAAAGCGTGCAACGAACAACAACTACAAAATACTAACACACACACTTACACAAATAGACGTGTGTGTGTTTGTGTGACATGTTGTTAGCTTGAAATTAGAGTCCTCTAGAATCACCTATACAGCTGTCAAACACATCTACAAACAACTACACACATACAACCTTTCGCCCGCCTGCCTGCCTGCCGAACAAATAGGAATTCAACGAAATGGCACGACGCAAAGGAAGCGGAAGAGGAAGTAAGTTAACAAATAGCATTATGTTTGACTTAATAAACAACAAATATGAAGTAGAAAATAGTTTAAGGCGTTACAAAAGTTTATAAGGGGTGTTTCAGAAATGTTGCATAAATAATTTAACTACGGAAGCACTAAGGTCAGGTGCTATTAAAGACTATATACTTTAGGACATTATAAAAAATAGCTTATAAAGAAAAGAATACGTTAACTTTGGTTGCAACGCAGAAATAATACCCTGTACAGAAGCATTTATTGAAGCATAAAAGGGCATAACGAGATATTTATCTCCATTGCGATCAGCCAGTTTGTATGGCAGCTATATGCTATATTGGTCTGATCTGAACAATTTCTTTCGAGAACATAGCATTGTCTTAAATAATGATCATTACAAAATTTCATGATTATATCTTGTCAAATAAAAGAATTTTCCATACAAGAACTAGATTTTGTTCGATAAGTTTGTATGGCAGCTATATGCTATAGTAGTCCGATATCAAAAATTTCTTCCACGATCGAAGCACTGTCTCAAAGAATGATCCATACCAAATTTCATGTATACATCTTGTTTAATAAAAGAGTTTTCCATACAAAAACTTGATTTTAATAGGTCAGTTTGATGACAGCCATAGGCTATAGTCATCCGATATCGGCAGCTTCTACAAATGAGCTGCTTTTTGGCGATAAACGAATGTGTGCATAGTATCAGATAGATATCTCAGAAACAGAGAAATTAGTTCCCGTATAAATAGCTCAACAGACGGACTAAATCGTCTTCATTCATCACTCTGATTATTTATATGTACATGGGTATACTTTATAGGGTCTCCGGCGTCTTATTCTACATGTTACAAACTTCGTACCTTCATACCTTGTTCAGGGCACAAGTGTTTATAAATTTAATCTCGAACAAATAATGTTGAAAAATCTTCTGGCCGTAGTCAGTCTTATTCCAACCTTATTGGAAGTTTTTGTCTATTATTAGATTTTATATGAAGGTACTTTCTGAAATATCCGTGTCCGAATGGCAGCTGGTTTTCGCCACCTTAATTTTGGCGTGCAGGAATTGTACCCAGAAGGTTAATCTGGGATTCAGCCTAGGTCATCTGAGGGTGTTTCGAACGTCCCGATCTGAAACCGTGTTGTCTGAATTCGCCAGCTTTTCCAGTCTAGATTTAAGTAGACTTTTTTAGAACTTGTGTATAACATGCATAGTGGCCGGTATTCTGATGGCAAACTGGGATCCCTTTTTGCTATGTTTCTTACAAGTTTCAAGAAATATTCCAGTTTCGAGGCAGGCGTCGTTCTGCGACGTTTGTTTTGTGTTATTTCTGCTAGGATCCCATCCGGGACGATCGATTTATTAGTTTTGCGCTTGCCAGCGGCCAGTTGCAGTTATTCGAGAGTGAACTTGGTGGTTTCCGAAAATCTTATAGCCTATTCTGGTTCACTGACTGTGTTTTCGCGCGTGGAAAGAGCATGTTAACGATAGCATCCAGTTTGGCAGCGTTTTAGTCAGGTGACTTGCTTCGAGCTCGGAGTTTCTTCATTACTATTTTATACCCAAGTTCTGAGGGATTATTATTAGTATAAAGTTTCCCTATATTAAAGTTAGTAAGCTACAAAAATCTACTTAGATGCTATGGAAACTAACGTCAAATATGAATTGATGTCAGCCAAATCATCCACTCATGCGAAGCTTAATATCCTCAACAAAATTTATAAAACTTGAAAGTAATATCTTCGTCTAATATGACCCAAACAAGTTTTTGGCTCTACCAGTGCTTCAATACCCAAATCAGCTTAAACTAAATCTTGAAACCTTTTAAATAATCTTCTATTTTAGTCGATTTCGAGTCTAAAGTTGAAAGCTGCGGTCTTGCAACCAATTGATCTAAACGATTTTAAAGCACCTAACCTTGGAATTATACGTACTTCGAAATGTAGATAAAATATAAAAGTACCTCTATGAAATATTTCCAATTATTCTATACATAAGCTGTACTAAGCTTCTCATTTAGTTTTTTCACTAGCTAATTAATTTGTTCACCATAATCCTTAATTGCATGTCAATTAAGGAAATATGAAAAGCAAAATTCCACAAAATTAATATTGCATTATTTCTGAATGAAATTACCTTGAAAGCATATGTCCGTATAATGCAACCCTGTTCTTTACGCCCCTTAACCCTATCCCCTTTCTATTTGCTTTGTGAATTTGTAACTAAATATTTTATTCAAAATAGAGAAATAAACTCATTAGCATGTTGAATAAAATTTCGCAGAATTACATAATAATACATCAGTTCTAATGAGTTCACAGAAATATTGCAGCAAATGCCAATGTCCGTCAGATAAATAAATGTATGTGGAACTACTTCGGCGGAAAAAATAAAACAAATTTCTTGTTGCTTCTGATATTGACAGTTATTGAAATTGCTTTGATTTGGCAACAATAAAAACCATACGAAAATATCTCGTATAAAAATTACAAGTATATATGTATATGTATATGTGTGTCATTTGTGTTAGTTATTAAATTTATGAGACTTGTTCGTTCGTTTTGCCACTGTCTTATATTAGTTTTTAAGAGTTAGCGTAAATATTATAACTTTATTTATCGATAACCTAAATCGATGGCGATGGAGCAGACGTTCCATGGCTCGACCATGAAGATGTTCGTCTGGGGAACAACAAAACGGCGGAAGCCGATGGATTGCCAACCGAGCTATTCAAACACGGCGGCGAAGAACAGATAACGAGCATGCATCAGCTTCTTTGCGAAATATGGTCGGACGAAAGTATGCCCGACGATTGGAATTTAAGTGTGTCGCTGCGTACTGTGTAGTCGTTTAGGCCTGGTAAATCAACAGCTAACCAGATATTTACCATGCGCCAAGTCTTGGAAAAGACACGTGGAAAAAGGACCGACACACACAACCTCTTCATCGACTTCAAACTCAGGTCGGGCAATACCTAAGGCTCCGTCAGGGTCAGGAAGGTTCTATCCGAGCCGTTCGATACCAAATAAGGCGAGTCCCTATCGTGGTGAAATATATTTAGAACTTTATCAAGTAACCTCACAACGGAATCGCTGAAAACTGAAAAGTCGATGAGCTGGCTTTCCTCAATTTCATCCGATTAGAGTCGAGTCGGTTTTCCGTTGTTTGCTTGCGTTCTGACGTTGGGCCTTTGAACCTGCAGTGAGCTCAGCAAGCGATCTCAAAACCCTTCTGGTCCAGAGTGAACTGTAAGTTGTCATCCAGACTACTGGCTCTTAGTAAAGTCAATGTCTCCACAATTATATGTAAGTGTTCTGACTGGACACTGTCTAACAGTTTTACATGCGGTGTAGCTGATTGTTCTGCCGGAACAAAACTGTATGGTGGAAGGCTAGGTAGAATCATCTTTTCACTTTTTATTGCCCAGCTTTTGCCAGATTGAAGTCGAAATATCTAGGCAGACATACCTTTGGCGAACTTGTGGGGATTCGCTGGGAGCCAAAAGCATGGCACTTTGCCAATCTCATCAACTATTTCGGTTATGGTTACTGAGTACCAAGCTATAACCTGCAATAACTTCTATAGTGTATTCAGTATGATTTCGCTATCCTAAGGCACTACAAAATATGTATTATCAACTATTTTCACGCGCTTATGAGTAACACCTCTGTCTCGAACTTTTTTCTATCTGCAATCATTTAGTCTAAATGCCTTTGCAATCAAGTTAATTATTTTATTTCAAAGTTGCTTGTGAAATTCCGCTTAAATGGCGATGATTCAGAGAATATTCCAAGCCAATTTATGCTTTTATTATGTGATTGCTTTTTTCTTGCGGCTTTTGGTAGAGGATATTTTTAAACTACTAACCAGTTTGCGTTTTTGCAACTTTTGTTTGATTTTTCATGCTGCAAGCGCTTGGCCAACAAGTTTTGCTACCAGAAATTGCGCCGCGCCATTAGTTGACTCATCTGAGTGAACGCAAAGTCGAGGGAACACCTATGCCAGACCAGCACAAGCAAGCGTGAATTTTTCGTTTTTTTTATTTTTATTGTTGTCTATATATTTCAGTAGTGAGTATGTGTGTGGGCAATTTGGCGTGACTTATTGTGAGTCAGCGTGTCGCCACCCGCAATATGGTGTGAGTCTGCTCCGTAAGTAGTCATATCTGGCGGCGCAAACAGTTGGCAGTAGCGAGCACTTGTTGGCCAAAAATATTCAGTTTAAATATTTCTTGGAAAAAGAATTTTATTTTCGCTTTAAAAAAATATATTTTCTCAATAAAAAAATATTATTTTCGCTTTAAAAACAGCTGAATGGGAATTTTCTTATTAAATCGCTGCTATTTTAGTGGCATGCAACAGGTTTGTCTGAGTGAAAAAGTTGAAATTTATTATTTTCTCATTTAGAGCCACAATTCCACTTATTAAATCCATATTTTAATAATTCCGTTGACCCCTTAACCTACGCCAAAAATTATAATTTTCTGCCATAAAACGGGGAGACGGGGATAGCGCGCATTTTCAAATCACTTTCACTACAAACATTCACCAAATACATAAAATATACTATGCAAATACATACATATGTATGTATGTATCTATCTGCTCACTCATAAACGGTTCTTTTATTAGTGTCTACATATTTGCTATGAGTTTTCACCCCGTTGCACTTTGTCAAGCTGTCGCCAGTCAATGCTAAGCAGCGTTCCATCATGTCTGCCCAAGCATCTCGAATGCCGATAAAATATACATTATTTTTATCGGCTCTTTATATTAATATATTTATATGGAGATAGATATTCTTCGCATTAAATGTGTCAAGGCGTTTGCGCAGGCCACAAGCACACAACTCCATAGAACTAAAATGGCCTCCAAAACTGTTGCTTTTGCCATTTCAGAGTAGTAACCCAGTAAATAATTAATTTTCGAATGGATATCCAGATGAATGGAGTAACTATTTCTCAGTCCACTATCCATAAGCTTTTCAACTTTTGGTATTAATAAAAGTTTCAATTGTAAAACGATTTCTCAACTCTTTTCTCAATAGCTTGTCAACATATCCATAGTTATATCTTCCAAAAAACATCAATTTCAATTTATCAAACCAGTTCACAATAGTATCTCAACACTTCATAATTAATTTAATAATTATTTACTGAAAGCAATTAAAACTTTTTCTATAGAAAGAAACTTCCTTCTTCTCAATAACATCTCAACAGTTCTTGATAGTAAATATTTTGGTTCAAATACTCAAACTTATTTTTCACTTTTTAACTGTTGATATAAAAAAAAAAAATAAATATTATAACAAAAACGGTTTCTCAACAATTTTCTCAATAGCTTCCTAAGAGCCGATGTCTCAATGTCTGGATAGCATTTATCCATCAGTTAAGTTTTGGTTAAGAAAAAACGTTCTTTACCGAAGGAAGTAGTCTTGGTTAACTAACCAGAACTTAATTGACAAATGGCTGTCAAATAAACATCAAAAAAGCTAAGTTTTTGTTAAAAAAACATTATTTACCGAAAGAAGTAGTCCTGGTTAGCTAATCAGAACTTAACTGAGAGTTGACTGCCAACCATATATTGAGAAATCGGCATTAAATGTTGATACTTATCATTATTTTTAGAAAACAAAACAAAAGTATTCAAATAGAAATAAGCTTTCTCTACTTCCGATATCTATAATTATTTTAAAGTAAGCTTTTTCAAACCACTTCTCAATATTTTTTCAACTGCTCACTTTAGTGAAACAATCATAAAATGAAATGCTAAATTTTTTCTGTACTTTTTAAATGTTGTTATCAATGATTATTAAATTATTATGAAAAAAAACGATTTCTCAAGAATTTTCTCAATAGTTTTCTAAGAGCCGATTTCTAAATTCCTGGTTAGCAGTTATCCGCCATTTAAGTTTTGATTAAAAAAAAAACGTTCTTTACGGAAAATGTAGTCTTGGGTTAGTTAACCAGGACTTAACCGACAGATCACTGCTTACCAGACATTTGAGAAAGTGGCACTATAATCATTAATATTTAATATTAATCATTATTTTTTTAAATGAAAAGTATTCAAATAGAAAGACCTCAAATGCTTGTTGTCAACAACATTCTCAACAATAACTACGGAATGTAAACTTCGAATCAAATCAAGAGAAACCAATTATAAATTGAAAATTAAATTAATCCTCAATAGCATTTCAATATACTAAAGTTTACTTTAGTTTACCCAAAGCGAAATCTACGTGGTTTTAGCAGTATTTTCTGTGTTGTGTTCGTTGGGTTATGTCAACTATGTAAGTATGTCGCTTATGCCTGTGTGTTTACCAGGAATTGACATTGGTTTTTATTGAATTTATAGTCGCTTGTGTTGTTATTGGCAGGCAATTTATTTTCCAAGCAACCCAACCTGGCAACGCAGACTCTTGCCGCTTGGCCTTGAGAGCGAAAAATTACTGTAGGAGAAAAAAATGAACACAAAGGAAATGCCGAGAGGCGCAACGCTTTCAATATGACAAATTAAACGGAAATTACATTATGACGTTTTTTTTGCCCCAAAGCAACTAATATACGCATACATAACCGTGATGAGATACACAACCTAATGAAGCAACGCAGACTGAAAATAGAAGCATAAAGCCATTCCATAGCAATTGAGTGTGAGAAACAGAATCATCAGTTGTTGGTTACTCGGTCAAATGATAAGTAGTTCTGAGAAATCTGGTGGTGTTCAATCTTTGCTACTATACACATTCGCCTGGAGACCACTTGGGTGTTAAAGACTGAAATACGAGTATAACATCAAGATGGTTGTGATGGTTCTTTCACGAAATGGCGAGTTTTGAGTCAACCCTTGGTAATACTAATGGATGGTTAGTACTTTCGGAAGAATAAAAAGGGAACACGAACTTAATAGAGGCCAATTACCGAAAAATTTTGCATTACATATTCCTTAATAGTTCCATTTGCTCGGGTTTTAATCGTTTAGTACATGATCAGGTATAATACTCATGCGACTTATACCAGAAATTAATTTTTCCGGGATTTCTGTTTTGTACTTTCCAGACATTTATTCTACTATAGGCGCTCACAAGTATCGAAATATATGTTTTAAAACCTTTAAAAGCTTCTTTTGGCTTCGAAAGTTATTGACCACGTGCTCTACTCTGGTAGGTTGCCATAAAGACACAAATGGAGTTGTAGGATGCCAAATCAATTGTGAATACTGCCATAAAGCAATATTTTGGTCAACTGCATTCCGTTACCAAATGTTTACGAATGTTTGCTAATATTGACTTGATCATAACTGATTAGGCTTTTTTTAACTTTTCGAATTCTGAAAAACACTTATTACAAGTAAAAGGGTTGGATAACCCTATCCACTACCCTTATAACGATTCCGTTAAAAGCTGCTGAAAGCGCAATAAATCAATTAATAAATACGTCACAGGCATTAAATTTTACACCTAAAATAATACAAGAGATTTTTATTGAAGTCGCGTTCAAAATTAGACGATGGGAATAGCACCGTCTACAGTTCCGTGAAAACCCTGGATCTACTCGAGAGATATCAACAAAATTTCATATATATTATTATTTTGACATTTATAAGTTCCATTGCGAAAATGAGCGAAACCGCACCAAAACCACGCCTACTTTACAAACAATAGAATTTCAAGTTCCATTCTTTCACTTCTCGGTATGCCAACCAAGGACCAATGGATGTTTCGGCATAAAACTATGCCCAAATAGTACGCTTAGAATAGGCCACCTTATGAACAAAAAGTGTCCAAACCGGACCAAAACTATTCAAGCCCTCAGATACCCAATATGTGGAGCAAAGTTCCAATTGCCAAATTTTTATCTCTGTGAGATAGGTATAATATTACAAGGATATATAAACTCGAATATAATCCTTTTCTAATGATAGTACGACTGTATGTCAAAAATGGGTTGAAATGGAATTTTGGAACTTTCAGTTGACTTTATACCACATACATTGTGACAAAAAAGTACCCAGAAATTGTAAATAAATCGCAAAACATTTTATTATTCATCAATATTTATTTTGTCGCCTTCAAAGTAACTGTCACGGTTTTATACCCAAAACATCCATCAAACCAAAAACGGACTCGCGAGATGTGTCGAACACTGAAGCTTTTTCAAGCACCATATGCTTCACTTTTTACTATTCCATTTTCATCAGTTGAAGAGGTCGAAGATCGTCCAGAACGAGGCATATTTTCAACGATCTCTCGACGTCTTTGAAGGAATGGACCTTATGTAGCTTACAAATCTTAAGCACCAGAAGGTATTGGCTTTGATTCTGACAACTTACAATAATATAAAATGTTACACCCGAACTTAGTACTTCCTCACTTGATTTAATCTGTTCCTTTTTCGATTTCTGGAGTATCTCAAGTTTGCGATTTGCTATCCCGATTTGCGTTCTCTGTTTCGGTTTTTTCTCTTGTATCTGCTCAGAATCGGCAACAAATTGCAACACCTACGTGTTCACTTAACGCGCCGAGACATCTTATTTGCCATCATTAGGACGTACTTTCATACACCCACACACATACATAACTGTAAACATTTTTATCCTTTCCGCATGTGTGTGTGGGTTAGCACGTGCCACCTTTTATAAAAACAAATACAGGCACACCAAGAAAAAGACTTATCATTTACGCTCCACTTACAGTTATTTCTACGCCCCGCACTTTGTTACAACTTTGCACAACAACAACAGCAGCAAAGCAATGTAAATAAGAGTTACAGACATACTCATATTTTATATACATATGTATATCATATTATATATATATGTACGTGTATATATATACATATATACGCTTCTAATAGGCAAATAAAAGCAACCTGTTTCCTACTTTCCTCCCACGTCCGTGGCAAAGCAGGCAAACACATTGCGAATTCAGCTGAGAATAAATGTCTAAAACGGAATAATAGATTAAGCAAACGTTCAAGTTTTTCGGCCGAACTCAGCCGACAGCGTGAGTGTGGGTGCGGAGGTTGAAGCATTGCGCTATTCATGTCAAATACTCATACTCGTTCGCATGTGGGGGTGGAAATCTCGCCTGTGCTGGATTTCCACAGCGTCAACAAGTAACAGTGCCGAGCTCGAGGAGTCAGCTGTGCGAAGGCAGCAAGCTGTTAGACTTTCTGAGGAAAATAAATAAATGAAGTAGTGTGGGCGTGAGGACTCCAAGTAAAAACAGCATGATTTGGCCATTTAAATGCGAAGTTTATGGAGACTCGAAATTAAGGAAGAGAGAAATTTTAATATTCAAACCTGTCTGTCTTCCTACTCGCAAATGCGAAACTAAGAAAGTTTGAGGGTGTCGGTAGTAGCACATTTACTTAGATATGCTTATGAGACCTGATATGTTTGAAACATATAGTATATCGAATTGGTGGTCGGTTGAAGTTGAAATGATTTAATGGCGAAATTTTCAGAGTATTTTCAATAATTGAGAGCCGAAATTGAATTATATGTGAATATAAGAGATAAGTGGAATATGTACTCTAAAATAAATTTTCACACATATCACAGCACGTTGCCAAGGGTTCGATGGTTTTGCAGCCATTGAAAGAATACCGTAAAATAACCGCATGAGAACTTTATATAGCTATTGCAGTGAGAAAAATTACAATATCAACAATTTTCATGAAATTTGTTTATACATTCCCTCATAGACCGGAAATCAATACAGTAACCAATTAGTGAAAAGCATAGAGGGTTAGAATAAGTAAAAAGCCGTAGTATTAGAGCCTATCGCCGGATTTGTTAAGTCAAAACTAAATACCACGTTTCAAAAAATCTTCTCTCATTCTTCAAAAAAATTCCCCTTGGCCTGGCAAACCATCAACATGACTTCCCAAAAGTGGACGACTCCACCACAGCATTTCACGTCATAAATGCACAGATAGTTGATCGCCTCAACCAAAAACCAGCGCCTGCGACAGTACGGTCCTTATAGCGTTGGACTTGTCAAAAGCCTTTGATACAGTCATTCACACAACGCTACTTGAGGACACCGAAAAATCTACGCTCCCTCCAGAACTGAAGAGGTGGACTATGAAGTACCTGAGCGGTCGACAATCATCCGTACTATTTCGCGGTAAAATTTCTAAATTGAAAAGAATTAAAGAGGAGGTTCCACAAGGTGGTGTCCTCTCCCCGTTGCTGTTTAACATTAACTACATCTCGAAACTCCATCAACCACCAGAGTGCATGATCGAGAAATGGAATAGATGGTATGTGCTAAAACATAAATGGCTATCTCTCCGACCTTTCTCTCTTTCTCGCTACACGAAACCTAACACTATTGCCCAATAAATCCACAGCGACTATATTCACTAACTGGAGGAAGGAGTACAGACTTGGCCTTAATATTGCTAAGATTTTAGGTGTGATTCGACAGGCTGTACTCCTTCACTCCTCACACGACTGCGATTATTGCAAAAGTACAGAGCCGCAACAAAATCCTCAAGTTGCTAGCCGTCAGCACATAGGGAAAAGACAAAGAAACGTTGTTGGCACCATACAAGACAATCGGTCGGCTGATCATTAACTACACCGCACCAATATGATCGCCTGGATGCAGTGAAACGCAGACGAGGAAGCTAGAAACATATCAGAATACTGATCTCCAGACTACAACAGAATGCCTCTCGTTGTCTCCCATCGAACACCTGCACAGTGAGGCCCGTATGTTCCCAGTTAAGAAGCATAATAAGCTCCTCTCCAAATAGTTTCTGCTGGGTTGCTTTCACTGAAATCATCCCTGCAGTCATCTGCTTGGAGCGGAACCGACTCCTAGAAGCATCAAGAGGTCCTTCCTCAAAGAAACCGGATATTCGAATAATCGGTTTTAATAAGATAATAATTTAAGAGCCCTTGTTCTTAGCTACGTATGCTTGACGACGACTATTTAACGACATCTACTCGACATCTTGTTGGTAAAAGATTGTGGTCTTCAGATATGAGTCTAGCATTGACATGCTATATACCCAAAATATTAACCAAACCAGTTAATTTGATCTATAAAAGATCCTCTGCTATATCTCTGTTGACCACACGTCGATTTCCAAGCACTGCTTCTTTAAGTTTTCGATGTTATGTGCTTTAATAGGAATCAATGGTCAATTCGCGTCGACTTCATCGACCTTCATTGAATGCTTTGTGCTAAATACTTAAGTTTACGATAAATTAAACTCCCCAAAAACACTTCTGTAACATGTTTAATAATTCTGGAAAGAAAAAATTTCAAACAAACTTGTTGTTCAATTTTTTTGCGCAAACGAATAGCTCCCAAACATACACATGAATGATAGAACCCTCCTGTTCTTCCTAACATAAGCTGATATTGAGTAGGTTGTCTTCTGTTGTCTTCTGTTTAATATAGCTTTAATCACAGAAGCTGAAAATATACTCGATTTACTTTAAATCACTAACCACTTTCTGAAAGGCTGTACAGAGCTCACCAGCGGAATGAAAAAATCATTCAAAGTAACTGTTCTTCAATGTATTAGCAATGTCATTCTATTGTATCTTAGATAGTTTTCACTGCCCTAGCTTACCATAAATTATATATTAAGAAATATGTATGAAACAAGAACAAGAATAAGTATGAAACAATTCACAAAAGCTAGTTCGCGAGCACAGAGTTGTATTTGCAATTACACCGCGGTTAAATAGAAAACGTCGCTGACTTTCAATTCTGCCCTTGTGTAAAATATTTTAGTACACAAATAGAAGGTTTGAAAGTAGAAAAAGCAGCGAGGTGATTAAGAAAAATAGTACAAAAAAACTTTCGAGTGCAGAACGCACTCACTCACAAAGCAAATAAGTCAAAGGAAATCTACACCAACTAAGTAACGGTAAAGTAAAAGAAAACTATACTTTCTTTTTGAAGTTGAAAGTAAAAAAAAAAGTCTTTGAGAAACATAAAATACATTTTGTAATGAATACTAAACATTTTTTATGTCAAAGGGTTGCATTTGAAGGGGCGACAAAATATAGGGCGCGCCATGTTACTGCGTCTCAGACCCTTGACGCTCTGACTGCTCGATTGTGAGGAGAGTTTGACGTAAAAACTCATTTGGCTGAGTTAATTTAAGGGGTTGTGGCTTTTGATGAGTTAAAGTTTAGAATTTCAGTTAAAGAGCCCTGAGGGTTTAGACCTGGAAAATCTACAATCGACCAGATTTTCACCATGCATGAAATCTTGGAAGGAACTCGTAAAAGGAAGATCGACACGGTTAGAATTCAAAGAGCGAAGAGTTCACTTAACCAATACCGATTTATCCTGAGTCAGAAGAATGCTCCAACTGCGCAAGAATTGTTTTGCTTGACCAGAACATTATTAACTCATGGGGCCAAGACTTCCGGCAATGAACTGAACAACCAAAGCTCCAACCAGTTTTTATTTAAAAGATATTGGGGCTAGTGTCATGTCATGGTTGCAATCTATAATGAGGCTTAGCACCCCGTAACTACCCAGTGAGTGAGTTGAGCCTACCATCGAAGCGAATGCTAACTTCTTTGAAAGAGAGTTTATTTTAAATTTGTAGAACTACTGCTGAATTGTTGATAGCCACCTCTTTTGGAAAGTAGCTTCAGTGGTCTGGAAATCTACAACTAGAGTTGATGCAGAGGTCCCAACAAAAGACTGCCGTAATAACGTCCATGTAAGCTTTTTTTTTAAGAAGAAGTCCACTGCATGTCGACTCCACACCGACGACAGTTACCTCACAGGGCTCAGAAAGAAAAGTTTAATTTGTATTCCCTGAACAGAATTTACCAAGATGCTTGAAACATCGAGAGAAATCGGAAGGATTTAGCCAAGTCCGTCTCTCTGCCGACTGTACATCCGCGAGTCTCTTCTTCTTTTTCATTGGCGTAGACACTACTCACGCGGTTATAGCCGAGTAAAGCTGTTTTCTTCTTTTCATTGGAGGTGTTTTTTACGTAGCGTAACCTAAACCCAGCGACCGATCCTGCGGAGGGGATATTTCGCCTTCTCACTTTAGCTTACCTTCAAACAGATGTTTTTTGGCTATGCAGAGGATACTTGGTCTAAGACCGGGAATCGTGAGCTGCTTGAGCCATATGCAAAAGAATCATTTCTGGCCACTCCCAAGTGAATGGCGCTCAGAGAACTTTCCTCAACTCCTTTCCTAAACTTCTACACATGGCTCCATCCTCCGCGAGTCTCTCCAATTTTGAGAAATCGATCTGAGATTTTGCACATGTTCCTTTCTTCTCAAGACATCTTCTTATTTGTCGGAACCTTCGAAATCGGTTCACTATAGGATATAGTTGTCAGACAAACTAATTGAATGAGTTAGAGTTCTTGTAAGGAAAACTTTTTTATTTGACAAGATATCTACACGAAATTTGGCGCCAATTAATAGCTATAGGAACGTTATAATCCGCCATCAAGTTGTACAGATCGGACCAATATAGCATAAGGCCGCCATACAAACTCCTCGTTCAAAATTAAGATAAAGACAATTTCATACTATAAAAATTGATCTGTGAAAGATATTATAGCTTCGACTTTTCTTTTTTTAGTTATTAGACTTTGTTTAAGCTGCTATCAATACTAAAAAAAAATTAATGAGACCCGCTGTTTTCCATTTCAAATCCTACCATCCTCATAACCCCAAAGTTTGCAAGTTGCGAACTTTGTATGCGAACATTTAAGGAGCACTGAGCATGAGCTGATTTTTAATTACGATTGTCACAACAACTACAAACACAATGCTAGAACAACAATAATTGAAAATTGCAAAGGCGAGCAAACAACGGGCATTAGCCGCACACTTCTCGCAACGAGTGGAGAACGAGTCCACAAGCTATGAAAGCCGGCGTGGGTCAAACAAATACCCAGATATACATGAATAATATATATATATATAGATATATGTATGTATATGTATATACAATACAGAGTCCAACACATGCAGACTTACTCATCGTCAGGTGTATTTATAGTTACTGCCAACGCGGCGCAACAACACAGAACCACCAAAGAGCCAACCAGCCAACTCACCTCAATGCAGACACACAATCATTCATATACTCGTATACAAACCGACGCTCTGCCAAGGTGACTGCCGTCAGTCGTCGGACGTCAGTCGATTGTTGTATTTACTATTGAGTGTGTTAGCCGAATGCCTCAGTGATTTTACGATAGCCAAACGAGCTCAACACGCAACACAACTCAACTCGAAGCCGCACCCGGTCACCCACCCGGTTGGCGCAACAAAATACGACGACGAGGAAGAAAAAGAGCTCTGCCGGCGCAGCACACAGCTGCAGTTGCCGTTCACTTTTGTGCTGCTTGCCACATGAAATGTTGGGGATTCCCTTACGTAATCCGCACGAGCGTTGTTAGCCACACAACACACACTCGTAATGTGAATGTGAATGTGAAGACAGAAAAGCAAACAAAGCAAACGAGGCAAATGCGCGCCAAACAAGCGAGAAACCCCACGACAGCAGGCGGTGGCAAGGAGAAAAGCATGCAGCAGCTAACAAAAACAACAACGAAAATGTCGTTAAAGCGACGGCGAAGTACAATGAAAATACAAATATATGTATGCACGTGTGTGCGTGTGTTGTGTGTGTGTACATGAGTGCGCCATTAATGTAGAATGAAAAGCGACTCGGTAAATAGGCAAAGTGGAGGCGGCAGAAAGGTGGCAAATGTTGGAAAACCAACCAACGCGCACAACGTACGCAACAACAACAACACTAACAATAGCGGCGTTAATAAAACCAACCAAGGCAAACAATAATAAAAGTCTCTGCTAACAAATAAAAGTTGTAATGGCATGAAAATAAATTACAAACACGCTCAGACACACACACACACACACACCCACTTGTCCGCGCACAGCAAGCATTACCCAGTAAGACATGAGCACGTTGGTGTGCGACTTTGCTAACAATAGCGGTGTTCGTGAATACACTAAAGCTTGCCGAGTGGCGAATCGAACAAGCAAGTTGTATAAAAATGAAATGCTTGTTTAATTAAAAAAAGAAAGTTTCCATTAACTGAAAGTGCCTAAACTACTCACCTTAATTAAGGAGTTGCATGAGTTCCCTCATGTAAAAAACAGCCTTTTTTCAACAATTTTTGCTCAAAGAAAAAATTGAATATTTTATTCGAATTTTTTATTGCTACAAAAATACACTAGTAACAAAAAATTCTGAAATTTTACAAAAAAAAAACATATTTTTAACTCGGCCATTGCGACGCCATTTCCAGTGACCCCTCGGAAAAAAATGTGCCCGCGTTGGCAAGATAACTCCTTACAGGATCATCTAAAGTAAAAATACGTGTTGTAGTCAAAACCTTAACTTAAAACTTGGACGAAGGGAAAAAGAAACTAAAAATTGGATTTTTGGCAGACATTTTTGCAAAAAAAATTAAAATTTCAGTGAAAATTTGGAGATATTATTTTTTAAACAGTTCTGGTCGAAAGAAATCCTTCGTTCAAGTCTTTAAGAATTGTATTTCAAAGACCTGGCTAGCATCGACCGCACAAGTTCTCAAGACTGTATCTCCGAAACTATTACTCGGATCAACTTTAGAACAATATTCTAGAGATGTAGCAGAATTTAATAAGACAATAAAAAAATTCGATTTTTGGAAACCCGTAAAAATGTAATCCCTTAAATTATGAAAAGTACAGAATTGAAGACGACTATTTTGACTGTACTGTCTGGTTCTAGCAAGATATCTTCCTAGTTGCTTTTCTTACTACTTTTTGACACTGCAAACGTATGTTGGTCTTAGACGAGAACTCAAAACTTCGTTAGTTGCCTCTATACTTTGCGAAGTCATGCCTGTTGAATATCTCAAGTGCAGATAGGTCGCTATACACTTGCTGCTTCCATTGGATGTGTAAGCGTACTTGCTTCCGTTGTCCACCTACGCGTCTGGAACCGAAGGAGCTTTTTGCAATAGCATTATCTTCCATAAGAATAACACAACATGGACTAACCAGCGTATTCGTTGAATTTCTATGAGCTTAACTATATTCATGCCGCCGTACAGCTCATACAGTTTGTGGTTCCATCTTTTTCGATATGCATCGTTCACGCGAACGGCTTCAAAAACTTTGCGCTCGAATATTCCCAGTGATTTCTCACCTAGCTTCCTCATCGTCCATGTGTTTGCGGTTTATAATGGGATGGGAATAAGGAAGACTTACAGAGCGTAATTTTTGTTTGTCGAGTGCGAGATCTGCTCTCAATTGCTATCAATCTCAAAGCAGCACCGGTTGGCAAAAGTTTTTCTGCGCTCGATCTGCAGGCTAGTATTACTAATGAAGTTTATGCTCGTTCCGAAATATGTAAAGTTTAAAGCTGCCAACAGTGAGGTAGTTTTCAAGACGCGAACGTCCTTTAGTATTGTAGTAGTATTGATGTCTGAGAGACACTATGAAAGATCAGTTGTCTAAAACATCGACAACATAGTCGAAATCCTTGAATCCGACCGTCATGTAAGCACTGTCTCGATTTCCAAGACCTTAACATTGCTCAGAAAGCACTTGGAAGCATTTAAATAAGGCTGGATACAAAAGAAGCCCATCTGTGGCTGCCAGACGAGGGAAATGAAAAAAACCTCATGAGCGGAGTTTCGATCTCCGAATTGCAGCTGAATCACCTTGCTCGTAATGAAAAGATCTTCTTATTTGTTTGGAGGGATTGGTATGGAATCAACTACTACGAGCTACTACCTTACGACCAACCTCTTTTTTCGGACCTGGACTGTCATAAATTTGACCTTCCGAAGTATGCAAACGCGAAGAAGCGATCCGTTTTGGCCGATTGAAGTAGGATTGTCTTCCATAAGAACAACGCCACGCCGTGCACATCGACAGCGACTCGCCAGAGGCTCCAGCAACTTGATTGGGGTAATCTTATTCATCCACTTCAACGATTTTCCAAGAGGAATGAGTTCACCCATTTCCTACAGGGTTGCCTTTAAACCCGACGCAAGTACAAAGGTATAATTGCATATCTGTCAGCTAACATAGCGACCAATCCATAGTGAAATGCCGCCCACACAAACATATACACACACCCAGCATACTATCAGTCAGCAAAAACCTGTCTCGTAGCAACCTCAGCATTGCCACATTTAGCGCTGCTGACGCCAGCGCCTACGTCAACGTCAAAGCCGCCATCGGCTGAAGTAGAAAGAGAGCCACAGTCAACACGTCTCGCAACGTGCCAACGTAGCAACAAGCAAATACATTTAAATAACACACACATACACACATATATATAATATAAATAAATCTCCCTCATTGCTTATTATTTACCAATTCTTGTTGCATGGCTGGATAGTGCCGCAATCGTGGCAGCCACTCGTCGCAGTCGCCAGTTTGGTTGCGAGTCGGCGCCGATTCCACGCTGTTGACTGCCTGCTATTACTTATGCATGCCGATGGAACCGATGGAAGACCAAGTAATGCCACCCACACGCCAGCGGGTGAACCCGACTTTGCCTAGCAATACAAACAGACAGACAGACAGACATATCTACATTTGTATATAGTTATGTACGAATATGTACAGCTAGGAAGCAGCTTAGCAGTGTACAACTTGTCTGTTGCTACATTTGGGGTCGCCCATTTGTGAGTGGCAGCTATGAAATGCGAACATGTGGCAAGCAGTGAGGCGGACAGTCGGCTCGGCAGCCTGTCAGTCAAACAGGCGGTTAGACAGACGTGCAATATAAAGCAGGAGCGGAGGTGAATGAGGATGAGGTTGTTACTGCTAGGCGGCGCTGAAGAGTTTGGCTGTGCACATGTACATATATGTACGTGGATGTGTTTGTATGTGGCAAGCTGAGTGGCAGTTGTTGCGCGCTCAACTCTCGATGGCAGAGTTTGCAAATAAGTGCTCGTAAACATTGCAAAAGCGCGGCATAGAGGCATGCAGACCTACAGACATATAAATATGTATGGCTGAGTGAGCGTGTGTGGCGAGATGTTGGGACATAGTGTGTATGTATGTATTTAATTTTCATTTATGCAGCGCTACATTAAAATATGGGCACACACATAAATATATGTATGTATGTATGTATATGTATATGTGTGTATGAAAGCATATTTAAGCAAGTATGTGTTTGCTTGTGACTGCCTGTGTTTGCTCCGTTACTTTTAACTCAGCTCTTCTTGCAACAATTTGAATTAGCATTAAAAAGCAAGCAACACAGTAATGATAGAATAAATGCAGAAGCTCAAAAACAACAACAACAATAAGAACTTGAAGCACTAAAGACATAAATAATTAAAAAAACAGAAAAGCAACAACAGCAAATACAATAATAAATAGTAGAGCATATGAAGCTCAGCCAAAGTAATGTTAGCACAGTGGGTTTGAAATGGCAAATACTTAGACGTTGTTTACTATATATATTTACATATGTAAATGTGTATATATGTAAATGTAAGGAAGAAAAATCATTAACTTTAACATAATAACCTTTACAAATAAAACAGTTTCCACTAAAAAACTTGATTTTGAGCGTTCAGTTTGTTTGGCAGCTATATGCTATAGTGGTCCGATCTCAAAAATATTTGCGGAGATTGTGCTATTGCCTTGGACATAAATCTAAGCAAAATTTTGTAAAGATATCTCGTCAAATAAAAAAGTTTTCTACAAAAGTATTTGATTTCGATAGTTCAGTTTGTATGGCAGATATATGATATAGTGGTGCGATCAGAACAATTTCTTCATAGATTACACTTTTGACTAATACAATAATCTGTGTTAAATTTCATGAATACATCTTATCAAATAAAAAAGTTTTCCATATAAGAACTTGATTTTTGTCTTACAGTTTATATGGGAGCTATATGCTATAGTGATCCGATCTAGAAAATATTTTCGGAGATCGTGGCATTTTCTTGAACACTAATCTGTGCCGAATTTCGTGAAGATAACTTGTTAAATAAAAAAGTTCTCCATACAAAAATTTCAATTTGAACGTTCAGTTTATATGGAAGCTATATGTTATAATGATCCGATCAGAAAAATTTCTTCAGAGATTGCACCTCTGTCTTGAACAATAATTTATGCTAAATTTCATGAAGTTATATTCGAAAACAAACAAGTTTTCTATATAAGAACTTTATTTTGATCGTTCATTTGTATGACAGCTATATGCTATAGTGGTCTGATCTAAAGAATATTTTCGGTGATTATGCCATTGCCTTGGACATTAATTTCTGCCGAATTTCAAGAAGATATCTTATCAAATCAAAACGTTTCTCATATAAGAAGTTGATTTTGATCGATAAGTTTGTACATATGGCAGCTACACATATGTATGCTATAATGGTCCGATATCGACGGTTCCGACAAATGAGCAGCTACTCAGGAAGGAAAGAACGTGGTAAAGAGTCCAGACCAATATCTTCAACAACTGAGGTACTAGTGCACGTATGTTTAGTATAAATAAACAAGTTTAAAACGCCTCAGTAATCTCTTTTTATGTATTCTATAGGGTCTTCAACATATAAATTTTTTTAGGTCCGACAAATTTCATAGCAAATTTTCGAGGGTAAACGTAAATATATACTTATATGTATCACTAAACATATCTACAGCTCTCCTAAGTACATACCACTCAAAACCAAATTGAATTCGAAAGTTCGCTTGCAACCCTGCGCTGGTCTAACGGTTTCTCTACACAGTTTTGCACTTTTGCACGCCTCCAACTATGCTTGTATATTTTATTATTATTATATTTTTGTTGCTGCAGAAACTTTTGCACTTCTCGTAACGCATTTGCGTTGCCTCCGGCTGTAACGGCAGCTACAGAGCCACGCCTCAGTTGCCGCAAAGTGCAACCAACTTGCAAACGCAAACACAAATGGCAGCCAGCGCAGTATTCTCCGATGCATACACACATTTTAACAGCACCACGTTCATCTGGGTGAAGTGCTTGCTGCTTGCAACGTGCAACATGCAGCATACAAGCGAGCAGTGTGTTGTGTTATGTATACGTAATCTTGTGCTGTGTGTTCTGGTTGTACAGTGGTGTGTTTTGTAAAAGCATTGAAGGCTGTGCTTATTTATATGGAACCAGCTTTGAGTTTTCTTCACATAACGGCTGTTTCTAGTGGCATGTCATAAATGAGTGGTGCCTAGTAGATTAGGATATAATTTTTGTTTTATTCATTTGTCTCTCCGTAACCCGTACCATGGAAAATTTTTGATGTGGTTAAAATAGTGTGTTAATACTTTATCACTTCTCATATAACGGTACATTTTACAACAAGTAAATCGATCACAATAGTTTTAAATAATTTTAATATCAAATCCGCTGCAACTTCGACTCTTCCCCATTCTCAACGACTCTTCTCTGTTGTCACTAGCTCTCCCTATCGGCTCTCTCTGTCGCTCTCCCAAATTCTCTCAGATTTCTTTCTTCTCTTTCCAGTATTCGCCATTTTTAAGAGAAAAAGTTAAGATAACATCCTAATCTAGTGGGCCGGTCTATATAGTACGTGTCAACCGCAAAAGGTATATACTCTCAACAGCAATCCCTCTCTAGTTCTCCTCGTAACTCACCAACTAACAGTTTCGGCAACTAAATGGTAAATTTATTAAAATTTCCTCGGTGTCGAATATTGAACAGCCTGCCGCTGTGATGTAAATACGAACTTGGAACTGTCGCTAAGCATGTGCTGAATTCGATTCCTTTTTCGAACACTTTAAACTAGGAACTGCCGCTAAGCATGTATTGGACTTAACCCCTTTTTCGACCTCTTAAACTAGGAACTGCCGCTAGGCATGTACTGGATTCGACCCCTTTTTCGAACACTTTAAACTAGGAACTGCCACTAAGCATGTATTGGACTCGACCCCTTTTTCGACCAACATCGAAAAAAGCAAATATTTTTTCTAATAACGATCAAGTTTCGTCAAACAATATCGAACTGTTTGAATTGAACATAAATATTTAAGGTCAATAATTCAGATTTTTCTTCTTCTTTCTTAGCAAGGCTTCTTTTTGGTCGCTAATTGCTTTCGCAAATCGTTGTTCTTTTACTTTTTCATTGTTCCATATCATTTGATTTATTCCAAGAATATTGTTGAGATTCCGTGACAATTAGTTTCAGGTAGGAGCTTGTCGACCTCGAGACTCTGGTCCGTCTACGAACACTATTCATCACGTTTATTTGAGCCTTGCTCTCCACCAGGGGTTTCCTTGCGATGATGATACTAAATCTCGAGTAGAGGGGTTGTTGAGTCCAGTTCTTTAAGATTAAAATGTTCAGATTCTTTTAGATTGAAACATTGTGCCTTTTGGAAGTTAGTTATTGTTGCTGTTATTTTGTTATAGTTTCGTAAAATAATTCCCAAACACTTTTGGAGAATTCTGATGAGTTAACAGTCAATGGTCGGATAGAATCCGGCTCCAGTTTCTTAAAGGAAAGAAAGATTTTGGTGAGTCTATGGACGGATGAAATTTAGCTCCAGTTTCCTAAAGGAAAGAAATATTTTGGTGAGTCCATGGACAGATGAAATCTGGCTCAAGTTTCTTGCAGAAAAGGAAGATTTTGGAAAACAAATTTATTCATCTACCATACTCGTTTGTTACCCGACATCTCTGTCACCCAAAATTACACGTTTCTGATCTTCTAACTCCAAACTAACCGAAACTTCTTAAAATAGTAGCAATGTTTATTAAGATACTGGAAATAGTTCTCCGAATTCACAAATTCGCCGACAGCGATACCTAGAAGAAGACCCCTTCAATGAGAGGTACAGTTGAATTTCCTAGACATGTTCAAAATCACTTTGTTATATTTTTGAAAATGAAGTGGATTATTTTAACTATGCCGAATTCAGTTCCATATTCGTAAACTATTGAGAACAAACCATTATTTTTTTCCACAAAAACTGCAACTCCGCCCCACTGTCGCTATGACTATGACGGGCGTTACTTTCGGAAATTTTCGAATTTCTAGAAACTTTAAAGACATATTAAAAACAAGTTTGGCAGAGCCACTTGATGTCGTGTCTAGCTATATACCCAAAAGTATGTATGTAAAGTCCTTGCTGCCATAAAAAACCTATAAAGATGAAGAGGAAGCAGCTCGGCGAAGCTTTATTTATAGATAAGCATGACGGCATGTGGCAGAACGTTAGCAGTTGCACTCTTTACGGCGTATACTCAACTATATAACCGTTATATACATAAATATATAGCATATATACATATTTAGTGCCTGGTGACCTCTGCGAACGGTGGTTTTTACTGCAATATCATTTTCCCCAGAACATTTTACACAAAATTACACATTCATACGCCACAACGTTCGCATTTTCCTTGCCCTCGTTGCAAGAGTGCACGATCGACTGACAGCCATATTGCCCAACTGACAGTCTAACGGACTAACTGACTAACTGACTGTCATTGCCTTATAACAAAGCGGGTTTGAGCACTCCCCAGTGGCTGCTCCCCCACACTACCCGCCACACTCCGCGTAGCTTTTGAGGCTAAACAAGTTTCGCATTAAACTTGCAACTTGCAACAGTGCACCGCACCCTGCTAACATGCCACATGCCACCTACACACATATTTTTTCGCATTTATTATGCTCTTTCCTTGCAGTCAGTTAAGTTATTTTTGTTTTTGTTTTTGCGCCATTTGCCAACTTGGCGGGAGTTTCCAACAAGAATGTAGAAGAGAAAGAAACAAAAAAAAAACACAAAACAACAAAACCATTTTCTATGCACACTGGCATTCTCGGTTCTCGGCTTGACATCAGGAGTTTCTAAGTTTTAGTTTTGCTACTCTTGATTGTTTTTTCGCATTTCTTTTGTTGTTGGCCTTGTTGTTGCAGTTAAACTTTTACATTTCAATTTTCGTATGTCCTCATTTCCTCACTACCACATGCAAAGCTGCGTTGCATGCAGCTTGTATGCCAGGCCGTCGCTTATATTTTATGCTGCGAGTTGTGGCAGAATCTTTGCATTTTGTAGCGCAGTTGTTGATTTATTCCCTTTGACATTTTGTGCTTTTCACTTTGACGATTTTGTGAAATAGCAGTAAATGTGTTTTCGAAATTACTTTGTTCTTGCTTTTGCTGCTTTTTCTGTGTGAACTATAAAAGTTTTTAATTTAAAAATGGTTCTTTTTCAGCAGTACGAATACTGAGTAGTGAGAAATTACTTCCACCATGCTGAGCTTTCATCTTGTTAGAAGCTTACATTGTCAGTATAATTGAATTGAGGTTTAGAAATTTGTTTGCTTCTTATTGAACTTTCATGGAGCTTTCACTATAAAAGTTAATGATTTAGAAACGTTATTTCTTAATGACTTGGAGATATTGTAAATATTGCGATAGGAGAGCTTTTTACTCCTAATTAAGCTTACGTAAGCTTCTTTTTGTGAAAGCTATTAATTAAATATACGAAAAATTACCTGAAAAAGTTTAACTGGACCTATAACAAGAGGTTTTTTTTTCTAATTTAAACTATGAAAAGCATACGACTTTCATAGAGCTTTCACTTTTAAAGCATTATGTTTTCTGATTGACACCGAACTTTCTTGAAGCTTTAACTATTAAAAAATATCATAAATATTTTTGTGAAAGGGCTCTTTACTCCTAATTAAGCCGTCGTAAGTTTTCATTTGTGAAAGCTATCAATCAAATAAAAGAAAAATTACTTTAAAAAGCTAAACCGGACTTATAAAAAGTGTTTTCTTTTTTTAAATTGAACTCCTAAAACCATACGACTTTCAGAGAGCTTTTACTTTTAAAGCTTAATATATTCTGATTAAAACCAAACTTTCTAAAAGCTTTAACTGTAAAAACAAAAAGATAGCAAATTTTTTTGTGTGAGAGCTCTTTATACTAAACTAAGCTTTCGTCAGCCTATTTTTGTGAAAGCTAACAATGAAATGTATAAAGTATTCAAAGATTAATAATAAAGGCAACTTTCATAGAGCTTTCACTAGTAAAGCTGTACAATAATTTAAAAACATTATTTATTAATTAGTTAAAAGATATTCAAAATATTGCTGGGAGAGAGCTTTTGATTCTTAACCAAGCTTTCGTGAGCTTTCATTTGTATAAGCTCACAACTAATGTTAGCAATATTCAAAAGTTGCTTAACAATGTTACTTCAGTTGACATACTATATAAGAAAAAGGATTTTTTTTTAATTTTAATTATTAAAGCAAACACTTTTAAGCAGAGCTTTTAATTTTAATTAAAACAATGATATTTGAGTATGAAAACAAGGTTTTAATAACAGAAGAATATTATCATTAATTTATATAGAGCTTTCAGAACAATGCTAACTATTTATAAATAGAAATTTATTAAGCTTTCATAAGTAAAAGCTTTTATTTTCATAAACTATTTTAAGAGGAACAATAAGTTCAACGTCAAGAGCGTATATGCATAAATTTACACTTTTGAGCTTTTATTGAGCTTTTATTTTGCAAGCTTTTAGTTACATAAACAATATTTAAAGAAACACGAAGAATGTGCAACTGCAGTTGACTTATTACGATCTCAGTTTTTTTCGAAATTAAAACACTGAAATTTTTAAATGTGAAAAATAATGCCAAATTTTGTAAAATAAATACAAAATTAGATTTTAGAGATTTTGTAGAGCTTTTATTTTAATTATTATTTCATTTAAACTGGAAACATGTCGAAACCGCGAAAAATATAGCGACTGTGATTAATCTATATCGCGCTAGCTTTCTTCGAATTTATGCGATTAAAAAGTCAGCTTCAAAAGATTGCAGTTTGGTAAAGCTTTAGATATTCAGCGAAACAAAATTTCGTTTTAGATAGGATTGTTTCAGCTTGCATTACTTATCTCTAGAGATTTTATTCAAAAAAGCTTACCGTTAAGAAATTTTGTAAACAAAAGATTTTCGAGTTTTTACAACTTATCTCTGGAACTTCAAATTACGCTTTTTTGAGCTTTTATAATTGATCTATAGAGTTTTCATTCTAGAATTCTTACCATTTTGCATAAAGATGTAACTTTATTCAAGAAAGTTTACCGTTAACGAATTTTTGTAAATAAAAGCTTTTCTGAGCTTTCACAACTTATCCGCGGAGTTTAAAATTAAGCTTTCTTGAGAATTCATAATTTATCTGTGAAACTTTCATTCAAGAAAGCTTTCGGTTTTGTAGATATTTTCTATTTGGTATGGTTTTAGATATTCAGCATTTCATTCAGTTTTCGGAGCACGTATTGAGCTTTGACAAAAAACGACTTTCATCCTACATATCTAGAGAAATTGCACCGCTATTTTAGTGAAAAGAAGTGTTTGTATGAAAATTTGCTTATCCTCCATCAATATCAAATCGATAATAATGAATTTTAATTGCTGTAAAGATTTTATAACGGTATTTCTAACCGATTTTTAAATAGTAAATTTGAGACACGTGTTAATATGAATGACAGCTGTCAGGAGTTGAAAGTGAAATAAAAGTTACATATGCTCTTTCATCCTTTTCTCATATATTAATTTCTCGAAAATCAATCTAACTGAACTTGTCATGTCCGTTATTTCAGGAGAATTTCACTGCAATTGATTTTGTAGAAAAAACATTACTGAACGATAAAGTGAGCTTAGATTGTTTTTAATTGAAATGCCGTTATTGAAATGTAGCTATGATTCTCGGAAAGCAAGTCAATTTTATGCCAACCCCGCAAAGGCATAAATTTCAAGGAAACACTATCAGAGCAACGCCAAAATAACAACAACTCGTGCTCCAACAACGAGGTCGCATATTTGCATGAGCTGACAGAGGCAACTAGGAAATTAGAACGCGAGCGCCTAAATGTAGACCTTGCCTAACGAGCGCAACAACTTTCGACGACGACGCCGCCACGCCTAAAATGACACACGCGAAAAGTATGCAAATAATGAAGAAGCAACAACAATGAGAAAACAACAAAAAATACAAAAATAAAAACAACAACAAACACATAAATTAACACAACAAAAACACGAAAATAAAACAACTAAAACCAGAAAACATTAGAATACTTGAAAGAGCCGGAAAACATGCGCGAGGTAAGCGTGTGCACCACAAAAACAGAAAGGATGGCCAGCAATAAAAATATGGAAAGAAAGTGGAAAGCATAAAGCAAAGACAGAGCTCCAATGAAAAAGGTCAGGTCAGGCGTGCAAATACTAGAACCGAGGTAAATGAGCGCGCAAAATAAATACGGAAAACAACAAAAAATCGAGACCAAAGAAAATATTAAAAAAAAAACAACTAAAAATTGAGGCTAAAGTAAAAATCTAAAAACAAAAAGAAAAACAAAGAACACTCACATAAAATAAAATAACCGAAATGGCACTCCCTGCAGCGCGCCATCGAGTGTAGAAACAAGAGCAACACGAGCAAAATGTACTTCCGCAAACACAAAAAAAGCAAAAAACTGGAAATGTGTAATAATAAAATGGAAAGCCATAAACTGTGAGCAGGCGAAAGTATTGCGAGTGCTTCACTGCCAACGCCAACGACTTTTCAGCTGAAAATACCCGCCTTGCTCCCCTCCTCCTGGCGACTCTGCCCGCTACTACGACCAGCTCATTCACTGGCAAAACTCTATTTGTTGCATGCCACACTTTGGTAATAAAATCGGCACTAGCGCACGGGGAGCGAGGGTGGTGTGACAGGGTTGCAAAAGTTATTGAAAGTAATAAGTGGAGAG
Source organism: Bactrocera neohumeralis (assembly GCF_024586455.1). Taxonomy (NCBI): domain Eukaryota; kingdom Metazoa; phylum Arthropoda; class Insecta; order Diptera; family Tephritidae; genus Bactrocera; species Bactrocera neohumeralis. Next base: position 18,274,908 of record NC_065921.1, on the reverse strand, counting down.
GGAGAGAGTGAGTAAGTGAGTGAGTGAGCGAGCGAGAAAGAGCAGGAGCGCGTGCTCATATTGCGAAAATAAAAGCAACAACTAAATGCTGCAAGTTGACATGGTAAAAAGGATAAGAGGAAATGTGCCGCGCACAGACGCGGTTTGGGTGGCACTGTATCAGAGACGCCGAATGAAAGTGCTTGTAACTGAGGCAAAGGCATTAAATAGGCTACAGCCAATATATATAAGAGAATAAATACATACATACATATATACTAATATATTCCAGCACATGAAGGAGTGCAAAAATAGCTGTGCGGTGTGTGCGTGTGTCAGCTTGTTGAAATGGCAACGAAGCAGACAGATGCGCTGAAATTGGGAGCGACGACAGTGAAATTGTGGTCTAAAGGCACTGTGGAGCAATTTAGCTGGGAAAATATTTAAAAAAATAATGCTTCAGTTGCAAATTTTTGAAGTCTTGCATGAGATTAACCATTTATTCTCATTTAGAACATTTTTTAATCTAACAAGGTTGCCACTGTTCAAATATTTTAAAATTGTTATTCAAAAAAAATTGAAAAAGTGAAATAAAATTTAAAAAACAATATAAATAAATAAAAAAAAAAAAAATATTTTTTTTAACTAAAGTGGCGATATAATAAATTATACTATATACGTTGTTAAATTTTTCTTCTTGCTTTGTAAACATTGTTCCTATTAACTTTATTTTCAATTAGAAACATATTTTTTACTAAAGTGGCAACGTTATTTAAATTATGCCATATAATTTTTTATATTTTAATTATTTCTTAGTAAATATTGTTCGTATTAGCTTATGCTTACACTATTTATTTTCATTTAAACAAATATTATTTAATCGACAAGGTATTCAGAAAAATTTTGACTATTTCTAGTTTACCACTTTCGACAACAATAATAAATAAATTAAAACTATGTTTTGCTAAAGTGGCAACCCTAATAAAATTTTGAAAAAATTTTTCTTGCTTGGTACTCAATTTTTTTCAAAACTTCTTTTACATACATTTTGAAACAAATTAGTTGTATTGAACATTAAAAAAGTACGATGGCAACTCTAGTAAAAAGGAAAAATATTTTTTGTTTTTTCAGTTTTTTAGTTTCATATTAAAATCAATATTTTTCGAACTTTGAGCTAATTTTAAATTTTTGCCTAGGTGGCAACTCCGCATAAATTTTGCATACAAAACATGTTTTTAGTTATTTCTCTAACAATACGGATTTAAAAAAGTTAATTATTTTTTAACTAACTGATTAATAATTAATTCAAGGAAATTATGCGTTACCATTTGCCGAATTATGTTTAAAAAAAAAAATTTTTTATTTAACTGTTATGTGGTAACACCCTACAAAAAAAACAAATTATTGTTTACTTTTTTTCGAAAATTGTTGTATTCATGTTAATTAAAATTATTAGTTTTTCTAAAATTTAATTATTTTTTAGCTCACTGCCATGTGGCAACCCTATATACAAATTTTAAGGCAAATATTCTTTACTTTTTCTACAGTTATGTTTTTAATAAGTAAGTTAATTATTTTCACTTTTTATGTAGCTGTAATGTGGCAACCCTACATAAAAAAATTTGAAAGAAAGTATGGTTTACTAGTATTTTCTGAATTAGTTTTATTATAAACCTAAAACAAAATTACATTAAAAAAATAGTATTTTTTGAACAGGTGGCAATCTCATGAAAACATATTTTCGAAGACAGTATATTTTATTATTTTTTGCATTAGTTTTATTATAAACTTAAAACTAAATTACATTTAAGAAAATTAGTATTTTCTAAACAGGTAGCAACCTCGGGAAAACATATTTTCAAAGACAGTATTTTTCGCTATTTTGTGAATTTGTTTTACTTCATTTCGTATTTTTCTCACTGTAATATTAATCATTTAATTTTTTTAAACTGGTGGCAAGCCTCATAAAATTAATATCCAAAATTATTTTACGAAAATTTATTTTTCAAACTATTTTTCGTTAACATTTATGCATATGTTAATATTTAAGCTCAAAAGGTCAAAAGCCCGTTACGCTACGACCACCCTAGGTACATACATACATATGTACATATGTACATATATCAAAGAGTATGAAAATAAATTAAAAACCGTAAAAAGCAGCTTTTTATATTAACATAGAGCAAAGTTTACAGCATTTCCACAATTTATTGCGAAACGTTAAACACTGTAGAGCAACGATAAAAGCAACAAACGAGCACCAGCCAAACAACTAACGCACACACACACACCACAGAAGCGCATATAGCAACACGAGGGTTTCCCCAAAATGGTAAGCTGCCGTTATATACACACGCACACATATACAAAATATAAGTAAATATATATTTATTTGTATGAGTGTCTGTGTGCACACGCTGAAATAACGACACTCATTGCTGCAATCAAGCCAGCGCGCTGTGGACCCTCGTGCGCCATGGCGTATAAGTAAAGCGAAATATCAAGCAAACACAAAAAGCAGCAAAAAATTGCAATAAAAGTAACAACACACGGAATCACCGCTGCTGCAGCAGCTTTACTACGTCACCATGAAAACACAGCAAGCCAACACATCAAGCAGCAAGGTGGAGTGGAGCGTGTGAGGTGAGTGGGAAGGGCGAGGGGTGTGGTGCAGCATAACAAGCGGAGCAGAATGAGTCTTTGCCGCAGACAGTTACCGTTGGTTTATATAAATGTGTTTGTGTATGTGTGTTTGGCGTAAAGTTGTCAGAAGCCATATAAAAGCGAATGAGCAAACAAAGCAGTGTTGTTGCTGTTGCTGCTGCTGATGGCGTTATTGTTGCTGGCGCAAGCGAAGTAGGACAAAGTTTATGAGTATTGCGTCAGTGTGTGTGTGAATATTTGTAAAACAGTTTCGTTGTAAAAGTGGAAACACCAGCAGCAGTGGTAGTAAAAAGTAGCAACAACAACAACAGCAACAACAAGAAAAACAACAAATAGTAAAGTATGAAAACAACAAGTGAAGGAAGCATAACAAACGCAGCAGCGCGCACACCCTCGCTCGCTGTACATATCTTATAAATATATATGTGTGCGTGCAGCTGTGTGTGTGTTTGGCTGTAATAAGGGCGCAAAAATCCACCACGTGACATCAACCATTGCGCTGCCGAGCGCTTGCCCGTGCCATAGCGTTTATCGAGTGATTTGGTTGCGGCCATGAAAGGCCATTTGCCTTGCCATACTTCAATATACGCTTGCTGTTATTGCTATTATTGTTGTGCGCTGTGTTTGTTGGCTGTTTATGTGCTATTTTTGGTGTGAGTGTGGGTGCATATTTACATATACATACATATATATATATTTACATACACATAAATATATGAGTATGTGTGTGTGTAGTAAAATTTTATGTGTGGGTGTGGCTGCTGAGCGCGTGTGTATGCGCTCATATTTCAATATAAATATGTATAAGTATATGTAACTGTGCATGTGTTTGTGTTGCAAGGATATGCAAATACCAACTCCTTGCCACACAGTGGTACGTATCCTACATACACATCTGTTTGTAACGGATTTAATGCCGTCGTGTCTTCAGCGTGGTTCTGTATGGATATGCACAAATATATTTATATATATGTGCGTGTGTGTTTGTTGTTAAGTTAAAGCGTAAGCACTCGAACACGTTATGCTCTAATAGTATTGACTGCCTGACTGTGAGGGCATACGTGAATGTGTGGGTGTGTGCTTGCATTTCTTGGCACATAACAGCTGATTAACAGCAATATTTATACATATGCGTATGTTTGTGTGTGCGTATGCATGTTCGAATGTGAGCAGCTGTAGCAGGAATCGGAATTGCTTTCATACAAACACACACATATGTATATACATATACACATTTATTACGAAAAATTGGTGATTTCGGTTGCACCGAAGCGAATATACCATTCACACACAAAAGAGTATTGGAAGTTTGCAAATTTATGGAGATATCTCGACAAATGGAAAAGTTGTATATACAAAAAATCGATTTTTATCATTCAGTTTGTATGACAGCGATATGCTATAGTAGTCGGATCTGAGCAATATATTCGCAGATTGTAGTGTTATCTTGAGCAATAATTCTTGCCAATTTTCCTGAAGTTATCTCGTCAAGTAAAAAAGTTATCTATATAAGGACTTGATTTTCAGCGTTGAGTTTGTATGGCAGCTATATGCTATAGTAATCGGATCGGAACAATCTTTTCGGAGATTGTAGCCCTACCTTGGGCAATAATTCTTGCCAAATTTTCTGAAGATATCTCGTCAAACAAAAAAGTTTTTCATATAAGGACTTGATTTTCAGCATTGAGTTTGTATGGCAGCTATATGCTATAGTAATTGGATCGGAACAATCTTTTCGGAGATTGTAGCCCTACCTTGGGCAATAATTTTTGCCAATTTTTCTGAAGTTATCTCGTCAAATAAAAAAGTTATCTACATAAGGACTTGATTTTCAACGTTGAGTTTGTACAGCAGCTATAAGCTATAGTAATCGGATCGGAACAATTTATTCGGCGATTATAGCGTTGCTTTGGAAAATAATTATTGCCAAATTTCCTGAAGATATATGGTGAAATAAAAAAGTTTTCCATACAAAAACAAGATTTTGATCGATAAGTTTGTATGACAGCTATATGCTATATTGATCCGATCTGAACAATTTGTTCCGAGATTGTAGCGTTACCTTGCGCTATAATACATGCCATATTTCTTGAAGATATCTCATCAAAATAAAAAAGTTTTCCATATAAGGATTTGATTTTTAGCGTTGAGTTTGTATGACAGCTATATACTATAGTGGTCCGATATCGGCGGTTCCAAGTAATGAGCAGCGCTTTGAGAAGAAAAGCACGTATGCAAAATTTCAGATCGATATCTCAAAAACGCAAGCACTTAAATGCGTATATACAAACAGTCAGACCGCATATGTGTATCCTGCGCAGGGTATAATAATACGGCTGCAGTAAATTTTCTTCAAACTTCGACTTCATAACTCCGCTAACTGCAGCTGTCCTTGCAGCTTACTTTACAAACTTCTGCACTTTCAACTGTGCACCGCTTTCTTTTCTATGTTCTTATTTATTTATTTTGTATACTTTTTTTTTGCTTTTTCGACTTGCCAGTCGCCTGCTTTCTGCCCGCAGTCACACTTGCCTAACCCTTTTCAGCGCACAGCCTTTTAAATTCTTCCGCTCACTGCATCTGCTCGCCCTCTTCCCTTTCATTCATCTGCTCTTTCCCTCATATACACTTTCCCTGTTACTGTTTTCCCTCTCTCTCTCTCTCTCTCACCCAACTTTGCACTCCTTTAAATTCATACTTTTTTAATGCGTTTACAGTTACCATTACGCTTCCTTTATTTTCCTTTATACAATTTTTGCTTTGTGGGTGAATGTGTCCGCATACCGCCGCGTACCCCCGCACCTTAAGCCGTCACCCCTACACGGTTTGATGCAATTTATTTTTAATAGCATTTCTATGGTTGTCCTAGCTTAAATTGCAAGCGCCAAAGAGTTGATCCGCATACGCCATGTTGTACCTTCTATAAATCTCTCTAAAGATACGTGACATGTCTCTTATTATAGCTTTTGTGCGGTGAGCAGCTTTCATACATAGTGTGGCGCACAGAGTGCGATAAGCTTGCGAAGCTTGTGTTTGAGTCAAATATAAAAAGGATGCTCAAAGGCACTAATGAAATTGTTGTGAAGTGGAGTAGTGACTGACAGAGGGTTGAAGTTGATTGTAAACGATTTCAAAAAAGAAAACATTAAATTAAGTTTGCTGAGCGAGGGAGCTTGTAAAAACTCTACAGTGAGGGGTGAAATTGGACTTTATACAACTTTAAGGAGTTTCAGAAGCCATATTTTAAACGGATTCAAATTAAATGGAGGCAATAAATTGTAGTGCAGATTACATAAACATAGCACACCTCCCTTACAAGCTTAGGAAAAAGATGTATGCATGTGCCTAATCGAAAGCCTTTGGGTGATCATTCGCGGTTGGTATCTGCTGAAATGAAATCTCGATAGAGTTGGATGCTAAAAAGTTATTGGTAACTCGAATTAATATGTATAATATTAATTTTAAAAATTACTATATGTGACCTGGTCTACGAAAAGGGAGCTAACGTGCGAAAACTAGTTTTCTGGGAAAAGCTGTTAAAAATAATCGCCTCTCGTTATCTCATTAATTGTTCTCTTTTTTTTTGACACCTAAGCCCCCTTTCCGTAGACCAGGTCACATATACATATGTATAGTATGTAATGAAAATTTTTAAAATACCGAAATTCTGGGACTAAAAACCGGTATCCCGAAAAAATTAGCTTTACCAAATTAGCGCTATTACTTGTGAGAACTTATTGTGTACAGTGTAAAAGTGTTTGATACTATGTAGGGAGCAAATTTCAGAGTACCGAAACTTCAGGTCTTGAAAACGGGATCCAGAAATTTCTATGTTGTCAACTTATTATTTTTTGCAGTTTATTAGAAAATCATACACTTTAGTTGTCTAACACAAAATCCCGAAATTTCCAGATCGAAAAACGGGATCCCGAACTTTTCGCGTATAAAATTAACACCAATAAAATATTATAGCAATCATAATCCCGAAATTGCGGTTCTGAAAATCGGGATCCCGACAAAATTAACATTATCAAACTAACGCAATTCCTTGTAAAATATAATATATTGTATATTGCTTTTGATGTGTAGCGAAAAAATTTCAGAATCCCGAAATTTCTAGTCCTACAAACTCGAATATTTTATGTTGTCAATTTATGATTTTATGCAGTTTATTAAGTTTATTGAAATACACTTTAGTTGCTCTAACACAAAAACCCGAAATTTCGAGATAGTAAAACGGGATCCCAAACTACACATCTGAGGTGCCAATTTAACAAAACCACTTTTAATCAGATATTGTAATTAATAAATAAATTTAATTTATAGCAAACATAATCCCGAAATTTTAGAACTGAAAATCAGAATCCTCTCTCTCTTGAAAAAAAGTTGTGGGCCGGAGAAATCATCGGCATATCGGATCTTTTTTATATTATGAAATATCTTCACGAAATTTGACATTGCATATTGCCGTAACGTACGTTATAATCTCCGGAATAATAAGTTGCTCAGATGCTATTACTATAGCATACAGCTGTCCATAAACTGAGTGCTCAAAATCAAGTTCGTGCATGGAAAATTTTTTTAATTGAAAAAGCATCTTCATGCGATTCGGCATAAATTATTGATCACATTAATGCTACAAGCTCTGAGTATATTATTCAGATCGAACTAGTCCAAGTATCTGTTTTACAAAGAGACCGTTCAAAATCAGGGAAAAAATATTTTTTATATCCTTTTATGCTAAAGAAATACAGCTGTGAAAATTTGTAGTATTGGGGCAGTCGAAATTGAAGTTTTTTTCTGGTTTTACTTATACTTATGACTACAATGAATCAAAAATAGCACACTACCCCATCAATGTTAATCAAATTAGATAAGAATAATTAGTAATATAAAATTTTACAAGTAAATAATACATACTTATGTATTTAAACAAGTGCTGATAAGCAGAAGGCAAATGAAAATAAGATTAAACGTTTTTACAAATACAGAGGTACTCGTACATATCATATATATATATACTATATGTATATAAATTATACTATTATGAGCAAAAAATAGTAAGATTTTGTTCTAAATTTATTCTTTAAAATCATCCCTTTCAAAGTAATCGCCTTTTGCTTCAATACACTTGTGCCAACGTTTTTTCCAATTCTCGAAATAGTCCTTAAAGTCAATTTTCGGAATAGCCTTCAATGCTCGTAGCAACTCACGTTTAATGTCCTTACTTGAATCATAACGATTTCCCTGGAGTGCTCATTTGAGTTTGCTGAATAGCCACGGCTTCAAATCAGGTGAATATGGCGGTTATGGCACGATATTGGTTGACAATTTTGCAAAAAAATCACGAAGAATCATTGCAGTTTGTGACGGTGCATTATCATGGTGGAAAAACCAAGAGTTGTCGGCCCATAATTCCGGTTTCTTTTTAGGCATAGCTCCACGCAAACGACGTATACGTATAACAATCACATGGTATTCCTAGTTAACAGTTTGGTCGACCGTAAGGTATTAGAGGCACTCCACGATAATCGAAGAAATCTGTCAACATAACCTTTATTTTTGACTTGCCTGGACGTGGTTATTTCGGCTCACCTTTGCCACGATATTCGGCCGATTGATCGTCTGGTTCTCGGCGTTCTCGAGCCTCTTTGAATAATTTTAACCAATCAAAAACACTTGCTCGTGACAAACAATGATTAACGAAGACCTTTTCCAACATTCTGAACGTTTCGCCACCAGAAATTTGATTCCGAACACAAAATTTAATGGAATTTCTTTCTTGAATAATTTCACTCAACGTAGAAATCGCCGAACCTACTTTAGAAAGACAAGCGTACACTAAACACTAATGATTATGTTGATGTGACATTTGGCACAGCTGTCACTGACCACAGTAGAAAAACATGTTTCGACAAATGGGTTTATGCATGAAATTTAAATTGAAAAGTCTTACTATTTTTTGCCCACAGTAGTATATACTTATTCTATAAATATTAATTCTAATATTGCACCTCAAAAGGTACGTGTGTATCTACATAAGTATGTACATATGTATTTATGAAGGTATTTGCCTTTTAATACAATAATAATGTACAAATAAATTAACACTCATTTGTTAAAGTAGAATAGCCATCAGATAAATAAATCATATAAAATAAATTATAAGCAACTGAGCAATCACATTCATATCTACTGGGGCCTGACTGCAATACAAATATACATATGTATGTATATGGCAATTATATATGAGCGAGCACTTGTTTGTTGGCGCGTGTGTGCATAGGAAATTTTTCAGCAGTGAGGTAGTCACTTAGAATTGTACTTCTGACACGAATCTGCTTGTATTTGCATGGATGAATGTGTTTACTTTGCAAATCAGTGCAGCGCCGCAGCCAATGGCGTACATACTAAGCGAGGCAGAAGCCAAGTAAATAGCGAGCAAAACAAAAGGGCAAATAATTGTAGAAATTATTGCCGCGATAATGCTGGCATGACGTCAGTTACTGTATACGTATATTGAAAACTTTTTTTTGTATATACATACATATGTATGTATAAGTAGTGATAAGCTATGCTAGGCAGCATGTATTGTTCACATTATATATATACGAGTTCATATGAATGTATATGAAAAGTACATAAGGTACAAATATCCCTCAAGAAATTAACTCACATAGGAATCAATAATATTTGGACCCATATATGTACATATACATATGTATATATGCATGTAAGTACATACATATGTATGTTTATAGATGGAGACATTTATATGTATATATCTGAAGTGTTTGAGTCTCTTTTCAGTTACACTTTGAGTGGCAACACGTGTTTCCATCGAAAGATATTTGTCACAAATTCGTATGTATGCATGTACAGTAGTATGTAGCAATATTATTAATCAGCATCTATTAATATTTTCACATTATCACAAAGCACTCTTCAGCATTGAACCGAACTGATAGAGGTTATCTATTATCAGCTGTCTAAGTGACAGTACAATAACAATTCGAGTAGTATAAATAAAGATTCTAAATAACAAAACATGCGCTAATAGACAAAATACTATTTATTTTTATAGACGGTCCTCATAAAAATTATAACTAGAAATTTAAATACTTCCCCTAGATTCATACATTAAGTTCCATACACCTATGATCTTAGAAGTCCTCTGAATGCAAATTGTATGAGGGTTTTTTTGTGTGACGTCACTATATCAAATGCCTCTGAGAGAAGTGGAAATATCTATTTTCATTATTGTAACCTACCAAATAAATTTTTAGGGGAGGACAGTCAAAATATTATGTGTGCAACTAAGTTCCCGCTATTTGGCATCAGATGGCTCCATCAATTAGTGGTGATGGCTTTCGATAGACGGAAAATCCAAAAAGTTTACGGAGGTGCTCGATGAGGATTCGCATCTAGCCCGAGAAGAGCTTGCTTCAGCAATATTTGGACCCCAATACCTATAGTTGACTTTTGATCGAAAATATTGGTCAATATGTGAGATATATTGGCTAGCCGAAAAAGTCTTTTCGTATTTTGTCAATAGATGTCGTTGCAGTCGTATATCTCCAGTGCTACTAATCACATTGTGTCACACCATGTAGTGTTGGAAAGGGAAGGATTTTAAGTCTTATTTAGCCAAAAAAAAACTTCGGGGAACTTGAAAAAAAGTTACAGCAGTTCAAAAATGAGTAAAAATAATAAAAAAATTCGCCATATTTTGAAATTTTGCACCTGAAGTTGGCCATTCCTTACTTATTAATTATATGCATTTGTTCATACAATTATGCAAACATAAATATGTATTTATAAATTTACATATATATATACATATGTACATACATATGTACATATGTATGACTATAAACAGTTTTAATATAAAATGCATGAACATACATACCTATGTATGTACAAACATATATTCGTGCTTACCCTTACTTTTTATTGCCAGCACATACTTACATACTTATGTACATATTTAATGTCTTTCGATTAAACATACGACGGATATTGTAAACGCTACGATCGAACTATAAAAACAATTTAATATCACCAATATTGGTACATTTCTCACTAAACTTAGATTTACTAATATACATACATACATATGTACATATGTATATGTATTTGCTACATTCATAACGCACAGTTGGGAATCGTCGGGTAAAAGCACATTTTTCACACGAGCATGCTGAAACATGTTTGCCAAACCAACACATTGTGCACTGCTTTGCTCAATTGCATTTGCACACCTCACTTCAATAAATTAACACACACTTATCACTTTACATTCACAAATTCAAATAATTTTTAAATAACACTCAAAAAAAACTCCACTAAATGATTAATTTATTAATTTTTCACAAACTTTGTTCGCGATCACGTACCGACGCGCACTTACCGACACACGACTATGAAACAGAGAATGTTAACGAACATGAATGAAATTGTACTAACATTCGGTTAATTAGCTGCACTTATAATTTTCTACAGTTCGGCTCCCCTGCTTCGTGATGACGAGACAACAACTGTTGTATGTGCAAATGTGTAACATTCCTACAATGTTGTGCATGCTGTAACGAAATTACAGAGGATCAATCGGCGGGCTTGCAGTAACATAAAACGAACAAATTACATTGCTTTGTTGTTTGCCCAGGATTATAACAGAAATACCAAATAGTTTATTAACATCAATGCTAATGAAGAGTGACTGCTTTGTTTTTATACACTTGTAACATGTTATTGCAGAGTATAATAGTTTTGATTACGTAAATCTAATCGAGATAAATATAGGGTTATATATAAATAAATGATCAGGATGATGAGGTGCGAGTTCAAATCCGGTCAGCAAACATGAATGGATAAATAACTGATTCATCACAAAAAAGTATATTATTGAAGTATGTTACAAAAAAATTGATTTCGAGCTTAAATATTGGTTCCACCACAAACCAATCGCGCTTTACTCAAGCATTACGACAGGCCGTCAAATAAACTATGCAGCAAATTAATCTGTCAAAACTGTAACAGCTTCACGTCTGACAGATATCAGCATGCGCCTTATGTGTAAACAAAACCTCAAAACCAATGAAAATATGCACTGATCCATAAAAAAAATTCAAACGAAAAAAGATGCATAAGAAATATAGCCCATCTAAACAAACATTCCCAGCAATTACTCACCGCATGCCACCCACAAATTGAGTATATCGTTCAACAGGTTAAATCCGTTATGCACACACAAGAATCGCTGATTCCCCAACCACACACAGCACTGACTACACTGACTAGATGACGTATCAGAAAACGCAAACAAAACAGAACAATAACAACAATGAAAAAAATCACAACAACAAAAGAAAAATGTAGAAGGAAGCGACTGAACCATATCACCGACAAACAGACGGACAGACGGGCGTACAGTACAAACAAACATTGACATGTGTGTTGCAGGATGAAGAGTAATTGAAAGAGCAAAAGAGTCAACACATTTTCGCACAAGTGAGCTGGTGAGAATTGATGAGGCATGGCGCGGTGGACCAAAAAAGAAAGCATAAATAAACAACAAAAAGATTGTGTTATCTAAGGGCGAGTGATTGTACGATGCACGTATATAGAATAAATATAACTGTATGTGTATGTATGCATGATATTTATAAAACAGTGTGTGTAGCGCATATCAACAGTTATGTGGAAAAATGGTCACAAAAGTGAGCATTCATACTACACAGCGAGCTTTAAAGAAATAAATATTAAATAAAAATTTATGTATGTGTGTGTATGTGTAAATAATAAATGTGCTTAGAACCGCAAACACGTGTGGGTTGGTATATGTTCGTAGTTTGGCGTTGTCGAGTGATGAAGTGGCGCTGTCTAAAATCCGACAACAAAGCTAAGTAAATGTTGAAACGAATAAATATTTTTATGCCGATACAATTTGAAGGTGCAAAACAAACACGCACATGCATACTGTATATGAATGTATGTAAGTATATACATATGTTCATAGTATTTACATCATTATATTGTTTGTATGATTTATTGCCGAAGTCTGTCGGTGGAGACAATAAAATACCCTTTCAGCTATAAATAAAATAAATGAAATATGTGCCTGGTTTCATAAATCATCATAAGTACAGTGAGCATGCTTGTCATTCGAATACAATTAGTTTATAGTGGAAGCAAAATTCGAGGCAACCGCTAGGTGGCGCTAAGAACGAAATTTTTCAATGGGTCATTATCACTTTCAAGTCAGAAGAAACATATTTTTGAAAGTTTTTGTTTTTTCAGGAGGTATTTTTTTCAATACGTATATAAAAGTTATATGAAGGGTGAACCATATCGAGATTTCCTGCTTTTTTAAAGAAAAAATACGGAAACTAAACATTTAATGGGGAATGTTCATCATCACTCAAAATAGTTATGTACTTCCAAAGTAATCTGAAAATCCGCACAAAGCATAGCATACTTTTTGGCGTCGAACCCAGCAACAGTTGTCCACTTGTTTTTATCTACTTTTGTGTTCGTATTGTTATTGCTTTGCGCTTATCCTATCGTTATTTGTGCACGTCTGAGCGTCGCCACAGTGGCCTCTGCCTTCCCTCCCTTCAAACGGTGAACTAAGCCCTTCCTACAGCATATTCGTGCAACAGCATCTTTTATTGTCGTATTTACATACAAAAGTGCTTTGATAAAGTTTAGCTTTATCATTGTGCGCATCATCAACAAGAGCATATATAGTCACCAACATTGTCTCATCATCATTCTCATCATTAATTTCATCATTATTCTCATCGTTATCGTGTTCCACATAAGCGGTTAGGTAATTTTACCGCCCACTGCGACGCTGTGTACATAAACCGTTACAATGAGGTCCTTTGAATATTTATATTTTAGCTCAGTCGTGGCAGCCCACGCTCTAACATCTGCGCAATTATATAAAACAGCCTATTTGTTGTTGTGTTTTATGTTTTTTTTTTTTTTGTCTTCTCAACGATTCCCACTCGTTTTGGCTTTTTTACGCACTTCGATCCTTCAGATTTTAATCTCTTATTTGTGTGCCCCTTCGGCGTTCTTGTACAGCTTTTGCGTGAGTCTAAGCGTCGGCTTTTTAGTTGTTTGTATATGAGTAGGTAGTAGCTCTCTTTCCGACTCTTCTAAGAATTGTGCGGTCAAATTACCAATGCAGAGCAGAAATTCATTTTTAATTGGCACATAAGCTAAGTATTTTCTTATGACCCACTGACAAGTTAACTGTTTTTTTTATTTTCGATAAACTGTCAAATGTGTCTATTCGGTTTGTTGCTTCGTAGGCTGGTGATTAACTGTTGTGGAATTATTTGCTTTAGAAGTGTTAGCGGTTGATTGAGCAAAGAGTGGCAGTGAAACTAAATGATCGATTTTTGAAATTTATCGATTATTATAAGTATATTCACACAATCGATAATTAAGCAAAGTTATGTTTTATGATCGGTAAATTTCTACTTGACTTATATATTTCCCTTGGATGAGTCACTTTTGAATATTTGATGCCAAATGAATTGCTTTAGAATACCTATCGGTGGAATTGAGAAAATTATGGTATATAAAAAACAGTAAGTCTAAGTTATGGCTTATATATTAATGTCATCGATAACAAAGTAACGATAATTCTAATGATCGTCTGAGGTTTTTCGATGCTACGAGCCTCTTGAATATTTGATGTAGAATGATTTGCTGTATAATGGTTAGATTCTGATCAATTTGAACAAATGGTGGACTATGAAAGTTGATAATTTAGATTTACTAATTATCGATTAATGAAGATTTTCAATTTATGAACAAAATTTATTAAAAGGTAACGATAATCGAGGGATACGCAAAGCTATGGGTGTCTGGTTATAGTGGAATCGATGGAGACCTCATGAGCTTGGAAAAGAGCGCACCCTTATTCAGATTACATCGGATTGGGAACAGGTTGGGTTTTTGTCAACCCCTTGTGTTCTAGCGCTAGTCTTCTAAACATCGCGTGAGCTTAGCTTCTGGCTTAGCGCAGTACACAGGAGATCCACAGATGTACTTGCTCTCAGTAAGGTTCATCTTGCCGCAAATTTAGGAGTTCTTACTGGTCATTTCTCTATAAGTGTACATGCGGCAAGGTACACACATATAAATTTTCGGGGATCCATACATACCACTTGTAAGTTCTTCAACAACAAGATCGAATTATAAATAACTAAGAAAAGCGAGAGGTTAATGGTAGTTGTTATTATGAACGTCACACAGATTTTTCTATTTCCACCTTTCTTTTACTTTTTTATAAGAACGTTTTATATACATAAATTGAAGATTATGTCAAGTCATGTCTTCTGAACCCTCCACATCAGTGAGTACTTCTGGTTAGAGGAGAAGGAACAGAGTGAAAAAAAGTTAGAGACACTATAAAAGGCCCTTCAGAAGGCCACACAGACTTATGCATCGCTTGTAGACGTAAACCAAGTCCAGTAATTTTGGTGCTCCTACTGACCCTTATTATACCTACTCTTCGTGGTTGTACGAAAGGGGTTTTTGGAGATACCTCTGTAGCGAAGATTAAATGTTTCACTTACGGAGAAGTCTCGAGTCCCAAAAAATACTAAGTTCTGGAATTAAGGAATCAATTAGCACAGTAAATCGAACGAGTTTTTCAATAGGAACGCTACGAAAGTAGACCGATATGAACATCAAACGAAGCCATATATGTTTCCCTCTTTTTATACTCTTTTGCTGTATTATAGTTTTGTTCACATAACGGTTGTTTGTAAGTCCTAAAACTTCAGATATAGGGTTATATATACCAAACAGGGTTTGCCAGTCGAAATCCGGATGTCTGTCTGTCCGTCCGTCCGTCTGTCCGTCCGTCCGTCCGTGCAAGCTGTAACTTGAGTAAAAATTGAGATATCATGATGAAACTTTACACGTATTCCTTGGCTTAAGAAGATTAAGTTCGAAGATGGGCAAAATCGGCCCACTGCCACGCCCACAAAATGGCGGAAACCGAAAACCTATAATTTCAATGAAATTCGGTATATAATATTTTCTTAACACCCTGATGACATGTACGAAATATAGGTCAAATCGGTTCACAACCACGCCTTCTTCCAATATAACGCTATTTTGAATTCCATCTGATGCCTTCTCTGTATAATATATACATACATATTAGGAACCAATGATGATAGCGGAATAAAACTTTACGCAAATACGGTATTTGAAAAATATGTAAATGACGGATAATGAAATCTCGATTATCACTTTATAATGCGAGAGTATAAAATGTTCGGTGACACCCGAACTTAGCCCTTCCTTACTTGTTTTTTTTGACATTTCTCTTCAGTAAGGTTTGCCATTTCATCATGGATACGATCCAAGAACGAGTCGAAATTCATAAAATTACTACCGAAATTCGGAGTCACTGACCTCAACCTAAAAGAGAGTCATGTACAACGAGGGTTTCTTCCGTAATTTAACGATATTTACTCTCTCAAATGTAAGCTTTCGATTATCAAGTTCTTTGAATATCTTTGAATCAAAACAAATTTTACCTCTCCAAATACACTTAATACACCGAAATTATCCAAAAACATGTATACTTGCAACAAAAGAAATCCAGCCGGTATTTTAAACTTAGTCTTATATACATAATCGAAGAACCCCATTATTATAATAGTGTTACCCAAAGAACTATGTATGTATGTATGTATATCCCCAACAACATACCTGAAAACTGTTAAGGCTTATAAAACCATAACTTCACCCCTTCTATATTGAAACCTTCCCGCTTTTTCGTTTGCCTGTTGCTCGCTTGTGTGAACTCAACAGTTGGGCTTTTTCAGCGCTCGCCGATGGAAATCAGCGAAAGGCACATGTCTACTTTTATATAAAAATAAAAAATGTGAGTCTGCATGTACAGTTATTTCAATAACTCGGTCGCCGAAGCGGACTTTGGCGTCAGTGGCGACGGCTGCCCATTCCCTTGCTACACAAAATTCCAGGCGCGCAGCGGAAGCTCTGCACTAAATAGGCCTGTTTGGAAATGTAGATGAAGAGGTTCGCAAATAAATCCGAAGTGGAAGCCAACTAGTCAGCACTTCAGACCAAAACACAACAACCAGAAGGGCTAAAAAGTAAAATAAAGTAGGCAAAATATTGAAACGAGAACGACGTGTTCCGGTCACTCTCTGTGTGTGTGTGTGGTCTGCCGATGTAGGTGAGGGTGTTTCTTCTCGTGTTACTGACGTTTTATGCTCTTCTTTATCGCTGTTTTTTGCAGCTGTCGTTATTGTTGTGCTGGCGGATTGCGTCCCAGCCACGCTGCCAGCCGAATTAATAATGAATATTTTGCAAAAACAAAAAAAAAACGAAATAAAATCACAAAATCATAAAACGTTTAAAATTATACTGACTTTTAATTACTTTATTTCTTTTCGGATTCTTTTTTTGCACAATGAAACCCGCTTGGTGCAAAACACTTTATAAATATTGCCAGTAGCAACAACAAAATGTGCGAAAAAGCTCGTTTTATCGCTGCTGTGGCTTGCGTGACACGATTCTTTTTGTTGTTGTTATTTATTTTTGTTTTTTTTGTTATTTATTTACCTTATTTTCCCACTCCTCCTTATATTACTTAATATTTAATAACAGCAAATTGCTTCGGGATTTGTTTACCCAAGCGCTTTATATTCGCGTTTCTTTTTCAGTGTTTTCCATGCGGCTTTTAATAAATTGTGTTTAAATTTAGAATGCACATTCTTATTGAGTATTTATAACTCGATTTCTTTTAAAAGCTATGCTTTGAATTTTGTTAATGAGTTCTGCATTTTTATGGCCCACTGATTCAAGAGTTTGTTCTGAAAATGTACGAAATTGTGATTCGAAAATGTTAACCGACTTTTTGTGCGGAATTAAAAATAAATTTTGACAAGAAACCAAACAAGCATTAACTGGAAATCGAAGATTTTCTGAATGTAGCGAAAAATATTATTTAACGATATTAGTGATTTTTTTTCATCATCAAAAATCAAGTTCTTGTATGGAAAGCTTTCAATTTGACAATGTATTCACTCATATTTCTTAGGGCAGCAATGTTTTGAAATTTTCATCCTAAATGTACGATCGCAACAGGGCTTGTATTTTCATTGACGTAGTATCTTCAGAAATTTGACATGGATTACTACTTAGGTAATAATAAAAAGAAATTGTTTGTAGCATATTCGAGAGATGAGCACATAGTTACTAAAAGAAATGACCTGTGATGGGTATATCAGCTTCGGATTAAATAACGTCTTTTCTTTTTCCTTCTTATTTTATTCGAAGTTTTTTAGTAAATATTTAGTAAATTTTCTGTTAACTAAATGTAGGCAACAGTTTTTAATTCGAGAGATATTTATTCATAGATCAAATCATTTTTCTTCTTATTTTATTCAGAAAACATAAGAAAGTTTTTTAGTAAATTTTCTGTTAATCTTAAATGTAGGCAACACTTTCATTATAAAAAAGCTTCTTTGGCCTAAAAAAGAAATTCAAGTAATTCATAGTTCCCGAATTGATATTAAATGCAAATTTTGTAAGGAATTTTCAACAACAATTGATTCTATAAGATTTTTAGGTAGACCTAACCTGTAAAAAAGCAAATTTCACAGCTGCAAGGCGTTGGGTTCGAAATATAGATTATTTCGTAAATGTTTAATACTTCAAATATTTTTCCTTTCTAATTGTGATGAAAAGTTTGGTAAAGTCACAAAAAACATAAAAGGTTGTTGGTATGTACATATGTATTATATAATTTGGTTTCACTCCTAAATGTAGGCAACATATTTATTTTTAAAAGCAATGGTTCGAAATATAGATCGTTTGGTAAATTTTTAATGGTTCATATATATTTTTATCTTAATTGTGTTAATAAAAGTGTCACCAAAATCATGAGAGGTTGCTGGTGCATATTAAAGAGTTTGGCTTTGCTCCTAAATGTAGGAAACATTTTCAGTGCAAAAACTTGTCAAGCTCTGGAGTAGTCAAAAAAACGAGTTTCCAAAATTCACAATATTCGAAAAACTACTCGCTCTCTAACTTTGGCGATGTTTCATAAAATTCTAATGATTTTTTCAACTTATAAAAATACTTAATGTTACCAGAATCATTTTAGGTATATCACCTTGAACCCCTCCTGTTTATAAAAAATTTAAAATATATGAAGAGAAACGAAAAATATCCTGACTTGCTTAAAAATAAAAGTAGAAACTTGAAAGCTTCGAAAACTTGTATCTATGTATTTTACTATGAAAATGTTGTATACATTTAGGAGTCAAACAATAAAATGCGTCCAATTTCTATGAGAGCATGCAAAGTGAATCTATTTTTCTATATTTGTCGACCCAATTAACTTGTAGCTGTGGAGTTGGCCGTTTTAAAAGTTAAGTCTATATAAAAAATATCTAGATTCAATTCTCGTTACATGCTGTTATAAAAATGGGACGCACTTTATTGTTTGACTCCTAAATGTAGGCAACATTTTAATAGTAAAAATTGTCAAGATCTCACTTAGTCCATAAAACAGAATTTCAGAAATAATTAGTGCTCGTTCTTCAGCTACAGGACAATTGGTTCGAGTGGTGGATTATCTTGAGTGAGTTTTAAAAGGATTAATATTCCTTTTCTTAATTTTTTAGACTAAAAACCAAAGATGTTTGTTCGACTTATTTGTAATCAAAAATGTCTTCTTTTTTAAGAAGTAGCTATTCAAAAAATATTAAAATTACTGTATTTTCATCTTACATAGTTATAAGAGTATAATTTGCACTTACTTTTCAAACGTCGATGACGCAATAAATATAAATCAGGCTTCAACGATAAAAAATTGTAGTGACTCACCTGAAAAAAAGAGAGACGAAATCAAATTTTATTATCATTATTTATTAGTATCAAAATTGAAAATAATAATGTATTATTATGTATTTAGAGTGTACAAAATGAAAAATAGTCAATAAGCCGATACAAATAAAAAAACTTGTCTTCTGATTAAGTCAGCGGTGCTCAAACTTTTTTTTTTACTAAGAATGAGGCTTGCATTAATTTCGCTTTAATATCAAGTAACTCAACTTCACTGAACCCTAGTTACTTTTTAATGTTTTTTTTTTCTTTTTTATACTCTGGAAACATCACTAAAGAGTTAAGGTCAATCTTCCAAATTATCGGCATGCATTTTTTACATGTTTTTTAAAGATAATAATAGCTTTGCGAATTACTAAACAAATTTTTCCTCTCTTTTCAGGTAAGTCTTTGAAGAGTGTACAAAATTATAAATATCATAATCGTAAGTTGAAGAAAACCTGCTCTTGTTTGTAATTTCTACTATATTCTTAAAGAAATTCCGAAATCAACCTTTAATTAGGGTCACAATAATTAAACCTATACAACTTTCTCTTAGAATACATTTTCAAAAAATCTAACTAAAATTAGAATAGGGTACTATAACTGAAGTAAGTTCTGAACTCGGACAAGGCAACATATAAAGTTATGGTAAAATTATATCAAGAATGTTGCTACAAATAACAGCTGATCAAATTTGACCCAGACTAACAAAAAAACTTCTTTTTCAAGTGCTTTATCCCAAACGTTTGTTATCGTCTCCTAAAAAGGCTCGTGAGTTAATACAATCATTACAATTTTTAAACCATTATTCCGTACACTTGTTATAAGCTCCGGTGTTTTTCGGTTTCGGTTCATTTTTGGAGCCCTTTTTGCCAGATTGCTGCACACTTTAAACATCACATTAATAAACCCACCTCTCGTTTACAAATGGTTCAGATCTTTCGTACGTGTCCAGCAATGACACGCCTCATACCCAAACATTCTGACGACGATTATCAAGGACTGTTACCTTAACTTTTTCGATTTTATTATCATTAACAGTGGTAGATCAATAACTCGCTTGATGAAAGTTTCCGTGGCTTCAAGACCTTCACTGAATACTTTGAGCCACTCAAATATGTACTTGTGTTCGTCATAAAGAAGACTCCACAAAACACTTCTGCAATATTTTCAGTGATCCCATAGTCGAAATTCTATTGGAACACATAAAACTCTACACACTTGTACAGAAGACTTTGAAAATGGTAAAAAGTGAAATAATGGACGGGGTTAAAACACATTGAAAAACAAAAGAAAAAATAATTTACAGGAGATCTGTGGGTGGGAAGGAGAAGATGACGGGCTTGGTTAAAATTTTAAGGGTTAAAACGATTTATCTCGGTCTCCAACAAAACTACGAGTCCTATAGAAAAAGTTACATGGCAAAGTTGTAGGTAATGAAAAGATCTACAATTTTCGTATCAACACTTTTTGGGCACAATTTCCAAATTTATGTCAAATTTTTAAATAACAACGTCCTGTGTGTTTAACGTGGGTATCTGTTGACGACGGCCTTACTCACGGCGCTCAAAAGCACAGCGGTTGAAATCAATGGGTTGATCAGCGCCCTGAAAATGCCTGGCTGTGTGGTATGGATACACTGACCACCTTGATAGGATTCGAGGTCCATCTAAAACCTCTGCCGTACTTTGAGTCCAGCATCCAGTTGTAACGCAACTCCACATTCAACTGACAAAGTGTCAGTTCTTTCCCCATTTGGGTTTTAACCACAACCACCACGGTACCACCCGAAGGGCCCGTCCACATGAGCAGCATGGAACAAACTCCAAGGGCTCCTGCTACCCGTAGTATCAGAATTAAATCTCCGGTCAGACCTCGTAGCCGAAACTACTACCAGTTGAGCTTCCATATAATTAGCTCTGGACTGATGGCCAGGGGTTGGACCCCATACACACACCACTCATACAAAACTAACCCTATTTCCCAGTTAAACGCCTTCCTAGATAATTGTTCGACATTCCGACTAGTGAAGATGACACCGCTATCATCTAAAAATTCATCAGTCCAGCTAATCCCCATACCATTCAGATCCCCAATGTCCGTGTACATTGAGCACTCTACAATTATATGCACCCAGTTTTTTACCACCTTCCCCACAACGACAGCCCGACTTATCAGATAGGTGCTTCTGTTCAAAAAATCTATTCAGAGGCCCGTGCCCGTAAGCAGAAAACCCAGACTTGGACAAAATTTGAAGTCTGGGTTATCTTCAACAAACCCAACGTCGCGAATGTACTCGGCCGTTGGTACTACTGTCCCAACGGTCTTGCCACCTAAACCTGACCCCATCATCTAGAAGATTATTGCTCCCTAGAAATCTCTCTCCCCACATCATCAACGGAAATCCAGTCATTCCGCAGCAATGACACACTCAAGCCTCTTCTTAACCTAAACGCAACAGCATTCTGTATGACAATCAGGTCAAGAAGGGGTGCACCTAGCAAAATCTACATAGCGTCCGTTGAAACGGTGCGATAAATTTCAAATAGCAGAAATATTTTTTGAACGATATCCCAACTAATTGGAGAGTAATCATAGTCAGCAAAAATCTAGAAATGAGGCCGATAAAGAGTGCATTCAAGGGATCGTCTCAACGGAATATGAAATATACTTTAAAGAGTTGAAGGAGAGTTCATAAATGTTAACAGCAGAAACCTCCAGTGTGAGAACAGTATAGCCAGAAATAACATATATATTTTATTAAAATGTCGCAGATGTATCCAATTGGCTTCATATGAGGACGAACTCAAGATAAACCAAAACAAACACAAATAATAAAAATCCTTTATTTACCAATACAAATGTAGCCAAAAAAGAGAAACAACGAAAATATATTGAACTTCAGATTTATTTGTGTCGTAAAGAATGGCTCAGCATGCCGACAACCTGTTCAATTAACCTCTTCAGCCCCAAAACAACGCACACACCTACACAACAAACAAAACAAAAAGCTATAAATTAAATCACACACATGAACACGAAGGAGAAGAGGGAAAAGTGAAGGCAAAGAGTGAAGGAGAGAGAGAAAAAGGGAAGGGAGGGGGACAAAAGGTGCACAGCAGCGGTTGCCTTGCTACAATTTTCATAAGATGCTCGTAAATTAAAAGCACAAAAACAACAAACAAAAACTAGTAAAAACACACACACATACATACAAACACACTCGAAATGGAACTGCGCACGGAGGACCATTGACACGTCGAGGGCAGAAATAAAAGTGAAATAAATTCAATTCTTCGAGCAAACAGACGAAAGTCATTAAGTGCAGTCGTGTTGTGTCTGCCAAGGCAAAACCAAGGGAACATGGATCCTGCACACACTACTTCACCACCTTTTGACGGCTATACATGTATGTGTGTGTGCGTGTATTGGTGTATTAGTGGGTCTCAGAGCTCTTATTGCTTTGCTTGAATCAACGACCTGCTACAGAGTCAGCACACAACAATGAAGCCAGTCATCCGCAAGACAGAAGTCATAGCAACAACAGCAACAGCAACAATGTTGCAAGTACATACATACATACATCCATATATGCATAGAGCGCGCAGAAGAAGCGCTGCAAAGTGTGTTGCAAAACAAAAATATTGAAGTCATAAACTTTGTATGTGTTGTTGTTGTTGTGGTGGTTGTTGAAATGAAAGTGATGCCGCAGAAGCAGCAAAAGTTTTGGCCGGAAGAGTAATAAAAACATGAGGAGAATGATAAAATGAAATGGAAAAAGTGCCAAAGAGATGCATTTAACGGGTGTTTGTATGTATGTATGTATGTGTGTGACTGCGTTGCCGAACATAATTCGCGCAAAATGCTTTAAATAACCAACCGGCAAAAGTAGTTGGAAAGAGACCGAGGCAGAACAAGAAAAAGCAAGAAAAAGAGAGAGAGAAAGAGCGCGTGAGAAAGAGTGAGGGGTGAGAACTCATCCAAGTACAAGCACTCGAAGGACATGTCTTCCTGTCTGCTCTGCCACTATTTATGTTCCATGTTATTTGTATGCCTCATTCTTTCATCGTACCTGCTTTAATCAGCCAGACACCGCCGATAAGGAATTAAGTAGCTGTTGGGTATCAGCGTTGTTAAGTTGGCTATAATTGGATGCGAGTTGTTGCCCTGGTGACTGCAGATGTGAGACTTTACGTCTTTGTGGTGTTCAATTTATAGGCGAAGGCAACCCTGGAGCCTTTTGAAGTTGAAAATAAGAGCTTAATTATAATTAATAGCGTTATTTATATGCTCAGCGGCTTGCAGGAATTAAGGCATTCAGTTTGCCATTTGGCTGGGAAAGTTTCAACAATTTTTCTCAGTTGACATATGCCTTTAAAGGCCTAAAGTTTTAAAGAGACAGACATATTTCTATTATAAAATGAAAAAAAATTATTAATTAGTTTTAATGCCTTCTCTAAACTTAGTTTATTAAATGATCTAAAAGTCTCGGCATTTCAAAATTTACCTTTGGTCTTTGAAAAGCAGCTTTCTTCTGCAAAATGCAACTGCTTGAGAATCCTTTCTGACCACTGCCAAGTGAATGGTCCTCAGAAAACTTTCCTCACTTGTGTGAACTTCTACACATTACTAAATGAGAGACAGGTTCGCGTATATACAGACCGACGGACGGACAGATGACAGGAGATATTTCGTCTTGTTGTTTATGCCTATAAAGAAGTCTCTCAGTTTTTGAGATAACGGTCTGAAATTTTGCATACGTTCCTTTCTTAGCAAGACAGTAATCTCGTATCGGATTTCGGCTAGAAGAGTCTTGGTAAGCAGGGCAGCAGTGGAAAGTGTTGCCAGAAGCCAGCAAATTCACTTCTACTGGGTGTCAGGCCACAAAGGCGGCGAGGTGGGTGAGATAATGGACGAGATTGCCAGGAATGGTCTAAGGCTAATATCCGAAAACGTGATCGACATTGGGAAACTCATGCATTTTCTATACGACGAAATTGACAGAAGTATGGTAAAGAAAATCAAAACCCGATGGATCGAGTTATATGGGGGCAAAACTGCAAAAGTCATATACAAAACGTTAGATCGGAAGTACACAAAATACTAATTGGTCACCATCTGGTGGCGACACACGCCCGCAGAATGGGGCTGACAGACCGAGAAGACTTCAGGCAACGTCTGGAGTAAAGCACCAGGGAAGCAATGGAGCATCTCGTGTGAACTTGTCCCGCATTTGCAAGCCCACTGTATGATACACTGGAGGAGATATCGATAGTAAGGCCACAGAGTAAATTCGCATCAAGCGCAAGCATCCTAAAGGATGACTACTCCTCATGGACCTAGTAACTGAACTCTGAACTCCATCTGGGCTGCAAAGAACCAAAACTGGTCTATGCGTGGCTCATTGGCCTACAAGATTAATCTCACCTAACCTTTCCTCAGCAAGAAAATGCTCAGTTGTTGGAACTGCTGATATCGGACAACTCAAAAATCAAGTCATTAGCATATAGCTGCGATACAAACTGAACTATAGAAATCAGAATAAGTATTTTAATAGTAAGTTAATAGCCTTTTATTCATCAGAAAGTCATCACATTCACGACTTCGCTTCGACTTTGAAGTCGTAGATGATATCATCTATCTTGGAACCAGTATTAACAGCAACAACAATGTGAGTCTCGAAATCTAACGCAGAACAACTCTTGGCAACAGCTGCTATTTAGACTGAGTAGGCAAATGAGAAATAAAGTCCTTCCTATATGGTGCAGAGGCATGGACAATAACATCATCTAATGAGTCGGTCATAGGAGTATTCGTCAGAAATGTTTTGCAGAAGATTTATGGTCCTTTACGCTTTGGAAACGGCGAGTACTGCAGCCGATGGAACGATAAGCTGTACGAGATATGTATACGGCGACATTGACATAATTCAGCGATTCTAGGGACAGCAACTGCGTTGGCTAGGTTATGTGTTCCGGATGGAAGAGAATACTCCAGCTCTGAAAGTATTCAACGCAGTACCGCCGGTGAAAGCATCGGAAGGGGAAGACCTTCACTCCGTTTAAGAGATCTGGTGAAGACGGACCTGGCTGCACTTGGTTTCGAATTGGCGCCAAATAGCGAAAAGAAGAAACGACTGATGCGCTGTTGTTAACTCGGCTATAACCGCGTAAGAGTTGTCTTCACCAGTAAAGAAGAAAAAGAAGAAGTATAGAAGGCATACTGTGATGAAACTTATTCGTCGCGTCTCTGCGAACAAGACAAGAAACATTGCTCACAACAATAAAACAATGGAATTACTAAAAAAATTTAGCGCTGCAAACGTGAGTAAAACAGAAGCGAAACGACCAACGCAAGTGACAAAAAGCAAAAAATAATAAAAAAAAAGATCGCTTACATACAGACAATTCACAGAAAGAAACCGAAATGCCGCAGAATAAAATAGATGAAAAAATAATAAATTCGAAGAAGTAAAATGATTTTACGCTTTGAAAGCGCCGCCGCCAGACAAGTGGACGCGTTTTGTGCATGTTGCTGTTATGGATATTACAAACATATATACATATATACATAACAGTGATTACTTTTCTTATTTGATTTCATTATTCTACTTTTTGTTGACAGCGCAGTACAACAACAACAACAACTTGCCTCACCAACTGCAGCAATTATTAAAGGCATTGCAGCAACACCAGAATATTCAACACGATGTTGCATGCAACTGCTACTCCCGCCAAACTGTTGTTGTTGCTGTTGTTGCCACGTTCTTCAACTCATTTCGCGCCGGTTTGGCGCTCGTAAATGTGTCGTTGCTCTCCTCGCACCCCCTGCAACGCTTTGCCGAGTTTGTACACTGGAACTCGGTTGAGGTTGGCCGACCGGCTCGTCGTGAAGTTGGCTGCGGTGCAGTTGCAATGCTTTTATGCGCGTCTGTACATACGTAGATACATAACGCTTGTATGTAGAGGTGTGGGGAGGGTTCTCTTATGTGTTTCAAATGCAGTTTGGCGGTGTTGCCAATCATATTCACTCACTCAGCGGAATCCACTCTAGGTTATTAACACCGCCGCTCTTGTCTGGCATGGGAAGCTGTCTATCTGTATGTTTATCTGTCATGCGGTTGTGTTGGGTTATCCGGAAGTTTGTGAAGAATGTATGAAGGTTGTGTTTTCTTCACTTCACTTTTCAGTATGATGTTTTGGCGCTTTTGTTAACTGCGGACTACTGATTGGAGTTCGCCTATTTTGAAATTACTTTCGGTTGTGACAGAAGCAAGTTTAAGGGCAAACACTATGTAGAAAAAGCAATAGAGAGGGTGAACACCTGCTATATCTGATTGATGATTTCCATCTTACAATAATTGTCGATTTTTTTCTAAGAAGAGAGAGCTTAACCATATTTTTAGACTGCCGAACACTAACTGTTAAGTATTTATAGGGAGGAAGGTGAGGTGGAAACATCCAAGCACTTTCCCCTCCTTTGTCCAGATTTGCGAAACAGAGCTTTAAACATTTCAACAGTCAATCCAGTTTCTCCCCAGGGAACAAACCAAACAAGGATTGCTATGCTAAGCTTAGACTTGGTGAAATGAACACCGAAGACGGTGAACGCAATGGACGCCCAAAGAGTTCGTTGGTAACAGAAAACATCAAAATGGTCTACAAAATAATTTTCGATTACCGTAAAGTGAAGTGGTTCGAGACAGCAGACAATCTAAAGACCTCAACTCAAACTCACTCACTAATATTTGCGTATGAGAGAGCTCTGGCTATATGTGGGTGCTGCGCGAGCTCTCTCCAGGGAACAAACCGTCGAGGACTTCTATGCTAAGCCTAGACTTGGTGAAATGAACACCCAAGACGGTGAATGCAACGGACGCCCAAAAGAGGTTGTTACCAACGAAAACATCAAAACGGTCCACAAAATAATTTTCGATTACCGTAAAGTGAAGTGGTTCGAGACAGCAGACAATCTAAAGACCTCAACTCAAACTCACTCACTAATATTTGCGTATGAGAGAGCTCTGGCTATATGTGGGTGCTGCGCGAGCTCTCTTTTGACAAAAAAAAGTCAAGTTGATGATTCGGAGCAGTGTGTGGAGATTTTCAAGCGAAATAAATCGGACTTCGGACTATTCAAAAAAAAAAATTTGCCGGTGAATATTTCTGTCGAAATCTTATCAACGAACTGAGCTAGAAGATGACGTTCGAATGAGGATATAGTCTACAGCATACAAAGTATTGCTTATGGTCCTCTGCATATCCTCAAATTCTTTTTATTATTGTCTTCCTGTAAGTCGCTATACATTTTAGCGGCCATCATGGGATATCTCATTATGCTTTTAACCTGGTTTATCGGTTTAGAGATGTTTAGCAGATCATACCAAGCACTTTAAAATTCATTAGCGGTATATCTCCTTTCTATGCATGTTTCAGGATATCTTCCTCTGTACTTCTATCTTCGACTCCAACAAACACGTTCTGCGGTCCATCAGAGCAGAGATCAGGTTGAAGTCCTGCGGGAGGCCATATATCTAGCTTCTAATTTAATAGTTGGAGATAATCTTCTATGGAAAAATGTTTAGAAAAATACCAATACTTCTAATAAAATAAGTACAATTATTCCTCAGCATTATCCTGGTGTTGAGAGTAAAGTATGAAGACTTTGAAAGGTTCCTTCTCGAGAAATATCTCGTCATAATGGGGTGTACAGTTTCAATCATAAAAACTCTGCTTATAAAAATGGATAGCTTTTGAGAGCCTTCTAAACACCCGTAAGTACCTATATTTGTCTCATGAGATCAAGCCGCTCCCCACAAAAAATCTGCAGAATTCCTTTTCAGGCGATGTGTTATGCATATCACACCACAACTCCAGTTAAATTATGCAAAATGGCTTAGTTTTTCAAGAAATGATAGAGTCAAACATCCTTCCCCGCTCTTCAATTATCAACCTTACAAAATGATTTCATTCAATGCAATTTATTTACTACTTCCCTAACCCTCAGATACTCCAATCTCAGTAAATCACAATCTTTTAAAAAAATCTATCCCTAAACCGTCCGACCTAACTGTAAGCACTCAGAGCAGACTATTTTATTTCTGGCACATTTCAAGCTCCAACCACGTACACTGACAGTACCAGCACCTTACGGCCCACCAACCGCAACTAATGACCTCTTTACAGCCATACTTTGTGTTCTAGATGATTTTTTCTTGATTACCAGCGTATTTCTTTCACATTTGTTTACCTTTTTTGTTGTCGTTTCTTATATTTATACTCATTTCATTGTTGTTGTTGTTGCTTTTTATATTTTCCTATTCATTTTTCTTGCTTCTAAGTAGTCATAGCATTTGCTTGTCACTCTGTGATTGTGACCTTTGTGACCCTCTCTGCCAACCCAAGCAACCGTAGTGTCTCCACGCGCCCTTGAACACACGCGTCGGCTTACAATGCGCACACACCCATAGAAAGATATATTTATGTATATTTGTTTTTTGTCTTTCAAGCTTCTGGCCTCTTCCCTCCTTCGCTTGTCTATTCCAAAGTTCAGTCTGTTCGGCTGGTCTGTGGCGCCAAACTACAGCCGTCATTCGTCGTGTCGTTCACGTTTCTTGCTCGTCTCGTAGTTGCGCCACAAATGTGTTGCTTCCCAGCCACCCGCACCCGCTTGGTAGGGCCCAATCTGACCATTTAAGCCGCCACTGAAATCACCTATCGTGTCTCATGACGCTGCTCTTCTCTCGCTCGGCTCTTCGCCTTCACAAATGTCGTTAGGTATATAACAAAGTTTATAGTTGGGGTTATCTTCGTCATTTTGTACGTGCTGTTATTTGTCTGCACACCTCCAATTCTCGCACCTTCTGCTTGGATCCACGCATTTGTTATTCATCCGCAGCCGTTTGTTTCCACTTCCTCGCCAAGTTCGCCCATTGTGCTTTATTCCATGACTATTATTTACGTCTGTTGCTATTTCTTTTCAGATTTTTATTTTATTTTTGTTTTTGTGTTGGTGTGTTTACGTTCCTTTACGTCGCTGGCATTACCGGACTGTTTGCTGCGTTTATAAAAGCGGATTCGCTGGTGGTTTCGTAAATTTTCGTTGGTTACAAGTTGTTTCGATAAGTCGGTGAGACTTGCAAGCTATTTTTCCGGACAAAATTCCGACTTCATACGGTATACGAAGGATTCTCACGATTTTTAATGGTTCGAGCCATTAAGTCTTACTATTGGTGGAGTTAAGGTTGTTAGTTTCTGAAATAATTTGCAAATTTTATTCCAAACTCTTCATACTGTACATATAGTTCTTGGATTTGAAATCCCTGTAAGCTAGATCCAAAATAAAAATCTTGACCAAAAAACTGTAACCTAGATCCAAAATAAAAATCTGGACCAAAAGACTCTAACCTAGATCCAAAAACAATATGGACCAAAAGACTGTAAAGTCCAGATTTTTTTGGATCTTTGGATCGCTTGATATTGATTTCAAATCCAAGGATTGCGTACAATATTAAGAGTTACGGTTACTAGTTACAAGTTTTTGAAATCTTTTGGAGACTTATTTCAGTACGCTGAGGTATTCTTCAATTGGACAATTGTATTCTTAACTTCTTTAAAGAAATGCCACACTCGTTTAGCAGTTTAAGTTCATTTTATACGATTTTGTTTGATTTTGTTGATGCTTAGACCTTCTGGACCTCAAGAGATATGTTGCAGTAAAAAAAGTCCACTTCATTTACCTTCGTGATTTATGTTGTGTGTTGTCTTATCGATAGCTTCTTCTTACTCAATATTGAGAAAAACTTAGATCCAGAAAAATATCTCCAAACAGACTACAGAAAAGGTCATGTAACCCCGATAATAGACGGATTCTAGACACGTAACGTAGTAAATAGTAAAAATATCTTTTCAAAGGGTTTATCGAAGTCTTTCAGGTCGGTTGAATATCATTTGATATGCGTTTATAAGCAAAAGTCCAATTTTTATTTTGTCTTGATCTATGGTGTGTTTTGGGTTTCCGAGGTGTTCGCCAATATTGATAAAAGTTTAGAATCGGAAAAAATATCTGCAAACAGACCGATGAAAAAATCACGAGACGCCGCTAATAGACGTGTTCTAGAGACGTAACGTTATTTTTTCCAATTTCTATTAGTATAATATACTTTCATAGGTTTTATTGAAATCCTCTAGAGTAACAAACTTCTTTGAATGACCGTACTATTTAATCTCCAATTTTCTACTGTTAGCCATTTTTCGAGGTCTTCTGATTAAACAAACCATTATATGTTACGGAAACATCGCTTCTCCCACCTTTTTGTTTCCAGACTATCCCTTCACACAATTTTTCGCAATCCTCTGCCATATCAAGCTCTTTTGTGTGACCTGACACCATCTGCTTACAACATGGCACATTTCAAAATCCATTGCGCTATCAAGTAATCCCCGTTTTTTCTATGCTCAGCCAACCCACTCAACTCACGTGCCGAAGCTCTTTCGAGCATCTATTTGTCGGAAGAACGCTTCACTGCACGAAACTTATGCTCTATGTGGCATTATATAAATATCGCCAAGCCAGTTTTGCACATACAAATCCATTTTATGCTTCTAATTTTATTATCACCACGCGTTGCCACACCGCTGCTAAGTTCAACAGCTCCGCAATCGACTCCATACATACATACATATGTATGTATGAGCCAGCTCCACTTGGCCCGCAACACGCTTTGCAACTCTCTGTTTTGTTTTCATCTCGAGCTTCTGCCTTTGCTGTGTAATGTTTCGCCATAAATTTGGAATGGTTTTTGTTTTCCTTTAGTTTTGTCTTGCAATTTTTTTCAGGGTTTCCTCCACTCTTGCCACATTTTTGTTGCTGCTGTTGTTGTTTCTTCAACGTAGCTGCGAACATCCAATCTGCTAACGTCTCTGTTGCAGTCTGTTCCGACGACGCCGTTTGCTTTGCCAGCGCACAGCTCTGCCGGTTCGGTATGGCAAGACTTGGTCGTTTTGCTCGTCGCAACGTCGGTCTGTCTGTCCGCACGTCTTTGCTTGTTGCGCTTAATATTGTTGCTTTTGTTGCATGTTAGTTATGTACTTGTTCAACTGGAACCATCCTTCTGCTTTTACCCGCTTAACCTTTCTATCTGTTTCCATTTCTCTTCTTCTGTTTTTGTTTTCATAATTTTGTTTTTGCTTTTCTTTGGGTTTGCGTTTCTTTCCCCATATTATTCCCCATTGTCTACATCGCCCTCTGTTGCTGTGGTTTGTTTTTGTTTGGCATTGTGTTGTTTGTTGGTTTGACTTTTGGGACTTGTGTTCTATCAATTACATTTGTATCTTTCGTTTTGTTGCCACGACTCTTTACGATTTCGCTGAATGCATTCTAAAAGTTTTTGTTTTCCTTTCTACTTTTTGTTGTTATATTTATTTCTTGTTGGTGAAGTGAACTCGTAAATTTTCTTTGACAGCCCTAGTATGCTCCATTTGGGTTGAGGTATACAGTCGACAAATAATTTATTTTAAGTAAATCGAATAACAAAGAAAATAATTCCTCCATTAGTCGTAATAAAGGACTAATCTTTGATAAGTAAACTCTGTTCCCAAATAAGAGCGGTATATGTTTTTCTCACTCTCTTTCTATGTATAGTATATCTAGTTCTTTCTCACAGAATTCTGAGACTCTTTTCATTTAATGGTTTTGTGTACTATAACTTTGGGATCTTCATATGAACTGAATCTGATCAAAGACGGCACGAAGGGGTTCTTTTATATTTTATTTCTTTGAATGGTAGAACCATGTTCCGATATTTTTATGTTCCTATGAAGTTCGTTCTCCATCTTTCAATTGCTATGGATTTGGCAACTGTTGGTGAGACGTCCATCCAGATTGCAGAGAAGCGCAACATCTCCTATGGATCGACTCCACAAAGCCAATGATAGTCTCATGCCAAAGATATTTTGCAAAACCAAAGTAGATTAGTGCTCGCAAAAGAGATGCTTAACGTTGAGGACCTTGCTTTTGCCAAACCTAACTTTGTCAAATGCTAATCGTTTTTTCTTTATAAGTGTGTTGAGGTTCCACATGAATTGTTCCATAGCGTTAAACGGTAAAGTAGAAATATTACTTATCCATTTAAAAACGTCTACGTGAAGCAATTTGTCGTAAACGACCGGATTTGTGTGCAGAAAACTTTAGGATTATTCTCCAAGATAATGAGTCGCCACATTCTAGCCTGATTGTCACTGACTTTTTGACCAAACACATAACGCGAGTTATAACTGAGTTACCGTATTCGCCAGATTTGAATAACTGTGGCTATTTTCTGTTTTGAAAAGTGAAAAACTTGCTACAGTTAATACACCATGAGTCAATTGGTGCCATTAAAAGCTTTTTGTTGTTAAAGATTTGCTTTAAAATACGTGGAAATATTGTATTTGTCAATCCGGTTCATATTTGATCATATGGTATTTAGCCTAAGGAAATGATCTATCAATTGTATCTATTCTCGACATCACGCTATTTCAGGCCATAAAAAAGATCAGAAAATATTTTTAGAACAACTGAAATCCGAAACATAGACACCAGGAACTTACCGGTAAAAGTGTTCTAAAGTGTATATCTGTTTTCCATATTAGTTTGAGGTGTTTATTGGTGTAGGATATCTTGAAAAAAAAAAAATAATGATGGTGGACTGACAGAGTCAAGTATAGCGTTTTTCTTATTGCTTTTTAGAGAATATTTGCGATTTTTTTAGAGATCTAAAATGTATTCATTAGTTAGCTAAGGATTTACGTTTCTCAAAAAATCTCCAAGATCTTAAGTCCTAAGTTTTCTCTATCCTCCTATCTCCTCTTTCCAATACAGATCAAACCCCTAAAACAAAAAAAAACACCAAACACATCAGATATCATCCAAAGTCGGGTTTTTTTGGTCACAGTGTGTTAGACAGAACTACAAAGAGAAATTGAACTTAACAATAGCTTATCTACTTACAAGTACATAAATATAGCTTTCTATATTTGCACAGCACTTTGAAGTAATCCTCTGATAAGCCAAAAAATATATAGATTAGATAGTAATCTAACAACCATTATACAAATTCACATGGAATGTCATTGAATCTCAACTCAACTTAAACACAGAAGTGTCGAATAAGCAACACACATTTCAAATACTCTAATCGACGATAATGAATGATGATAAGACATATTTTGTAGATAACAATACAATTATAAAATTTAATAATGAAATAGCTGGTGTGTGTCGCCACCGGACAGTGATCAGTCAGTATTCCCAGCATGATCCTACAGTCTCTTCTATCGAGTGTCAATGGGAATTTTGTGTACTTCTGATCTACCGTTTTGCAAAATAAGCTAAAACTTAGACAAAGTCTCTTCCGTTATTATCTTGAGAACCACATTTATAGCATTTCTTTTCTCATCTCTTTCGGCAAAGATAATGATAAAAAAAGATGTTCAAGGTAGATTAAAAGCCATCGCAAACTAGAGATGGAAAAACAGACATTGATGAAAAAATAATTTACAGGCGATCTGAGGTCGAGGCGGAGAGGCGCGTTGAATTTTCAAGGGTTAAGAACGATATAACTCGATTTCCGGCAAAACTACAAGTCTTATAGAAAAACATTATATAGCAAAGTTTTAGGTTATGAAAAGGTCTCTAACTTTTGTTTAGAGACTTTTTTCGTATAACCTCAAATCTTTGTCGAAAACCTCAAATAACCAAGTTTTTGAATTTTTTATCTTACAAAAAAAATTTTTTTGAAGAACCTCAGTGGTAACTAACCATCTTATGTCCGAAATAAACTGTATTTTTTATGTTTTATTTTTTCGCCTTATATGGACGTAATATCGAAAAGAGATCTTAGTTTTTAAACAAAAAATGTCACGTAAAATATAATATCAGATTTTTTTTTTAAAGTCAGTAGGTTCTCTGTTTATTGAAGTCTCTATTTTCTGATGACATAAAACATATATGTATACAATACTATGGAAAACTTTCTGATAGGTTTCATCTTACTACGATTTTCTTTGTTTTCAAAAATATCTGCCCTCGTCTAATACATCAATTCTTATCTTCAAAATCTTGTTGTATTTTGACCAAATATTAATAAACATCTTATAAAAATAAAAAACACTGTATCTAAGCAACAGTTTCCCCACACCCCGTCAACTGTATACCGCGCAATTCTCAACTAGCTAAACGAAATACGCCACTTCGGCTGAGTACCGGAGTAAACAACGAAAATAGCACGAACTAATGGAGAAAAAAATCTTGAACTTGAACTTTTGCCATCATTAAATAAAAAATGAGCCAATTGCGTTGAAATAAAACCGAAAATGACAACAACAAGGGCGTAAAAAAACACAAAAAACTGTGACAAGTGTGTAAAAAATAAATTACCCAAACACGCAAGTCACGAAAGCGTTGAGAAAATAAAGCAAATGAAATCGAACAACAAAAATCACAAAAGGTGCTTAAGTTAAATTGTGCGGAGCCATAATGGCTGAGCTAAAAATAAACGCGCCGAACACGCTCAAATTGAAAAAATGTGTTACGACAAAAAGGTGAGTGCGGGGTATGATATGAAAATAACGAAAATAATAAAAAAAATGGAGAAAATAAATGAAAAGCCAATAATTACTTCTTGATAAGAAGGAAGGGAAGAGAGAACAGCAAAATGGTTAGTGAAATAATTGAAAACCCCGAATCAAATAAAAACAGTTATTAAATATGTACGAGTATGTGGTATGGTGAGATTAAGCAGGTGTGAAGTGGGAGAGAAAGTAATATGGTTAAGAAAAACAAATAAAGAAACAAAAATGTAAAGAAAAAATCAAAAAATTAATAAATCACTCGTAAAAGATCACATAACACCCAGCGGGTCAAAAAAACTGTGATAATCCTTCAGCTGTCCACTCAGCAATAACCATCAGAAGGTACACCTGAGATACAAAGAAAAAAAAAAACAATAACAAAAGAAAAAACGCAGCAATAAACCACACAAAAAGTCTAAAAATCACAAAAAAATCATAAAAAATAAAAAGCATGTCACTACAACAACAAAACAGTCATCCAACAACAAGCTGAATGTGACAAAATTGAACGCCGCCCAAATTAAACACCAACGAACTACAACGCAATAAAAGCAACAACAAGTGCATAAGGTTGCTCCACGGAAATACATTTAATAACAATATAACAACAACAAAAATGCATATCAAAAAAAATATATTTTTTTTATATGTCTGTTTGTAAGCGCTTAGTATGTTTGTAATGTCACCACTTAGCCACAATTGATTACAACGTATCAACAACAACAACACATCAAAAGTGTAATGCAAGGGAATTCCCTCTCTCAGCGTGACAGCCAAGTCGTGATGACGAAAACAGCAAATTTTGAGCGTAAAAAAACATACTTAAGAGGGAGGAAGGCACATGGTCGGCAACACAAATGAATGGCGCAGAGCTGCTAAATACACGTACATGCACGGTTTCTCTAACCAGCAAT
This sequence comes from Bactrocera neohumeralis, assembly GCF_024586455.1. Taxonomy (NCBI): domain Eukaryota; kingdom Metazoa; phylum Arthropoda; class Insecta; order Diptera; family Tephritidae; genus Bactrocera; species Bactrocera neohumeralis. The sequence goes on along the minus strand of NC_065921.1, from coordinate 18,238,844 downwards.
CTTTGATTTAAGAGACTCACTCACTAATGCAACTCTTTCATTGTAAAGGTAACTCTTTCCTTTCTCTTACGTTGCGCTTTTGCTTTTGAAATTTTGCTTGTAGTGAAACACTTGTTTTGAAAAGCCAGCATATTTCATTTTCATGGTGGGTAATTGGAGCGTTAATAATGCACCGAACTGGTGTTGACAGCGAAAGGCGTACGTTAAATCAAAAAAAAAAAAAAAAATAATAATAATAATAATTACTATAACTATCGGTTAAATTACCGATTGACTACCCTGTAGCGCACTAGAGATACCTCTCGAAGTTTCTATGAGTTTCTAGCCTAAACTATGTGTTACCGTTCTTAAAAAATATAAGCCAATCCAAGCCACATATCGGTTAAATCACCGCTTAATTACGCAGTAGCGCTACCATGGATTACTGTCAAAGTTTCTGTGATGTTCTAGCCGAAACTGTTGATTATGTGTGATCGTGTGTCTGTATTAGTATCCGGGTTAACTTTTTCAATCTATTGGAGTTTGGGTAGCTGTAACTTACAAGAATTGTGACGTGGTTTAAACCTGATAATTTTGGAACTTAATATTTTTTTTACTCGAAAAACTTCTCCGAAAAATTACGAAAAAATCTCAACTTCAAAATTCGAAGCAAGAAACATATTTTCAGAGATTTTGTTTTTATTTTTTTGGTAACGCTTCAAAAATAGTAGAAATTTTTAACCTTTCCTTTAGACAATTAGGCTGATATTTTCATATAAATATTGAAAATTGATTGGTTATTTAAAGTTATATTGAGGTCTGTTAGCTAGCATTTCATTAGAGTGAAACATAATGTGTCCATAAAAGACAAACAGACCTACATAGACTAAAACTAATATAAATCTTAACAAAATATTGAAATAAGGATTAAGAAAACATGTTTGAAAAATGAAAGCGTTTTAACTGGAATTTCCTAGCAACGCTAACTCAACAATATTCACACTAAACTCCTTTATAACCTAGAACCAATGTACGACGCTCTTATATCACTTTTTTTTTTACTAATACACTAAATATTCAAGTATTCTTTCTACATTTAAAATTTTTTTGTTTTAGCGAGGACACCCACCGACTGAAAATATACCTTATCAGTACTTTCAGTTGTAAAATTAACTATGCTTAAAAATTTTTCTTTACGGCATTATCTTGAAAAGATAGACTTTTAAAATTTATTTAAATATACATATGTATATAAATGTTGCCAACATATTGGCGCGACGCGCCAACTTTAGCGAAGACACGCACCGATTATGGTTAAGCGATAGAGTCACGCAGTTCTTCTGCAATCATTACCAAAGCTTTGAAAGGAAATATATGTATGTAATGTATATTGTTTGACATCGTTTTTATATAGAAGATCTCATTTTTCAATATTTTACTTAAATTTACTAATTTTATCATATTTATATATTTCAATTTCGAAATAATAGCCAAAACTACAGGTATATATTTTACTAAGAGCATATGTTTTATAAGGGTACAAAAATACTGGTATTGATTTAGTCATTTCATGCTTTAGAAATCGTATAAAATTGAAAAACAAAAAGTTGAAGAGTTTCAAAGGTGCTTATAACCTCAAAAAATACAATATACAAAAGCCATTAAAACAAAAAAACTACAATAAAACAGTAAATTCTTAGTTTTTACTATTTGGACTATAGAACAGTGTAAATATTTGCATAGCTTCTAAAAAGTCTATCAAAATTTTGAACAAAAACAGAATTAAATAGTAAATTATTACGTTTTTTATTTTAAAAACATCTAAATATATATAAAAGGTGATCCATTTCGAGGTTCCCCACTTTTTTTTTTTATTTTTATTTTTTGAAGATTATCTCTTTCAAATGTTGGCCGCGCGTACGTCTCAGATGATCCATTCGTTGAGTCCAATTTTCTATGAATCGCTTGAGCATTTCGAATGGTAAATGGCGAATGACATGCGTGATGTTTGGTCCTAAGCCTGATTCGAAGTGCGACTGTCTGCATAGACTTTAGACTTTCCATATCCCGACAGAACAAAGTGTAACGGTGTCATTTCACACGATCTTGATGACCAATCGACCGGCGCAAAACGTGAAATTATCTGCTCACCGAAGTGTTTTCTCAATAAATCTATTGATTCTGAGACTTCCAGAAATTAGTTTCCTTTCTGTTTGGCAACCACAAGCATTTAACTTTTTCGAGATTTCCTACAATTTCATTTTTCAAAAATTATTGACAGATTTTGCTAAACACTAATACCAAAAGATTTATTTTTATTGGAGTGTTTGCCCTGGTAACCCTGCACGCATGAGGGCTTGCTCCACAAAATACAAATAACGAGTAGTTAATATGTATGAATCGCGTCAGTGCTTATGAAATCGATATACTAATCACTGAATTAAATAATATACATTTTTTCAAATATGCCGCTCGAATTGCTATGCAAAGCTTCACATTGGCTTGCCCATATGCACGTATAGTTTATATTATCACTTGTATATTATATATAAACAATCAGCATGCCATAACAATGTGTATTTAATATATTTTAATATACATGATAATCGTTAAGCTATCACGATACACTTATTGCGATAACGGTGATAACTTTCCAAGTGAGTGCCTCTAAACGAGCGTACAAGTGCGGGCAACGCTGAGCGCTTAGGTACTATGGTACATTATGTATGAATGTCTATACATATATATGTATTTGTGTACGAATATTTTCTCTTTTGCAGACCTTTTTGCAATTGTTGGCGTGTCAATGTTTTTTGCATTAGTCACGTAGCCGACATTACGCACAAAATTCAGTGTGCTCATAAGTGGTAGATTCCGCAATGTGCTCTCAAACATACTATATTTGTAATTATGTACATATGTATGTACTTATGTACATATATAAAATATTTATAAATGTACATACACACATATGTATGTAAATAGAGTTGTTGTTGCTTGAAAGCGCCCATGTTAGGTTGGTCGCTTTATTGTCACGCTACAAAAATGTTACGGGTGTTCGTTTGTGTTTATTGTTATCGTAATTTGACGCATTTCTTCTTTGCCGTTGATATGCCATAACATTTTCCATCTTTGACATTAGTTTTGTATGCATTCTTAAGTGTTTTCCTTAGCGATTAGAACTTGAAATGATTTCATAAAGAAAAAATGCGAAAAACTCACCAGATGAACAGAAATCATGCTATTGGGTATACTCACTAATTTATGGGATATTCTGCTCAAGAAAAACAAATTGATAGAAATATTATCTTCGGTTTATGAAGTCAGAGGAATTTGTGACATCAGGTATCATCATATAAATAATGTGTAATATCATTGGCATCAACAACCGCGCCGTTAGTTCTGCTTTCTCCAGACTGGATAAAGAAGCGAAGCTTATGGGTCTGGTTGTGAACGAGGACAAGAAATATCTCATCATCATCAAGCCAAAAGTCGGCGCTCTCGCGACTAGGCACCCACGTCACTATTAGCAGTCATAACTATGAAGTCGTAGATAATTTCGTTTATCTTGGAACCAGCATTAACACCAACAACAATGTCAGCCTCGAAATACAACGCCGAGTATCTCTTGCCAACAGGCACTACTTCGGACTAAGTGGGCAATTGAGAAGTAAAGTGCTCTCTCGACGAACAAAAGCCAAACTCTATAAGTCAATCATTATTCCCGTCCTGGCTGTATGGTGCAGAGACAACATCTAATGAGTTGGCGAATTTTCGAGAGAAAAGTTTTGGGGAAGATTTAAGGTTCTTTGCACATTGGCAACAGCGAATATCGCATTCGATGGAACGATGAACAGCGAACAAAGAGACAGCGGCTACGCTGGCTAGGTCATATCTTCCGAATGGATGAAAACATTCCAGCTCTGAGAGTATTTGACGCTTAATAATTTTGTATTTTTTTTTATTTTTTTTTTCTATAAAGCTTCTTAATCTTAAGTTAACAAATGTTCCTGTATTGTTGGACGATAATATAATAACCCGTTGTCATTTTTGCACTTATTTATTTCGTAAATTCCATTGAACCGATTTATTTCAACAGGTGGCAACCACACTCAAAAATATTTTCACAATAACCCTTCATAAAACTGTTTGGTTTGATAACCGTATTCTATATTTTCTATTCCTGCGAATAGTTCTAAAAAAATCGCATGAAAACCCTACGAAACTCGATAACCCCTCGACAGATTTGGATGAAATTTTTTATGTGTTTGAAATGAACACTGAGTGATTCATGTTTGCTGGTTGATGATGCTGGCGATTTGTTTTCAACAGGTGGCAACTACACTCAAAAATATTTTCAATAACAAGCCTACGTAAAACTATATAGTTTGATACCAATATTCTGAATTTTTTATTCCCGTGGCTAATTCTAAAAAACTGTCATGAAAACCTTACGAAACTCGATAGCCTGTCGACAGATTTCGATGAAAATTTTAATGTGTTTAAAATGAATACTGAATAGCATATATTTGCTGGTTGATGGCGCTAGGATAGTAAAAATCTATTTTATGTGCCAAACTACATAGTTTTAGTTTTTATCAAAAGTTTAATATAAGAGAATAATAGTTAGAAAAAAGATATAGCTAAAAATATAACTATAATTATATTTTGAACCCACTTTAAAGACATTAGCAGTGAAAATTCAAGTTAAATAACAAATTATAAAGTCTAATAGATAACTGACTCCGTGGCCGAGTAGTTCTTAAGAGACATTATTACCCAAAAATATAGCAACAAATTTGGCAGTGAAAAGCAAACCCCCGCACAAACATTTAAAGGCAGCGAAAATTATTCTGCTTAAATTTTGTTATAACTTTAAAGAACAGATTTCTAAACGAATACATCATATCAGTTTGTATGTGGCTATGTTTGCGCACATTTATGTTCATGAATTAAAACATTTTATTAACCTGTTGCTCCACTTAAGCTACACACAAACATATACATGAACAGACACATGCACACACTCAATGTCGTTCTAAAATTGTTTTTGTACATTAGCATAGCAACGCGCTTGCATAGAAAATAGCTGGTAGCAAAGACCACCACACCAAATCTAAGCAGACAACGGGGCGTATACGTAACATTTTATTATTACTATTTTTTTACACATTTGCGCTTCTCTGCATAATTGTTGCATGGCTTCCAGGGGTGTGCCAATACACACATACATATATGGATCTGTGTGTGTGCGATTTTTTGACACTGAATTACTATTTATATTTGATTTGCTTGGCTGATTCAGTGCAGTAGGCGCATGTGGGTGTATGTGTGTCTTTCATTTGCATTTTAATTGTTTACATGGCTTTTATATACATACATATGTATTTGTTTTATATTTTTTTCTCCAAATTCACTTCTTAACACTGCTTTTATGTATTTTTACTGCGAGAAATTGTAAATATTTACAGTGAGGCTTTTAAAGCCATAGAAATATGACTGCAAATAAACTTTGCTGGGTCAACTTTTTCTTTATTGATTCATATCAGCAGAATATTTCAAAAAAAAGTTTTCATAAATTCAATGTTGATAGCTTTATTTGTTGTTATAATCAGCAGGGTTGCTAGCTCTATCAAATAATTGTTGAGTCAGTGGCGTGCAATAAAACAGTAGATCTCATAAATTTGGGTGGATTAAGTATTTCGTCAAGTGATGTACACTCGACATTATCTGAAGTAGCACTGCCTTAGCGCTGCGATACCGTAATATTAATATAATGATTCATTCTGCATGCTCTTGCTATTACTGAGATCATTTTTCATTTACGTATATAACGCTGAAAAATGATGCAATCCTTTAAGTATAAAAATATTTAAAAATATAATTTTTATTATTTACGACTGAAAGTTGAAATTCTAATCTACTGACAATTTTCTTTGTTATAGTAATTTAATATAGTAATACAGCTGTTCCAAAAAAATACTTTGCAATACATTTTTTCTTCATAGTACATGGCAACCCTTATTTGCCAAATTTTTAAATTTTTAAAGTCACTTAAAATTTAGTTTGAAAATCTTTTGGGCTTACAAATTTCGCAAATTTTTTCTTTTTGGTAACCATATCCATTTATTCAATGTCAAAAATAAATTTTTTTGTGTAACTTTTAATTATCAGAAAGATGGTAACTCTTATAAAAATATATTTTTGAAATAACAGTACTTTAATGTACCTCAAATATCAAATGTTAAATATCAATTTTTGAACCCACTCTTTCAAAATGTAAAAAATTTCACAGTAAAACTTTTCTGAAATTCGATATAAATTTTTCTTAATTTTCTCCTTTTTTGAGGCCACCAAAATCTTTTCTTTGATGTCAAAGCTAAAATTTGTTAACTATATTTCCTTTTCAGCAAGGTGGTAACTCTTAAAAAATATATTTTTGAAATAAAGGTTTTTCAAATTTTCACCAACCTATAGAAGAAAATTTTAATTTTTCAAAAAGGTGGCAACTTTTTCAAACTGTACAAATTTTACAATAAAAAGTTTCCGATTTCCGATATAAATGTTTTACAAGTATTTTCTACTTGGTAACCCATATTTCTTTATTTAATGCCAAAAATGCCATTTTTTTTGCAAACTTTCCATTTTCAGTAAGGTGGTAACTCTTAAAAAATATATTTTTGAAGTGAGTGTTCTTAAGTAAACCTTAGATGCCAACAAATTACCAATTACTTAATTACATATTTAAATACATTTTAGTTTACAAAAAAGTGGCAACTCTTTACAAATGTGAAATAAGGGTTCTCATATATACCATAAGTTTGATATCAGTTTTTCACCCAGTCATTGATGTACATTTAATTTTCCAAAAAGGTGGCAACTTCTTCAAAATATAAAAATTATATAATACAACAAAAAATATTCTGATTTTCGATATAGATGTTTCACAAGCAGTTTCTATTTGGTAACCCATATATCTTTTTTAATGACAAAAAAAATATTTTATTAGCTATTTTTGCATTATCACAAAGGTGGCAACGCTTATAAAAATATATTTTTGAAATAAATGTAATAAGCATAACAAAAAATAAAAAAGTTGGCAATTCTTCTTCGCAACATTTTAACTGTAAATAATTTAAGATATGACATATGTATATAATTTGACAGCTGTATGCCGACAAATTATTTATTTTATCACATTTATACAATAAAAAATTTCTATTGGTTTAAACAAAAAATTAACAGATGGCAGCGCCTACCGGCAATATTTTCAATTGTTATTTTGTAAGCAATGAATTATACAATTGAAATTTTAAGAGAATCCTTTCCTGACCATAGTAATTCTTGTCACCCAGTTTTTAAGATATCGTTTTGAAATTTTGCAAACGCCATTTTCTCTTCAAGAAGCTGCTCATTTGTCGGAACTGCCGATATCGGACCATTATAAGATTTGTATGTATAAATATGTAGCTGCTATACAAAATGAACGATCGGAATCTAGTGCTGGTGTGGAAAACTTTTACATTTGACAAGATATATTCACGAAATTTGGTACATATTATTTTCTAAGGCAGCATTGTAATCTCCGAAGAAATTGTTCAGATCGGCTCACTATAGCATATAGCTGCCATACAAACCGAACGATCGGAATCAAAGTTCTTGTATGGAAAACTTTTGCATTTGACAAGATGTATTCACGAAATTTGGTAGATTATTTTCTAAAGCAACAATGCAATCTTCGAAAAAATTGTTCAGATCGGTTAACTATAGCATATAGCTGCCATACAAACTGAACGATCGGAAAAAAGTTCTTGTATGGAAAAATTTTGCATTTGACAAGATGTATTCACAAAAGTTGGCGGAGGTTATTTTCTTAGGCAACAATGTAGTATCCGAAAAAATTGTTCAGATCGGATCACTATAGCATATAGCTGTCATACAAACCGAACGATCGGAATCAAGGGCTTGTATGGAAAACTTTCGCATTTGACGTGGTATCTTCACGAAATTTGGTTTAGACTATTTTCTAAAGCAACAATGTAATCTCCGAAAAAATTGTTCAGATCGGCTTACTATAGCATATAGCTGCCATACAAATCGAACGATCGGAATCAAGGGCTTGTATGGAAAACTTTCGCATTTGACGTGGTATTTTCACGAAATTTGACATGGATTACTGCTTAAGGTAATAGTATAATCTCCGCAAAAATTATTCACATCGGATTACTATAGCATATAGCTTCCATATAAACTAAAACACATTGCTACGAAATGCACCTGTGAAGGGAATATTAACTTCGGTGCAGCCGAAGTTAACGTTTTTTCTTGTTTTTGTATACGATTAAACTTATTTGTACTAATTTCCAATCTCAATTTATTATAATATGATAATTTATTTATATTTATTTAATTAGATTAGATACAAATATATTTTTTTAAGTGAAAGTTATGTGATATGTTCGCATTTCTAGGGTAGCGGAGCGTACTAGTCATAAGTGACAGTTATAAACACCAGGAAGTGTTGCAAAAATATGCAGGGGCAATAAAATGTAGTAAATGCGTTTGTAGAATATTAAATATTCGAGAAAATAATGAAAAAGATAATAATAATAAATGTGGACAATGTAAATATAAAGTCTGATGCTATTTTTGTAATCCGTATTTTGCCCTAGGCAATCCATAGTCTGGGCAAAGGTTTTGAAAATGACAAAATAAAGGCAAATGCAATTTGTAATGCAATAAAAAGCGCAACAACAACAATTTTTTTTGCATATATAAATATGTATGTATGTACATATACATTTATATTTGTATGTAAATGTTTTTCAATTTGATTTTAATCATTTTTGTTTGCATTTTCAAATGTCTACGCCCATCCCGAATGCAACTGCGCTTATTTTTGTTATTTTAACTTTGCACTTTTTGCAATTCTGCTGTTTATTTTATTTGCTCTTTGCTGTTAGTTTCATTTTACAATTGTAGCGTTTGTGTTGTTGTTGCCGCTTAACAGCTGCGGGAGTCGCATTGTCGCCGCAATGTGCGGAATGCGAGCGCGAACAACACACTCAAACCAACAAACGAACGAATAAACGAAGCAAGCGACGGGCGGCGAATGCAAATTACAAATTGCGATTGCGAATTGCAATTGCGACAGTTTGTCATTGCGGCATGTCAACCCAATTTGCTGAGTCGGCTGTTATCTGTGTGGTTGTTGGTGTTGGTTGGTTGGTTGGTTGGCTTTCCGTTTAGCGCGGCTGTTGCTGCCCGAAATGGCCAATGCGCTGTCACATGCAGAAATTTGCATACATACAAACATTTAGGCATCCATATGTACATACATATGTATATATTTACATATGTATATATGTACATAAGTATATATACACATGTTTGCATATCACTCGCTTTGCAACGATTAGCGAAAATATGCATGCAAATATGTTTATATGCAATGTAATATGTTACAGTGGGTTGTTAGGTTCACCCATACATATGTCTATGTATATATAAATCTAATTTAAAATGTTTATGCACTTAAATACAAACATACATACATCTCAACAGTCGTGCTTATGCTCGCAAGCCTGCTCCCTGGCTGTGCTGTTGTTTCGGTTTGTAGTTGTCGCTGTCCCAGCTGGCATTAGTAGACTTTGGCCCCACTTTGCATGGGCGTTTGCTATGTAAGACATACATATGTATGTACATATATACATATTTATTTTATTATTATTATTCCTTATCATGGCTTTTTATAGTTTTTGTCTCGTTTTCGGGTCACCTGTTGGTACTTTTTGCATAGATACAAATGCACAACATACATATATATTCATATGATCAAATTTGACCCAGACTGACAAAAAAAGTACACTATCAAATGGTACAACTCTTCTTTTATCATCTTCAAAAAGACAAAATCTGCATGAAAGCAAGGCTTAGACCAATTTCTCTAGAAACATTTTATAAGCCTCGGCTGGAAAGGTCATCAGTGTCTTCGGCGAATTTTAGTATATAGTATTATTGGATTGCCATCCGCTAGATTGTCTGACAGTTTTGGCATCACATTTACCAGTAATAATCCCTTTGATGCATGTAAGCTCTGCAGTTTTCAAGCTGTCAAGGTCTATTTTGTGACCTCCTACTCAAGACATATGTATGTTTCGAGTATAGTTTCTATTATTTGTTTGGTGTTTTTGATGACTTCACGACATTCACTCAGGTTATATGAGATCCCTTTTCGGATACACAGAATAACTATTGTCAGGAAAGCATTCTGTCTGAATTTCAATTATATATCTCACACATTGACCGATATTTGCAGTAAAAAGTCAACTATAGATGCTAGGGCCTACATATTCGATACCTAGGGGCTCGAACAGTGTTGATTGGTTTTGGGCAGTTTTCGGCCACAAGGTGGCTTTATTATTGAAAAATTAACTAAGAACAACAATCTCTAACTTCTAACTGAAATTCATTACATTTTGAAATGTTGAGTACCAAGCTGGAAATATCGATTGTTCTAAACAAAACGATAACTAAATCTCGAGTGAAAATAAAAACCATTACAAAGAACATGTAACAATTAAACCGATTGATTAACAAGAAAAAATATAAAAATATCAATAAAATTTTTTATGACATTCTCAGTTCAATAAATTTAAATAAACTAATTAAACATTTTGACCGATAACAGATTTTACTTTTCAAATCACCTTTAAAAATTATCGATAAGTTCCAAATTTCAAAATATCGAATTTAAATCAAATAAAAATAATTGAACCTTCAAGCATTTGTTACTTTTTAAATTACTTTAAAAATATCGCTTAACTCAAAATCTAAAAAAAATCAACTTTTTAATAACTAAATTCCAAAAATGTATATAAAACAGTATAAATTGTTAACTTGTGTTACTTTTTACATAACTTAAAAATTTATCGAAAAATTCGATAAATCAAAAAATCGATATTTTATCATTTTCAATACTAAATTGTATTTAAAAACTATAACCACGAATTACAAAAATAAAATCAGAAAATTTAACAGTTATTTTCAAATTGTATCTATAAAAACTGTGACAAATAATAGCAAGTAATTATTTTAAAAATTATCGATAAATTCTATTCAATAAATCTTAAAGTTTTCTCAGAAAAAAAACGCTGTTTTCGGCCTTCTAACTGTATATAACCCCTTAAATTATTTTGAAAGTTATCGATAAATTTTAAATTTAAAAAAATTAATTTTTTAATAACACAAAAATTTATATAAAACATTATAAACTGTTAACTTATGTTACTTTTTATATAACTTAAAAAGTTATCGAAAAATTCGATATATCAAGAAATCGATATTTTATTATTATCAATATTAAATTGTATATAAAAACTATAACCAACAATTACAAAAATTAAATCAGAAATTTTAAAATCGGAAATGTATAAAATAGTCGCAAGTTATCGGAAATAATCACAAATTTTTAATTGAATTTTTGTTATTTGAATAAACAGTAACATAGTTCAAAATGTTCATCAACAGTAATCGAAATCTAGCACGCACTCAACTTAACCCAAATCTCACAAAAAAACACTCCTGTCATGAAGTCTATTGCAACGAGGCTTTACTGTAAATGGAAAGTAAACTATTTGAACAAGAAGAAAGTGGTGACTCGTTAGCTCGAAAATGCACTATATACATACATATGTACAATATGGGTTCGACTGCGACGCACTTAAGTAATGTTTCCTGATAAGCGTCGAATGAACGAACTCTTAACGCAAAAGCTTATCGCTTCTAGGAAAATTGTATGATGTTGCCATGGACGGACTACAAATACTTATATAGTGTAAAAAAAATAATATAATATGTCAAACATAAACTTTAAGTGCAACATTTCTATGTAAGAATGTGCGTGACTATTCCTAGAAATGCATTTATTTGACGAATATTGTTGTTGTTGTTTTACGCTGAGCACATATAAATATATAGAGAATGTACTTTGCACACTCATCGCTGATAAAAGCTCTGATAACAGCGATTCATTAAGAGGGAAACTAAGTTAAAAAAGGAAACTATGAATTGCAATTATTTATGATCGATGATTGTGATGATTTTATTGTATGAGCTTTTTTCTAAATAAAAAATATAGTTTATGAGGTGATTTTAGAGAAATTTCTGAAGAAAATAGTATTTGTTTGACAATTTAGCTTAACATAAGAACGTGGAAATTTACTAACTTCAATTAATCTGCAATACTTTCCTTCTTAAAGGAGGAGGTAATGCTCATTTTTGATAAGCTGTCATATATCGAGCTTGATTTTGAAGCCCTTATGTGACCAAACCGGTTAAAAGAACTTTTGCCTCGAAAATAATCATATTTGAGAAAATAAAGAGAGAGAGAGAAAGAGTCTTGAATTGGGGTTATGATCTATGAGGAATACTAGTTGGAAGCAGACAACGTGCGTTTAAATTTCTCCTTCGTGTAGGATGTAGGAACCGATCTGTTAGTTCGATACTGAACCGCCCTGCCACCCACCTTTGATAGAAATAAGATTCAATGCAAAGCAATGGCTTTAGATCTGTTGATAAATTCCTCAGACACTTCAAGATCTCACCAAAAAACTGAATTTGATTTAGTAGAAAGGGTTTCAAAGTGTTTCTAAGTATAAATAACATCAAGGCTATGAAGAATGTGTAAGCAACTATGCGATATTAGTTTGAGTCGAAATAAAATTCCGGTAAGATTATGGCCACAACTTGTTTAAATGTTTTCACTGCAGTTGGGCATGAATCTCTGAAACTATGGCTTAATGTAGAACGAACCCTATATTAGCTTAAACAATTACACTTAACACCTAATCATCTTCGAAAGCCTCAGTTCTTCTATTAAACATTACCAATTACCCAGCCGATAGAGATTCTACGGATGTACCATCTGAATATCTTCGCATATTTTAATACAATTCTGTACTATCCTCTTCAAAATTGGCTCCTGAGGCAATACAAGCATTAATTTTCCATACTTGTTATAAACCTCTGTTGTGATGACCTGTAGTACGATCAGCGAATTTTGGTTTTTCAGTTTAGACTTATTTTTGTAGCGCCTTTCGCTAGATTGTTGGACAGTTTCGACGTCATATTCATAACCCACGCCTTGTCACCAGTAATGATGTGTTTGAAGAATGTAGAATTTTGCAAAATATTCAGGCCTTTTTGTATGATTTTAGCTTTGCATGTAACAAAATATTAACCTGGCGATCCATAAGGGATGTTGAGATCCACTGATATCTCTCTGATGCGTATACAACGATTATCAAGCTCTATTTTTTTTCTTTTGCTGTGATTGAGAGAAACGGATAGACAACGCGTTAATGGATCATTCTCAAGCCTAATTTGATCAGGTGGAAACTAGTAATACAGAGTATCTTCGATATGGTAGTTCTTCAGCAGTAGTTCGTAGACAAAGATTTCGTTTAGACAAAGATTTCATTTAGGATGCGTCAGTACTTAACAACGATGATTTGTAGCATAAGTCCATAAACCCGATTTGGTTAATATCGGCTTCTAAGCGAATTCGACATGTCGTTCAGTGAAGTCTGACTAGTTTAGAGACAAAATATTTCGAATATACAGGGTTTGTCCGGAAATTAACAGAACCGATTTTCATCCGACTGTACTTCGGAGCGTGCGTGCACCGACTGGATTCGCTAGAGGAACAATTGTCTCCGAGCATCTTTAGAGTCAGGAAAAACATTTTCGCGCGACGTGTTTCTGCGAGTGGTGCAAGCCGAAAATGCAGTGTTCGTTAAAGCAGAGCTACGCGCTTAAATTCTGTGTGAAACTCGGTAAATCTGTGATAGAGACGTTTGATATGATCAAGCACACACCGAACATTCGTCATCCCAACACTTCCGAGCCGCCCTACAGTCTTATTTTGTTTCCTTGCCTGAAAAGGCCGATGAATGGCAAGCATTTTGAGATGACAGACGGGATCCAAGCAGCATGTACCCCGGAGAATGCCTTTCGTGACGCCTATAATGCTTGGAAATCGCGCTGGCAACGCTGCATCGACGCAGAAGAAGCCCATTTTGAAAGTTTTTAAAAAATTGTAACGAGTGATTTAATTAATTTTTTACTTTCAGGACAAACTCTGTATGAATCATTTGCCTTTTAAATGCTCACAAGGTTAATCGTATTTTATATGACTGATCATCATATGCTATCTGGAATTTTTCACCGGAGAGAATATTAAAAAGAATAGGAAAAAAATTTGGACTAAAAAAAATTGCGGTTCACTTCAATTTCTGGTGAACCCTTAGGCCAAATGTGGCTCCTTCATGGCCGAAATTGATTGTCTCATCTTACCAATAATTCATGCCTCTGTATGCCTACTTTGATCACGATCGGCAGTTAGCCGGCAAACGAAGGCAGAGACTGCAGCAGACGGTGCTAAGAGGGATCAACAAGTTTTTGCGTCTCTCTTTCCGCTTTTTTGTGAAACAACCGGCTTATGGATTGTTAAAAAAGCCACATAATGAAGTGATATCGATAAAAAAATTAAAAAAAAAACAAATGACGTAGAAGACAATGTAGCATGAGAAAAGAAAGACAAAGAAAAATTTAATAACAGCTTTGCATAAAAGCAACAACAACAAACGAAAGTTCAGTTAAAAAGCAACTAAAAGAAATGAATACCGAAAAACCAACTCATTGTAATGAAAACAAAAAACTGAAGCGCTAAAACAAAAACAAAAAAAACCAACAACAACACACGGCTATCGACTGGTCTGCGCTGATTGTGGCGGCTTCCCCCAATGCGAATGTAAGCAAACAATAACACACGACTGAGCAAACAATGAGCAATACAACACGGCTGTGGTCATAAAAACGCAAACAACAACAACAGCAACAGTTGAGACAACAAAAACAAAGTATATTAACACGAAAATGCGGCTAAAAGCGAGCGCAGCAACAAGTTAAACGTCATCAACGACGGCGCATGCGCAACGATGCGATGAAGAGCACAACAAAAAATACAATAACAACAATAATAAGATGACGAAAAGCCAACGTAAAAAAACAACGGAAATCTGCGATCACAATTAACAGCGAACATTGAACTGGTTGCGTTGGAACGGCGGAAGGACGCGCGCAAACGCAGATGACCGAACTGGCAGACGGACGATTGGGCCGACAAGCGCACGAACTAGAGCTTGGCCGGTGGTTGCAAACAGTTGGCTTCAACGGCTAAATGACGACAGAGATGGTGGGTCAAGTCATATGTGAATATGTGCGTGTATGTGTGTGTGTGTGTGTGTGAAAGATGACGTTCAACGCAGGAGCTCCACAATGAAAGAGGTGGACGCACGCGAGGCGGCTAAACGGGTCGCGCTGCAGCGGCAAACCGGTCGTTAGCAACATTTAAAGGCCTGCAAATTGCGTTGTTATTGTTGGTTTTGTTGTTGGACGGAGTGGCTACCAACAAACGCTGACGCTGCTTTGCGAAAATGTCTGGACCGACGACGACTGACTGTAATTGACGCTGGGTCGCGGACTCACGCAAACCGGTTATGAAAGAGAACAGCAACAAAGCGAGAGATTAAAGGCGGAGAGAGTGGGGTTAAGAGCGGTATGCGAGGTAGGAGGCACTGCTGCTCTGCTTTTGAGGCCATTTGCGCACGTTTATGGCGTTTGCGATATGCAGTTGACGGTGTCTTCTGTGTGCGGCTTTGCGTTTGCCAGCAAACACCGCCGACGATGACCGTATTTCCGTTTCGGTTCAGTGCGGTCGCCTGCAGCATTCGGCATGTGCAACTATTTCATTGCACTTTTTGTTGTTGTTTTGTTCGAGTTGGTGTCTCGGTGCATTGCCGCTGGCGACAGTCGGTCGCCATTGTTTTTGTGCACGCCAAAGTACACTTGGCGTCAAGCGAGTTAATACGTGAATGGAGTCAAGCGACAACAACCAACAGCAAGTCAAGTCAACAACAGCAACAACCTTGTCTTTGCGAGCGACATGCATTTATTGCGCAGGGGGGCTTGGCTTGGCTTCGGCACGCACAAAGCAGTGCAGACTCAACCTCATTTAAAAATATGTTTATATGTGTGGGTGTGTGTTCACACAGGTGTTGTTGTGCCGAATCAACTTTGCCGGGCAATTGCGCCAAATCAGCAGGTGGTGGGTCACAATGAATTGCGTTTGCGCACACAGAAATAGCCGAGACACTGCATGCTCGCCGGCACATGAAGCAGATATGAAGACTTTTTGGTTTTTGCATACGATATATACGAGGGGCGTTCGAAAGCGCAGAGCAACCTCGAATATCATGTGATCAAATTTGACTCGGACTCGGACTCGGCTCAATACATTTGGGTTAAAGTTTTGGGTATATCGTTGTTCTAGCGATGGAAAACATATCTGAAGTAACCTCGAATCTACATTGAATCTCCAGTACATATCATCTTATAGATCTGACAACACATACTGGTTAAAGGTTTGGGTATATTGTTGTTCTAGTTGCAAGAAACATACCTGAACCTGAAGTAACGTCGAATTTTCTACATTGAATCTCTAGAGCCGAGTTGTCAGTATTTGGTCGAATAAAATACTAGCTCCGTTCCGATAACGTAGACCTGGCTGTCCTTGGCACGGAATGTTTATCGCATGAAACGTGCTAATGCTAGACTCGTACTAAAGTCTTTTACAAAAACGACGTCGAGTAAGAAGCGGTCCCTACATTTATCAAATAAATCACTAGTGAAGACGAGCCGTTTCCACGACAGTCGGGTTTACGAAACCGGAACGCACTCGGATTTTTTATCCGGTCAAGAACTGTCAACTTGGCAGAATTCTGCTGCTAAAAACCGAAGCTTATAGTAAACAAGTAGACCCTGATGATGAAAGACACGATCTTCTATCCAAAAGCCTTGGCAGAGGAATTACGAAAAATAAATTGAGGAATTCGACAATACTGACCAAAAAAAAAGGTCTAGCAAGAGCCTGAGAACTATACAAATGTTCTTATATGAGATACTTCTTCAATGCTATCGACTTTGTTGAAGTAGACGTAACAGATCGACTTACATAAGAGTGCAGATCGCTATGAGGCTTATATAGCTTAAATTGACCTCTATTTGCTTTAGCCCGTGGAGGATGACAACAATAATATGATTAGAGATAGTTATTCGAAAAAGACGGATATCCACTACTGCGTCAACGTCTTCAAAATTTCCATGAAAATTTGTGTCTTCTTCATAATAATTTTATCCGCATATCCTATGCACTGCTGAACTTGATTCCTTAGAGAAAGTTACTTTTTCATTCTGAAATTAAGAAGATGTTAGGTTAGGTTAAACTGGTAGGCCAAAAAGGTCTTTTGCGACACCAGATGGAGTTCAGTTGCTAGGTCCATAAGAAGTAGTCGTATGGACAATACATGGGTTAACTTAAGAGCAGAGTTTGCGAAATATACCTGGGGATCTATGGAAGCTCTTAACTTCCACTTGGCTATCCAAAAAGATGACCATAATCCATATCAGTCGTAATAAAGGAACACATTATCAGAACTCCAGCCGAGGAAACCACTAAATAGCTAATAATAGCAATATAACTGATTCAAAACCGCTTGTCTGGCACTGATAATAGACTAAATTTACCCACACTGATAATACCCCTTCATCTTCCCTATCAAAACCAACTTGAAATGAAGTTTTATGGCAAAATACCGTTAGACGATGAGCATACTACCCTTTCTAGATATTTAACTCTATAAGATCTTTGAGAAGCCTTACATTGTAGGTTTGGACAATTAAATACTTAAAACTAAGAAAATATAAAAATAAACAATTTCTTTGATGAAAATCTACTTTTAAAAAGTGCCGTACCCGAATACCCTTGTATATATACACATATACATATTTCCATTCATACAATTCCACGTAACTGAAGCTCGGCTTGCAGCTGCAGCCAGATTTTTGTCTCGCTGGTAGGCCGCCGACTTATTTCATGTGATATGTCGATCCCATAGCGATATCCTTGAAATACTTGATTGCCACATATTCACCTACATATATACATATGTATAAACATGAGTACGAAATATTGTTCGCGGCAGCTGCAAGAAGGCGTAATGGGCACCGGCTGGTGCAACACCATGCAATTTGATGGCTGATTTGCATGTCTCGTACATGTTTGTAATTAAGCAGAAAAATTTCGAAAACACCTTCACTGAGTCTCACATACACCATACATATGTAAATAATGTAGTAAACATATGTTTTTCCAGTTAAAAATTCCAAACTTCGAAACTCATTTTGATATAAGCTAGAGCTTTTCTAGCGAAGCTATCTTTACAAAATGAAAAACTTCAAAATTCATTATTCAGAGAAGGAACTTTGTGGCGTTTAGTCTCGCCATTCAATGTAACTAATTCAAGTAGAAGTGTAAAAGTTCACGCAAGTGAGGAAAGCTCTCTGATCGCCTTGGTCTTAGACCAAGTATCCCCTGGGTAGCCCTGGCTAGAACATCCGTTTGAAGGCGCGCCAAAGCGAGAAGGCGAACGATCCCTCCCCAAGGTTGTGCGATGGTCCTAACATCGACTCGGACCACTATCTTGTTGCAGCCAAGATCCGCACCCGCTTCTGTGCAGTAAAAAACGCCCGTCAACAATCACAAGGTAGGTTCGACGTCGAGAAGCTGCAATAACAACAGACAGCCGAACGATTTTCTACTCGACGGCACACCTGCTCTCTGAGAGCACTCCTCAGCAACTTTGTATAAGGGAACTTTTTCTTTTACGGAAAGATGCGACGATTAACAGAAGGTTTCAAGGCCGGAACATACTATTGTAGAAATCCCAGAGGTGATCTAGTAACCGATGCCCAGAGCATTCTAAAATTATGGAGGTAACACTTTTCCAGCATACTGAATGGCAGTGAATAACTCCAGGAGAAGGTGAACCCGATTCTCCCGACGATGGAGCAGACGTTCTATGGCCAGACCATGAAGAAGTTCGAATAGCAATTACCCGTCTGAAGAACAACAAAACGGCAGGGGCTGATGGATTTCCGGCCGTGATATTCAAACATGGCGGCGAAGAACCGATAAGGAGTATGCATCAGCTTTCTTGTAAAATATGGTCGGACGAAAGCATGCCCGACGATTGGAATTTATCACCGCATATAAGGCTCTATCGAGCGTATTGTGTGAAAGATTAAAGCCCACCGTCAACAAACTGATTGTACCTTTTCAGTGTTGCTTTAGGCCTGGAAAATCAACAACTGACCAGATATATATCATACGCTAAATCTTGGAAAGGCCCGTGAAAGGAGAATCAACACGCACCAGCTCTTCGTCAATTTCAAATCTGCTTTTGACAGCACGAAAAGAACTGTCTTTATGCCGCGATGTCTGAATTTGGTATCCCCGCAAAACTAATACGGCTGTGTGTAAAATAACGTTGAGCACTACCAAAATCTCTGTCAGGATCGGGAAGGACCTCTCCGCGCCGTTCGATACCAAGCGAGGTTTCAGACAAGGCGACTCTCCTTTATGCGACTAGTTCCGAAAGTAATCGACGCAGTACCCGCCGCGGGAAGCAGAGGAAGCGGAAGACCTCCACTCCGTTGGAAAGACCAGCAGGAGAAGGACCTGGCTTCGCTTGGAATCACCAATTGGCGCCATGTTGCGAAGAGAAGAAAGGACTGGCGCGCTATGGTTAACTCGGCTTCCACCAAATTGAATCAACATTACCAGCAAAAATTTCTTTTAAAGAAATAATGATGATAAAAGAAAATCTAATTAAATCTATTACCAAAGCACTAATTCAAAACATAATATTTTCTTAGAGGGAAATCAAAAATAATGCGAAAAGTTTCGATTACAATTGCTTCAAATTAGCCTCAAATTAGCAAGCAATTAAACAAAATTTGGTACAATTGAATAATTATTATTATCTCATACAGCAAACAAATACATCCAATTTATTTGATAACTTTTGCTGGGAATGCGAAGGAAAGGGAAACACCGAAACACTGATATCTCAATTATTTTGCCATAAACAAATGCTGACAAATAAACGAGCATTAAAGCGAGTATAGTACATACAGTATATGTATGTATGTATATGTATGTATATACAAATTCTTAAATACAAGGTGCTTTCCAAAGTAAACAGGACTTTTTGAATTTAGCGCTCACTGGTGGCGCCATCTATACGTCGACAGGTGCGTTAGAATCTGCTACCTTTATCGTTTGTTCAGTGAGAATTTCATGACATTTCATAGATTGGAAGTGAAGTTATTGCGTTTTAAGTGTCAGTATGTTTGTGTTATCGGTGCGAAAATGAGCTTCGAACAAAAAGCCGACATTAAATTTTGTTTTGAAATTCGTAAAACTTTTACCGAAACGTGTTAATTGACGAAACAAGTTTAAGGCGATGATTGCCTATCCCGTAGCAGAGTGCACGAGTGGTTTCAACGTTTTCAAAGTGGTCGTAAGGACATAATTGACGATCAACATGTAAGCCAATCAAAATCCGTGATCACCGGAAATTTCATCGAAACTTTGCATTAATTCAACAAAAATCAGCCGAAATCATCATTGAAGTTCAAGAAATGGAATTGAACATCTCCGAAACAACGATTTATCGCATTTTGATCGAACATTTGGGCTTACGAAAGGTGTGTGCACGGTTTGTTCCGCACAAATTGACTAACGACCAAAAATTGCTCAGAATCCAACACTCAAAGGATGCTTGTGACCGATTATTTGACCAAAAATCATTTTAACCATCAACCACTCCCCGTATTCACTTGATATGGCACCGTGCGACTTCTTCCTCTTCGGAAAAATGCATTTGCTCATGAAAGGAAAGCATAATGCAGACGTAGAGACCATTCAAAAGGCTTTCACCGGCATACTGACGTCCATACCGGCCAACGAGGTAAAGCCTTCGTTCCACATGCTTTCGGACCGTGCAAAAAGCTGTGTGGAAGCAGAAGGAGACCAGTTTGAATAAAATAAATTGATTTTGCCGAAAAAACCAATTTTTCTGTTTTTTTAAGTCCTGTTTACTTTGGAACGCACCTGGTAAATACTGGTTGTGCGAGCCAGAATGCATAACGGTTTATTTATATATAATTTGCGCGCTTTTTATTGCAAAATGTATACATACATAAATATATCATTCTTTGTTACTCTTTTTAAACAGTTTTTATTATTATTATTGTTACTGTTAATTTATTTTTAGTTCAATATTTATATCATAACATATACATTTTTGTTGTTGTTCTCTTTTTTTTCTTGTTTTTTCACACCCAGTTTTTATAAACTTTCCGCTCTATTGTTTATTCGCGAGTGCAAAGTATTTTAATTGTCATGCAAATAGTCAAATGTGGGTTGGGCGAGCGGGGCAAGTGTGGAGAATTGCATTTGGCCAGTTTTGAAGGTCAATTTTGTTTCTATTTCTAATTTGTATTGCAATATTTTCTACATGAATTTCGCTGTGCGTCATTGTTTGTTTGCTTTAGAAATTAAGTTGATTAATTGCTGTGAATTTGCCGGTAAGTGAATTCGCACAAAAAATATTTGTATGTATATTATAGTATTATGTATATTTCTGTATGTAGTACATAAGCATATGTATACGAGTATGTAACATTTTAATAATTAAGTCTTCAGATTGAATAGTTGAAATTCATTTATGACTTTTATTATATTAGTTGATCGTCATAGTCTTTGCTGTTCGATTGCTTACGTCTCAAGCGAAACAAAGTCGTCATACTTTTGATCCTTCGAATGCAGAAGGAGAAAGCATGTCCAGTTTAAAAAATCTTAGCAAAAATGATTGCCACCTTGTAAAACATTTTTTTTTTCCAAAAATTTATTTAAACAAATAATTGAAATGCAGACCCTAAACACTAGTGATTAGACAAGGACTAGCAGTTGGAAATATGTTTACCAAGGGTTGCCACTTTTTCAAAAAATTTATTTAAACAAATAATTGAAATGCAGACCAAACACTAGTGCTTAGACAAGGGATAAAAAGTCGGAAATATGTTTACCTAGGGTTGCCACTTTTTCAAAAAAAATATTTTTCAAAAATTTATTTTAACAAATATTTGAAATGCAGACCCCAAACATTAGTGATTAGACAAGGGCTAACAGTTAAAAATATGTTTACCAAGGGTTGCCATATTATCAAAAAAATTATTGCAATCAGCACGTTAAACAAATAATTGAAATGCAGACCATAAACACTAGTGATTAAATAAGGGCTAATAGTTGGAAATATTTTTCAAGGGTTACCACCCTTTTCAAAATTGTGTCAAATAAATTTGGTAAGATATGTATGTGAATTATTACAAATATGTGATTAAAGAGGTTTAAAAAGACTTACAGTTGAAAAAAATGTAGGGTTGCCAACTTTAACAAATTTTTGTACTTCATAAATGAGTAAAATAAGTGAAATATTGTAATGTGGTCGAGCTGTGGAGTTTTAAAAATATGAGTTTACTTTGTATAAGGGTTGCCACATGTTTTAAAACTTTTATTGAAACAATTTCATAAAATAAACGGGAGAGAAAAGTCCTTATCCTCTTGATGCCTCGTATGCAGAAGAATAAAGAATCGACCAATTTAAAAAGTGGTAGCACAAAAATTAATTGGAGAAAGCGACATTACAAACCAATGAAATTTAGGAAAATCTACAGTTGAAAATAATTTTTCAGGAAATTTATTGCAATAAGATCGGTATGTTAAACAAATAATTGGAAACTGATTAGACAGGGCTAACAGTTGGAAATATGCTTACCAAGGGTTGCCACCCTTTTCAAATTTGTGTACAATTAATTTTTTAAGACATATGAGTTATTACAATTATATGAGTTTTAAGAAGACATACAATTGTAATCAATTTAAGTAGGGTTGCCACCTTTACAAAATATTTTTATTTCATAAATGGCTAAAATAAGTGAAATATTGTAATGTGGTCAAACTGAAGAGCTTTAAAAATATGAGTCTAACTTTAAATAAGGGTTGCCACCTACTTATAATTTATTAGAAAATTAGAAAACTTAATTTTTTGTGTTGGAAAAACTAATCGTGGTCATATTGCCCGCGAACTAAGAATCACATTTATTGCTGTTGTTAGTATTAAAAATATTTGAATTACTTCTCAAGCGGAAAGCAATAAAATAAAAGTTCGACAAAACTAAAACAAAACCGAACGCATAAAATAATATAAATATAAAGATCAGCATATAACACATATATAATTATGTATGTACATACATATGTATGCATATGTCTACATTGTAGTCTCTACAATATTCAAAAATTTCACCGCAGACCCTGAGCCGTCAAAAATGGAAAATAATCGAAAAAAAATTAAATATTTTTTGCGAAAATTCCACACTACGCATCTTTGGTTGTTTCCCGAGCAACAGAATTCAAATGAAATTTAGAAATTTCGAAGCACAAAAAAAAACAATAAAAACACAACAACAGCAGTCACAAAAACATCAACAAATGGCATTTTGAGATTTTTGCGCGCACAAGTTGGCCAAAAGCGCTATATTTTATCCAAGCAATTTCAGCTGTCGAGCCAAGTGTTGCCACGTTCGCGCCTGCCACCAAAGCAACACTCATATACATACATATATACACGTACGTATTTTTTCACAACAACAACACGCCACGCTCGCAAATAATTAAGTTGAAAAATTATGTTTTTTTCGCATTTTGTTGCATACTTTTGCGCGCTGGCAGCCTCGTAAATTAAATGCAAATTTAGTTTTCTAAAAATAAAAACTCGAAAATCCCACTAGCTGATGGCTATTTTTGCTCACGCTTGACGCCGCCTTCGCGCAATTTCACTTCAAATAATAAAATAAATTCTATATTTTTTTCCATTTTTATTATTTTTCTCCTATTTTTTTCCTTTTTTCTTTTATTTTATATTTTCCTCAAATTTTTTACCTCTTTAATTATTTGAAAAATGTTGTTTAAGTGAATTTTGCTTTTGTGCGCCGTGACGCCACTTGAAATGGTTTGTTTTCACCCATCCACCCGCGCATAATTTGTTCTTGAGCGGAAAAATGGATATTTAATGTCAGTGTCAATGCGTGGGCGCAAACTCATCCGCCACAGCTGCGCCAAGCATCCGACATTCCAAACACTCTTACTAATTGCCTCGAATTTTCCTCTACGTACTAAGCAAAACAATCATTTTTGGCCTATTTTTAAGCTTTGTGCAATAAATAATTTGAAAATATTTTCATTCCATTTCTTCTTCTTCTCTTTTTCCGCAGAAACAACAGTGAATTCACGCAAATCGGCGTTGGAGAACGCGCGCGAGCGGCTCAAAGGTGAGTGCACATGGCGATACAATGGCGCACAAGGTGTGAGAAAAGAATTCTTGCACTTAAATTTGCCGTAATTATTTAATTAATATCTTTATTTTCTTTAAGTGTTTAACTGAGATAGGGGGAAAATTTAGGAACTGAATATTTGGTACTTTTAATATATATATTATGTATAATATTTAAGAAAACTATACCATATTTATAGTTGAAAAGCATTATTTCAATTCATTTGTTTTTTTATTCAACATAGTTCTCTTCAAGGATAAAATTATTATATCGCATCTTCTGCGTTCCATTTCGGAAACCACCTTTGTAGTACGATCTATCCTTTGTTTCAAAATAGGCCTCAGTTTCGGCGATCACCTCTTCATTCGTAGAAAATTGCTTATCAGCGAGCATTCTTTTGAGATCTGAGAACAAGAAATAGTCGCTGTGAACTAGATCTGAAGAATACGGTGGATGCGGAAGCAATTCGAAGCCCAAATCATGGATTTTTGTCATCGTTTTCACTGACTTGTGACACGGTGCATTGTCTTAGTGAAACAGCACTTTCTTTTTCTTGAAATGCGGCCGTTTTTCGACGATTTCATGCTTCCAACAGTCCAATAACGCTATGCAATAGTCGCTGTTGATGAGCCCTCCTTTTTCAAGGTAGTCAATTATTCCAAAGCACCCCAAAATACGAACGTCATAGCCCAGCCAGTCGACTGTTGCGTTCTTTTACGCTTTGCAGCGGTTTCATCGTGTAAAAGTCTGTCGATTGGACTTTGCAGTGAAATATGATGGAACCATGTCTCATCCATTGCCACATATCGACGCAAAAACTGGAGTTTCCTATCAGTTTTATCAAAAAGAAAAACATACGAGTGGTACAAACCCTTCAAAGACGGTCGAGAGATCGTTGAAGATATGCCTCGTTCTGAACCACCTTCGACCACTTCAACTGATGGAAATATTAAAAAAGTAAAAGATATGTACTTGAAAATTCTCAGGCAAGTGTTAGAGAGATGGCAAAAGAGCTGGACATCTCTTGCGAATCTTGCGTTCAAATGGTTTTGGTGGATATTTTGCGTATTAAACGCATTCTTTCTCGTCTCGATAAAGCAGAATTTTTTTCAAAAACGTACGATTATAACCGAATGTAAAGCCAAAAACGCAATGAATACCACCGATTAGCCACTGTATTCACCACATTTGGCTCTTTGTGATTTTTTCTCGTTCCCCAAACTGAAATAGCCGTTCCGTGGAATCAATCGTCGATCGAAGAGATAAAAAAATTTGTTGAAGTAACTGAAAGCCATCCCAAGTATCGCTTATGGAAAGTGTTTTGAGGACTGCAAAATTCGTTGGGATAAGTCTGCTGGAGATTATTTTGAAGGTGACAAAATAAATATTGACAGACACTTTTTTGTTTAAAATTATCACAACTTTGTAGCCATTTAGGATGCAATTTTTTACAAGGCAGATTCTTGCAAAACACAAATTCATATCAAAGGATTTGAAAAGTCTCAAAAAGTCATTTACAAAAATTTTTTTAAAAATGTCGCTAAACATTTAGATTAATCAAAAAAAGTTTTTATATTTATTATATATTATATATATATATAATTAATTTTTTGTTATATTTGAAATCCCATATAAAGCAAACATTTTGATTTTTTTCATATAAATTGAAAAATCTCCACCAAATAAGTGAAATTAAAGCCGTTGAAATTTAAACAAATTTCTTAATGACATTAGCGTCTTTTAAATATCTCAACATGTAAGCAATATTATTGAGATATTTAATATATATGACCTGGTCTACGGAAAGGGGGCTTAGGTGTCAAAAAATCAATTTTCACTTTTTAGTTGATTCGGATGGAAGATGAGATATTAATAGGTCACATATGTATATTAATAGAGTTATTTAAACAGAACTCAAAGCTTACAAGTAGTACTCTTGTGCAGTAACATCTTCATACAAATTGTTAAAATCGATCGAAAGCTCTCCTAACTCTCACATGATGAATGATCTGAGTTCCGGTAGTATCGCATATGATATCCTATATTGATTAATGTACTTTGTATATATTACTGCGACTTGGAGAGCATGTTGTCTCTATCAATTGGAAACGTTATGAAAAAAGCCAAATTGTTGGAAAAATATCAAAAAACCAATAATCTCAATAATCTATCATTTTTATTAATAAATATTAAAATAACACTAACTTAGCGCTAGCTGACACGTGTACAGCTAAAATATATGTAGGCACATATGCAATTAAACACATGTGTAAAATTATGTGGAAATATAGGTTTCACTTTCGCCTGCAGCACTATGCTTCATATCAGTTTGTTATCGGTCAAAGTGACAGTTATTATGAAATTCGCAAACTTGCACACGCCCAAGGTCAGAAACTGAAGTCTAGCAACAAACAAATATGCGCCGCAACAAGTGCATGAATAATAGTATTATATGCATGTATGTTTATGCAGAAATTTGAGGCAAAATTTTATATATATTTATGAACTAGAGTGGGTCGTATTTTTATAAAATCGTGTTTGCAAGAAAAGTTCTTCAGATCATTCTGAACAACTTTGCCTAAGAAACTGTGGGTTTAAATCGGTTTCGAGCCAGCGATTTTTAAGGTGAAGTTTAAAAACTATGAATAATCCGTATTATGGGTGATATGTGATATAGTTATTTGAATTGGCCAATTCCGACAAATGATCAATAGAATAACAAAATGCACCTACGTATTGAGTTTCATTTGGCTATCTCAAAAACTGAAGAACAAATTTTTGTATTTGCTGAAAAAATAATGTTAAAAATCGCTGGCTCTAGTTTTAGACCCATAGTCTTAAGAGCAAAGATGTTCAGAATGATCCGTTGAATATTTCCCGCATAAACGATTTTTTCGTTTTTTGGCTCCTTGAAAATCAACGCGCTTCTAAAGTGAATATATTACTGTGGCAAAAAGTAGTAAGACTTTGAAATGTAAGTTTCGCGCGAAACCCTATTCGTCGAACTAGTTTCTTTCTATTATAGATTGAGACGACTGTCAGTGAATCTGCAACAAATGTCACATCAAAATAATAATTATTGTTTAGTATACTTAGCAGATTTGAGTAGCTTTAGGAAGCTTTCAGTGTTTCTATGTAATCCTTCAAACTCCCGACCTTTATATCAGAGCAGATGGGATTAGAAAGCATGTCCAAACTCATCAATTTTAAATAATTAAGCATAGGATAATTAATTACCGACGTCCTTACATGTACTTGTCCAAATTTTGAAATAATTGCCAAAGCAAAATCCACATAATTTCTGCATCTCCTTTCACACCTTCTGATTAGCTAATGAATTAGCATGTTTCCATGGCAACAACAAGCTGACAATTTCCAATAAAACCACTAAAGAGCATACAAATACAATATTTATTTAGTACAGCACTTCGCTTTTGCTATTGTTCTTGTTCTTGTTATTCGCAAAGTCGAAAATGAAAAGCTATTAGAAATTCTTGTGAAAAATTGAACCTACGCTGGGATATAAATTAATTGCGAAAATTCCAACGAAAACAGCAAACCCCACACACTCTTCGGCCACCGGCACATTTTGAAGGTCGACACGTCATCGTAAATTGAAAATGCACACACAAACACACAGGCGTATGTGGTGCGTGCCACTCGACAGTTGGCATGCGAGCGCAGCGTGTTGGCGGCAAATATTTACAACAGCGCTTGGCTCCCACACAGATAAAGGGGCGTAGAAGGCAGACAGTGATTCCAGGTGTTTCGCGAATTTAACGGTGTGCAATATATAGAATATACATACATATGTATGTACAGTTATGTATGCGCTGAAGTGAAAAAAGTAAAATTTGCTGTTTGTTATTTTTTTTTGCCGTTGATTAGATTTAGGTGCATGTGTCTAAGTTTATCTATAAATATACGTACATATGTACATGTGTGTGTATACACAGTGTCGTTAATAAATAAAGCATTGATTAAAATGAATATTTTTATTACTGATAATAGATGATTTTATTCTTTTGAAGGCTTTATATTTATACTCTCGCAACAAAGTTGCTAAGGAGAGTATTACAGTTTTGTTCACACAACGGTTGTTTGTAAGTGCTAAAACTAAAAGAGTCAGATATAGGATTATATATACCAAAGTGATCAGGGTGACGAGTAGAGTTGAAATCCGAATGTCTGTCTGTCCGTCCGTCCGTCCGTCTGTCCGTCCGTTCGTGCAAGCTGTAACTTGAGTAAAAATTGAGATATCATGATGAAACTTGGTACACGTATTTCTTGGCTCCATAAGTTCGAAGATGGGCAAAATCGGCCAACTGCCACGCCCACAAAATGGCGGAAACCGAAAACCTATAAAGTGTCATAACTAAGCCATAAATAAAGATATCAAAGTGAAATTTGGCACAAAGGATCGCATTAAAGAGGGGCATATTTGAACGTAATTTTTTTTGGAAAAGTGGGCGTGGCCCCGCCCCCTACTAAGTTTTTTGTACATATCTCAGAAACTACCATAGCTATGTCAACCAAACTTTATGGAGTCGTTTCCTTCAGGCATTCCCATATACAGTTCAAAAATGGAAGAAATCGGATAATAACCACGCCCACCTCCCATACAAAGGTTATGTTAAAAATCACTAAAAGTGCGTTAACCAACAAACGTCAGAAACACTAAATTTTACGGAAGAAATGGCAGAAGGAAGCTGCATCCAATCTTTTTTTTAAAAATTGAAAATGGGCGTGGCGTCGCCCACTTATGGTCCAAAAACCATATCTCGGGAACCGCTCGACCGATTTCAATGAAATCGGCATATAATATTTTCTTAGCACCCTGATGACATGTACGAAATATGGGTGAAATCGGTTCACAACCACGCCTTCTTCCAATATAACGCTATTTTGAATTACATCTGATGCCTTTTCTGTGTAATATACACATTAGGAACCAATGATGATAGCGGAATAAAACTTTACACAAATACGGTATTTGAAAAATATGTAAATGACTGATAATGAAATCTCGATTATCACTTTATCATGCGAGAGTATAAAATGTTCGGTGAGACCCGAACTTAGCCCTTCCTTACTTGTTTTTATTATTGTTGACAGATGATTTTATTTTTGTGAAAGCTTTAGATTTTTGGCATTATTTTCTGCTGCAATGGACTTAAATAAAAAGTTCTTAAGGGGTCAGTAGGGTAATCTGGCCAAGTTTTGATTTTCTTTTTTTTCAAAGAAATTTTTATTCTACAATTAAACTTTTTTCAAATATCATGAGGTATATCGTGGAGTGTATAAACAAAATTTTTCGGTATTTTTTGATGACATCTGTCGGAGAAATGGCTGGGTGAATGAGATGCGTTTTTTCACTGCCGGACCGAATTCTCATGTTTGGATCATTTGAAACACAAAAACCCAATTTATTCTTAAAAAGTACGTGAATGGTTATCGTCCCTACTAGAATCATGAAAAAATGTTGATAAATAAAAAAGTAATACATTTTTTTTTTAATTTTTCCCCATGTTTTTTACATAAATTTTGTCATAACATTATCAATAAATTATAAAAAATTATAAAAATGAGTAGTTCGACCGGAATCATGTCCGCCAGTTTAAAAAAGTGTGTTTTGAGAAAAACGCGTTTAAACTTTGAGGTGTGCACTCCGAGCGCTCCGAACGTCGAGCAGTATTATTATTTTTGGGCCTTTTTTGAAACCTTCCAATGACAAAGTGGGTTCCTACATTAATTCTAAGGATATATGTAAAGGAACAGAAAATGCAAAAATAAGTTTTTTTTCAAAAAAGATTACCCTACTGGAGTCATTAAGCATATTTTTGAGAGCTTAGAATCCAATAATAATAATCTGATTGCGGTTTTGGTTCGAAAGCCCATATTTTACAAATTTGGGAATAAAAAGGTTAATCTGGTAGGCCAATAAGGCACGCAAGACCAGTATTGGTCCTTTGCGATACCAGATGGAGTTCAGTTGCTAGGTCCAAGAGGAGTTGTTATTCTTTAGGATGCCTGTGCGAATTTTAACAGACTCTGCGGCCTCACTATCGATACCCCCTCTAGTGAAACATGTTTACATCGTAGCCATATCAATGGACAAGAGATGCTTCAGAGCTCCCTGTTGCCAAAAAAAGCATTTAACATTATTTGAGACAATTTTGGATCGAACATTCGTTGTTTTTTCGTTTCCAGGTTGGAATGTGATAAATATCGATAGACTACTCAACATACTGAACACAGAACCAAATATATGACATTTCATTCATTATAGCAATACTTGTCCAACATGGGCATAGACCCTTGTGCAAACTGCCGGTTTAGGAACCAGAAGCTCCAGAACACCTGATTCTAGATTGCCCAGCAATTTGTAGAAGCAGGCTCTAGTCCATCGGATCCATCTACGTGGACTGGGATCACATCCCCACAGTCGCACCCAATAAGCTCCTGGAATTGTTCAGACTTGGATGCAGTGCATAACTCATAACTTAATTAATTCTTATCTTCTATCTATCCTTTGTGGGACTCAATATTCAGTTTATTGAATAAAACGAAAATTGGATAGTGCTGTTATTTTCTTTCACACTGTACATTTATTTGTGTGCACTTTTGCCAAGTAAATTTTGTAAAAATACTACAATGTTACTCACCTACATATGTACAGATGTTTTTAGTGTTTCGTTGTGCAGCATTTCGTTACCGTTACGTAGCCGATGTGATGAAATGTCACTAAAAATAAATTAGATCGCTCATTAGTTTATTGCGAGTGAAATTACCACTTGGTGATAGATAATCTAAATGTGAAAATGCTTTTAATTGGCAATCAATGTTTTTGGCTACTTTTCTTATTCGAATGTCGAAGAATTTATTTATAATTTATAAAGTGATACGACAAACAAAAATAAGTCAAACAATGGGGAACTTTTAATTTAAGTATAATATATATATAACCGATTTTACTTGAATACCTCACATATGGACCAAATTTTGGTATAAAAATAAATAAAGTGTGATCCATTTCGAGGTTCCCTACTTTTTTAAAGAAAAACCACAGAAACTTTAAATTTAATGACGAACGTTTGTTATCAAAGAACATTCTTTGGCATTTATATTTTGAAGATTATCTCTTTCAAATGTTGGTCGCGACAACATCTCAAATGGTTCATCCGTTGAGTCCAATTTTTTGATGACTTGTTCCAGCATTTCGACTCGTAACTAGCGAAACCGTTGCTTTTCTCACAGGAAAAAGACTAACGAATAACAAAATGTCGTCGAGATCACGAGCTAATTTCACGCATTGAAGTTATCAGTTATCGGTCACCGGCATCTTTTTTTGAAGAAATATGACCGATAATTCGTCCCAAATTTGAATCTCTTCAGGTTGTTCTTCGTCCCAAATTTTCTTTGTTTACATACCCATTGAGGCAAAAATGATCCTCATCGTAGAAGAAAATTTGGCTAGAAAACGTCGGAACTTTTCAAGAGCCCATAGAGAGAAGCGATATCAATTGGGATGAAATGCTGGGTCTCAATATGGTTCATGGTGTTGCGACATCGTCGACATGGCTAAATCGGTTGAGCTTGTTAATCATTTATATACATACTTATACACTCTTTAAGAGGTCTCCGACGTTTTCATGAACTGAAACTGAAACTGAATATACGCTGTTCTGAGTGTTATCTTAACAATATCAATAAGATATTTTAATTATTGACCGATATGTGCAGTATCAAAAGGAGTGTTAAAAACTATATACTCTACACGGTCTATGAGAATTTCTATTATATTTCGTCACATAATTTCACCGAGGTCCATTAATTGTGGTTTAATGGCAACGAAAGAAATGAAAACTAATATATTCGGTATAGGTAAATTAAGTTTAGAGAGCTATGAGGATTGAGCTTCGAGAGCAAAGAGAACTAAAAAATAATTATTTATTTCTAAGAGTATTAGTAGTGGAGGTCAAGGTATCAGTGGGATTCTCATACCACAGAAGGAAAAAAAGTAAAAATTTTTCTAGAGTATAAAAGAAATTAAAGAACCAAAAAAAGAGCCAAGAAGAAGAGAAAAATAAAGAGTGGCATATAATAGATTAACTAAATTGAAAACTAAAGTTCAGGAAAATTATGCTTAGAACAGAAAGCGGCCAAAAATTATAAAAATTCGAGTGATATTTCGAAACTAGTGAAATTTTTGATGGATTAAATTTGTAAACTCAAAAAGCATGCACTTTTGAAATAAAATGGAAAAAAACGAGAAGAAATAAATTAATTTAATTCAGCAGATATAAACGCAGATACATTTTTATACCTCAAGAACTCAATCTATTAAAATGACTCTAGGAAAGCTGTGTATAATATTGTATTCGGGTCTGTTTTGTACGTACTATATTAATATATAGTATATTAAGGGGTTATATCCACTTTTGGGTATCAAATCGATTTGTCTTGCACATACTATATCGAAAATATATGTATTTGCGATTATTCTCCGAAAATTTTATTCTTCCAAATAGTTTTGCAGATGTTAAAGCATAACGTCACCTAAAATGCAAAACATGGTATTTTCTCTAAAATCGATATTTATATATATGTAGCATAAAATTTTCAGCTTCCGCTGTCATACATATATAACCAATTTATAACCAGTATATAACTTATGCATAACCATTTTATAACCAATACATAACCAATGTATAACCATTTTATAAAGAAAACTCAAATTCTTTTCAATATGAGAGGTTTTTATTATATTGTTTTCGCCTGTAAACTTATTAAAAGTAATGTTATGTTATTTTGCATTTTAGTTGACGATATGTAAAAATTATGTATTTTAGAACAATATATACATTTTTCTGGAAACACTATTTTTGGAGTCAGTGAGGAGAATTTCTCCAAAACAGCTGAACCAAACCACTTGAAATTTTCACACGACCTTCTTAAATATGTTTATCGGGCAACGATCAAATAATTAAAAAATTTTGATAATAATTTTTATTTTTTTTTATATATATTTTTTTTTAATATTTGTTTTGTATTTATTTTGTAAGTAACTTGAAGAGAATATTTTTCAAACAAAACCAATTTTTTTGGAATTCATAATTTTGTCAAAAATCAAACTAGTTTTTTTAAGGATAATCCCATGATCCCGGTTGATCATGATTCAATATGATATTCTATTGATCATTAGTCGGAATTGGTCAAATCGGGGGTGAAGTATATCACATATAGTGCATAAAACCGATTATGCAGATTTTTTAAACTTCGCCTTCAAAATCGCTGGCTTGAAACCGGTTTTAGACCCATAGTCTCTCAGGTAAAGTTGTACAAAATGAGCCGTAGAACATTACTAGTATATATAAGAAAAAATTCCACCTGCTCTAGTGTACAATATATGGTTTTGAAACGATTTCCATAGAGTTTTCAAATATAAAAATATTTTATGAGTTATACCTGCTACATATGAATATAATAAATATCACTGAATAAAAGTAAGAAAATGCCGAAAAAAAAACTTCAAGTGCCCAGCTAAATTCTACCTTGAGCACAATTCATTTATAAATAGAGGAGAATCCGTGGAAAAACCCTGGCGACTATGGACAATTACTTCCCTTTTAGGGAGATTCCTTGGTAAAACCCATGCTCCTTTCATTTGCAGTCGTAATTACGGCCGTTCAATGGAACACTCAATGCAAATACAATGCACACAAATCAACACAATAAATTCCGCGTAAAAGGGGATTCCTAGGTAAAACCCAGAAACCAATGAAGAGCCATCAAAGACCTTGTAACAAGTGCACTTTGCACGCAGGTACACATACAAACAAAGAGGAACGCGCGCATATGTGTATGTGAGTGCATTTGCGCTTGAATGCGCTGACCTCAAGCACTTGACCCGTACCCGCCTAGTGCAGCGCACGTACACACACAGGCACTCGCGCAAACTCGCTTACAGTATGCCACAAAGCATTGTTAATCCATTTAACGTCAACAACCAGGCTGCAATAACAACAAAGCCGCCATGCAATTTACCATAGCACACACACACATGCAAGCACATACATACATACAAAGGCTATGCTAAGCGCATAAAGAGCAAGAAGAAGCGCAAAATGTGTGAAGTGCACTTAGCCCTTTTTACCTGCTCGCCAAAGGCGCTGAAGAGCAGCGCAGCGCAGCAAGAAGCGATAATAAAATAAGCCAAATACAAATTATATGGAATTTTGTGGCGGCAAAGTGTGAGTGACACTTAGGCTAGGTAGTTGCATGCAACAAGGTACTTGACAGTTATTCAAGTGTGTTTACCTTCAGCTGCGCAACTATCTTTTTCGGAGAGGTGTTAAAAACGGTGCTCATCGGCTCTTGGCTGAGTGTGAGTTGTTTTGCTGCAAGTGCCGCTGTGCGGATCGTGAGATTATCGCTTTGATATATTGTGTTGTTTTTTGCTTTCACCTAAATAGTTGTTTTTGTAGATAAATACTAGCGATTGTTTTGAAAGTAACGCCTAAACTCTTATCATAATAGTATTATCCGTAGAGAGAGTGTTTTCTAGCTCTCACTGAGAGCAGAGCGGATGATATTTTTGTTGGATGGATTTTTTTTCTACTGTTTGAAGTTCTTATGGTACTTACATATATGTTTAGCTCGAGGATTTGAAAGCTTTATGCTACACACATAATAATCGGTGCCTAAGTTCAAGCTTAACTGGGCTGAACCTATATTTCGCATGCCAAATGATATACTAGTGACATATTTAATTTTACTCCTAATTTTCTTACAGCAATTCCTCAACACTTTCCTATAATATTGGCCTTTCCATCAATTGGAGCGTGGAATATGCTTTTTCCTGAGGTTTCGATGCAAGCGCCGTTTTTTACACTTTTTTTTCAACTTTTAAATTAACTTGTCAGCTCCAAAAAATTTTTTATTTCTTTTTTCCTTTTGAAGAGAGAACTTAAATTCTAAAACTTCTTTTCTGATAAAATATCATGTTTTTACACAACATATTCCACAGTCAAAATGAAAATAAACATTTTCTGTCAGCAGATGGCTTAAAATTTAAGGGGCACACCTAGTGTGACAGCGTAAAAGACAGGCATTTTTTGGGATCAAAAACAAAAAAAGTCAATTAATCATTTTAAAATTTTGAGGGTATATTTATACATGTTTTAAGAGTAAACTAAAAAATTTTGAAAGAAAATATTAAATATTTTTGAAATGACAAGCGATCTCCGGCGGCGCCAAAAAAAGGGTCCCCCACTGCTGCCATGATTGCAGCCTTGTCTGTTGATAAAACCTAAAAAAAAAAACATTCTCCTTAAACTAAAACATATTGTCTGTACGATGAACCTCGGTCTAATAAAAAAATTAAAAATTGACAAAATGGCGGCATGTTGAAAAAAAAGTTAAATTTCACCCAAAATTATGGTCGTTTTTGACCCGCCAAAATTCGATTTTTGATTAGATCAAAACAAATTTGATAGCGGTCGGATCATTTGTCTCCGAGTAATCACAAATTCGAAAAATGCTGTTTCGAGAAAAACGAGATAAAGACTTGGAAGAAGGATTTTTTTTATATCACAACTACTTTTCAAAAAACAAATGTGGCCAAACTCTCAATGAAGTTTAAATTTTTTTGTTAAAATGTCTGCCAAAAATTCAATTTTTAGGTATTTTTCCTTCGTCCAAGTTGTAAGTTGAGATTTCAACTAAAACACGTATTTTTCACTTTAAATAATCCAAGAGAACCCCTGACAACGCGGGCGCATTTTTTTTCCGAGGGTTCGCCGGATGTGGCGTCGCAATGGAAGAGTTTGAGTGGCTTGGTTGTTGAACAAACCTAGGATACTGTAGCTAATTCCAAGGTTATAGTATCTATTTTTTCAAGTGGTACCAGCAACGATATATCCACTGATCTCTGTCTTATATTCGCCAAGATGAGGTGACTCATAGCATATGCTTAAGAGAAAGATTTTTTAAAATTGAGATTTCTTCAATAACTTTCTGAATTTCTTAATAGGACAGATGTTCGGAGTAAAACCTACCTTTTGAGACAATAGGTTTCGTTTGAGATATAGTCTTTATCGAAGTCTAATAACAATGTTGATAATTCTATAACAACATTTATTTTCGTTTCTTTGGACACAAATGGAATAACTCACATTGTTAATCAATAATCGGGTAAAACGGAAACATTCGGATCCCTAGGGATAATCTACGCAATAATAGCAATTAGTCTTCTAAAGTTTATTATATGATTGGGGTACTCACAACGTGTCATAAAGCATCGTAAAATCATAAATTTTTATTCTACTTTGGATGTTGTTGGGTTGCATACTAAAATAAGTTTACGCAAATACAACTCCGAAAGCTATGTTTTTGGATCGTTATAACTTACAACTTTATGAGCCCATGTGAAACCCCTAGATAATTTCAATACCGAGATAAAGAAGAAGAAGAGTATATATTTCAAAAATTTCAAACCTAACTCGAGTTAGCTGCAGACTCCTAGTGACTTTTTCTATTTATGCTCATTTACCGATGAGAAATTTGTGGAAGGAGAGAAGTCTCTGTAGAAGAAGCACAGTGAGTTTTTTCACAGATGTGTAGAAGGTAAGAGGGAAGGTTGAAAGGAAAGTTTTCTGCCAGGAGCTCTTCGCTAGTACATTACTAGACTCGTTAGGGTGACTGGTCATCGTGAAATCACTAATAACTGCAAAGCCGATGGAATCGAGTTGGATCTCCGTTGTCATCTAGCATTCTACAACTGGACCTATGGATCTCGCGTGGTCGACGCATTGAAGCGTTGAAGCATTTCGACACTCAAAAACGAAGCTGACATTAGCCACCTGGAAAAAAATTGAAAGACTCAAAGCGCTTTGAGAGTTTATGAGGGTTTTAAAATCAGTTATATAGGTGTTTGGGTATCATAACGGACCGGTGTTCTCAGCTATCCAAGTAAGATCCCTGTTAGCAGCGACCTCTTAACCTAACCTAACATAACATAACCTAACCTGCTAACCCTTAACGGAGATCTCTATCGAAAATCGTGTATTTCGAGAACTCGTTCAATCAAGACAGCAACTTCTGGTAGTTTGAGCTTAATATGTACATCCTCCAACTTTCCAGATCTAGTCGGGAGATAAATCACAACGATTTATAGTTGAACCGTGATGACCTAGGAAGTTCAAGATCCACAGAATAATACTTAAAACAAGGTACGTTTTACTCTAATTGGACAGAGCCCATTAAAACTTTTGAGTGAGATGCTTATAAACACACATACACCGCTTCGGGAAACATTGTGGAGCGCAGCGATCAATTGAAAACTCAATTTGCGCGAAATTCCAATGAATCTCCACTACACCAATAAAAGCAAACAACAACAATAATAACAATTCGCAACCAAGAAACATAAAATCCAATCAAATCATTAATGATTTCAGTCTCTCTTTTTTTCTGCTGCAACAATAAGGTAATAAATAAACGAATAATTTATTTTCCGCCAGTGGCCACAGACAAGCGGCGCGATCAACCTGATTGTGTCGAAGCGATTGCCCAGTTTGGTCACTGATCGGCGGTGAATGCCAATGATTGGCAATAAGCAAGCAATACACTGCCACACACATACATATGAAGGCACACACATTTTTTAGGCGAACAAAGTTGTTAAAATGCGTAGAGCAGACGTGGTGCGCGGCGGCACCAACAACATTGTCGAAGCAAGTCGAGCAACAGCTGTACGCGACAGACAGCAACTGCATTGAATTATGCGCGCGCATGTGCGGATGTGTGTGTAAAAGTATTGTGTAGAACTGGCAAGTGCATAATAAGAAGCATGGCAACAGCAAGCAATAACAACAAACACATTATCACAACGCGTCAACACACAAATCGACAAGCGTTGCATGTGGCACACAGCGTTGCGGCGGCAAAAACGCGGCCACAGTCAATCCGCAAGCAGTCAGACAACGCTCGGCCGATAATCAACGACCCGGGCCACAGCAACAGCGCGCGCATACACATCCGAACACGCGCGCTCACATGTATTAGCATGTGCAACACATAACTTGTTGGCGACGCAAGTCTGCGAACACAATTCCGCGCAACGCCAACAATCTACCGCGCGCGCGCCCGTACGCTCAGCGTCAACAATCAACCGCGCTCGCGCCCGCCGCGCAATGCAACGCAATGGCAGCCGCGCATACAAACTGTGTTAATAGAGGTGCGGCAAGAAACCGGTGAATGCGTTAAGTGTGCGCCACAATGGCGATTCCCAAAACAACAACAACAATAACAGCTAGTATTGAGATCACAACAACAGTTGTTATAAACGATCAAACAAAAAGTTATTGAAAAAAGAAAACATTGTCGGCAATAACACCAATTTAAGCGTACGCGCCGCGAGCAATACACACCTCCGTCGCCAACATTTATTTACAGACACGCCAGCGCGCTGACATTCCCAACAAAATGCGGGCATACACACTCACGTGCTCAGGCGCATACACTTTTTACTTGCGGTGGCAGTAAAAACAAAATCAAAATAAATAAACAAATCTCAAGTCAGTCGTGCGCGCCACGAAACCGCGCACGAAACGCGCCGCACAACGTCAAGCTAAATACGTAGCGCGCATAGCTTTTTCATATTCCTACATACACACAGTGGTTGCGCATGTAATGTGAGGATCATTGCTCGTTTATAGGAAGCCAAACAGTTTTTTATTTCTTTTTTTTTGTTTTTCTTCTTTATATCACGTTATGTGGCGCGTCAAGCGCTTTATCGTTGAAACGGAAACGCACCGGCAGTCGATTTCAAAAGAAGCGCAAAAAAGATCGAACAACTGATCAATCGATTGAATGAGTACGAACGGCTGCTCAAATAAAGTGTTGGCGCGGCTCGCTGTGTATACTTACATATGTCTCGGCTGAGTGAATGAGTGATTGAGTGAAGTAGTCACAACTGATCGGCGGCACAACTGCCGCGTACACCACTGACAACCAGCTGCGGGTGAAAAGTGATGGATGTCAAAGCTTCGTATAAATAAATAAATGTTAGACATATGTTTGTGATGAAATTTTTTCTGATCTGCTGAATGTGATCGTTGTTGAGAGAAATGTAGTAATCTGCGTCGCGATCGAAATGATCTTCAGATGGCAATTCATTCAGTCAGTCGACAGGGGAAAGGATCCTTTGGTCCGCGGTAGTGTCCAGTTGTGTATTCACAGTAGAAATTTGATCAGCATGAAATATGCTAAAGAATAAATGATCAAAATTGCGATAGAAATGATCTTGAGAAGGAAGAAATGATGTCCATTGTGATTGAGATGATCTTCGGAAGGAAGTTCACTTAGTCAGTTCGGCAGGGTCTCATAATCCACGGGAATGGACAGCTATGTGTTTTAGAGAATCAGTTAGATTGTCAGAGATAATGCCAAGAAATAAGTGATCTACATTGCGATCTAAATGATCAGCAGAAGGAAGTTCATTCAGATGACGACGAACGGGTTCTTATAGTTTACGGTAGCGCCCAGCTGGAGACGTGTCTTCCGTCTATCACAACATAATCCATCTGGTTGGTGACTTTTCGATCCAGAGACAGCCTGATGAAATTTCTTGTGCTAGAATTTAGTACTAGAGATAGCCAAATTTTAAAGTTCCGGGGCGAAGTCGATCAGCCTCAACTCATTTGGGGATGTTTCATCATGGAAGCTAAATTTATCGACTGTTGTGCCAAAGATACCTTTTTGTTCACCCTAACGTTAAAGTCGCCACATCTTCCTTCCCTTCCATCGGGGCGTGGGCGTAAATCAGCGATATGTTAGAGAACTTTGATTTGGATTGAGGCTAGACGTTCATCCACCGGGGTGAAAACCAGGACTCGGCGACGGAGTCTCTCTCTCACCACGAATCCTACACCGAATTTGGCCATTGTGTAGTAAATGTTCAGTCCTTGTCCTGTGATGACGACGGTGATGCCTTTACTCTTACGAGGACATCAATCAGATGGGCAGGGACACCTTCCCAAATAAGGGAACGGATATTCCCGGTACATGCCCTTAAATCGTAATCCTTAACACGTTTGCAGTGGTCGTCATTATAAGGGGGGTCTTTCATCCGAGGCGGTTTAGTTCGCCTTTAAAAGGATGTTTTTTTACCCTGAGGATACTTGGTCTAAGACCGGAAGTCGTGAGCTGCTTGAGCCACATAAAAGAATCTTTTCCCGCCACTACTAACAAATGAATGGCGCTCCAGAGTACTTTCCTCACTGGCGTGAACTTCTACACTCCATCTTCCAATTATTAAAAAATACGAAAATTCGCCTTTTATACCCTGAACAGGGTACATATATTAAGTTTGTCACGAAGTTTGTAACACCCAGAAGGAAGCATCGGAGACCTTATAAAGTATATATATAAATGATCAGTATGTGGAGCTGAGTCGATTTAGCCATGTCCGTCTGTCTGTCTGTATATATACGAACTAGTCCCTCAGTTTTTAAGATATCGTTTTGAAATTTTGCAGAGGTCATTTTCTCTTCAAGAAGCTGCTCAATTGTCGGAACTGCCGATATCGGAGCACTATACCATATAGCTGCCATATAAACTGAACGATCGGAATCAAGTTCTTGTATGGAAAACTTTCACATTTGACAAGATATATTCATGAAATTTGGTATAGATTATTTTCTAAGGTAACAATGTAATTTCTGAAGAAATTGTTCAGATCGGTTAACTATAGCATATAGCTGCCATACAATCCGAAAAAATTTTTCAGATCGGATTACTATAGCATATAGCTTCCATACAAACTGAACACATAGTTACTAACAGAAATGCACCTGTGAAGGGTATTTAGCTTCAGTATAACCGAAGTTAACGTTTTTTCTTGTTTTATGTCTAATTTTTCCTACGAAAATCCGTTCTACATCTTTGAATGCAACGGATGTATGTAGGTACGTTAAGTTGAAGTATTCGAGAAAATATAAATAATAAAAATTAAAAAAAAACTGCGATCACTAAAAAGTTCATTAGGTACTCAAATTGATCTCTCGAATAAATCTAACGGTATTAGCATAATTATAAGTCAGCTATATCGCATAATCAATTGAATTGAACTTTTATTTCATGCCAAGCAACTAAAAGATCCTCGTTAATTAAGTTTAAAATTATCTCAACATTGTTAATGAGATCACTGAGCGCCGATCTAGAATATTCATGCATTTGAAATGTCTGGCAAATACAGTTATATACCTACTTTAGTACACATTAGTGCCATGCAGAGATAGTAAAGCACCAGGTTACTGTCGTCTACTGATAAAAATTGGCGGAAAACACATTTTCATTGATCAGCGATCGCTTATCTACACACAAAATGAACACTGTTCATATGTACATATGTATATATGGTATTTATACTTCGCATAAGCAATGTGTACAAATACATACACAGTTATCACATGTACCCAGGTATGACTAAACGTCTACGTCATAAGCACTCATTCACCATTATGGCCGTAAAAACGTCATATTAATCAAACCAGTTTATCAAATGCGGTCATTAAGTGATCGTACAGCGTGGGCTGTGTGTGTGTATCAAACTTGTATAGATATGTAATGTTGTATGATCATTGAAGTGATCGTGTTTCATAGCGGTGGTAACGTGTTGATAAGTGAAAGAAAGGTGCAAAAGCTTTTCTGATTGATAGATTCTTATATTTTTTATTATATCATGGATTGTATGAATGTACTCAGGTCTGTTTGATGCCGTTGATTGATGTTATCAGACAGCCAAGCGCTTAGTTTATATATCTGTATGCGATTTTATCAATAAACACTCGCATGTCCATATATAGGTTTGTATTTACAACGGTTTGTATTTACTCAAACTATGGTAAATGTGGTAAATGACCTAAACAAACATTATCGCGACGATAATCTCACTGTCAATGCTGTTTAATGACACAGCTACAAAAATATTGTCACCGTCAGCGCTGTACATCAAGTGTTCTTCAGATGGATACACTTGGCTCTACACTTGTTTGCGTTTTTATGAAATTTTGTACCCTCAGAACATGCTATAGGAGGGATTTTGGCTTTGGCTTCCTTTGAAATAACGATGCGATATACTGAAATTTAGATAACAATAGGAGGAATACCACAAGCACAAAGCGAAATTACATAAAAGTCAAAATTTATATAACCAATAATAGAAAAAAAAACATAAAAGTGAGTGTGGTCACGCCTAATGATAGGTTGAATGTAGGTCGCTCGCCAAAGCTAGATGAAAATTTGTAATAACCACCTCACCTATGTATATAATGGGTTTGGTTAGGTTAGATCGCAAGGTTGATGCTAATCGAGGTATTTCATTTGTACAGATATTCGTACTTTGTGTTGTGTTACCCAAAAACTCCTAAAATTGGACCACCAGATCCTCATAGATCGACAAAGCGTTGACCTCGAATTTATTAAGGCGGCTAATATCTATCCTAACCATTTCGCTAGGTTCGCCAAAGGTCTGTCTACCGAGATACATATCTCTGCCTCAGTCAGGCAAAAGAAGAGCAATTAAAAAGAAAGTGGAAAAATGCTTTCACTTCGCACAAGTTCTGGTTATTGATCAGCGCTTTACCAGCACACTGGCGGTTTATAGATCTAGCGCTAAAATGCAAGAGGATATCATAAAACCGACACGCGTCTAATCGGATGAAATTGGGATAACGGTACCCTTCTTAGCAAGCGCATCGGCTCTGCAGTTTCCGGCGATTCCACTATGACTATGCACTCATACAAGTCTAATATGGAAGAAACTTGAAGCAATTTGTAATGCTCATGCACTCCTTGACGAGTTTCGAGCGCACTCAAAGCCAGTATATGCCTTCGGCTATCAGAGTGAATGCACAACTCTCTGAATGAAGCTGGACTTCAAAGCTGTAAATTTAATGCTACCTTAATGGCAGCCACCGTTGTTTTGATATCTGAAACAACTGGCGTTGATGGAGAGTTCACTCCAGAAATATCCACCTCCTACCTTCTTTCTTTCCTCGTACAATAGTATGCTCGAAAACGAATATTATCTTATAATAAACTAGTGAAATGCAAAATTATATAGAGTAACTGATATAATAGTTACTAGCATCTCTCCAGTTTAGTTCCATAACTCATAAAGTGCTCGACTAATTTCAACTTATTTTGCTTTAGATAAATCTAAAACGTTTATTTGTTACTTTTTTAAAACTCGGTTCATACCTTACCATGACCCCCATATAGCGAATATATGAATATCATCTCACTCTATGAGATATCATATCTAAAATTAAGTATAAATTTGGGTATATTTTAACATCATTTGATATGTTTATGAGCGGTAAACATCTTTCCTTACCTCAGAAAATACGTCAGGTCATTTAATGAACCTAACACTACATATTGCCCTTAGCATAAGCAGTAATTAGTATCAATTAAAGCTACAATTAGTCAAAATTTCGTCTTATGACGAAGGTTCATTTCCGAAGGCACTTTTCATAATAAATCTTTGAAGACAACTCCATATATTACATAATTGTTTCATTAGTGAAAGTTTAGAGACCTTTTTTGTTCGGATTCACCCGCCTTGAGCTCTTCCCTAGATACTATCGATAATTATTTTCAGCAATTTGTTGCAGATCAGCTCATTTCATACCTATTTGTAACATATAATTACTTGTATGTGCTTATTTAGCTATTTATATAAATATACTATGTATTAGTAATCACAAAAACTTTATTTTCTTTCATATTTATAATCTTACTGTCATATATAAATATACATCTATTAGGTAATGTTATTCCTATTTATTAAATTATACAAACCTACAAAAGTATATGCATGTATGTACATATATATATTCATATATAAAACTACATATTGTATATATATTCATGTGGGTATAAGCAAATATTTTCTTTCATATTTATAGCACACGCTGGTGTATGTCAATAATATTATTTTATTAGCTGCTATTTTC
Source organism: Bactrocera neohumeralis (assembly GCF_024586455.1). Classification (NCBI taxonomy): domain Eukaryota; kingdom Metazoa; phylum Arthropoda; class Insecta; order Diptera; family Tephritidae; genus Bactrocera; species Bactrocera neohumeralis. The sequence continues at coordinate 18,194,481 of NC_065921.1, read as the reverse complement.
ATTAGAAAGCTTCTATCGCAACTTTATTTATACAATACTTAGTACTATTTGATAAGAAATTATGAGTACACATACACATATACATCTTTATATATATGTATGTATGTGTATATTTATATAAAAAGTCTCTGAAAAGAACAGAAAGCCACCATTTAAAGGCATTTGCATCACTTATTATTTTAGCTTAGTTCAATAATATGTTCAGCTGTGTTATCTGTTTGCTTTCTTGTTAACAATCGGCCATATATATACTTATGTAGGTATGTATGTACATCTGCATATACTTATGTATGTAGTTTAAAAGAAACATAATATGTAAGGCTAATTGTAAGCTGCAGACAGTTATAAATATACTAGAAAAGTCAATATATACATATACATACTATATATTCAGGGTATTCCCTTAAAACGTCTTAGAATAATTTTTAGGTTATGTAATTTTTAATATTAATGTTACTTTATTTCTTAAATTATTTATTGCTTTCTCATAAAAGTGAGACGTTTAAGGAACTTCTAGTTCAGATTTTTGGGTGAAGTCTCACAAGTTTCAATCCACCGCTGAACACTGAGCAAGTGATTTTTAAGAAAATCTTTAAATATTTTGTAGATCAACAATCAAATTTAAGACGGGTTCAACGTGCTTTCTCAATGAATTTGATCCTACTCTAGTAGTATTATGGCTTCACAAAGGTTTTTTCTTTAATTTCCCAAGTGTGATCTCCCTCCTTTGCCACAACGACTAACACAGGGCCAACGCACTGATAAATACCAGTATATTGCTGGGTGTTATTGAGGCGTTGTGATCTCGTATCATCAACCATTTTTACTGTTCTTATAATATTCCCAACTCTCTATTCAGAGAAAACTTATTTTACCACTTGGCTAACTTGAGCAACACCTTTCAAGACCTTTTTTAAATACTAAGACAACAATTGTTTTGCTTTCCTCTAAAACTTGATCTTTGCTTGGCACATCGTCATGAGTCATATTTATCTTGCACACATACAAACAAACTTTCAAGTATTCAAAAGAAGAATCTGTTTTCCGACAATATCCCACCTTCGATAAGAAAATCTATAACTCGCTCGGCGTATCCGAAGATATTACGGCAAAATTATATGACCTCATATATGACCTCTTAAAAAAGGATTTTTGAAAATTCAGAACCCGAAAATGTCACATATAGTCTAATTCCTCTCTCTCTCTCTTTAATGGGAATTTTCGAAAATTCTGGACCCAAAAATGTCATATAAAACCGATTTTTTTCAATGAAGTCATAAATTATCTCTTTCTCGACCGCTTTTGCTACGAATCTATCACACAGAGGTCGTTCATGTTCAAAACATCAATCAGTTTTCGAGCGGAGATTTTCATCTCTTCGTTAATTGTTACTAAAAATGGATATATCTGACGCAAGAGATACGATTTGGGATCAAAGTTTGGTAATTTGTTTCTTCGTTATGAAATCTTCAAAGTACTTTTGTATGGATCAAAGACAATTTTTATAGTACAAGAGCATAGACCTAGACTTTCGAATCATAAACACTTCAAGCTGCTCTTTAAATTAAGGCTCTTTGAAGCGTGTTGTTAAAAAGAGTTATAGCATTTTGTAGACAGTTAACTTTGCGAGTTCTTGTTCTGATTACAGTTTTCGGTCTTTTAGTACGAGTCTAGCAGTGACATGCTTCATAACCAACATGTATTGAGTCTTTCCATAAAAGATGTTGAAAACCTCTCTTATTTTCTGATGCCAACACGACAATTTCGAAGCACAGTTTCTTTAAACTTTCCTATATACTATACTTTAACAGAGGATGGACGACTCGCGGGGGTCAAATTTTCGACAGCTCACGACGTTCACTGAATGCTTCGAATGAACTTGTGTTCATGATAGAGTGGACCCATCAAAAAACTACTGCAACGCCATTGTACAGACAATAATTTAATCGTTGTCCCAGTTTTTGTTTACCTTCGTGGTAAAAATTCTCCGACAAACAGTTCACGTAGTAAATAGCTTCCAAATATACATGGAGATTAAGCTTCACAAGAACATACATATAAAAAAATTAACTAATCTGGAAAACGATTTTTTATCGATTCTTTGATATAGTCAGTTTATGTAAACCAGTCCGGGTCAAATTTGATCAAGTAAGAAAAACACCTGCTAAACACTCCTTGGTATCAAACTTCACGTGAACATAAAAAAGAGTTTAGCAATCTAGAAACAATTTTGTATCGATTTGGTCAGTCAGTTTATATGGACCAGTCCGGGTCAAATTTGATCAAGTAAGAAAAACACCTGCTAAATACTCCTTGGGATCAAACTTCACGTGAACATAAAAAAGAGTTCAGCAATCTAGAAACAATTTTGTATCGATTTGGTTGGCGTAGTCAGCTAATATGGACCAGTCCGGGTCAATTTTGATCATGTAAGAAATTGACGAAATTTCGCTCGACACTATTTTAATATCTTAGATACGGAATTTTTCGTCTCTACCACATTTTCTGTGGCAATTTACATTAAACTCGTTTGTGCCACGTGGGCTCTTATGCAGAGGAACGAATACAAAAATAATAAGAATATTTATAAATAATTTATGCCAAAAAATAATTATAATGCAAACAAAAATAAAAGACTTCAAAGAAAAAATCCTAAAAAATTAACTTCAAATAGCAGTCCACACCCAAAAGCGATTAGTTTTTATGTGAAATCAATTAAAAGCCGACCACAATTGAATACAAATAGCGCCGCCACATGTAAACACTCGCAAATAATTTTTTAACGCAACAAAGTCTAACGCGCTATTTAGCCACCAGACTGTTAATATGTATGTCTGTATCTGTAGAATTGAGAATTGAGGCCCAAAGGCGGATAGCGAAGCGCGAAACAGCCGACAAACGCATTTTTTATAGAAAAAAATTAGAAGAATTAGAAAAAAATTAAAAAAAATGTGGAATAAAAGCCGTGACGATGGCGGCAACTGGCTAAGAAATGAATACAATCGGTGTGTGTATATATTTGGATGTATGTGCGAAAAAATTAACTGTCGATATGTCTCCATAGTGTAGTCGGTGGCTGAAATACAATATCTGCAAGCTTACAAATGTAGCCAGATACCTAACGACAAACGCAACCAAACTCGCAAAACTAGAATTTCTTAAGCAGCCGCGCACATAGTAAACGTGTAAATATGTATGCATGTTTGTATGTATATACATATGTACAGCAAGAACCGACTAAATTCACGCCAACCCACTACAATTGACAGCCATAAGACTGAAAAGTGCTAAGTGCATGTGAGTGTGTTTGTGCATTGTTGTTTTTGCTGACCGCTTAAACATGTTGTTACATTGCCACTTTTGTTGTTGCTGTATTTCCACTTTTTTATTTCCACTCATATGCTAGCTGTCTTTGCCAATTTGGTTTGCCACTTCAAGCCAACAAGTCTTGTACTTCTACCTACAAACAGGCATACACACAAACAAGCATACACTCAGGCGAACACACATACACACATACATGCACAGCACATTAATAGCTAAATATTTTCGATTTGTTGCCATTCTACACTAGTGTGGCTATTTTTATGCATAGAAAAATGGCAAGGAATTTCGATTGAGAGCAACATGTGCGCCGCTCCCGCTGGCAAAAGCGTTGGCGCTGTGACTTAGCTGCAATTTAGAAAACAACAAAAGCAAGAACCACATGCGTCTGAACTCAGCGGTGATCTTTGTGGGTACCGTAGACGAATTTAGAACATTTGTTGATCGACATAGAGCATTTGCATATACTAAGTATGTACTCAAACGTGGCCATATAAATATGAAAATGTGTATTTGGCAAAATAGAGTTGCCAGACAGTTTTGATTAAAATATAAATTTAAGGCAAAGACGACAACTTGGATCTCTCTAAGAGCGTTTTTTTCGGGAATGCTTAAAGTAAGGACTATTTTCTGTTTGAGTATGAGATGGCAATAAGACTAACTTTTGCAGTATAAAGGAAAGTCTCTTTTATCTAGGGCTTACCTTAAGGGGTTATAACCCCTTCCGATTTTCAAAAGGTCTTTTTTTGTAATATAATATTCAAAATACACATATATTTGAGAGTATTCTCCAAAAAGCATCGAGACACTGCAATAGTTAGGAAGTCTGAAGCTGGAGTTGATAGAGAGCTCCTGACAGTAAACCCCCCTTTCTCACGCACAACTCCCTCGTCGGAGCCACCAAAGTTCGGTTAACAACTCCATGATCCAAGTAATCCGGTATGAAGTTAAAACGTGTGGGAATATCCGAGTGTTCAGATAGGTGTTCTTCTATGGACCCAGATTCTCTGAGTCTCATAGCAACTTTTGCAGCCCTACACCTTCTGACGTTTTTACGGCCATTTGCAAAGATAATGTTCCAGCGTTTCTTCATGCTCCGCGCATGTTCTTTATTACACCGAATCCACTTTACCAATTTTCTAGAGATGGTATCTCCAGGGTAGTTTCGCGGGTATGACGCCTAAAATATTACTATATTTTATTGATGGCGGATCAACACTACCCGAAAGTAACTTTGTGTTAAGCCCTGTATTGCTAGTATTCCAAGACCTCAAGTGTTCCTCTTGGGTTCATTGCTTCAAACCACACTTGAAGGAGCTGAATGGTCCAGGGAAGCTTAGGGGAATTATGTTTCCAGCTTGCTCCCGAGCGAGCCAACTCGTCTGCCTTTTCTATTCCCATATGAGTGGGTATTCAAATATTATTAACCGATTCTTCTTCGCAACAAGACACCTGCTTTCGGTGGTTCTCTTGCAGATCGGCTACAGGAAGAAGGTTATCCAACTTTTTTTTACCATTTTTTATTTATTTTTTAAATAAAACAATTCTTAAAAAATATTTCGCAAAAACGGGTTTTTTTCAGACTCTTAAAAGATAAATGACGTTATGTATATAATTGGTAACCCTGGCTAATCTCATAAAAAAGCAATTCTTATTCAAATGAATCTGTAGAGTCTTCAGATTTTTTTTTTGTTTTGTTTTATAAAAGACTTGAATTTCTAAAAAAAGAAAATTTAAATTTCCTTATTTTTTATTAAAATAATGGTAACCCTGTTTCAAAATTTGGTCAAAATGAATTATATGGTTCAATAAATTTATTTTACCTTAGATTTTTTTATAAATTAAGCGCCAATGAGCTGAATTTAGTTTTGATCGTTTGACAAGATGGCAACCCTATATGAAAATTATGTTTATGTTCAATTCGATACAAAATAAAAATGTTTATTTAAATGTAATATTTACACGATGCTTATAAAATTTAGGTTATTTCTATTTTTTAATTTAGATGGCAACTCTTTCCTTAAAAAGTATAATTTTTAAAATATTTTTTAAAGTAGTTTTGATAACAAATCAAAGTAATATTAAATATACTAAATATTTTCAGTTTTCGACTATGTTCGTGGCAACCCTATGACTATTTCAGAGAATCAAAAAATTCTTAACACTTGAAAAGTACCAAAGTAAATAGTCTCTTAAACTTTTTGTGTTTCCACTTTGAACAACGTATACTTGTACAGTTTTAATCTTGATCTCATAAACTCTTCGGATCATTGAGAAACTAAGAAAACTCGTGAGCCGATCTAAACAAATTCTAAAATTAACGGAAAATATAATTTGTACAGAAGAAAAATGATGGTTAGGAGATGCTTTGACTCACTTATCAGATAAGAACAATAACACCACCAACGCACAACGGAAATATCTCAAGATACCAATTTGGCAAATCTGTAAGATGCCATAATATTCATACTAACTGGCAACTCTGACACATTCATTCCTATTAACTCAATCATGAGCTGATCCGCTTAAGAACTATTATAGCACCCAACCGCTGAATACTTAAGAGTCAACGAAAAAAAGCAAAAAAAAAAAAAAAAAAAATAAAAGAAAACACATTTCAGAAACCAGTATAAATATCAGCATGTGTATGAAAAAGAGAAAATACCCCGCAACACTGAATAAGCGAACGCGAATTGATCGAAAGATTGTCTACTGACAGAACATGACCTCCGCCTGCACCGCAGTCACCGACGACGACGCCGATCAGAGCCAATGAATTGCGCTGCAAAAAATAACGTTCGACACGAAAATAGCAACAACCAACTACGTCAAAGAACAACAATGGCTAAGAATAACAACCAGCCGATATCTGCTCGGGCACACGAACCAACACACATACACACAACGAGTGAACGCAGAGTGAAGTGTTCGAATAGCTGTGTGTTTAGTTGACGGATCATTGTATGGGTACAAAAACAAAAATTATATAAAAAACACTGTGAGGCATTTTGGCGTCTGGTTGTCGCCAACACTACGGCACGTCTCTACCCGCAATGCAAAACAGTGGCGGCAGCGCAAGAAACGTAACAACGTGTCTTCGAAGTCGAACGATTGTTTAATACATATTTTTTCTTTCGTATTTTGAATTTTTATTTATTTGTTGCTTCTGCTTTTTTTCTTGTTTTGTTGTTGATTTGCTAGATTGTTTTTGGTTATTTTGTTTCGACTTCGGTTTTGTTGTGGCAGCCGCAACGACGTTTTGGCAGCGCTTTAAGTACAAACATACATATACACTTTTACTGATCGTGCTGATCATGGCAGTCATGAGCGCGATCATGACGTTGCCGTCGATGATCATCAACACCTTTTGGAGGAGCTCCGCGCGCATGAGAGACGTTGGTGCTGACGCGACGTGACGTTGGCCGTACAGCACGATCGGTAGCGTTGAATGAGTGCGCGCAGCATACGTGCAAGCGTGTAATAACAACTGATCTTCACCCTTACTTATGTATGTATGTGTGTGTGTGGGTATCTAGATACTTATATATCCATATAAATGTTTGCATTCAATCAAATACAGTTGTTTGTTTATACACACACACACACACACACATACAATTGGTGCACACGTATGGCAGCAACATTTTGTGGCGGCGGCGAGTGCGCCACTTCCTAACACCGTCGACGATCAGCAATCGACAATGCACCGTATAACACCGTGCCGCCGTCTAAATGCTCCATCGAACGCTAAACTAACTAAAAGGCAACGAAAATAAAAGCAATGCGCTGCGTTCAACAGAAGCGCGCACCGCGCGATCATTGACGATCGGCGTTTAGTTGATGATCGGCGCGGCGTCTCACTTGTTTCTTAAGCGCACCGTCACGGCGCGGCGCGTCGTTGATTCACACATTTGCTCGCACAAGACGTTCACGTTGCGCAGCTGCTGCCGCTGTGGTGTTTCTGATTGCTGCTGATTTTTTGCTGAGTAATCGTGCGCTTGATTGGGTGAACGCGAGTAGGGGCAAGCGTGTGGCGACGATCACTTCAATTATTTCATGCCTTTTTCGTAACATATATACGCGTGTGTGTGTGTATGTTTCGTATTTTTATTATATTGTTATGCATAATTGTGGGTTGGTTGGTGGATCGTTCGATCTTTCGACCGTTGGACGCGATCGTTCACTCGCTCCTTCGTTTGTTAATATTTCTTTTTTTGCCATTTGATTTGTGATTACGTTCGCTTTGGTATTTTTGCGCTGCTATTCTTTGCGTTCGCTACTTTATTTTGTATAAGTTGTGTTCTAGACTCCATATTATTATTGTTTTTTTGTGTTTTTTTGAAGTGTGTATGTTCGTTTTCAATTTGCATTCGTTAAAATTCATACATTTTGCTATTCGCTTTGCATTGCTCACAGTGGCTGAATCGTTGTACTTAAACAACATTGTTTCGCTTGATTGGTTTATTTTTCCTTAGTTTGCTTCGCTGAGCATTTCGTTGTTCGAGTTGATTTCTCGAATTGTAAATTTAATAGATCATTGAGTTTGTAGCTTGCCTGCGTGAAATCGGTCAGTGATTGAATTAGGCTATAAACATACTTACACACTTTTTATCAATGATCGCTTCGCACTATTCTTTAAATCAATTATGGAAATATTTTTGGTATTACTTCATAGATTTTTGTTTTATGATCTACCTTAAATTATATTGTATTGAGATCGAAAATAATATTTTGATTGAGATCTCTTAGATGATCGATCATGTATGCATGTTGATCGCTGATCCTCATTTTGTTATTTTTTGACTTTGTGTAGTTTAGACTATAGTTCGTTGTAATACTTTCTTCAATTTGTTTTGGAGAATTGTTGATGTCTTGATAATGACTCACAGATTGACTCTTTTTTATTTTTTCTTCTATCTATCTGTAATAGAAATATTGAAATAGACTATTATCTAACATAAAATACTGTTTGTTATTATGATAGCATTACGTCAGTTGAGACCTGGTGGTCTCTAGTGGCTGAATATATCTTTTTGATTTTCCTAAACTTGATCTGTAAAATTTGTTTCCCTAACGAATCGTAGCGTACATAACGGGTGATCCAAATAGAAGTACTTTTTCAATAGCCTTTTTTGATGGATCACACGTGAGTCAAGCTGTCATGTTATTTTTGTTCAGTATTGTTTGGCATTTCTTCATGGAAAGACTTACAAAATACAGCTTGTGCAAAAACTGAAACCTCTCGACATCGCTTAGCTCTATAGGCTCTTGAAAAGTTCCAAGAAGATCCGACGTTTTCAAGCCAAATTTTGTTCAGCGACGAAGCCCACATTTTTCCACCTCAATGGGTATGTAAATGAGCAAAATGCCACATTTGGAACGACGAGCAACCTGAAGAGATTCAAGAGCTGTCATTTCATCCAGAAAAAACGACGGTTGGTGTGGTTTGTGGGTCAGTGAAATCATCGGTTCATATTTCTTCAAAAATGATGCCGGTGGGAACGTAACCGTTAATGGTGATCGTTATAGGTAACGAAATTTAGCGGATTTATTTCGAGAATACTTTGGTGAGCAGAGAATTTCACGTTTTCGTTCGATCTACGGCCACCAAAATCGTGTGATATCACACCGTGTGAGGAAAGTAAAGTCTAAAGTCTATGCGGATATCTTCGTGTCAAAAAATGCTTGAACAACTCATCGAAAATTCGACTCAACGGATGGACCATCTGAGACGTAGCCGCAGCCAACATTTTAACGAGATAATTCTCAAAAAATAAATGCCAAAGAATGTTCTTTTGAATGATAATAAGCAATCCCCATTAGTTTTGAGGGTTCTGTGTTTTGTCTTTATAAAAATAAGTAATCTCGAAATAGATCGCCCTTTATTATTTTGTATTTAAATGGACAATTTACTAACCAAACCATGTTTCATTCTCTACCGGCTCAATTTGAAAAAAATCAAATCCAATTCCAAGTTTCGTTACAAAGTATCGAAGTAGTGGTTTGCTAATTGATCCGTTGCTAGATCGGACTTTTTAAATATTTTCAAATAAGTATCCCAATCAACATATTCCTTCTGAATCTATAGCCCATAATATTTTCTTCCTTAACAATTATATTCATTTACCTTCCAACTTCCTGAAGTAAACTAAGAGATCTCTCCAAGAATATTTCTACTTTCAACAGACTTTTCAGACCCTAGAATAACTTAGAAATCTCACCATGAATATTTCTACTTTGAAAAATATATACTCATACAGTGTTAATCTTGCTCTCAGAAACTCTTCAGATCCTGGAAAAAACTAATATTTTGATCAATCTTAATCTTAACCTCATACAGCCGCGGTCAACATTTAAATGAAATTATCTTCAAAAAGTAAATGTCATGAACCAATCTAACGTTTCAAATAAAGAACAAATTTGCAGTCTGACAGTCTCGTACAGTTTTACTCTTGATCTCATAGACTTGTCAGACCCTGGAATAACTGTGGAATCTCTCCACGAATGTGTCGACAATTTCTAACAATTTATATATACTTATATATAAGTATGTTTACCCTTGATCTCATAAATTCTTGAGATCCTGGAGTAACTAAGAGACCACTCTAAGAATGTTTCCATTTTGAGCAATTTATATTCGTACATTATTACTCTTGATCTTATAAACTCTTCAGATCCTAAAGTAACTAACTTATCTCTCCACGACTGTTTCTACTATTTTGATCAATCTTAATCTTAACCTCATACATAGACTATTCAGATGACTTTTGATCATTTTTATATGCATAAAATTCTCTATAAATGCACCGCGCTATTGCGCTACGTAAGCAAAGCGTTTTCGTTTTCAACAACCACTTTATTCCTCACTTTGTCATATTCTTTTATTATCAGCCATTGTCTTTTTTTATTCATTTACATTTATTAGTATTTCTCATATTATTCGTTTATTCCCCCTTTATACTCGTGTACGCCGAACACATATCAGCGCATTGCTTGAATTGTTTTTGTCGCCGCGCGGTTGTCTTATCGTTTATTCTTTGTTGCCTGTCATGTCGGTGCTGTCATTGTTGCTAGTTCTAGCAGTTGTTCGTATTGTATTGTGTTGTCATATGTTAAACTCGTTCGCGGTATGCGCTGTTGTTTAGCGCTTAGCCACCAACAACCAACAGCCAACAGCCAGTCCGTCAGCCAACCAGCCAACAAGTCAGCTAGTCAACCAAGATATTATTACTTTGGGGCGACGACTCGACGCTACGTTGGTCGCGCACTGATCGCAATGGTCGTGCGCACAGACAACCAGAACCATGTCGTTGTGGTCGCGTTGTCTATGAGTCTTCAGTTCTTGCGAACTTGTGGCATTTCAGCAGTCGGCATACAAAGTGATCGTCGCCAAGATCGTTGTGGCTACTGAAAGCGCTGGCATTTTCGTAACGTTCTTGTCGTTCATTATTGTACTTCTATTCTTATTTGTTGTAACGTCGTGTGGTGTATTTCTGTAAAACTGATTTGGCATTCTTTTTTTGTCCATCCAACATCCGCTGTGCATTTCGAGCGGTTTGATGAACGCGTCGTAGGCACGAACGCGCGGAAAAAGTGTTAAAAAGAACATTCGTTTTTTTGCTAATTTATTTGTAAGTTTTTTGCGCGCATACAGGTGCAATTGAACCGAAGATCAACACAAAAAAAAGAGCAGCGAAAAGAACGTAAGAACTCAGCGCGCTTGTTTGTGACGACATACACGCAGCGCGATCGTCCGATCTTGCGTGTGCAATCTCAATAAAAAGAAGAACAGAACACACAGCAATCAGAAAAAAGAAAAAAACACAACAAAAACGAGGGTACAAGTCAACCACAATGCGAACGAGCGACGATCATCTGTTGCATTGCGCAGCCAAGCAAAAGAACAAAAGTTATCAAAAAGTCAGAGATCGACGTCGACCGCGACAGACTGGCGACAGTAGCGTCACACAAGTCAAGTGGCGGTGATTGCCAGCGTACAGTGTGAAGAAGAGTACGCTGCCAAAGCCGCACGCAGAAGAAGTAGTAGTAATTGAGCCAGTAGATAGTAGCTGAAAAAATGTCTGTGTACGCTTGGAGTCGCTGCAGCAACAACATGACGCACGAGCGCGCACTGCGTTCGCCCGGCAGTCTAACTGGCAGCGCGTCTGACTGGCAGCGCGTTCAATTACCCCGCCCGCTCAACGTGCATGCCGCGTCGTCCGTCCGCAGTCGGGCTGTCGTTGTGTCTGCTAGCCGTATGCTCGTCGAAGTCAAAACTGTTTGTTGTTGTATTTTTCTTTTTTTGTGTATTGCTGTTTACAGTTTGCTTTGGGTTATTGTCTCCAGTGTGAGTGTGTGCGCGCGGGTTTCAAACGTTGCGGCTGTGGGCCACACACTCACCAGTCACACCAGCGCTAGCATAAAGTCAGACTTGTTTGCCTTTGTTGTTGTTATGCACTTAAGCGCTCATGTTTTTTTCGCCTTTTTCCTTTTTCCTTTATGTTTTTGTTTTTTTTTTTCTTTCGAATTGTCTGCCTTTCCCAGTTTTATTATGCTGCGCATAGCTGTTATTCAGCATCTTGTTACACATGTGTTGTTATTGTTATCATCGCAGGCGACGACCACGACCGAGGCGACGACGCACTATCAGCCCACTTGTGTGTTGTTGGCGCGCCTGCAGTCGCCGTTGGCGGCAGCGATCTCATATGGCATACATATGCACGTATGTTTGTTGGTCGGCGCGCTGCACTCGGTAGTATCTTGGTGCAAGGCGCGCACGCCGTCAGCGTCGGCGCTGACGTTCAGCGTTGCGCTGCGGCGCATGCATTATTATTATTGCTGTGTGTTGTGTGAATCAAATAGAAAATATTTCAGTTTAAGCGTAACGTTGCATACGTCAAGATCGCGCGATTCCGTATGCTAAGCGAAAGAATATTTAGATAAACGCTACACTTAGCTAGTTAGTTGTTGAGAAGGCGCTTGAGATCGCACGAACGTATGCGCGCTTTGAAAAAAGTACTTACTTAAAGCAAGCGTGCGCTCGCGTTAATTGGCGACTATAAGCGCCTAGCGATTTTCAGATTTTATCGCCCGCGCAGGAAATGTGTATTAATTTCGTAACGCTAGCTTTGTGGCGACAACAAGTGCAGTGATCGCGCGTACAAAGAGCGCTAGGTGAAATTAAAAAAAAAAAAAAAAACAATTTTTTAAAAATTAAAATTTTTTGATTTTCTGCAAGAAAAAGCGCTTAATTTTTGGAAAAGTGCAAAAATTACGCGCTCTATCTAACAAAGCGAAAATATACCAAAATTCGCGCCGCGTTCAAAATGCGAAAAAATTATAAAAATATTTTGCTTTTGTAAATTTTAGTATTCATAAATCAATAGCCGCCGCTTTGAAGTGCAATTTTGTAGCGCGCAAAGCATTAAAATAGTGCAAAAAGTATACATATGTGTGTGTACAGCATGTGTTGAGTGACACGATCGAGCAACACGATCAGCTGCCAAGTGATTTTCAGTGGATTTTCAAATAAAAGTCTTACAAATTGCTAACTAAGCCAATAGCAAACAAGTGTTATACTCTAAACCAATAGTTCAAGTGATCTGCAAGTGATCCTCGTTTCGCAAGTGATCCTCCTTACCCATGCGAAACCCTCAACTGGCGATTAGACAGTCAAAATTCGTTACTCATCAAAACAAGAGTGTCTCCTCGCAGAAGGTTCTTAACTGTGTCGCCGTGTTTAATTGAGTTCTACGAATTTACGCTGTGTGTGACTGCAAGCAAATAAAGCCAAAGCCGTCGCTGTAAAAGCAAGTGGACGAAAAATAACAAAATCTTTATCAAAAACAACAAAAACCAAAGTGATCATAAAGATACTTGAACGAAAGGTCGAGGAATACCCTACCAACACATTGCACTTAAGTAACACTGAGCGCGCGTGTGTGTGTGTACGTATATGTAAACGAAGACACTTGAGTTACACAAAACGAACGGTGACGACGACGACGACGTCAGCAGCGGCGACACATTGTCCGACGTTCAAGTACACGGCACAGCGGCAAGCAATAAGAGCAACCTCCAGGAAGCAACAGACGAGTGCAAAATGCAACAACAGCAAAAATAACAACAAACGGTATTACAACAACAGCAGCAAAGTCATTAATAAGCAAGCGCCGTACGTGCATGCCGTAGCTACTAATAATAAAAATAAAGTATCTAGCAGATACAAACACACACACGCACATACATACATACATACAAGCATATATGCATGTGTGCATATGTAGCTAGCTGCCTGTGTAGCCGCTGAGCAAAAGCAGTCACAAGCTGAGTGCCAGCCAACAGGCGACAGAAGATCACCGAGAACCTGAAAAGGAAGTCACAACAACAACAATACAACAACAACAATAAAAACACAACAACAACGGCAACAGGGCAACAGCACACACTTAAGCCAAGTTGAGCTAAATAGTTGCATGTCACTGCTGTTATTGTAGTGTTGTTGTTGCTTTTGTTGGGCTGGTTGTAGCTAGTCTCATTGGTAAACAGCATGAAATATTCGTGGCATTAAAGACGGCGCCAGCATACCTGCCAATGTCTATGGATGTCTGTGGAACGGCGGCGCAGCCGTAGTCGCCGACGCGGCACTTACCGTTGTACAAGACGTGTGCAACTTGCTGTTGTTGTGTGCCAGGCCAGGCCAGGCAGACAAGGCAAGCCAGCAGCAGCAGCAGCTTGGCAAGATCATCGTCCAACAAGTCTAGAGGCAACGACAACGACAAGCAAGCGCGCTTAATAACTGCAAATTGAATACGTCACGTCGCTACGCGGCAACAACAACAACAATAAGCACATAACAGCAACAAACGCAATAATTAAAGCAATAAAAGTTGCTACACGCTATCAACGCGTACGGTTAAATCAAGCGCACCGCCGCACAAAGCCTGCATTGGCAAGAGAAAATTGCAGCGCAAGCAACAAAAACAATAACAACAACGAAAAAGTACTAAAATAGCATTACAACAAAGTGGAGGCAGCCGATTCAACACGCTGCAAGACTGCGTAAGTAGCATTTAAACACATACCTAGGTACATAATTATAAATTGAAGCTATAGCAACAACAATAGCAAGAAATGTAACTAAAGACACACACACACACAAACACTTATGGTGATGAGGAAACTCGAAATTGTGTGAAAACTCGAAATAAATCGGAGCGAAGACCCCAGACAGCGACTAGATAGTCCCACAGACAGTCGCACATACATACAAACAATCATACTCGAACATATACATATGTGTATGCGTGTGTGTATGCAGACACGGCGACCGACCGTTACGGGACGCCAAATAAACGCACCGACTGACTGATAAAAAGCAGCAGCACATGTGCAGCAACAGTCGTCATAAAAAAAAATACAACAACAACCATAGTAACAACAACAACAGCTTAGCAGTGGCAGCAATCAAAATTGAAAGCATGCATATTAAATTCGTGCGTTGTCTCTGTGGCGCACAGCAAACACGCACAAACATATGTGTACCAAAAACAAAACACAATAACAACAAGAAACAATAGCAACAACCACACATGCTAGCAATTAACATGCAAAGGTCATTTTTATGAAGAAACCAATACAAGCGAGCGAGCAAACGTACATACATACATATGAATATACAAACAAATGCACATATGTAGAGATATGCATGTATGTATGTATATGTATTTTTTTTTTTAATTTTTTATATTTTTTATGTTTTTATTTGATTTTTTTTTTGTGTTTGCGCTGACCCAAAATGCATTAAGTCACTGTTTGTGCGCGTTGGTATTTGTTTTTGTTGTTATTGTTGTTTTGCTTGTCGTAATTTTTGTCTGCTACGTTTCCACATTCATACATATATACATACTTACATACATATATAAATTTATACAGACAAACATGCATATATGTATATTTATGGTGTTTGACGGCATTTTTAAATTCACATGTCTGTCGGTATGTTTGTGTTTGTATGTGTGTGTGCTTGTATTTTTGTAAACAGCAATTGTAGAATTTTGAGGAATACCCTTATAAATAAATAAATACACGCTGTTTAAGCATCGAGCGCAGCGCTGACTCAAAGCACACAGTGCCGGCTGGTGACCTATTGAGGCACTTAAGCGCACACACATATGCAGATATATATTTATATGAATACTGTGAGCTTGAGTGAGTCAAAAACGAAACCTTTTTGATTATGAAAACAAGAAAAAACTATAATATCCCTCACAGATACATTTGTTAAAGCATTAAAGGGTATACAAATATGTTTATCTTGATTGTGATCGGTCAGTTTGTATGGCAGCTATATGATATAGTAGTCCGATCTTAACAGTATAATCAGAGGTTGTAGATCTGATACAGAGAAAAATTCATGACAAATTTCGAGAATCTAACTTGTCAAATAAAAAAGTTTCCATACAAGAACTTGATTTTGATCGGTCAGTTTGTATGGCAGCAATATGCTATAGAGGTCCAATATCGGCACTTTCAACTGATTAGCTAATTCTTGAAGAGAGAAAGACGTGTGTAAGATTTCAGTTCGATATCTCAAAAATTTAGCGACGTTTGTGTATATACAGAGCGATATGGCAAAATCAACACAGCTCGTCAAGCTGATCAATTATATAGTTTTTATTTTAGACCGACTCTGACTTTTACTTCTGGGTATTACAAAATCCACGGAAAACTTAATATACTCTCTTCAGCGTATATTGGAAAGTTCTAACCTTTAAACTTGGGCCTCGATACTCTTCCTAGAGATCTCGTAAAGGTCCAATAACTCATTTCTTCATATATTGAGCTAAAATTAGTGGATGTTGTTATTATAGCGCCTGAAAACGAGCTCCATATATTTGTAGCAATGTTATCGAAACGACAGTCCATGGAACCTCCTATTTTTGTCTCCCAACTTAAACCCTATGGTTGAAAACTCGGTGCATGTTAGTACATTTGTTGGTCTTTGCATCGAATCTGACGATTACTAAAACTCCAAGGTATTCAAAAAGAGGTTATATAAAGTCTCTTTAGGCTGTCGGTTGTAGCTGCTGCTATAAAGATCAATCAAACCAAGCTCAAACAAAATTCTGCAACCAGTTAAGCACCTCGTATTCGACACTCCACCTGCAACAGCACTTTATTTTTACCAAACAGCGCATATCAAACTATATTTATACAGCATCAAGTATGTGTGTGTGTGTATTTCGAACCAGCTGTGCCAGAGTATCGGCAGCCGTCAAATAAAAATAAATATTTGGCATGGCGTGACATACCAAAGCACTGATCCGATTCCTATGTTAAATGGCATGATCACAGCTATTTACTGGGACGAGTTTTCCTTAGGTTTATTTTGTTTTTTTTCTTACTTTTTTAATTACATTTTTTTAATTTCTATTTTTCTATTTTTGTTTTAATTTAATTTTTTTTAATTTTAATTTTATTGAATTTTTGTTTTTTTTATTTTAATTTTTTTTTTTTGTTTTTTTTTCATTCAATTATTTTTTCAATTTTAGTTTTTTTTCCTTTGTTTCCAATTTTATTTTATTTTTTTTTTTTTGTTTTCAATTTATATTTATACTATTTAAATTTTTTTGAATTTAAATATTTTTCGAAATTTCAATTGTATTTAATTTTTATTTTATTATTTTAAAATTTTTTCAAATTATATTTTCGTGTTTTCCTATTTATTTTTTTTTCATACCTAATTTTTTATTATTATTTTTTTAATTTTTTATTTTTTAATTTAAATTTTTCAATGTCTATTTATTTGTTTTTGATTTAAATATTTTTTTGCAATTTCAATTTAATTTTTTTTATTAAAAATTTTTCATTTCTATTTACGCATTTTTTAATTTTTAATTTAATATTTTTTCAATTTTTTGAAATTTCGATTTAATTTTATTTTTATTTTTTCTTTTTCAATTTTTTCAAATTCTATTTTCGTTTTTTTCTATTTAAATTTTATTACTTTTTTTAATTTAAAATTTTTTTATTTCTTCCTTTTTTGTTTTTAATTTCTATTTTAGCACGGACGACACAAATTAACATTGTGATTTTCTCATTATCAACACGCTCGACCACACTCCATTGTATTGTTGGTGTTGTTGGGTGTAAGCTTTTTCTCTATTTTATTTCAAATGACACTGTCAAACGTTTTATTGTCAACGCCGAGCACACACATATATATGTACATATGTACATATGTATATGTACATATGAATGTATAGGCATACATATAAGTACGTGGTCCGGTATATGTAACATATATACAGACACATACAAGTACATATGTGCCTGCAGACTGTCTCATTTCGGTGCATCAATACATTTTATTTTTACTTTCTTTAACTCTTTGGTTCACGGTTCACATTTTTTTACTTATTTTTGTGGCTTTTTAGCTATTTTCGTCACACTGTCATGCTGTGGCGAGTGTGAAATACCAGTTTGACAAGATCGAGGCGAGGCGAGGCGTACCTAATCGACGGCGACGGTGACTATGGCAGTCGCGGAGGTGGCCACCATTGTGTTTGTGTTGTTGCTAGACAAGCTTTTTGTATTTGTTTTTATTTTTTATATGCATACATACATATATATATTGTGGGGAGCGCTGGTTGTTGTTGTTGGTGCAATCTCCCCACACATGTGGCGGCATTCAGCAGCTGACTGGCAAAGCGCGTAGCGTCATCGCTGGCTGAGCGCACAGTGCAGGGTGTTTGCTGAGGCATGCATGGCAATTATTGCACACACACATATGTACATACCTATGCAAATATTTAACTTTATCTATTTATTGTATGTTTGTGTGGGCAACCACTGCTGACTGCCAACTAATTTTTTCTCGTTTTTCTCATTTTCGCTTAGCTCATCTACATTTAATTGTTTAATTGTAGTTTTTGTTATCACAACAACACTTTTTTATTATTTAGTTTTTGTTGTTTCGTTGGCGTTTGTCCTGTCTAACGCTACGAAATTCCGTCCTTCAATTGTGCGAAATCGAGCTGTCGAGCTGTCGCGTTGTTCGTTGTGCGATTTTTGTTGTTACATCCTCCATGTACATACATATGCACATACATACATACATGACGTTGAGGATGGATATTGAAGATTTGTTTAACAAATGAGGGGCTTTAAGGTTGTGGGGAATGTGAATATAAAAAAAAACTTATGTTTCAGAATTATCGTACGAGAGTATTTAAGTTATACTTATATATCTGATTTTCAGTCTCTCTGTTCCAAGAAATGATATCAAAATAAAAGATAGGTGGGCAATAGCGACCTTAACTGGATAGTACTCAATATTTGTGTAAAAAATATGGTGCAATTTTTCACCTACACACGCCTGTAGCTCAACAAATAGATCACTTTGAAACTCACTCTGGATATGTTTGAAATATTATCATACCCTCAATTAGGTATATTGAATTTCCCAGGAAGGTTGTAACACCCAAAGGAAAATGTCGGAGACTCTAATAAGTACATAAGTATATACATAAGTACATATGTATGTATATATGTATATATGTACATATCGTCACCTAAAATGTAAAATAACGTAGTATCACTTTTCATAAGTTTACTGGCGAAGGAAAAACGATATAATAGAAATCACTCATATTGAAACAAAATTTGAGTTTTGGTTATAAAGTGGTTATATATCGGTTATAAAATGGTTATATGTATATTGGTTATGTCTGACAACGGAAGCTAAAAATGTATGCTACATATGTATGTATTTATTTATAATATGATTTAGTGAATCTTAAGCAATAAAAAATTTAAACAAAATTTGAGTTTTGGTTATAAGTGGTTATATGTATATCGGTTATAAAATGGTTATATATTGGTTATGTCTGACAGCGGAACCTAAAAATTTATGCTACATATACATATGTACATACATATACATATAATATACATATATAGTGAATCTTAAGCAATAAAAAACTCTATTTCGAATTTTTGATGATTTTTGTTTTGCATTTTAGGTGACGATATGTACATACATATGTGTCAATTTAGCCATGTCCGTCACTCAATTTACGAGACATTCATCAAAAATTTTATACACGAGCTTTTCTCCCGAAGAAGCTGTGCATTCGCTGGAATCACCGATATCGGATCACTGTATCATATGTATATGTACTTAGCTGCCATACAAACTGATCAATCCAAATACAGTTCTTGTATGGAAAACTTTTTTGTTTGAGAAGATATCTTTACGAATTTCTGCATGGATTATTAACAACGCAACAATGTCCAAAAATATTGTTAAAATTGGATCACTATAGCATATAGCTGCCATACAAACTAACCGCTCAAACTAAAGATAAAAAACTTTTTTACCTTTTTTTCAAAATCCCATTGAAACACGTCTAAACCCCGAGAATGTTCGAAACATTGAAAATCCGTGCTTAAAAAAGTGCAAAGAAAGTTATGTTCGAGGAATTTCGATTTTCATTCGGAAACATGTCTCTATTTCGAAAAAAAGATGCTATTTGGAGCAAAGTTCAGTCTCAATAATAATATTCGAAAAATTTCGATTTTCATTCGGAACCGAATTCTCTCAATTTTGAAAAAATATGCTATTCGAGAAAAGTTCAGTCTCAATAATTATGTTCGAAAAATTTCGATTTTCATTCCGCTCCAAATCTCTCTATTTCGAAAAACAAGCCATTCGAACAAAGTTAAGTCTCAAAAATGAAGCTTGCTCCATAAAAAAACGTCTTCATATTGCAAGTTCTACTGTTTCAGTTAAAGCCTTTAACTCCTTACGTCTCCCATAAATGTAAAACTCACCCAGCGCCCTTCATTTTACCCCCATTTATTTTGTTTACTCCCCATCTATTCTTATTTTACGCTTCATTTGCAGCTTTTGTCATCGGATTTCTTCCTGTACCATCGACACATGTTTTTATTTATTTTCATAATTTAGCGCTTTTGTCGTTATTTATTTAATTTTTTCTCACTAAACATTTTTGCAATGCGCCTAACTACGTAATTTACGGTTATTTTTTCAACATAATTATCACACTACCGGTTGAAATCGCCACCGGCAGTGCCACTAACACTGTTAACGTAGCACAAAGCAAACGGCAAACACAATAAACAGAACCGTTTTGGGTTGTTCATTGGGCCGCACGTGTGTCTGCCGCTGCACCCGCCTGCTGTGTGGAGGTAACCCCCTTCTTGAGCGCAGCTGCAAAAAACAACTTGCCTGTCTCTTGAAGTTTTGTTTACGCCACTCTTTCAGCTGACTGACTTACTTTAGCTCCGCAATGTGTTTGTATGGATATCTGTTTGTATGTACATACATTCATATGTGCCTACCCCCCTGGTGGCTCTACTTCCTGTGCCCTGGCTCTGCTTTAAAGTTGTTCTCTACTATTTTGACTCGTTTCTTGTTATTTTATGCGGTTTGAGCCGGTTCCATGCGTTGTCACTCGGCTTCCCACCACGTTCGGTCCAAACTACTTTTGTATGCGTAATGTTATTGTTGTTGTGTGATTTTATTAAGGTTTTGAATATTTGCTGTTCGATTTTGCATACATTAAGGAAACTACCTTTTAAGCTATAGCTATTAATTTATTTGTTTTATGAAGTGCGTTTTTGTTTCTTTTTCTTTTCGAATGTTTGCACAAGTGTATGTACATACATATGTATGTATGTGTTGTTGTATGCTTATAATTGCCCAAGTCATTCGTTAGTCGTTCAGTTGTGGCATTTGCACTAATTTTGCGATTTTATTAATTTTCAACGCTGAGGCAATCAGCATCTATAAATATATGTACATACATACATACATACATACAAATAAACAAATGAATCAAATTGTTCATGAGCTGAATTGGTCTGATTCATTTCATTTTAATATCCAATTGATTTTTCAATTTATGTTATTTTATGCATTTAATTAATTAAAAACTATCGTTAAACTGCTAACTATTTACATTCGTATATAAGAACGCAATGTACAGATATACATACGCACTTATATTGTATACAGAACTTTAAAATTAAATGTTGAAAGCTTTTAGTCGAGCTTAAAAATGGGTTTCACTTTCTTATAAAAAAAACTTTTCAAATATTGTGAGAACTTTAAAGACCAATATGGAAATACGATGGGCCAGCATAAAACGAAAGCTTTCGGAGCCTTTACTTTGAGCTTTCACTTTATTTTCATCAGTAATGTTTTTAGTTTTAGTACAAGCTTTAAATTGAATTTTTCTCAGTTTGTATGCAAATAACTTCATTTACTTTTTTTGTTTTAAAGATTTTATTTGTTTTAAGCTTTTAATTTGAGCTCTCACTTTTCCAAAAGAATGCATTAAATTAATTTATAAATCCTTTCATAAAAACTTCCATTCGTTTTTAGTTTTTAATTTTCTAAAAAATTGCATTAAATTAATTTTTTAAAGCTTTCATTTGTTTTAGACTTTTTTTCCAAGCTTTCACTATTACAAAAATTTTCATTAAATTCATGTATTATCCTTTTTACTAAAACTTTCAGTCGCTTTAAGCTTTTACTCCGAGCTTTTACTTTACCAAACAATTTCATTAAATTAATTTATAATTCTTTCTACAAATCTTTTAATCTCGTTTACTTTTTACTTCAAGCTTTCACTTTTCCAAAAAATTTCGTTAAATACATATATTTAATTTCTTTATAAAAGCTTACATTTTGCAGTTTTACCGGTAAAAAGCCTTTCTCTCTCATATTTTGATTTTTTAGTTTAAGCTTTAAGTTGAAGTTTTCACCTTTTTGCCGAAAGGTTTTATTAAAAGTTAGTAATTTTTTTATTCTTTAGAAGCTCTTTACAAATAATGTAGGGTATTTGTTTAATTAATCTAAATAAAAAAATTTCCCAATAAACTTTTTTAAAAAATAATTCTCAGTGAAACTGAGAGTATAAACAATTTCTTCAATTTCTATTTCTGTAAAAAATGTAGAAAAGCATCAAAAATAATAAATATTCTAGTGAGCTTTAGCTTCTATTCTATCGAGTTTTCGCTAAAAAATGTTTAAGTTTATGTGTTCTATGAAATTTTTCAAAATTTATTAAAAATACGATTTGTTTCAATAAGCTTTCGCTTTTGTTGTAAAGCTTTCCTCAATTTTGGTTTTGTACTTTTCTTTTGAAAATAAAGCTTTCTCTAAAATTTATAGTTTTCAATTATAAAATTAGGAAAATATTGAACTAAAAGTTCATAATAAGCATATTCTAGTGAGCTTTCACTTTTTCAAAAAGTTTTGGTCGAAATATTGGCTTGTTAATAGAGCTTTCACTAAAATTTAGAGATTACAGATGGAAAATTTATGTTGCATTACATCTTACAAAAAAATATTAAAAATACGGCATATTCTAATAAGCTTCGGTTTTTGCTATAAAGCTTTTGATAAATTGTTGAATTTTTCACCTGAAAATGAAGCTGAAAAGTACATAGATAGCATAGATAGATATTAAAATATTTTAATAAGCTTCCGCTTTTGCTATAAAGCTTTCAACAAATTTTTAAGTTATAAATTAAATTAAAATACATTTATGAATATTATCATATCAATGAAAAACACGAAAATTAAATCTTATTTTGAAAATATTCACAGAGCTTTCATAGATGCTACACAGTTTTTACATATTTATAAAAAAAAATTATTTAGGGGTTTCACATAGTCTCATAAAGTTATAAGTTATAACGATCCGAAAACATAGCGTTCAGAGTTGTATTTGCGTAAACGTATTTTAGTATGCAATCCAAAAACAAATTTTTTAAACTAGTATAAAAATTTATGATTTTATGATTTACGATGCTTTATGACACGTTGTGAGTACCCCAATTATTTATTGTGGTTTACATAATATTTTTGCTTAGAAATCATGAAAGTTGTGTGCTTGATACAATACTGAAGAATGAAGTGTTCTTTTCTTGGAAAATTTAATTAATAGCCAAAAATAAGTTTATTTTTCTTTAATGCGATTTTCCATATTGGCAGTCATAGTTTGCTCTTCAGCAGAATCGGCGCGATTTAGAGTAGTGTAAACAGCAGAAATCCACTGAACGGAAGAGGTGAATGAGTACTTTGGCTATCGAAAGGGAGCGCGACGGGGCCATAGTGCAGCCTAACGCCAATGGCTGCCAGCTGGCGTTGTGAATTAGTTGAATTTGGCAGCCGAATTGCACGTCCATTCAAACCAACATACACCGATGCATAATTACAAGTATATATGAAAAATTGCCTTAAATACAATTTTTGCATTTAAAAGTATGCGCAAAGTCGAAAGCGCTTGCTTGTGGGTGTGTGGCACTCCCACCGCGCACCCACTCTATGGCACTGTGAAAAGTGTCAAGTGTGTTGAGTGTGAAATCACCGCCAAAATTTCGAGAAATAATTTTCAGTGAAATAAAGTAAACGTATTTTTCGAAAACCTAATAAAAAGGAATTCTTTATTTTTATTTCTTATTTTTATTTTTTTGGTTATTTTTTTTTTTGAATTTGAATGTCATTGACGTAGTTTTCTATGCCAAAAATAGCTGCGAAAATTTATTTTATGCAACTGCTTATGAAAAAATAAAAAAATGTTGCCAACTTTGCTTGGGCAACCAGGCGCCTGGGCCAACACAAGGTGTCTGAGTGGGAATTTCCCATTTATATAATTTTAGCAATATTTAAATTAGATAAAAGAAATTTAAGAAAGTAAAGTCAAAAGTGTGCCTTCTTCAGCATAGAGAAATAAAAGAATTATTATATCATCTCTTTTAAATTTGCTTGGCTCACATTCATCCAACTCCTGCCTTAATGTCGCCAAACGTCTTCTAGTCAAATGAATTCCACACTTTTAATTAATTTTATTTCGAACACGCTTCTTTCTATGCAAATTATTTTCTAGATCCCTAATGTTTTTTATAATGTGTAATTTATACGCGGCTCATTTGCATTTCTGCCAGCTCTTTAAGTTGTATTTTTATTCTATTTTCGGGTTATTCATACCGAAAATCGCTTATTTCTTTGGTCTCTTACATTTCAGCCTACACTTTTGCTTTCAAGTCCATAAATTTTTTGTAGAAAGAAATCATTGCTAAATTTTTTGCATATTTTCGAATTATTTATTGAATTGTTTGCTCGGTTTTACCTTTTTCTCTTCTTGATGTTTATATTTCGTTTTAGCGATTTTGTTCAATTTTCTGGTCATTAAAGAATGAGTTGTGTTGGGGTTTTCTAATTTAGTATATTCGCGCTCTATTTGAATTTTGGTTAAAATGTGCGCTTGAAGAGTATTAGAAAATATTTTATTGGAGAAGTTTAAAACCATTACTTATACGATTTTTAAAATTTTTTATTAATATAAATTTTCAAAAATATTATATTAATTTATGTATTTATAATTAACCAAAAAAATATTTTGGATAATGTTAAATAATTTTTTTTTGTGTTTTAGATTTAAAAATTTGCACTTGTTAGATTGTAATTAAATAAATATTAATATTATAATTAATACATAAATTAATTAAATACATTTTTTTTAATTCAAGTTTCTCTTTTAATTTTTTTTACCATGAGAAATTGAAAAATGTTAATTAAAATTGTTTTTAATTTTTTTTTCTTTTTAAATTGGACTTATTAGAGTTTTTCTTTTTTACATTTTTTTCTTTATAACAACAAAAAGAACTTAAAATAATAAATTAATAATATGAATTTTTAAATAAAATATTTATATTATATTTTTTTTTAATTCAATTAAAAATATTATTTAAAATTAAAAGCAAAACATTTTTTTGTGTTAGCAAAAAATGTATTACAATTAAAAAATCTTTTAAATTAAAAATTTAATTTTTTAATTCAAGTTTTTTTCTAAATTTACGCAGATTAGTTTTTTTCTTTTTTGACGTTTTTTGTTTTGTGTTTTTATAAACCAAAAATAAGTTTTAAATAATAATTAATTAAATTATTTATTTGATTTTTCAAATAAAATTTTTATATTAAATTTTTGTAATACAATTATGAACTATGTGAAATTGAAAAATATTGATTAAAATGTTTTTATTTTTTTAAATATTTTTGTTTTTATTAAAATTTTTTTGTTTTAAATTTATGAAAATTAAAAAATCTTCTAAATTAAAAATTTATTTCTATAAATTCTGAGTAGGAATTTTTCCATAAATAGTGTACATATTTACATATTTTTCATTTTATTATTGCTTTAATTTAAT
Organism: Bactrocera neohumeralis; assembly: GCF_024586455.1. Taxonomy (NCBI): domain Eukaryota; kingdom Metazoa; phylum Arthropoda; class Insecta; order Diptera; family Tephritidae; genus Bactrocera; species Bactrocera neohumeralis. The sequence continues at coordinate 18,168,912 of NC_065921.1, read as the reverse complement.
TCATTTTACCATGAATTTTCAAATAAAAATTTTAGGGAATTAAATTATATTTAATTCATAATTTTATTTATATTTATTTTTTTCAAAAAAAATTATAAAAATATTTTTAAAATACTAGACAAAAATTGAAATATCGAAAAAATATTATAAGAAAAATATACATATACATATGTATAAATAATTTATTAAAATAAAACATAGTTTTATTAGTTATAATTTTTAAATAAAAGTTGTATGTAATATTCTTTCTTAATTCAATTTTTTTTGCAAAATATTTGTTTTTGCCATACGTAAGATTATGAGAATATTTTTAAAATTCTAGACAAATATATAAATAACATAAAATAATAAAATTTTGAATTAAAAATAAGAAAATTTATGTTCATATGTCATATATTTTTTTCAAAAACCTTTTATTTAAAAAACTAAAAATTTGCATGAAAATTATTAGAAATCAATAATAAAATATTTTTTTTTTAATACAAATAAATAATTTGGTTTACATAAATATTTAGGTTTTTTATTATTTTTTCTTATTTTTTAAACATGTTTTACAAAAATATTAAATATATTTCAATAATAATAAAATTTTCTACACAAGTTTACTTTTATTTAATATTATTTTTGTTGTAAGTTTTTTTTGTATTGAAAAGCTTATTTCGATTTGAACGCAGAATTGCCGACAATATTATAGACATATGTACATACAAATATGCATATGTACATACATATATCGAACATATTAGCAAACATACGTACTTATGTATATACCTACATACATATGTGCCTAAGTACATACATACATACGTCCACCCATACACTTACCCATACTAGCTCACCTACAGCGCATACCAACACCCACGCCACCGTTCACAGCGTGCCTTTGCACCTCATCTTCTCGCCCAATATAAAACCACTTGCCCCTTACTTCTGTCTCCAAAGTCCATCCGCCACTTGCCTTTGGCTGAGAAAATCATCGAGTGATTACTTTTGCCACACAAAACGTTGCGTTTGTTTGTTTAACATTTAGCGCATTATTAATAAAAAAAATAATTTCAATAGCAGAAAAGCATTAGAAACAACAATATACGTAACAGCGCTAAGCTAAACAAAACACCAACTCAAAAAAAAAGAAAACTCTCGAAAATACCACAAATTGATACACACACACAAAATAAGCAGTTATTTATTAGCAAAAGCTAAAATGAAAATTTTCAAATTTTTACGTCAATATCTGGGAATTTCCGCTGTGAATATTTTTCAAACAAATAGGCGGCGAAAAATATGGAATTCGAAATTTTCTGTGTCTTAAGTGCTTGCTTTCGGCAAGTGTAGGCTGTTGATGTGTATAGCGGTTTTCAAAGATACTACATTATTACATATACATACATACATATTTGTTTTGTATTTATTTATGAATTTTCGAATAATTTCTATGACGCTACGCGCTATAGTCATTAGCTTGTGGATTTTCGCATGACAGTTGCTGCTATTTATTGCTTGATGTCACCGCGACACTTCCGAACCGATGGGAAATTTCAACGGCGTACATTAATGAGAAAATAAGCCATTTCTGCTGTTTATTTATTTAGAAAAATGTTTATTACATTTACATGTACATATATAGTATAATTTGTGGTGTTTGTATATATGTATGTATATGTGTAGTACATATGTATATGAGTATGTAAATATATATCAAAATTTATGATTTTTCTATTTATTTGTTCAACTTTTGTAAATCACTTGCCAATACACAGGTGGCAAATTTCAAACTTTTCAAATTTTCAAAACTTAAATTTTTCGAATATTCAAAATCTTAATTTTTCAAAATTTTAGTTTTTCAAGTTTTCAAAATTTTATTTTTCAAATTTTTATTGTTTTCGGAACTGAATTTATTCATATTTATTTGAAAATTATTTCAAAATATTTGAGGATAGGTTATGTTCGGTTTTAGTATTATGAAAGCATGCAAATAGGTTTCCTATTCTTCAACCTTAATTTAATTTTAAAAATTTTAGTTTTTCAAATTTTCAAAATTTTATTTTTTTAAATTTTTCAAATTTCTTTTTTAAATTCTTTAAAATTTTAATAGTTCAAACTTTCAAAATTTTAATTTTTGAATTTTTCAAAAATTTTGAAAATTAAATTTTTTTTAATTATTAAAATATTCACGTTTCAAACTTTCAAATTTATTTTTTTTTTGAAAATTTGATTATATTTCAAATTTTATTTTTTTTTTTCAAATTTTCAAAATTTTATTTTTACAAAAAAAGAAAACAAAAATCAACTTGACTTCGTATTTGAAATATGCCAAGGTGATGGTCGTAAATTTTGAAATTTTTTATTGCTTTCGAAACTTAATATTTTCGTATTTATTTGAAATTTATTTCAAAGTATTTGAGATTAGGTTTGGTTATAGTCGATTTTAGAATTTTGAAGGCATGCAAATTGATTTCCTGTTTATTAATCTTAATAAATTCGACATTATTTACAACAGGAAGTACAGTAAAACGTCGGTCTATACTCTAACTATGACAAACATTTCGGAAAACCCTTCTGAAAACTGCTTATTTTTCAGTCACAATATGTTTCAGCATAAGGTACTCAAATATCGTAATTTCAGCGGTTTCAGAACAACTTCCCTCCTCGTTCTTCGTTCAAAACCCTATATTCTCTCACAAAGAAATTTCATCATAAATTCTTCCACAGTGTTTATCTGCGTACCTTACCCTTGAACTTTAAATGTCTTCACTTGACCGCAATAGAACTAAGCCCTTCACACACATATGCAAATCCTTTAGAGATAAAAAGAGATAACAATTTTGACAAAAGCTTTATCGAAAATTCGTATAATTTGTTTGACTGATAAGTTCGAGATAATAGAATTCGCCAAACAAGAAAACGAAAATCACAAACTGCTTTCGTGATAATTTTTTGTACGCCCAAAAACACAAAAACTGAAAACTAATTTGTTTACCCACTAATCATTCTTATCGCATCCGCAATCTTGCACGTTTTCCCCACAACAACGGAGTTGGTTGGGGGCGTTTGAGAGGTATTTAAGTGCATAAAGGAAATACGTATTTGATGGCTGATAAGATAAATGTGCTAAAAATGAAACTTTTTGCGCTGAAAGTTCTCAAGCGCTTATGAGTTATCATAAAATGAGGGTGTATATTTGTTGTTGTGAGTGTTTCAATAATCTTCTACTTGACTTAAGGTGAAGTGTTGGACTTAAAAGCAGGTGAAATTGGAGTGTACATATGTGAAGATAGCGAGGAATTGACGTACTTTTGTGGGGCAATAAAGAAAGTTACATTTTCAAATATTTGAAAAGAAAATTTTAAAAGTGGAAATATGTATTTTTTAGTGCTTTGGAAAACAGAATTTTTGAAGTTTTAGATATGTACATATGCATAAAATTTCATATACATACATAAATATATCATATTTTTATTCCATTCGTTACAAATAATCATGATTTTACTGTATTACTATTGGCAAGGTAATTACTCATACGCCTAGGGGCACCAAATTTTTGATGTTTTTGACATATTTTTGATTATTTAATATATAAGTGAGTAAATAATTAAGAATTAATGGAACTACAGTGAATGCAATAAAACATACAAAAAATATTTTTTTATGTAAAGCTTGCATATTGCTCATATATAATATGTACAACCAAGCAAAATATATATAGCACAGCCTGAATCAACTTTACAAAAAATAAGGAGCTTCATACTAAATGCATTATTAAAATATTATTCAAATAATAAGCAAAACATGAATAAACGTCAAACTTGATTGTACTGAAGCTATAATAACCTTCTCATTTAATATAAAAAGATCTCTTTCTTGATTTTTATTGATTAGTTTGTATGGCAGCTATATGTTATAGTGATCCGATCTAAATAATTTCTTAGGAGATTGTAGCCTTGCTTTAGGCAATAAGATGTGCCAAATTTTGTGAAGATACATAGTTAAATAAACATGTTTTTCATACAAAGATTTGATTTTGATCGTTCAGTTTGTATGGCAGCTTTATGCTATAGTGCTTCGATCTCAACATTTTCTTCGGAAATTATACCGCTGCCTGAAGTAATAATCTGTGCCAATTTTGGAAAAAATATGTTGTCAAATAAAAAAGTTTTTCATACAAGAACTTGGTTTTGATATGCTACTTTGTATGGCAACTATATGCTAGAGTAATCCGAACTGAACAATTTCTGCGGAGATTATACCACTCTCTGAAATAGTAATCAGTGTTAAATTTCGTGAAAATATTTTGTCAAATAAAAAAGTTTTTCATACAAGGTCATGATTTTGATCGTTTAGTTTGTATGGCAGCTATATGCTATAGTGCTCCGATCTGTATAATTTGTTCGGTTATAGTAGCGCTACATTTAACAATAATCTGTGTTAAATTTCGTGAAGATATTTTGTCAAATAAAAAAGTTTTTCATAAGAGAACTTGTTTTTTACCGTTCAGTTTGTATGACAGCTAAGTATATGCTATAGTGCTCCGATCTGTATAATTTGTTCGGAGATTATAGCCTTGACTTGGGTAATAAGCTATGCTAAATTTAGTGAAGATATCTCTCAGATTACTAAGAAGAAAAAGGCCTTAAAGGCTTTTAGATCTCCCTTCTGGGTATTATAAGCTTCATGGCAAACTTTATAAACCCTCTTCAGATTATAAAGCTGAAAACAGAATTTTATAATTATTTAATATTAAAACGCTTAACGAGATAATCCACCATTATATTCAAATCTAATAGCGGTCACCTATAATTGCTTGAACATACGAAAATTTCGCATCATCAGCAACAATGTGGACACCTACATATGTACATATGTACATACTTATGTATATGTATGTATATGAAAAAAGATTTATGTACATACATAGCTACTGATACACTCAGTGGCATTGCCAATGCTTTGCAGCGGCAGTGACAACATGTGGCGGCAGTTATAAAACAACAGCAATAACAACAATTCGAATCACATATAAATATGCAAACATACAAATACACAAATCTGTATGTATGTGTGCTTGTATGTGTGCTGTGGTATCTCAAACCCGTTTCTAGTGAATAAATAAAACCATCATGCGAATATAGCGATAAAAGCGAACAAATAAATCTACGTGTGCGCGCATGTATGTATGTGTGTGTATGCAATTTGACTTGATTCATATTAACCGCAGCGATTTACACGTAAACGGCAACCCCAAAAGCCCCCAAACCCGCAAACACACTCTTCGCTGCGCACACGCTCTTGCTCTCTCGCGTCGCTCTAGCGCTGTCACTGTCGCCGTCGCTATGTATCGCGCTGTGTGCACACTCATCGCTGTTGGCTGGCTCACCAGCTTGACTCGCCAAGTTTTAGTGATCGCTAGATTGAGGGTTTCCTCGTTTCTGGTGAATCGTCAGCCATTAAATTCATACGAATAGCGCAAACACACACACACATGCACATACATGAACACAATGAAAAAGCCAATAAAAGCGAAGAAGCTTAATAATGCGAAACGAAGACACTTTAGCGCAACGTTCGCCTTCGTGTTTGTGTGTTCGTGTATAACTCGTATGCAAAAAACAAAAAAGACAAAAACAAGAAAAACCGTCGGCGCGCTCTTAATTCCAGTTGTTTGCATTTTGTTTACTATGTCGGGGGCAACCACGTCCGCTTAGTTGTTGGCGCGGTCGCTCGCCTCCGTTCGCACCAACAAGTTGACCGTTACCCCGCTCGCCTTTGCGCCGCTTATAAAAGCTTATCCAACGCTTTACTGCTAAATATACACGATGAATTGAGCGCACTCACACACATACGCCTCACACTCGAAGTGACTGAGTTGCTCGTGTACTATCAGTGACTCGCTTGTCAGTCAGAGACTCTAACTCACTCGCACACCGACTGACTGTCGCACTCACCGATCTGCCCACTTGGCTGATCGTCGCCGTCAGCGCTCATTGTATGCTAGTTTCGTTTGTGTTATTGTTATTATTGTTTTTTTTTTTAACTTAATGAGACACCCAAAACGCTCGTCTGCTCGCTCGCTCACTTCTTCGTTGGCGTTCGTTCGCTCGTACAACGTGCTCGTTTGCCACTCATTGTTGTGGTTGTTGGGGTAATTATCTTCATTATGTTGTTAATTAAGGAAGTTCATGTTAGTGATAATGATGTTATGACGTCGCTGTGTTGTTGTTTTCGTATTTTGCAATTCAACAGTGTTGTTGTTACTTTTGTTAAATTTTATTTTGCTTTTTGCTCTTCACAGTCGCAGCGTTATTATAATGTATTGGTTTAGTTGCTGATTACGGTTGTTCATTTACATATGTATGTATGTATATACATACATGTGTAAATATGTTTAGACCTATGTTGTTGTTATTGTTGTTTATTGTTGCTTTTGTTTGCCATTCGTCATTTATAGTGTGTGAAATGACGCGTCAGCAATTTACATTACTTTCCACTTGGAAACTTCTATGCAAAGAGATACGCATACATACGTATGTACATATGTATGTATGTTTGTTTGTATTTTTGTATGTAAGTATGCGCCACAATTACTTGACATTCGCATACTCCACTCACGTTATCAGCGGTTTTATACACTTGTACCCATATGTATGTACATATGTATGTATGTACATATATTTATGCGTGTGTGCCTTTCCACAACCGTCGGTTATGTGTATGTACTTCTGTATGTATGTTTCTGCAATTATTTTTTTATCAGAAGAGTGCGATTATTGTAGCAAATATAATAATCACACTTTATTCATGTGAAAATATTCTGAAGCAAAAGTGTAACGGCGCTTTTACGCGTAATTTCTTCGTGTTTAAGTAGAAATATACTGCAAATAATCTGTTATATAACTTTTTATCGTATTCAGCTCAGCTGAATTTATTTCTAAATTGCGTTACGGTACGATTTAGTTCATTTGTATGGAATTTTTGGCTATTCAGCTTGGTTTTATGTAGCTGAATTACTTTAAATATCATACATTGGAGTATTTATTTTAACCTAATTGCTTTTTACAGTTATTATGTCTAATCTAGAACTATATTTAGGTATTGATATATTGAATGATTATGAAAATTCAGAAATAGACTACAAATAATCTGTTATATAAATTTTTATCATATTCAGCTCAGCTGAATTTATTTCAAAATTACGTTGCGGTACGTTTTAGCTCGTTGCATATAGTTTTTGGCTATTCAGCTCGGTTTTATGTAAGAAAATGTAGCTGAATTACTCATCGAATCATATATTTGAGTATTTATTTCAATCTAATTGCTCTTTATAGTTTGATGTTTGATCTAGAACTAAAATTCAGTATTGAGATTACGACTTAAAATAAAAAATTATTTTTTTGCACTGAATTGCTTAAAATGTGTATGATATTATAATTATAAAGACTATAAATAACATGTTACATAATCTTTTATTGTACTCAGCTTAGCTGAATGTGTTTCAAAAATATTTTTAAATCGTTTGTATGCAGTTATCTGCTATTCAGCTAAATTTTCGTAAAAAAATATTGACTGAATTACATGAAACTCCATGCATTTGAGCATTTATTCCAACATACTTCTTCCTTATAGTTTTGAGTTCTACTTAAAACTATAAATGTGTGTACGTATTGAGACTATGACATAAAAAATACTGTTTATTTTTTTGCGCTGAATAGCTAAGAAGTGTGTATGATACACCATTTTCAAATTTCAAATCTTGTGGTATCATGTAATAACATACTAATTCAAGCATATTTTCAGTTCATTGTTTTATAGGAAAGCATTTTACATATGTGCGTTTTCTTATGTCAATAATAAAAGTAATATTTCGTTTTCCATAAAAGCTTATTCAGCACATTTACACATGATCCTGTTCATAAAGTATATTATAATTGAACTGAATGCTTGATCGAAACATTTTGATCAGCACATCTGTTTTGCTGAATTGCTGAAAACCTTATTCAGCGCATGTGAATAGGGCTCAACTTGTTAAAGAGCATTTTTTATCAACTCATCTATTTTGCTGAATTGCTGAAAACCTTATTCAGCGCAGCTGAATAGGTCCCAATTTAGAAAGATTTACTGAAACATAAAAACATATTCATACATATAACTGGAAATGTTTAAGTAGTACGATAATTTTACTGAATAATGTAAACTGTTTTTCAGCCTATCATTTCTGTCAAAATTTAGTTGTTTTCTTCAAAAAGTGCTAAATTTTAAGCAAAATATGCTCTTGAATCAAAGTTTAAAGTTCAAGCTCATCAGCAGATATAAAGATAATCAAGCAATGCTGAATAATTAAAAAGTCCAGTTAAATAAATACATAAATTTCTCAATCCAGACTGTATAAAGTATAAAAGTTGCTTTCTTATTATTGTTTGCTATATATTCATTCCATTTCATTGCTCATTTTTCATGTCTTTCTATTTTTTCAAATTTAATTTCCTTAATTTATTTACATTTTTTAAAGGCTCCTCCACTCGAACACGCCAACATCCGCTACTCTTTCAGTTCCCCCATCCCCGCTCATGCGCAACGTTCATTGCGCTTTATCATATTTCATTGCGATTTACATTTTTGTACGCTTTGCATTTCAATGTGCAAACGGTTGTGTAATACTCTGTTTTTTTGTAATTTTCGCTTTTGTTATTGTTCGCCTGGTGCTCCCCAGACCTTACTTAGTCAGCGACAATTAACACTCCGGCTTTGGCAATAAACTACTACAATTTTTTTGCTGCATTTCACTGTCGTGGTTGTGGCTTCGTCTTATTCAACTTCAGCAAAAGCAAAAAAAACAACTAAAAGAACAACAAAAATAAAAGAAAGCATTTGTGAGCCGACGAAGTCCACGCAAGCTAGCAAGCAGCCACGATCAACGGTCTATTCAGCAACTTCGTTTTTTGTGTTTAGCTTTTTTTGCGATCACTTTTGTTGGCTTTGTTGCTTTAATAGCAGCGCTCAACTTGCTGTAGTTGGCAGTTTTTTGCGGGGCCGTTTGTGTTTTCTGTTTCAACTGCATTGCTTTTGTTTTTGCTATTCGAGCCGTTGTCGTTGAGCTGAGTTCGCGCCGGTTTTACTTCGTTTTTTTATTATTTGCTGATTGCTTGAATAATTTATGCATGTGTATGTTGTTGTTGTTGGTGGCCATTCTTATTGGCATATCATTTGCGCGTTTAAATAAATTTTAATGGCGCTTGTGCATAGGTATGCGTGTACTTCAGCGCTACCGCACTTTGGTTGCTCATACGCCGTGTCGTTTCGTCTATTACATTAATTCATTTCGTAGTCATTCGGTTATTGCTACGAGTTTGCTTGAAGTGTTATTTGAGTACATATATGCTTATAGTACATGGCTGAACGTATAGTCTTGGGTTTGAACTAGGTTTTGAAGAATTTTTTTTTGTAACGGATTGTTACCTACTAGTTTCAATTATGGTTGTAAATTAACTGGTTATACAACAACTTTGTGGAAACCAATATTTTTAAAGAACTCACAGGTTTTTGAAGAATATGATATATTAAACATACATATGTTTTTTATAGACAACCACTTTCTTTCTAAACGTTTTTATCCAAATATGACTTTATTGTCCGAAGTAATCTCCAGTTAGTGTAATATTTTTTATTGTAACGGTCCTCAAACACTTTGATGTCATGCCGTATATTGATTTTTAAAGAACTTAATAAATTTCTAAATAAGAAAAGGCTAATGAAACTTCTATCAAGTTTTCAAAGGTCAAAACTTCAAATCCATTACAATTGCCTACAGGTTAACCATGTCTTTTAAATTTTAAAAAATTATTTATAGGTACATTACAGCAAAACAATTAATTTAATTCATAAAAGACAAACTAATTTACAAACTGGTCCGTAAAACACTAGTTGGTAACTAGTTGCAATTACTTCAATTTTAGTAAACCAAATAAAATTCTGAATAGAAAATTCACTGTGAAAATGTTGAAAAATTAAAAATCTATTAACTTCTCAAGGGTCAAACTAACCCAAACTAACTGCCTACGTGTTAAGCACATCTTTTAAATTTTTAAAATTAATGTATAAGCATATTGGTATAAATCATTCATTAAATTAACTAAAACCAAGGTAATTTGCAAACTGCTCCGTAAATAACTAGTTTGTAACTAGACTTAAGAACTTCCTGTTTTTATTAAAATTACAAATGCAGCAATTACTTATACCGAAAATAATAAAATTTACGAACAAGGTGTCAAATAAAAAATTAATAATGAAATTTCTATTACTTCTCAAAGGTCAAAACTACCCAAAATAATTACCTAAGGGCTAAGACGCCTTATAAATTTTTAAAATTAATGTTTAAGCTTAATATCATAAAACATTTATTAACTTAACCAAAAACAAAATAATTTACCAACTGGTCCGTAAATAACTAGTTTGTAACTAGACGTAAAATATTTTCCTACAATTTACAAATTCAGCAATTAATTATAACAAAAATAATAAAATTTGCCAACAAGGCGTTTATAGACAAGATCATCATGTGTGCGCGCACACACACATGCAAATGTACATACATACATAAATACACCTACAAACACCCTCTACACAACAGCACACAGCAACTTTTTGCATAAACATACATAAATAATTATTAATAAATGGCTTTGTTGCGCGCCCGGTACAGGGTACACTATAGCAGCGGCGTAGGCGCCGACAGTGCTTACGCCAACTGACCGTGCAAGCGCCTCAAATGTCTGGTTTGCTTATTTAGCTGGCCGACTGACTGCTCAATGACTGGCTGTGTAATGTATGCATGTATATGCATATGTAAGCATCTTGCTGACTGGCTGGCTGACGGCTAGTTGCTGACTCGTCAGCTTCTTTGTGTGCGCTCAGCGTTCAGTACACCTTACCGCACTGCTTATTATTACTTCACTACACCGCATATGGCTCATAGTTAGCCATAGCGTTTGGTGAGTAAGTGTGAATTTTGTGGTATGCGCTGTCGCGCCACTTGAACATACAGCGGCAGACAGCAGCGCCGTCTGTATCTGCATACAGTCGTATGTACAGCAGGTATATACATACATACGTGTGTCTGCTCACATACCGAACTTCATTGTGCTGCCGTAAAAACGCCGCGCGCCCGCTACATGTGTCAGCCCACTTCAAGTTCCTTGATTATACGTTCTCTAATGGAACTTGTTGCTGTTTACGACCGCAGCTGTGGCCAGTCTCTGCGATTGTCTCTTTAAATGACTTTTTCGTCTGCGCTGACTTCTCGCGCTCTTGCTTACGCGCTCGCTTATACTCTCTCTCGCCATCTCTCTCTGTTTGCGCTTGTTCGTTTGTTGGTGCTTTGGGGTCGCTCACACACATACTGATATTTTTTTTATATGTGTATGTGTGTTTGCATATTCCTCCCCAACCAACATATGTTTGCTTTTATTATTATTTCCCTCTTTGTTTCGTCACGTTTTTTTTTTTTCATTTTATAAACAGCTTTTTTCCTTTGCGCTTTGTTTTATTTACTTTTCAGCTCAGCTGCTCTGTTGCCTTACTCATGCGCGCACACAAACACACGCTTATGCGCTCGTAAGCGCTCATTGAAGACATGAATACATACATACAGACAAAAGGTTTGCTTGTGTGTTTCCGCCAAGGCGCGCTGGTCTGCATCTGGTCGTGTGTATGTGCGCGCTCTTGTGCTAGTGTGCGTTTCTTGTGCGGATTGTGATTTTTACTTGGAAATTGAATGAATTTCGTTCGTCCGTCTAGTCGCGTTTCGTATGCGAAGTCGTCCACAAAGCCAAAGAGCGCGCGCGCATTCAAGTTTAACGGGGTCGATTACACGTTCAGCCATTGTCGAAGCTCGTCACATAACCAAACGCATATAAATGCATACATATATATATTTTATTTTTCTGTGTAACACTTCGTTGCTTGGTGTATTGCCGCGTACATTAGTGTAACCTGCAACGCGCCTACTGCTGCCTACATTGTAAATAGTAATTGCGGTTGCATAGTTGGTGTGGGCTGTCAACCTTCCTGCCACCCAGCCAACCGCGCGCCACTGTGCCGTCGACTATTAGCGACAACTGTCTACGTTGCCAACGCAGAAATTCCTTATTACTTATTATTACATTTTCAACGTAGTATAAAGTGTACAAAGTGAACTGTGCTTTTTTTTGTGGTGTGCATGTCGATTGTTTGGTTTTGCTTACGGCACAATACATACGCGCGCATACACATACAAACGCGCGCAAGCGAACAAGCGCACTCTACCATACCCGCCGCTTCGCCTCGCGCTTTTCACTTCATGCTGACGTTTTGGCCTTTTTGCCGTTTGTGTGTTTTGCTTGCGGTCTTTCGTTGTACGCGTATGTGTGTAAGTGTGTCGGTTTTGCCTTTTGTTTTTGTTAGCAGCGCATATTTGCCGCGTTGAATTATTGCGCCGCGCGTAACTGCTGATATTAATAGGCAGCGGCAGTAGCAGCAACAACTGTGCCGCCTCTCGCTTAGGCCACTTTTCCTGTTCGTTCGCAACCCAGTCACACACACACAGGCACGCGCACGCAAACATACATACATGCATGCATGCATACATATCGTCGTCATCATCATCGACATCAACATCAGCGCGCTTCGCCAGTTCAATTCAGTTCAGTCTGCCGCATCAGTTAGGCGCTTGGTTACGCCAGTTGTGCGCCGCTCGCCTTTTTGGAATATTATTTCGCATTTTTGTGCTACGTAAACTTGTGCGCGCTGACAGTGAATAGAAACACCGACAACAAAAAGCGAAAAGCAAAAAATATTTGAAAATAAAAAATATAATACATGCATACATATATTTAAGTGTGGTGTTTTGTGCTGCGCACGACTATGTGAATTGCGAATTCTGGTGAAGTGAAAAATTTGTGCGCTTTTTGTATTTTCTGGAATTTCGTTTTATTTCCGCGAATCACAACTGAACCAACTCAGTACAACAAAAGCAAACATAATAAATTAAAACGCAAAAACAAAACCAAAAAATTAAATTACAAAAAAAATATTTAAAAAAAAAACAGTGAAACGTCAGCGCGCTACTCGATCACCTTTGCTAGCAGTGAGTCGCCGTCTGGTGTGCAGGCGCTCGCATTCGCCGCGCACACACTCGTTTTAGAAACATACACGCTCAAACGAGCGACGACTCAACGGCACTTCGATAACGTCAAGTGTTCAATTACTGCGTCTGTCAGACGGACGGTTGGTTACTCGGTCGTTTACTCAATCGTACGCGTCGTCGTCGCCCGCTTAGTTAAACAGGCGTGTTCCTTTTTTGTTTTGTTTATAAATTAGCTGACGTCGCGCGCCGCGGCGCATACACGGTCGCCTCTACTAAGCACTTATGTGCATACATACATACATATATAGCAGTACGTACATATATCCGCGCGCACATGGATTTGCTGGGCGTGTATAAATCAATTGGCGTTATTATTGTTGCTGGCGTCGCTGTTGCTATTCACATTTTGTTCGCTGTTTGCTGATTGCCGTCTGAAATCTCGTGTTGAATAAAAGCGTCAATAAAAAAAATTTAATAATTCAACAAGTTACAGCAGCGCGTAAGTGTTGTACAGTATTAATTGTTTAATTAATAAGATGTGTTATACGCCTAAAATCTTAGCTGCAGTCAATTATCGTATGACTGGACTTTAATTAGGCACACTCAAGCACAGACACACACACCTACATACACATTGTTAGTGTTGTAGCTATGTAAATAGCTAAGTACTTGTGCATTACGTGCCGGTGATCAATTATGAATTTAACGCTCACAGCAAATGTTTATTAATAGTTGCGCGGTGACGTGTTTTCGGCGCTGCAAATAATGTGCGCCATAAACATTTGACCTTGGTGAGAGGGAAGCCGTCGCGTAAGCTACTACATTCGTGTTATTAAGTTGTAAAAATAGTTGAATGAATGTGGATTTGCATAAATGATAATTACATAGCAGTATTTATAAAATAGCAAGATTTAAAATAAAATTTAAATATTTTTATGCAATTCAGCTGCGCTGAATACGAATTTTAAACAACTTTATTGTAATTTAAAAGTTGTAACTAATATTAAAACACATTCAGCTAAGTGAAATAACCTTTTAAGTTCAATTTAAAAGTTCTAGCTAATTTTAACCACATTCAGCTAAGTGAAATAACATTTTTGCATAATTCAGCTCGGCTGAATTCAAATTTCTGTTCGCTCTAACCACAATAACGACCACTTAATTGTAATTAGCTACATTTAAGCACGTTTTCAATATGCTAAATAGCATATCGATATAATTCAGCCCAGCTGAATTCAGCTTTTATTATATTTCAACAGAAATAATGACCACTAAATTGTATTTAGCTTCAATTAATAGCATTAAACAATTTTAATGTAATTTAAAAGTTATTACTAATTTTTAACCACATTTAGCTAAGTCAAATAACATTTCTGCATAATTCAGCGCTGCTGAATTAAAATTTTTGTACATTCTAACCACAATAACAACCACTTAATTGTAATCAGCTACATTTTAGAACGTTTACATTGTGTTAAATAACACAGCCCAGCTGAATTCAGTTTTTATTCCATTTCAACTGAAATAATAACTACCGAATTGTTTTTAGCTACCTTTAATAGCATTTTTGGTTTAGTAAGTGCTGTTTCTTGAAAATCTTAAACTCAAATTTTGATTTTTAATATTAATTTGAAACATATGTACATATGAAGTACACAATATTCTAATGTTTGAAGCTTACTCCGCCAAGTTAGTTATAAAGCATAGCTCAACATAATATCCAAGTTAATATTGTGGGTAATTTAGCAGTTTTAACATTCTTATGTTTCTATAAAATAAAAAAAATTGTGTTATGTTAATTTGGCATATTTTAGTGTTATTCAGCTGAGCTGAATTGTAATAGTAGTAGATAAAAATTAAATTAAATCGCTTTACAATCAAAGATAGCGTACTTTTTTGTTTTTCAAGCAAGCTGACAATATTTATTACAATATTTATTTTGCTAATTTCTTTCTAATTTCAAAGAAATATCATTATATTTGCAACAAACACTGCAATATAAATACTTTTTTGTTTCGAACATCGTAACTAAATTCGCGCTGAATACTATTTGTAGCCATTCAGCGCACTATTTTGCACCGTGAACTTACTTCTAGTAAGCCAAACTTAGTATTGACTAAAGTTTAAAGTCATTCACCGCAATTCCAACCTATTTGAACTATATTTTCTTTACTGAAATTGTATAAATAGTAGGAAAACTAGAAGTGCGTTTAAATGTTTGCTTTAAATGCTAAGTTTTCTATTAATAACTTTTATTTGTTTTTACTGAAAATGTAACCTTTATACAATACTAATATTTAAAACGCTGTCAAACAAAAAATGCCAAGATCAAAGTTCGTGTAATGTAGCAGCCTTGAAATAGTAATAATAAAGCTTAAATCATCGCCTGCTATATTCCTCAGAATATGAAGTAATTCTGCTAATTTATGTATGTTTACTTTAAATAAACAATTGCATGAAATATTGTCTGACATGATCGCTGTCGATCAGTTGGGTACATACTGCATATTTCAATTGCTTAATTGAGTAGTTTGTATGGATGTATCGACGATGACCATATGATGTCATTTTTTATATTTCACAAGTTAATTGCTAAGAACACAACTTCATTAGCTGATACTTAGATTGAATAAGGGATCGGTTTGGATACGGTTTGTGCTTCCTGATTTTCGATAACTTTCATGGTTAATATGATTGGTGATCACGCTTTTTAGACTTTATAGATTGATCTATTGATCATCCTTATTTAGACCAATAGATCATTTAAGAAGTTTAACACGATCAATGATCTTTCTAACGTGATTGGTGATCATCCTTTTTAGAGTTTATTCATTGCCTTATTGATCATCTCATTTGGAGCAATAATGCATTGAAGAAGTTTAACAAGATCAGTGATCTTTATTTCTTTGTGTTTGAGTTATTTGTGCCCATTTGAAACCTATTCAACAGTTGATTTTATCTTCAATAGTACATCAGTCTACTAACAATAGCTTACTGAAGGTCCAAGAAAAGAAGAGGTTCTTTAGAGATGATCACATTGCACTTTTGGCGACAGATCTACACTTTTGAACTTTAGAGTATTGTTTATAATCGTCTTTAGTGTTTTTTCTGCACATATAAGAAGTTATACAACATCTAAGACCCTCTTTATGATCCATATTTCTCATTTAAAAATTGTCCACCTTTTCTTATAACCAAATACCCAAATTCGCCCCAAAAAATTTAAGAACTTAAACAGGTGTTCTGCATCTACGATTGTACATAAGTATGTATACTCAGTCTACGTGCCGCCTCTGTCAGTTTGGCTTGGTACTCACTAGCATGTTTCAGGGAATACCCACACGGCATACCAATCACCCCGAAAGCGACTGTTGATACGATATAAATAATTTGGCGAATAATTAGCCGAACGGTAAACAGCACAACAAATGCATAGCGCACAGCTTACAGAAATCCGCATTCTAATTACGTGCAAATAAAAATAAATTTCAACTACAACAACAAGAACAAATAAAATGAATCGCGCAATGCTTAACACCGAGTAATTATTTCAATGAATGCAGTGAAGCGGAGAGGCGAAAGAAAAACTTAAAATAGCAAAAATAAAAGAATACAATAACTACATACAAACATAGGTATATAGACATATATATACATTTGTACATACATACCTGTATGTAGCTATACATGCCGAAACATACGAACAAAAATCAGTTTCAATTTCCTTTACCGCAACCCGGCACTTGTCGGCGAACGTCGCTTAGCAATTATTGCCGAACACACACATACTTATGTACATACATATATGTATGTATGTAGGTATATATGTAAGCAGGTATGCACATTTTGATGTGGCGATGACGTACCTGCGAAGGTAGCTAAACGCTTTTGTCATTTCAATTGTTCGAAGTGCCAACTACAACAACAACAATGCAAACATTTTCGCACACACTGACATATAAACACTCAAATATACATACAGACATGAATGCGCTTATATTTAGCGTCAATAATAATGTCGTTGACGACGACATCTAATTGCCGCACCTTTTTTGCAACGCGAAATAAAGCAAAAACAAAAATAACAGCAAAACGGTGGCTTAAATCGCATGACTGCCGACGTTTATTTATATTTGAAGTTTTGTTATGTCTGTTATGGGTGTATTTGTTGCTTTTTAACTGTCACTGCTGTTATTTTTATTTTACAATCATCAGCGTACTGAGTGTGAAGTTATTATTGCTGTTATTACAGCTTCATTGAGGCGGTATTGGCATATCATATTTTTTTATTACTCATATTGTTTGCTCAATTTGAGGAAAATGTGTCACTTAATAATAAGAAATTAAAAATAAATATTTTTTTTAAGTAATTTAGCTAAGGAATAAGAGCTGAATTGTAAACCAAAGCACTTAGTAACAATTTAGCATAGTTTTCTTCAAAAGCAAAGCAATTCACTTAGCTGAATTCCATCTTTTGCTGTTTAATTAAGGCATACGAGCTGATATTGGCATATCATATTTTTATTACTCATATTGTTTGCCTAATTTGAGAAAAATGTGTCACCTAATAATAAAAAATTAGAAATATATATAATTTAGCTAGGGAAGAGGCGCTGAATTGTAACCCAAAGCTCTGAGTAACAAGGTAGCATAATTTTCTTAAAAGGCAATGCAATTCAGCTGAGCTGAATTCTAACTTATACATTTTAATTAAGTTATAAGAGCTGAATTGTGACCAATAGCTCTGCCCACCAACTTAGCATAATTTTGTTTTAAGACAATACAATTCAGTTGTGTTGGGCTCATCATTTTACAATTTGGCTAGGAAATAAGAGCTGAATTTAAACCAAAAACTCTTGTTGCTTGTAAAATCTTAATAACTGTTATTAGCAGATAATTTTTCCTTTAAGATAACACAATTCCGCTGAGCTGAATTCTTCATTTTACAATTCAGCACATTTTTGTTTTTAATATTTTGTATTGCTAATACTTTTAAAAGTAATAACGTAAGTACACAACTATATATGACAATGTAGGATGAGAAATTTTTGAACATATTCAATAAATTACTCTTAATTATATTATTGTATTGTACCACAACTCTATAGTATAGCAAACGTTTGCCTAACTACTGATATTGATTTGTTATTTCCCAGGTTATATGTAGTATGAAAATAATTGCATATTAAAACAAAAAAAGGAACTAATTGCTGAATTGCAAACTAAACATATCAGTACCATTTAAATTACTTTTACGCAAATTTTATTCATAAAATATGCAATTCAGGGCATTATTAATGTTGACAGTTAACTCATCACCAATTATTTACACATTCTTTTTGTTTGATACTACTAAAAGTTTTATAATCTATCAATAAATCTTAATAACAGTCCACTTAACTCAACGCTTAACTTATACTGAAATGCACGCTCATAAAAAGGCGCTGAATGAAATCAAAAATGTTATTTTCTTTGAAAAAATCTATTAAATTGCAGTAATAAATTATATTTAGCTCAGCTGAATTGTGTTTGAATGCATTCAGCGCATTTTATAACTCGCAAAATTAAATTCATTGACGTAAGAAGCCTACCGTACTATGCGATAACATGAATTGTGCTTAGTCTTAAGTCATAAATGGAGAAAAATAAATATTCCGTTATATTTTGATTGATAACTAAGAACCGAAACAAACAATTTAGCTAATTTCGTTATCGAAAACGTAACTGCAAAGTGTGTATGCATATGTATGAGTTTATTAATTTCGCTGAATTTTCAGAATTCTCGTGTTGACCGAGGAAGTAATACATACAGCTATGAATCTGCATAGATATCAATGTGTGTGTGTATGTGCTTGTACTGCAATCAATATTTTATAATATTTTTTCAATTCTTCACACTTCTCCGAGTTGACATTTGACTCAAACAATCACAGGCATACATATGTATGTATATTGAATTTAAATATATGTAGTTGTTTTTTTTACTTTCATATATTTTTATGTACGTTTAAATATGTTTGCCTCTGTAGCCATGCGCTTTGACTCGCTATTATCACATTCAGCGTCATTAAGCGCGCTTCAATATATTTTTTTGCCTCTGAATCGCTAAAATATGCGCGCCATAGTCAATTTGTCGCCCGACAGAAACAGTTGCACACATATTAATACAAACAAGTGCAATCAGACACACACACACATACTTATGCTCATCAACACAGAACTATTGTTGTAATTGGAGTACGAGTATATGCGCTGCCGTTGTTGTTCATTTAAATTAGTGTCAGCACATTGTTTTATAATTTTTTGACGCCTCTCCTGATATTTTGCTCACAATCGCATTTACATTCCTTCAATGGTTTGTTTGTTTGTTGCATTACTTGTGTACTGTTGTGTTCATATTTGCTGTCATTTAAGTGATAATTTCATTTTCACGCGTACCTTTGTACTTTGCTCAGCGCCAACGGGCGCTACAAAGACGAACAGTAAACTGTAAATATTTGTTTTTCACTTACATTAAGCATTGAAAATCAAATAGCGTATGTTTGTAATATACTTATTTTGAGATGATGCAGTTTACTACGTGTTAGGCGTCTTTATGAACGTGTTATACGTTCGTATAGAAGTTAGAAAAGTTTAGAGTTTAAGGTTACTGCTTATTAAAGGTATTCAGTTAAGCTGGTTCTTGTATTGAGTTATTCCGCGCAGTTATATTATTGCTAGCACAAATTCTTAGTACAACTAAAATGATTTTTATGGAGTTTTAGTCAACGCAATGACATAAACAAAATATTTCTTGAAGTAATTTGTGAAATTGTTAAAACTTTGCGTATTCAGCTCAGCTGAATTAGTTTGTAGCTACTGTAAATAAATGCCTGCTTTATAATATAATATTTCTTGCAGTAATTTGCGAAATTGTTAAAACTTTGCATATTCAGCTCAGCTGAATTCGTTTGTAGCTACTGTGAATAAATGTCTGCTTCGACTTTACAACAATAAAGTCACAACCAGCTCTGCTGAATGCAGTTTTTAGCTATTCAGCGCACTTTAAACTTTCGTAATTTTTTTTTTAATAAATTATATGAAATTTGAGGCAATATTTGCAAAATCTTTGCTATTCAGCGCAATGACACATTGAAATTGTATAAGAATAAATGCTAAAAATTACTATATACAACCACACTAGAAAAAAATTAATTTGTATTAAAAATTTCAAACATGCTTCCTCAGAAATATTTAAAAATCTAATCACTTAACGAACTAGACGCCACAATATGCTAATTGAATCAGACAAGTGAAGCAAAAATGCTTAATTACAGCATATGGGTGCGAAACTATAACATTTGCTGAATGCTAAGCAGTTACGCAAGACAGAAACGAGAACAAAACAATAAATACGCTATAACAACACGTATGTACATACATACATATGTCTGTTTTTACTTTTGTATTCGAGAAAAAGTTCAAACAGAAAACGGAATAAAAATTTATTCACGGCAAAAGGAGATACTGCAAAACTTTTTCTTTATTTCATAGAATATAAGATTTTTTTAAATATGATAAAAGTAAATGTTAGCTAAATATGTACCAGAGATATTTTTCTTATTTGTTTTACCTATAGCAGTGAGATTATCTCTCTCTGTAATAAAAAAGATGCCCGTCATTTTAACAAAAGTTTCTATTGTAGAAAGCGATTAACTCTGTTTAAATCGAAAACGTCTACGATTTAAAAAACTCTGCATATTTGACAAACAATACTTCACTGTTTATATACAAACTTTCATTGCGAGTGAAAGCTCACTAAACTACACTTTCGAGTGAAAGCTCTAATCCCAAAAGCTTTAAGCTTTTTGGCAAGCCACTAGTATACTACCTAAACTCATATAAAGAACTATAACTCTGCATAAATTTCTTTCACTCACTTCATAATTAACATAAAAAATAAAATTATGCGTAATATAAGAAAAATTTCAAATTGAAAATTCTAATAAAAACCATTGTGCCGTTAGCTTTAAAAAGAAAATTCTAAAAATACTTTTAAATCGAGCAAAAAATAGAGCGATTTGCAAACATACACACAAGCGCATCAATACTCAATTCAACAAATTCACCGCACAATTCTTAATAAATTATTTTTCTCAAAACTACGCACATCGAACACCACCGACCATACAAATGAACACTAGCAATAAGCGCGATGCTGCCATAGCATGCTTACGTACAGACGTACTTAAAAGTATTTATACACATTAATGTAGTCAGTTCAACGGCTCCAACAATTCAGCAACTTGTCTGCAAGCGCCATTGGACGTCAATCAACAGCTGGCCTCTGCTGCTCTTTCCTCAAACCACACGCAGCTTCCGTTCGATTGCTTGCCACTGCTGGCCGGTCCCGCCTCCTTCGTGGACATAAGACTACAAGTGCTGTGGTTTATAAACATTGTTTTCGACTTCTTTCATTGTTTATATGCTCACAATGAATGCGTGGCTACTTTAGTTTAAAAGTACTAGTTGCCAGCGCGCTACTGTTGTTCACTTGACAGTTGTTTGTGAGTGCGAAATGTTGTGGAAGCTTTTGGCATTTAATTGTCTTTGAGCTGTTGGTGGTTTGTAGACTTTACATAATTGTAATTACTTAGATTACGCTGATATTTACGGAGCTTTTGTGAAAAGTGGAAAGCTTTTGAAGCAGTATACTTCAGGTCGACGCTGAAAGCTTTTAACGTCATTTTTTATACATTGTTGTTGCTAAAAAAAGTTGACATGTGAAAGCTTTTCTATCTACCTAATTCATTTCAGCAGCTGTTCTAAAAGCTCGTTATTTTATAAAAAAACACAATGTCTGGTAACAATAATTTTTAATCTTTTAAAAATTAAAAAGTGAAAGCTCGCAATGCAAATATTTTATATCTATGTTTATATTAAGAGCTTTCACTTATTTCATTGTAATATGTTTACTTTTATTTACTCTCAATCTAGTGGTGAAAGCTTCAATTGAAAGTTTTAGACAGATGTATACATATACTTAAAGTATGCTGATATTTACAGTAGCTTTTGAATAAAGTTAAAAGCTTTAAAGGCAGAAGCCATTAAAAACTTTTTGGTCGGCGTTAAAAGCTTTTAGCTGAAATTTGGAAGCTTTTGTTCACAGTCAATTTCATTAGTTTATGTTATTGGTTGTTATTTTATAAAAAAAAATAAATAAAGTTAGGTCAAAATAAGAGCTTAAGATATTCAAAAAACTATAAACTGTTTATTTATAAAGCTTTTCCTTATTTTATTGTAATACATTTACTTTCAATTACTCCCATTCGAGCAGTTAAAGATTTAAATGAAAGCTTTATACAGCTGGATGCTTTCACCAAAGCCTCTCAAGTCTGAAAATTTTCAATCGGTTATTCAAAAATTCAAAATGATTATTAAATGGATTAATAGTTGCATAAAGCTTTCACCACACTGCGAAAAAAAAAATTATTTAAATTTAACTGTAAAAATAACGTTAAAATATTTGAGAAAACGACGAAAGCTTCCAAGGTCAAGGACTCTCGTACATAACTGTTCATATAATTAGTTTTTACGCCAAGATAAATACTTTCTCAATTATCTGAGCGAACTTCAAAATTATCCGATCACAAAGCAACTTTGCAATAAATACTGATATTGAAAATTTCATAAAAATCCCTAAATACTGATTGATTAATATTATCAGCAATGCACTTAAATACACAAACTTTACTTTTGTGTTCAATTTTTATCTTCAACTGAGTCACACACGCCAACCGATGATCAATTAAAGCAAAATATTAAGATGCCGCATAAAGTAACCACACCACTTCGCCATGCTTAGATAATAAATAACAAATTGTTGGTATTTCCAACCTATTTACGCCTTATCACAACTTTCATTTATTCGAAATTCGCTATCAAACCAACGAAAATAAGTTGCGGTCATAAAAAAGGTAGATAAAAAATCGCCAAGCAAAAAAAAATATGACAGTGCCGAGCCGGCGTATCATTAATAACGCTAATCTACATTACGTATACGCACGGGCGCACCACTTGTTTGTCCAGAGAAAGCTACACACACACACAGGTGTACACAATTTTTAACGCACACATGCACAACCTCTTTAGCACACATCCACAAATTTTCTAACACACATACATATACTCCACTGCTCGGCCCACCTCTCATAATCTCTTCCATACACGTGCACACATGTTTCATGCTCTTTGTGGCTGGCGTTTGTTCAGCCATTCGCACACTTGTTGCCGCCGGCCATTATCGCATGTACGAGTTCGTGGCTAGGGGCGTTAGAGGGAAGCGCTGGCATGTGAAGTGGCAAATTGCGTGTGTTTGCTATCTGAGCAAACAATAAAATATGTGTAAACACAAAAATATTTGTTTGTATGTATGATTACTTACAAAATGAATTTGCAAAATTTGAGGCGAGTAATCAAAAGAACAAACACACTTGTCGTTTAGCTAAACAAATTAGAGCAAAGTGAAGCGAATTTGAAAAGATAATGTTAAATGTGAAATATTTCGTGATAAATGCAAAGCAACAACAAGTCTAGCTGCTTTAATTACTATCAGAATAATAAAATTTAATAAAACATGCCAAAGCGAGTGATAAAAGTAAGCGAAGCGTATTTAGTTACGGTGGCATTAAGCAGTGAACAAGTCAAAGAGTGAGTGAATAAGTGAGTGAGTGAGCAAGCTAGCGAGTAATCTTATGAGACAGCCTTTTTATTCAACTTACTTTTACTGTTATCACAACTGGCGTATACAATTCATCACACCATAGTCATGAAACTAAGAATTGCCTGTACTTTCTGTAAGTGTTCTTTGTTTTTGTTGGCGTGGCTGCTGAAACCGACAGTTGCGGTTGCCAGTCTGATAGTCTGTTGCTGGCTAAATGAGTCAGTGTGTTAGCAAGTTAGTATGTTTTGCTTGGTGTTGTGGAAATCGATCGCGTTAAAGGCGAGACAGTACAGAGTAAATAGTATCATTGCTGGTTCAGACTAACTGTGACTTTATATAAATATTTACATGATTTGCAAAT
Organism: Bactrocera neohumeralis; assembly: GCF_024586455.1. Taxonomy (NCBI): domain Eukaryota; kingdom Metazoa; phylum Arthropoda; class Insecta; order Diptera; family Tephritidae; genus Bactrocera; species Bactrocera neohumeralis. Next base: position 18,144,735 of record NC_065921.1, on the reverse strand, counting down.
AAAATAATAATTTCAAATTACTTCAAGACTTATTCAGCTTTAAACAAATCAGGTAAAATGTATACAAGCCTGACTCGCCATGTAAAATGCCTTTTAAAGTACAAAACATAATTATTACAGTTAACAGTGTTATTCAGCACTTAAAAAAGAGGCATATTTTTAAATTACATCCATTTAGATTTTAATACAGCTTAACAAAAATACTGCTGAATAGCTGAAAACTAAACCAAACTTTGCTGAATTATATTGAGAATGCGATAAAATCACATCGTCTCAAAAATTCGTAAAAAATAATAATTCAGCTTAACAAAACATAATTATTACAGCTAACATTGTTTTTAAACACATCGAAAAGAAGCAGATTTTTAAAGAAAATTGTTAAAAATTTTAATTCAGCTTAATAAAAACACTGCTGAATAGTCAAAACCACACTAACTTTGATGAATATCATTGAGAATGAGATAAAATCAAATCGTCTCAAAAATTTTGTTTTGAATTTTTTGCTGCTGAGAGGCAAAGAACTTAATTCAGCGCATTCGAGATAAATTAATAAAAAAATGATGAAAGTGTATATATTCGAAATTATAACGTTTTTGATTTAATTATATATCTAGCTGCAGGCGAATTTATTAAACGAAAACAATTTGGAAACTTTATTTTATAGACAAAAATATTTGTTATTTCATTCACCTTTAAAAAAATACCACTGAATAGCTGAAAACTTTACTACACTAGCTGAATGCAATTGCGAATGAGGTAGAAACAAATTAATTAAAAAGTTCTGAATAAAAAATGCTGCTGAATAGCAGAGAACTTGATTCAGCGCTACCGAATCAAATATAAAACATTTTTGATTAGAACGTATACTTAATTTTTGGTCTAATTTGGTAATTAATCACTTTGGATACCAAAGTTTAATGACAAAAATATTACTTATTGGCTAACAACTGCATTTAGCTAAACTTACAGTCACAAAACGTAAACTTTTTACCCTTATTTTGTTTCTAAAGTAAGATCTGCTGAAAATGTTCTCAGATAACACATATAGTATATTTCAAATTTGTAAGCTCACTACAAAATTATATTCAGCGGCGCCAAAAACCCCGCAACTTGCTTTAAATCCCTTAAAATGTGGTATATTTAAAATTCAACCCAGTTTCTAGTCAGCTGAATAGCACATTAAACTTAAGATTTTGCTGTAGATTGCTTACAAAATATTTTTTACCGTTATTATGTTTCTAAAGATATACTGAAAAATGTTCTCAGAAAATACTCATATGATATTTAAATTTTATAAGCTCAACACAAAATTGTATTCAGCGGCGCTAAAAACACCGCAATTCGCTTCATAATCCCTTAAAGTGTCGTATATTTATAATTCAGCTCAGTTTCAAAGCATGGAAGCCAGCTGAATAGCACACAAAACTTAAGATTTTGCTGTAGATTGCGTTTTACAAATATTTAATATGAACTTTATACAAGTATATGTATGTTTACATGTATATAATATGGGCATATAGTATGTAAATTAAGCTTTTAATTGCATACAATATAATTTTGAATTATCTAACATGTTTGCTCTTATGCCAAACGTCCGCCTCAGTTGCAATGTTTTTTAAGTACTTGCTTATCAATTTAGTAGAAACATATGTATGTGGATTGTATTCTGATATTTACTTGCTGCATTTTGTAGCTTATCAGCACATATTGCCATTCAGCACTTCGGTAGGCCCCCAATGTGTCTTAATAAACATTCACTTAAATCTTGTGACACTACGTGACTTTTATACATATATCTGTATTGTCGGTAAAAAAGGTCTCATGGGGTTTTCGAATCTGAATGGTGGGTAAAATATTTCAATGAAGTATATATTATTTATAAATTCAAAAAAAATATTCAAAATATCGCTTTTTGATTGAAAATGGTATTTTTTAAGCTTTATATACATTTCTTTTGTTTTTTATTGAAGCGCTGAAAAAATAATCATTTCTTCTGCTGCCAATATACAATTTCATAATCAGTTTCATGTTTTTTTATTTGTTGTTGTTTTTGTTCTTATTTTTATTATTTTATTTTCATTTTGCGTACGCAGGTCTTTATGCTTCTGTTTTTTGTTTTCTTCGCTGCCTCGTCAATCACTTGACTTCTTCTGACGTCAGTGGCCATATTATCAGTAACAGTAAAGCAATTAAATGACTCGCAAGACGTTTGCTTTATTTTATTATTACTTGTTTTTGTTGTTTTCCTTTACTACACAGTTTTTATGCACATATTGTGCTACTTGAGTTGCAATCACTTGTTGCTTTAATTATTATATGGCTATAAAGTTTTCGTGTGTTTGACAACTAAGTGCAATTTTTAACATTACAATTGTGAAATACATATATGTATATTTATCTACTTGCTTTAAATATATATATATATACATATGTATACGTGTATTTGTATAGAAATTTATTCCGAAGTACGGACATAAGTGATTATTTCCACAATCCAACTGTCTAGTTCACATTCGATACATAAAAAAGCAACAATAAAAGTTAGAAATAATTAAGCACTTATCTGATCACTCAGCGGATTGCTCATGCTGACGAGAATATTGTTCAGTTTTTGGTAGCAATTCACTATTTTTATAAAGAAGCTTTTGACGTAGAGCCATGAAGCACTGAAGCAAATATATGTACATACATACATATATAACAAATGTATGCCTAACCGAAAATTTAACCGAAAAAATCAATTTTTTTCATATTTAATAACGAAAAAAATATCAAAAAGCCTTACAATTTTATAAATAATAAATATATTTCATAAATTTAAGTGATAGAGTTAGCAAAAACTTCTATTTTAACAAAAAATTCCCGCAGCAACTCTGAATAATTAGCGCTTCTTGCTAAAAGCCTTACGCCTAAACCTAACCTCAATTTAATCTCAAAAAAAAAAAGCGCACACGCCCACCTCATCTTTTAATAAACTTGCAATGACAATAAAAATACTTTAAAAGACACACATATTTGGTATAAATAAATAAATATAAATACACCTGATTTCTTACTTTTGTGCGACGCCGAGGCGCGTTCGTTCATAAATCAAGCGCCAACATACTTGTATGTTGAGTATGTGAAATTCCCCAAAACCGAAAGAAAAACACCTTAAATGCCATAAAAATATTTAAATGACAGCTATTACTTAATATAACACGCATGTGTGTGTATATATGTATATGTGAAAATATTTGTCCATATGTATTGTATATTTTTTATACTCTGTAACCAAGCAAACAATTAATTAGCACTCGGTTGGTAGTACGCAGTTGAAGTGTGTGTTATATAACTCAGAATGTTTGGAGTGTTAGGAATTTTTAAATGGAAAGAATTTTTATTTGTAAACTTAGCTTTTCTTAAGTAAGCAAATGCGATTTATAAATTATTTTGAAGTAAAGCTTAAAAACTTTTGAAGCTAGAAAGCTTTTCATAACATTTTCTCAATCGTTAAAAGTGAAAGCTTCTAGGATCGGTAGTGATACATGTGTTGAATAAAACTTAAAAACTTTTGAAGCTAGAAAGCTTTTAATTACATTTTGTCTATAGTTTAAAGTTAAAGCTTCTAGGATCGATATGTGTAGAGTAAAGTATAATGGCTTCTAATTCCAAAGGTTTTTCATTTCAATCAAAATGAAAGCTTTGAGCATGATATTTATCCTGAGTAAAGTTTAAAAGCTTCTAATTTCGAAAGCTTTTCATTATTTATTGTTGAAACTTAGCAGTCAAATCTTTTATGTTGGATATTGCTAACTATATTCTGTTAAGTTTAAAAGCTTTTAATTTCGAAGACTTTTCATTACTTATTATCGAAACTTAACAGTCAAGGCTTTAATGTTGGGTATTTCTGCCTATATTTTGTTAAGTAAAGTTTAAAAGCTTTTAATTTCAAAAGCTCTTCATTATATGCTGTTGAAAGTCAAAGTAAAAGCATGACTTACTATGTTTACTATATGTGTTGAGTAAAGTTTAAAAGCTTTTAATTCCGAAAGCTTTTCATTATTTACTGTCGAAATTTAGCAGTCAACGCTTTTATGTCGGGTATTGTTAGATAAAACGTATAAAGTGAAAGCTCTTAAGATCGGTATTGCTATATATGATGTTATCGCTAAAAAAAGATATAGTTGAAATGTGAAAGCTTTTAGCACAGGAAAACTCATCTGCTATTTGCTAAAGCTGCTTATTTCGTAAAAAAAATCAAGTGAAAATAATAGCTTTTTATAATTCTAAAAAAAATATTGTTATGAAAATATGTATGTATATAAATGGAGAGTTTTTATTTATCTACATACATATATACTTTTTTAGCCATATTAGTATTAGTGAAAGCTTAGAATGAAAGCTTTAATATGAATTAATATGGAATATGAAAAAAATTCAAATAAACGCAAAGCATGCATAAGTGACGCTTTCATAATAACAAAAAAATAACGGTGAATTTAAAAGTGAAAGCTTTGAATATAAACTTTTATATAATATAAAAAATATTTTGCATGAAATAAAAGCAAAAGTGACACTTACCTTTAAAAAAATGTTGGTGAAGAAACAGGAGACAGGCTGAAAATATAGAAAAAATAAATTAATTAATGAATTTTTTCAAGTCTTGATATTCAAATGTTTAAACAATTTGAAAATTGATTTAGCCAAAGACCCAACCAAGAAAATGGGAAGCTAAAATATATCGATTTTTATTGATAGAGTAATAAAAAATTAAAATCCAACATATAAAAATGTTCATTCCATTCTTAGAATTAGCTTAGTAACTGCAGAAAGATTCAAAGTTGTAGGAGAAAGTAGTTTTTGATCAATTTTTTACCGATTTTGATCGATTTTATATCGGAAAAGAAAATTCAAAAACATAGAAATGATGGCCACATTATTCAAATAAGCAAAGTAACTGTGAAAACCTGCAACATATATTGGCAAAAATTGATTTCTGAAAACCTTTTTTTATCGTGAAACATTTTTCTCACACAAATTAATATAATAAAAGCAAAGAATTTTACAATTTGCTATGTCAATATATAAGCAAATATATTTATAACAGACAACAAAAAATCCAAAGCAACAACAAAAATTGCTAAACAAATAAACTTTGCGTTATGAACGTGAGTGAAGCACATTGTTTCATCATCCCAATAGAAACATAACGAAACAAAAAAAATATTTCCAACCAATTAAATTGGCGTTGAGAAAACTTGTTTCAGTGAATTTCCAAATAAGCAGCCAACCGCAGTTACTCATATGCAAATAACATAAATTGCAAAGAGTCGCCGTGACATCGCGTCTACCTTTTTTTTTACCTTAATCAATTACTCATGTCGTTATGATTACATACATATGTATGTACATATGTATTTATATTTAAGTACGTGTTGCACCCTTTATAAGCATAGCTAGTTGGTATGTAGCGTTTTGGATAATTACTACACACAATTCAAGGGAAAATTAACCGCAGACAAAGTGGCTGACTGCCTAGCTACGGCATTATTCACAGTATGCCGACATCAACACCAGCACACATACAAATACATAGATACTTAGCAAGTTCAGAAATGTAAACTTGTAAGCAATTGGCGTGATGTTTAAAAGTTGGAAACTACCTGTGTGATTTATGGTATTAATGACTAACGCACACATGAGCACATTAACACTCACATACATGTTTACTCGTGCCCAAACAAAATGTGAACAATTAAGCATATTCTTTAGTTATTTATGCCAAGCAATGTTTTTGATTATGGTGAAATAACAATAAAAATATAATCTAATCTAATTGATACTATTATTATTATTTTTTTTTGTGTGCATGTTTCTATAATTGAGCCAATGAGCGTTATGCAGTTTTTGCTTTATTAAATTGCGTGTGCTTATCAGTTATGAGTTTTGGCAAAATTGATAAAAAAAAATTTAATTTGGCGAATGCTTATGACAATTATATATGTATGTATTTATTTGAGGAGAACGAAATATGTGGGGCGTCATAAATATATAGCAAAAGCAACAAAGTAAATATTATGAGAAAAATATTAGGAAAAAATACAATATTTTTCGAAAAAAAATTTAAATTTAAAAAAAATGTTGAGATACATTGATGTTGCGAAACAAAAATGTTGAGATACATTAATGTTGCGGATAAAAATGTTGACATTATTTTTGAAATTTTTAAAAATGTTCAGATTTAAAAATGTTGGGATACTTTGATGTTACGAAATAATAATGTTGCGAAACAAAAATTTTGAAATGCTTTTAAGTTGCAAAACCAAGCTTTGGGATACATTAATGTTGCGAAACAAAATTGTTCAAATACATTGATGCTACGAAATAAAAATTTTGACATTATTTTTAAAGTTTACCATAAAATTAGGATTCATTTATGGATGTTACGAAACAATAATGTTGTTAATCAAAAATGTTGGGATACATTGATGTTGCTAAACAAAAAAGTTGACATTCTTTTTGAAATTTTTAAAAATATTGAGATACTATACAAAAATGTTGGGATACATTAATGTTACGAAACAAAAATATTGCGATACGTTGATGTTGCGAAACACAAATGTTGAGATACAATTGCTGTTGCGAAACAAATATTTTGACAAATTTTTTGAAATTTTTAAAAATGTTCAGATTTAAAAATGTTGGGTTACTTTGATGTTGCGAAACAATAATGTTGCAAAACAAAAATTGATGTTGAAAGACCAAAATTTTGAAAAACAAAAATGTTGAGATACATTGATGTTGCGTAACAAAAATGTTAAGATACATTGATGATCCGAAATAAAATTTTGACATTTTTTAAATTTACAAAAAAGGTAGGATACATTGATGGTTGTTATGAAACAATAATGATGCGAATCAAAAATGTTGAGATACATTGCTGTTACGAAACAAAAATGTTGAGATACATTGATGTTGTGAATCCAAAGAGATTTAAGAATTTTTAGATGCAAACTTCAAACTCTTCTCTTGGCATATACTACATGTAATGAAATACATATGCATTTGATATATACCATTTAAAAAAAAAAATCTTTTATAAAAATATTATTTATTACAAATTCTTTGTGAACTCATATTAACTCTATCTCTCTGCTTCACTCTTTACAGATGATCCCGGCGGCACAACGCAATCACGCCAAACGCAACAGCAACAACAAAACCTTAGCAACAGCAATATGGAAGCTGCCACAACAACAACTACAACAACAAAACACTATAATAAAACAACAAAATTACAAAACAATCATCATCGTGCCACAGAACGACGCGGCACATATCGCACGCAAGGCGGCGAAGCGCAAGCAAATGCCAGCGATAACGTCAAAGTGCCAAAGCAGACAGCCAAGCAGGCAAAGGCGGCAGCAGCAGCTGCACAACGCGCCGCCGCACTGGCTGCTTACACGACAACGGAGACAGTAGTCAGCGGCAGCACTGGCAAGGCAACGGCTGGCGGTGCCAAAGATCCACTTGCGATTGGCAACGAGGCAGCGGTGGTCATACAAGGCAATAACAAGTCGGCACGCGCCAGGGAAGCTAGAGGAGAGCAAAAGACTGTTGTAAAATCGGAAACAGCCACAACAAATGTTAATAATAACAACAACAACAATACAACCACCGCCACTAGCAGTAGCAGCAGCCACAACAGCAACAACAAACACAGTGATACTAGTAACAGTAGTTTAAGCAAAAATAATTTTACCTTAAGTCAAACTGAGTTGGCGCGCAAAAGTGAAAAATCACAGCAGCAACAACAACAACAACAACAAAATGTCAACAATAGTAGTGATATGACAGCAACAGCTAAAACAGCGGAGGCAACAGCAGGTGCAGCGCCAGTCGCAGCGCCTGCCACCGAGCCGAATACCTGGAATAACGCGCGCTATTTACACAAAAAGTTCAAACGCCTCGCCAGCACCACAGACGTGGACAGCCTGGTGGCGGACAGTCAGAGCGTCAATGCCGCAGGCAGCAGTGCGAGTAGTGAGGCAGGCAGTGAGGCGGCGCCAACGCGCACCACCTCGCTGTCTTCAGCCGCGTCGACTAGTTCAATATCGCCGCCACCGGCCACAACACCCACACCCACAGCGGCGACGAATGCGCAAAGCACAGCGCCAACTACCAACGCCGCTTATGTACAAAGTGCCATTGCCGCGTTGCCATTGACGAATGGACACGCGCACGCGACGTCGGCACCGGCTGTTGCAACAGTGGAACACTCCAATTACAATAACAATACGCATAGTGTTAAGTACAGCGGCGCGTCAGCAAATAGCAATAACCACAGTGAGAGCAATAACAATGATGGCATCAGTGCGGCGCAGCAGCTGGAAGCAGAGCAAATACCGCAAACTTTGTCGCATATTTATGAGAATCAACAGAGTCAGCAGAATAACGGTGGCAATAGCAATGCCAGCACGGGACGCTACGTGTGTCCCTATTGCAATCTGAATTGTACAAAACCGTCGGTGCTGCAGAAGCACATACGCGCGCACACCAACGAACGTCCCTACCCGTGCGACATCTGCGGCATCGCATTCAAAACGAACAGCAATTACTACAAACATTGCCGGTAAGTTGTAGCAGCACACAAAATTTGAGCGAAATATTCAATCGTTTATGCCATTTTTACATGCAGATCGCGTTCGCACGCTGCGCGGAAACGCGGCATTGCGGTGCCTATAAGCGCCGATGATGGGCTCTTCGGCGGCTCCGATCAGGAGGGCGATCCGGAACTGAGCAACAGCAGCTCAGATGTGGTAAGTACAAATATTCATGCTAAAATTCAAACAGCATTCGCTAAATATAATGTCAATGCCTGTTGTCCTTTACAGATAAGTCGCACCGCCTCGCCGCTGGAAGATCTAAGCACCGCATCGTCACCTGTGGTAATGAGCACTACGCCGTCAACAGCCAACACACTTACACCGCAACAACTGCAGCAGCTGCAGCAACAACAACAAAAGCAGACGCAACTACAACAACAACAACAAATTGTTTTGGCATTGCAACATCAGCAGCAGCTGCAGCAAGCCAGCGCCGCGCAATCACCGCATGTCGCGCTGCCATCCACACCCTCACCATCATCGCTTTCGTCAGCGAAAAGCGCCTACTTGCAACAGCCCGCGCAGCAACAACCGCAACAATTACCGCTAGGTTCACCAGCTGCTGGCACATTGCCGCCACCGCAGCCGACGACATCAAATGTCACTACAATTACTGCCGTTACCACGACGTCCAAACAGGCCGCCGCCGCCACCGAGCTTAAACCTTACAAACCGAAATTTCACAATGCGGCGTTTTATGCGACGACCAAGGAAGCAGCGGCAGCAGCCGCCGCCGTCGCAGCTGGCATGCCGCCCGGTCTGTTGCAACCCTTGCCGTTACAACAGTCGCCACACCAGCAACTACCACAAGCGCCACCACATAATATGCCGCCTGCTACACACCTAGCTATGCTGCCGCAAGCGCAAGCGCCACAGCCAGCGCCAACTGCGGCGCATCATCCATCGCTGTCGCCCAGCACACAAGTGAAGCTGAGCAATCACATCAACACACATCAGTTACAGTTGCAGCTGCAGCAGCCACAACAACCGCAAGCGCTACACGTGCTACCGCCGCCGCTCAATGCAGGCATACCACTGCATCACGTGGCGGCCATGTCACCGAAAAGCGCCGGCCCGCGCCCTGACTTGGTGAACGCAGCAGCGGCTGTAGCAGCGGCCAACATGGGTTATCTGCCAGGCACGCGCATGATCTACCCGGGTGGCATTGATTTTCCGCCTGATGCACTGCACATGATGACGGCCGATAAACGTCAAAAACTGCACTTCCAGTACAAGTGGCTGGAGCAAGAGTTGCAACAACACTTTCACAAACTAAGTCAGCAGCAGCAACAGCAGTTACAGCATATGTCGCCCTCACAGTTAGCCGTACATGCACCACCAGCACCAACAACAGTACTAAAACCCACCGCTACATTGCCAGTGCCCGCGCGCGCGACGAGCGCGGCTAATGCCCAACATGCTAGCGCGGCGCCAGCAGCAGGTATGCAGCAAATGACTGCGTCTGCGCCATTGCCTGCAGCGCAACAAACGCCATTACAATATTTCTCCAACACTGGCGGCGGCGGTATGGTAAGCGGCGCCAGCAGTGCCAACAGCAACACCACCGCCTCTATAAGCACCGGTATCTTGCATAGCAACATCTCCAATGCGGCCGCCAGCGGCACGAACAAAGTGGCCGATCTTGTGCAGGAACACATCACAAAGTTGATCTCACAGAATGAGGCAATTGTGGAGAATAAAGCGGTGCTTCTGCAGAAGAAGTATCCGAAGGGTCTAAATCGCTCGCGTAGTTTTACTAATAATGGCGGTGGCAACAGTAGCGGCGCGGCAGCCACCTCGACAGGCAATGCAGGTGGCAGCAATGTCAGTTTGGTCGCCACTACCGCGGTGGGCAGCGATAGCGCCACCAACGCTAGACTAGCGCAAGCGATTGTACAGAAGCAACAACAGCAACAGTTACAACAACAATTGCAGCAGCAGCAACACTATCAACAGCAATTCCAGCAACAGCTAATGGCCGGCTCACAGGCAATGCAAATGCCACCGCCCTCCCAGCAGCAGCAGCAGCAACATATTGCACAGCTGCGTCTCGAGGAGCAACATCAACAGCATCAAATGCAGCTGCAACAACAACAGCAGCAGCAACATCACATGCAACCAAATGGTATTTCGAAGAATCTTATGTCAATGTCCAGCGCGACAAAGTCCAGCGGCATTTCAGCGCCTATGCCACAACACTTGCAAACTTTGCATCCGCAACCCCAACGGCATCCAACCACATCCGCTTACAGACAGCAGCAGCTGTCGACTGTGCCGCCACCAGAAACGCAACGCCCAACACCGTCACCTACAAGCGCACAATCTAGCGGCGCCTTACACAAAGACAACATGAACGCTATGCAGCAGATAAGCGCCGCCGCCAACTCAAATGCGCTGCCATTGAACCTCTCCGCTAAGCCGAAGCCGCGCCAGGAAGAACAAACCGAAACCATTCCAGCAAGCAACTTAGCCAACTCAACGCCAAGCAATACACCGCGCAAGCGTCAGTCTATCGAAAACCAGATGTCCAATTCCAGCAATGATGGTTCCACCAACAGTTCGATGGTTACCGCGCCGCCAACTGCTAGCAGCGGCGCCGCCAATGCCAAACAACCAACAAATGTTTCTATAATTAAGAATTTGCTGCTGAATGCGCGTGGTTTGGCGAAACCAACCGGCGAAGGTGAGGATGCTGTTTACAATTGTCCGCTCTGCTCGAATACCTTCCGCACGGCAGAGGATTTACAGCTGCACAACAGCACTTACTGCCAAGGTGCCACAAGCGCGCCTATCAGTCCAGTATCGTCGCCTTCGTACCTCCACTTCCGCTCGAACTCGATGACATTGAATCTGCCCGAGCTGAAGAACACCATCTTAAGTTCACAAAATCCACTGCCGCTCGCTAAGCTGGCTTGGTATCAGCTACGCACCAAACCGAGTTCGTTGGTTTTAAGTCGACTGAGCGCCTCGCAGGCTGGCAGCTCAAAGGCTACTACAACCACGACTACTTCGGCGACATCCACCGCACCAACTAGTTCAACAAGTAGTAATAGCGTTGCCAACTGTGTTGCTTCACCTAGAAGTACGCCGCCTAATGGTCCGCCTGCCAATTTGACGTTACCCGATCCGAACATTGTACGTTTGATCGATGCACCACTGCCATCACCAGGTCCACTGTTGGGCAAAACACCACTTGTCGATTTTGGTAATACCAGCGAGACGCGTAAGACGTCAGAAGATGTGATTATAACCAAAATGCATGAAGATCGTCAATTCGAGACACATACATCCGCGAAACGCGCTAAACTGGCTTCGGATAGCAACGAGGTATTTTCGCTAAATCAAGCATCTACCAGCAGCGGTTGTGGTGTGATGGCCGCAACGTCAAGCAAGCGCTTGACCATCAATAGCATCAGTGGCGGTGATATACAGCTGCTGCCCAACACCAGTACCAGCGACCTGAGCAAAAAGGAGGAACGCATGCGTCGCTTCACCTCTTCCGGCGGCTGTATTATACCACTTTCGGAGTGCAGTGATGTGGATAAGAGCACAAAAATGATACGTACACCCTTGCTCTCGGGCGGCAGTTTTCAGGAAGTCTCACCCAAACCGAAGGATAAGGAAAACAAAAGTAATATTGCATTGCCCTTTCCGAACAGCAGTGCCTTCACGCCGAAACTAAGCTTGGTCGGTCTTGGTTTACCCACAAATGGGCCGCAGCATTTTCATCAGTTCTCCATCAACCCCATAACAGCATTCAATCCGTTAACGCTGCCACCTTTGCAGAGCATGACCGGTAGTGGTGAGAAAATTATACCACATGTACCCGGTATACCCGGACCAAATAGTCTAACACCCCAACTGCCACCACCGCAACATCTGCAGCTGCCGCAACCGGGACCACAACTGCTAACCGCAGGACGATCGCTCAGTCCGAACCGCAAAAAGACACAAAGCCCGCTGCTGATTGCTAACAGTGCTAGTCCCAAATCTATGACGATGTCGTCGCAGGAAAATCTCAAATCTGCATCACCATTTCGTGGCGCGCAAAATGCACCCAACGAGTTCGAACGTGCGTCAGGCATGCGTGCGGCACGCAATTGGAATCCGCAAGCTGCAACAGGCTCGACAAGCAAGCCAAACAGTTTAGATGTGCCGAAGAAGCCATTTAATTTCACACGCATGGCTGACAATATAAGTCCGCGCAAAGGTGGGAGCGCCAATATGCCAAAAAGCTCGCCGCCAGAAAATGAAGTGCGTCACTTCAATTTCGATCATTTAACTAAGGATGTGGAGACCGGCACCACGACACCGGCAAACTCTGCACTCACACCCCTACATGTTGATATTAACGCCAGCGCTGCGTCTGGCAACAGCAACGGCTCAGAGCCCACCGACGCCGAGAGAAAGAAATCTAAATTTCTGCGACCAACCAGTCTGCCACTCAAACCGGGCACATTCACACCGAAAAGACATCACGGCATCACACCAAATGCCAACACCCTGCCACTTATTTCACCGGAGACACCACGTCAATCCAAATCTTGCGTACAACTCTATCTAAACGGCCATGCTTACACATATTTAGGACTCAAGTGTAGCACGAAAATGTTCTACTGCACCGTTAACTGTCCGCAGGCTTCTTATGTGGCGGGCGCTCAGAAGCTCTCCATGTACAGCGTTTGGAAGGTTTGCGCGGAAAACAATCCACATCCGTTGGGCTTTAAACCGAAGTTGGTGATGTCCTTGTATGACTCACGTCAGAAGAGCTCTACCAGCACTATGGCCGGCATGAATAAGCTGCCCTACACTTTGGTTGTCTCGCAGCAGACCGTTATGACACCGTTCGAGAACAATCAGGGTCAGTATCTGCATCATCAATTGAAGCAAATCTCACTCAACACCAATACTACGGAGAGCGCCGAACAGTTGAAGAAGGTTAGCGCCGGTAGTAGCGGTAGCAGCAGTGGTAGTAGTGGTAGCGCAGATGGCAGTAGCAAGAAAGAGCCATCGGCTAGTCAGATGTTAGTTGGTGGCTATGAATCGCACGAGGACTACACCTATATACGTGGTCGTGGTCGTGGCCGATATGTGTGCTCGGAGTGCGGCATTAGATGTAAAAAGCCTTCGATGCTGAAGAAACATATACGCACCCACACCGATGTGCGTCCATACACTTGCAAGCATTGCAATTTCAGGTAAATCACTCGACATTCAAGTGGTTAATTGAATTTACAAGTCTTACTCTCTTTAAAATTACAGCTTTAAGACAAAAGGCAATCTCACGAAGCACATGCAGTCAAAGACGCATTTCAAGAAATGTCTTGAGCTCGGCATTAACCCTGGACCAATGCCAGCTGATGGTGAATTTCTCGAACCGGAACCAGAGTTCGATCAACAATCGACCACTTCGGCTGGTGGACGCACGTCGTCCATACCAGGCGAATCGGACTCGGACGATTACAGTGATAACGAGTCCGAAAGCAGCGGTAGGCGTAATTATCCATTTTACAAAACTTTTTACTTACAACATACTAATTGGGATTTTCATTATCTTCACTTAGATACGGACGAGTCGAAGTCGCGTCTGCTGGAGCACGAAGCAGCGCGTGGTTTGCTTTCGCTCTCTATGACACCACCCATCGGGCAAAGCATTTCACCACATCCGAAAAGTGAGCCATACCCATATCAGCAGCATGGCGAACGCATAGAATCAGCCGCTATGTCGTTTGTAGGCCAGACAAGCATGGCAACAACAGCAGTCACAACAACCTGTGCGTCAACTGGCAGCACGCATCCCACCGGTATTAAACGTGTCATATCATTCAGTTCACCCAAACCACCGTTCGACTATCAGAAACAAGAGCAATACTACTCCAATCCCGAAGAGTCCAAGCCGAAACCCAATAATAACGCCGCTGCAGCGAGTTATGAAAGTGCACCTATAGATCTCACCAAGCCACGTGCTGCCGTTAGTGTTGCGACCTCGTCTGTAACGGCCAACACAGCTGCAATTCAGCTGAGCAATGCAGCGCTTTCAGAAGAATACAGCGCCAGCACAGCAGTGCCGCTAAGTGGTCCGCCAGTGCAAACACAAGCGCAAATACGTGACGTGATCTTCGGCAATAGCAACAATGAATCGGGTTTTTTGAAAACACTCATCTCAGTGTCGGACAAGGTGCGCAGCTCCACTGAAATGCTTGAGAACTACAAGAACGGCGATGAGCTTTCGCAAGCCTACCAATACCACAAGGCATTCCAATACCATAAAATCAAGCAAATACAAATGAACCAGAGCTTCCCCGACGCCGTCAATGTGAACGCTATCAATCAAAATCTCGCCAGCACAACAAACATGAGTACCGTAAGTGTAGCGGGCGCTGGATCCAACACAGCGCTCACAACAACAGCGAGTGCAAGCAGCGGTGTGCGTATTTCAGAGAGCATAGCCGCGACGGTGTTAACCAACGATACCGCAGATACCACAGACAGTCTACCGAACAAACCCTCAGCCGCCACCTCCAACAAAGTGGAGAGGGAGAAGAGCACAACTGAGTTGCAAGTACCCACAATCGAAGTCATTCCAGCACCAACGGAAGAGTCGAAGAGCGAACAAACAGTGGCTCCAGCAGCAGCAGCAGCAACAGCCGCAAGCAATAATAAAAGTAATGTTTCGAACAGCAATGTCACTAATAACAAAGCATTACCCACAAAGTCCAACGTGCCTGCGGCATGTAAATCATCCGATGAAGGTGAAGATAGTGAATACATTTCCGATCAGGAACAACCAGCAGCAGGTCAAACCGCGAAACGCAGTCGAAACATCAGCAATACAGCAAACAACAACAGTACAGCAAACACAGAGCCGCATAATGCTAAATTACCTGCGGTTGTGGCACAACCGGGAACTACCGATTTCACAGGCGTGCTTTCGGCACCTGGACGTACAGTCGTTGTTGGCGAAGATGGTCTAAAGAAGTCTGGTAATAATGAAATTCAACCCGTCTATCCGCGCGTGCGCATGTCACCCGATGGACGGCCGGTGTGTAAAGTTTGTACTAAAACGTTCCAGACACAAGGCCAATTGTCTTTACATATGAATATACATTACATGGAGCGCAAGTTTCGCTGTGAGCCATGCGGCGTATCTTTCCGCACGCAAGGTCATCTGCAGAAGCATGAACGCGCCGAAGCGCATAAGAACAAAGTCATGATGACGTCCACCTTCGGCGTGCCGACAACCTCCAACCCACGTCCCTTCGAGTGTACCGACTGTAAAATCGCCTTCCGCATACACGGACATCTCGCCAAGCATTTGCGCTCTAAAACACATGTACAAAAATTGGAGTGCCTACAGAAATTGCCATTCGGCACTTATGCCGAGATCGAAAGAGCCGGCATTAGTCTCACCGAGATCGATACCAGCGACTGTGAGAACTCGCTGATCTCGCTGAAAACACTTGCACAAAAACTCATCGAAAAGGATCCGAACAAATTGGGCAGCTACACAACACCTTCGGGCATGAGTGGTGGCAGTGGACTGAGTGGCGCCAGTGGTGGTATGAGCGAATCAGCCGGCATAAATAACAATCACAGCGCGATTGTGTCGCAGGATAGCGCTTCGGAGGACGATTTTAGCGCCGCTACAATTGCAGCGGCCACAGCTATTGCCTCGCTGGACAACGATAGCGCTACGAACACGCCGAAACGCACCAACTCGACCTCGGAAGACGAGGCCATCGCAAGCGGTTTGAATAATAATCTCAAACGCCGTCTGCCCGGCAATTTCAGCAATGGCGAAGAGAGCGACAATCCCACCGAGAGTGCGAGCAGCGAGAAACGTGCGCGTGTCTCCTCACTCTCCAGCATTGGTGCAGCCAGCGCCACCGCTGCGGTCGGTTCGCCCGCATCGATCACCTCATCGAATGCATCATCAAATAACTGACATTATGCCTATGCGCCGTCGAGCGGATGAATGAGGGATGGTTTGCCGCTGGCAATGCCGCAACACAGCGCCGCCACCGCCAGACAGCAGTCGCCAGCAACGCAGCCAATAACCGCACAATGGCAAGCGCCTGCTTTGCAATGCAACAATTTTCACAACGCCACTAACAGCGGCTGGAGCGGTAGTAGTGCTGGTGGTTTGGAACAAAAACAATTTCACCTGCAATTACAATATCAGCCGCACCATGCGGTGGAGACACCGTTTGCCTTTCCCCAGTTGATGCAGAGGAAGTACTAGCGTGTAGTACTTTTGAAGCGGCTAACAAGTGCGTAAGCGCGTGATATGTACATACATACATATATAAAGAGTTTATATTATATATAGAATTTATATTATATAAAGTAGATTTGCGTAAGAGATTATGCTAAGCGTTTAAGTGTAACGGCAGTTGTGCTCAGTTGAAAACTAGTTTTGAAAAGACAAAAAATCCCAAAAAGTCAGCGCATATCCTGTATTACATATCGTATGTAGACAACAGTTATACATAACGGATACACTTACAAAAACACACCGTTTTACAACAATAATTTCTTTTTGTTTTACATAGTAAGCAGCAAATTTGAGGTTATTCCAAACCATGAAACACAAAAACCCGCTAAAATATTGAGAGAAATATTAAATAAAAATAAAAAATAATCGGAATAGAGTATAAAAATCTGCATTTGGGCGCAGCTGTCGTTATATTTTTGCTTGGCATTTTTGCTTGGCTTATGTTTAGTATACAAATATTTATAATAAAAAATAAGCAGGTTGTGCGCTAAAATGAAAGAAAATAAGTTAAAAGGCATACAAACATTGTTTTGAAAATATTTAAAATTTCAAAAATAAAAATTCAAAAAAATGTTAAAAAAAAATTAATTCGAAAATTATTTTTCAACACTACTAAATTTATTTAATTATTATTTTTTTTATATTATTAACTTTAGAAAATAAATGTATTATTTATTTTTTGAAAACAAAAAAAAAGTTTTCAAATTTAGTAAATAATTTTTTTTTAAACAAAAAAACATTTTTTTTCAGTAAATTCTTTAATTTTTTGAAAATAAATTATTATTAATTAATTTTTTTCAGCACCACCAAATTTATTAAAATGTTAATTTAAAAATAAATTAATTTTAAATAAAAAAAACTAAGTTTAAAGGCATATGAAAATTGTTTTGAAAATATGTGAAATTGCAAAAATAAAAATTCAGAAAGTAATTTAAAAATAAAATTAAAAAAAAAATTAAAAATTATTTTTCAACATTATTAAATTTATTTAATTTTTAATTTTAGAAGATTAATTTATGTTTTTTTTGCGAAAAAAAAGAATTTTCATAAAACAAAATTTCAATATCACCAAATTTAATAAATAATTTTTAAATAAAAAAAAATTGTTTTTGAAAATAAATTATTTCTTTAATTTTTTTTAATTAAATTAAATTAATTTTTTTAATCAAAAATAATTTTTCAACACCATAAAATTTATTTAATTTTTAATAACTGTTATTTTTGGAAAATAAATTAATTATTTTTGTTTTTTAAAATTTTGAATATTTTTATTTGTAAAAAAAAAACTTTGCAAAACGTTAAAGAAATAGTTTTTTTTTATATTTTGAAAAGTTAAAAAAATAGTTTAAAATTTTTTCAACACCGCCAAATAAAATAATTTTTTTTTAATAAATTATTTCTTTATCTTTTTTTTTAATAACTTATTAATACATTTTTGTGAATCAAAATTAATCTTTCAATACCATCAAATTTATTTAATTAGTTATTTTTATTGTGTTAATTTTGAAAAAAAAATATTTTTTTAGATTTTTAAAATAACTTAACTTTTTATTTTGAAAAAATAAATTTTCCCAAATTAAAGTATTTTTTTTTATTTTTTTTAATATTTTTTGTGCTATATTTTAAAAAGCTAAAAAAAAAATAATTTTAAATTTTTTTTCAACACCGGCAAATTGATTTAATTATATTTTCACACCCAAAACGTTTGTCTGCTTATTAACTATTTTCGCATTAACCACAACCTGCAAATCAAAAATATCAGCGTTAGTGTTGTTGCATTTCATGTGAAGCAACACAGTATACACATTTTGAAGAAAACAAAATCAACAAAAAAAAACTTAACTAGGGAATTCAACTATCATTGCTATGAAAATATCCAGACAGACATATGGTATTTCAAAAGTAAACAAACAAACACTCACACTATACACACACAAATATATGATATATACATACACATATGTAGTATATACACACACTTAGAACCTATACAAGCACACTTTGTCCTCAATACAGAAACATTATACTTATATAGCATATAACTAGGCATAACCACCTAATTATACAAGAAAATCTACAACTTTACATTCTACACGGAACTCTGTTTGATTTCATATACAAATTTCAAAAAATACATACATATGTATATTAAAAAACAAATACACAAAATATCCTCAATCTACACACATACATATACAACTTCCCTACCCACTATCACTTTATATACCAAACTATACAAAATTTATGAAAAATACATATGTACATATATTTTTATATTGAATTATAAGCACCTCTACTATTTTGTGTGAACTTTCTGAATGTGTTAACTATCGATATGTAGCTGTATGTGTATAAAAAAAGTATGTATAATTATTGTTTCTAGTTATAACCTAACTTTCCTTTTAATTTTCAACTATCTATTTGCTATGTACTGCATACCATTGGTAGGTTTACACAAATACATAATATACTCTCTAAGTGCTGTGAGTCTAATGGCTTAGCCGCAAAACAAAATGTTAAAATATATAAAAAAAAATATAAAAAATATGATTAAAATTAATAAAAATTAAAATCACAAAAATAAATAAATAAAAATAATAAATAAGTATTTGTATACTAATAAAACAATATAAAAATATAATTATTTATAAATAAAAATTATAGTAAAAAAACGTAATAATTTAAAAAGTATGAAAAATTATAAATTAAATATAAAAATTATAAAAACAATTTAACGTAAATACAAAAATATTAAACAATGTTTATATATAAATATATTCATGTATATATACATAACTAAAAAAATATTTGTAAAACATTAAACGTTCAACGAATATCGTGACGCACTGTCCACATCAAGTCAAGCTATCTAATCGATAGATATAAAAAACTTAAAAATAAAAATAACACAGATAACGTTGTTGTAAGTATCTATGCAAACAAGGCAACATACCTACATATGTAAAAAATGATTACCGAACATGGCTAATATACAAGAAAAATTAAATAAGTAATTGCACGCTGTTCACACCGAGCGATCAGCTGAGCTGATAACTGATATTGAAGCAGTTATTGGACAAAGAAATAATAATTTAAAATAAAATAAAAAAATGTTAAAAATTTTAGAAAAAGAAATAATTATATTTATTTTCAGAAATTATTTTTAATTTTATTTAGCCTCATTTGATTTGTATTGCATTTTATGTACTATATAATTCGATCGCCTTGATTCTTGATTTTAAGCCGCAAAACCCAATTTCAAATTTGAAACTTTCGATTTTAAGTTAAAACTCACATAGCTCTTCCTAAAAACTAAAACTACATACAAAAACATTAAAAAATTTCGCTCGAAATTCTTGAAAAACATCAAAAGTATAAACATATACATATGTATGTGTATATAAAAAATTACAAAATGAAATACCTGTGTTTAGCAGCTGTTCTTCAACTTTTTTTAAACCGCTTAAAGTTTTTTTATTTAAGTTTTTTCGGTTTTTTGTTTTGTAATCAACGAGACTGCAAATGTAATGAAAACTGCATGCATACAACTTTAACACATACAAATGTAATGTATGCGGTAGTTATTATGTAAAAAATATATTTTTTTTTCAAATGAAATATTTTTTAAATAAATTTCGAAATTTTTGTTAAGAAAGCAATTTCAAAAAAAATATTTTGAAAAAATATTTTTATTAAAAAAAAATTATTTTGAAAAAAAAAAATAGAAATAAAAATATTTAAAAAAAAAATATATTAAAATATTTTTAATAAAAATATTGTTTTAAAAAATATTTAACAAAAATTGTTAAATGAGTTTTAGCTTGTGTTAGTACAGCAGAAAAAAATTTGTTGAAGGAAAATAGTTTTACAAAATATTTTTTTTAACAAAAATATTTTTCCAAAATAATTTTTTTTTAATTTTTTAACAAAAATCGTTAAATGAGTTCTAGCCTGTGTTAATACAGCTGAAATATTAATTAAAAAATTAAAAATTAATTTAAAAAATTAAATTTAGTAATTGTAATTAACATTATAAGCTTTAATAATTATAATTTAAGTGTTTTATTAATAGTGCAAAATTATAGTCCAACTCTCTTTTTTAAGGTAATTATAAAAAATTAATTAATGTTTTTTTATTGTAATTAGTAATAAATGCGCTATGCTTACACATTAAATAGTCGATTTTAAATTAGTTTAATTGATTTTTACGCTCATATTAACATAATTAGATTTTTTACGCTACGCAAACAAAAGCTAAATAATTAAATTAATAATTATGTAATTAAGTTTTTAAACTGTATGTCTATAACTGTGAATGAAAACAACATGTGTCGTGTACAAAATAAATAAAATATATAAAAAATAAAATACAAATACAAATAAAAACAAAAAATAATGCATTACAGCAAAGAACATTTTATTTAATTTCTTTTATTGTAAATTTGTATGTTGATGAATTACATGTAATTTTGTGTAAAAAAATGTATATTTAACATCATGTCTGATTGTTTATAATGTAAAATAACGAGTGGCAAGACAATGCCGCACAAAAAATATTATAATAAATATTGCAAGCATACAAATTGCAAAAAAAAAACTAAAAATATAAGAAATAATTGATAAATCAAAACAAGTGATTATTATATAATTGTAAAAAATAAAGTAATTATTATTTAAATACAATGGTTAAATGTATGTATGTATAAATATCGGTACATATGTTTAATTATACAAATAAATATAAATTTAAAGTAAAAACCATGGCCGATGGAAATGAAATAAAACAAAACCAGCAAAAATGTCAAATATAAAGACTTTCCTTTACAATAGTATATATATTATATTGGGACTATAACTGTATTCGTGCGGTTTGTTTAAGCGATGGCGGAACTTGATTATTCTTCCATTGTTCTATTACGTCGTTCAAAAAATAATTTAATGGTAACAGCTGTTCTTTTTGAATTTTTTCGATTTTTTCCTTTGCGTCGACGACATAAAACAATGCGATGACCAGACTTCAGACATGCACTGACTGCCATTCACAGTGGATCCGTTAACACGTTCACCGACTCCCTCTCAATGAATAGAGTATTTGGAGTCAAACCACCACCCATTGCAGACGAAGAGCTCGAGTCGCCGCAAGAATCGAGGGACCCTTACGCAGCTTCGTTCTGGATACTGTAACAAGGGGACTCAACAAACTCATATTTATCTCGAAGAGGCTCTGACATATCAAACAAATGTCACGGTGCAATGAGTCCCTGCATAACACTAGTCACCTCTTTGCATGCCCTGCTAACCCTAAACATCTGACACCCTT
The DNA here is from genome assembly GCF_024586455.1 of Bactrocera neohumeralis. Lineage (NCBI taxonomy): Eukaryota > Metazoa > Arthropoda > Insecta > Diptera > Tephritidae > Bactrocera > Bactrocera neohumeralis. Next base: position 18,122,492 of record NC_065921.1, on the reverse strand, counting down.
CTCCCTGGTCCAACCCCATTGAAACAGCACGTTTTCTAGGTCTCCCGTTGGATTACGTCGATGACAACTTATCTAATACTTGGTATCTTCAGACTATTGCTTATTCCGGTCTTTATTACATTTTCTTGGATGGGAGAATGTTCACCTCAAATCAGGACACCAAAAATCATTTGGGCCAGTTTTTTGCCTGCAAGGATGTACTTAGTGAACGACCCAAAAATATTCTGAACATGCATTGGAAAGCTACTGTCCTGTCTTTTTCATTACACATACATACAAGTATATCATTAATTTGAAGCGTAAACAACAATATTTTTTGCACTCAAATAAGTCGAACTTTATGCTTGAAAAAGAGTTTACTTTGATGGTGCCAAAAATGGATTGCAAGATGAAAAAGTAGTGATTTTGGTTTGAAAGACGAAGAACGTCCTAGATAGACGAAAAAGAAGATGACGAAGATGAGTTCTGGAAGCATTACTCGCTGAAGATTGTGGTCAGACACAAGAAGAGCTCGCAGAATTTTTGGGAGTAACACGCTAACAATAACCACTTTACTAATTGGAACGAGCGGTTGCCGAAAAACTGGAATTTGCGATTAGACACGAGGCAATCATTTTTGATATTGCCACCGCTCGGCATTATGTTGCAAAAGCGCTTAAAAACTATTTATAAAACAGCGACTGGGAAGTTTTTCCCCTTCTGCCTTATAGACAAGATCTTTCCCCTCCCGACTACCATATGTTCCGGTCAATTCAAAACGCCCTCACTGGTACACGGGTAACATCAGCACAAGGTATCAAACATGCAGTCCTTTTGCCATGGAATCCACGATTTGCCAGAAAGATGGGAAAATGTTTTAGCTTCAAATGACTAATACTGTGAATAATGCTACTGTACATATATTTTTTAAATAAACATTAAAATTTTGAAGAAAGAAAAACGCATGAATACAGATATAGTCCCAATATAAAATGTATATTTTACAGAAAGTGCTGCCAGACTGTTGTTTCGCAATTTCTCGGCTCAGAGTCGAGTTTGGAAATACATGTACTCCTGCAAGTAGAAAAAACAATTAATTTAATAAAAAAAAAATACTTTCAAAATTCAAACACGCACCATTAAAAACGCCGCACCCAAAATCAATGCGCGCTCCTTGGCCGATAACTTTGTATCACTATAATATATATTTGTGGTGTACTGTGATTTTCCCGCGACCCACTTGTGATCGATGGAAGCGCGCAGATCGCCGCCGGAATGTATCTGTGTGTGTAAATACGTATTTTGTCTATATAAACAACAAATCAAAAGCAAAAAACCTACCTTGAAGAACGATTCTTTTGGCAAACAGAAGCAGCAGAAGCCCGAATTTTCGGGGCCTTCAATGCAAAATATTGGCTCACCGGTAACACCGTCTTGTATGAAATATTCAGGTCGCAGAAATGTGGGCGAGTGTACTACGCGCCCCATTAAATTACCCGGCGGTGTCCATACCTCCAGATTTTTGGGATGACAGCACATGGCACCGAGCGCAAATTGCTTGCGAAACAGCAATGCCTCCTGATGTGTTTTATCCAGCAAATGCATTTGGAAGGGACGTGCGGTGCCACACAACAGTCGATGATTAGAGGTTGAACTCTCCGAAGCGGCGTAGATGGCATCGCCGAGTGGTGAGCGCACGACATAGCGGTTCTCAGAAGAGACCGACGTTAAAGCTATAGAAAGGATATGCAAATGTTTTATTAAATTTCCTCAGAGTACACTCAATACTCGCTAAATCGAGCACTTAAGCAAACATTTTAACTCATTTTAATTTAACTAGGTTTAACTGTAGTCCTTTATGCTTACCCTCATTCAATTCAAATGTTTGTTCAATATGCACCGATGGCAACTCTGTGAGAAAATCATAACCGGTCATGGGTATGTTAAAACTGCGGTGTGCCGGTAAACTGTTGCCTACCGTTGAAACTGGTAGTGGTAACGGTATACGTTCCGGTGCTGCTGGAAGAAAATATTGCCAAAAATTAAAAGATTTGTTATGAAGTCATATGCTATGGAGCTTACTTGTCGGTTGTGAGGTAATGCTGATTGGTCCATCATAAACTGGAAGTGGGAATATATGTAAGATTTCATAAGGTAGGAATACTAAAGACTAATCTCTCTGATCTTTACAATTCTACGCGAAAGTGATTGACGCTCCTCCTACCTAACCTAAAGCAGTTCTTCCGTCCTATATTCTTATACAAATCGCTTGATACTATCAGTCTGGACTTGCGTGCTTCGCTAAAAATACCATAGAAATAAAATTCCTCAAAAAAAAATAGCAACTGATCCTTTACTTTCGCCGTGCCCACGGCGAATATCGCATTGGATGGAACGATGAGCTGTGAAAGATATACGACGACATTGACAATATTCAGCGAATTAAAAGACAGCGGCTACGCTGGCTAGGTCATGTCGTCCGAATGGACGAAAACACTCCAGCTCTGAAAGTAGGATAGGATAAGCAAAGGAAGAGGAAGACCTCCACTCCGTTGGAAGGACCAGGTGGAGAAGGACCTTATTTCGCTTGGAATCTCCAATTGGCGCCACCTTGCGAAAAAAAGAAACGACTGGAGCGCTGTTGTTAACTTGGCTATAACCGCGTAGGCAGTTTCTACGTCAGTAAAGAAGTAAAGAAGATCCTTTACTTTGGATTTCCACAATAAGCTACAAACACAAAATCTGAGTTTGGAAGTGAAAAAGTCGTTTCTGAGATATCTCCATGAAGAATGGTTATTTTTTCGAATTTCCAACTATCTTAATAATGCGAATATTTCAGTAACCCACTAGTCTAGGCAAGATTTCAATCACTTAATGATTTTTGAGTATTAGTAGTGTCATATGTGGCATAAAATACGACAACGATAAGCTTTAGGACCCTATCTGACTTCGTGGTTTCGTGGTCTTTTCAAATGATATTTTGAAATGGCACTGAATTTGATTGCCTTTTGTGTTCAAATTGCGAAAATATTGCGCATTTGAGTAGTTCGAAATTTTGAAACGCAATAACAGTTAAAGTAACGGTAGTTTCCAAGCGGTTTTTTTACAAAAGTCAGACAATTTTTACATCAATATTGATAATGTCAATAAAAATTATCATACATATAGCGCAAACTGTCATAAATATAGTGCAAAATATCAAAATTTTATAATAAAAAGGTATTGCACCTGCAATTTTATTGCTTGCACTTCAATAACTATGGACTGCAATAATTGTAAAAAGCTTTGTATATTTCTTTGCGTTGTTTATAAATTATTGATTATAATCCATGGGGCATACACAGATATCGATACGCCCAACAGACAGCAGAGATAAGATAAGTCCAAGCGGGCGGAAAACAAAAGCACGTTAATACCCAAGAGGTTAGGCGTTAGTTGTGTCAAAGGAATTTTCTTGTGTCGATGGAAAATCACTAAATTTTAAAGCACTAAAATAATAAAATTGCCATAAATATAAGGCAATAATTACTAACTATAAATTAGTTGAAAACTGCGCTGAATCACACTCCATTTAAAAATTTAAAAATTTTCAATATTTTTTATACCTCTCGGTTCGGCGTTATTTTGTTGCGCGACACGAATTTCGCTGTCGTACTGCAAATTTCGCACGGCATCGTTTTGTAACATTTTTAACGGTTATTATTTTGGACACAATTTTATTTTTTTTTTTCAATATTTTAATTTCAATTTGTATTTAAATAACCAAAAATACTTTTGCTTCGAAATTATTTGCAGTAAACGCAATTTTTCCTTTTTTTCCGCCCTACAACTAACAGCACTTATTCTTTCAACGATCTAACCACGAACTGAATTTAACCGATAACTTCAATCTATTTTGCACATTGATTACTTTTGAACCACAATCGCCTTGTTGTTGTTGTTTTTATTATTATCAGTTGTCGGTGTACGAATTTAGTAACTAACACTTCCACACAGGTAATTTCTCTTCGGTAGGTATGTAACTTTTAATCGGCAACAATAAAATATACACGTACACATACACATATGTACATATGCATTTATTTATTATAGTTTATGCTAAATATGTTATTTCATAACGCGATGAAAACTATAATTTCAAATTTTGCCATTCTTTCACTTCTTTCGAACCACTGTTAGTTCACGCGTACGTACGCACGTATGTATGTATGTATGTACATATTTATGTCGCACATAATGTCTATTTAACTTATCACTTGATTAAAATTACACACTACTTAAGTTTAAGAGAATAAACATGGTGAGAAATCTATATATTACAATATACATACATATGTACATACATATGTATATAAATTTTTTTTTTATGGCTGACCAGTAATGGCGAAATTAAAATTAAAAATATTGAAAAAATTTAAATTAAAAATTTAATTAAACTATAATACTTAATTTTTAAAACTTTTATTCAAATTTTTCAATTAATTAATTTTTTTTCATTAATTTTAAATTTTTTTTTATTAACTTTAAAATTGGAATTAAAAATTTATTTTTAATTAAAAAAATTTAATTAATTTAACGTTTAATTTTTTTATTTTTTTTTTTTTGTTTAGACTAGAATTTAATTAATTTTATTAAAAAAAATTAAAATTTTAATTAATTATTAACTTAATTAATTAAAAAATTTTAAATTTTAATTGTTAATAAACTTAATTAAATTTTTAATTAATTAATTTAAGAAAATTAATTAAATTTTTAATTAATTATTTTTAAAATTAATTTCTCAATTAAAATTAATTTTTTTAAATTAAAAAATTTAAAATTTAAAATTAATTTAAACAATTAATTTTTCTGTTTGCTTTAATAATTTATTAATTGATTAAAATCGCTGCATAATTAAGTACAAGACATAATTAATTAAGAAAGTTTCATGCAACACTGCATTTAATTAATCCCCATCAAGTCAACTATCGGTTAAAATAAACGTTAATTACCAGAGAGCCCTTCCAGAGATCGAAATTACAGTTACGAGTTACGAATTTACTTAGAGCCGAGTTGACAAGATTAGCCGAAATACCCGTGTAAATGTGAAATTCATCGCTTTCTTACTCAAGCTAAGTTTTTGTCTGTATAAAAATCCTTTAATTGCATTGTAGTTTCGGGTAATCTCGATTCAAAAAGTGCAGATCACTAAAATTTAAACCAAAGCCAATATCTTGCAGAACTAAACAAAACAAGAGATGGAAGATATAGCAAATGAACCGTAAACGTTTTCTAATTTTCTATTTAGACATAAGCAATTAATTAAGAAACCTTTTCGATTCCTCAATAATAGTGAAAGGCGAAGAAACAAATGGAAAACGGAGACCATCAAATGCATTCTGGAAATATGGAAGGAATATTTATACAAAATGGTACTCGAGGGAAAGTCCGCCCAGATATTTGAACAGATGTCTACCGAAATGGAAAATTTTGGTTACAATTTTAGTTCAAGAGAGATCAGCGCAAAGCTAAGCCAATTAACAAATACATACAGGATTGAAAGAAGGAAAATTAAAAATGGCCCATTTGTTAAGAGTGATTGGCCATTTTACAAAGCTTTAGATTTCTTGGTTGGCAATAGCAGAGTGTATCAATGGGATGACTTGATGGAAGATATTGAAGGTAACAAAATGTTTTTTTTTTTTTAATTAAAGAATGACTTATTGCTAAAATATGATATTTGATCTTTAGATCAAGAGGATGAAGAATCGTCTGAAAGTGATGGTGCTGCACAAATGGAAGGTAAATACATACATATGTGCTCAAATATAAAGTGAGAAGAAGGCGATGTCATACTCGTCTCAGTTTAATTATTTATTTTTTTTTTTTGTAAATTTAAATTTCTTTAGTTTTAAAAATAAATATTTTATTTTCGCTTCTCATATTTGATATATAGATGGTGTCATCGATCTTGAAAGTGAAGAAGGTTCTGTAAAAGTGTCCACATCTAATAAGATTTTTAAGAATCCTTCCTTAGAAATGCAAGTTTCTTCGGAAGAGAGTGAAAACGAAACTTCACCAAAACAAATTCCATTTGTACCCAATCTACAAGCTGGTATGTCTGCACTGCAGAAATCAGTAAACAATCTACAAAATGACAAAGCTAGGATACAAAATTTGACTGCGGCAAAATTGGAACTCATTGAATTGCAAAAGGCCAGTATTAAAAAAGAAATGGAATATCGAAGGGCCGAATTCCAGCAAAGAACCGAAGAGTTTCAGCTTCGCATGAAGCAGATGAAGGAAGAACATGAATGGCGCATGACTGATATACGCTCTAAGATGGAAAAGGAATATTTATAGACTTAGCCTAGAAATTAATTAAATTTAAAGTAAATTTTTTAAAACTTTTTGTGATTTGTTAGTTTGTTATCATATGTTATCGGAATTATATAAGCATCAAGGTTGCAATATTTTTATATTCAAACAATTTTTAATGAAAATTGGATTTCAATTTTTAATATTGATTAAAAAAAAATATGTAATTCCCAAATAATTCAGTTTTTAATTATTTATATGCTTGGGGTTAGTTTTTCTTCAAACATTTTAATCCGATTTTCAAAAATTTATGTTTCACTCTGAATATTTGGAATTAAAATATGTATTTAATTAAAATTTTCGGGATTAAAAACTGAAATTTTAATACAATTATATTTTTTACGCATTTTTTGCAACCCTGATGAAAATACATCTGTTTAAGAAGTATAAATATTTTTTGATTTAGGAAATTTTTGTAAAACAAAATAACTGCAATAAGTCTTTGAATTATAAGTTTTATGTTCTAAACATCTTTTTTTATCTATTATTTCTATTTTTAACTCGTTTGTTACCAGGGATATGTAAAACCGTTAGAAAATATCTATTAAACTGATGCAAGTGCTTTACAACTTACTTGATTCTCTGGAATATCGACAAAATCGTGCAGCTTGAAAATTATTACATGTGCTTGACATACCCCTAATTTAGTAAATTCGCGCAAAAATTGCGCTGCAGTGGCAACCACTTCGTTTAGCCAATTTGACAATTCCTATGTCATAACAAAAACACAACTACGCGAAAAATTACAATTTTTGTGAAAATTATTGCAAAAGCGGAGTAGGAAAAACAATAGCATTTTCCGGCGCAGACTCAATGGATATTTTGAAAATATAAACACGCTTCGGGAGAGATCACAAAACGGCATAATTAAATAGTAGCGCGAAAGTGAAAACGAATCGCAGCAGTAGGAAGGAGACACAAAAAATATATTTTGTAATTTTAAGGTAAATACTTTTAAAAGCAACATATATAAAAAAGTTAATGTATTTTGAAACAATAAGCTGCAATAATTTGTGTTCAAAGCTTGTAAGTGAGGCCACATTTTGTATAAAGGCTGAAATGTTACTTTCGCACGCATTGCAATGCACTAACCATGGGGTGGTAAGAAGGCAATGGGCCCGAGTACATATTTATGTATGCACACAGAATTTTGCCACCAACTCATTGATGTATATATATGTACATATGCAATATATGTGCATACCCACACAGTCATGCGCGCGTCAGCTCCAAAAGCATATAAACAGGGGGGTATCATATATGATACCGCTGGTGGATGGTTCTAAACGGAAAATGCGTGTGAGATATAAGAATTTAGTTTGCTAAGAACGCGGACGATAGCAGAACGTACAGCACAAATACACGGTCATTCCGATTGTATACGTTTATATTTTTAAAGAGTTGTGAAACAGCAGAGAAGAAAATATATCATTTCTCCCCACAGAACTTGGAAAAGTGCTTCAAGTGCAATTTATTCATACCACGGTTAAGCAAGTGAAAAATGTTACGAAATTCCAATAGCCAAAGTGTGAAGCAACTAACAAAAATTACAGAAAATAATTTTACCAAAGCCTTAACTATCAAACAAGACGGCTTGAAGGAAACGGCATTTGAAGACTGATGTGTTACTATGTATACTGAAAGTATTTAGATTGCTAACGCAAAAAACCGTAATATAAGCTTCCGTAATAAACAGGGAAAGCAAATAATTGTTTGCAAATTTATGTGTAAAAATAATAACATATATAACAATTTCCTGGCAATACGAAAAACGATTATATAGCTGATTACAGCAAAGTGGGTCTAAAGTGTTGCTCATACATGCATGTAAATACGTATATATGTAGTTGTTCACGTCACCCATGCGTTAGGAAAATCTATAAAAGTTTTCACAATTCTTAAAGGGTGAAAACATACATACAAAATAAAAAAGAAGCCGCACTCATAAATTTCAAAAAATAGAAAATCTAAAAACAAAAACAAAGAACTGCATTGACATTGTAAGCATAAAGCAGGAGCATTGAAAAGCAGGATTTCCTTTAAATTCAGTCAATTCGGCGTATAGAGGCGCATTGCAGTATTGGAATCAGCGCATATTAACGTGGGTCATGTCTCTAGAAGATCCATTCTTCGTGGTGAAGGAGTGCGTAAACAATTTTGCTAAATGTTCTTATACAACATACACATAATGTGTTTTTAAAAATGTTTATATCTTTCATTTATACTATGTTTTTTTTTGTTTTTCTTAATTCTATATTTCTCAATGCCACTTATGGTGTGTGATATACCTATACGCTGTAATGTATTTAAATTGAATTGCGGTTAACGCTGGTGGTGGTTTTGACTTGCCGGATCAACTAACTACTTACTAATGGCTGTGTGGGCACTTTTGACCCTTGTAGCGAGGTATTCAAAGCATTAAATAAAACTCGCGGCCTATATTTGCGTTGGCGCGAGTTAAGCGATAGTAGCGGCAGCGCTGAAGTTGAATGGACTACAACCGAGTTAAGGAACTCATTGCGTAGCATTGAATGGGACTTGGAAGATTTGGAGGACACAATTAATATCCTTTTTTAAATGGACAAAAACATCACATATTCACAATTCTATAAAAATTACACTTGTGTGTGTGGACAAGGAGCTGATTTGAATTTTCAAGCATGTGTGTGGTAATAAGTGTGCATGTAGCTTTCCATATTCATAATGGCCGCGTAATCTTAGCTCGGCAATGCAAATATTGACATTTCTATTGTTTATTCGACGCGCTAAATTGTCAGCTATGCAAATAGATTAGCTGACACATCCCATGAGCACTGAAACCATGAACAAAACAAAAGTATGCAAGGAATATACATATGTGTATGCATAAATGTAGTCTCTAATAGTGCAAATGCCGACAGTAATTTTTGAAAAATCAATTTCTATTTAACCACATTGAATAATTGCAAATGCTAATGAATTCTTATCATTATAGCTTATATATAAAGCGTTTTGTAATCGGTTCACCACTATATATTGCTTCTTATCAGCTATAGTTTTATCGAAGCACTATCTTTTACAACATTTAAGCCATATACAATGGTAACATAAATTTCCTTAGTTATTATTAGTTCACATGTTGAAACCTGATGTCCGGGGATTATATAGGGTCGACCAATGTGCGAATGATTATGATGTTAAGCCATTTAACCCTTTAATATAGATAAATTTATGACTTTTGACTTTATATTAGATGTTTTTTTTCTATATACCTGTTTTTAAAAAACTGAGGAACTAATACGCGTAAATAGGTATGAATATACAGACAGACGGACAGACGAACATGGCTAAATCGACTCAGCTTGTCACGCTGATCCACGCTTTACAAACTTTGTAGCAAATTTAATTGTCTGAAGTTTGCTAAGAACCCTTCCTATACTTATATTTTCTACATTATATACATAGATATATGTACATCTTTACCATGTGATAAGCTCATGTTACGTTTGATAACAACATTTTATTGATGTTATAATTACATCAAATGTTAAGAATTTCTTTAAATACTCGATTATTCGACGGAACCGATAAATAACGCGAAGTACGCACAAGAATCAGATTTATATAATCTGACTAATACGGTTACACAACCAATGACTTCATAAAAAATAAAAAAGATACATATTTGCATTTACAGTAGATAACAACAACAACTATCATAGCTTATTAACTTATTGTTATAGCGAGCGTGCAATCCACATATGAAGTTTATTTATACATCATATACTCTTTGTATATACATATGTATGTACCTTTGAAGTTCTCTTTTTTTTGTTAAGCTGACCAGTCTCCCATGGCCAGCGTGTGAATGAATTAACGAACGGCTACAGATCATATTTCTCTTTGTACACTTCCGTACATCACTTCCTACATTTTTATAATAGTCACACAAGCTCTATATACAACCACTAGGCCAGCAATTAATTAAAGGTCTTCCTTAATCCACCGACTGCACGTATAGTTGAAAAGAATCCGAATAAATTTCGCATTGATAATCGTGAGCTTTTGAGTCGCCGGCATTTCATCGACAATACACGCGATGAGGTCCGGCAGATGAAAGAGAAGATGAGCCTGAATCGGAACAGGGACAGAGATATAACGGCACATCAACCACTACTCGATGAACACAATCATAACGAAATTAATCATCAAAACAATCAGAACGGCAATAGTAATTACATTAACAACTATAACAACAGCCTAAATAGTAATAGTCATCACAATAATCATAATCAACTACAACAACAGCAGCAGCACCACCATAATCATAATCATCATCATCACGGTATCAGTGATAAAACCTATTTGGTTGAGTGTACAAACGGTGGCATCGGCAGTGGTGGTCTCTTACAGCAGAACTCTTTGATCAGCAGCGCAGGCAGCGGTGTAGCCAATACAATTGCCGGCACAATGGCAGCAGCGGCACAACGACACAGCGGTACAAAGTACTCCAAATTGGAGAATACCGTGGATAGTCCGGGTCATTATGCATCGTTGGATAGTCCGGGGCATCGTTATGTGGGCGAAACGGTGTCAGTGCAGCAGCGCATGATGCAGGGGCAAGATGAACAGCTAGATATGATAAGTGATTCCATTGGAACGTTAAAGACTGTATCACGACAGATTGGCGTGGAGTTGGACGAGCAGGCTGTGTAAGTCACAACTAGAAATGTTGTTATATAAAACTCTACTGTGTATGTTAATGATAATATTGAATGCTGTTTTCTCATTTCTGCAGGATGCTCGATGATTTTGGTAATGAGTTCGATACAACGGAATCCAAATTGGATACAACAATGAAAAAAGTTGCCAAAGTATTGCACATGAATAATGGTGAGTGCGCAGCAGTTGTAATTGCATTTGAAATTAATTATTGTGAACATTTATTTTGTTTTCTACTTGGCAGATAAACGTCAGTGGGCTGCAATTTTCATACTATCCGCGCTTTTGTTAATTGTGATAATTTTGTTTATAATTTTGTAAATATCGCACTAAGTAAAAAATTTCTTAATAATATATTTGTTGACACATGTATCTATTTTCTATTGTACCCATTACTTCCATGTGTGCAATGTTCAAACTTGTTTATATTTATTTATATTGTAATATTTAAATAGTCTAATGCAGAATTTATTAAAATTTTCAATTCCAAAGTTTGAAACTTTAATTTGTTAGCTAGTTGTTTTGTATTTAGTTTGTTTTAATTTAATTGTTTTTGGTTTAGCAGTTTTTAAAATGCCTTCAGAGTAATAAAAAAATCCTCAGCAAACTTAATATCGCTTAACTGCCCATGCCACATATTATAGAACATTTTTTAACACTAGAAATATACATAGGAATATTTGTCAAATAAAATTTTTTTATAGCTTTTGAAATCATAATTTTACAACCAAATTTTATGTATACGAAATTGAACCAAAAAAAAAATATTTTGTTTTGATTAAAGTCATTTGAATTCACAGCTTGGTTCATTTAAAATTTCAAGTCAGGTATTGCAGACTACAACGACCAGTCAGTTATCAGTTACGTTAGAAAAATACTAGGGCGCCTGCTAGTATGCAACATTTGTATTTGTTTATTTGTATTTTATATAACAGGCCAGGAAACATTTTGAGTTTTAATATAGCAAAAAATATGTAATTTAAAAAGAGCTTGCTATCTAGTTAAACTGTGGCAAATACAACCAATTTTTGTGTTTACAGCAAATTATGTATGTATTTTAATTATAACTGTAGAGCAATTAAAGCCAAAAAAATACTATGCTCGGGGCAAAATATTGTTAATTATTAATATTAACTTCTATAACATAAAATATTACCACATCCTTTGATTTTAAAACTTCTTGAATCCAATATTTACTTTTAAACTCTTTTAACCCGTTCACATACATACCTACTACCTTGCAACCTTATTAAATTCCATTACAAGTCTATTTATATACATATATTATATATTTGTATTAAGCGGCTTACAAGCAAATACATATATAAAGGGCATATAAACTGTTTCAGTCTTCAAATTGTCATATACACAATACCGCACATATAGCAACAAAAGAATAACGAAAAAAACATAACAAAAAAGACAACAAACAAATTATATAAAAAAATCCAATTTAAAGTTTGAAAAACCATTGTAAATCTAGTTCAAATAAAATGCAAAAGAATCATTTAGTATCAGTTACAATTACAGTAAAATGTATGTATGTATATGTGAAGAGTATATAAAACGCGCATATGTCTTGTATATCAAATGATATGTATTTATTTATGTGAAAATTATATAATATGTAATTTTTAATTCCAGTCAAATACAAAGTAGTCAAACTTATTACCTAAAAACAAACAAACAAAAAAAAATAAATAAATGAACAACAAAGAAAATCGTATAATCGAAATTTGAAATGTATTGTAATGTACTTATAAAACAAATTCAATTGCGAAAATATATATACAAAACAACTATATACAAAGCCATGCAAATTCTGCCCATTTTCTTTTAGGTTATGTGTAGTATTATTCGTCAATGTGCCCTGAACAAGGTATAGTAAGTTTGCCACGAAATTTTTTAACAACTAGAAGGCGTGATCGATTTAACACTTTCCATCTGTCTGTCCGTCCATCTGTCTGTCCGTCCATCTGTTTGTACATTCACGAACTAGCCCATTTAGAGTTATCCAACATAATTTTGCACTCGGCTTTTTTTAGCTGCCTTATAAACGCAGTCTATTAAACTCAAGATGAAGATCTTTTTAAACCCTTTTATGATATAAGCAACTGTTGTTGTTGTTGTAGCAGCAGAAAACGTTCCTAAAGTAATTTGGGGGAATGGTGACGTGTTAACAGTCCTTGGCCTATTAATAATTCGGGTCCGTTTCGGTTGTTTAGACCCGACTATCTGGGAAGCACCTAGGTATTGCTCGTTGCCGCCGAAGCTAATACGCATTCTTTTTTGATTTAACCAACATATTAATCATTTTATTGGAATTCAAATAAACAAAAGTTTTAAATTGTGCATAAAAATTACTATATCGTATTGAATTGGCTCAAATCGCGTATGGACATCATATCGAATGGATCTAAGCAAGCCAGCATAAATCCACAAAGTACTGGTATTAAAATGGCCCAGACTTGTAGATGGCACAACTGCTGTACAAAGGGATGCAAATGCAGTGTATAAGATTTCCATTGAGGAGTAGAAAAAAAATATCAAACTGGAAATATATTATAAATATGTATTGTCATAATAACTCATAATAACTTTACCACCAACCTCCCTTAAAGCGATTCTCCTCTCTCGATAGGGCGTCTCATTGTAAAATTTAATAATCATTACATATAGTTAATGTTGTGTTTGAAGATCCAGACGACGCAATTCAGTTAGCATGAAAACCAATAAGAAAATGTCTAACAAAATTTCAGCGACAGCGGTATATAGCCAAATTAATTTGACATCGGCCAAATTATTATAATGATTTTGATAATGCCACAAATATGAGCATTCGCCAACAATTAGGAATGTCTTAACAGCCACCAAACGGGGCAGCCAAATAAAAGCTTTTGCAAAACGATTTTGGAAAGTTTTTAAGGCGCTCAAAAATGCAATGAACTTAAATATATCTTTGTTTTTGCACGTCTCACATACCACGTGCACTTCTAGTTGTGCATTCGCCTTGTAATGCAGTTGCCACAACGTCAATAGCACAGTTTGATACATCAATGGGATGGGTGCGTAGAAAACCCCATTGAAGAAATCTCTCAATGAAGAATATATATCATTAAAAGTAAAAGCCAGCAACAGATTGTTTAGCAAATTCCAAATAATCACCAGAAATTGTAAATGGAATAGTAGACTACTTTGCGGCGGCAATTTGTTGCAATCGATATCGAGATGAATGGGTAACTTTCGACAGAGTCTTAGCAGCTCGTTTAGCAGTGTTATGAAATCTCTTTTACTCTTTTTATTCCACAAGCAGAACAATACACAAAGCGTTATACAATATTTAATCGCACTCGTAGTCATAACTAGTTTAAATAGTGCAATTCGAACCACACTATTCATTTTCTCCAATGTATTTGGAAAATATTTTCGAAACGCACTAAAGCCACAACCGGCCACAGTCGTAAGGAGAGACTCCACAAATATTATGAATATGAATATTTTTCGTGCTATACGTTGATAATGATTGATGCGACTCTTTTTCACCGTTACATTTTTACCATTATAATGAAGGGAATGGATATTAATTAAAGCCGAAGTGAGATCCAATATGTATAGACGTATTTTGAAAACCGTTAAATGCTTTTTAACTGAGTGTTTAATTAAATTTAAATCCATTGTTAGAGCAGCGAAATTGAGTTCAGCCTATGGCGTGTGTTTTACTCAAAATAATACTTATGTATGTGTACGCTATTTGTTGTGTTAGTCGGAATGTTTTTACTATGCATAAAGTAATTTATAGCAGCTAAACCTATTTGCGTATAATAGAGCGACATTATCTCATAATTAGTTACGAACACCATGAGTTAAGAAAAGTAATAATTATAAGTATGTACATATGTGTATTTGCATATAATATCGAAAATTTTTCAGAAAAAAAAAGAAGAAGGTAAAATATATTTCTTCCAATTTATTGACTTAAACTACGTATATATCTAAAATTGATTGGATTTATGCAAGTTATAAATAATCCGAAAACAAATGGCCACCAAATAGACCAGATAATAAGGCAACTCATGCGTTGTAGATTTGGATGTAGATATAAAGTATAAGGTTTTACATGATGAGACGAAAAGAATTCATCTAGCTAGAAATACATACATATATAAGTACATAGAGTTTTGTATAATGAAACAAAAAAAAACCAAACCTCTTTAATTGTGCCGCTTTGTTCGGGTGTTGCTTCGCATTGCCTAATAACCGTCATGAATAATAGTTGGTGTGCGCAATGATCCAATTGCCGTAGTTCACTCAGCATAAAAACCAATAGGAAAATATCCAGCCAGTATAAAGCGGCACTACTATATAACCAAATTAATCTAATGTCGGACATAGCATTATGTTGTCTGATATAATTCCAAAAGAAAGAGCTTTCGGAAATTATTAAGAAAGCCTTTATAACAACTATTGTTGGTAGCCACCAAAAGCCTTTGGCAAAATTACGTTGACAATTTTTTAAACGTCTCAGCATTGTAATGAACTGCATTACATCTTTGCAATTAAAATCTTTACGTGCCATGCGCTTCGCAAAATTTTGATTAAGCTTATCATGGATATTCCATTGAATTAACAGCACAATTTGATACAGAAGGTAAAGGGATGCATAGTAAGAATCGAAGATAAAGTCCATAATTGTAGTGAACAAATCCTCGAACTTTAAAAGCACCCGCATATTGTTCAATAAATTCCAAATGATTAACAGGAATTGCAGATGAAAAAAGAGATTGCAATGTGGCGGTAAATTATTAAAATCGATTGCGATATTACGTTTGCTTAATTTTTGGCGTATTTTTATCACATCATTTAGCAATGTTATTATTAACTTTTTGTTGTTATTCTTCAACCAATGCGACAACGGAAAAGAAACAATTAATAGTTTTAATAACATAATCGAGAATCCTAATTTAACGATGTATTCCAATTGGCTTACATAACCATATTCATCTAAAGACTGCGCATATTTTGGCATCACTGTGCGAAAATTGGTAAAGAAACAGGATGAACAAATGTAAGCTAAAATATATAACAGCAGAAAGTAAATTAGTACTTTTCGTATAAGGCGCAGGCGATGGTTTATCCGATTCCTTTTCACAATCACGGTTTTACCATCGTAGTGAATATTAAAAATGTTTACGAACACCAATATTAGATCCAATGCAATTACACGCATTTTGAAAGCTGTTAAATATTTCTTAATTTTTTTTAATTCATTACTGAAATTCATTGCTGAATTAACGAAATAACTTGAGTATATAACAGAGATATTATCCGTCGAACAGTTAAGAGTAAGAACTTTAGTCGGTTTATATTCTATGTTTGTTGGAGTAGCTTTGTACTTGATCTGATTGCAAATTACTTTCATACCGTGCCATATCATCACATGAATTTAAGCCGATTGCTTACATTGGCTTTTATTGCAGCTCATTATTTTATAATTTCACATTCATTAAATGTAACAGCTGTAAATTATTGTGAGTTTATATAATCATATACAACGACATAATTTCATCAAAAACTTTAGTGGTATTGTCCATACCTACATACAGGTTCATATTAAATTTTTGAATTTTGCTGGAATTTCAAATTGGAACTGACTTTATATGTTTATTCGATAAGTATGATGTCCGATTTAAATAAATTTAAAACGTTAAATTTAGAAAATCGATAACATATTCCCGATAATCAAAACAACTCATTTCTCCTCTCTAAAACTAAAATGCAATAAATGCATTCCCTCTGGCAAATAAACAAATTGCATCAAACAGAAAGTGTTCTCCTCTTGAAACAAAGTATTTAAGTGAAATGAAGCGTGTTAAGAGCGCAACCAATGCGGTGGCAAAGCCCAAGAAAATCAAATCTGCTGGTTCTAGTGGAGTTGATACGAATAATGATAGTTTTTCAAGAGTTGGTATTAATGAAAAAGCAGCATCCACTACAATTTCAGTACAATCTTTACAACAACGCCGTTTAGTAACAGCTGAAAGCATTGCTGAATTTAGTTTTAACAAAAAACGTGTACGCGTACTTAATTCCGTCGAAGAAGTGTCTGAATCGCGCAGCGGTGGTGTATTGTATTGGATGTCGCGTGAAGCGCGCGTTCAAGACAATTGGGCCTTCTTATACAGTCAACGTTTGGCTCTAAAACTGAAATTACCACTTTTAGTCACATTTTGCCTGGTACCAAAGTACTTAAATGCCACATTGCGTCAATACAAGTTTTTAATCGGAGGCTTAAAAGAAGTCGAGCGGGAATGCCGGGAACTGAGTGTACCTTTACACTTATGTTTTGGCTCGCCTAAAAATCGTTTACCAGAGTTAGTAAATAAATACAAAATTAGTGCCCTGGTGTGTGATTTTACACCACTTCGTGTTCCACAGCAGTGGGTTGAAGAAGTAAAGGAAAAGCTATCCATTGAAGTTCCCTTTATACAGGTGGATGCACATAATGTGGTGCCATTATGGATAGCTTCCGACAAGCAAGAGTATGGTGCGCGCACTATACGTGGAAAAATTAATTCGAAACTACCAGAGTTTCTTACAGAATTTCCACCCGTTATAAAACATCCGCACAATAAGAACATAATTTCAAATTACGAACCAGTAAATTGGCAAGAAGCTGAGGCAGCTTTAGAATGCGATCGTTCAGTAGATGAAGTTGATTGGGCTCAGCCAGGATATACAGCTGCATGCGCACAATTGCAGAGCTTTTGCGCAAAACGTTTACGAATTTTTAATGAGAAGCGAAACGATCCCACTATAAACGCGTTATCCGGACTTTCACCGTGGTTTCATTTTGGTAAATAAATATTATATTAGCTTGAACTATATTAGATAGTTATAATAATTTTTCAAAATCCAATACATCAGAAGGAAGCTGGTATAGCGTTTTGCAATTGATTCTTATACCGTTTTCTATTGTTTTTATGTAGGTCATATTTCTGTACAACGCTGTGTTCTCGAAGTAATGAGACTAAAATCGAAATATAAAGCATCAGTGGAAGCTTTTTGCGAAGAAGCTATAGTAAGACGTGAATTAGCAGATAATTTCTGCTATTATAATGAACACTACGACAGTCTAAAAGGCTTACATGCTTGGGCAGCTAAAACCTTAGAAGACCATCGCAAAGATAAGCGCTCGCCTTCTTACACATTGGCGGAGTTTGAGCAGGCTCGCACCCACGACGATCTATGGAACGCAGCACAACTGCAATTGTTACGTGAAGGCAAAATGCATGGTTTTCTGCGTATGTATTGGGCAAAAAAGATACTGGAGTGGTCTTCTACGCCTGATTCTGCTTTAGAAACCGCAATTTTTTTGAATGATAAATATAGTTTGGATGGTCTAGATCCAAACGGCTATGTTGGTGAGTTTAAAGATAACATGACATTTCAAGTAATATAACAATAAATTTATAGGTTGTATGTGGTCGATTGGGGGCGTGCATGATCAAGGATGGGCGGAACGACCAATTTTTGGAAAAATACGTTACATGAATTATAAGGGATGTCAGCGTAAATTCGACGTTGCGGCTTTTGTGGCTCGATATGGTAGCAAAGCACATAATTCTAAATAGCCGATTTTAATATTTTTATATATACTCATTTGATTAGAAAATCTCACTGAATGATCATAAGAATACATATGTACCTTAATCGTTAATAGAAAAATTAAACGTATTTTCGTACTCTTATTACATATACAAAAGTATGTATGTAAGCGTGTTTTTCACTTGTTAAGTTTTAAAATTATTTACTGCAATTAAAAGGTAGAGGAAATAGATATTTGTTTTTTTATTTCATATGGTAGTTAATACAAACTGAATTATCTGTGTGAACCGCAATAGCTTAATAATTGCAGTAAACGAAATCTACCAAACTATTAGGAATAGCTTTTATGCTGCGAGTAACTATGTACATATGTAAAAATAAAAAATGTGTTATAAATATGAATTTTAAACAACTTTCTTAATATGTAATACTACTAAAAAATAGAAACTTTAATTGCACACTTACCGAAAGCGGTTTCCTATATAGCAATAAATCCTTTGAAAATTTACTTTTCGATGTTAATTTTAGGCTCACACATATTTTATAACATTTTTTTAACATACACACTCAAGTAGATAATAGGAATTTCTTTATGAATTTAATTCAGCATATGCTGAAAAATTACAAATACGTATTTATACACTCACAATTACTACACTTTCATTTTCATTTTAATCACAAATACGTATTTATTCACTCACAATAACTACACTTTCATTTTGCCTAATATTTCAATCTTTATTTTAAAATTTAAGCTTTCTCAAGATTAATTTTGCCTATTCACGCTTATCCGCCATTTTGTGAATCATGTACGCCTTAACATTACTATATAATCCAGTTATTCCACTTGTAGAAATAACGCCATTTTATATGTTCATTGGAATTAAAGCATATTATTCGTGCATTGGAAATTCCGCAAGCACATTTTTAAAAAATAGTTGCAAATTTATACATAAATATATTTTTGAACATGAAATTAATTTAAACAGACTATAAAGCATGTACAGAATATAATCTTTATAACATAAATCATCAGGATATAATCTTTATAACATAAATCATTAAACACCGAATTAAACCCCCCGGAAATTCATTATGCGTCCGTTTCGTTTTTCAATAAGTCGGAACTAAAATTTCTAAAGATGAGTGTTTCATTAGTCAGAAATTGAACGGGCGCGTAAATTATTTCGATTTTTTTTTTATATATGAAAAAACAGCTATTTATAATTTTGAGCAAAACTGGCATTAAATTTGTAAAAAGGATTTTGTAGCGCCATATATTTAATTATTTAACGTTTAAAAATATTCCTAAATATTTATAAAATATCGATAACAATTTTTCGATAAAAACAGAAATTCCATATATGTGGGATATCATAGTGAATGAATAAATTTCCGATTCTTAATGGAAACATGACATTCTTAATGGAAAGATAACATACAGAGGACCAAGTACAAGTTTTCAAATACATATGTACGTGCAACCAAACAATAATATATGTATTTTAAATGCGAACTTACCGGTAGCGGTTTCCTTTTATTAGAAACTCTCATTCTGCTGTTGTGTAAGCATTTAACTTTAGTTCAGAGTCTCACGTACGGAAATTTTATGGAATCACTTTTGTATGGATGTAACATTAATTATTCTGATAATTCTATATTAAACAATTAACCGAAACACTGAAATACCACACTAAATTAAGAATCATTGAAAACTGTTAACGTTACTCAAAGGAAACGGAAATACGCGCACTTATATTCTGTTAATGTCACTAGGAATTGTTCTTCCTATGAGATTTATTCATTTGTATAAAAGAAAAATTTTCACATACACACATATGTATGTACATACAATACATATGCATATGTGTAATTACTGCCATATAATTGAATTTTAAATTATTGCAAATATAAATATTAACTATTTGAGGCTTCGATTTAAATAATAGACATGTTTATACACCAATATGCGTTTACATATTCCACCAGGTTTTATTTTATGCTCTTATTGGAATTAAGGCACAATTTATTCGTGCCTTGGAAATCGGCTACATATTTTGTTAAAAATAACTGAAAATTTATGCAGAAATCGTTTAATGGACATTCCGATTACTTCAAACTCACTAATTACACCTTTTTATACTAAAGAATTAAAACTTTGAGACGTGAAGCACTTTATTTGTTCACTGAATCCGCCCGGAAATTATTTACGCGCCCGTTTCGTTTTTCAATAAGTAGGAACTGCTCAAATATGTTATGGATGGGTGAAAGCTTTTTGCATGACAGATATTACAATCGATTATTATGCCAACGAACTTTTTAAGAGTCGGAAAACGATGATTTATACGCCAATTTCCAACAATAAATTGTAATTTTGATATTTAATGGTATAAGAAATATTAAATTTAGATAATTATGCTATATTTGAGATTTTCATCACAAAGCGTTTATACTTATCAGATTCCATTATTAATAGGAACAATAAATTTATTTCGATACGTTTAAGAAACACAATCGATTCATTATTATATCTAATAAGTATTTTACATGGTTGTGAAATAAGAAAGCGCGCATTTGAATAAGATTTTGTAAAAACAACCCAAACTGTGGAACGAATAATCAATTAATTAAAAGTTAATAAATCATCCAGTGCATTATTTCGGCTAATATAATAGGAATGAAGCGTTCGAAGGAAAAATATAATTTACGCAGTAAAGCTGAGTCTCCTAGTTCCAGTGAAGAAGAGGACATATCAGAACCTTCCACCGATATATCGCCACAACTTGTCATTTCCAAGCACTCACTCATGCAAAGGCGTTTATCCGTAGCAAGCAGCATATCTGAATTTCCTTTTAATAAGAAACGCGTTCGTGTATTGAGTTCCGAGGATAAAGTAAGTGAAGTCCAATGCGGAGGTATACTCTATTGGATGTCGCGGGATGCGCGGGTGCAAGACAATTGGGCACTATTATTTGCACAACGTTTAGCTTTAAAATTTGAACTTCCACTTTTGATTACGTTTTGTATCACACCGCAAGATGCGAATGTTACAAAGCGGCAATATGAATTCCTATTGAGTGGTTTAGAAGAACTAGAACACGAGCTCTATGAACTATCAATCCCTTTGCACTTATGCTTTGGATCAGCAGCATGTTGTTTACCAGAATTTGTGCGCTTGCATGAAATCTCCGCTGTTGTTTGTGATTTTTCGCCCTTACGTGAGCACCAGCAGCGCGTAGAAGAAGTAAAATCAGTTTTACCTGTGAACATACCATTTACGCAGGTGGATGCACACAATATAGTGCCTTTATGGATAGCTTCCCATAAACAAGAGTTTGTGCCTTTTTATATGCGTCGAAGGATTTACCCAATATTGGATGAATTTCTCACAGAATTTCCACCAGTAATAAAGCATCCACATAATAAGAATGTTTTCAATTTCAAACTTGTAGATTGGAAGAATGCCCGAAACTGGTTTGATGGTGATTGCTCGGTGGGTGTTGTAAAGTGGGCAAAATCGGGTTATACCGCGGCATGTGAGCAATTGCAAAGTTTTTGTACTAAACGTTTGCCCATTTATGGGGAAAAACGTGATGACCCAACAGTAAATGCATTATCAGGGTTATCGCCATGGATTCGCTTTGGTAAATTTGTTTTTTATTTCATTAAATATATAAATATGTACATATTTTAATATTAGGCCAAATTTCCGCACAACGTTGTGTTCTGGAAGTAAGGCGCTACTCATCTAAATGTCAAAAATCTGTGGAAGCCTTTTGCGAAGAGGCAATTATTCATCGCGAATTGGCGGACAATTTCTGTTATTACAATAAAAACTATGACAATCTTAAGGGGATATATTCGTGGGCATTTAATACACTTGATGAACACCGTTATGACGAGCGCAATCCATCCTATAAACTTTCAGACTTTGAACAAGCAAATACACATGATGACCTCTGGAATGCTGCTCAAATACAACTGGTTCGTGAAGGCAAAATGCACGGATTTCTTCGTAAGTATTGGGCCAAAAAGATACTGGAATGGTCCAACTCACCAGAAGAGGCGCTAGAAATTGCAATTTATTTAAACGACAAATATAGTTTAGATGGCAGAGATTCCAACGGTTATGTGGGTGAGTTTTCAATTTTTTTTTTTAATTCTGAAATACCTGAATATATTTTTGAAAATATTTTCCACTGAATATTATAAAAAAGATAGTGAATAATATATAAAATAACTATTACTTTAGGTTGCATGTTCTCAATTGGTGGTTTACATGATGGTGCCTATCGCAATAGAGCAATTTTTGGTAAGATTCGTTACATGAACTACAAAGGATGTCAGCGTAAATTTAATGTGACGGCCTTTGTTGCTCGTTATAATACCAAAGATGTTGTGGATTAAAAATTAAACTCAAAGTTCCAATTCTTATAGAAAACATTTTTACAAATATTAAATACATTCCAAAGCTTTACACCAACTTATACAAACAATAAAAACATATTTTTCTATCTCTCTGTAGTATCCATCAGAGTTATATTTAGCTTTCGACAAATTATTGCTATTTGCAACATTTTCAAAAACTAAAATATACGAATGAAATGGCTAGTCAGTGGTGTGCAAATATTTCATTGATGCATGCTGTCTATTTGAAGAAAAATCGATGAGAGAATGGAAAGATTTTATTATCCCAATCAATTTACTCAATTCATTAAAAGCGCTAATCATGGTATGTGCCTTGCATTATACAAGCCTAATTGAGTGCTTGTTCATTGGTACTTTGATCAGAGATACTGATTGTAAACCAAATTTCGCCATTAGTCATAACAAGAAAATAGGTTCGAATGTTCTCAACTTCCTTCATTAAACTATACTTTACCGTTCAGTTGTCAATTAAATTTCATTTCAAAAACTATATTTTTTACTTTTACTGCTATATTTTTGGCTACTTTGCTAAAGCTTGTAGCCAAAGAAACCAAAACAAATCTTAATTCGAAAAGTAAAAAGTTTCCATTATTAAAATTAGTCCTTTTCTGCTATTTTTGTTAAATGATCTTCGATTTCTTTTTCTTCCAACACCGTAAATTCTGGACTGTCCTTGGTGACAATGCCGATTTCAATACCATTTGGTTTGAAATCTACTTGTAGAACTTGGGATAGACAAGTTATAGCCAGCTGTATTGCCTTTTCTGTCGACAGTTCACTTTTGTATTTCTTTTCCAAATAGCTTCTAGCATCTTGTTGTTTTACGCCGACAGCAACAGCTTTTAATCCACAATAATAACCCGCAGGATCAGTTTTATATACGGCAGGTCCCAACTCGTCGTCGTAGGCGATAAGTACCATGCCTGAAATAAAGAAAAAATGTTAACATATATGCTTTCAACTTTTTTTATTAGTAATACTTACTGCATGCTAGAGGACGCATTTCAGCATTTTGCGTGTACACTTGGTTAACATCGGCAATGCGTCTACACAGCACATCTACTGGTATATCATAGCCGAATTTGTAACGAAAGTTTGCTGCTTCATAACGCGCTTTTTGTACTTGTGATCGACTATCAGCTAAAATGAAAAAAAATGTACAAAAAACTCAATTTTAATTTAATATAACTATTTACATATGCGTCCAGTCATCACACAGCCAATATTTTTGGTAATGCGGAATAGATGTGTTACAGTTTCCGGATCAATCAGCTTTTCGGCTACCTTCTTTTGAGTAGCTACTACGGCGCAATCTTTGCCTTTTAATGCTACCGACGTAAGACCTTCATGATCAATAGATTTGAAGGCGTACTCTGTTCGAATAAATTTATTAATATAATGACTAATTTTTTTTATTCGCTTTATTATATCCTTCTTACCCACTTGGTAGAGACGTCCCTCAGGCGAGAAAATGGTAATGTGTCTATCAAAGCCGGCTGAACTACCACGCGACATTTTTCTGGGTTTTCAATGCACAAATTAAATATCTAAAAGTTACACAATATATATTCGTTGTATTAGTATATGGTAACTTTCAATTCTAAAATATGGACCTCTAATAAAATATAAATAATGCAATTACCTACAGAAAACAAAATTCTTCGAATGACCAGCAAATTGTTAATCTGCTTCTTCTTATCGTCATATAATATTCACAATTGTCAAACTTAACCACTGTCACTTCATTTATATGTGGTGATGCCGTATGCAATTTTTGTTTATAATGAATAACGATTTGGGGCCTACAAATAAATGTAACGAGTATTTCTATAAAGTGCACCCTTTATTTCAATTTGAAAATTGAACTTCCACTGAAACCAAAACTTTCCAACTTGAATAGCAAATTAAACCTAATTTTGGAAACTGGTAAATTGGTAAGAATATAGATTATATACAACATTTGTATATTTATTATTATTAACCAAATTTTTGCTTATTATGATTATTACATCTTAGATTTATAATAAATTTCTGGCAAAAATCCATCCAGCTCCAGCTTATCGGCGTTTTCAGGATAGCAAGCATATTGCGTAAAATCTTTTACTCCAACTTCACTTAGTACTTCGTCATCGATGTAGAAGTTACCCGTGTGCTTACTAGGTTTATGAGAAAGTATAACATATGCAGCATCAGCCATTATATCCGGCTTACGCGAATATTTAGCACCTTCAGAACCACGCAACATTTCAATTGCTGCTGTGTGCACCGTTGTACGCGGCCATAACGCATTAACTGCTACTCCGCGTTCTTTGAATTCTTCAGCCATACCCAGTACACACATTGACATACCGTATTTAGCCATTGTATAAGCCACATTTGAAGCAAACCATCTAGGTGTTAGGGTAAGTGGGGGTGATATATTCAAAATATGAGCATGATTGCTCTTCAGCAAATAAGGTAAGCATTCCTTTGAACTGTGAAAGAAATTTAGATAATAGTTAAATTAAATGTGCTGATTTATAACTTACACCAAAAAAGTGCCTCTACTATTAATACCATTCATGAGATCGTAACGTTTCATGTCAGTTTTCAAAGTAGAAGTCAATGATATCGCACTTGCATTATTGACTAGAATATCAATGCCACCAAATTTAGCTACGGCTTGTTGCACGGCAGCTCGTACTTGCTCCTCATCGCGAACATCAACAACACATGCCAACGCTTTACCGCCCGCTTTTTCAACTATTAGAATATATGTATATATGTTTATTTATACATGCAAATATTTGCATAAATATAAAATCATTAGATGGTGGTTTCCTCTGGTAACTACTCACTTTCTTCTGCGGCTGTGTAAATAGTACCCGGCAGCTTGGGATGTGGATCAGCTGTTTTGGCTGCTACTATAATATTAGCACCGTCTCGCGCAGCTTTTAGCGCGATTGCCTTACCAATTCCACGAGACGACCCCGTAATAAATAATGTCTTGCCCCGTAATGCGCTAAACTTATAAAATTAATGAATATTTAAAGTGAAAAGTGTAAACAATTTTTTACCCAAAGTTCTGCATACTGATTTATGTAAATAATTTCATCTACTAGCAAGCCTTCGGTGAATGCAACTGATCTCTATGGCTAACAAAAAAATAACACAACAAAAGTAGCTATGAACAGGTTGTTGTAAAGAGGGCAAAGTATACGGCTGAAGATAACGTAGAGAGATTAAAAAAAAGCAAAAAGATATAAAATCTTCAGTGAGTACATACATATCTTATTTACGAAAAGAGATACATATATACCATAAAAACTTGCTTAAATTCTCCTCCATATAGTATATAATAATAGTAGTAATATAATAATAATTTTTTATAATAATAATAGTAGTATAATAAATTTTTATTATATACTATATAGAGAAGAATAAGACAATAAAAATTTGTGTTTTTTTTTTCAGAAGTAGAAATATATGTAAATAGATATATTGATCTTTATTAATTAAAACATTCCACCAAATTATTATAAATATACAAACAGATATTTTTAAAATGTGTTAGCTTATAATTTCGAAATGTACTTCTCCGGTAGGAAAAAATCCGATATAAGATTGTCTGCGTTTTCGGGGAAACAAGCATATCGCTTTAAGTCTTGCACACCCTCTGCAATTAAGACTTCTTCATCAATGAAGAAGTTGCCAGTACAGGTATTTGGATCTTTACAGAGTATTGCATATGCTGCGTCAGCCATAATTTCAGGTGTGCGTGAATAATGGGAAGCTTCCACTCCTTGTAGCATTTCAACAGCTGCAGTATAGATAGCTGTACGTGGCCATAACGCATTCACTGCTATGCCTTGACTTCTGAACTCTTCAGCCATGCCAAGTACACACATTGACATGCCATACTTGGCCATGGTATAGGCTACATGAGTACTGAACCAATGTGGTGACATGACGAGCGGTGGTGATATATTCAAAATGTGTCCATGTTTGCTTTTTAGTAGATATGGTAAGCATTCCTTCGTGCTGCATGAATAATATTTTAATAGTGAATATAACTAATGGTAGGAGCATATTTTTAATTATTTACACCAGAAATGTGCCTCTTGTATTGATGTTGTGCATCAAGTCGTAACGTTTCATATCCGTTTCAAGTGTGGGTGTTAATGAAATTGCACTGGCATTGTTGATCAGAATATCAATGCCACCGAATTTTTCCACAGCAGCTTGAACTGCTTTGCGCACTTGCAGTTCGTCTCGGACGTCTACAATGCATGCCAGAGCCTTGCCGCCTTCATTTTCAACTGTGTATGATGTTATCGAATTATTACAGATCACATTTTAAACATTTACATACTTTCTTTTGCTGCACTGTAAATTGTGCCAGATAACTTTGGATGGGGCTCCGCTGTTTTTGCTGCTATTACAACATTGGCACCATCGCGTGCAGCCTTTAATGCTATGGCTTTTCCAATTCCTCTGGAGGCGCCGGTTATAAATACCGTCTTACCACGAAGTGTCCTATAAGTAATGCAATGCGAAACATCTTAAAGGTCAACTGAAATTTCTATAATTTATCGTCCTCACCCGTTGATTCTCATACTTTATTACAAAGACAAAAGCAAAATAATTTTAAAATTCTTTGTGAAGTTCAATGTTCATTGGGGCACTCTTGTTTGTGTTGTGAACACAAAGATTCGCAGGTGATTAGTTATTTTTAACGAATTTTGATAAAAAGTAAACAGTGTTAGTGTTGATGTTGTAAGCAACCGGGTACTTGGTTTTAAGCAAATCACTTGCCCATATAACCATACTGTTAACCAAAACAAAACCAATAGGGTATAGATATAAGAGGTAGCGTAGAAAGAGACAACCTGCCAAAATACAGGGAAATGTTATGTCTTGCATTTAGCAAGTACTCGTCCCTAGTTAGTGTTAAACTTTTCCATAGGGTAAGTTTATTGTAAAATATATTTCAATTAACTATTGGTATTAAATGTAATGTTTTTATATTTCAATGATGAGTATTACTGGTTTTCTGACATTTAATGTTGGTAAATAAATTTTCTTAAAATGAATTTTAATAAAGAATTAGTTGCTGTGCAACCCTGACCGCCGGCAAGAGGTTGTGTGATATAGTTTTTCTGTTTATGTTGTCAGTGCTAAAATAAAATATAAAAAACACTTTTTTTTCGCAAATACTTACCGGTCTGAATTTATGATTTTCTTCTGGTGTTAATAGTAAATGTGGTGTTATTTAAAATATTTATGTAAAAGTTGTACACGTAAAACATCATGTTGGAGAATGAAGTGTTGGCGCTGCAAAATCAATTAACCATCGCACGCAATGAAATCAACAAATTGAGGTATGATGGAATCGAATTCATATGCTAAAGTAAACCATTTTAAAACAATTTTTTCATTTCTTTTGTTTGCAATTAGACAACAAGTGCGCAATTTGCAACACGTTCAAAGAAAGGATATCGATAGTGTGGCCCGTCTGCTTCGAGAATTCCGCTGCGAGGGTTGTCGTCGCCAAACTGCAGAGGAAAACACCCGCAATAGCAATGTAACACCCAAACAAAATCAGCAATTAGATGTAAATGGAATTTGTTGGCATGAAAGTGTTTTTAAAACACTTTCCCGAGCAAATATTTATTATTGACATTGTATTATTTTTTAAATATATTTCAGGACTCAAATGCGGAGGCGTTAGGTGGTGTGCGTTGGCAGCAAATCGGCGTGATACGTACCGCATTTCCAGAAAAACGTGGTGTGCCCCGACAGTCGAGTGTAGGCGGTCGGTTGCGTGGCATTGTGGAGTTGAACTCCGATACTTTTACAAATCCAGAACACGCATTGGAAGGTTTAGAAGAATACTCACACATGTGGCTAATTTATCATTTTCATAAAAACAATGCACATCCGAAAGCCAAGGTCGCACCACCACGTTTAGGTGGTGAGCGTGTGGGTGTATTTTCCACTCGTTCACCGCATCGTCCCTGCCCAATCGGTTTGTCCTTGGTTGAAATTGAAAAGGTGGAAGGAGCAACGATTACATTCTTCGGAACCGATATGGTTGATGGTACACCATTGCTTGATATTAAACCATTTATACCGTTTTATGATTCACCAGCTTCGGCAATGGACTCTGGTAATTATCCTAATCATACATTTATGACTGAAAAACTACTTTATACTTCTGTTTTAAATTGTATAGGTCGCATTTCTGTTGGTCCACTGGAAACATTGGATTTTTATGATTCGCGTCAAGAGCCAGACGGTGAAGAATCAGAGCTTGAATTGCTTGCAGCTGGTGCTACAGGAGGAAGTAATAGTAGTAGTGATGATACAGTCGGCGGTAGCGGCAGTGGTGGTGTAGGGAATTACCATAGTTCAACACCGCCCAATTTAGTTAACCATATTTCACCGCCGTTGAGTGCTGTAAAAGTACCCAATTGGGTAGCAGGAAGTCATCGCTTAAAGGTTTGCTTTAATGAGCGTGCCGAAACCCAATTACAAGAGCTACAAGTTAATCGGCAATGCATAATAGACATTTTGGAAGCTGATCCGCGTTCTGTATATCTGCGTACAAAATATGGTTCACAAATATTCACCTTTCAATTAAGCGAAGTAACTGTAACATGTAAATTCGATGACAAAGCCGCAATGGTAACAGTGGTGCAAATTCGTAGAACGGAAAATGTGCAAGACGAAGAAGTGGCAGAGTGAAAAAGACTTTCTTCACGTAAATACATATAAAATTATGTAGAAATGTTGGAGGATTTTAATTTAAACACTAGTATACTTATGGTTGACAGATAGTGGAGCTAAAGCTAAATTAAAAAGAAAAACTTATCGTAGTATACGCATATACGACATGACCACCTGTGATGGTCTCACGCAATCTTCATCGCTCTTGCATATTTAGCCAAACTGCAGTTGTTACAGTGCGTATTTAAGTTAATCAATCGTTGCCAACTACAGCTATGTTAATAAAATCCTGTTTTTTAACGGTTTGCATAAATATTCCATTTTAACTGCTGTGCTTGTTTGTATTTTAAATATGCTTTCCGTTTAAGTTTTAATTATATTTACGTATACGTTATAATACGCTTGGTATAGATGTTGTTTGTCTGCTTACAAAACATATCGTCTATAGAAGAAAAATATCAATGACAATTATAGCAACTATTTAAATAAATAAATGTTGATAATATGAATTGAGAACAAACTTGAAGTTTTTTTATATATTTAGTATGAGGAAGTTTTGTTTTTATTAATATACCCTGGACAGTTTGCCCGAGAAGTTTACAAAAATCTGAATAAAACGTCGGAGACTCTAAAATATAATTGTAAGTCCGTCCGTCTGTATATACGCGAACTAGTCCCTCAGTTTTTGAGATATCGTTCTGAAAATTTGCACATGTTCTTTTCTTCCGATATCGAACATCTTTAGCATATGCCAACTATATGTATAAAAACAGCGGGCAGAATTCATTCTTTGTATGGGAAACTTTATTTGATGAGATATATTAGCGAAATTTGGCACGGATTATTGTTTGAGCCATCGCTACAAACAAATTGTTCTGATCGGAACACCATATATGTAGCTGCCATTCATGCCAGATTCATGCTCTCCGATCAAAATCAAGCTTGTGTATGGAATCTTTTGTATTTGTGAAGCGTATTCTTTTCTTGTTTTATTCTCTTTTTTATAAAAAGCATAAAAAAATGTTGATAAACAGAAAAACAGCTGATCGGGTGGCACCCAAACAGATGGTTATAAAGTACATAAGTATATACATAAAGTTCAAATTAATTTTATTTAGTGATATTATTCAATACTCTTTTATTTTAGCTCTATCACACGCTGACAAAATCTATAAAGAGCACACATTTGGTAATATAAATTAATTATTTAAATAAAGTTAACAATGTCAATTGTTACACTGAACTGGGAAGAGTTTCTGCAGGAAGCTACGGAGTTCCAAAAAATTTCTGAGCGCCTGAATGACTCATGGACTTTATATAAGAAGGTATTATTTATGAAATTCAATACAAATAAGCAAATTATACTAAAATATGTAATGAATAATATAGGATGAGCAAGAAGGCAATGCATATCTTATTTATGAACAAAAAATAATAAACACTGTTGATCAGAAAAGTTGTACTGATGTTCTGGATGATACTACCGATTGTATGGAAGATGAAACTGCCGCGACGCCGGCAAGCAATGATTTACTCAAAATCGAATATCACATCGTTTACAGTATTTCTTACCAAGTGCCTGCTTTGTATTTTCGCATTTATCGTAATGGTTAGTACCACTCTATTATTGTAAATTTTATTATTAACACTATCTACTTACTAGACGGCAGCATGTTGTGTATCGAAGAGGCCTGGCGCATTTTTCGTGACTACGGCGACGTTGCCAGCAATACCAATAGTGTGGATTCCACAGTTCCACGCACAGCTGCGGATATGCTGAGCATTATGACGCAATTGGATCACCCCGTACTTGGCAAGCCATATATAGCAATACATCCCTGCCGGACGGCGGAGTTGCTGGCGCAAGCGGGTAACAGTCGTAATCGTATACTCACGTTTATCAGTTTGATGGGACCCTATGTGCAATTGAATTTAAGCAATGAATATGGCAAGCAGTATACTGGGAGTTAGATATCCAAAAATGGGAAAAATTTCGAAAAGATGTTAAAAAATAAAAAACGACTTACTTGAGAGATATCTCAGGTTCAATAAAGGTGCGAGTTCTTTATTTTTTATTTAATTTATTTGTTGTATTTCTAGGTATGTATGTACGTTGTAATACATACTTCATAATTTTACATATTTTTTAACATTTATGATTACATAAAAACAATTGTAACTGTTATATAAAATTACATAAATTATTTAACTGCAAAACCACAACAAAAGCAAGCAGTTTAAGTTTAGTGTTTAGGCAAATATGTAATTTCGTAGAATTGTAAGCGCCAAGCTATGCCAAATCAATGTTGCAAAGTTAACATTTTCTTATTCTACATATTTTTAAGCTAATAACAAAAGCTGCAGCTAATGAGCAGTTGATATTTTAGCTATGTTTGTTAAGGTTTTCATTATTATTTTTTTACTTCCAATTCTATTATTCGTTTTCTATTCGCTAGAGTGCATTAAATTTCCTTTAACATTGGAATTAATATTTATATATATGTTTGTATATAATTACATTCACTAGTTTATGTATATATGTAAGCAATTATTAGTATATATGGAATTTGTATGGATTATTTCCCTAATTGTCATACTAGTTAATGCTACTTAAAAATAAATTGATATTTTTTTATCCTTCCAATGCAACTATCTTCTTAATTAAAATTAAAAAAGGAATAAATTAATAAAAATATAAAACAAGAAAAAAAACGTTAACTTGGGCTGCAGCGTGCTTTAATAACCTTCACAGCTTCTGAGCAGCTTCTCGGGAAGAAAAGAAAGTTTGCAGGAAAGCAAAATTTCAGATCGATATCTCAAAAACTGAGAGAATGTGCAGATATTTTGGTCTCACAACAGATTTACGTTTTTATATATACACAATTCCAAATATTTCTAATTTTAAATCATACGTACTTTTGTGGATTTCTTTAAATAAACGTTTTGGCAAAAAAAAACACTAAATGCATACAATTATAACAAAATGCATTCACTAACTTGTATTAATTTGCTAATCTTCAAATCTCAAGATGCTAAACATACAGTTATATTTCAAATTTGATTATGCAATTCATTGATAAAGCATTGGCCTCTTTTTAAACTTTAGCGAACATTTATTGATATTTTTTCTCTACATTTTTTTTATTTTATTGAATATGGACTTAGCAGTAGTAACCGCAGTTTTAAACAACTACAATTAATTATTATTCTTTACAAATATTTTTTGTGTTTTATATATATTTTTGAAAATATTTCTCCTATAAATGATTTGTGTTAAATATAAAAAAAATTAAAAGCAGCATAAATTGCAACAAAAAGAAGAGCTTGCAATAAATAATTATTTTTAATATGCTTTAATTTCTTAAAAATTCATGTTTTTAATATTAATTAGTTGTTGTTGGTTTATTTCCAGCCTTCAAAAGCTGTCGTATATTTATTTTTCGTGTTGGTGTATTTAAAATGTCACTACAAATAAAAAACAAGCTGCTTTCAAATATATTAAAAAATTTATTAATTGTTTAAAAGTTAAGTAAATGCTTCAAAACTGTAATGCAAATGTATTTAAAAATGCAAGCTTTTAATATTCATAAAAATTAAACACATTGATTTAAAAAATTTAAATTTTAAAATTGTCATACTTTGTATATAGAAAAATAAACAAAAATAAATTGTGCCTACATATTATATATTCTTTTATTCAAATTTTGCAATTTTCCTAACACTACATTACGCTCGAACCAGTTGTATATATGTACGTATGTATATACATATGTATATATTAAACACTTTTTTGTTTTAACGAATTGTTTTCTATATATTTACTACAAATTGTTTAACTACATATGTATATGTGTAAATAGCTCTATATTTGTTTGTATGTATGTATATAATTCTCTATTACTTTTATTTTAATTTTAAATATGCATGTTTGTTTTTGTTTTATTATAATTAATGTTAACTCCTACTGTGGTGTTCTATTTCATAAGCAAACGCACACACGCACACTAACTCACACATATTTACATGCAGAAACGCACGTCTATATGTATGCGCTGTGTGGTGTATGCTCGCATATGAAATGTTTTCAAAAATGCTTTTTATTTCGTTTGAAATAATTTCTAAAAACTCAATACAATATGCCTAGACTACAAACTACCTCTAAAATACGTATATAACTATATATATCTACATATTTTTTACTGAGTATATGCAAATCTATGTAAGCCTACTTATGTAACTATTTAAGTATTTACATTATTAAAAAAAATATTAAACACATTTTTATATATTTTTTTTAATTTCGAAAAAGCACATTTTGAATGCAAATAATTGTACATATGATGTATTTTTAATTATATGTTATAACCCTGTAATGTGGGTTTGAATCAGAAATATTTAAAGTCAAAATATTTTTTGTTTGTTTTTTAGTTATACACTTAAAGACTTAATCTTACCAGTTGGATAAACGGACGGCATTATAATCGAAATCCATAAATTCAATTGAAATTTAAACAATTTAGTTGAAGGGCACACATTATATAATAATTAGCGAGGCTTTGGGTTGTCTTGATTCAAAATGTAAATGGAAAAGAGGATTCTGAAGTAATAGATATGAGGTTTTTAACATCACAAGAATACATAAATTGATCTTGAGAATTCTATGAACCCAAAGTTGGTTTTAGGAAAATATATTTTTTTAATTTAAATGAAATCTAACACTTAATAAAAATTAGTAAAACATCGTGGCATATAAATGGAAGTACTTCAAATATTCAACAAAAAATTTGTTGTTTATCTATATAGCCATTATTCTGAAAACAATATTTTTTCACTTTGTAAGCTTTAATTTTAATTTACTTTATTTCATAAATACGTTACTTTAACTATTCATATGCACATATATAAATATGTACTATGTTAATATTTTATAACTATTTAAGTATGTATGTAATAATTTGTATACTTAATATGCAATTTGTTTTCTTTGAAAATTCCATTAAAGCTGCACCATTTACTGATATATTTTCCTTCACGATATTTTTATTTCTTTTGTATAAACCAATATCATAATATCATTTATTTACACTTGATATCGGTTGTATCAAATTACTTTTGCTTTGCTTTTTACAAAAAGCAATTACAAAAAAATATTTCTAAAAAAAGCAAAGAAAATTAGAACTGTGTGCACTAATAAATCGAAAAAACTTCTTATTTAAACAAAATCACTTATTTTTAATAAAATATGTAACAAATGTTGATAAAGATTGATTTTTGCGAATAATTTCTATTTTTGTAAATTTAAGTACCATTGAAATTGTAAACATAAGGATAACAGGGTGCGCTATAATAAATGTTTTATAACTAAAGAATAAATAGAAATTAATAAAAATGGTAAAGTTGGTAGAATTTTAATAATAGAAAAAAAAATAATTATAAAAAATTAGCAAAAATAAATTTTTCTCTATGGTATTTGGTTACTATTATAAATTAATTGTACGATTACCTAAATTTAATCAAATAAAAATAATTAAAGTCATTAAATGTGACTAGAAATAAAATTGGCTATTTTTCGTATTTTAATGTAAAATATTTACATTAATTAAAACACTATAACTATGACAAAGCAATTTTAACAATTTGATGTTTCGAGTTTGCCCTGTAATTTTTAATAAATATTTATATTTTTAAATATATACACATTCTTACAGATGGCCATTCAAATATTTATTACTAAACTCGCTGACAGCTTGTTTAATAGTAAGCTACACAGTATTAAATATTTAAAAAGTATTACAAATTTTAATACAAAAATTAAAAAAGCGCATTGAAAGCTGGCTAGGACTCTTGTATTTGTGTTAAGCCTTTGAAGCACTTGGGCAACTAGATATACATATAATCAAAGTGTCAATTAAAAATTATTTTTAATTTATAATTTTGATATTTATTTTTATTTTATAATTTTGATTATTATTAATTATTATATTTTTTATTAACGTTAAACTTATTCAGTGGCGTTTTATATATGTACATGCATATATTTCGACAAAGTTTGTTGTATATCGTGTATTTCACTATTACAAACATTATTTCTCTAATAAATTTACTATTTTCCTAAAATATTACAATTTGTAGTTAAACTAAAATATGCTGTAATAAAATAAATTAAAGCTCACTATATGAATGCATTAAAATTTGTAGTTCTTCGCTTTTACAACTTGCTGCTTTTTTATACATTATATATGTATGTAATTGGTTGCATTTAACATCTTTAACATTTGTATTTCTTTGTTTCACATATACTGACATCACTATTTTTCTTTTGTTTGCTTACTTCATTTCCTTTTCCTTTTTCCGCATACTTTTGTTGTAATGCAATAAAATTAAAGCTATTCTATGTGTTGGACGGTGGTTTCTTTGTGTTGTTGTTGGTGTCGCTCCATTAGTGGCTGCCCTAAGGAACTACTAGCGGAAACGCTCCGCCGAAATCAGCTGCATAGTAAATTGAAAAAGCCTCTTCCCTTTTCGGAACGTGGTGCCATTAGCATAGGAACTTGATTCTTATGAGTGACTTTTATCTAAACGGTATAGAGAGAAGAATAGTGTAAAAATGTTGAACTGCTTACATTTTATTTATTTTAGTGAATTGCTTATTGTACATACCGTGCAAGGTACCTGCATCCATGGTTCACCATCGATTTGCATTGGAAATGTTTTCTTCGTCTTAATAATGACCTCACTACACTGCGCCAAACGTCGACCGGAGGCGCGTAAGCCGGTGCGCACTTGACCCATATGTAGACAATTTTCCAAACCAATAACTTCAATCAGACGATCGCCAAAATCTACAGGGAGATAGAACGAACAAAAATAAAGGAAAATTAAAAAAGTTGTGATTTTAAATGCTAAATATTACAAAAAACGTTATGAATCTACAATAAGCGTAAGTGTATTTACATAATTATACGATAAATATCAATTATGCATATTCTAGCATAATTCTAAATATATAAATAAATGAATGACTTAAAAGTTTTTTAATAATTTCTAATTAATAAAATGCCGGGTCACCCTGTTATTATTTATTACACTTTGCCAAGTTCCGTTTGACTAGTTTATTTTAAATCGTTGTCCGGCGTGGCGTGACTTTCGCGCGTGTGATCGAGTGAATTATTCAATTTCGTATAAATTGCTGACAATTTTGTTAAAAAGAACTGTTAATTAGTGCATTTACTAAGTGAACGCCGAGTTGAAGTGAATCACTTGTACGATGTTCTTTTGTGAAAGTAAATAAATTTGCAAAAATAAAATATATGCAGTTATGTATATGCAAATGCATTCGTTGCTAAGTCCTCTGCGCAAACGAATATCTCGTAAGATGGCGCCGTTTATTGGAAGTAGTCGCACTCGGCACAATAACAAAAGTGAAAGTTTCGTCAGCTCGGTTTTGATATTCGGTAAAGTGTGTTTTTCGCGTACGTAGTAGAGTGAAAAGTTAAATTTCGTGTTAATTTTTGCAGTTTAGTGTAATAAAAGTGTTATTTGTGGTAATTATTTTATTGTAATGTAATAGTGAATAATATTATTTAAAAAGTGTATAGTGTTTTTGTGTGCGAAAAGAAAATATGCATGCATGCAAAGTTTATAGCGCATCTTATAAAAAGCAACCCGAAAGGGAAAGAAAAGGCTGTGCGCAATGAGAAAAGAGGAAGTGTTCGTAAATTTCGCGAAATAAAGAAAAAAGTGTGAATAAGTTAAATATGTGTAAATCGTTTTTGTAAGAGTAAAAGGAAACGTGTGTTAAAGTTACTATAGTGTGAAAATTTTATTTGCGTTTTTTGCAAAAGCCTGGAAAGCGAACGCTACATATGTACAATTATGTGGAAGCAGGAAGAAGTGCCGTTAGTTATATGCAGTTAATTTAAAGTAACAGCTACAGGGTGAGTCTAATGTTTAAAATAATTTCATATGTGTATTTTTATGTAATTTCATATTTCATGTTAATTGGGTTTATTATTATAATGCATCTTTAATTTTAATTGTACATAATCGTAAAGGTTAGATAACTAGCTGTCTTAGGTATTGAGATGATTGAGCTTTTCATAATTTTTTCTGCATTGTTCATATGAAAAAAATTGATGCGTTTTATTTGTTACTAATTTATAAAAAAATCAATTTTATTATTTTTGTATATGTCAATAGTCTTTTTTCTTAAAAATAGCATATGAAAATTTTATTGAAAATATTTGTCGCCGTTGAGTTCAACCAGTTTGTGCAATCATTTTGTTTAATTTAAAATATTTTTAACAATCGTTGTTCATTGTATGGGCGATATCTTACGAATTTATAATATTTTGTAATTTTTGTTTGCGACCAGCGGGAAGGACGAAATTATTTTAACAGTTTAGGACTTTGTTTTTAGTAAATTTAGAAATAGCGAATCACACACTAAAATCAAAATAACTTTTTCTTAATTCTATGTGTTTATTCAATACATTCCTATTTGTGGTATAAAAATATAGGCATAGCCTAA
The DNA here is from genome assembly GCF_024586455.1 of Bactrocera neohumeralis. Taxonomy (NCBI): domain Eukaryota; kingdom Metazoa; phylum Arthropoda; class Insecta; order Diptera; family Tephritidae; genus Bactrocera; species Bactrocera neohumeralis. Next base: position 18,084,184 of record NC_065921.1, on the reverse strand, counting down.
CATTTTTTAAATATTTCATGCAGTAGTTTTATTTAAAAAAAAATTGTAAAAAGATCACCTTTTTTAGACGATCATACCCTAGGTGTTCCTATAATTCAATTTTGGTTTATTATTAACCACATAATTAAATACTGCAATATGGAACAACTTTCTTAAATTTTATTCCCGTATTTATTCTTTTTAAATTCCACTCACCTTGCGTTGCAACTGATAAGTCCACAGATGTAAAGCTTGTGGCCGAAAGTTCTTTATCCGAAGATTTAAGTTTCTTCCCTTTACGGAATGGACCAGCGCTTTTGCGTATACGCTTCTGTGACAGATGTTCACCCCACAAATTCGAGCCGCCATGTGTGTAAGGAATGTTTAGCAGGGCGACGCCTTGTAGGTGTGGGCCATTGGCTAAATTTAGTGAAACACCGTCGCACTGTAAAGAAATGAAGAAAAAATTCGTTATATGTATAAGTTAAGGCTATTTAAACCGAAACAATAGTCCATTGTTGGCCACTACGAAAAATGTTATTTTCCACTAGAAATCATAGTGAACAGCTGAAAATATGTTTGTTTTGTTGTAATCCTTTTTGTGTTTTGTTTTGCATTTATTTTTTTTTATATAAATATGTATATTTTTCCGCAACGCTATTTAAATTACTTTCCGTTTACGTTCTGCCTTCGTTCGTTTGTCACTGCTTGCTGGCAGTGTTTTCAAGCGGCTACCACAATTTGTAACATATTTATGCTAAAACGAGCGTGCTTTAAAAGCGCCACAAATGGTTAAGACCAACCAATATAATGGAGTCATAATTTTTGTAAAAAATTGTCATTCTGTTGTTTTGATTCTTTATTTTTTGCTCTTCTTTTGATATTTTATTTTTCTTACGTTAAAACTTCCTTCCGTTCACATTGGGGTATATTTGTTTAGGCTTTATTGGTCAACGAAATTTCCTGACGGAAATTGCTGAGGTTGCTTGTTTGCGACGTGCTGCCGTTCTGCATGTGTTAATACATATGGGTGTATTTATTAGGATGATACACATTTATGTATATTAAAACCCCTTAAGACAGTTTTGTGTAAAAAGAAAGTAAAATGCTACTAACACATCATTACGCAAATTATGCCCTTCTTGGCACTTTACACATGCAGTCGCCTTTTCTTATTTGGATCCCACATAAAAGGACATTCAAGCCATGCATATGTGGGCGTTAGCTGCTAAATGGTTATATTAGAATACAAATGCACATTAAGCACAGTTATTTAATGGATGAATGGCTCTCTGCCGCCAACCTCTTACGGATACATACATAATATATGTTTGTGTTTATAAATGTTTTCAATGTAATTTTGTGGCATACGCATTTTTTATGTAAATTCCTATTGCTTCCTTCCGTTTGATTGTCAGGTGTGCTTCTGTGTCTATATGTATACTTATACCGTGAAGAAGTTTCTGCGCTGGCTATGATTAGTCTATATATGTTTGTATATCAAGATGTTTGAGTACAAAGGTGCTGCAACTAAGCGCTTGGAAATGCCCGCTTTATTTGATGTATGTTTTGGCTGTTAATTTTATTGCCCGTAAAATGTTCACCGACAGCTGTTGCCAGTGGATCAACGTTTGGCAAGTAGTAGAGATTGAGCTGACATACATACGTGGAGAAGAATTTTGCAATTGAGCATTAAATTATACCGTTTTTATTTGATATCATTTTAATGCTCCATATACTCTGCATGTACTACCACTTTGGTCGGCACTTTAACTCAGGTTACGTAGCCATAGAAAACTATAAATACTATAATATAAATAAAAATATATGTATATACGTATGTTTCTACATTTTTTGCTTGGTATTTGCTTGAGTGTGTCTGGATTTTAGCAGCAGTTCAACGGCAGATGTACAGACATGTCTTAAGACGATCTTTAAACCTAGTGTTTGATGAGGGGAGAGTTTGAATAGTGTCAAAGTTTATGAAATATGACTCGGTACAAGGATAGGTCAATTTTATATTCTTTATTCCTTTGACATTTGTTTTAAGTATCAGGATATAGTAAGAATATGTTTGACGGCTATTTGTTTGTGATCAAGTTCAGGTTTCCTTTCTCATGGTCAGATTGTAGTTCAGTACAGAGTCTGGTAGAGTGTTTTTATAATTATTTAGGTTAGAAATTGTACGTGATCTAACTAGGAGATCACCATATATTACGTTAAGGTGAATTTTTGTCTATCCAATAAAATTATTGGCAAGAAATCATGGTCGACAGATCGTCTTTTATGGTACAATGTGTGCACACAACTTTTCAACGGTGATCACTCTAAAACGTAAAAAAAAGTATGTGTTGAAATCATCAATTCTGTCTTGAGTAAATAGCAAAACCTTCCAGTACCACTTCTGAATTAACTCAATTTATATTGGTAAGACTTTTGGGTGTTAAGGCTGCCTACTTACATATATAAATGCTGATCTTGCGTTAATCAAATGCTTTGTTGCTGTTGCCGGAAAGTAGTAAGTGCATGAATAAACCAAAAAAAAAACGTTAACTATTTATAACGCCCTTCACAGGTGTACTTTTCATAACATAAAAGTAAAAACATTCTTCTTCTTGATTCTGTTCGTTTGGTTTGTATGGCAACCATATGCGATCTGAACAATTTGTTCGAAGATCGTAGCGCTGCCTTTGATAATAATCTATGTCAAATTTCGAGACAGCAACTTATCAAATAAAAAAATGTTTTCTTATAAGGACATGATTTTCAACGATCAGTTTGAATGGCATCTATATACCTTAGTGATTCGATCTGAAAAACTTCTTCGAAATTTGTTGTGTTGTTCTCGAGAATAATCTATCTCAAATATCCTGACAGTAACTTACCAAAGAAAAGAGTTTTTCTTTCAAGAACATGATTTTCAGCGATCAGTTGTTCGATCTGAATAATTTAATCGATCATTGTTGGGTTGTGTTAGAGAATAATCTATAGCAAATTTTGAATATATCTAATCAAATAAAAAAGATTGCCATATAAGAACTAGATTTTGACTCATCAGCTATCAGCATCTAGCTATACTGATCCAATATATGTGTAAAATTTTCGATTTATAACTCAAAAACTGAGGGATTAGGATGCGTATATACAGACAGACTGCCATAGAGGCCTGACTTACTATGACTATTTTAAGCGGCTCAACTCGTCACATTGGTCATTTATGTATTATATATATATATACTTCATAGTATCTCCAATGTTTGCTTTAGGGTGTTGCAAATTCCGTGGCAAACTTAATATATTCTATTCAGGGCATAAAAAGTGGTTTTAGTGTTTGATCTCTCAAAATCACTATATTTTTAAATTTGATATCGGTGTTTCTTGAAAATTCTACAGTGGCCATACGCCTTAAACTCAATGTGACTTATAGTTTTATTTTTGCTGAATTCATCAAACTAAGTTTAAGAAGTAAAATTGACCAAAAAGTTATTCACAAATTATTTATTAGTCGTAATGGGAATCAATCAGCAATATGATACTCGCGATTTAAACTTTATAATATATTTAATGTGAAACGCACAACTTCGTCGTATAGAAATATGTACTTGTATTATACTAATTTACATTTATAGCACCGAAAGCAATTTTTCAATATATACATATATACATATATGATATATTTATCCAATTTTTCCACGACGTTAATTTAAAGAAAACCCCATTCACTCGAAACGCCTCTAAATATTGGCACTAATGAGGCGTAAGCAATGACGCTCGGTGATAAGCTCGTGTCACTACAGACTGCAAATTACCAAACTGCAAGGACACATAATTTACGGTTGAGCAAATTTTCAGCGTGTTCAATCGACATCAGCGCCAAGCTATGTGAGCACACATAAGCGAAAAGAACACACATATCAATGCTGAACTTTATGCGAAAATCTAAAACGAATGAGAAGTAGAGACGGCAAGCGAAAATGTCGAATTTCCGGCATATTTTCCGCAGCGATTTGCCACTATCGCAGCGGTAGCGGCAGCGATTAAAGTGCCGAACGTTAATGATGGATTTTTCGCGTTTTACCGGCGTTTGCACGAAACACTCACTCAGCGGGTAAAATATGCGACAACATGAAATGACATTGCGGCTGGATTGATAGCTTGATGAAAGCAGATTGCATAAGAATGAAAACCAAAAGGGGATCTTTAGTGTATCTACAAGACCAAGAGCTGGATTTTTGAAACAGACATAACTGTATATGTTGTTATGTAGTTGTGTGTCTCTGTGAATGAGTGCCACTCAAGGCAACTATTTACGGCTTACCCCGTTTTTACACGTATCCAGCTTGTGGGTTCTTGTGAAATGTGTCAGTACCGTTCTTGTTTTGCTTTACTTTCGTTCTGATATTTTTTGAAATTTTCAGGGTGATACTGGAAAAGTTTCGCCTGAAAGCTGGTAGCACTTCACACTCACTTGGCAGGTGCTTAACACTTACTTAGCTGACGCATATATGGAACAAATATAAATATACATATATACATATACTACCTTCTTATACACAAACTTTCAAGTGTAACGGTACTTTTTGCTCGTGTTACCTTTTCGTGTGGCTTTTGCAGCCAGTTAATTCATAATTTTATTTCATCTACACACACACATACAGTTTTTTCGCAGTGCGGATTTTCACCTGTCTTCTCCATGCCACTTACCACAATTTCGATATTCTCGTGCAGATTCTTGCATGACGCCGCAAATGTTTCTGAAGTAGCATATTCAAAGTACCATAGCTTGTTTTTCATGCGACTGTTGAATTTGTGCGGATTCTTCTCGCGCTCCAAGTGGAATTTAACGCAGATTGCAGCATCCTGCAAATGAATTAATTAAAAAATGTTTAAATTAAATATGATATCCACTTAATGCAACCACTTATCATTGACATTTTTCTTCAGCATGACGCTGCTTCTCTGGAGTCTTAAGAGTTATTAAGTAGATTTTTAACCAGTTTTCACGTTAATATAATAACTTAATAATGCAAATTCAATTATTTGATTTAACATAATTACAGAAAATAGCAGTAATTGTGTTATTTTTATGCCCGTGATATATTTTGTTTGCCCATGAACTATATTATATAAGTATACAGTCAGCGTGACGAGCTAGTCACACAGTTTTTGAGATATGGATCTAAAATTCGGCACACACTCTTTTCTCCCAAGGTGTTGCTCATTTGTCGGAATCATCAATAACGGATCATTATAGTACTTAGCTGCCACACAGACTGATCAGTCAATATCAAGTCTTTGTATGGCAAACTTTTTATTTGAAAAGATATCTTTACAAAATTTGGCATAGTTTATTGTCGAAATATATCATTTACATCGAAACATTATAGCTATAGGTGCCACATAAAGGGTGGTCCAGTTCCAGTTCAGTTTTAAATAAAAAACACAGAAGCCTCAAATTTAATGGGGAATGTTTATTATCATTCGAAAGAGCATTCTTTGGAATTTATTTTTTGAATATTATCTCTTTCAAATGTTGGCCGCGGCTACGTCTGAGGGGGTTCTTCCGTTAAGTATAATTTTCGATGACTCGTTCGAGCATTTTGACTGAAAACTGGCGAATGATACGCGTGATGTTTTGCTAAAAGGCCTGAATGAAATTATCGCCTCACCGAAGTATTCCCCCAATTAATCCATTGATTGATGCGATGTGTGGTAAAGGGCGCCGTCTTCTTGAAACCAAAACAATAGTCGGTTATTATGGCGCGATAACGGTCGCTATTGACGGTTACGTTCCCACCGGCATTATTTTTGAAGAAATATGGCCCGATTATTCCATCGTCCCACAAACGACACAAAAATTTTGATCTTTCTGGTTGAAATGGCTGCTCTTGAATCTCTTCAGATTGATATTCGTCCCAAATGCGGCAATTTTGCTTGTTTACATACCCATTAAGGCAGAAGTGGGTTTCATCGTTGAACAAAATTTGTCTCAAAAACGTCGGATCTTTTTGGAACTTATCAAGAGCGGCTTTAGTTCTTGCGCAAGCCGTATTTTGTACGCTTTCAATTTAAGCGTCAAGTCGTTCCAAACATCAGTTCGAGTTGCTTTACATTGTCAACTACGGCTACTATATTTTATTCACTGCGTGCTGGACGTGGTCTATTCGGTCGAATATTTTCCAATTAAGAATGCTGGGTCCCAAGATGGGTGATGGTGTTGCGAATAGTAGGCTCAGAAGACCGATTATGTTGTCATAAGTTGAACGAAGCGCGCGAAACACATTTTTCACCCAACGTCAATTTTTGTGATAAAGTTGAACAGTTTTTAAACGTTGTTCAGGCGTAAATCTTTCCATGATGAAATCCGAAACAATACTAAACAAAAATAACATGTAAGCTTGACACTACTCATGCATGAACTGTCAAAAAAGGCTATTAAAAACTTGAATCACCCGTTATAACTAGCTATATTTATAAATAGCTTAACATGCATTTCAAAGCCTGGCTATTCAACATGTTTCAGAGATTACATGAACATCTGAAACACAACAAAATAATGTTAAGCATCACACCTAGTGTGAAAGTAAAAATATACGATTTTTCTTTTTTCATATTCCGAGTGGTATCCCCATTTTAAAAATAATATACTCAAATTTTAAATCAATATCTAAATAAGTTTTTGATTTACAGCTTTCTAAAAAGTAAACGCTAAGTTCAGTCCGCTTAGTCGGTTTGTCTTTAAACGTTTTTTTTTAAACGCTAAGTTCAGTCCGCTTAGTCAGTTTGTCTTTAAACGTGTTTTTTTCGATATAACATTTTTTTAATTTGCTACAGTGAATACAGGAGACCTAAAACGACAATTGGGTAAATGCAACTTTTTTTAAAAGCGCTGCCATTTTGTCAATTTTTGCTGTTTTTGCCGACAATATCATATGAAAAATATTTTTTTTTAGTTTTCATAAAGCTGCGAAGGGCTGAACATTTTATTTGGTGTCGTCGGAGAACGTGTGTAAATTGAAAAGTATTTAATTTTTTCTTCGAAACTGTGTGTTCTTAAAATATCTTAAAATATAAATATGCTCTTAAAATTGTAAAGCAGTCCTTGTAGTTATTTTTATTTTTAATTCCTATAAATCGCTTTTATTCAGGCTGTCAGACGTGGTGTGCCCCTTTACCTTAAATTCTGTTCCTTTTTGTAACTTTTCCACTTCACTGAGTGAATTTTGCCACCTCACATTTAAGCCAAAACATAACGTAACATGGCATAACATTGCATTGTTGAATCACAAACAGAGATTCTCGTTAAAACTTATCACTTGTAAAAGTGTAATTTTGCGGTTTACAACTGACACCGAGTTTCAGCAAAAATTTGCATAAGCATTTTATAAACTACGATTTTCTCTCTCTCGTCTTTTATCGCTGCTATTTTACCATTTGGACATATGAAAACCCGAAATGGGAAAAATTAAATGTTTTCACAAACTTTGTTGTAATCACAATTTGGAAATCATAAAGCAGACGCACATCACAGGATGCAGGCACAAAAATGGGTAAGTTTGCAAACAAAGCAATAATTTCCACTTTGCAATGCGCACAAGTTTCGTACACAAGTGGCGGAAAAATTGCTGAGTAGCAGCATGAAACAATGCCAGAATCTCACAGTTCAGTTGTAAGTGCCTAAGGAGTCTAAGGAGCGCATGCATGTATGCATGCGTGTATTTGTTTGCGTGCAGCTATATAAATGATGATAAAATGAATGCATCGTACCCTTGGGCCAATTCACGCAACGAGCAAAGTGTACCGTTAACTTTTCAACTTTTACCGATTAGCAAAAAAATAGTTCATAGCAAATTGTAATGCATTTGCGTGCCCAGCTGGAAGTAGTCAGTTAGGCAAAATTTGTGTTTGAAAAAAGTTGGCTGGAGTTATGTTGCAATTGCTCATTCTAAAACTTACGAGGAACGGTGTTTATAATAAAGTTGGTAGTATCTAAGACTCTACGGTTTATCATAAGTACATGGGATGTTAAGGTGCACACCAAATGTAACAACTAAGAAAAACAATTTTTAGAAATTAAAGGAAACTACTAACAGTTTTAACATTTGGACGATATATCTACACATATTTTAAGAAAATACAGTAAAATCTTTTAGGAAAAAATTAAATATTGTTCGAATTATAAGCGATCTATGACGGCGGTAAAAAAGGTTTTCCACTGCCGCAATGGTTTCGGTCTGTTCCGCTAGAGGATATCGTTTGTAAAATGAAAGTGTTGGCGTTTTAAACAAAAGGCAAATTCTACCCAAAATTTTGGCAATTTTTGGATTGGCAAAAATTAGATTTTGGTCAGGTCAACAAACTGGTGGGTCATGGTATGGAGAGTTTATACATTGTGACAAAAAAGCACCCGCAAATTGCAATTAAATTCCCCGGGTAATTGATATTTAAAAAAAAAAAATTATTTTTCTAAGTTGGTAGGACTGTCCTTAATTACTATGCCTAATATAAGCGCGATCTGTCAACCAGTTTGTTTACAGCAAATGCTTAAGTGCTTAATGTATGGTGCTTGGAAATCGTCAGGAAATGGCAAGAGTGCTCGATATCTCTGGTGTGTCCGTTCGAATGATTTTAGAGGATATTTTGGGTATGAAACGCATTCTTACTCGACTCGTCCCGATATAGCTGAATTTTTTCCAAAAAGAATACCGTAATCAGGTTTCTTTGGACATACTCGATTGTGCGAATTCTGACCCCACATTCATGGAAAGCATTATAACTGAGGAAGAGACATGGGTTTTTGAGTTTTGATGCAAACAAATCAAGATGATGCTCACTTATTTTTTTGATATTCGTGTTTGGTGCATCATTAATTTGTTCCGGAGAGACAAACGGTCAATAAGGAGTTCTATTTGGCCGTAATGAGCCGTTTACGGGGGAACATCCGTCGAAAACGGTCGGAATTGTGGAAGAACAATTCATGGATTTTACACGATGATAATACACTATCGCATTAAGCCAATATTGTGACTGAAAGCCAGAAATGCAATGAATACCATCAATCAACCACCGTTTTCACCAAATTTGATTCCATGTGATTTTTTCTTGTTCCTCAAACTGAAATTTCCGCTCCGTAGAAAAAAAAGTGCTTGTGAAAAGTGTTTCGAGGACTGGAAAATTCGTTGGTACATATACCAAAAGTGTTTTAGATCTGGTGGGGATTACTTTGAAGGTGACAAAATAATTATTGAAGAATAATTAAATAGTTTGCGTTTTATTAACAATTTCTGGGTACTTTTTTGTCGCACAGTATATAACAATTAGTAGGTGTTGGACCCAACAACAGTTCTATGTCTATTATTTGGGAATAGAATTGTCAACTAATCATTGTATTTTATATTTGCTGCATTCTTTTGGGAAGTTTTAAGAAATACATAAAAAAATGGATTCAACGATAACACCATTTTACTTTAGCTTAAATGTAGAGTAGATAAGATGGCCAATATCGTAATAATAGCTAGGAAATAAGTTGTCTAATTCTAATTTTTCTTTTCCCATAGAATTAAATTGTGCTTTAAAATTGAGGAAGTATTATAGATAAGTTTCTTCGAACTTAAGAAAGTTTATGTTCGGAATGAAGTCTTCAAATCATATGCAGTGGTCTCAATAAATAATCTAAATGGTCAACCAACGAAAACGGCATGATGTTACAATGAAATAAAACACTCCAGAATGGGTTCCGTTTTTTTCGTTTTATGCCGTTTATGATTTCAACAAAATGTCGGCCAAGTGACCACCATGATTCCGTTTGCATATCCCCACCAGTGTACGCCAATTTTGTATAACCCGGTGCAGCATTTCAGCTGGAATTTCGGCTATAGTGCGCTGAATGCTGTCTTCTTGCTTCTCGAACATTGCTTGTTGATTGGCCTAAACCTTTGACTTAACATACCGTCAGAGAAAACAATCTAGAGGCGTTAAATCACGTAATCTTTGCGGCCATTTGACTGGGCCATTTCTCAAAATTAACGAGTCGCCAAACTTTGTACGCAATGTGTCCATGTCTAGACGTCTAGCATGAAGCGGCATACCTTCTTCTTGGAAATAGAGATTGTTCGTGTTGATTTCATTGAAATTCTACAATGAAGTTCGGCCAACGTTATGTTATATCGTTTGCTATTGACGTTAACGGTCTCATTTCGAAAAAATAAGCTCCGATGCTGCCGTCATATCAATATCCGCACCAAATGGTAAATTTTTGGGGATGCATTTGCGTTTCCTGAACAACACGAAGATTTGACTCACTCCAAAGACGACAATTTTGTTTGTTGATTCAGCCATTAAACCAGATATCTGAGAAGATAATTTTTCGAAGAATGTGAGTTTGTGATTTTTTCAGAGAACGCGAATTTGCGTAATAATCTTGGCCAATTTCCAAGCCTTGTATCATAGTGAAACGAGACATGATACAATGGCAAATATATTATTATTTGAAGTTTATCCATTGACAGATTAAGTAATGTTATGTTAGCTTGGGGTAGGTAAGGTAACTGTGGTAACTGTTCTTAGGTGTAATTTATGAAAATTTTAGTTCTCCGTTATTTTTGGATGAGCTAAAAGCTAAGTAATACAAGCATGTCTTTAGTTGCTTCAATTTCACATCGTTATGTTTAAATATTCCTAATTAGAATTGTGGTATACTAAAATTTCACAGCATCGTTCCCCATACAACTATACAGTCGAAAGTTTTAATTCTGCTAACTGTCATTCCATTGGTGATACGGTTTAATCATAGAATTTTCATTTTGTTGACCTTGAAATCTTATCCCAATGTTTGCTAAAAAACGGAAGTTAGAAGAATGCTATTTGACTAGAAACACCAGAGTGCTCATGAAGAAAGTTTCAAAATATGTTATTTGAAGTTTATCCATTGACATATTTAGTAAAGTGAGGTTAGCAATGTTAAGAAGCAGGCTCATGAAGTAAACATTTTGTATTTATTTTAATAGCATGAGAGTTTGGGAAATGCGAACTCTTCTAATGTTTATGAAAAGTGTAGGTAGGTGTCAGGTCTCAGTTAAACCTTTCGTTTGCTTCGAATACTTAGTGAAGAGTTACAACCAAAAATTGGTCCTTCCTTTTTCTTTTTAAAAAGTTTTTTAAAGAGCTTTAACAGCTTCTTGAGAGCTGATTTCGACAGCTATTACTGAGGCTAGCTAGAGGCATTTTGAGAATAATTCTAAATTGACTTTAGACTAGACCGTTCTGAGAAAACAAATTTCCTTATTATTGAAATTATCATCCATAAAATAAGTTTTCCCATATCTATACAAATATCTGTTATGTAGCGCTAAATATTATCACATCCACAATTTCCTACTGGGTATATACACATTCACTCATGTGCACGAGTATAAGATTCAGACTGCAGTAAGGTAGCTACATATTTTATGTGCACAAAGAAGGACTGCCGCATGAAATATGACAGTCTGAGGACTAAAGAACATAAGTTGACTCTTAACGAATAGGTGTAACACGCTTGAAGGACAAAAGCAAAGAAGGCAAATAAATAAAATGTTGTAAATATAAAATTTAATATATGCTCGGAAGATTTACGAGATATACAAAGAATTAAAGCAGTGATACAATGGGGCATGCGTTGCACAAAAGAAATGCGAAAATCGCTAAAAGCGACAGGGTGTAAAAGGGAGCAAGCGAATATTCACTTGGCGGAGAATGGAAGGTTTCAGCTTGACGCGTAAACTTACATGTTTGCACTTGGTTATGTGTGTATGTGCGAGCATTGACAAAATACCTTTTTATTATGCATGCGGTTGAATTGAGAAATCACTGAATAACGGTTTAACCGAGACGCATCAATAAGGCAGGCACACATAAGTAGCTTACTTATATCTTTTCATATAAATTGCATACGTACGCACACATACGCACTCGTAAATAAATCACGCCTGCCATTTTATAAAGTACTAATGAAGCCATCGATTTTGTGGCCTCACATGGCGGATTGGCGGTCTGCATTTTTCCGTCGATTGTGCCGATTGTGGTAAACTTTTCACCGCCAATCAATCGGTCATGTTGTAATACAACAAAAAAAACACATATGTGCGCATATACATATATATTTATCGTAGTCAAATTGTTGTAGTATTTGAGTGTTGTTGTGATAGTGAAACTAGATCACCAAGCAATGATTGCCTTTCGACCGCTATAAAATTGTTTTCCCCTCAATGTGTGTGTGTGTGTGCATACCCATCAAAAGCTCTACAGTTTACCGCTAGTCGATGTGTGACAACAGCACTTTGACGCAAAGCAGATGTTGTCATAATCTGGTAGTGCAATTTTATGTAAAGACTGTATATAAATGTGTATGTATATACATATGTATGTGTGTATGTTTCGCAAATATGTATGTACTATATATAGTAGGTATTGAAACAAAAATCGGATAAAAGCAAATAGCGGTTTTGTGATGGGATTCGTTTGCGCATTTTCTGTGCTCTTGTGAGTGGTTTGCCGTAAGGGATTTACAATTGAGTTGCTGTAGTGCAATGATGTAAGTGTGCTTGCAAAACTTTAAGCTATGACGCATTATTGAACTTTTATTAATATGACAACTATTTGTACCAAAAAGAAAAGGAGAACGAGTGATGTATTTGCTTGGAATATCATGGTATTAATCATAAACTAAGCTGGAAAATAACATTTTTTCACTCAATATTGTTTCAGACATGTATGCTCGTTATTGCTTTCGTGCTATTTTTATTCAATTTATAAGACTTAATCTAACAATAATATTTTTACAACTTTAGAAAATAATTTTTAACTATTTGTTTATTTTTAAAATTCATAAGTTAGGTTATACCGATCAATTATTTTTGCATGATCGTGAGAAAATTATATTATTTATTGTGTATATAGAATATAGTTCTTGCATGTATTTTTTTCAAAATTTCAACGATTATTTAATAGAAACATGTAGAAAAGTGTTATTTGTTTCATTGCCCATATGGTGGCGCATTCCATTCAATTTTAAAAATTTTGCATATTTTTGAGGTTCCGCACCTTTTCTATTGATCAATTCTGTTCTCTTCTGTTTGAGTGATTCACTTAATTTGTCTAGCTGATCACAATACATTTCACAATTCGTTCGGCAAAAGCTCAAAATAAACGAAGACAATATCGTCATTACCGTTTTTTTTTGTGACTAACGGCTTTCGAAGTGGTTGGCGATGGTTCAAAGCTTTTAAACCATGATCTCTTGCGCTTTACATTCTTGTAAATAACCCACTTTTCATCGCCTTCTACGCTTCAACAGTCGTTGCGGCGAAGCAAATTTCGTTCCATAAGGATATATGAACCGTTTCCATTGAAATTAAAACGTTTCAGTGAACTGCGCCACCCTGGGCAATTTGTGTTAACCAACGACTTTAATTTATTCACATCGGCTTCAAGAGTCATTCCAGGACGGAGTGCATCCTCAGACTCAAAATTGTCGGAACGAAAAATCGCAAAAGACCATAAATTTTCCGCAAAACCTTTTTCTTGAAAATTCGTAACGCCCTTATCAGATGTTATCATCGTCACGTAAGTCATTTGTAGAATTTGGCCTTTGTTGGTCAGCCAATGATATACATATATCTTATAGAAGATGGTACCTTCTCTATTTAGTTCTGCAGCTCGAATTATATTATCCAGCAGCAGATTGAAGAAGTCTCTCTATAGGGAGTCGCCTTGTCTGAAATCTTGTTTGGTATCGAACGGCTCGGAGTGGTCCTTCCCGATCCTGACAGAGCTTTTAGTATTGATCAACGTCAGTTTACACAGCCGTATTAGTTTTGCGGCTATACCAAATTCAGATATAGTCAGATCATGGGCTTTTTCCAAGATTTGTCACCGTAAATATCTGGTCAGTTGTTGATTTTTCCGGCCTGAAGCTACACTGTAAGACCCAATCAGTTTTTTAACGGTGGGCTGTTTTAACCCGTTTAACACGATTGTGGGATCTCTTTTTGGATTGAACAGATCACACTTAAAACATTTTATTTTTAAAGCTTTGTATTATCAGATGTTAAGATCTGAAGTTGGCCGCAAAAAAAGATTCAATTTCATCAACAAAATAACTCATGAACGACTTACATTGAGTTTAAACTTTATGATTGCCAAACTTTAATTATAAAACATATGTACCGATAATGGTTACGTTGAGTTTCACTTTATGTGCCCACTGTAATTAAAAACGCATTTACATATAAACAACCGAATACTTAAGTATTAACAAAAATCTTTTGATTAAATTTTCCTCCAAGCATTGCCGCAGGCAAAAACAACATTTTGGCTTATCCACTTGTATACTTTACGCTCTTTGTTTATTTTATGCGAATTTGATGGTGGGCCGTAAAAGTGTTGTGCTTAAACGGCAGAACAGGCATTTTCGTGACTATATATTTATATACATATATGTGTCTGTATGTATATATATGAATAGATAGAAAATATATACAGTTTTGCTTATGTGTAGTGCCAATGTGCCATTTTCAACTGTTAACTGCTGGCAAACACAACACACACACAAACACATATGTATCTGTGCACTCACACATATGTATATACAAGCATTTAGGCGCATTTGTATGCACATATCAGCCCAAATGAGATTGCTCATTTTGTAGTAGCTGTCGCTTTGATGCAAACGCACACACTCGCTCACACACACAAACGAATTCGTGTACATGTGCGAATCAGTGATTTTGCTGGCCATTTACTGCCGCGCACATTTGGCCACATAAATTCCTATTTGCCGCGAAATGTGTTGATTGTAATCTGGCGGATGGCAACGATGCCATTTTGGGTGCACAAAGGCGTTTGTGTGTGAGCGCGCCTAAAAGTATGCCACATCATTATGCGAACGTGCGTTTTTCTTCAGCTCAATGAGCGGGCGTGCGCGCTTGTGTGTGTGCCTGACAGAAACAAATGGCTTTGCTACTTCACTTTCTGCTTGCTTGATGTGAGTGTGTGCTAGTGTTTGTATGTATGGGTTATAGTGGTGGCATGTGAATTTATGCAGAAAGAGCGCGTTGTGGGGCAATGACTTCACTACACTGCTATTGCGCTCACTTTAATAGCTATTTTATTGGAGTTTATTGCAAGCGGAAATGGGAGGGAGAGAGCTTAGATATATGTATGTATGTATGTATGTATTTATCTAAGTAAGTTTGGGATTATAGCGGAATTAAAATTAAACTTAATGCTAGAATGTCAGCAATAGTTGACAGCTCGAAATGGGTTACGGTAGCTCAACGAAGTTACATACATATTATACCATATAGTATGTAAGTATATATAAGTAAAAGGTTTTCTTTGTATTTCGCTTAAATGGGATTTATTGCCAATTCGAGCAAAATGTCTCTTTAAGGAATAACCACTGCATGGTGTAAAACTTTTTGTTGACAGCATTGAAGTGGACAGGACGTAATTTCGGCAAGTAAAAAAATTAGGCTTTTTTTTTCTGACAACACTTTTTTATGTTAGCCAACAAACAAGCCACTAGAATGTATAGATATAAGAAAAGCTATTTTTTCGTTTATTTGTGTTTACACGTGTTTATTAATGCATAACGTAAGCAGAAACTTTTTCAATTTCAAATTTCAAAGGAAAACAACAAAAGCGTTAACTTCGGTTACGCCGAAGTTTTAATGCCCTTCACAAAAAAAATTTTCATACAAGATCTTGATTTTCATTGTTCAGTTTGTATGGCAGCTATATGCTATAGTGATCCGATCTGATTTCTTCGAATATTTTAGCGTTGCCTTAAAAAATACACCATGCCAAATTTCGTCTAGATATCTTGTCAAATAAAAAATTGTATATACAACAACTTGATTTTGATTGTTCAGTTTATATGGCAGCTTTAAGCAATTTTATCCGATATCGGCGATCCCCCAAAATCAACAGCTTCTTGAAGAGTAAAGAACGTGAGCAATATTTCGGAACGATATCTCAAAAACTGAGAGTCTAGTTCGGATATATACAGAGGGACATGGCTAAATCGACTAAACTCGTGCCGCTGATTATTTACATAGATACTTTATAGGTTAATCAACGTTTCCTTATGGTCGTACCGTGTATAAATATCAATGCAAATCTATTACAAAAACACTATGCGGTTTTTAAAGAACCTTCTCGCCACTCCACAATAAACTAAACGTTGAATTTGCATGCTGCGTGCTTCTCGATTTGCCGATTAATCTGATTTTGTCGTAATGAGCGGCATAACCGAAACATATTAACAACGTGTCGCCGAAAATTGAAAGCACAAGCGCGTTCAACGTTAATAAAATACTAACCTAATGGCAAGGGCAACAACAATACTGTGTTTATAATGGATATGCAAATGTATGGCAATGTTTGCGTGTGTGTGTTTGTAGGTGTTCTCGTAGGCCGCTAATACAATTTGGTCGCTCATAATATGCGCAACAAGGAAGAGCAACCGCGGCATGAATATTAAATGCGCCTAAAAGCATACTATGAAATTTATTACGACAGCATGAGGCGCACAGTGAACTTAATTTGTGATGGAGATTTTTTTAAGTTCTTATGAAGACTTCTGAAAGAAAGTAAGAAACTGAATTTATGAAAATTTTTTAATGTGTTCAGTGAAAATTTCCAAGATGCACTTAGTATCATAAGAATGCTATGAAAGTTTTATAATAAATAGGTCGTAGGACAACTTTACTTCTAAAGATTTGTTGTATCTTATTTGTTCTACAGCTGTCCAGGTTATGAAATATGGAAGCATAAATCCGATCGGATATCTGATCATATTTGGCTCGATGTGATCCATTTAAGTTGTACGCGAATCCGAATCGGTTTTTTTTTCTTGAAATGGTAGAACTTTTTTTAGTATCACAAAGCAATTAGTGAAGGTTCTGAGGTTATTCGAAACATGCTTCTTGTCATTCGTCAATCCACCTTTTTCAATTTCATAAATATAAGAAAAGTTTGCTAAGAAATCGATGTATCGGCATTAGAGAGATAGCAGAGGTTCATAAACATCTCTTACGGAACGATTCAAACGATTTTGGTAAACGTTTTAGTTATGTGTTCTAAACGTTTAGGTATATGAAGCGTGTCAATGCTGGAAACGTAGCTAATGGCGCTTCAAAAATGGCCTGAAAAAAATAATTCGTTGAAGGCACTCAACGATATTCCAGCCGGGCGGGAAAATTTTTAGAAGACTAAAATAAGCCTTGGCATTCGAAGCCTGTTATGAAAACGATTATAAAGATTTGTACCTGGAAATGTACGATTTTGGCCAGTCCGGGTCAAATTTGATCATGTTATGTATCCTATATTCGGTAGAAAACTGTGGTTATTAGCTTGTGAACATCACTCATGAATTATGAATTATGAATGAATTATGAACTATGAGTTATGGATTATGAATTATAGATTATGAATTATGGATTATGGATTATGAGTTATGAATTATGAATTATGAATTATGAATTATGAATTATGAATTAAGAATTAAAAATTAAGAATCAAGAATTGAGAATTAAGAATTATGAATTGAGAACTAAAAATTAGGAATTAGGAATTACGAATAAAGAATCAAATATCTAAGAATTAGGAATTGAGATATACTTTATCTTATCTTTCGTCTGCAACTTTTTTTTAATAAAAAATACTCATCACTCATATGACGTATGACATCAGTCATTAGCCAGATGTTTTATTAACATATTTTCCTTGTTTCGTCTCGTTATAAAAATTTTATCGTTTTTTCAATGTAGGATTTTTCAAAGCAGATTTTTTCACACTAAAGATTACCTTGAGATCGCAAATTTAATTAAATTTTTTATGAAAAAGAAGGCATTAGGGCATTTACTGCTTTATTAGAGAAAATTTATACTTTATAAAAACTTTATTTTTATTTTTCATATACTTATACTACTTTTGCCTTTTGCCTTTTGCCTTTTCATTTAATATTTATTTTTAATTAAAATTTTTTTACAACCTATTGCATTCTCAACAGTTAAAAATACTTTAAATTACAATTAGCACTCATTTTAATTTATGGATTCTAGAGCTAAAGGTAAATCTTTTTTCCATGGCAACATGCGCCACTCTTAAGTTACCGAGTACGTTCGTATTAATGTATGTATGTACTAATATATGAACGTGTTGGCATGAAGGTGTGTGGGCCATGACAAGAAGTTTAATCTAATGAAGGCATTTAATGATGCCTTCTGCTTAAAACGAAACCAACACAATTGCAAATACAAGTGAGTGTGCAACAAACCTTGTTGTTATTAAAGCGCGTCACGAAGTTGTGTGTGGCTCGTAGCCGCGTGTGTATATTTGTCTGGCTGTGTGCGCTTTGGCGCGGCGTTGGCAATCATAATTATTATATTAATAATAATCATAATCCAGCAAGTTTATTTTCTTCAATAAAAGACAATATGACTACATAAAATATGACCGAATGAGGGCAACACTAATAACAATAACAATAAAGACAATGTTAAAAGTGACGCCAAGGCAACGCTGGCGGTAACAGTGCTGCATGACAACCTTGACAATTGAGACTTACAAGCGTAATGATAACAATGCATAGTTAGAAGAAGTTGCGTACGCTTGCAACATACTTATTTGTGGCATAAATTAATTAATTTTGGTTCTAGTGCTACGAAAATCTTTAAGAAGTACCATTAATCAAGGAACGGAGTTGCGATTCATCATTTTAATATAATAATTTTTATGCCAAAAATTGGTTCAGTTTTTAATAATGGCTGTAGAGTGCTCTTGACAGCTTTAAATATGAAGATTTCAATAAATTCAAAGTTTTTGATATACATATATGTATGTATGTACGTAACTTGGTTATTTTTTTTTTCCTTGTGAGATTTCTTATATAAAAATGTTTGGCAGAATTTGGCAAAAAAGAGGAAAAGTTTTCACTCTCTCTCTAGATAGTTTTATGGTATATTAGAATGCCGCTGGCTTGGATAGTCTACAATTAGTCTTCATATACCGAATTGGATGGATGGTCTTCGTCCTTCAAATATATTCGTTTTGAAAATTTTGGTAGATATAGTGACAGTCTCTAAGTAAGTTAGTTCAGCTTATGATATTATAATTTAGTACCAAAAATGACTGTAAAAGGTCGATAATCTCAATTGACAAGAAGTACTGATGTTCGTAGGTTATTTTTTGTCGTACAGATGTTTTGCAGACATCTTACACTTTATCGGAGTATTATATCAAAATTTGAAAATCAAAAGTGCGACACATTAATAGAAAATCTCCCTCGAGGAGTCGAGCAAATTGTGTGGTACTACTCTATGAGCAAAAAATAGTAAGACTTGGTTTCTTATTTTAAAATTCTTAATTTATTCTTCATAATCTACGTCGTCCACCTCAAAGTAATCCGCCTTGGCATTCTTTTAGTATAAAGTAAGTCCCCGAAAAGGTTAAATTATTTCCTTCTGTTTTATAGATAAACTTGAAGGCTCTTAGAAAGCCATGAGAGACTTCATTATACTGCTTTTAGAAAATACTTTATAGATAATGTAAAATATGTCGCTATCGAATATCCAATTCAACTGTTTAATCTCTCGTAATTTCTATTAAAACTTTCACTTAAATCCATAACAATAATACACATCACCACTATATTCTTCCTTCTGGAAGCATTTCAAGCGAGAGGGATAACAGCACAACAGCGCGAAAAGAAACTAGCAGAAACAAATAAATCCGCTTAGTGAAAGCAAAAGTAATGGCGACGTAGAAACTCTCGCACAAAAAGTAAAAAAAAAACACGGAGCAAAAATAAAAATAAACAAACTGAAATGAAAGCAAGTAGTGGAGAAGCACTAAAAAGTCGGTGGGATTAGTGGCTTTGGCGTAAATTGTTGAGAAATAAATACGGTCGGCCTGTCGGTCGGTCGACAATTGTGTTGTCTGCTGTAAGGTTTCATAGCCTAGTGTCAGCGAGTATAAATCATGGGAAAAGGACAAGCCGTTACGGTTTATATGGTCGCAATATGCACAGCGACAAGTTGGCAATGCATGGGTGTATATTACATACATACATATGCAAAGTACTGTTATTAATATATAGGATCTATATATTATATTGTCGTACATTTGTTTGCTGGTGATAAAAAAATGTAATGTGTGCGAGAAAAATGTCACTGGAAACGAGTTGCCGGCAGACAGAAGGCATTTAATTTTACGCATAAATGCACCCTGTATAATCAAGCGGAAATTTGTAATATTTTTCCATAGTTGAGTGCGTTAAATGACTAAAAAATAGCGGATTAAAGTGTTTAAGCTGGAAAGATTTATTTGCGGTTATCATAAATACTCTTAAATGAATGGCATTGCTCAGCAATAAGAGAGTGATTTATTTACATGAATTATAAAGCAAGTCGCCGATTATAAAAGTGATGAGCTGACAGATGGAGAATAAATGAAATGTTTACATATGGAAGAGTGCAAGCTCAAAAGTGAAGACTTTGAATAGGCTGATACAGCTATCAGAAAAAATTCTTATCATTCCAAACTGTTTCCACACCAATCTATAATGTGATTGATTGCGAATAGAAACTAGTGAATTCTAACCTAAAAGTTGATAAGTGACTTAACAGTTTATATGGAGAGGGACATGGTTAGATCATGTCGTCCGTATGGATGAAAACACTCCAGCTCTGAAGGTATTCGACGTAGTACCCGCCAGGGGAAGCAGAGGAAGACCTCCACTCTATTGGAGAGATCAGCTGTTGTTAACTCGCATAAGCAGTGTCTGCGCCATTAAAGAAGGAAGGGGAGTTTTCTGCAGGGAGCTTTTAATCAACTATTCTTTCAGATTGTTGGAGGTATGCATCCACTCCCATAGTAGACTTGTTATAATGGCTGATCAAGTAGTGCATGACATCGCTATCTCCATATTAAACTTGTGGATGAATGTTCATTACAGAATCGTTGGAAATTGTACCCAAATCCCAATAAGATGAGAACAAGTCCCTTCGTTGTGCACTCCGGCGCTAGATCTATGAGCCTCGCGCGAGCTCAGCAATCGTTGGTCAGCAAACTGCACTTGTGACATTGCGAGAGACTTCTGAGCCAGCTTTCGCCAGACTAACGTAGAAGCATATATACTTTCTACGAACCCGACCAATTGGCTGGAGTAGAATTTAGCCAGCTCAATAAATTTCTGACTGGTTCTAGGCGCTTTGCAGATTTATGATGGTTCTTTTGCTCCGTACTTAAGAGTTCTGGATTACACAACAGAAAAGCGGCTCTAGTAGTTCAATTGAGATTATTCGTGGTTTTACGAATATCAGCCTACCACCTAACCTAACCTAATAGTTACCAGATTTTTTTTCGGATCTTTTGATGTCAGATATTACATGCCAGAGAGCAGAAAAGATTTTTCCAATGTACTTTGCCTGATACACTATTTATCCAAGAGGTTTTTAATGGCAACTAAATTCTTATAATTCTTTATGGGAACCCAGTAAAAATATCGTTTTAATAAAAAAGAAAATGATTGACTAATTTCTCGACTAATTGAAGATTTTTGATGCTTAACTAAATAACAAAATGTTAATTATTACTTTGTTGGTTGTCAACTCCGAACAAAAATATTTTCAAAACAGTTTCTTCGATTCTATTCAGTGGAAACGCAGTATTTTGGAATCAATTGTTATTTTATTTAACAAAGTTTTACTATTAGATTAAAAGGTGACAGCCCTATTGTAAGATATATTTTTGTTGGAGGCTCTGAGAAAATTGAAAAAAAGAATTTAGGTTTTAATTTTTTGAAAGGTGGCCACTCTATTACAAAATATTTCTAAATGAACGATTGTGATAACAATTTTTTTTATTATTTTGAAATCAATCGTCTTTTTAATTTAACTAAAGTTTTCTTATTAAATTAAAAGGTGGCAACCCTGTAAAATATATTTTTATTGAAAGCTCTGGGAACACTTCGCTGATATTTTCTTTGAAATGTATTTTCTATTAGTTTAAGTTCAAATTTTTTTGAAAGATGGCAACTCTATTCCAAAATACTTCTAAATTAATGATTGTGATTACAGTTTTTTCCATTTTAAACCCCTATAATGTATTAGTTTTTGTATTTCTCCTTAATCGTAAACGGTCCCTTGATGTTCCAAATGTAAGAGGTTCCAATGCTTAAGTTTCAAAATTAAGTGTATACATACATAAATGTGACCCAGTTAAAGGTTGGCCGTTAAATTTTCCGGAAATATTGTCCTTAATGAACACAGTCTTTGTCTGCTGTATTTCTAATACGAGTCAGATACTTAAATTCGACTGGTTTGTGACCTCGCTAATAACAGCTGATGGACTTAAGATTTTTTTCCTCTCAGTAGAAAGCGCTTTAGATCTATTACTTATAAAACAAAATGGTTCCGACCTTCCGCTTAAGCATTTCATGAGATATTTCTTGTTAACCCCTGTTCAATATAAACATTCATAATTTACAAAGATTAAACTTACCACACCGACTGAGAAGTAATTGTTGATGATATTATAGGGCACTGTGCAATCTTTTTCCGGCTGCACTTTAATCTGTTTGGGCAGAGATATGACAGTCTGACTTTTCGCTGCTGCACTGCCGGACGAAGTCAATGTGGACGGTGTTGTGGGTTCTGCATCTGCTGCTAATGTTTCCGGCTCTGGTGCGCCAACGGTGCCAGATGGTGTAGGGGAATATTTGGGCGATGCCGAAGAGATCGGTAATGGCGATGTCGGTGACAATGGCGTGTTTGGCACTGTCGAGCTGTCAGCGACAGTCGATACTTCCGCTGCTGTCACTGCTGCAGCTGCGAGCTCTACCTCGTTGCTAATGTGACTAATGGGTGCGGTGGGGGCAGTGGTGTCAGGAGTGGTGCTGATGGTTGCGGCGGTGGTCGCTTTCATCGATGCAGTGCTGAGTCCAATATTTTCCCTTTCTGTTGGTGTTGATATGCTTTTCGCGCTAGGAGGTGTCTGTAATTGTTCTGGCGCCAGCGTTGCTTCCACTTCGCTTTTCTGCTCAGTTGGCGGATTATTTGGAATGTCTGTTGCCACCGCAGGCGCGTGTATTGAATGGCGTTCGCTGCGATTCACAACACAATTGTTCGTTTTATCGTTGTCATTGTTGTTGTTGCTCTCATCATCAATTGCATCGCCATCGACGCTTTTAGCCATTTCCGGCTTTTGCGGTGTGCCAGGTGATTGCAAGTCTTCTGATTGCGTTCGTTCGCGTCGCTCCCTTTGGCGCTCCTGTTCCTCGTGCTGTTGTTGTTGCTTTTGTTGTCTAATAATTGTGCTCGTACTGCTGCAACTGCTGCTGCTATTGCTGAGTGTTGTGAGCGTGCGCTTCGTTTCGAATGTCGACATTGATATGCTTTTGGTTGCGCGACCCACGTTGCCACCTCCACTACCACCACCACCATTGCCCGCAATGCCACCTCCCGCACCGCCGACACTCGCACCTCGTATGCCACCGCCAACCGCATCGGTGGCGTATTCGGTTGCTGTGGTAATCGACGAACTCATCGATGACGTGGATGCCGTTGTGGTCATGTGCTCCTGTTTGCTGCTGCTACCGCTGCACATGTTCGTGCAAACGCTGGTGCTGCGGTGGAACTCCTCGAATTTCTCGAAAAGCGCCTTTTCGACCACAACACTCTGCGATAGCTCAATCACTTTCTGCATATTCGAGTGGAGCGTGACCTGTGTAGGAAGAAGTAAGTCGATTATATGCATGCTAAACGAGCGTTCATTGCAATGTGGTGCAGCATTGAGTGGAACTCAAAAACACATCGTGGCATGGTGTACGAGTTGTGCATAAATAAATACAGGCACGAGTGTGTTGTTATGCAATAATAAAGTAATGCAAACAAAAAGATTTTTGAAAGCCATAAATTTATATAAAATGGTTTTGCGCATATGAGGAGACTAAACTGTTTTAGATGGGATTAGACGGCTTCTTTGACTTTGAGGCTAGGATATCTTAAAAATAAGTGCATGGGAAATGCTTAAAGTAATTTTTTTTGTTTCTGGTTTTTTTTTTGTAAATTTCAATATATTTAGAATCTGTTTAATTATAATAAACTGTAACTAGATTTCATGAACACACAATGAGGATGAATTATTATATCAATTAAATGTAAAAAAACTTAAAAATAAAATAAATTAAAACAAAATGAAATAAAATAAAATAAAATAAAGTAAAATAAAAAAATAAAATAAAATTTAATTAAATTATGTAAATTAAATAAACAAAAATTATAAAATAATATAAAATAAAAAATAAAATAAAATAAAATAAAATAAAATAAAATAAAATAAAATAAAATAAAATAAAATAAAATAAAATAAAATAAAATAAAATAAAATAAAATAAAATAAAGCAAGCACGTTATTATAAATTAGTTAAAAATAATTTAATTTCATTTTTTTTAGAAATCTATTTTAGTGTATCTGAATTTTTAAGGGGTATTTTTTTGCAAAGAAATATTTTTTATTACCTTCTGTTTAATTTTTTTGAATGTAGTATGTTATATATATAAAGTAGTGTGTTATATACAAATGATCAGGATGGCGAGAAGTATTGAATTCCTAGTGCTTATCTGTCTGCCCGTCAGTTCGTCTGTGTTACCTCGATGAATTAATCGAAATTGTAGGAAGTACCATACTCCGTTTCAATACGTCATAAGGCCGTTTTTTAATGCAACAAAATTTCATTAAAAGGGGCATCTACGGTTGAAAAAAATTTAATATGTGGGCGGGGTTCTGCTTGTACTAAATAAATTAAATTTACATATCTCCTACACAACTCAAGTTGTAATAACCACATTCCCTCTTTTTGGCATCCTTAACCACCCTGAGAAAATGGGTAAATTCGATTTATAACTATGCACCCTACCAGGCTAAAAACTAATAAAAGTGCGATCTGTAATTAAATGAGTCATAGACTTATAATATTACATCCGAGCGGGTATAAGAGGCCTCGTTTTCATATAACCCAATTTTAAATTCTATCAAA
Source organism: Bactrocera neohumeralis (assembly GCF_024586455.1). NCBI lineage: Eukaryota > Metazoa > Arthropoda > Insecta > Diptera > Tephritidae > Bactrocera > Bactrocera neohumeralis. Next base: position 18,059,124 of record NC_065921.1, on the reverse strand, counting down.
TTCTGTTACTTTCTAGTATACTAATCATGAACGAATCAAACAATGCAGATAAACCTTTGCATGAATAATCCCTTTTGATCAAAAATTGTCCACATCGGATCAAAATTGATTAAGTCCCCACATACCGAAAATCTGGACCCCATGTTTTTATTGCGAATTTTTTATTGAAAATAACGCTCAATATATGAGATATATTGTAGAAATGCGGAGAGAATCCTGTTCTGCTAACAGTCTGTGTGTCAAAAATGGGTTGAATCGGATTAATAATTCTCTTAGCCGCCATAGGTATATGGCAAAGAAAATTTTTTAACTATATACCGCATATATCGGTCAATATGTGAGCTATCTTAATATAACTGAAAAAACATGTTTTTAACTATAATAACCAGGTATCGTTGTGCATAAAGTATTTCCCCAGCTTTGATTCTGACAGATTTCAAGAGTATGATTAGGTTACAACCGAACTTAGCCCTTCCTTACTCATCTAATTTTCGTTTTTTTAATTAGAAAATTGAGCTTGTTTCGTTTTATTAATTTTTTATAATTCACATTTTGGTTTTGCGTTTTTGTTTTCATTATACAATATTAAAGTCGTGCCGGGCGTATAAGTAACACAATTTACTCTCTTTCTAATATTGAATTGTAATTTATGTGAAGAGTTGTTCTATTATAGGAAATATTTCAGATTAAAAAGACTGCAATTATTCATAATAAATCACTAACAAATTCTATTATCACATTTGTTGAGGTTTCAACCAAAATTCCGGTTTGAAGACCGATTAGCCTGATTAGTAATAATTTTAGCGCATATCAGTAAGTTACTTACATACAGTATTGGACAAAACTAAAGCATCCCCTACTATGGTTCAGCTCGAACTTAGCTGTTTTCAGACAATAAAAATAAATAAATCTAAAATTTTGACAATAGTTTCTTATTAATTTTTATTAAAATAAAGCTTTTCATTTTCAGTTTTCAAAATTAAATAAGTTAAAACAACAAAAAAATTTATGGTTTAAAAATGAACTGGACAAAACTAAAGCACCCCTTTCATCGCTTTGCAAATAATATCTGAAAATTAAAAAATAGTAGCAAATCCTTTATTTTGGCTGACTGAAACGCATATTTTAGGCATAGAAGAAATTAAATTATTTACTATGTTTCATGCGGTATGCCATTCAAAGCAATTTGTTCAGGTTCTACAAGCTGATTCTTCGTTTTACAGCTTTCCCTATTCGATCTCCCATATGTTCTTGATGGATTTGCCACCGAGTGATTACGCCTGCAAATCTAAAACATCAACTCTGTACATATACATAATTGATAACCTAGAATAATCGTCCATTTAGTCCTTTTATATTTTTCAAAAATTTAGACATAAAAAAACACAATAGGGGGTGCTTTAGTTTTGTCCAAAACTGTATATATTTTAATAAAGCTATAAATTTAATTATTTATCTATATGTAGAATTATAATATAACTTTTTTGCGTAATAAAATGTTATTTCAAACTTTTGTGAATTTATTTCGGGTTTTTATTTAATTTAGCTTATTATTTTTTATTTACTTAATTATAATTATTAATTTCAGTTTAATTTTTTAAATGTACTTAATTATATTTACTAATGTTGTGATTATATTATAATACTTAGTTTTTATAACCAGTGCGTATGAGTAACAAAGAACTTAGGGAACGTACCTTGCGTATGAGTGACATTTAATTGACTGCTTTTTTTGGCAAGACCATTGGCATATGAGTGATATGTAATCGAGTAATCTCTTTTACACTCATTGCCATTTAAGTAAATCGGAATTTGTCTTTTGCGAAATTGCAAAAAGATTAGCTCAATGCAATCGCTTATAATTGCTTGTGAGTTCGCAATCCATTTTAATCTATTTTCTAGTTATTTCTTCTGCTGGCAAAGGTTTGGGTCAACAGAGTGTATCATTTGTACACATGGGTAGAGCATAAATTGACTTAAAATTGCCCCAAGTTAGCTTTATGCACTAAAACGCAACGAATAAAAATATATGAAAGGAAAGGATACAAGAGAGCATTCGAATTGTACCATCGAATTGAATTTAATTTTTTCAGTTATTTTTTTTAGAGTTTTTGCGCTTTGCGTTACAAAACTTTTTACTGCAGCTTATGCTAGTTGAGCTGAAAGGGTTAAGGGGACAAACAATATTTGTAATAGCATTTAAACCGAACTTTTGAGGGGTGTAAAGCGATTACGAAAGGTGTGCGAACAAAGTGGCGAAGGTGAAGAGCGGACTGAAGAGAAAGCTAAAGTACGAAAGCAATTGAAAGCAGAGCTTACAGTTGACGCATGCCGGTCTGGGTTGCTGCTATCAAATCGCTTTCGTACTAATTGGATTTTGGCAAGTGGCAAGCAATCACTTCAGCTAAGTTCGAGCGATGTCGCAGTGAAAGTGTACACCAAAAGTCGATTGAGTCAAAGATGATTTCAATTAAAATGTCAGTAGGACATTGAAAAGTGCGAGCAAAGTGCAAAAAAGTAAAATAAATGTAAAAAGTGGGGACAAAAAAATGTTTTTAAACAGATTGCTTGTGTGTCTGCCATGGTGTATGAGATGATGATAGTTTGAGTTGCTGTTGAGAAGTGACAACCAATGGGTTGACGAAGTTGTTTTCTAATTATATTGCAATTAGAAATGTTTTTTTTTGTCTTGCACCACAGATTTGCTCCATTTTATTTCGATTTCACACACTTTTCCCCCACTCACCTTTGGTCGTAGTATTTCCGCCACAGGCGCTGCATTCGTCACCTCAATACTCCAACGATCCAACATTACAATGGACGAGCGCTTAATTTTGTCCATTAGCTTGGGTATATTTTCGCCCTCATAGCCGCCACCCCAACGCAGACAGCGCGCCAAATCGTTGCCAGTGCCAAGTGGTATGACGCCAATGGCCGGTTGTGTGGCGAGTTCAATGGAATCTAAGTGTATGGAGTAGAGGTGAGAAATTTTGCATGAAAAAAATGTGACGCAACTTTGTTTGCTTTTGTTTTGTCAAAAAGTCATTCAGTATGTAATTGTAGTGACACCATAATATCTTTATAATATTATTTAGAAAAAATTAGTATGCATATTTATATTTGTATACCCTATTACTTGTTACTATAATGAGTTCAAATTTCTCATCCCTTTTTCAATTAAAAAATTGTTTACTTACCCATCGCTTCGAGCACCCAACCAACCGTGCCGTCACCACCACAACAAATCACCTTAAAGTTCGGCATGTCTTTGAATAACGTCAAACCTAGAGAAAGAATAACGCAAAGAAAGCGATAGAGATAAAAATATATTTTATTTAATATTTTTTACTTCACTACTAAAACTTCTTGCTTACCTTCCTTTGGTCCACCTTTCGACAGATCATACACTTGCCTCGGATTGAGCATATATTGAAATTTTCGCAGTATACGATCACCTTGGCGACCGCCACTCTTTGGATTCACAAATACCAGCAACGGACAGCTGCTCTCGCTTGGCGGTGTAATTTGAAAATGTGTGGCCTGATGATTGATTTGCGATTTCTTATATTAGCAACACATTTTTTTTACAAATATTTATATATATTTATAAATAATTTTTCAAAACACAAATATTTTAATAATTTGCATATAATTAAGGACGAACACATGATAACACATTTGGTTGATTGATGTGTTAGGTGATATGCCAATTTGAGTGGTTTTATAAGCGTGATGAGTACACAGACACGTTGGCGTATGAGTAATTTTTGGAATTTGTGGTTGCCGATTAAAATTTTGCGGTGGAATGTAATTTAAAATATTGCGTGGGAAGAGGAATGGAAGAGACAAACAATGTGTATGAATTAATTTTAAATTTGGTGAGGTTTCGGTGAATACATAAATATTTGATTAACATATATTTTTTGTTAATTAATATATTATTAATAAATATTAATGAAACAAAATTGATTTCGAACGCAAAATAAAATATTTTTGGATAAGATTTCAAAATTAACTTAACTGAAGTTAACTTAACTTAACTTAGTTTAAGGGAACTTAACTTAACATTACATAATTTAAATTAAGTGTTCTTAACATAACTTAACTTAACTTCACTTATCTTAACTTAACTTAACTTAACTTAACTTAACTTAACTTAACCCAACTTAACTTAACTTAACTTGACTTAACCCAACTTAAATTAAATGGAAACAATTTGAATAAAATTAAATAAGTTTATGTTAACTTAATTTCAATTAATTTAACGGAGCTAAGTAAACTTACTTCACCTAAAAGAGTAAATACACTTAATTCAATTCCAATCAATAAAAATAAATCAATCAGGAAGAAATTAATTTAATATAACTTAATATAAATTAAATAGAAATTGTTGAAGTTTACTTATGATAATTTGACATTAATAGAAAAAATTAATTTAGTGAGATTATATTAATTAAACCTAAATAGACATAGTCTAACTTAACATAACATAACATGACTTAACTTAAGACAACTTAACTCAACATAATATAACTTATGATATAACTTAACAAGATAACATAATATGACTTAACTTAACTTAAACTCACTTTACATAACTTAACTTATCTTAACCGAACTTAACTTAAATTAAATTAATGTAACATAACACGACATATTTCAACTTAAGATAACATAATGTGATTTAACTTAACTTAACATAACTTAAATTCAATTTAATTTAGAGTAAAAAAGTTAGCTAATTAAATTAAACTAATCGAAATTTAAGTAATTAAACTGCTTTGGTCAATAAATTGTTAATGAATTTACTTTTTTTTTTCATCTTATCCAAAAATATAAAAATAACAAAGAACACACAAAAACATAAACAGAAACATAAACAAAAAATGCTTTACAACAAAACTTAACGCATAATTAACTCACTTTATTCGCTTGATTTACCGAGCGCTGGCGATCTAAGACCGCTGGACAGATGGCCGTCGGCGGTATAATTAAATCCGCATATTCGCCCAAAGTACATTCCTTTTTGACCGACGAGGCGCAGCGATTGTGTAGCTAAAAACAAATAGATTATGCAACGGCAAATTAGATAATTTCACGAATTTCAAAGCGGAGGGCGTGCAAGTGAAACGAAAATTAAATGCGTAAAATGCGAAATTGAAAAAGAAGCGACTTGAGAAAGAAAACTTTTGAGAATTTAAGGATAACAAGAGGACAAGAGAATACAGCGACGACATGTTTCTAACGACATTTTCAAATTAGCATAAGTGTCCACGCAGCTGTCGAAATGTGACACATTCGCTTAAGCAGCTGCACGAGCCAACTACAGTAGAGGGCGTCGTGCTTTTGTTTTCAACGTTCTTCTTTATGTCGCTTTTGCGTTTTTGGCGTTAAATATTGAACACGTGTCGTCTGCAACGTGAGCGTTGAATATACTTATATAGTACAATTTTACACACACGCACACAAAATGGTATTTATCTTTTAGTTAACAACTACAAAAGAATAACCACATCACTGGAGGAGGGAAGCAAGAGAATGTCACGAAGGAGCTAACTAGAGTTTCTATATGTACTAGCACAATTTTGTCATTTATCATTTATTTCTTTCTTCTGGCGCACAAAAACTAATTTAAATTACTTGAGGTCTATTGCTTTTATATTAGGCTCATAATTTCTCAGCTAATTAATTGGATTAGTAGCTCGTTAGTGTAAAATTTTCAAACACTCTACGCATCGACACTGTTTTAATTACGTTTAAATTGCAAGCTTGCTTTGAAATATATGCCTGCAAGCGGGTGTGGTTAGGCATTTTCGAGCTTAGTTGAGAAGCATCTTTTAAATTAAAATGGCATCTGCCTGGCAGTAAAATTAAGTTCAGACAAAGCGAATTTATTAAAAGAATTTTAATGTTTTTTCATCTTTTCATAATTAAGCTATTAACACTATTTATATTTATTCGTTTTTTTTCGTCAGGCATCACATTATTATTTGCTTGAATATGTGATCTATATATTATTATATGTATAAAATTGGAGGGGAATTAACCTTTACAGTTTAGCGCTACTGGTAGTCTTTGTAGGCTATAGTCCCATTGGGACTCATCCAAGACATCTTCCCATTAGCACAATGCCCTTTTTAAATACAAAAAAAATTTAAAATTTTTTCAGGAAAAGTTCGGACTTTAAGAAGATCAGTTTCAAGCATTTCAAGTTATGAACTATGCATTTCCATTTTTCGGGCAGGACCCGAATAACATTTACTCAGTTACAGTCTCCACATTATAGTTGGATGTTTGGTGGAAAAAGGAGGCGTAGCACATCTGAACTTCATCTGACCATCGGACCATCATTATATAAATCTTTGTTATTGCCTTCAAAATAGGCTCCTGAGTCCATACAAGTATGTCAACGCTCTGTACAATTTTCCATAAACTTATTAACCGCAGCTTGGCCTTACAAGCCTTCAGCGAATTATGGTTTTTTCGGTTTCGGTTAATTTTTTGAGCGTCACGGTTATACGCGGTTATAGTCGAGTTGACAACAGCGCGCCAGTCGTTTTTTATTTCCGCTATGAGGTGCCAATTGGAGATTCCAAGTGAAGCCAGGTCTTTCTCGATCTGGTTTTTCAACGAAATGGAGGTCTTCCTCTTCTCTTGGAGTTAATTATCTTGAAAAATTGTCTAGGCAAAAATGGTACGGTAGCACTAAAGTGAAAAGGCTATGGTAGTTGACGCTTTACGGATCTTTGAAGCCGTAGAAGGCAGCAGATCTATGCGAATTTGCTTTTTCATCTGCGGAAGTAAAATCGACTAATAGGGACACAGTTGAAGGGTTTTCTGAAAACCCTATTGTTTTATTTCTGAGTAGTAAGAAGGGTATTATCGAGGCCATTATCGAGACCTGCTGTACGGATTTTGAGATGTTATAGTCTGAGAATAGGGAAAATCGGACTACAGCCACGCCTACTTCCTATAAAAAACAATTTAGTTTTCATCTGATATTTTCATTTTCTATTTTGCAAATCGAGCACCAAAATTTATCGGGATAAAACTTTGTGCGAATAATGCCTCTAAAACATGTCACCTTGTAACCAAAAATTGTTCAAATCGGACCAAAATGATTCAATCCGCTTGGTACCAAATATGGGGACCCCTGTGCCTGTAGTTGACTTTTTTCCAAAAATATCTCTCAATATATGAGATATATGACTGAAATTTGGAGAGAATCCTTTCCCGATAATAGTTTGTCAAAAATAGATTGAATCAGGCCAATACTTCCATTAGCCCCGATATAGCTAATTTAAAGTTTTTCGAATTTCGGGGTGACTTTGTATCGCATATATCGGTCAATATGGGAGTTACATATATCAATGAAAATGAGAGGGCGTGTTTTACTCACACTCTTTTCCCCAGCCTCCATATAAATATTATCAGGAGTTTCGAACATCTGGCTGACCTTGCTCCATATGATTGGTGATGGTATGTGAGGTTCTTTAATGAAACCCTGGGCACATATTATTGGTGTGTGGCATATTAATAACATGTGTTATTGACAAAAAAGATAAACTCGGTTCGATACTACCTCGATCACCCATATTTGAATATAAAATTCTACTAGCATCTGAAGGAAATTCACGGACTTATGTATGTTCGGTTATATTCAAACATAGCTCTTCTTTACGTATTTTCTACTACGTAAAAGAGTAAAAATTTCCCACTTTTCGGCGTCCTGTATGGAAAATTAAAGCGCAAATCAATTAACAAGCAAAGCCACCAATGACGCCACAGGCAATTGCACAGCTTGAAATTCTAAATTTATGCCATTATGTTGTATTGTCATTCGCGTGGCATACGCTAATACCGAACACAAACCCAACAACAACAACAAAATAACATTTACTCATTTTGCCTCAGTGTTGCAATTTCGAAAATAAACAAATAACAAAAACAGCAGCAATCAAGTGACAGCAGATATAAGAGACAAGCGACAAGTGACACGACGCCGAGGGGAGCTTGAAGCGTAAGCGGAGGGGATTTGAAAATGCAAACGCATATTGCAAACTGCACAGCAAGTTAAGTGTGTTATTATTGTTGCAACATTGCATGTCAAATTAAAATTGCGAATTGCTGTCAATAAAGTTGGGGGAACACACACATTCACACATATAACTATATTTCTGAAAATGTGGTAGCGTTAACTGCGACAGCTCACCGCATAAATGCACTCACATACAAACAAACATATTTAAATCTGTGAGCGAGCGCATGAGCGCCATTATACCGTGAATAGATGCAAATTCCCGCATAAATATGTATGTAAATGCAATAAACAAATGCAAACATAAAAGAGGTGTCACAAAACGACTAACGAATTCCCAACCAAGCCAAGGCAAATGACTTTGATTGGCGGCGTGGGAACGCCGCAAGTGCTGCGCTGGCGTGAACGAAAGGCGGGAACAGAGTCTCTGCGCTTTAAGAGCAGAGCGAAGATACCGTCATTGAGTGGATTTTGCTGCAGCTAAGGTGTGCATTTGAGGCGACAAAGTACACGCACCCCAGTGCCACGCACGTGACAGGTGCTGCGTAACGACTTGAGTTGACAGCTGTGTGGCGGCTATATGTAAAAATTATGCAGACAGCACCGGTTGGTATTTGAATGGAAAATTCTCACGAAAATTGTGCATTTTATTTCCAGTTGCAATTGACGGGAGGGGCTAGATCGACAAAGTTTCCAAAGTGCGTGGCAAATAGAATAAAGCGTTTTATTTAAGTTGCGCAGCACTATCTTCTTACTAAATGTAAATGTATTCTTACCTACAGGTAGTAATATATCTTTAAGTTTTGGAAGCTTCTGGTAAATGTTTTCAGTTAACTTTATTTTCTGAGTCTGCAATTTTCTAGCTAGATATTTTATATAAATTAATATTCCAAAATATTAATATAAAATTCGGGCTTGTCTATACTACTATTAGCAAATATAGTAAGATTTTGTTTATAAGTTTTTTCAATTTCACTTTTCTTAGGCACATGTAATCCTTCAAAATGGTTTTCGAAGATCTTTTCGATATTCCAATGATACTAGTAAGAGATCTGACTGTTAATCGTCGATTCTTAAGCACAAATTCCTTTATTTTATTGACGTGTCGACCATCATAGTAGAGGATGTTGATGTGAAACACGTTTGGTTCCAACAAGAAACCGTTACATACCATATAGCCTACGAAGCATACAATTTTTTGAAGGGGGTTTTTGGTGAGTGCATTACTTCGCGTTTAGACCTCCAAGTTCATTCGATTTAACACCGCTGGACAATATTTGTTTGTTGTTTTGGGTTATATGAAGTCGTTTGTCTACGCAGATAAGCCAGACACGATTGCCACCTTGGAGGAGAATATTTGGTGCGTTATTTCTGTTATACGACCCAAAATTGCTGAAAAAAGTCGTGGAAAATTGGGTTCCTCGGCTGGAGCCAACCGCGACGATCACTTGCCTCAAAACATTTCGATATTATAAAGATAAATCCTTGGTCATAACATTAAATTTTATAAGTTTTGTTTCTTCTTGAATATCATTTGTCTAAGAAAACACCTTTATAACTATTTATTTAAATATTTATACTCTGAACAGAAAAACTGTCCGAACAAAATTAAGATAAAGATCTGATATGAGATATGCTTCGATTCTGCTGATTTCAGCTGATTGTTCAGCGCCAAATTGTCTTACTACTATTAAACGCCTTAATGTACAAAATTGCAATATTTCAAACATTATATATATCCTAATTAACTGCTCCAAACGCAATCCGCACTACTATTACTACTTCGGAAATGCACTGATTTTGATACAAATTCGTAAATGGCATACTTAATGATGGTAATTAACCTTTGTAGGCGCATAATGTTTATGTGTTGTTCACACAATTCGTACGCTAATAGGCAGACAGTGCCATAGGCGGAATTTGTTTGGGGAGGGGATAGAAGAATTTTAACTTTGTTTGTATTTTTTGTTTAAGAAAAATGATTGTACAAATAAAAAGCTTCTTGCTGTACGAGTATTCCGTTCATTTATACAAACGCGCTTTGTAATTAATTATGTGTGCCTAAAATTAGGAAGAAATTGAAGCTATATTCTACAGTTATTTGGATTTGTGTCGTGAAGGTATTTTATAGATTAAAATATGAGCCGAAGACACGAAATCGACATGACAATATAATTCAATGTAGATTAGTCGAGTTTTATTATTTATCTGCCGAAATTCTTTATTTATATTGTCTCATTATTTGATGCTTTCGATTCTCAGATATATGTAAATATAGAACAATATTGAGTCTAGAATAACTTGCTCCGATTAACACCAAACGACGCTAATTAACGTCAGTTGATTTAGAGGGTTATATTCACAAAATCGAATTACATATGTTTGAGAATATTTCGAAAATTTGAAGTTAGTCCGGCAAGCAGTTTTGGCATATTCGTAAGAATTTCCTTCACTTAGTGAAATCGGTTCCCAAAATTTTAAAGTTTTTCTTTAACTTTTTTCTGGAAACCCAGTTTTCAGGGTCGTTGAAAAAAATTTTGTCGAAATGACCTTATCGGTCGTCTTAACATTTTCACAGGATCTTCTAAGATATATTTTTTCGATTTTTAAGTCATTCTGAATTGTAAATTTTTCACAAAAACAAAAATTTTTTTCAGGCGCTGCCACTTTCTCCCATTTGACTAGCGCTTCAATTATTATCTGTAGTCGTCCTTTGAAATAATTGATATTGTGGGTTTTTGGATTTTTCTTTAAATTTACTTTATTGATTTTTATTTATCAAAAAAATGCCTGTTCAACAAAAAAAATGTTCACGAAATAATGCTCTTTTCTGACTTATAAGTGGATATAAGACCATAGCTTTATACATTTTATTAACGCGTGAGTGACAGCATTACCAAATGTCAAGACAAGATAATCATTAGTGTTTGGTATACACTTTCTTTCTGAAGTACATAACGCTCATTCGAAGATTTTTACGATGTGCGAAATTATTCAACAAAGAAATTCCATTAAAATTGTTTGTGCGGAATCAAATTTCTGGTGCAGAAATAATCAGATTGTTGGAAAAGACCTTCGGTGATAATTGTTTGTCGCGAGCAAGTGTTTGTGATTGATACAAAATATTTAAAGAGTGTCAAGGACGTGTTGACGACGAACCACGTCCAAGACGGCCATCAACATCAACTGTTGATCAACACGTCAATAAAATTAAGGAATTGGAGATTGAAAATCGACGATTAATAGTGAAAGATCTTACTGGTATTGTAGGAAGATCGGGAGGATCAGTAAAAAACATTTTGAAAGATCACTTGAACCTAAGAAAAACGAAAGTATAACTGATGCCAAAATAACTAAATTTTTTCCGAAAAAAAGTGTCGTGTTCTTCTATGAAACAATGCTTTCTCACTAACAGACTCTCATGAAGTGTATTATTTCCGACGATAAGTCTTCGCTCTATGCTTACGACCCGGATCCGACGATCAATCGATTGAAGACAATAGATATGAACCGCTCCGCGCATTGAAGACTATTCCGGAAATTGTCTTTAACAACTGTTTCGAGAATTGGCAAACACGTTGGCACAAGCGTATTGTGACCAAGGGTGTTTAGTTTGAGGGGACGACATAGATTTTGAAGAATTAATTAAGAATTTTAAAATTATGAACAAAGTCTTATTATTTTTTGCTCATAGTAGTGCTCTTATGCTATTTAAATGGACCAATTAATTTCACAGGTACTTGGACTACTTAGACATGAGTTAATATTGCATAATACAGACTGTAGAATTTTTCCTTCTCTTCCCTATATATCTGAGAAAACAGACAACTCCCGATTTCACTATGAGAGCATTGTCCATCGAAATCTGCTAAATTACCGCCCTTTGATAATACCATATGTAAATATTTTATATAAATTGAATTGTGTGTGAATATTTTTCCATGGACTAAGTTTCGTTCTGAGGAATCTTTTTTGACAAAAACAACACTCTGGAGGTGTTGAGTGACGCTGATGATTGTCTGATTTGTGGAGAGAGGGTATAACTGTCTGTCTGTACTTACAGCCCTTTTCGTTCCAAATGAGTATTCGTTGTGCAAAATGTTTCAATCAACAGCTTACTCTCAGAGAACAATATTCTTGTGTTGAATTTTGTGTTTAATTAGTAAAGAATTTCAAATCACCCGATAATATTATTTGTCGAAGAACAAATATATTAAAAAAAATTCAATTTTTTTAAGAAATGCGTTAAATTTTTTCCAGTTTTGGTAACACAAGCGAGAAATGTATAAACATATTTTTTAGACCCAGCCGACAGCAGGATTTAAAACGAACCTACATTATTTGTTTGAGCTTTACTAAGTGAATGCATACATCGCCCTTATCATGCCTCTGACTTCAAGCAGTGAACTGTACTGGAAACCGCTAAGTTTTCATTCAATCACTTCTGTTATCATGAAGGACTAGTGCAAAAGGTGCAAAATTTCTCGCAGATGCCTAATATACCCTCTTCTAAGCATTTGCACTTACAACTATGAATAATGCACCACTGAAAGTCAAGCCAAAGCCTCACTATTGCGTTTAACTGCCATGCACACATACCTACATAATTGAATTTGCAGTTCCACATGTGGAAATGTACGTTTGTGTTGCTTCACTTTCTGTGTGTTTGCCATCCGGGTGAAGCTACTTATACTTAACTGTGCATGAAATATCTACTCTTTCATACTTTCATCTTTATATGTGTGCTTGCAACTGGCTTTCCTAGTCTAATTTAAGGCTTAACACTCAGCTTCAGCAGCTTATGCGTATGTATGTGTGTGTGATTAAGTATTGCAAAATATATTTCCGAAGGGATGGGGGAACACACCTAAGAAGGTTACGGCTCGTTCAAGGAAGGCAAAGCCATAAACTACTTACAGCTCAATATATCTATGTCAATTTTGCTTCCCGCTACCTCCTCACCCACACACACATGCGTTTCAAATTGACTGTTATCAGTCACCACACAACAACAACAACGATAAATTTAATACACATGCAACATTTAGTAGGTACTACTTACCATCATGTGGCACCAGCGACACGTCAAGCCGGTGATGCCGTGATATGCCTTAATGCGTTTGCGACACTTGGAGCAGCGGCCATAGCAATTGCCATCGACCCAATGGTGCAACATGTCGCCGCCTCCCTTGGCTTTCTTTGTTTTTACATAGGTGGTGATGCAAGAGGGTGGTGCACGTTGCACGCAACGTTCGTGCACCGTATATTTGCATACTGTTGTTGTAATATATGTTATTGTTGTTGGTATTTGTTATTGTCGTTGGTCATAATCAGCAGTTGTCAGCACCGTTGACATCATCAGCACGGCGGTGAGTGCCCGTAATAATTTCGCGTTGTTGTTTTTATTTTTGTGTATTGCATTGGAAAGCGTGCGCAAAAATTTGCATTTAGCGGTGTGTGGAAGAGAAGAGAAAAATAAACACATGTCAGCAACATTTGTTAATTGCGAATTCGTGTCAACTCGTAAAGTTTTTCATTTCCACTTGGGTTTTTGCGAGTTTTCAGCTATCACTTGACGGCTGTTTGCGTGTTTGTGCTTGTGGGTGTGTGTGTGTGTGGACACCTACATGCGTTTACATAAGTACTTACGATTGACTTTAATGGCTAATTTATGCAAACGCACGCAATAGAATTTTATTGACTGGAAAATTTTCTTTACAAGTAGCTATTTACTTGTACTACTACATATGATATTATTATACCCTGAACAGGATATATTAAGTTTGCCACGAAGTTTGTAACACGCAGAAGGAAGCGTCGGAGACCCTATAAAGTATATACATATATAAATGATCAGTATGTTGAGCTGAGTCGTTTTAGCCATGTCCGTCTGTCTGTCCGTCTGTAAATATACGAACTAGTACCTCACGTTTTAAGATATCGTTTTGAATTTTTGCAAACGTCATTTTCTCTTCAAGAAGCTGCTCATTTATCAGATCTGTCGATATTGGACTACTATAAAATATAGCTGCTATACAAACTGAACGATCGAAACCAAGTTCTTGTATGGAAAGCTTTCATATTTGACAATGTATTTTCACCAAAGTTGGCGCAGGTTATTTTCTAGGGCAACAATGTAATCTCCGAAGAAATTGTTCAGATCGAATGACTGTAGCATATAGCTGCCATACAAACTGAACACATAGTTACTAAAAGAAATGCACCTGTGAAGGGTATATTAGCTTCAGTGCAGCCGAAATTAACGTTTTTTCTTGTTATACAAGGTCTGTCGCAAAAGAAAAAGAACAGAAATATAACTGTTTCTGGTGGCGCCACCTATTGGTGGGTATATGAACTAAAAAGTTTGATCTCTTGTTGACATTTCGTAAAAATTTTAAGACAATTGGTTAACTACAATCGATGTTATCGATCAAAAAGTGACAGCAGCTTTTGGTCATCGGTCGTAAAATGCAAAGAGCAAATATTAAATTTTGTTTTAAACTTGGAAAAACGTTTACTGAAACATTTAAAATGATGAAAAAAGTTTATGGTGATCAGTGCCTATCCCGCAGTAATGTGTATGAGTGGTTTAAGCGATTCCAAAAAGGTCGTGAGGACCTCTGTGACGATCAGAAGTCGGTCGTCTTTAGAAGTCAAAAATAAAGACAATGCTGATTTGTTTTTACGATTCCGAGGGTATTGTACACCTAGAGTTCGTCCCAGCTGGCCAAACGATTAATGCTGTGTTTTACCTTGGTGTTATGAAGCGTCTTTTGTCACGCATTCGTCGTGCTCGACCACAATACCGTGAGGCAGGGTCCTGGCGCCTGTTGCACGATAATGCGCCGTGTCATCGGTCGACGCTTGTCACTGATTTTTTGACAAGAAACTCCATATTAACCATTAATCACTCACCCTACTCACCTGATCTGGCACCCTGTGATTTTTACCTATTTGGAAAACTTCATTTGCCCATGAAAAGACACTGGTTTCAGGACATTTCAGCTATCGAAAAGGCGACGACCGGTATTCTCAAGAGCATTCCGAAAAATGACCTTAAACACTCTTTTGAAATGCTAATTGACCGAGCTAAACGCTGTATCGAAGCACAAGGAAACTACTTTGAATAAAGAAATATAACTTTTGAAAAATATTAATTTTTTGTTGTTTTTTTTAACAGTCCTGTTTCTTTTGCGACAGACCTTGTATATAATACTTTATGGAGATCTTCGTTTTTACTTATTTAATTTAATTTTTATTTTTTTAGATTTAATTGTTTTAAAGAAGTTTTAACAGGTCAATTGAAAGTTCCCGGCCTACCATATTAAACCCCATTTTTTTTGGCAACATTCGACTTTTTTCTTTCAATATAGTGCCCTTCAAGGCTTATATACTTATTATAGAGACCCTTCAACTTTTTGATACCATTTTCGTAGTATGATTTGTCCTTTTCTACAATATAGGCCTAGGTTCGGCGGTCAGCTCTTCATTCGAAAGAAATTCTTTCCAGCGAGTATTTTTTTGAGATTTGAGAACAGTAAATAGTCGCTGGGGGTCAGATCTGGGGAATACGGTGCATGTGGAAGCAATTAGCAGCCCAATTCGTGGATTTTTACCATTGTGTTCACTGACTTGTGACACGGTACATTGCCTTGGTGAAACAGCAGTTTATTTTTCTTCAAATACAGCTGTTTACGGAAATTTCGTCCTTCAAACGCCCCAATAACGCTGTATTATAGTCGCCGTTTCACCAGATCTTACCAGACGCCAGGGGTCGATCATATTCTCTCTAACAAAACTCTTCCGATACTCTTCTTTAATTTTGAGCAATATATTCGTATACTCGCTCCATCAACAACAAATATCCCTAAGCTGGGACGACCTGTCAGAATTGGACCGTCGGGCGCATTGAAACTTTCGCCACCTCTTGAAGAAAATAGGACAGATTGTTATCTCAAAAACTGGCAGATTAGTTTGCTTATATATAGACAGACGGTCAAGGCTAAATTGACTCAGGTCGTCACGTTTTCTTCTGGCTTTTACAAATTTAATATACTTTGGGCTGTAGTATTAAATAAATATTTCATAAGAAATTTTAAATATATGTATGGGAGGGAAATAAAATTAGTAGCTTTTATCGGTCAATAAACCGATGAAAATGCTGACTTCTTTCTAATAAATGGCTTGAGCTCTTTCTAGCGAGTTCCTCAATTTTTCTTGATAAATATATTGTACAATTTCGCTAAGATCCATAGAGTTCAGTTGCTAACTATTCGGCAATAATGGAATAATATGATTGATGCCTACAAAACATCTGCTTCGCCAAGATAAATGATGGCTTTCTCGTGCTAATGCTGCTAACTCCGAGCTGCATTAGAGTTTTGAAAAAGTTTTAAATTAAACCTCCTGTTACATTTTAGCATTTGTTAATCCGTCTATAAAGATGGCTTTGAAACATATTTTGTCCGCATTGATGTTACTGAATGCGAAAATCCTTCCCAATACTTCATTTGTCCATACTACTATCTTCTACATAGTCAAAAATGTGCGTTTAACTACTTTGTGATGATCTAAATCGCAGAAATTTAGAATTTGTGACCCGTGATTAACAAAAGTTTCCTAGCTCGATATTTTTTCCCAATTTTTTGTCTTTAAATTCTATTAAAACTTGTTTCGATCATCAAAATTTCCTGAAATATTTATTGGACTGTGCAGTAACCTCGTATCGCATGTTGGCCAGAAGGGTCTTGGGAAGCAGGGCAGCAATGGGAAGTGTTGACTGAAGCAACCAACTTCACTTCTACTGAGTGCCAGGCCACAAAGGCAACGCGGGCATAGAAATAGTGGACGAGATTGTCAAAAATGGTGTACGGCTAACACAAGAAAACGTGATTTACATTGGGAAACCCATGCATTGCCTATATGGTCTCGACAGAAGCATGGTAAAGAAAATCAAAACTCGATGGTGGAAATCTAGGTGGAAAACTGCAAAAGTCATGTGCAAAACGGTAGATCGGAAGTATACAAAATTCTTATTGGCACTCAATAGGAAAGACTGTTGGAACATGCTGAGGATACCAACTGATCACTGTTTGGTGGAAGGTTTGAGTTGACAGGTCGAGAAGGCTGCTGGAAATGTCTAGAGCAAGGCACCAGAGAAACAATGGATCATCTTTTGTGCACTTGTTTCGCATTGGCAAGACTACGCTATAAGCATCTGAGGTCCACAAGGTATGATACACTGGAAGAGAAATCGATAATGAGGCCGCATATTCTGCTGAAATTCGCGTTAAGCGCTGGCAACCTAAAGGATGACTAGTCTTCTTGGACCTATCAGCTAAACTCTATCTGGTATCGCAAAGGACCATAACTGGTTTATGCGTGACTTATTGGCCTCCCAGATTAACCTACCCTACCCTAAGCTATTGGATTGTCATATCAAGGAAACGTAAGGCTCCATTTAAGACAGTATTACTTAGTTTTCAAAGTAGCTTGTTAATTAAATTACAACGAAATTACCGTTCATTTATGATGATATGCGATGAGCACCAAGATGACTTTTGACAGACTTTGGCTAAAACTTAACTTAGTAGCCAAATAAATGATTCAATAAAACTATAAATAGTATTCAGTGTAATTTTCGGCATAGGCAAATAAACAGACTCTTAACTGAAACATTAAGATACTGTTATATTACATTTACCCTACATTTGATTTTAATTACATGTGTTTAAATGGGGAATAGTGGTATTTAAATCAAATTGTGTATGACTAACGAACTTATTTTGTTTATGCAAATTCGCTCCGATGTAAAATTCATTAGCCTAAATTTGAGTTATTTTCGCTCGCTTGTGTAGGCTTTTATGTAAATGCGTATGAAGCAATTTCTTGAAGCAATTTACGTGCCGAATGATTTCCGGCAAATGTAATGCACTCGACTGTGCAAACAAATAAGCACCAACAAACGCATGAACGCACCACACACACACACACATACGCCTACACATACACGTATGTGCTTGCAGTGGCGCATTTGGAAAATGTAAATTTAAATAAATACCCATCTATCCGTCGCTTCCCGTCAGCCAGCCAGTTGCAATTTAACTTTTCACTTACAGAGTTATTTGAATTTCCGGCGTTTAAAGTGAACTTCATCACGAACCGGAAATGCACTAAGGCACATGCAAGTGCAACACACACACACCCACTATTTTGTATATGGTATATGTTTGTGTCGAACTTGTACTTACACACACAGCAGAGACCCTTTTTGCCAAGGCCGACCAACATATTCAGGCAGAGATTACAATATGCCGGCTTGCTGAAATGTTTTAAGCGCCACACATGAATGCCATCCTCCTTCAGTGCCGTATTGTCAACGCCTGCAATGAGAGCATAAAGAAAAAAATATAGTTTTAGAGTATTGAATGTGGTAAGAGATGCACACACACATGTCTAAATGATTGAAAGCGTAAACGAGCGTAATGGCAATATGTAAGTAAAACATACAAGGGTGCGAAGCAGCGAGTGCAATCAAATTTAATTATATGTATGAGTATATTTCCGGCGGATATTTAAATTTAATTCATTTGCTGAAAAATATTTCATTTGGGACCCAGCTTAACTCCGTTCAGTCAGATTCGAGTTCTAGATGTCTTACTTGTGACTATTAAGGAAATTATACAGAAGAAACCCTTAACGAGATCTTTGAGGATCACTGTTGTGACATTTAACATTTTTTCCGCTTTACCTTAATGCACTTACATATGACTCGTGATATACACTAAGCTAAAAACAGTTTAAATATTGAACTTAAAAACAATGAATTCAGCATCGCGAAGGTAAACAGAACATATGATCAAATATTAACCGTACTAGTCTATAGCTATAAATATTTTTTTTCATTAATTGGTTGTCTTAATACGATTCAAAAAATTTGCCTATGACTTTTTGATTGAATTTTTATTCTGAAAAAAATGTTAGCTAGTTTCTTTGCAAATTTGTGTTTTCAATGGAAATACGATTACGAAATCCGTCAAAATGTTGAAGAAAAGATTTGGAGACTTCATCACGAACAAAGTATTTGAGTGGCACAAAGGATTCAGTGAAGATCGTGAAGTCATCGAAAACATACATGACTCCAGTTGTTCCTCCACTTCTGTTATTGAGTCTGCGGTCATTAAGGAGATACTAACATCTCTTATGGATCGACTCAATAAATTTTGGTTAATGTTTTGTATATGAAGCGTATCAATGTTAAACTCGTACCAAAAAACTGCATGTTTTTCAAAAATGAGTTTCAGTAAAGGTCGCGAAAGAGAGGCTTGATAACATAGCTGAGAATCCCACATTCATTAAGCTCATAATTACTAGTGACGAGACGTGGTTTTATAAATATGAAATTAATCGTAACCAATAAATCAAAATTAGCGGAAGGCTCTGAACGCCACCCGACCCGAGATTTATAACAAGAATATGGAAAATATGACGTTGGTATACTTGTATTGGCTCAGGAACATATTTTGAAGGTGATAATTGATTTGTGTTAAAAGTTTCCGTGAGAATATTTTTTTGGAAGTTCGGATCAAATGTGATTAGATCTTATTACTTGAAAATTTTGCTTCACTTATGTAAGATTTCCATTTTGATAAGATTTTCAGAGTTTAGAATACCTTATGTGCAACATGTGGCTTCTGAACAAACTAAAATATGGTTATATTTCTTCAAGAAAGGTCGTTCATATGTCTTCCAACGTAAAAGTTTTATATTGGAACGCAACGCTGTCACAAAAGTAATAAATGTAAAGTAGCGCTGGGTTTAGTGATGTGTCTGCAAAATGTGTTGCTGACTTCTTAAGAAATAAACGAATTCACCGAATTCATCACCGTTGATGACACGTTATGAATTATATTTGCCAACGAGTGCCGTACGTTTGATGATATCACAATGATTATGAAGGAACAGAAATATGCCACGCAGACAACTAATAGGTCAGGTTAGAATAGGTGAGGTTTGATGGGCTAAGGCGGTCTGCTATATGCAGTCCTTTGTGAAGCCATAGAAAAGAAAAACTTCTGTGTTCGAACTTATAAATTAACAAAGCGCTTAGGAGCCAATAAAAATTTGTACAGGCGTTTAATTTCCATTCCCGCCACTTCGGTGGGATGTCTGAAGGCACCCAAGTGTTTAAGTCTTCACCTTCCAGGGGGAAGGGAGGGAGAGGCTAACCTTACTGAGGGCAAAGAGATTACAAGATCTCTTGCAATTGATCTTGCGCCAAAAGGCTTTTTTGACAGCGTATGCACCGATGGTGGCTCAGCGCTGACCAATCTCCGGTGAAGCTCAGCTATTTGCTTTACAACTTCCTGCGATTTTGCTGTGTGTGTGTAATATGCTGTCACCCATACTAGTCTTATCACAAAGACACTCGATGCTATTGATAGCGAGGTTAGGCATTCCTTGATAAACCCTGAATGCACTGTTAATGAGTTCAAGGCTACTATCGCCGCCCTGCTATCTGAGTGAATGGTCATTTCTCTGAAGGAGGCAGCACTCCGGAACAGTAAATCTACTGCTACCTTAAAAGCTGCACCCTCGGCTTTGAAAACACTGCAATAGTTAGGAAATCTGAAGTTGGAGTTGATGGAGATCTGCTGACATTAAACCCCTCCAACAACCTTCCCCCAAGCTTTGACCGATCCGTTAAGAAGCTCGCTGCCCCTCTCTTCCAACGGCTTCTTCCCACCTACTACTTCCTCGTCGGTATGTAAGCAGAAAAAGAGCTGTAATAGATCGGTTTGTCGACTTCATGATCCAAGTGATCCCAGCATGAAGTCAAAGTAGGATTTCCAAGTGTTCGGACACTTGTTCTTTTAGGAACCCAGATTCTCTGAGTCTGATATCAGCTCACGCAGCCATATACCTTCCGACGATGTCTACGGGCACCATGTGCAAGATGACGGTAAGTGCCATGATTGGCATGAGTGGACCTTAGTGCAGCACACATGCTGATGAGTGCCGTCCGTTGGATAGTCTCGAGTGCTTTGCAAGTGGGTTTTTTCTAGAGCTCCCCACCACATAAAGACTTCATAGAATATGATGGGCTTGACTATGTTGTCGTAGAGCCAGAGGACCACTTTTGGTGATAGACCCCATCTTTTGCCAATGTCACTTCTACAGCAGTATTGGGAAATCGGTGCCTTTTTTGCTCTCTCTTCAATGCAAGCCTCCTATCCAGGATGCGCTCTAGATATTTCAATGTATCCGCTAGTTGCAGACGGATGTCTTCCAATCGGGGCAGCGGTGCCACCGGGATATTGTATCTTCTAGCAATAATAAAACCATGTCGGCTTTATTTGGGTTGATGGCGAGATCGCTTTCGACTGCCGAATTTGTTACGACGCTGAGCAACTGTTGGCAACTCTGCTCAGTGGTTAACAGCAAAGAGTATTTTCCCAAATATTTTCTTAAAAATTTGCCCTAAAATTTAAATCTTTAAAAGACATCACCAAAGTTGCATGTAATTATGTAAGGGCTCATTAAAAAATCTAGTTGATGAAAAGTTTAAATAAGGAAAATAGTTAGCAAATCAACGCGCACAATTGCCACAACGCAAAGCAAAGAAAGTTTGCTACAACTTAATTGTCGCTGTCTCAAGTTTGCTTAAAGCAAGTTAAGTAGTCATTTTACTTGAAGAAGTTGCCGGCACTTTTGTCTTTTGTTAAAGAAGAAACGGCCAAAGAACACGCCTGACACACCCTTTATAAACACACGCACTCATACATGCATGCACGCAAAGAAGATAATACTTACCCAAGAGCACGAGCAGTGGAATGGTTGTCAGGCCGCCACGCTGCCACTCTTCCAGTGAAACAGTTCCATCGGCATCATAGTCAATTTCCACCATCATATCTTGCAGAATCTGTGAAGTAAAAAGAAAGTAACAGAAAAAGATTAAGAAAGGTAATATAAGAGCAGAAAGTATGTGAGTGGAATGTGTGGGTGATAACACTTTATATGTAAATAAGTGCATATGTTTGAGTATGCGTGTGTAAATATGTATATGTGTCGTATGTATGCATGTGCACACATAGATTTACGCAAATATATATTTGCGTCTCCATATTCACTTGTATTAAAGCAGCTGAAGGCATACAGGGCGTATGAGTAACCTCGAGCCAAATATGCCCAAGCAGTTAAGCGGCGCTCGGAGTACTGTGAGTAGCAGCAATTCAAGTAACTACATATGTACGTTTCTTTAGTGTTGAATGCTGTGGGCATGATATAAGCCTGAAAAATGCTTTTTCTTCTTCTCCTTCTTATTGTTGCTCTTCTAGCGGGCTTTCGCTTTTGTTGCCACGTCGAAAAAGAGTTAATAGCGGTTGCCTGCCAGGGTTAACGCGCTTTGCTAGCGCAAATATATTAAGAATTTCCATTGAAATTTAATTCCGTATAAACCGTTCGCGGACAGGCAACAGCAAGGGAGGGTGGCGGGTCTCAAAGCCCTCGCAAAGGCATAAGGCAGGCTGTTGCAGATGAAAAGTTGATGAAAAATAGCAAAGCGGCAGCTAAGTAACTGCGATGAATTGCGATTGTGTGCGCAGTTGAACAGCTGGAAATGTAATTTTCAGCTCTATTGCGGCGCAATAAACAATATAAAAATATAATTTGTTGCATAAAAAACGCAATGATAAAAATGCTTTGATGTGCGCGAATGCGAATGCTCGGTTGGCGGAACTATATAACTTTTGTTACTTGTTTTATTACATTTCCTTGTGCTAAATTTGTTGTGAAAGAAATTGTGACGCTTTTGTAGCAAATTGGTGGTATTTCCTTGTGATGAAGTCGTATTTAAGTAAAGAGCATTTTTGACACGAACTTGTCGGAAATGATTTGTTCGGATAGTCTCTTTGAAATTTATTTACTTGGTTTTATTAAAGATAGATAGTATGCAACATGCGGTTGAATACACATATTTTAAATTATGTAGGGAATTATTTATTTTTTTGTTTTGAAAAACAGGTGATTGTAGCAACTCTGGTCTGATTTTATTATTATTCTTTGCCGTTAGATCCAATTATTAATAAATAATATTTAGCTTAGAAAGTAATTAGTTAGTTTGGGTTGCAGTTGTTTTCCTATATTCTATAGATGCTGATTTTTTTTGACACATCGTTTTCAAGAAGAAATAAATTGCATATGACCTAATGATAGGCCAAATTGTTGCAACAATTGTATCCGCATGTCAGAAATAATGCGCCAATTATTCTCTTTGAAGTCGTTAATAGTGTTGGGTTCTTTGCGTAATCAAGCAATTTCACTGTACCTCACAAAAAGTAGTTCAGCTATGTTAAATTGCACGATCTTGAAGGCCACGCTACAGGCCCACTACGCGGGATAGTGCGCTCACCAAAAGTTTCATTCAATACATTGATTGATTCGTTGTCTATATGGTATGAAGCGCGATCTTGTTCTAATTAAATTATTAAAGAACCATTCAACCGAAAGTGAGCTTCTTCGCGGAACATCGGGTTCGGTGGCTATCTCGTTTTGACATCATTCAACGAATGTACGACTCACTTGATGGCCGTTCTTCCTCAATTCTTGCACTATTTAGATTTTGTAAGCCCGCAAACCAAGATCTTTTCGTAAAATTTACTACAAAGTGGATGGGCACGAACTGTTGCTCGCGATGGCGAATGGCGGATATTTTGTAGTATGGCGTCACTGAAAATCTTCTGGAGTAAGTCCGTTCACTATGTACTGGCAAGAAAAGTATAAATCAAGTAACAACTGTAAAAAAAACCAACTCCGAAAAAAGCATTGCCTCATTGAAAACCATTCGTTAAAAAACAACCGTTATTTAGTTATTATTTGAAAGAGAAAAGGTTTGCCACGATGTTTGTAACACACCGAAGGAAACGTAGGAACCCTATAAAATATACATACAAGGTGCTTTCCAAAGTAAACAGGACTAAAACAAATGGTTTTTTCGGCAAAATCAATTTATTTTATTCAAAATGGTCTCCTTATGCTTCAATACAGCTTTTTGCATGGTCCAAAAGCATGTCGAACGAGTGTTTTAGCTCGTTGGCCGGTATGGCCGCCAGTATGCCGGTGCAAGCCTTTTGAATGGCCTCTATGTCTACATAACGCGCTTCCTTTCATGGGCAAATGCATTTTTCGAACGGTTCCATATCAGGTGAATACGGGGAGTGGTTAATGGTTAATGTGCGATTTTTGGTCAAATGATCGGTCACAAGCGTCGATCGATGAGACGGATTCTGAGCAATTTTTGGTCGTCAGTCAATTTGTGCGGAACAAACCGTGCACACACCTTTCGTAAGCCCAAATGTTCGGTCAAAATGCGATAAATCGATGTTTTGGAGATGTTCAATTCCATTTCCATGAATTTCTATGATGATTTCAGCGGATTTTTGATGAATTCATGCACAGTTTCGATGGAATTTCCGGTGATCACGGATTTTGATTGAACCACATGTTGATCGTCATTTATGTCCTCACGACCACTTTGAAAACTGCACTCTGCTACGGGATAGGTAATCATCGCCATAAACATGTTTCATCAATTCAAACGTTTCGCTAATAGTTTTACCAATTTTAAAACAAAGGTTTATGTTCGAAGCTCATTTTCGCACCTATAACACAAACACACTGACACCTAAAACGCAATAACTTCACTTCCAATCAATGAGTGTCATGAAATCACTGGACAATGGATGAAGATAGCAGATTCTAATGCACCAGTCGACATATAGAGGAACGCTAGATTCAAAAAGTCCTGTTTACTTTGGAACGCTCCTTGTATATCTAATTAATCAGCATAACGAGCTGAGACGGCTTAGGCTTGTCTGTCTGTTCATCTATCAATATATATGCGAACTAATTTTTCTGTTTTTGAGATAAAGATCTGAAAATTTATAGCTTATAGCTGTCATACAAAGTAGAAAGTTCAAGTTCAATTGAAATCAAGTTCTTTTATGAAATTTGTGTATTTGAGAAGAGTTATAATGCAACCGAAGTTAACGTTTTTTTCTTGTTTTGTTTGGAAATATTCAAAAATATGTTAATTGTTTTCCGTTTTAATTCAAACTACCATGTGGTTAATTAGGGTTGGATAACCAACTCTTAATTTTGACCGTAAGAGTTTTAAAGTAATGAAAAAAGGACTTTTTATTAGAACTCGCCTTTGAAGTTGACTTGTTTGAGTTTTTTTGGCGACATGATATATTTCTTCTCTTTCTGCTACCTTCTGCTGAGCAAATAGTGAAGATAATGCAAAGTGTAACAAATCGAGACACAAAATAGCCATCAGTTATTGGCGAATTTTTAATATAATTACAAGATTCAATCTGCACTATCTGCCACTGTAGACACAGCGTTGAATGAGTAAATAGCTCACAGCTTTAACTCAGTAAAAAAAATTACAAATTAAGCTTTATATCAAAATTAAACTCATAACCTTGAGTTTACTCAACTATTTATGTAAAAATATGCGCAAATATATTAAGTTTAAAGACATTTGCTTTAAGCTTCAATTTTTTTTTGCGTCCGCGCTCACCCGCCCACCAACATTTCAATTTATTTAATTTACTTTGATGCAGCCATATTTGCAGCCTGCGGCTGATTTCACCACAAACGATTGTTCATTATCATATCACCAAATGAGTGAAAGGGTCAAAGTGCACAAAAACACCTGTTCAAATACAAAAACAAGGAAATAGTTTGTAGCAAATCAAATAAAATAAATTAACATCCGTGTAACTAGCGAAATAATCAGCGATCAGCGTAAAAAGCGCACATTTGTATGCGTGCCTGCATGTGTGTGTGTGTGTGCGTGGCTGGGACCCTTTGCGGTGCTTTGTAAATGAGCGCGTCGAATTTTATGCTTATGTAAGCATTTGAGGCGGCAAGCAAAAGTAGCAATAATTGGAAAAGTTTTATTGAGTTTGACCGCAGGTTGCGGTTTGCGTGGGCAAAGCAATCACACCAGCTGTTGCAAGTAAATATGTGAGAGTATATGTAAATGTATCAGTAAGTGTATTTTTGTGTGTGTGTGCTTGCAACTTTTTGTTGTCGCAGCCGAGGGTGAGGGCAGAGTTGCCGAAAATGAGGTTTTTCATAGCTCTTAAAGTATTTCCGTCTGCGCCGCTTTACCATTATTAACACGTGTACCGTTATAATTTGCTTACTCAATGAAACAGTCAACAAGAAAAATCAGAAAAGTGAAACGGTATTTTAAAATACTGCTCGCAGCAGCACATTAAATGCATCTGCTCCATTTCTACTGAAAAGGACTTTTCTACTGAATGTATAACCATCCTCCCCGACAGTGACGTCCCAAAATTTACGACCGCCAAAAGTCACATTCGACTCATCGAATTTTATCGCAGTCCCCATTAACATCGTGTTTGATTTGTTATATGGTTTATATGATTATTTGACATGTATTCTCTTCAATTTGATTCTCGGTTGTGATCCGCACCAATTTTATGACGAATTAATGTGCAGAAATTTATGACAGACGCTGCTATAAAATATGCATATATGCAGTTATCTATTATGACTATGTCATATATGCACATCACGAGTAAAATTTCAGCTTTATGATAATGAGGAATCGAAAAGTTTAAACATTTTCATGTATATAATTTCCGTTAAGAATAAAGAGCTTGGTTTAAATTGATTTTTCACTTTGGAGAGTATGAAATAAAGACAGAAAAATAAAAAAAATTAAGGATTGAGTGACATTAAAAGGAACTGGTGAGCTGAGTACTACAGAATGGCGAGCTTTAGAGCATTTGAAATTAGTTACGGCTGAAATGCAGTGTAAAGTCAAGTCGATCTAACCACCGAAGATACGAATGATAGCAAGCACCCAAGCAAGGAAGCTGTTAGTCCTTATAATTCCTTCCATGTAATCATCTAAAGAACCAAAAAATTTGTCTCCAATGTGGCTAGTAAATTTTAGTGAAACAGAATTTCCGATAACTTCCGATAGGCAGTATGATCAAGTACGAGATCGCTACTATATGTAGAGCTTCATGATGCCATAAAAACAGAATTCCTGTATTCTATTTTACAAATAAGAAAAGCTCTTTATAGCAATATAAACTTGAGTTCAATTTCTATCCTCACCAGTTCGGTGGGATATCTGAAAGTGTTGAAGTCTCGATCTCGCAAACGCGGGAGAAATAGAAGAGAAATGCTGAGTTGATTCCACCTCATCTTCTTCCATACAGCTTCAGCCACTGGCCTTGGGTAAGATTCTTAACCTAACAGCATCAACGTCGATAGAGCAATGGCCAGTTAGAACTCCCGAAACTAGGGAGAAGCTCTTACAAGAGCAGAGAGCGCACTGATTCCTTTCGCTCGATCTCGGTCAAAAAAGATCTGGCGACAGCGCTTGACCACCATAAAGTTCCTGACAATAAAAAAAAATCGGGTATAAAGTCAAAGCAGGCGAAGATTTCTAAATGCTGAGACACCTGATCATTTAAAAATCTTTCGAAGCACTAGGAGAAGATGTTACGGCCGAACCTCCAGGCGTAGAAAGCATTTTTAATGCTTCATTAATAGAGCATAAGGAAGTTTGAGAGGAACTTAGTTAGCTCGTGAAAACAATTAATTACTGACGTACGACAGCAAGGAGTTGATAGTATGCGTTCATCAATATTTATGCAGAATATAGTTGGTTGAATTTAATTACACAGGCTTAACTCGATCGATATCATTGGCCATAACGACCGCGCTGTTTGTACTGATTTCTCCAGGTTGAACAAAGAAGCGAAGTAAATGGGTCTGGTTGAGCAGGAGGACCAGACGAAATATCTTGGCCGAGTACCGCAGTCGATGGAACGCTGATCTGTACGAGATATACGGCGACATTAATATAGTTCAGCGATTCTAGAGACAGCGGCTGAGAACACTCCAGCTTTGAAAGTATTCGATTCAGTACCGGCCGGTGCAAGCAGAGGAAGAGGAAGACCTCCACTCTGTTGGAAAGGTCAGATGTAGAAGGACCTAGATGCCCCTGGTATATCGAATTGGCGCCAAAATAGCGAAAAGAAGATACAACTGGAGCGCCGTTGTTAACTCCGCTATAACCGCGTAAGCGATGTCTACGCCAGTAAAGAAGGAGAAAACTTATCATGGAATTGCATATAACAATATTTTAACAATAGCATTTTAGGAAAGATGAACTCGGTTAAAGCTTTTATAAAAAAATACCGAAGAAAAATAAATTTACGACTTGTAAATATTTTTTAACTTTTACTCACGAGGAAGAGTTTTAATTTTAAACATCATAAGCTCAGACAGAAGGCAGAATCCTCCTAATCGGTTTGATAGCAAAGAAAATTTCAGATAGGGCTACTTATTATCAAATGATCTCGTTAACCCAATTGCAGGTTATTTCACCCATGAGGACTAAAGAAATGAGCTGCTTGCTTTGTTTGTGTTTTGAGCAAAGTTCATTAGCAGTCGACAATATTACAATATGCATGGAATAGATCTATTATTTATTAAGAATCAATAGAAAATGGATAGTCCAGTCATTTAAGCTTAAATTAGGTAAGAATCTCGGAATTCGATGTACCCATTTATATGTCTGTAAATACTTGTAGGTATACCCTATCATATGTAGGTTTTGAGACAACTTTAGGTTGTCAATATACAAGTATTTACAGACATATAAATGGGTATATCGAATTCCGAGGTGAACTTACTATAATGACTGGACTAGGAGTATTGTTCGGGTTGAGAAAAATAGTTATTTTGTAGAAATGTGCAATAGATATTATACGCCATCATCAGAATTTTAACTGCCCGAATATGTAGCCACACAGTGCTGTCGGCTCCACGCATTGTTTCGCCTTAATTAGTTATATGCATTCATTTGCTCCCACATGCACGTGCCGCAAAACTTTGCTCGGCTTAACAATAATAATATGTCTTACTGTATATCTTCTAATTTCTATAGGAACACAGAACGGACTGGGGGCTTTGTTAATACTTTAAGTATCTAACTAATGTCAACTGCAGAACCAAGCATTTCGCAACTCAATTCGAACACATAATTAAGTGTGTGCGTACTTGAGAAAGTCCATGCATACAAAGAGATGTGTAAGGTTTAGATATAGGGTGACGTTTTTAGGTTATACAAGTTTTTTGTTTATAATTTTTCAAACAAAATGAAGGAAATTTAAAGAAATTTGTCTAACAGAGTGAAATCCAATAATCTAGGTAGCTATTTGGTAGGTCTACTTACTAATAATGAACTGAAATTTCGGAAATCTTCTTTTCTCCCCACAAAGCCGCATATTTGTCGGTACTGCCGTTAATGGTTCACTATAGCTTATAGCTGCCATAGAAATTGAGCGCTCAATATCATGTTCTTTTATGGAAAACTTTTTTATTTGACGATATATCTTCACGAAATTTGGCAAGGATTGTTTTCTAAGGCCACGGTACAAAATCCGAAAGGATTATTCAAATCGGGTCACTATAGCAAATAGCTACCATACAAACTGATACTCTAGGAATATCTGTATAACTTAAAAAATCACCCTTTATCGATATACGAATGTCTTTGACAGCAAGAACGCACTTCATTAACTTAACCAACAATTAGTAGCTGGAACAAAATGCATAATAAAAAGGCGATTTGCTCATTTCGACAACGTCGTCATCATTAAACCGAAGACGATACGATAGTCGTAGAAGATTTAATTACATTTACTGTCTTTTTACCGTTAACTGCTATCCTTCAAAATGCCCGAAAGTAAACAGACGACCTGCAGCGTACTTACCGAGTAAAATTTACAGTGGAAAATTTTACGATTTCATTTTACGAGCATGGGGTGTCTAGTTAAAGACGCTAACGAAACGATGAAATGGGCGTAATGACAGCAATGACTTGACGACGATGACAATGATGGTGTTGAGTGGCTTAATGCATGGCAACCAGCTACGCACATAAACAAGCAAATAAAAATGCAAAATCGGAGACAAATTTATACAAAAGGCACGAAAGTACGGAATAATGTCGAGAAGATGGGTGAAGAGAGCACTCGAGAAAATATTTGGACATTTAATGGGCTGAAAAGAAGTGATTTCCAAATCAAATGATTTGTGTAGCAGTGTATTGGTGTGCTCATCTGTGTGGGTTATCTTTACTGCTAAATGAAGTCTTACTTACCGGCCGCAATTCGCTGACATCCCAGCCAAGATATTCGGCAACAGCCATCATTTGATTAACAATCGCATCCATTTCGGCCGTATCCAGGACACCATTGCCATCGGTATCGTATAGACGAAACATAACTGTGGCGGGGTAAGTGTGAGAAAACAAATAAGAAATCGTATAAAATATAGATATTAAAGTACAGTATCGAGTAAAAATATATATGATTGCCGAAAGTGTGCACAAAAGTGCAAGGAAATATGCACATTTTCATATCTTTGGGATATATGTATTGTGCATGGCAATCCTGTCTGCAAATATCTGTATTTTTTAAGGCTTTTTCGGAGCACAAAAATATGAGCAAACAACAAAAATATATCAGCTTTGATTTAAGCTCCTCTCTACTCTGTTTTACTGCAAAAAACCATATACGGCACCTTAAAATATGTTGCAATTTGCATTTTACTACCCGCTCTGCATGTCATTTAGCGTAGCATATATTCAGGCGTTCATTTAGTTTATTAGCACGTCTTTCAGCAAATTTTCTTCGCAAAGTTTTCTTTGTTATTCCATTAGGTTATAGTGAGTTGATGTGCATGCGGAATTTAAAGTTTTATTTTCCACTCGCTGTTGCAGTGAAAATTGGTTGTTTAAAGAAAGTTTGGAAATTTGCAGTCATTTTTCTTCCAAAACTATGTTGAGACATAAATAAATGTTGCATGGAAAAGATTTTTATTGGTATGCATCGGGAACTTCAATAGAATTGAATTTAATATAGAAAAGTCTAAAGAAAGTGATACCAATTTGTATTGTGACTAGAAAAATTGCAAATAAATTGATTGAATTGAATTTTTTATTAACAAGTAATACTACTAGGAATTCATCTCCGACTTTTCGTGGTTTTGGAAGAAATAAATTCGGGATCCCGAAATTTCGGGACCAGTTCGAGATTAAGTTTTTATTAAATTTTATTTAATATTTCATATATTAGGAATGTATTACTGAGTTTTCGGGATTTTCAAAAAAAAAATAATTGGGGTCTCCAAGTTCGCGATCAGTGCGGGATTTAATTATTATTAATAAAAATGAAGTAGATACATATGTATGTACATACATATGTACATACATAGTAACATATGTACATACATTAAAATTATCAAAACGTATCATTAGAAATGTATTGCCGGGATTTTGGAGTGAAAAGTTTTCGGGATCTCGATATTTCAGAACCATTTCACGATTTTTATGAATTATGATTTTATTTATATAATTCAGACCAAGTATTAATATTTTAATAAGGATGTGGTATTTATTCTCAAACGTTAGATATGTACATATGTATGTATGTACATATTCTTGAAAAAAAACCGGGATCCCGAAATTTTGGTCCACTTTGCGATTTTATTTGCTTTAAATTTTGTTTTAAAATAAATATCATATTGTCAAAACGTAGCACTAGGGGTGTATTCTCGGGGTTTGTGAAAGAAAAATTTTCGGGATCCCGAAATTTTGAGATCTAATTTAAGCGAAGTAGTAATATTCTATTATCAAATCGTACCACTGGGTTTGTATTGACAGGATTTTTGAAAGAAAAATATTCGGGATCCCGAAATTTCGGGACCAGTTCGGGATGTAATTCTAAATAATTTTTAAAATAATTGATTTAAATTAGAGAAACTCGTTATACACTTCGGTTGTATAAATATTTGTATATTCTGTATAATACTGTAATAAAATAATACTTTTTTTTATTATTTTAATTTTTTAAATATGTGCAATCTTTCTCCGAAATTCCGTCAACAAAAATCTTTCTAAAAACTTGTTAGGGTTGATATTCATATTGTAAAATTTCGTCTACTTTTTCTTAAAAAAATTTAAATAGGTGGTAACTCTGCTTAAAAACTGTTTCATTTTCTAACCTGTTAAGTTCTACGTCAGTTTGCTTAATTTTTTTTTTCAATTGACTAAAAATCTTTAAATAGATGGCAACCCTCTAAAAATATTTTTAAATGTAAACTTCCTCATTTTGATATTGTTCTTTTCAATTTAAAATAATTTTTGATTTAAAAGTTTCAAACAGGTGGCAATTTTCTAAAATTTTTTTAATAATCAGAAAGGATCTTTCACTTCAAAGATTGTTTTTGTTGCAGTATTTTCGTTATGAATATTTCCATCAATATAGAAAAGATACAGTTTCAGTCCGTTGAGAAAACTTTATATTTGTGAGTAGAGTTTAATGCCATTTTTCATTTTTCGAAAAGCTTCAGTCTTTGCATAAAGAAGAAAATTTATTAATATCCCTCCCTACCTATAATATTTTTCAGATTAAATCTCTTTATGTTACTCAAGTTAATCAATTTCAAAATTTCCCTATTTGCCATTTTCTTTCTCTTTCCATTACGTAACCACTCATTACATTGATTGATTTGGTGGTGGGTGGTGTTTATAAATCACTCTTGCTCATTGTCTCTTTTTCCTTTTTTCACTATCGTCACTACTCACATTCAAGCTTATCTTCCGGTCGTCCAGCTTCCAGCAATGACAAATAGCAGACGACATCCTTGAGCGGCACCTTCAGCGTCAACGGATCAAAGTGTGAAAGTTTGCGTGCCAAAAGTTTGATATCAGCTGCAAATGAAGAACAAAGCGTAACAATAAATATATAGTTTAGCAGAAAAAGTAAAAGAAGAAGAAGACGGAAATGCGAAAATGCCAGCGTGCTAAGTCTTAAACGCTGCGCAGTAAAATGATGTGATGAGCGCGCGTGAAACTTAAAACCAACCAAAGGATAAGCACTTTGAATGCTCCGAATGACTAGCATATTTCTTAGCTAGCTCACAGCGTTCCCTACAGTTATCCAGCAGGACGGAAGTAGTTACCCCAGCTACGCGCAGCAATCTTCAAAGTCACTTAGCTGTGTAAGAGTTGCTTTGATGAAAGGGGAATGATGCTATCATATTCCACTCTACCCACTCTCCACTATTTGGCATTAGCTTACATTTAGTACGTATATACATATGTATAATATATATTTGTATATATGAACTTTAGTATATAAGAGTTTGTAAGCTAAGCGCTGCCTTTCACTCCACACACAAAACTCATGCCATTAATTTGCTCAGTCAGTCTACTCTTTTGCCTCCCTCCACTCATTGACAAACGCACTCACTCCCAGCGCTGCAATTTCATCGTTTCATCAACGCTTCGCTTCCATATAAAATTACATTTCATTTCGCAATTTGTTAGTGTTTGCTTCAAATTGTAATTCATCATAGTCAACATTTAATTAAATTTATTTGCTTTCAAATGCCCACAAAAAGTCTATTGATACGGACGAAAAATGTTATGCGCCATTGAGCAATCGGAAAAAGTTTAGCCCTTTCATTGATTCGAAAGCGGAAAAAGTGCTTTTTCGTGCCGTAATACTCAATTAATGAACTGCTATTTTCTGAAATTTCAGTTGAGATATTTTGTTGCATGCGCTTTTGGCTAGAAAAAATATCTTCTGTGAAATTAACCAATTAATTAGCGCATAAATTATTTAAATCCTACAGAAAAAAGTATAAAGTGAAACCTTTGCCGATCAGTTGGCACACTAGTGTGGTTTCTAGTTATGAAAAAAAAAATATAATAAATTATCAAATCAAAATCATCATCAAGTTGCCATGCAGTTGAGTTTATAAACAAAACTAGTTTTTACGAATTTTTTTGAAGTATTAAATATATTACAACCAGGTCAAAAGCTATCTGTTATTCACTGCTTAATATACATCACTGAGCAAAAAATAGTAAGACTTTTTTCATAATTCTAAAATTCTTAGCTTATTTTTCTAAATCTATGTCCTCTCCCTCAAAGTAATCCTCCTTGGCCCCAATACACTTGTGCCAACGTTTTTTTCGATCTCCCAAACAGTTGTTGAAGCCAATTTCTTAGTTTCACATTTAATGTCTTCAATTGACTCAAAACGGTTTCCCCGGAGCGGTCGTTTGAATTTGCTGATTAGCCAGTAGTCACACGCAGCAAAATCAGGCGAATACGGTGGTTGTGGCACGATATTGGTTGAAAATTAGGCAGAAAACTGACTAATAATCAACGCAGTATGCGAAAGTGCATTACCGTCCTGCAGAAACCATTGGTTGTCGACCTTTTTTACAAATAACTTCGCGCAAACGATCCATAACACTCATATTGTATTCTTTGTTGACAGTCTGATCGGTCGGAAGGTGCACCACACCTCGATAATCAAAGAAAACTGTCAACATAACCCTGATTTTTGATCTGCTTTCACGTGGTTTTTCAGCTTCGGCTCTCTGACTGTTAATCGTTGATTATCAAGCACTAATTCCTTTATCTTTTGACGTGTTGATCATCAGTTGATGTTGATGGCAGTCTTAGACGTGGTTGCTTGTCAATGCGTTCTCGACACTCTTTGCAAAATTTTTACCAATCAAAAACACTTGCTCTCGAACAACAATTGTTCAAGAGCCGCCATTGGAGTTGTTCTTAAAGCTCCCATTATGCATAGCGCAGCGATCCTCTGAAGTCATGGATTTTGACACCAATCAACTTTTGGTAATTGGAAAGACTATAAGATGTACAAACTTCACGACATCATTTTGATATGTAAATATAACTTTTTCTCAATTAATTCATTTTTCAATCATCTTTATTGTGAAAAAGGCTATTTTAACTCTCTCATAAAATGTTGACTGAAAAGGCCTAAAAAGTAGCACATAGCTCCGAAAGGAGTATGTAGTAAGAATTATGATTTTAAAGAAAACTGTTTTATTAACAAAGATACATAGTGCTCTACTGGTATATAAAATCACATAAACATTTATATATGTTGTAAATAAATTCATGCTCATACTCTTAAGCACATCCTCCTAAGTAGAAAGCGCTGTTTTCCGCCACTATGCCATACTTATAGTCATATAAATACCTGCGTACATCCTTTATCGATTACGTTTGTTTTGGAAACATCCTCTTACAGGTAAATACTTCCTGTTATATTAGTAAATACATGTACTTCCTGCTTGCTTCCAAAAAACTTTGTGACTTATTTAGTGCGTGATGGCTTACATTCTTTTGAAGATGATGAGGCAACTTAAGAATAAAGTATTTTAGTGGAAGGGTCGAAGAATATGTGCTTGTGTGTTTGCTGTTAACTTTCTCTTTCTTATTCATGACTTTGTATATATTTATTGCTTAGCTTGCCTGCTGCTACGTTGGGGAAAATATACTTATTTTTCTCCCTAAAATATCGTTTTCCGATATGTTTTCCCATTATTCATTTATGCAACTTTTCTTCAAATATGTTCTTACACATGCATATAAATTTTGTTTCCAACTTAACACACATTTCTTACTTATTTATTTATTTATGTTTGTTGCTTTTATGTGCTCACACTCTCAAATAAAAATATGTTATATAAACTCTTCCATATTTATGGCGAGCATATTAACTTAATATTACTTCCGGCTGCGTATTACTGGGTTATCCTATGCGCGTATTTATTAACAGTCATCACAGAGTGAGGGTGTGGTGGCTACAAAGGTGAATGTCTAGGTGAAATGTCCGTAAGTGTATGAACTCTTTAAGTAAATGCCTGTAAGGCGTCTAAGTAAGGAGTAAGTAAACCTATTTTGACAAAGTAATTTCGTTGACTTGGCTCTCAGTCACATACATATACACATTGAGTAAATACGCACACACATTAGCAATTTTTTCATAGTGTGCTGAGGGAAAAGAGGTTTGAAAATAAATTTTGTAGGCATGAGAACTTCCTTGTGTCCATGCGTTACTAAGCTTTGAACATTCATTCTCAAATCTATGTATGCCGCTCAGACGCAAAAAAAAACCGGAGATGGGTGAAAATATTTATACCTATATCGGTATGAATATTGAAATTATGAATAGGCAACAAGGCTCATACATAAATATGTATGTATTATGATGTTCTTTACACAGTGCAGAACTAAATCGTGATTTTCTTATTAAATAGAGTAAAGTGTAATTAAAGTTTGAAGACTTCATAATGGAATATGATTAAAAAAAAACACATCTAAAGCATTGAATATATCCATGATATAAAATACCTAATTATTTAACACAATACCTGTTTGGAACACACTCATTGTTTATGCACCGAATCTTTTTCGTTTATGGTATATCTAATTGAATTTATATTGTCTAAAATTTTAGATTTAAATTTAGAAAAATATTTTCTTTATGTTATTAATATCCTAGCTCTCTAAGAATATGATTAGGTCTTTTGGTCTGTAAAGAATTTCCAGTAAAGAATAGGTTTATTATATTAACTTTGAAAAATAACTTTAGCAACGCTAAAATAAGACTTTAAGATTGAAAATGGGTATCGCTTAAGCGGATATTCTTGTATACCACGACAGAGGAACCAATTCACGAACTGTTTCCTTGAATAAATTTATTGTTTTACTGGCTCCACCGCTATTTAGTTTTAACTTAAGTTCGACCACATCAATATTCAGTAAACTCAAGCACGAAAAGTCATTAATCATAGCTCTTTAGTGTTCCTCATTGACTATAACATTGTGATCAGCACATTTTTGAAGAAATATTGAACAATGATTTTCTCTGTCTTTAAGGAATTAAATGGGTTTACGGGTTTCAAAAACTCGAAATCTTTTATTGTCTTATTAAATTCTGCAATATCTCTAGAATATTATCGTAAATTTTCCAGTTGATACGAGTAATAGTTTCAGTTTCACCTTGAGAACTTTTCCGCTCGAGGCTAGGCTAGGCTGTCTTTAAACGTGTTTTCCTCGAAACTATGTTTTTGAAGTCGGTTGGCAAGATTTCTCGAGAACTACTCAATCGATCTTTATGAAACTTTACACAGGTCTTTGAGATACATATCTTAAAGACTTGAACGGAAGATGTTTTTTCGATTACAATTATTTGAAAAAAAAAAATGTCGCGAAACTTTCACTAAAATTTTAATTTTTTTGTAAAAATGTCTGCCAAAAAACCATTTTTCAATTTTTTTCCCTATCTCTTGCTCATAGTAGTAAACACTCCAAATGTTAAATGTTTTTTTTATTATCGTATCATTCATTCAAAAGTGAACTTCCTCGGTAAACAATATTTTCTTGTCAAAATCAGGATCAGGAACTAACAACATCTAAAACATTCCGATCACGCTCTTCATCCGAACTATCTCATATTTATGACGAAATGGCTCTCCACATCTAATTAGTGTAATTTCAAGTTTATAGTTTTCCAGTAAAATTTTTCTAACAGCCCATTTCACTTTTGACCAGAAAAGAAGGGAGTGCTAACCAGAACATTCCAGAGTTTATAACAAAAAAATATACTTTACGACGCACTTGCCATATATTTTTACGCATTGTGGGTCATTAGAAACTTTGCAATGTTTTGGTGGTGTTTTTTGTTGCTAGTTCTGCTCCTACGGACATTTTGGAACGAAAATTTCGCATGCCACTTTGTGCCCACTATAATTAAAGTTGCAGCTAATTGTTGTTGCCAGTTTCGCTCCCACACGCATGAAAGGGATAATAAAATATTCAGTGGGCCAGCATCCACATGAGTTTGAGGCAACTAGTGTTTGTTATTGTTGGGCTTGGAAATTTGTGTTGCTTATTGTTTTTTTGAGGCAGTGAGTTTAAAGCGTGGAAGGGAGGCAACGAGCTAATGCGAGTTTTGTTTTGGCTAAGTTAACGCAAATTTACGATTAGCCAAATTAGAATTGCATGAAAATATACAACCACAAGTGCTGTGCTACTGTTAAGAGCGTAATGTGGGGGTCAGCACGAGTTTTAATGTAATTTTTTGGAGAATGGCAAGGTTATTCAAAACAAAATGATAATTTTTGTTTATTTTCCACAATAAATTTTTTTCGGTTCCATGCTTGAAAGCCACATTTAGTTTGATTCGAAAACTTAGCTCAGGGTTACCAATGCATATCAGTGGCTAACCCTGCTTAAAATATATTTTACAAAATGCGTTCCATTTCTTTTTCATTCATAATTACAGCTATGTACTTATTTTTAATTCCAATATTATATATTAATAAGTATTCTTCAAATATATGGCAACCCTAGACTATTTATTTTTATATTTTTTTATTTGCAATGTGATTTTCTAAATTTAGTTGTATTTACAATTTTGTGAAATTTATTTAAAACATAATTTGGCAGAAATGGCAAGGTGGCGCCAATTGGATATTCCAAGCGTAGCCAGGTCCTTCTCCACCTGGTCCTTCCAACGGAGTGGAGGTCTTCCTCTTCCTCTGCTTCCCCCGGCGGGTACTGCGTCAAATAATTTTAGAGCTGGAGCGTTTGCTTATATATCGGACGACATGATCTAGCCAACGTAGCCGCTGTCTCTTAATTCGCTGAACTATGTTAATGCCTCCGTATATCTCGTACAGCTCATCGTTCCATCGACTGCGGTATTCACCGTTGCCAATGCGCAAAGGACCATAAATCTTCCGCAGAACCTTTCTCTCGAAAACTCGTAACGCCGACTCATCAGCTGTTGTCATCGTCCATGCCGATGCATCATATAGTAGGACGGGGATGATGAGTAACTTCTAAAGATTGGACTTTCTTCGTCGAGGACCTTACTTCCTAATTGCCCAATCAGTCTGAAGTAGCACCTGTTGGCAAGAGTTATTCTGCGTTGGATTTCCAGGCTGACATTGTTAGTGGTGTCGTTTCTTCTGGTTCCAAGATAGACGAAATTATCTACGACTTCAAAGTTATGACTGTCAACAGTGACGTGAGAGCCAAGTCGTGAGTGCGACGACTGTTTGTTTGATGATAGGAGATATTTCGTCTTGGCCTCGTTCACTGCCAGACCCATTTTCTGTGCTTCCTTGCCCAGCCTGGTGAAAGCAGAACTAACCGCGCGGGTGTTGAGTCCGATGATATCAATATCATCGGCATACGCCAGCAGCTGCACACTCTTATAAAGAATTTTACCTGCGCGATTAAGTTCTGTAGCTCGAATTATTACCTCTAGTAGTAGATTGAGAAGTCGCACGATAACGACGCACGCCCATAGTACTAAATTTTTTTTTTTTTTTGTAGAAAAATTTTTGAATTTTTTTAAAATATGGCAACTTCAAGAATTTTTGCTATTAAAATTTTAGAATTTTAGCGGTTTAGAAAGCATTAGTGTTTTTTTTTGTAAATTAACTTTCTATATTTTTAATATATGGCAACCCTAAACAAGTTTTGAATTATTACTTCTATTAACACCGAACCATAGTTTGAATATCAAATTTTTTTTAAATAATTTCTTAATTTTTCAATGTAAGACAACCCTAAAACATTTAACAATTAGGAGAATATTGCTTTCGTCTGTGCAGACCTCAGTAGGAATATTTCACGTCAAAAAAAAAAAAAAATAAAGCAATATCCGCCATACCCTTTTCAAATTTAACTTAGATACTTAGATATAAGGTAATTTTTTTAATCTCCTTCATCTGCTTGGTGTGAGTTAAGTGCGTGTGGGTATAATTTTCCGAGCAGTTAACGCGAAAAGTGTAAAATTCATTAAGCACTTGCGAACTCTGTCGATCGTTTGTCAGCATAATCGCCTTCATTTGAAAATTACTTACACTTGCGCATACTTTTTCCCCAACTAATGGTAATTATTTTTTGAAACACCAACACTGCGATGCAACGCAGTGCTGTACCTTTGCTCTGATGCCCCACACATACATAACAGTTTCAAAGTTCGCACTGCGCTTTCAAACACCAGCATCAAAGTTGTCGATAAGATTTTTCCAGAATTTTTCTTTTGTAATTTTTCATTTTCCGCTCCGCACTTTCCTTGGAACTTTGCTTTTTTTACTCTTTGCCTGCTTTTTTTTCGGGTTTGCACCGGAGTTGACGTTTGCAGTTGCCTTTACCGCTTCCATTGACGGCTGCTGAGGTTGAAAAAGTGCCTGTCAACTGGCAGAAAGCGTACAGCATTACATTTATATGCGTGTGTGCGTGTGTACATCGTTGATGAATGGCATTCAAGTCAGCAGATAAGTCCTTCTTATGCGCCTCTTGACTCCAGTTTACTCTCGCGCTCGCTCGCTCGCATCACTTTGCGCTTAGTGTTTGCGTGTGAATTGGCATTAATGCGCAAGCCACACTAATTAGCTTATGGCTAAAACAATAACAACAAACAAACATCACTCACTTTTTCTGCAATTCAGCCAACTATCCGTTTTTGATACGCATAAATATACGAGCTGCGAAGGCAAACGGCCCGTGGCAATCAAGTCTCTTCAGCCCCAAAGGCAATGGCTAGTTGCCTCACTCACTCTGTTATTCACGCTGAACTAATTAATTGGCGGGATTAATTTTACGCTATATTTACCAACGCATAGCATTTCGAGTGTGGCTTATTAATGCAAAGAGCAAAAACAAAAAGTAAACGAAAACAGTGAAACACAAACCAAAATCAACTGCAACCAAAATTTATTTAAAGGCAAATAAAAGAAATATTTGCGCGGCTAGCGGTGCAAAAAGCGCAAATAATTAGCACTACTGAGCGGCTAGAGCAGCCTTGGCTTATCGGTTGGTTGCTGGGCGCAAAGGTTCATTTCGGCCGCCACTGTTAGCTGCCTTGCGTTGTTCATTAAAAATGTAGTTGAGATAGGACATTTGGCTTGCGTTTCGCTGACTTAATGTTGCCGCCGGTCGTGCTTGGCAGTAGGCTGGCTTTTAACGAATGGCTTTCTCGAGGGACAAGCAAAATAAATTGACGGCGCTGTAAATTATTCAAAGCGCGGCATGGCAAAAAATTATACGCTGATTGGCATGGCAGCGTAGTGATGAAAAGCAGATAAAAATGTTTGGTGTGTTTTGCACTCGTTTGTTCTATGAAATTTTTATGTTTTCCATCGACCTTCTTTGTTGGCTTACAGCGCTTGAAAGGCATTATTTAGCGGTGCACGGTGCTTTGTTGGTGAAACGAATATTTGTACCACGCTGAGAAATCCTATTTCTTTAATTATGGCATGTTTTTTTACAGTTTCTTTATACAGACAGTTTCAATGAGGTTTGTTCAGCTCAATATTTACTTCCGTAATTATAAATAGACGAAGCTATATAACTGCTGTCACAATGCAATGATTACTGTTTTACTCATAGGAGCTCATTAGTCTAAGCTAACTTATTCCGTCGTATATTATTTTGAATTCTTAGTTGTTTTTTGCAACCTTTCAACTGTCGAGCTTTCTTCCTAATATGCTAATACAATCTTTTCTCAGTCATATGTCATCTGTTCACTCTCATTCCGTTTATTTCGTGCCGCTCATTCGACAAATATCACCTCAAAACTTTGGTCTGGCATCTGTTAGCATTATCGATCATTATTTTCTTTCCATGTGTCAGTTCGCAGGCATCTGTCTCTGCCTATTACAGTGGGTGCTAAAAAGCGACTGTTACCGACGAAAACATCAAAAATTCCAAAAAATTATTTTAGATGATCGTAAAGTGAAGTTGTTCGAGATAGCAAGACAAGTAAGAATGGGCTAAGTTCACGTTGCAAAGGTTAAAGTGGGAGGAAGTACCTACAGGTACATAAGGCCTGTTAGTTATATTTAGTTACTGATTTATTGCACTTTTAGTAGTTTTCACCAATATCGTTTTATAAGGAGTGAGGGGAGTTATATTCTGATTTCTTCAATTTTCATACGCAAATGTTTTGAGTCAATCTATAAGAGATGCTTAGTTCATCTACTATCTCTCTGCTGCCAACAAGACGATTTTGAAGCACTACCTGTTTAACTTTTTCGATGTTATTGTTATTAACAGAGGCGGACGGGCCACTCCCATGAAGCAAATTTTCATTAACTTCACGACCTTTACTAAACGCTTTATGACAGTAAAATACTAGTGTTTGTGATAAAGTAGACTTCCCAAACCACTTCCGCAATATTTTTAACGTATCCCTAGCAGGGATTCCATTGAAAATGGAAAAAACTGCAACTAATTAATATAAGCGGACCAAACCTCACACGAACATAAAATAAGTTTGTAAGAAGTACGAAATAAATTTATATCATTTTGTTATACCTATCCAGTTTAAATGGAGCAGTCCGATTCAAATTTGATCATATGGTATATACTCCCAAATTTGATATCATATATCATTATATTCCATATAAGTAGAAAAACAGCTAAAAGCAAAAAAAACTTTATAAATAAATGTCTGAAATAAAAAGTCATAAACTTCTTTTGAATGATAATCAAAACGCGCCATTAGCGGCCAAAATCCATCCATATTTTCTTGTTCTTCACTTATTATGACAGACTAACACACAAAATTTAGCTAAAAATAGTTTCGCCAGCAAAATTAATAGAAAAATAAAACTATTTCGTTATTAATCAGTGTATATAAGTATATTTAGATTGAGCTGCGATTTATGTTGTTTGTCTACATCAGAGCTTTTAACGTTAATGCTTCAAGATTTTGACTGGCGTCAACTATCTAGCGACAGCTTCGATTTTTTGCTCACTTCAATAACTTGTCACAGCATTTATGTGACACGCCTACACGGGCAACATGCGGTACACAACGATAACGCGCTTGTATATAGCATGTACAAGTCAGATATTATGTCACAACAAAGCAGACATACATACATAAACATATGCTCACACATAAATATGCTTCAAATCGTTCATGCTTTAACGCCACTAATATTCTGAGAAGTCGCTGTGCTGGCGCCAAAGAAGTGTAGGCCGCTGCTTTTTGCCAAAAATATTATCAACCAAATATGTCTACGAAATTGAATTTCATCATAAACGTCCGTAGGAGCAAAAACATTATACAGTTATAAACAGGATTCCACTTTCTGTCTACGTGTCTCTCCAGAGAGTGCTATGCATTTGAAATTGATGTGCCGCACACACACACACGCAACACGCGTGC
This sequence comes from Bactrocera neohumeralis, assembly GCF_024586455.1. NCBI lineage: Eukaryota > Metazoa > Arthropoda > Insecta > Diptera > Tephritidae > Bactrocera > Bactrocera neohumeralis. The sequence goes on along the minus strand of NC_065921.1, from coordinate 18,015,938 downwards.
TACAAAGGCATCATGTCTGTGCGTGCTGCTTATCAAATTACCGCTGTTTGTCAAGCGCCTGTTTCCGTGCGTCTGGATGCGGGCATGTTGCGTACGACGTGTGTAGTGTGTCATTTTCATTTCCGCCTGACCGAGCCGACTAGGCGTATGAGTAACGCGCGCATCATATACTACCACTAGCGGCTTCATTCTCACACTATGCGCTTCAAGATATTGTGTGTTATATTATATGTACATATGATGTACTTGTACATAATATATATGTATAGAATAAATATTATAGCAAATTATTCGTATATACATACATGTTTTCATTTTTGTCTTACACCAGTACATTCGCTAGGGGCTCCATTGCTGGTCGGCGGTGTTCATTGGCAGCACGTGAATTATTTAGCCGACATTTTTATACTCTTGCAACATGTTGCTATATAGTATTATAGGTTTGTTCGCCTAACGGTTGTATGCATCACATAAAACTAAGCGAGATAGATATAGGGATATATATGACGAGATGAGTTGAAATCCAGGTGACATCGAGTAGAAATCGCAATTTAAATGCTTAACAACGTGGCTGAGGACCCTACATTCATCAAATTCTTCACTACTGGTGTGGTCCTGTGAATATGACGCTCGCTAAAGTCACTGAAAGCCATCCCAACCGAGGCTTATGACAAGTGTTGAGTGGGTTTAATCCTTGGTACGATTATATTGACTCAGAAGTGTAGTTGATAATAACTCTACATACATACATACTCCAATTAGATTTTTCTAGCTGGAGGCAAACACTGTCATAGTAATTTAGCGAATGTAATCACTATACAAATAAGCGAGTGTGCTTAGTGTGTCTCTCTAGTAAAATTACATTATAAATAAATTGCTGTGAAATAAAGTCAAGTTGAAAATCCTTGACCTTTTTTATAATGATATTCATGCCTCAAGTGAAGTTTTAATAACGTGGTGAGATATTGTAATGAGACTGCTTGATTGTCTCCGTACTTGAATATTACAAGTAAATGTCATTAAGCTGGCAAAGTAATTGGACATTACAATTCTGTAAACTCGTTTGTAATGATGTACTTACAACTCTGATGATACTACGTATAGTAAAATAAAGACTGAAAGATTAGTTTTGTCAAATGATAAATGTAATGTTGCCATTACTGTAAAATTGAATAAAAAACAACTACAGAAATTCATGCAATGATTACTAATACTTTACATTAAAAGCGTATATTTACGAAATTTTGAAATTTTGTAATTATGAGTCCTGTAAACATAATCATGAAAAAAAGTTTGTTTGAATTCTAATCCCAAAAATTTAAACTTATTAGAAATTAATATTTTAATATACAAAAGTTTTGGTAATGATTACTGCAATTGTAATCAAGAACACAAATTTAACAATTACGAAAACTGTAACTTATAATAAAAAGTTATTTTAATCTACCAAATTTTGTGGTAATTATCAAAGTAGTAATGGAAAATACGATTACAAGTACTTAAATTTTTGTCACGAAAATCAACAAGTACGAAAAATTTTAACAAATAGAAATTTTTAGTAGTAATCATTACTGTAATGGTAATTACGAGTAATGCCATTACCAGTACTTAAAATTTTGATTCAAAAAATAATAATTGCAGAGTGAAATTAAAAAATAAAAGGATATTCTTTGAAATCTTCGGCAATGTTTATAGTAATAGTAATCATGAGTAATTCCATTACGAATAACAAAAGTTTTCATTCCTAAAATTTACAATTACGTATACTGAAACATATAAAATAATGATATTTTAGTCTACGAGAATTTTGGTAATGATTACAGTAATCACAGTCATAAATATTACATTACAAGTATTTAAATCGCATACACACACATAAAGTGAAAGAAGCGCAAACTATTATAAGTATATGATGTTAATGTTAAATTATTTATTGATTACAATTGAGTAATTGAGTAATTGTAATCATTAAAATTTGAATTACCATTACTAAGATTGTGATTGTCAACAGTAATCGTTAAATTTTCAGTACAACCGAGAAATTGTGTAGATTTCTATTTAATTACAATTACAGTAAACGGTAATCATAATGTAATTATGTAATCAAGCAGTTAAAACAAAGCTTTTATGCAGTTTTCTTGTGAATTTTCCTATTTTAATAAAACTGGCATTGTTTGTCGAAAACTATTGACATACATAACAACTGAGACTCCATAAAATGACCTACACACCATAATAATGAATTTAGACTCAGTCATAATTTCACTAAAATTTGTGCAGCTTTCCAAGTCAACATTGACGGTACTTGTGGAAGTAAGTGTTAGTATGAGTAGACGAAAATTTCAAAATCAAATTTGAAATGGTGATCAATCAACCGCTCTAACTCTCATAACATCATTCAACTTACTTCTATCACTCTCACTCGTTTCTCTCTCTCTTCTTTAATCAAATAAAAACCTCATCAAATTGTATGAAATTCATTTCTCTTTATTCAACACATTCGCATAAGAAGTCGCATTACTGTTATCCAATATGGTAACACTCTCGTGCAGCGTACTACGCGGCGTCAGCCAATCGCGTGGCAATAAGCGTTGCAAGAATGGCACATAACCGCTAATTGTTGCCAAACGATTCACCCAACCGGGTATGCCCTTGCCACACAAAAATTGCGACATATAATCACAGAAGTGATTGCAATTATTGTGTATCAAATGATATGAATTGCCAGTGAATTTCTGACCCAGCTCCTCGACAATCTGATACACCTGCTCGTTGGTGAATTGTGTGCAGCCCAATTGCACCGTTTGGCGAAATTGAAAATTCGGACCCAGATCCGCATAATCACGTGGCAACATTTCAAAAATACCCGTGAACGGAAATTGATGGCCACCATAAGCGAATTCGGTGCCATACAATTCGACACCCGAATGAAAGACACCGAGGCCGATGTAAGAGGAGAGCTCATTGATTCGTAATATATCGTAGACATTCAGCTTGACCGGTTCACAAGAGAGCCCCAGTCGCGCATGATCACAATTACGTGGTTGACGCCGCCTCGATGTGCCTGTCGTGCTGGTGGCCGTTGTTGTGGTGGCCGTCGCTGTTTCGGCTCTTTCATCATGCCTACGCGTGAATGGTGATTCAAAACAGCTGCCGAAACTGAATTTGCTAAACCTCGTTTGATTCGTATGCATTTAAAATCGTCCCTTCGTTTTAGCAATATCTCATTCTATAAAATAAATGAATCAAAAATTGTGGAATGGAAATGTTGTGAAAATAAAAACTTAAGATTTTGAACTGAATTTTGAAACTTGTGACATTGTAAATAGCAGAGAGAAAGAGCTAGAAAAAAGCAAAGTTGCTCAGAGAGTATTAAATTTATTATATTTTCATTCATTTGTGGCACTCTGACTCTTGAGTTTGGGTTTCAAACGGATGGGCGAAGAGAAGAGGTGCTCTAGATAAAGCAAATAGCTTTAACTGCCGAAGAGACCACCCAAGCTTCTTGCTTCCAGTAAAGATTACATTGAATGACGGAAAATGGGGAATAGTATTTTTTTCAATTCCCGACATCTTTGCTCTTCACATTAATACCGAATGTCATAGTTCTAAAGGGTGCTTTTTTAGATATGTGATTTTCAAAAAGAAATAAAGCGCCAAAAATTTAGCATTAAGGATTTTATATTATGTTTTAAAAATTATTCTGTACATGTGACGTCCGAGGTTGGCTGAACTAAAATCCAGCCCACCACTTTTTGCAGCAATTTGGTTGTTGTTTGGTTTGAGATTTTTCATGTAGCGCTATCTTGCTTGAACCAAGTGTCAATATCCTCCAATTCAGGCACGAAAGTTTCATTACTCGTGGCTTTAAAGCGTTCCCCATGAACTGTAATATCGTGACTGGCTTAATTTTCGAAGAAATATGGACCAATGATTCCCACTGCCCATAGTAGACTACAAACAGTTACTTTTTGAGGATGCTAGAGCGTCTCAACAATGGCTTGAGAATTATACTACTCCGAAAGCGACAATTTGTTTATCAAAGTTTCCAAACAAAAGTGAGCTCAACAGAGCTTTCTTGTAAAAATTGGAATCGGTGGCCATCTCATTTTGGCCTCAGTTACTGAAGCTGTGACACCCTTGATGTCCGTTCTGCTTCAATTCATACACGAGTTGGATTTTGTAAGCCCGCAGAGCAGATCCTTCCCCAAAATATTATTTAAAATAGATTGGCTCAAATTGGATATAAAGTAAGCAACAGCTGCCAAAAAAGCGACTCCGAAAAAAGTATTACCTCTTTGAAAACTACATGTTAAAAAAATACCAGTGATATGGTCCCAGTAGAACGTGCCACAATCAAATCAATGGATCTCATGATAGTGTGATATCAGACTGTTAGAGTTTTTCCTGTGGGAATATGTAAAATCTAAAGTTTATGCGAACACTCCCGCTTCGATTCAGGTCTTTCAGCAAAACATCACGGGTGTCATTCAACAGGTAGCTGTCGAAATACTCGAACGAGTCATCGAAAATTGGACTCAACGGATAGACCATCTGAGACGTACCCGCGGCCAACATTTGAAAGAAATAATCTTTAAAACAGAGATGCCCAAGAATGTTTTTTCGAATAATAACTAAACATGGAGAATGGAGAATTAAATTTGAAGTACCTGTGTATTTTTTTTAAGTAGGTAACCTCTAAATAGATTACTCTTTAGAATAACTTATCAATGCGTTTTCCTCCTACGGACAATATTCACTAGAAGACAAATGTTCTAACTTTCATATCTGCAGAAGTATAGGCCTTTTTTAGAGCTCTCGGAGTTAGCCTGTAACTTTCTTTTATGACGTCACTCTAGGTGTACCCCCTTAATATTCTCGAAAACACACCTGAGTGAATGTGTTACACTTTTAAAAAGCCTTCACTCAATTTTATACGGTATTTCGGTCATATTTATTGCTTAAACATAACCAGTATTTCATTATTAGTTAAAGATGGTGGACGTGTAGTTTAGAATTTTCTGACCGCAGCGCCACCTATGGGACATATCTTGGTCAGAAAGCTTTCAAGGAAGATTTTTGACCAATTTCAGCTGTCAACTAACTAGATTGCGAGAATCATTTTAGATTAATGAATTGTCCAGTCACAAATGAGACACAATTTTCATAGGATCGTTGGGCCTTAATCGGATTTCAGTGGAAAAAATTATTATGCATTTTGTAAAATTGTTCAGTCAAGTTAGTTCTCTCCAACTAAATTGGTTGGGTACTCATTCAACAACATTTTAAAAAGTTAACGGTATTTATGCACATAAATTTATAACCTGTTAAGTGCATACATATGTAGATAAATATCTATACTCACTATCGATTTTGCAATTAACCGAATTGTTGCTCTTCTTTGATGAGTTACGTGACATCTGTGAATGATTCGCTTGCGAATGCGATGGACTCGAGTCGACGGAACGGCGCGCCGCAGCGCTGCTCTGGAATATGGACGGGCCACTCGCAAGCGGACTGGGCGTAACAGTTACCATCGGATGTACGCTGCCTGCAATGGCGAGAAAGTAACACCGAGAAAAAAGATTATTGAAATAAAGATGTGACAATAAGCGAAATTGAATTTCACGAAGAAAATATCATCAAAAAGTATAATATTTAAACAAAAATTGTTCATTCGTTGCAGTGACTCACCCGTCTTGCTGGGATCATGTGTCAAATGGCCGCTCAATGAGTGCAGCTTATCGGTGATGCCATGAATCTTCTCCACGAAGGTGTGACGCGCTTCGCTTGCCGCCGGCGCTGCAATTTCAGCAATACTGCTGATATTCGGTATGGAGCCTTGATTGACCAAACACAATAAAAAAAAAGAAACGGAAAGAGAGAATAGAAGAAAGCAAAAGGAATGGTATTAAATGCGGAATAGAAAATATATTTATTGCAGCCAATTTAAAGTGACACTTTTGCAATAGTCAGTGGCCATTGCTGCGCTTTCACTTTTCGTGCACACGCCTGCAGTGTGTTGCTGCCACTCCTACACTTTGACTCTGACTCACCCTTCGTGTGCGATGTGACGGCCGCACACGCCGTCGTACTGCTAATGGCTGCCATCTGATTGAGCGCCTTGCCATGCAGCTGCGACTGTGTGACGTTCGGCTTGAGGAAGGAAACGAATAGATGTTTGGCCAAGTCGACTGGTGTCTCGCAGTCGAGAAAGGCATCGAGAAAGCAGCGAAAGCCATCGTAGTCAATGTCCTGCGAAAGAAGCAAGAAAAAAAATAGCGTTATATATTGAAATGAAAACTTTGTGAAATTCAATTTAAAGTAATCAAGTTGCTTAAAAGCGTACCAAAAACCGAATTGCATTATTTTCAATTCTCGTTTCCATTTTACTTTCTGTAAGTGGGTCTTACCCGCTTATTATAGTAGATTGCGAAATTATATTTAGTGTAATTGCCCATTCGCGGGCGTTGGATTTGTAATACAGATTTGAGTGTTTCTACCGCATATTCTTTGTAGGTGTGTGCGGTTAAATTCTTTTCTCAAAGCTAATTTTTCAATGAGGAAAATATCGATAAGACAATGGAAATCATCGAGACCGAATTGCAATATGCGAATCGTTGCTCAATCGCAAGAAAATCGATCCATTGCTTAAGCGGTTGGTTACTGATGATGAAAAAGGTGTCACTTGCGACAACGTCAAGCGTAAATGATAGCGGTCAAATCGCCGTAGACCGGCCCAAACGGCAGCCAAGTCAGTGTTGATAGTCAGGAAGCTTTTGTTGTGTGCTTTGTGGGATTGGCAAGGAAACATCTAATATGAGATTCTCTTCTACAACCAAACACTTAAATTGAAATTGCGCTGAGAATTTTGAACGTCTAAAGGAGAGGAATTGGGTTGTATCAAGACAGCGCCAGATCATAGACATCGTAGCGGCTTGTCAGAAGCTTTGGGAGCTTGGCGACACGGTTCTTATAAATCCACATCTGTTATTATCATCTGATTTTGCCAAGCGTTTATAATTTAGGACTCAACAGTAGGTTGCGGAAATCGACTGTGTTAGTTTTTCTTCCAAAAATGACGAGGGTTTCTCTGAAACCTTTTCCACGATAGTCGGGTCTGCCTAACCGGAACGGAGCCTGATTTTTTTATCCAGTCAAGGGCTGTCAAGTCGGCAATAGGGTTTCTCTGAGAGTTATGAAATTTTCTCGGAAACTTAAACAATGCTAAGTAAAATGTTCCAAATATTGCAAAAACGATCGAATGGATTTCTTTTTGCTAAACTCTATTAATTTGCATTCCAGTCTCTTTATTTCGAAGATCTATTTATTCGTTTCACCTAAGTAATACTTAAAATTAGTTGTCTTTCGCCTTAATAAACCTTATAGCTTTTTAAAATGTTTTTAAAATATTGAAATGTGTATTTCTATAAAACAGGTCAATTGAAAAGTCCCCGGCCTACCATAGTAAAACAGATGTTTTGGCAATTATCTTGCGATCTGATAACAGGAAAAAGTCGATGGAGGCCAGATCTATAGAATACGGTGAGAGTGGAAGAAATCCGAAAGCCAATTTCTTAATGAAACAGCAGTTTCTTTTTCTTTAAATGCAGCCGTTTTTCGGCAGTTTCGTCCTTCGAATGGTCTAAAAATACTAAGTAATATTCAACAGATAGTGCTTTTTTAAAGGTAGTCAATAAAAATTATTCTATGGGAATCCCAAAATAGAGACACCATAAACTTTGCTGCCGACTGTTCTTTTTTTCTACGCTTTGGAGCGAGTTCATTGTATGCAGTCCACTCAAATGATTGTTGATTGGATTTCGGAGTTAAATGATGGAGCCATGTATCAGTCATTGTCACATATCGATGAAAAACTCGGGTCGTGCCGTATCCACTTTGAGCTTTCTCATATCAACTATTCGTGATGGATATGATGTACACGTTCAGTTGATATCTTTGTACTGTCTGCCACCTCGAACCACTTTAGTTTACGATCATCTAAAATTATTTTTTGGAATTTTCGTCGGTAACAATCTCTTTTGGGCATCCACTACGTTCACCGTCTACGGTGCTCATTTCAGCACGTCTAAACTTAAGATAGCAATCCTTGATGATTGATTTTCCTTGGGCAGTGACGGAAACTCATTATCAAGCCAAGTTTTTCCTTCAACCCGCAGTTATCGTAAACGAAATTATTTGTTTATGCATAATACTTTCACACGCAGATTTATAGTTTAAAAATAAAATATTTTTATGTCAAACATATCGTTATTAAGTAGTAGAGGATAAATATCTACTGATAACATTTTGTGCGGCTCTGTTTACTTTGAAAGCAGTGCACAGACTTTATTCGCTCTACAGTCAACTGCATTCTCAAAGTTTGCCTAAATATTAAAATATTTTAATTTGTATGTATGTATTCTACAATGTGAATATCAAATGAATGCCGAAATGGCCAGGTAATGGGTGATTTCAACTCAATTAACATTTCAAAGCTGCTGTAGGTTGCAACCTCTCTCACGGTTCCATACACTCAAGCGTATGCAAATGTTATCGAACAGTTTTGGCATGACAAAGGTTGCAATTATGTATATTTACCGCAATGCAGTTGCACAATTTGTGAATTTTGTGCGCAGCAATTGAGTTTTGAGTGTGGAATTTTGGCGCTTTTGTTACAACTAGATATGGAAACTATGACAATTTCATTACTATGACTCAGGTGGCAAAACAGGGAGCAGATATATACTATGCGTTTAAAATTGGAAAATAAAACTGAGGAGATATATTTACTATTTTTAAAACTTGCGGTATTTTTTAAGAGAATAAGAATGTGCTAGGGCCGCCTTGGAAAAATTTTTGACTTGACAACACATATTTCACTTAAGAAGTAAATTACCTAAATGTGCTATAACTGGAAAGAGTTCCTGATTAAATATTCATATTCGTGCTATAAGAAAGCTTTTTAATGAAGAAGCCTTTTAGACGTGGTAATAAGAGGATAGCACAAGTATATTGCCAACCGTACTTTTCTTTGCTTGTTTTGTCCTTTTTAATTCTCAGCTGGTTTATAATAAAAAGGCTATAAGGTTGCTTGAGCATTTTTATATGAAATGAATTATAATTTGTGTAACTGTAATTTAAAAACGTAAAAACATTACAGTCAAAAATATTTTGATGAAGAGTTGCCACCTGTTTCAAATTTAAATTCAAAAACTTGTGAAAGCTTTTTTAATGAAAAAACCCTTTAGACGAGTAATGAAACAATAGCACAAGTATATTGCCAACCATAGGTTTCTTTGCTTATTTTGTTATTTGCAATTCTCAGTTGGTTTATAACAAAAAAGCTATAAGGTTGCTCGAGCATTTTAATATAAAAAGAATTATAATTTGTGTAACTGTAACTTAAAAACATGAAAACGCATTACAGCGACAGATATTTTTATGAAATGTTGCCACCTGTTTAAAATTGAAATTCAAAAACTTAGTGGATTAACGATTTATTAAAACATGGTTATTAGAATAAATTGCATTTAACAACAGCTACTTATACGTATTATTTTTTAAAGAAGGGTTGCCACCTGTCTGACTAATTTCATTACAAAAATTAATAATTTAATAAATTCTATAAAAAAAATTCAAATATTGGTGTTGAGTTGGTGTGAGGAATTATAGCTAAGAGATGATCCATAAAGCAACCAAACCCTAAATACATATATACAAATAAGACGTTCTTGTAAATATGATGGATGTAGTAAGGATAATGAGGCTGCCAGGATCTTCTTATTCTTTCTTTATTGACGTAGACAGCGCTTACGCGGTTATAGCCGGGTCAAATGTAAAAAAATTGGAAGACGAGATGGCCAGAATTGAGATTCAGTATTTCTTCTCACGTCCATATCAACTTCTAATACTACTTTCAATATTTCTAAAATTCCATAAACTGAATTTAATGATTTTTTTGTGCATAAAATTTATTTGAAAACTGAGTATTTTATTTAAGATAAGAGCAAATGAAATAAGAACGGTGTCAGAAAACCAGCAAGCTCATGAGAAAATAGTTACATTGGCTTACAACACGAAATTGGCGAGCAACAATTTCAATTATTACATTATCAGGTAGCTGCCATACACGTAAATACCTTGTTAGCTTGTATGCCAATATCCACACATACACACATATATATGTACTTGCATATGTATATATTAACTCAGGTACATAAGAAATCATCAACGCTGTGGTTACGGAGTAACAAGCGAAATTATGCGAATGCTGGTTAAAGCAAAATAGAGAGAATATCACCGCCGTTAACTCTCAGCTTACAACTACAACTACAACAATAATCACACTTATACATGTGTAATTTCCATAAAGTCATTAATTAGAATATAAGCGAATGAAGTGGAAAATTCATTTTGCCACTTACCACTTTGCGACTTACTGCATATATCACTTACCACCTGCCACAGCGGTGAATACATAACGCAATCGCAGGTGGCATGTATTACTGAGAAGGTATGTACTACTTATAAATATGTAAGTAAGTGGTTGGAAACGTGCTATTATCAAATGAATGTGTGTATGAAAGTGCGGCTTAATTGCCGCTTTTTGTTTGTATGCTGGTTTGTTGCCACGTCCGAGTGTGCTGCTGCGGATGACCACAAAGATCATGACTAACAAGAAAATTTACTCACAACATTCTAACTATCGTAAGCAGTACTTAATTACTAATGTTTTTATGTTATGTGGTAAATCCCTAAATAAAGTAATACAAGTGTATGAACTTACGTAAATGTGAACTCAGGCTTAGCAAATATCATACAACCACCATCCTTTAAATAGAGTATAAAATAACGGAGTTTCTGGGAAATCATTACTCAAGCATCAGAAATCATAACTTCAGTTTCAGGTTCAGTTGTGTTCGGAAACCCAGCTCAGAAATACATAGTATTCCAACCGATTCAACCGAATTGAACTTAACGGAAATGATTTCGGATCATATCATAAAAATACGTGAATTCGTTGAAAACTGAACCACATTTAGTCTTAGTTCGAAAATTTCGGTTAAAAGAGTATTAAAATAAAGAAAACGTAACCTTTTTCTTCTTTTCGAAAATCGATTTTGACCCCTTATAGCATTCAGGAAGGAAAAATATAAAACATTCCTATAATGAGACGTAAATGGTGCCCATATTTTTTATGGCATACATGCTTTCAATAAGTTAAATTTCGAAGTTCGAAGTCAAATATTTCGAATTTGTTGGCCAACTCCGAAAAGTGGAGAAATTAATTTTTGCTTTAGTTCAAAAATTTCGGTTAGAGGAGTCTTCAATTAAAGAAAGAGTAACATTTTCCTGTTTTTCGAAGATCAATTTTGACCCCTTATAGCAGCTATTTGGACAAAAAATATATATAATAATTATATATATATTTCTAATAAATGGCATACCAAAAATTTTTTTTCAGTAAGTTCGAATACGAAGTCAAATATTTCGATTATGTTGGCTAGCTTCGAAAAATGAGGAAATTACTTTTTTTCAGTAAATGAAATACCGCAATAATGTTTTCAGTAAGTTCGAAATTCGAAGTCAAATATTTCGAATTTTTTGGCCAACTTAGAAAAACGGAGAAATTACTATTTCACTTAACTTACCTACCTACCTTACTTCGGTAGCGTTTGAAATGAATGGTTTTACCCGGTTTAGAAGCTCATAATGCAGCACACCTTTCTGAACCCACCGAACAGAACATTACAATTGAGCAATTCACAACCTGTCATAAAGCATCGTAAAATCGTAAAATTATAAAAAAACAAGTGTAAAAATTTATAATTTTACGATTTTACGATGCTTTACGAAAGGCTGTGAATTGAACAAATGACATCTTAGATATAAGTCTTTGCCGTTCATTTGGCCGATTGGACAGGTTTCATCTATGATTTCTTGCAGTTTGACATGTAAATTTTTCTTTCAATGTATATTGGTTTCCCAGCCCTTCAATGTATTCGGCTGTAAATTATTGAAATGGCTGTTTATGTGATTTCCAAGGATTCTCTGAACTCTTATTCAACGAGCTTCTGGAATCGAAATGCTTTCATATTCTTTGACATGAAAAATGATTTCAGTTCCGCAACTTCAGACGCTTTTGGTCGCTGAGAACGTTTCTCGGATTGAAGTTCGAACAATAGAGTAATAAGCAAGTTGCGCCATCTATAGATCCCATATGTTCTTCCGATAGGCAGCCTTGTTTTCGATAAAATTTACGCACTTCATGGCCAGCATCTCGTATTGCTAATACAATAATAAAAGCAACATTAAACCATTAGCAACCATTATAACATGAATTTACTCCAAACGAAAACCTCTCTATTTTCATACTTGCGGTCACTCTGGTGACGCTGAACGACAAATATTGAAACACTACAGGCTTGTAGGCATTTTCGTGTCGGACCAGCACTCGATTAAGTTTAGAGATTACGTTTGTTTTTTGTTATTTGTATTATTGAGTTATTGGAAGCATGAAACTGTTTGACAGTTGAAGAGAATGCAGTGAGCAAGTAAAGTTGAATTCAAATATGTTTTAATGAAAATCATGGTAATCGCTGATTTTTATTCAGTTCATTTAACTGGATGGAATTTTTATTGGCTTCGTAATTGGCTTAAAGTGGAGACGTGAATGAAAAGTGAATTTGTAGCTGTTGTTTTTTTTACATTTTCATTTTCAGCGAAAATATTTATCGTAAATAATGTTGAATCTTTCTTTATTTGAAAATACTTATTTTTAAAAAATTGTAGAGCTGCAAGGTGATGGTTTGTTACTTAAATTTGAGCAGAAGAATATGTGGATTTTATTAAACGTTAACGATCGGTTTTCCATAGTCTAGACCCAAACCTGCTACTACTCGAAATACAAACAGGTTTAGATTTACGATCTTTTCAGTTATAGTTGATTACTCTAGTTTCAGCTTTGGCTATAGTATAGACTCAAACACTTTATTCCTCGAAATATAATCAGCTTTGGATCTACTATCTTCAGATATATGTTATTCGTTCTCTGGTTTCAACTTTGGCTATAGCCTAGACTCAAACATCGATTGTCAGTCAAAGAAGCAAACCTAAAATTGGTTTTGTATCCCATATAAGGCTATGGAAGTAGTGAAAGTTAGTTAGTTATAACTGGCTGAAATACATGCAGAACTGAATTTACTTTTCCAAAATACCTTTCATATCTTTAGCTTATGTTTTTGCTGTAGGCTGGACTAAAACCTATTGTTAAACGATCGATCTTGCAATTATTTCAGTTCTTGCATTTTCTGCAGACCTCTTTCAAGTTCTAAATTTAAATTTAATTATTATTTTTTCAAAAATCCATCTTCCAATAAAAAAGGAGAAGACTATTAATTTCAAAAGGCTATGGCACCGTTAATCAGAGCAGATTTAATAATGAATCTATAGAAGATAATTTAGTGATATAAGTTTTTGTTGATCTTTGCAACTTGCTGAGATTTAAATTTTGTTCAAAATCAAATTAACTTCCATAATAAATTTTTATTATATTTAAAGCCGAAAAAGCTTCTTCTTACTCTGCAGTTACCGTAATTTTATTTTGTATAAAAATACGCGCTCCAGTCCTCGAATATATTTTTCTTATTCACTCAACGCTGTACTAACACAAATTCGTATCGACAGCTTTTCTAATGGATTTCGAATAATGAAAACGCCTTCTGGTTAGAATCTGTCAAGCCGAATAAAGTTACACTTCAATTACCTCCGCAGAGGGCGTAGTAGTTCGTAGATTTCACGAAAGTACGCCTGCCAGCCAAAGCTAGTACATATGCTCGTTGTGTTTGTTGTAGGTTTGTGTGAATGTACAATCTTGGACAAATATATAATATTGATTCTGCACTTTGAAGTACGCCCTTACAGTTGCCAAAGCAACACTGCTTGACACAAGAGAGATAGCAGAGTAGCGAGTGGGGCAGGTAAGTAGAGATTCTGCGAGATGCTTGCTGCTAAGGTTAAAACTAATCATTTTCGCCAATAAATCATGAAGTTTACAAATTTATGCCTCACTGCTAATCGTAAAGTTGATTGCGCAAAGCCTTTTGATTGAGCCGGTGGGCGTTGCCGGCGTTGGGTTGAGTGATGCGGCTAAAAGTGGTTGGGCGTTTATGGATCAGTTATGATTTATTGACAATAATTTTGTATTAAAGTTTCAGTTGAGTGGAGATTTGAAGTTAGCTAATTGAAAATTGTTGGTAAGAGGATTTAAATAAATTTTGAATTGTTGTGGATAGTTAGCGCAGATGATACTATGGCTGAGTCAGTGAAAGCTCAAAATTGAAGTGAGTTCTTGCTATTATAAATAACCTTTTTGACTTTTCGAATACTTCTTGCAGAATAACAGCCTTACGGAACTCAGTACAATAAATATCTATCAATTCATTTTCATTTGTCCTTTGGCGGTGAAATCGCAGAGACAAGTCCGCAGTGAAGTCTCCTAATAAATTTTATTTTGCTAAAAAATGTCTTGATTTGTACATCAATGGAAGCAATGCTCCCAAAGGACTCGAATAAAGCATCCTATGTGATTTCTAGGTACAATCTGTCTTTTATCTTGTATTACATTTTAAGATCTTGCGCAGAAATTATAGAAAATTACTAATTAGAAATCAAGAAATCATGTCACGGCCATTGTATATATCGACTAGATCAACGTCAAGACTTATTCAAGATGATCTCCACTTGAAAGCCTACCATCGGTCAACAGATCAGCTTTTGACAACGCGCTTGAAGTAACAGATGCAAACGGCTTCTTTAGTGGCAAGCGGTCAAAGGGTATGATGAAAAAATGTTCACTCTTCAAGAAATTCTTAAAAAGAAAAATCTATGCAAACACTTCCAAAGACGTTGAGAATATTATTACAAGAGTTCAACGTGGTTACCATCCAACTAGTTATTCTAATGGTTTGTTGGGGAGTCTCCTGAAACGATCTTGCACCTCATACTTCTGAGAAAAAAGCTGTTAAAACTGAAACAAGAGTTTACCAACAGGATACTTAGGAAGTTAATAGCATTGACAGACGGCAGCGTTAAACCAGATTAATTGCATTTTTCGGGATTAATTCAGGAGTTACCACAGCTAACTCCGTTGCTGAATTCAAAAATAACTCTCAAAATTTTAGGGAGTTTGTGAGATTTTCGTTGGCAACATTGTTAAAAATGGCCATTTTTCATCTATTGTGAATGAAATACAAGCAACCCTGACAGCTGTTTATCAAATTCTGTTCAATTTGGATCTGATTAAGTGCGCAGTTAATCCGGATTAACGCTGCCGTCTGTCAAGACTATAAGTTATACTATCTTCAATGGAACTCATTTGATCTGCCAATAAGATTTTGCTCCAGCACACAAGAGAAAAACCAGCCAGCAGTGTCTTAAAAACAGTATTCCTGGCTTTAAAACTACATGTGATTGACCTTCTGAAATTCCTGATTTGAATCCATTTGACTATAGTTTGCGATCTGAGTTAGAGAAAATGGCTTGTCGAATAACCCATAGATTTTTGAAGAGTATCAAAAAATCTGTAACAGAACATATGAGAGGACTAAAAGTATATGTATGTATCACGATAACATAAAAACGGTACAATAGCTCATACATGGTTTACGCAAACAGAGTCCTCAAATAACCTTCCTAATTTTTTTTATACCCTGAACAGGGTATATTACGTTTGCCACGAAGTTTGTAACACTCAAAAGGAAGCGTCGGAGACCCTATAAAGTATATATATAAATGATCAGTATGTTGAGCTGAGTCGATTTAGCCATGTCCGTCTGGCTGTCGTCCGTTTGTATATATACGAACTAGTCCCTCAGTTTTTAAGATATCGTTTTGAAACTTTGCAAACGTCATTTTCTCTTCAAGAAGCTGCTCATTTGTCGGAAATGCCAATATTGGACCACTATAACATATAGCTGCCATACAAACTGAACGATCGGAATCTAATGTTGGTATGGAAAACCTTTACATTTGACAAGATATATTCACGAATTTTGGTACAGATTATTTTCTAAGGCAACAATGTAATCTTCGAAGAAATTGTTCAGATCGGCTCACTATATCATATAGCTGCCATAAAAATCGAACGATCAGAATCAAGAGCTTGTTTGGAAAACTTTCGCATTTGACGAGGTATCTTCACTAAATTTGACATGGATGTTCAGATCAGATTGCTATAGCATATATATTCCATACAAAGTGAACACATAGTTACTAAAAGAAATGCACCTCTGAAGGGTATATTAGCTTCGCTGCAGCCAAAGTTAAATTTTTTTCTTGTTTTTTCAAAATTCCAGAAATATTAAGTTCCCTTTCTGGAGTCATAGGTTTTTGGTGAAATATGTTAGTTTTTCTAATATTCGTATGGGTTGTCACGAGTTTGTGAAGCCCATGAGGAAATCTCAGAGGTCTTCGGTGCAACCAAAGTTAGGAGGGCAATGGTCTGTTAAAAGCCCCACAACCATGGAGAGGTCAGCCTTACAGATGGTAAAGAGATCACTAGATCTCCTGCGATCGATCTTGGGCCAAAAGAAGGACCCATCAGAGTTCGGTTTGGCGACTCCATGATCCAAATGATCCGGTATAAAGTCGAAGTGTGTGAGGATATCCGAGTGTACAGATACGTGTTCTTTGAAGAATCCAAATTCTCTGACGTTGCGTGCCATGGTTGGAGTGGACTTTAGCGCACCACACATGCAGAGGAGAGCCGGCCGTTGAAAGCTCTCGATTTTCTTTGCAAGTGTGGTCATTTTAAGAGCCCTCCCCCGCGCAAAGACTACATAGAACATAATAAGCTTGACTATGGTGTCGTAGAGCCAGAGGACCACTTGCGATGAGAAACCCCACCTTTTGCCAATGGCTCCTCTACAGCGGTATAAGTCAATCGATGCCTTTTTTGCTCTCTCTTCAATATTCGGCTTCCATGAAAGCTTTCGATCCAGGACGACCCCTAGATATTTCACTGCATCCGCTGGTTGCAGACAGATGTCTCCCATTTGCGGCAGCGGTGCCACTGGGATCTTATATCTTCTATTCAATGAAACCATCTCAGTTTTACCTTGGTTGATGGCAAGACCACTTCCGACCGCACAATTTGTTATAACGCTGAGGTACCGCTGTGGCAGCTCGTACACGTTACTTAGGAACTTGTCTTTGACCATAAATGCTACATCATCTGCATAGGCACTCACCAGGCAGCCACGGTGCTCAAGTTTTGGAAGCAGCTCTTCAACAACCAGAATCCATAGAGAGCAAAGAGCATCCCACCTTGTGCGCGGGCAATGTCCCATTCCGTTTCAATCACACTATCATTATTTTCATGCAAAAAGTTGTACAACATTCATCTGGCAGATCTATTGACCATTAAATTGCTTAAATTCTCAATGAAAGTTAGTAGATACCAACACTATATTGAGAGGAAAAAGAAAATAATGTAAATTTTATTTGCTATTTTGGGAATTTCCATGCGAAAACCGCTTAGAAAATATTCCATAGAAAATTGCGGAGCAAAAAATTCCAGCTAGTTTGGAAACAAAATAGTTATACACTTGTTCACTTAACATAATCACAGTATATGTTTCGATGTATGCGTGTCCAGTTATTTATTTATCAACAGCATAGAGTTGTCTCCCAAAATCCGCTTAAAGTTTCCTTGCAAATGCTTGACGTTTCACTTCAACAAATTTCATTTAATCTCTTATTTAACACTTGTTAGCAGCGAGGGAATGTATTTTTGGCACACACTTGTTGGCTACACTCAGGCACACACATACAAATATATGTATGTATGTATATGGCACCTGCAAAGTTGTTTCATTGCCGGCAGCAGTTGAAATTGCTTGCCAAAAAGGTGTTGACTGCCGGTAACACTCACACACACACAAGTACACATACATATATATGTATGACGGTGAACTCACTTCGACATCACCACATTCACCGCAAACAACGGTACGAACATAGCAAATTGAAAAATCCTTCAACAAACTAATTTATCTTTTACGGTATTTCGTGACGAGCTTGAATCAGGTAAGCCAATATGTACGCCACATGACTGACTATATGAACATGTCAGCAGCAACAACACACACATACATACATACACGCGAGTATGTATATTGGCCTCTGTGTCAAAATTGAACTTTTGGCAAATCGATACAACATTGCAGTCAGCGCCGTAACGGCATTTTGTGTTAATGGAACGCTTCATTGGCACTCAACCTGGCACCCGTTCAGGTGGCTGTGGAGCTCTTGCCACTAGTTTTATTTTTAGTTGTGTGTATGAGTAATTGTGGCAGCTGCCCAACTTACGCTCCGTTTTCACCTTTCGCCTCATGGCTCATGGTGCTGGCCATGCTTCGCTAACCCGAACTGAAGCGCTCTAATCAAGCGTGTTAAATCTCTCAGCTCTTTTGGCTGCTAAAGTAAATAAACATATACAAGCATACCGTATATGTATATATATATATATGTGTGTACTTTAGGTATTTGTATGCATCTATGTGCGTGTGCTTATGCGTTGTGCTTTTCTCGTACAAGTTTTGTAGATTTATGCTTCGCTGCCTGACCGATTTTACTACAAGTGGTCACTTGTACTTGGGTTGTGGTCGTAAATGTGCTTTTTCTCGTAAGTGTACATGCGGTTATTTATATATACATACATAAGTAAGTATAAATGTTAAATGTATGAATGCATGTTATTATGTGCACTAATGTATCACTTTGCTTGTAGCTCGCAGAATAATTTATTAACTGAAACATGGTCAGGAATTTTGGGTTAGGTCATATGTTACAAAGTCAACATATTTTTGCAGAAAACAAGTCGGAAAAAAATTGAAAAAAAACCTAAGGCTAAATCAAGTCGAAAAATATTTGCGAGAGAAACACATAAATAAAGCAGGAATCGGTTGTAAATCAAAGCCAGGGTTGTCATTGATGGGTAAGAATGACATAAAAATATATTTCGAAATTTATCGAAATAAAAAAACGGAAACTTCAGTTGCTACAAAGCTATAATGTCTTTTGTAAATACAAAGGATTCCCTACAAGAACTTTGATCTGTCAGTTTGCATAGCAGCTATATGTAACAGTGACTCGATCTGAGCAATTTCTTTGAAGATTACATTGATATTTCACTAAAGTGGTCCGATATTCCTTTCATTGATGAATTTTTTTTACGTGGCGAGTCACAAATACTACGTACAACCTTGTGGAGGGGATGTTTCGCCTTCAAACGGATGTTTTTTGACTATCCAGAGCATAATTGGTCTCAGACCGGAGGCCGTAAAGTGCTTGAGCCATATGTAAAAGACTCGTGTGAATCCAAGTGAACGGCGCTCAGAGAACTTTCCTTACTTGCGTGAACTTCTAAATATGACTCTGTCCTCCAGCTCAAAGTGATATTCATCGTTCCGACAAATGAGCAGCTTATTAGTGAGAAATATACGGACGCAGATTTATATCTCAAAAATTGAGGGACTGGTTGGCATATATGTATGCAGACAGTTTGTCTTCAACTTGGTTAAATCAACTAAGCTCCTCACGCTTGTCATAGTATATAGTATGTATAATACAACTTGTCTCGTGATGATTCCTATAAGATTAGCTTTAGATCGGAGATCAATATTTGTGGCTTGAAAGGTTATAGGCCGAATTCGATCACTTTTAGTTGAGAGGAGCCACAATTTGAAGGCAAGGTTTCTTTCCAATATTTTCATTGCTGCTTAATTTATATATTGTAAGGTCAAAGAACCAGATATCACTCAGAAGGACTAGGCGTGGATATAGTTCGAGTTAATTTATTTTTACACTGAAGAAGTGTCACTAAATGAGTTAACTACCCTTAACTACTGTGATTCTCTTTATATATACGAGTTTACTGTAATCCATTTCCTTTTCCATAAACAGCCCAAATTTGACATCCGCATTATACAGTTATTAACTTCAAAAAGTTGATAAAATTTATTGAAAATATGTAGGTGGCAACCCTTGACTAACTTTATTTCAATTGCTTAAAATTCTTAAACCGCTTAAAATTGACTTCCATATATTAAAAGTCTTAACTTCAGAAAAATGATAAATTTATTGAACACAAGTGGCAACCCTTGGGTAAAATTTTTCCAATTGCAATAACTTCTTAAACCGTTTAAAATTGACATCGATTATTAACTTCAGAAAATTCGATATGTTTTTGATCACAGGTGGCAACGCTTGACAAATATTTTCCAATTGTAATAACTTCATAAACCGCTTAAAATTGACATCGACAAAATAAATTATTAACTTTAGAAAATTGATAAATTTTTTGAACACAGGTGGCAACGCTTGACAAAATTTTTCCAGTTGTAATAACTTCTTAAACCGCTTAAAATTGACATCGATAAATTAAAATTATTAACTTTAGAAAATTGATAAATTTTTTGAACACAGGTGGCAACGCTTGACAAAAAATTTTCCAATTGTAATAACTTCATAAACCGCTTAAATTTGGCATCTACAATATAGTAAGTTAGAATTAAAAAATTATGTTTTAAAAAAGGTGGCAACCCTGATAAAAGTATTTGCTTCAGACAACTTTTTTAAACTTTATTTGATATATATTTTATTTACCTGTATCTGCCTTGAAATCACTTCATTATAATTTTATCTTCCATACTTTCCTCTGCTGTTTTTCGCTTACTCTCATTGCCACCGAGGTCAAGTGAAATAGTAACTAAACTTCCTGTTAATCTTCGGAATATTTTCCACCCAGTTAAAGTAATTTTATTGAGCGCTTTGCTTGCTAACCATATGTTTGCTTAGTTTTATGTGCTAAACACTCGTAAAAACTGGAATCAGTGCGACGAAAAAGTATGTATGTATGTTCCATGAAGTGTAGTTTTTGTTTTAACCGTTCGCCCAAAGTGTTGCTTTTTCGGCTTAAAGTGTAACATAAACAAACAAACATAAAAACACAGGGTGATATGCATATGTGCACACACACTCATACACTGCAGTTTCAGTTAGTTTGTGTGGTTGTAAGCAGGTGAGCTTATGTAGTTTGCAGAGAAAACAAATAAACATGGGTGCCTGTGTGTGTGTGTTTGTTTATGTGCGCACCTCGTCTTTGCACCTTTCGCACAACAACTGAAAATGCGAAATAATAATTTCATGGTGCTGTTGCCTGCACGCCGGATATTTTTGATTGCACCAGCTGCAAACACACACACACATATATATGTATATACATATGTACGTATGTACTCACAGGCATGCATGCGCATACACATTCGGCTGCATATTTGAATAAATTTGCGTTTGGTGCAACATGGCGTATGATGAATGCATTCGGCAATGATGTGCATATGCTCGTTTGCTACGCTGTATAACAAAAATAACAACAACAACAACAACAACGCATAGCATTAATTCACTTAAATTTTCACAGTATTATTAGCACAATCTAGCATTTGGGTGCCGGAAGACAGATGACTGCCGTCATTGTGCGAACAATATACGCAAATTAACTTGTACACATTACTCATACGCCCCGTCATACGCGCGTGCTCTCCATACATCGCATACAGTAGTACAATGCGGCATCCACAAGTAATTGGCCAACAAGTTGAACAGCTGTAAGATGATAAGGCAGCGGGAAAATATGCGTTTGCATGAAAAATTGTCGGTTTGACATTGCAAATGAGAAATTATATGCGTTACGCATAACGGTAGAAAAGAAAAGACAGGCAACGTGGCCAAACGAAACGTGAAACGTCTAAAATTTCAACAATTCCAGTGTGCTGCATAGCTGTTTGCCGTTCGGTAGCGTGTGATTAATGGCACTGAGCGCAGCGCGACGGCTTGGCTTGCGAGCAACAGGCGCAAGGTGCAAG
This sequence comes from Bactrocera neohumeralis, assembly GCF_024586455.1. NCBI lineage: Eukaryota > Metazoa > Arthropoda > Insecta > Diptera > Tephritidae > Bactrocera > Bactrocera neohumeralis. Next base: position 17,994,006 of record NC_065921.1, on the reverse strand, counting down.
GCGAGCACCCGCATTGTTAGCTCGTTTGTTAAAAGTGGCGGCAAGGACTTGCGTGCCGCATGACTTGCTTCCGTTTTCACGCCAATGTGTGCAAGTGTCCGTCGCTGACGTAAAACAAAAGGAAAATGGTTGAAATAAAAATGAGCTGACAAATTTAACAAACTATGCTCCGATATCAGCTCAAATTATGTGCCGCCAGCAGCTCCAATGCCGTTTATTGTGCATTCGCGGGCGCGTGCCGCGTAAGAGTGAAACCTTGTGAGAAGCTGCTGCGCTAACTAGACGGTATGGCGTTCACAGAGATATTTTTCATTTAATTAGGCGAATACAACTACATATTTATGTGGCTTTCTTGCATTGGATGGACGTTTAAAATTGTTGTTGGTGCAATTTGCGGGTTTCCAAATTAAAAATTAAATTTAAATACTTCATTGCTTATTAGTTTGAGTTGTGTATGATAGCTGAACCAGTTAAAATAAATTGTTTAAGCAGCTGGCAGCATTGCCAAAATGTTAGACAATTTTTTGAATACATTTAATTTGAAACTGTAATATTGAACTACAGAAAATATATAAAATTTATTGAATGTATGTGGCAACCTTTGACTATTTTTTTTCAATTGTAATAACTTCTTAACCCGCTTAAATTTGACATCCACATTTTGCAGTTATTAACTACCAAAGTTTGATGAAATTTATTGAATATACATATACATACATATGTATATATGTATGTATATAGGTGGCAACCCTTGACCAAAATTTTTCCAATTGTAATAATTACTTAAACCGCTTAAATTTGACATTTATAAGTTAGAATTAATTGATTAAGTTTTAAAATAGGTGGCAACCCTTGACCAAAATTTTTCCAATTGTAATAATTTCTTAAACCTCTTAAGCTTGACATCTATTTCTAACTTATAATTAATTGATTAAATTTAAAAATAGGTGGCAACCCTTGTAAAAAGTAATTGCTTATGAAAAGTTTTCTTTTTTAAATTTATTTTGATATCCCTTTTTCAGCTTTTAAGTGTTTTACTTAACAATTTCAAATACATGGCAACCTTATCAGTGCCGAATACTTTAAAGAAAATAATGAGAGTGAATCGCAACGGTAGATGAAACAAATGATAAACTGAGGGGAGAAATAATACGATTTCTCTTATAATCGCTAAGTATCGTCTATTTATTTCAAAATTGAGTAATTAATAAAAATTTTTTAGCATCGAAAAAGATCTTGGTGGCATTTAGCAAACACATTTTTAAATAAATTTTTTCAATGTGGAGTTAACGTCACTAAACTGATATTTTCGTATGTCAAATTGTTTAATGTTTTAATGTCCATATTTTTGAAAAATATTACAGGGAAATTTTAAGTACAAAATTTCACCACTCAAAATTGTCTGTAGTTTGCTTCGAATATAAAAGTTTTTATGGTCGCTTGATGTGAGTTAACTAAATTTGAACAAATAATGTATTGCTATGAGATGATATAACAATTATATTGAAGTGTGGTATTTTGTAGAAATTTTTATGAAATTATCAACAGGCCTTGCCTTCATTTTTAAACTATGAACAACAGTTGCAATTGGTAGATCTGTCGAAAAAGTACTGCGACTTAAGAATAATCTAGATGCTAAAGGAAAGCCCCAAGAAATGCAAATGTCCAGCATTGTCAATAACCATCTGGGGCCCCACAGTATGATACAATGGTGGAGGTATCGACAGTGAGGCCACAGAGTCTGTTAAAATCCACGTCAAGCGCTGGCATCCTAAAGAATGACTACTGCTCATGAACCCAATAACTGATCTCCATCTCGTATCGTCAAGGACCAAAACTGGGTCATTGGCCTACCAGATTAATCTAACCTAACCTAAAAATAATCTGAACTTACTTAATACAAGTATTTATGACAAATTTCATCAAAAAGCTCTTAATTGCCGAAAATCAGTTTTCATGTCCCACAAAAGATTGTAATAGTGTGCTCTCTATATGAATGAGGGTATACTTCAGGAAACTACTACAATTTTTTCCCTCAAATTATTTATTTGTCTAAGCAAACTCAATGTCATCAAACCGATGTCAAATAATTGTTAGAATTAATCATTTTCAACTCACCACTGTTGCATAATTTTAGTTAAAGATTAATTACAGAGGAGCCTACAAATTTAAACAAACTCCTAAGCTTGTCTTAACTCATCAAAATATTCACATTAAACACATATTCGAAGCTTAGCAGCAAATACCTCAATCGCATCATCAATTATTCGCAACTGGCATTAGAACATTGCAGGAAATCATTGAAATACTTATGTAATGCATACATTTGAGCACCTCAACTAAGCACACTTAAGCTTCAGCGAAATATCACGCGTATTGACATAAGTGCATAGATATTTGCTGCATGATATGTTTAATCGGCATTGCTTATGCACAGAGATTTCACTCGAAACACACGTGGCAGACGGATTAAGGGATCAATGCAAAACATTACTAAGAGCATATTGTTTATTGTGTCGGTTGATGATTTGATTGCTGAAACAACTGAGTTACAAATAGCATAATCGGAGTAATACATGCGTATGTGTTGAGAAGTATTTATACGGATTTGTCGCAATTAAATGTGTATTGAATGTCACGCATGTCGAATCACGAAAGGAACATGCTTTAAATGCAGGGTGGCCCAAAAAAGAAATAAAATGTAATTTTAAAATAAGTCTCATTGAAATTTCTGAGCTTACAAAAATAATGGTTTATTTAAAAATAAAACAATGAATCTAATTTTTTTAGGGGTCAATCCAAACAAGAAATGCATTTTGAAATATGTCTGTTTGAAAGTTTAGTGGTTAAAAATAGGTTGGTTTATATAAAAATAAAATTTTGAATGAACAATTAACAATTTTATTTTTAATCCAGAAAATTTTCGGCATCCCGATTTTAAAAATCTTTCAATATTTTTGAAATTTTTGTAGCTATAAAAAAAATGGTGTTGATAAAAAAAATTATGAATAGATTTATTTCATTTCTAATCCCGAAAATTTTCGGGATCCCGAGTTCGAAAATTGTAAGTCGTTCCCAAATATATATAAAATAAATCAAACTGAAAATTGGTTATTACCTGCATTCCCGATCCCGAAATTAAATTCAAAATTTTCGGGATCCAATGAAAATTACTTGTGTTTATACTACTACTCACCCAAAATTTAAATTCAATGAAAATTCGATATACTTCATATTTCTGTTTAGTGTAGTTGCAATGCCTTTTGTTTAGAATCTTACTACCTCATCGGGATTAAGGAATAACGTAAAAAATACGTCAAGCATAAGATCATCCAATTTGCGAACAGACATGATTATATGTATTCATATTAAAACAGTACAATTTTCTACATTTCTTAATAAAATCGAGCTCGGTAATATTCCAATAAAAAAACCAAAATAAAATTTCGGAATACCGATAATGAAAATTCGAAATATCAACACATTTCTAAAAATATCAGAGTTTGATATATAGTAACAACTAATTTATAATTCTAGTAAGTTTCAGGATCCCGAAAATTTGTAATATTCTATTGTTCCACAAAAGGTCAAATAGGATTTCAAGATTGAATTTCAGAAAATCTACAAATTTTTCATTCATTCTATTTGATCTGCCATATAGTACATATGTACATATGTATATTGCAATTGTAAAGGTAAAACTACATAAAACTTGTAAAGTCGGTTCTAGAAGTGACATGAATATCAAAGGCGTGGGTTAAAATAATCAGTTAGATGCATATTTGTAACTTTTTTACAATTCTTTTACTGCTATAAATATTATTTGCATATATACCGAAATATTTCGGGATCCCGATAATTGGTCCCGATACGTAGTTCAACTAAAAAAAAATGTGTTTGAAGCTTATTTATGAAAGTTATACTCAGAATTTACTTCTATAAATATTATTTGCATAAATCCCGAAATGTTTCGGGATCCCGATATTTGAGCCAAAACGTGGTTAAACTAAGAAAATCTGTTTGAAGCTAGTTCATGAAAGTTATACTCAGATTAAAGGCATATAAATTATCACGAAGTATTTCGGTATCCCGAAAGGAAAACAAACAAATTTACTAATTTTTTTCTCTGAAAATGTTTTTAAATGCATATCGTTTCACCCTCTACCCACTTATATTTTTTTTACTATTTTTTGGCAATTTTATTTCTGAGCACGATAACATTATAATCAGTCATCTTGGCAATGTCAATGAAACGCACACAAATGTCAATTTCGGCTATAGAGAAAAATTATGGCTCTCATAGACGAAAACAAGAGCTGATATGGGTATAATTGTTCTTTCGTATGTATGTAGTTGTGTAGAAGGTTATGCGTGTACCATATACTGCAGATAACAAAATTACGAGCAACGCGTAAAGAGCGCACGTTTAAGCACTTAAGCGTCTCCGATTTGGCTCAATGCAGTAATAAAATATCACATGAGCCTTAAGCCTCGCGAGGGAGTGCCTTTGTGCCAGAAGGGGGAATGAGTGGTGACATGGAGAACATCGCTGTTTTAGTGTGAGCGTGACGTTTAGGGAATTGAAATTTAAGCATGAGCATGCTTAGGCATTTTATGCTTGGGGAATGATAAAAAAATTATTGTTTCAATATTTATTATATTAGAAAAGGGTGAGGCGATGTGTGGAAATTCAAAATAATTGAGTTGATTATTGCTAGTCGTATTCGCTGCTTTAAGAAAGTTTCAAATATTTATTTATTTATTTCATTTATCGATTGCGGACATTCAAAATCCTCATACTCATCAGTTGGGTATTTGCAACCTTCTTTTCTTCTTTCCTCCTTAGTAGAAATTGCAAAAGCTTAAACAAATAACTTCCTTGCACCATAAAATTTTCATTTTAATCAAGGCTTTTTACGCTTCATGCCTTATAAATAAGTAATTAAGCAACAAAACAAGTATCACAACTTCACTTACCCCATCGGGATTGAATTTGGGTGAGGCATGTGGTGCACAAAAATCCTGCAGCACATCCTGTAGCTTTCTCGTTGAATCTGCAAGTAAATAGGAAATAAAATACACATAATAAAATAATTCAATGTGTCAGCAAGAGTTTCAGAAAATTGTCAAAACTTGTAAATCGATTCATTTTAATCGAGTCAACCAATGTAAGCAACTGTTTATTAAGTAATTAAGCAATTACTTGTGTATGTATTTATTTGATTATTGCTTTTTGCTATTCACAACATATGTATGTATGCATGATGAATGAGCAGTCAAACCAAGTAACTAGAAATTATGGGGGAATTTCATTTTACCAGTTGTACTGCTTGTGCTTGGAAAATTTGTTTGCTTTTTGAAAGTAAATTATTGGAATATTGATGTGTAGTTTTATATGTATATGTTTTTATAAATTATTGGCGTAAACACCGCTTACCCGGTTATAGCCGAGTTTGCAACAGCGCGCCTGTCGTTCTTCCTTTTCCTTGTTTGCCGATAATTGGAGATTTCAAGGGTAGCCAGGTCTTTTTCCTCTTGATCTTTCCAACGGAGTGGAGAGTGTTCTTCTTCTGCTACCCCCGACGGGTGCTGTGGCGAATACTCTCAGAGCTGGAGTGTTCTCATCTATTCGGAGGACATGACCTGGCTTCAAGATATAATAGGTTGACTGCCTCAAAAATATAGTTTACAGCTTCTAGCTCATTTCCCTTTACATTCCTGCTAAAAACCAGCATATCTCTATTTCGTGTTATTCTCATTAACCTCCAGACCTATTTTAGCAGAATCACTCTCAATAACAACAAAAGCTTCGAAGACATCCTCCTAGACTTCTTTTCGTGACGAAGTTGAAGATGTCACAAGATATGGATTCGCCTCTGTTAGGAGAGGTCCGTATCTCCCTTTCTGGCGCTGCTATAATGCGGCATACAGATGATCCCAGAATGGCTATTGAAAGCTGGCTCTTAATCGTCGAAGAGATAGCGGTTGTCGATTTCATATTCTCGGGTCATTCAATGGTATCAACCTCTAAAAAACTGGGTATAGGGAGGGGTCCAAACAGGGTCATTCGGGATCCTCCTGTAATTGCAACTTGACCACTGCATGTCTGGACTAGGAAAAGTCGCTGCAGAAGAGGTGCAGTGAGCCATTTGCCATGCAGAAGTGGCTGTTACGTATATTACGGTAGCATTTTAGAGCAGCTACTTTAAGTGGCGGAGGTGAGCGTTCAATTCGACCGCAGAGCGGCGATATTAGCTCGTAAACTCTGCGCTTAAAGTTAGTGAAGGAGTGTATGTCCTCACTGGAGAACGATCAAGATACTTCATTACTAGACTCGATTGAGAGCCCAGTCGATGAGTTAGTAAGACGGTTCAGCCGTTCTCAATGGAACGAGTTAGATCTCCGTTATCATCTTGCGTTCTAGCACTGGACGAAACATGACTGGCGTTATAAACTATCCAAGTGGGATCCTTATTAGAATTGACCATTGAACCTAATCTAAACCAACAGATCTGTTAACAGCACCTCTTAGATTCATAGGGATTCATGACAAGCTCTCAACGACCGATTGTTGTTATCTGGAACGGAATCGGGGTTCTTAATCTTATATCACCTCTTAGTAAAAGCATCGCTTTGAAAGACCAGCCACTATTTCAAAGCTTCAATGAGGTCTAATCATCGATTTGCATCACTACTAATGGGTTGTCACATCAGTTATAGTAATTCTTATTTTCGTACAAGTTCAAAACAAACAAGAAGATGTCTTCTTTGCTTCGATAATGGAAAAAATATTTATGTATCAACACTATGGATTTCTTTCGAAACTTTGGGCAACTACTTGGAATAAGCTTACAGTCACTTTAGTTCTAATGGAAAGCAGCATTAGCGGAAATTTGCTAAATTAAAAATACACAGGCACTCATTCATCTTATACTGATAATTTAAAGGCGACTTGCCTGCATTCACCATGTAATGCAATCCAATTTATCTTGAGTACATTTTGGTGTTTAACGCTGCCCAATGAGCCATCATTTGCCAGCGCCGCCCCCCTTACACATGCAAATAAATAAGAAAAGTTTACGCCATCCACCATTTCTATTCATTTTTCATCGCATTTTATTTTATTTCTTCGCTTTTTTTACTTCTTTCACATATATTTTTCACCCTCGTTTCCCACTCATTTAAGTGGCACAGCAACATTTGCTTCCTTTTTCCATTAGTTAATTGTATCCTGTTTGTTGCAACTCAATACAGCGTTCACATACATATACATACGTACATGCATATACTACATATGTACAGCCATATTATAGTGTATAGTAGTTCATGCCTGGGTGTGTGTGTGTGTGTTGTAGGCGATTAGTTAGGTGTCGCCAGTCAGTCAGCTCGACAGCAGTCTACCAAATTGTAAGATGACCTGTGTAGACCAGAGCGGAAAATAAGTTCCTTTTTTGCCTCGCTTTCTATAAATACTTCTCAATGGCGAATGAATGAACTGTTTGTGCACAAAATTGCGAAAAATGTGTGGGCGTCAATATCCGCTTACATATACACATACATACATACGCTGTAATGTAAAGCGCGTCGAGGCGTTGGTCTATATTTCGTAAGGTATTTAAGAGAGTAGAATTTGTATATGTTTGAGACTTATTTTTATATATAAGCATATATATGTTTATCAGCATGCAAATCTACATATGTGATATCAACTCAATTATGTATGAAACCTTAGTATGTACGTGCTACATATGACACTGTTTTGTTGATAAATTTATGCATGAAAATGTCATGTGACTGCAAATGACAGGTCCAAGTATACGCAGTTGCCACCTTGACCATAATTTATGCATGCATCCGGTTTTGATGCACTCAAGGTATTTTTAGTTGAGTATTATTTAAGTAGATGTGTAGCTCTTGATAAACATAGAATAATCATGATAAATTACATTTTTTCATACTTTTGGTCCTGTGAAATTCCTTTGCTTGTAACTTCCGACAAACCTATATTAAAGACACACTAATTATATCCATTTGCTCGGTTTCCCATTCTTTTTTTGAACATCTTGGGTGGTATAGAAATGATTTAGCTAAGTATCTGATTGCTAAAGAATCTTTGCTCTTGAAATAAAGTCACAAGAAAGAAGTCAGGGTAAACCAAGTATGCACTTCTTGGTGGTTCTTCATTTTCACTGCTTTTTGACAAACTGTGAGCTTTACTGAAGAATCACCAGGTAATAAGATATTGCGCCGAAAAATTCAAGTGTTGGTTATTTAGATATGTAAGTAATAATTTCGAGAAACACTAAAAAAATCACACATACAAAAAAGTTTTAACAATTATGAGCTTTAAAACCACATCAATCCTGCATCATAATACTGTTTTTGAAATCACATGTATCTTTGTTAAAACAATTTCAGTTGCATTGTTCAGTTAGTAATTAGTTATTTCGAAGTCGAGATAACAAGCTCTCAAATCCCACATCACACTAAACCGAACTTTCGTTGAATATAAGTATCTTGTGATATCATAAGATCACATCATATTGCGTTATGTCGACTATACTCGCATTTGATTGCTCTGTTTGTAATGGAAACAAATTTTAAAGATGTCCTATGTTCTCATTTTGAGTTTATATATTGCGTTCCACAGTTATACATTTGTAGACATGGAGTTCACAGTTTAATGGTGTTTTGGGGGATGGTACTCTATCATTTCGAACGGCGGAGGAATGGTTTCGACAATTCAGAGCGGGTGAAAACGACACCATGGATAAGCCAGCCGGCGGAAGACCTGTGCTGACGAATACCGATCAAATCATGGAAAACATCGAGTTAGATCGGCATGTGGCATTTCGTGACATCGCCCAGAAGATGGGAGTTAGTCACTAAACCATTTTAAACTATCTGCAGAAGACTGGATACACAAAACAGCTTGATGTTGATATGCCGCATGATTCGACGCAAAAAACCGAATCAACGCCTGCGATATGCTGCTGAAACGGAACGAACTGGACCCATTTTTAAAGTGGATGGTGACTGGCGACGAAAAATGGATCACATACGACAATATTAAGCTAAAATGGACGTGTTCGATGGCCGGTGAATCGTTCCTAACAGTGTCCAAGCCGGGATTGACGGCCAGGAAGCCAGGAAGGTTCTGCTGTGTGTTTGGTGGGATTGGAAGGAAATCATTTACTATGAGCTGCTCCCATATTGCCAGACGCTTAATTCTACCATGTAATGCAAACAACTGGACCGCTTGAAGCAGGCGATCGACCAGAAGCATCCAGAATTGGCCAACAGGAAGGTTGTAGTGTTCCACCAGGACAACAACAAACCACACACTTCGTTGTTGACTCGTAAGAAGATACAAGAACTCGAATGGGAGGTTTTATCGCATAGCCCGGACTAAGCACCAAGTGATTACCACCTGTTCCTGTCATAGCGAATGCCCTTGTTGGTGTAAAGTTGAACTAAAAAGAGGTTTGTGAAAGTGGCTGTCCGAGTTCTTCGCAGATAAGGAGGGTGGCTTCTACGAGGGGGGTATTATGAAGTTGCCGTCCAGATGGAAACAGATTATCGAACGAAACGGCGCATATTTGAACTAAATCCGATCACTGTAACACATTTTATAAAGCATTGAATAAAGAGCAAAAAGAGCGGAAGGGAGATACGTATTTGGCAACCTACTTATTGTAGCTTATCAGTGTGGCTTCAGGCCTGGAAAATCAACAACTGACTAGATATTCACTATTCGCCAAATTTTGGAACGACACACAACACCTCTTCGTCGATTTTGAAGCTGCTTTTGACAGCACGAAGAGGAGCTGCCTTTATGTCGCAATGTCTGATTTTGGTATCCCCGAAAAACTAATGCGGCTGTGTAACTGACGTTGTTCAATACCAAAAGCTTCGTCAGGATCCGAAAGGACTACTCTGAGCCATTCAATATCAAACGAGATTTCAGACAAGGCGACTGCCTACCGTGCGGCTTCTTCAATCTACTCCTCGACAAAATAATATAAATGGTGCGATCTTCTTCAAGAGTGTACAACAGCTGGCGTACGCCGATGCAGTGATATCATTGGATTGGACCAAGAAGCGAAACAAATGGGTCTGGTAGTGAACAAGGGCAAGGCGAAACATCTCCTGTCATAAAACAAACAGTCGTTGCATTCGCGACCTGGTTCCCACGTCACTATTGACGGTCATAACTTTGAAGTCGTCGATAATTTCGTCTATCTTGGAACTAGCAACAACGTCAGCCTCGATGATCTGTACAAAATATGCGACGGCATTGACATAGTTCAGCGAATTATGAGACAGCGGCCTCACTCGCTATTTGTTTTCGAAATTCTTTAAGAAACTGATTCCATTTATTCTTTTTAATCATAGAATAGGCAAATTTAATCAAGCTACAAATATTTGCCTCTGTTTTATATTTTTTAATTTAAAATTGATTTGGTTTGTTTTCTTTTTCTTTTCAGTGTTGCAGCAAATTATCTGATATCAAACATTTTTGCCGCAAATCTTTCAATAAATGGTAAGTTTGAAATTACTATGCATTCTATAAAGTGTAAATTTGTAATACGACTTAATAATACTACATACTGTATGTAAATGGTGACTGCTTGAACCATGCAAGTCAATTTTATTCGCAATTAATAATATTAAAGCAAATGAAAATTCAAAAGTGATGAATTTATAGTTCAGAAAAACACAGTTTTTCCAACGGCTGAACTGCTGTTAGTTTGACCCATGAATTGTAAGCTTTGCTGATTAGAGCAACAAAATTTTAATAAATTAATTTAATAAAATGCTCAGCTGGGCATTAACACCGACAAATTGTGCATAAATTAATTCCATTAAAATGCCTGCCTATGAACGAATATACATATGTGTATAAAAGTATAGTATTAGAAAGTATATACCAGTATTGAGTAGATATATGTATATAAAAAATCACAGTAGTCAATGTGTATATAAAAAATCAGCATTTGCAGACAGAAGAAGAAAAGTTAAAGCTTGATATTGAAAATTCTACGAAAATCTTTTCAAGACCGGAGCATGACGGAAACTGACAAAAAGTTATGACGTTCCAAAATGTTTGCTCGAGCTATTGCTTATAGGGAGCATGCATTTCTTTTTCTTTGCCCAACGATTGTAATTTGCCCAATCCATTAACATTTGGCAACACATGTTGAAAAACACCGTCAACAAACTGAGCATTTTTCAAAACCGAGATTTAAAGTTCCTCGACACACACCACCTCTTCGTCGATTTCTTTGAAATATGTTGAAATCTTTTTCTGAACAACACGAAAAGCTCCGTCAGGATCGGGAAGGACCTCTGTTCGATAATGACGACTTCTTCAACTGGAGAAAATTTAAAATGTTAAAGACGACGATAGTATTTGACAGATGGGTCATGTTGACAGTCGAAGAGAGACTGTTGACAGTAGAGGATCTCAGCATATAATAATTCACTGGAAATCCAACGCGATTATCCACATTTCGGTTAATAAAGTCCTCTTCGACGAACAAAGCAAAACTCTATAATGAAATGAATCGAAACCGAAAAAGTTTTACAAGATTCTCTGCCATGGCACTCCGAAAAAGCCATGGACCCAGCAGTGTTTGAAGATGGTCATGTTGACATGAGAGAGATAGTAGAGGATCTCAATATTAATTACGAATCGATTCTCCACATTTCGGTTAATATTTTGGGTATGAAATGAATCGAAACCGAAAAATACAAGATTCTCTGATGGCACTAAAATCCATCCCAGCCGAGGCCTATAAGAAATGTGTGGTTACGTTGACCCGACTTTTGTAAGAGCGGCTAGTATGGAAAATTGCATTAATCCGCAGCATGCATGTATTGGCTCAAGAATATAATTGCATTTGGTTAATTTTTTTCATGTCCGGGTCAAATTTGATCATGCCTATAGTTCTACTTCTCACAAATTATCATTATCACTGACTATCTAGTAAAATCATTTGTACTTTGAATTTTTCCGAATTATTAGGAAGTCCTTACTTTTACATTCGGTGAGAGTAGTAGAGCTTTCATCAAAATCCTTAAAAGGACTGTGATCAGCCAGTAAAGCAACTACATATGTATATGCTATAGTGACTCGATCTGTACAATTTCATGGGAGTTTGCTGTCTTAGGTAATCTGGTGAAGTTTTCTAGTCAAATGCAAAAACTCTCCCTACATAGGTTCCCTTTTATATTTCGGTATTTGTCTGCAATCTGGCAACTCACAATTTTATTGTGAGGTTTGACATTTTAGTTGTTATACATACTCAGAACATTTTGACATATTAGCGGTATTTGTGTTGTTTACAGTAACTTAAAATATTCTTCTCCACCAAATATTGAATTTATATCGCAAAAACTTGTTTACTACTTTTGACTTGGATTAACTCGGCAACAATACATCGATGAACTTAATTCAACTTTTGACGATGAAGTTCTATCGGAGACCTGTGTTTATCTAAGGTATGGTGAATCCAATCGAGGCCGTAGATCAGTACAAAACAAATTTCGTAAAATTCATTCAAAATCAGTTGTTGGTCCGGAAAACAAAATTTTTGAATTTGGAACCCACACAAATTGTCAATCGCTGAAAAACAGGCTCGTATCGATTGTTCTAAAGAAAAAAAAAACGAAAACGGTGCTTAGAAACATGTCTATGGCATCATAAAATATAATGATTCGTGGATTTATGATCGTATGAGCCCGAAAGAAAATATCAGACGACTGCATGTGTGTTTCAAAATGATCCGAATCCAACAAAAAGTTGTTCGAGCACGACGCACTTCCAAGTAAATGGTTTTCTGTTTTTTTTATTTAACTGGGTTCAACGTTTTTCTTCACCTAAATAGAAGGTTGTTCAGAACGCATGTTTTGAAGATACCTCAATCAGAGTGCCAAAAGTGCTTCGATAATTGGTTCAAACGCATGCAAAAGTATTTAGATCTTAATGGAAAATATTTCAGAAAACAATAAAGCGACCTACATGCCAGCTCTTCATTCTGAACGTTGAGTTTGTATGGCAGATATATGCTATATAGTTCCGATATTGGCCGTTTCGAAAATGGAGCGGATTCTTGGTGAGAAAAGAACGGGTGCAAAATTTCAGATCGATTACTCAAAAACTGAGGGAATAGTTCGCATATACTGGTATACAGTAGGCGTACGGACCGATAGACATGGCTACATCGACTCAGCTTGTCACGCGATCAGTATATACATATATACAAATGTATTTTATAGGGTTGCTGATGTTTCCGTTTGGGTGTTACAATCTTCGTGGCAGACTTAATTTAACCCTGTTCAGGCTATAAAAATGCCTGAATAAGGCTGCCACTTATTTTTTTAGATATTTAAAGCGCTCAACAATTTAAAATATTGCATTTCAACAATTTTAAAAATACGATGCATTAATTTACATAAACAGCGTTGCCACATCGATAAATTTTAATTATGTACATGAAATTTATTAAATCATTTAAATTAATTGACGACACCAGGGACCACCGACGACTACTTGAATACCTACAACATGTAATTATGCGCATATACATATGTATGTATATATGCATATGTACATATGTATAAGTAGATGTTTATGTCGTAAATGCATATCCATTATTTAAATGGCATTAAGTGAGACCGCATTGTGGCCACAAGTGGATGCTTGGCCAATGACAAATACAAATGCCATTGACAGCGATAACGTAAAACAACAGCAATAAAAAGCATGACATGCTCAACGTCATGCACCATGAGAGTCGTCATCATTAGCATCAGCAACAGAAACATCTGCAATAACAACAACAACAACACAAGAGCAGTGGTAACAACAAATCGCCAACGTGTGACACTCAACGCTTCGACCAGCTGCCAAAAGCATGCCAAATTTGCGGGTTAAAGGAGCTGTAATAAGTACAACAGCAACAACAACAACATAACGACAATTGAAAGAAATGACAGCAGCTGCACCGGCAATGATGCTACAACAAAATGTGTGCATTGCATGCAACTGAAACATGAATGGGGACATAATGTTGAAAGTGTGAAGATGCACTCTTGCACACACACATACATATATAACAACCTGTGTATGTGTGTCTGTGCTGACCACATTTGTATGCATTTGTCGGTCATTGCGTTGTTGGTGCATTCTTCACAGAGCAATTAAAATGATCGCCAATCAACTTGAAACCACATGCAACAACAACACAACTACACTAGGAGTACAACAATAATTGTTCGTAGCTGCTTGCATTTGTGTGTGTGAGTGGGTGAGCAGTGTGTCATTCAAAAATGGTTTGTATTCGGCAACGCTTGAGGTGACGTACACGGAGAAGGGCGTTTAGGGTCCCCATTCTAAATCTGGCAGTTTCAAAAGAATCTAGCTGAAAGAAATTAGTAAGGAAGCACTAGTTTCGGGTGGAACGGAATATAAACAAAACAAGTTAACCTTTCACAGTTGCATTTTTTATAGAAAAAATGGATAATTCGTTTTCCTTGCAAATCTCATTGACATATGTACATATGCTTTTTAAATAGGTGGCTACTCTTTTAGAAACTTTTTTTTACTGTTAGTACCGTTAAACTTAATAAAATTGATACAGAAGTTGTATTTTCCCATTTTCATTTGTATTTGTTAACAGGTGGCAACACTTAAAAAAATTAGAATTCTTAAAATTTTGAATGTGGTGTTCAAATTGTAGCATATTGCGTCTTTTTGAATGCCTTTCAGTTTCATTTCGAATTCAGGTACTAATTAAAGAAGCAGGTGGCAACTTTCAACAAACTTTTTAACTTATAGCTCTCTTAAGCTTCTTCAGTTTATTTCAAAAGGAGGTGCTTCTGAGTATTATAAATTATTTTAATATAAAAATTTTTAACAGGTGGCAACACTTAAAAAAATGGTATACCTAAAATATTTATTGTAGTGCTCAAATTGTAATATGTTGAAATTTGAATAAATTTTCTTTTAAAAATTTTTAACAGGTGGCAACATTTTTAAAAGTTAGTATTCCTAAAATATTCAATATGGTGCATAAATTCTTTGGATAAGTTTCAAGAAAGATAGACAGAATAGTTTACTCGCCCGATTTTTAATATTCTGACTATTCTCCTCATCATGGAGCTCATGCTCCAAGTTACCTTTTTCCGATGATTAATTTTCAACCAAGTATCAAACCGTCGGTTATAAAAATCCTAAAACAAAGACTGTATAGCTTTGATGTCACAATGAACACCCTTGAAAGCATCCACACACTTCAGCAGTCCAACTGCTAACCGTCAGCTCTTTGGTTAAACACTCAATCATCATTCAGTCAGGGAGACGCACCGTCAACGAGTTTAACTGTCAGCTTCTCAGCCAAACACACAGCACTTTTCGTCGGACATCCAGTCATTTAGTCATTCATTTGAAACTCAGCAAACTGACAACGCTTGAGAGCACCAAACTTCCCCACCTGCTCTCTCCCTCTCACATCACCTCTAGCTAGCTAGCTAGCTGGAGATAGAGCTCCTTTTGAGCGGATTAACTTTGTCGTGTTGCTGACGTGACGATTTTGATTGAGTTTTGTTGTTCTTGCACTGTTTGCTGTTGCAGTTACGCTTAGTAGTTGTTTTTGTCGCCTTTGCCGTACCTCCAGCATAACTGTCATTGTCACTAATGTCGCCAACGCCACTTCGGTGAGCACGCTTGTCGCTATTCTTGTTTGTTTGGATGTAAGCCTTGAGTGCGGTTGGTGTTTTCAAACTTTCAGAAGTGCTTTGATTGCTTCGTTCAGTTTTGTTTAATGTTGCTTTTGTTGTCACTCTTCCTGGGCGTTAATATTGCCCTCAGGCAGGTTGTAGCACTGCGTGCTTCTCAAATGCGGGTAGCAAATTTTGAATTTGTCTGAAATGCAATTTGTACTGTGTAAGAAGGCGGTCTAATGTAGAACGACTAATTGACATTTGTTGGGTTCGAAGACCCCTGGGTATTTCGGTTGTTAGCATCGGTTTTGCGACATATGTTGAGGTAAGTTCAGTATGGAAAAGAGTAGAATTGAAATCATTTCAGGCGATTTTTTTGTTGTAGAAAAGAAAAAGAGGTTCAAGATTCTTAACGTTGGCCATACCCAAACTAATTCCCAATTCCAGTGTAAGTTAGGAAGAAACGAAGCCTTTCCAAAATATATGAGTTTAAGGAAAAATTTTAACCAGTACACCTGTGGATTATTGGCGAAGCCTTTCGTAAACAACGAGAGAAAATTGATGAAGAATCTTTAAACAGTACACGATTGGACGTAGGGTTGTTAGTCACCCAAAATATGTTTCATTGAACAAGGCTTGCTTAAAAGCTTCTAGACGATGAATCGACATACATTTGTCCCTAGATTTTAAACTCGGTTTAAAACGCAATTGAAGAAACTTTTTTTTAGACAAAGTTGAGTATTCTTGATGGGAGCTGAACTTGGTTTTTGTTCGGTTCATGTGTAATAAGTATTAGTTATGTTAGGTCAGGTTACCTTAGGTTAGGTTAAGAGATCGTTTATAGCAATGTGGTACCTAAAACTCAAATTAATTGGTCATAAGACCCTTACAAATCGACAAAGAACTTCAGCAAATTTTATTAAGACAGGTCATATGAGTTTCCGGTATTCTTCTGGTTCAACCTCAGCCTTGAAAAGGCTGAAAAATGGGAGAGAAAGTGGCTAGATGTTTCCACTTCAACTTCTTCCATATAACTTTGACAACTTGCGTCCGACATTGACAATGTCCAGTAAAAGCTACTACGATTGTGGCACGATGAACTTTGCTAGGAGCAAGACCTCGGGGTCTTGTGTTCTA
The DNA here is from genome assembly GCF_024586455.1 of Bactrocera neohumeralis. Lineage (NCBI taxonomy): Eukaryota > Metazoa > Arthropoda > Insecta > Diptera > Tephritidae > Bactrocera > Bactrocera neohumeralis. Next base: position 17,977,143 of record NC_065921.1, on the reverse strand, counting down.
ATCAAGAATCTCGAAGCCCCACAGAAGCTGGTCGATGACCAACGATTGCTAACGCACGCGAGGATCAAAGGCGAGAACGCAAACAGAGAGATGTGAGCAGGGCAAGGATGCCATATCTTGCTTCCTAATCGGATTTACGGTTTCCAGCCATTCCGCATTGAACGGGCACCCAATGTGTGCACGAAGACCGTTGAGAGTCGCTTCGGCGCTCTTCGCAATGACTTATTGACATCGCTTCACTCTATGGGCTCTGAAAAAGTTCCAAGAAGATCCGACGTTTTCGTGCCAAATTTTGTCCTGCGATGAGGCTCATTTCTGGCTCAATGGGTATGCAAACGAGCAAAATTGCCTCAAAAGAGACGAAGAGACACCTAAAGAGATTCAAGGGTTGCCATGTTATCCAAAAAAAACAACGGTTTGGTGTGGTTTGTGGGCCTCTAAAATTATCGGTTCATAATTTTTCTAAAATGCCGATGACCATGATAACCGACTATTTAATGCCTATTCTAATGAAGCTCGAGATCTTGGCGACATTTGGTGTCACTTCCCATATACCGCATCAATCCATGGATTTATTAAGAGAACACTTCTGAGAGCAGATATTTCACGTTTATGGCCGGTCGATTTAAATATATTATAAAAAAAGAAAAATACGAAAATAAATGTTCTGCTTGGATCAAATTCAGTGAGTGCGCTCTATTGACCCGCCAACATGCAGACGTTCTATTTCAGTTGCGCATACTAGCTATGCTATATACTAACTATGTGGGCGTGAGTACAGGGCTTTGCAACATTTTGCACAGCACTCTTGCCAGTGAAAGTAAATTTAGAAAATATAAACAAAATAAAAAATGTATAAAAATTCCAAAAAATAAATGCATTATAGATTTTAGATACTCGAACAGTCGAAGAGTGCACTTGTAAATGCTTGTGCGTCTCTATGTGTGTGAGGTTATGCGAAAACTTTCCACCACCCAACTCAAGCGTCGAAAGATTTTTACGAGTGCAAATGCAAACAAATTGCTGTTGACATTTATGTGATGCGATTTATTTTTAGTTTTAGTTCTGATTTTGATTTTGCCGTTTTGTCATTTTGCCGCCGCGTTGCACGATGACGACAGTGATGATGCCACTGCAGCTCTGATAGTAGGCGTGTATGAGCGAGCAGACGCCTAGCAAATGAACGACTTCATCAAGTGCATTTTCCGTTGGTCGCGCATATTTAGTGCGTTAAAACGATGATTGCCATCAATGTGGCATGAGTACATCGGCCAGTGGACATCAGTGGTTTGCAAGTGACATTCGCGTTGATTTCGGCGGATTTTTCAAATGCCCCAGCGGCGCACTGATAAGTGGCAACAAAAAGTGCAATACGATTTTTTCTTTTTACTTTTCGCTAGAAGAGTGGGGTACCCTGTAGGAAAATTTTTGAAGTAAAAATTGTTGAGGAAATTTAATTACTTCGTAGCAACTCGGACTGATGTATGGAACCACTTTGAGGATTTTACGTCGAGATCTTAAATTGAAAGCGTACAAAACACAGGTTGTGCAAGAACTGAAGCCGCTTTACCTTCCCAAGCGACATCGCTTAGCTCTATGGGCTCTTGAAAAGTTCCAAGAAGATCCGACGTTGTCGAGCCAAATTTTATTCAACGATTAGGCCCATTTCTGGCTCAATGGATATGTAAACAAGCAAAATTGCCTCATTTGGGACGAAGAGCCACCTGAAAAGATTTAAGAGCTGCCATTTCATCCCGAAAGAAAAACGGTTTGGTATAGAATGGGGTCCGGTGGAGTGATTGGTCCATTCTTCTTCAAAAATTATTGGGGTGGTGTCATGATAACCGACTATTTGATGCCTGAAATTGAAGCTAGTGATCTCGGCGACATTTGGTTTCAACAAAACGGTGCCATTTCCCACACATCGCATCAATCAATTTTATTCATTAGAGAACACTTCGGTGGCCAGCATGATCGTTTAATATCACACTGTTAGAGTTTTGCTGGAGGAAAAGGGAAGTCTAAAGTCTATACGGACAATCTTGCTTGTATTCAGGGCTTGGAACAAAACATCATGCGTGTCATTTGCCAGTTAGCAGTTGAAATGCTCGAATGAAAATTGGACTCAATGAATGGACCATCTGAGACGTAGCCGTCGCCTTAAAAAAATAAATGCAAAATCATTCGAATGATAACAAACATTTGAAGTTTTTGTAGAAAGCAGAGAATCTCAAAATGAATCACCCTTTCTATTACCCATCAAAATGTGTCCTAATGATTTTCTAGAGAAAACTTTATGTTCGAAAATTAATCTAAGCCACGAATTGCAGACTTTTTCCCCTTTAGATATATTCTTCCACTACTTTCAGATTTCCTACAAGGCCCTTTTGACTTTTCGTTGCATATTCTCACTTTCACATACTCGTTATTTTGCCTTCGTCTCAGTTTGTGCGTCATAGTACTCATTCAAAATTTTGAGCTGACTAAAAATAGCATCACACAGACTCTATATATGCACATCTATATTTATGCTTTTAAAATTTTTTTCTATTTGGTAGTTTGAAAACTGCATAAACTTGTGATGAGACAGTTTGACGCTGTTGAACTGTAAATTCGATATGCGCTTGGTTGGAAAAAGTCGGCAAATTTGGTCAATAAATTTGTGGAAAATTGAATACCGAAATAAAATATTAAAAAAGTACAGCTTCAAGCGCTCTTCTGAAATACACTTTTTTGTTTCTCCTATATTCACATGAATAGTTTTTAAAAGTTTGCGATTTAGATGGAAGTTTCAAGTAATTTTGTAACATATACCATATATTCCATACATGATTTTTTTAAGTAAATAAGAATACATTTTCTACATAAAAGTATTATGATAATTTGCAAGGAGAGTATATCTGTTCAAAAGCAAACGATTCGGTAATAATACTTATAAACACATCTATGTAAGATGATTTCGAAAATAAAATTGCAAGCAATGGAGTTAATCAGGTCACTATTTTCCATATATCCACACAATTAATGTGCGAATACAACTAATTTGTATAATTAATTATTTACTTGAAAATAGTTTTTATGAAAATACTAGAAAGAAAACAATTTTTAACCGTAGTGTGAACACAAAGTCAGTTCACTATTGATTTGATTGAAATTGGAATAACATTTTCAGTAATTCCGGAAGCACTAAGCATTACATCAAACCACTAAGGAAGCGCTAAGTTCGGGTGCAACCGAACAACTTATACTCTTGCAACTTGCAGAAGTCAAAGTCAGGGAAATACCTTAAGTTGTAAAAAGTCAGCTAGAGGATCGGAATCTAAGTAATTCTATGTATACACATACTCTATTTAACTCATAGCCTAACCGACATATTTGGCATAAGGTTTTTTTAAAACAAGAAAAAAAAACGATAACTTCGGCTGCACGAAGCTGATATACGCTTCACACGTGCATTTCTTTTACTAACTATGTGTCCAGTTTGTATGGAAGCTAAATGATATAGATGGTAGTCCATGCCAAATTTCGTGAAGCCATTGATTCCGATCGTTCGGTTTGTATGCCAGCTATATGCTATAGTCGACCGACCTGAACAATTTCTTCGGAGATTACATTTTTGTCTTAGAAAATAGGCTGTATCAAATTTCGTGAATATATCTTGTCAAATGTATGGCAGCTATATGTTATAGTGGTCCGATATCGGCGGTTCCGACAATTTAACAGCTTCTTGAAGAGAAAATGACGTTTGCAAAATTTCAAACCGATATCTATTTTTCCCAATACCACCTACTATTAATATGTGCCACATAATAAAAAAATGTACCCTGTGTTTCATTAAGATACCTCACATATAATCACTAATCATATGGACCAAATTAAATCCTGATGTTCGAAAATGCTGTTATTAGTTATATGGGGATAAGTCAAGTTTTCTCAAAATTCCATTTATATAAGGCACAAAGATATACTGTTATGAGTGCAACATGTCCCGTAATTTTCATTGAGATAATTCACACATTCCCCGATATTATATTTCTGATACTCAGACACACCATTGTCAGGAAAACATTATCCTTGAATATCAATTATATGCATATGTATCTCACGCATTGACCGAAAATTGCGGTAAAAAATCAACTATAGATACTAAGGTACACATATTCGGTATCTAGGACTTGAACAGTTTTGGTTTATAATTTAGAATTGTGCTATATGGGAAGTAGGCGTGGTTATTGTCCGATTTCACCCGTTTTAATACTGTGACATAGGAAAATTAGCAGGCTGACACGTACTTAAGGGTATAAAATTATATTTAATTCTCGGCGGTTATTCTTTATGGATTATTTTTGGAGAATTGCTTTTGAGCGTTTATTTGGTAAGTGATAATATACCATCCAGCTTTTTTATACTTTTGCAATATGTTTCTGCACAGTATTATAGTGTTTTTTTGGTGGTATCTGCTAAAATTAACCGTGCTAGATATTGAGCATAGATATTTGTATATATATATATATATATATATAATCGGTCAAGATGTTGAGATAAACTCGGCCAATGCGACGCCATTTCCGGCGATCCCTCGGAAAAAAGATGCGCCCTCATTGATAGTATAACTCCTTACAGGATCATCTAAAGTGAAAAAATACAAGTTTTAGTTAAAACCTTAACTTAGAACTTGGACGGATGAAAAAAACTGAAAATTGGATTTTTGGCTGACATTTTTATAAAAAAATGAAAATTTCCATGAAAATTTTGTCTGAAATTGTTGTAATCGAAAAAAATCCTTCGTCCCAGTCTTTAAGAATTTTATCTCAAAGACTTGTGTAAAATTTCATGGAGATCGGTTCAGTAGTTCTCGAGAAATCTTGCCAACTGACTTCAGCTACACAGTTTCGAGAAAAACACGTTTAAGGACGTCGCACTTAGTCTAGCTAGCCTCAAGCGCACAAGTTTGCGAGGCTGTATTTCCGAAACTGTTACTCGGATCAAAATGAAAATTTAGGAAAATATTTTGGAGGTGTTATAGAAGTTAATAAAATAATAAACCCGTAATCCCATGTAACCTGGTCAAAAATTTGTACTATGGTTTTCGGTTTTAGAAACCCAAAATTAGCAAACAAACAAAAAAAAAACATTTCAACACCACGGTCGCAAAATAATTATACAGTAGTGTAAATGTAGAATTTTTTGTTTATGTATAACCTTTTAGCAAACTCTTAATAATGATTTTACTATTTGCTAGAACATGTGTTCCTATAAACTTTTTGACCATCCACTTTGCTATATCCAAATTTCTAATTCTAAGCAAGAACTTTAACAATTTCAACAGCCAACTTTGAAAATCAAGGCCAAAATAATTATTCTAATGTCTTAAGCGAAACAAATAAATCCTTTCTTAGAGACAAAATTAAAAAGTCACAGGAATATATTAAATCTACGCGCGCTGCAAGACTGTCAATTAAAATTTATTTGAAATCCTTTCACACCAAAGCCGTTACTCTCAGGCGCACAATTAAACGGCTGTACTAATTGATCAAAATCCATAGCCGTAGGTAAATCTCTCTGCACCATCTCCACTCAATTGATATATTTTTTACGCCGGCTTCATTGTAATTCACTGCATTTACTTCATGCGCGCACGGCAACTGCAATGACGACGCGTAAGGCAAAAAGTGTGGGATAAAATAGAATGAAAGGTGTCAATTAGTGCAACACTCGGGGTCATTCATTTGCCAGCACGGGCGCAAGAAGACAAAATGCGCCTTCTGGCACAGCAGCGATAAGCGAAAGTGCATAAAAGATGGAGAGAAACGCGCGCGATAGTTTTAACAATAGAATATTTATTTAAGTATTTCCTGCGATGGCGGCAATCGAGCGGCCACAACGACATTTAAAGCATGACCGAGTGCTTTACTCTAACACCCTGATGGTGCAAAAGCACAGAAGTTCATTTATGGGTTTGTGTGTGTGTGTTAGTGCACTGTACGCGCACTTCGAATACCTGTTGGCTTGCGCCTGTAGCATACACTAAGGCGCATTGGCGTCAGCGCGCTTTATTGGTTGGCAACAGTTAGCGGAAGTTTACCGTAGTAGCCGCAGCGGCACAACCGCACACCCGCTGCACGGCGCTGAGTCAACAAGACAGTGTTAATGCTCCTCTCACCACTGTCCTGCCACCGATTGGCGCGCATGTTGCAGGTGATGCACACTGTTGCATGAAATTTTCATTGCTTGCCTTTCTGCTTTGCGCTTTGTTTATTTATTTTCGCTTGCACTGCCACTGTTATTATTGCCAGGCGCTACTCAATGCTCCCAAGGACACTTTGGTGTACGACACATCCACTCTCTGTGTGTGTGTGTGTGTGGGTGTTATTAGGTGCGTTGTATGTCTTGCAGCGCTGCAATAACTGTCACAAACAGCTGTGCTTGTCCATTGCGCTTCGTCTACGCTTCTTCGCTCGTGTCTGACAAGGCGCTGTTTTCTTTGCGCTTTTATTTGTTTTTTTTTTTTCATTTCTCGTCATATTGGCCATTGTGATTCACTGCGGCTTGACAATGCTTAAGGCGACTACAATGTCATTGCCGGAGGTGTCTTTAAGAATACTATCATATATATAGTTGTTGTTGTTATATCGCGGATTTGCTAAATATAGCTTCTTTTAATTGGATAAATTGTTTGGCTCGTCATTTTTATATAGTATGGAGACATGAGTAATGGGCATTACAGGAAAATTAATACAAAATTTGAAAGTAAAAGATTTCTTTGTATGTGAAAAACAATAAATTTTTATTCCGGAGAAGTTCTTTGAAGGAATTTTTTCAGGACTTTAAAAGTTTTATAGTTTTTAGTTTCTTTTTTCCTTTCGTATGCTCATTTACTTGACAATAAGTTCACGGAGCTATTAATCAGGACACTTAATTGTGGTTTTCTCTAAGCTTATATGTTCCGTTCAACCTGCTATAGTAACAAAATCGTCATTGTGGTAAAGGTACTTCAATATCTCGTGAGAATTCGGACTTTAGTTTTCAAATGGTTAATGGTTTGACTTCTAGTACATCAGAGAGAGAGAAAGAGGAAGAGAGAGTCATGAAGTTGTAGATTGCTTCCATGGGAATGGTGTCTGGTGACTGTCGGTCTGTCCGTGCATCCGTCCGTCCGTCCGTCCATGCAAGCTCTAACTGGAATAAAAATTGAGATATCTTGATGAAACTTGTTGCACATGTTCCTGCGCAAAAAATGTACGAGTTCGTAGATGAGTCTAATCGGACCACTGTCACGCCCACAAATCGCCATTAACCGAAAAATTGTAAAGTGCTATAATTAAGCACTAAATTAAGATTTTAAACTCTTATTTGGCACAGAGGATCTCAGTGGCAAGGAGCACCTATCGGCAAAAAATTTTGAAAAAGTGGGAGTGACCGCGCCCTAATAATTCTACAGTTAATATCTCCACTTATAAGCCACTGAAGCCACAACAACAAATTTGCTAATGGGATGTACCTACCGAAAGTATGAAAATGGATTAAATTGAAGGATAACCCCCCTCACTCACCATACAACGATACCGTTAAAAAACTACAAAAAGCGCGAAAAATCAATAACGAAATACTCCAGAGGTATTAAATCTTACTCCCAAGATGGTATAAGAAGCTGTTAGTGGAGCCGGGATCAAAATTGCACGATGGGCGTGGCACCGCCCACTTTTAGGGGGATTCACATATCTCGAGATCCGCCCTATCGATTTCAACAAAAATTTGGTATGTGGAATTCCACTAAAATTTCTGTGTTTTAATGTGAAAATGAGTGAAATCGGTCTAGAGTCACGCCTACTTCCCATATAACACAATTTTAAATTTCATATGATTCTTTAACTTTCCGATATACAAACCAAGAATGAATTAATATAACGGGATGCAACTTTTCACGAATAACGTCTTTAGAGTATGCTACCTATGATCAAACATTTTTCAAACAAAAATGTTCAAGTCCCTTGGTACCGAATTTGTGGACCTCAATATCTATAGTTGACTTTTGACCGAAAATATCACTCAATGTATAGAGTATAAGTTAAAATTCAGAGAGACAGAGGACGCGTTTATGGTATACAGACAGACAGATGGACACTGCTCGTTACGTTTATTATTTATAAACATATACATGTTATAGGGTAAGCGATGGCTCCTTCTGGGTATTACAAACTTTGTGGCAAACTTAATATACCCTACTTAAGATATAACTATTCCAAATTCCATAATCGTACCATAGTTTTTATGTGAACATCTTTTCCCAGTAATAAAATAGCCTGATAGCCCATATAAAAGGTTGTCAAAAAAGTCTTGCGGTATTTTCGTAAGTGAATCGAACGATAATTGGCTTGAAAGAACGTAGTTCAAAGTTTTATTCGTCGCATTCGAAAAATCGGGTCATGCTATAGTTTTGGAAAGCTCAGCGCTAACACGTGTTTGATTGATTGTCGTTTCTTTTAAGTCGTTCGTGAGTTAGAAAGAGAAAATACGGCATATTTTACAGTACTACGATAAAGGCAAAAATGCATCTCAAGCCGCCAATAAAATTTGTGCAGTTTATGGACCCGATACAGTTTCTATTTCCACCGCACAACGATGGTTTCAACGTTTTCGTTCTGGTGTAGAGGTGGTCGAAGTTGCGCCATGCTCCGGAAGGCCTGTCGTCGAAAATTGCGATAAAATCGCTGACTTGGTCGAAAGAGACCGGCATAGTAACAGCCGTAGCATCGGTCAAGAGCTGGGCATGAGTCACCAAAAATTCATTTCAATTTCAATAAAAAAATTCAATAAAAATACCGCAAGACTTTGTCAAAGATAGACACCAGCAAAGTGAAAATACGTCATGTTTTAAAGTTTTTTTTTTCGATAAAACAAAACGCAACACAAGCGACTGAAAATGCGAATAATGTTTAGTGGTATGGTACTGTAAAAGCCAATCATGAGCAATTTTGATCTCATCGATTCCGTTCTGGTAATTTAATGATGCATCTATCACGCTCTGAAACGCCAATTATCGAAAATATTGAAATTGTCGTACCATTGCTCCGATTGCTCAGGAACAAAAAGTAATAAAAAAAAAACTCAAAGCTGGATTTCCATCCGCGACTGGCTGCTGAATCGCAATAGAATCAATCCAGTCCTCAAAACGATGGTTTCTTTTGATGAAAAGTGAGAAACTTACAACAACGTCAACTTAAGATGGCCGTGGTCAAATCACTGTGATCTGGCACAAATGATGGCCAAGCTCAAACTGCCGGTGAAGGTTTTGCTAGTTGTTTTCTGAGTCTTAGAGGTGATTATCGACAAAGAACTAAGACCAAACTCTTAATTTGAGCATGTACTATCTACACGTGGCCGCAATTTTATCAAAAGCACAAGCCTACGTGTGCTACAAAGACTGCAAAGACGGTCGATAGATCGTTGAAGACATGCCTCGTTCAGGACAAAGTTCGATATTAAAAAAGTGGAGGATATGCTGCTTGAAAATTGTCCGGCAAGTTTTAGAGAGAACTACATTTATTGCGAGTCTATTCGAATGATTTTGATGGATATTTTGGATACGAAACGCGTTCTTGCTCGACTTGTCCTGATAAAGCTGAGTTTTTTCTTCAAAGAGAGTAGGATTGTGATTGGATTCAAAGCCAAGAATGCATTGAATACCATTGATCAACTACCGTATTCACCAGATTTGGCTCCGTGTAAACGTTTCTTTTTTTCAATCGATCGAAAAGATACAACAAAATTTGCTGAAGGAGCTTAAGGTTATCCCAAAAAGTGCTTATTAAAAGTGGCTCAATGAAATATTGATGAATTATTAAATATTTTGCGTTTTATTTACAACTTCCGGGTACTTTTTTGTCACAATATATGTACAATATATTTGTAATAAAAGTTCAAAATGTATAGTATTAAAAGTGTTAGCAATATGTCCAATACATATGTATACCAAAGTCAACTAAATTATTCACTTACATGATGCCAATTCCTGCAGCTGTTGAAACTCGCGCGGCGACAGTTTGTCCCATTTATGTGATGTGGCGGTCATTGTGCCTGTAAATATGCAAAGAAAAAACAGAAGTTTTTTATTAGAACTAACAAGACAGCAGATACAGATGCGTAAAGACAAATGCGAGTGAGATAATTTCACTGAAAGTATTCACTGATTTATGACCAACTTATTAAAGGCCAACAAATGAAGCTGGCAAATATACAGCCAGAAGTAAAGGAAGGCGAAAGTCTACAAAATGAAAATTATACACTACACACATACATATAAACAAATGGAGACATAACAAGCAACTAACCTAGTGACAGCTGCTTGTCACATCATTTATCACGCCGCAAGTAATTGCGGCAAATTACAGTGTGTCAAAAGTGTTGAACATAGTCGAGTCGAGTTGAGTTGCGTTGAGTTGAGTGGCCAAGTAAGGCATCAGCTAAGCTGGTAATTGAAGTTTGCCTCTTGACTCTGTCACACACACACACACACACACATATACGCAAACAAATGCACAGAAAATGAAGTAAGCGAGTCGAGAATTGTGACAAATGTGAAATGTTGACGCTATTGGCGCCGCACTGTCAATAAGTGACGTTGGCAAGTGTCCCCTGCAACTACAAACACACACATGTATGTATGTGTGTGGTTTGTTAGTCAGTGACACACCGGAAGGCAAGTAGGCAGCCAGTCCGCAGCTGCAGTGTCACTCAAAACAGCCACAAAGTATGCATTGCTAATGACCAAAGGGAAATGAGACACAGCCAACACATACACACACATACACATACAGCCATCCTTACACACCCATTTTCTTATGTTCGTTTCCATTAAAGCAGCAGCAGTACACACACATGCGCTTTTACTTGTCAATTGTATTAGTGCTTGTTTACGGATGCTCCAAGGAATACCAACAACATGCTACATAGAGATGACAGCGTCATTTGTTGGCATTATGCCAGCAGCTATGCCAACACCGTTTCGCGTACTCAATTAAAATTGTCAACATTGTCATTATTGACGTTAAGCCGCCTAATGCTATGCTTTCAATTTGTGCAGTTGACTTTATGCTATAAAAACCCGTTGCCTGTGTTGGTATGCTGTACATATACATACTATACATTAGTTGTGTGTTGGTGAGTGTGGTGCAAGTGAGTGGTCGGCTAGCTTATACGAAGTACTAGTTACTGAACTGGTTACGTACTAGTTACGAACATTTTTAAAAAGTCCGTAATTAATTGTAACTAGTTAAGCAACTTGAAAAAAAGACTGCATTTTACATACTAGTTACCTAAGTGGTTAGTAAGTAGTTACGAACTAGTTACTCCAAATTATAAAAATTAGGTAATTAATTGTGTAAAACATATTTGTAACTAGGTATGCTACTTAAAAAATGCATGCTACACACTAGTTACAAAACTAGTTCCCAACTAGTTCTTTGAAATTTTACAAAGTACTTACTGAACTGTTTAAAACATATATATAATTAATAACGGCACTTGGAAAAACTGCTTGGTTACAAACTAGTTGTTAAACTAGACAAAATGTATTAAAAGCTTACTCCAATCGAAACAAAACTCCGCAAAGACCTTCAGCCTATTGATTTGAAATTTGTTTAAATTTCCATAAAATAGCGGCATTATGCTTGGAAGTTATGACATCATACGCAAAATTATTTATTTTGCTAAAGCTAACACTAGGTGGCGCTGCTTAACAATTTTGTATTTTTTGTGGCTTTTCAAAAAAAAGGAGTTGGGGTTATTAATGAGGAATAATGAAATATTTAATGATGGCAGCTCACCTTAGAGAATAATTTAGCTTTAAAATTAATAAAATTTATTAATACCATTTTTATGAACTTTTAACTATAAAATGGTGATATTTTAAAAGCTTCTTATTTCTCAAAGGCATTTTTTTATCCGAATTTACGATTATATAACCTTGTCGTGCTAGCGTAGCTCTAATCAATAAAGGACTAGTTTGTGAGCAGTACCATTAACCGATTTTTAATCCAGGTCTTTTATTATGTGCGCTTTTGTGGCTTTTTTTGCTGTTTTGTTGTCGTGACGAAGAGCAAACCTGAAGATATTCAAGAGCTGCAATTTCATTCAGAGAAAATAACGATTTGTGAGCCGGTAGAATCATCGGTTCATATTTATTCAAAAATGGTGCCCGTAAAAATGTAACTGTAAATAGCGACCGTAATCGCGCCATGATAACCAACTGTTTGATGCCTGAAATTAAGCTCTTGATCTCGGTGATTTTTGGTTTCAACAAGATGGCGCCACTTCCCAGACATCGCATCAATCAATGGATTTATTTACAGAACACTCCGGTGAGCAGATAATTTCACGTTTTGAAGCGCTCGATGGGCCTTCAAGATCATGGAATATCACACTGTTTGCCTTTTTGCTATGGGGATATGTAAAGTCTAAGGTCTATGCAGCTAATCCTGCTTAGATTCAGACCTTGGAACAAAACATCATGCGTGTCATCTGCAAGTTACCAGTTGAAATATTTGAACAAGTCACCGAAAATTGGACTCAACGAATGGGTCATCTGAGACCTAGTCGTGGCCAACATTTGAAAGAGATAGTCTTCAAAAAATAAAGCCAAATAATGTTCTTTCGAATGATAATAAACATTCGCCCATAAATTTGAAGTTTCTGTGTTTTTTCTTTAAACAAGTGGAGAGCCTCGAAAGGATCACCTTTTATAAGGCAAATGTTGTATATCTTGGTTGACATTTTTGTAGATACATAAAGATCTTGGTTTCCAGGAAACAATGAAAACACATCAAGCTTGAAGTATGAAGTTTTTGGTTTTTAATAAGTTTATGAATAGGGTCTACTAAGTTTGTCACAAAGTTTGTAACATCCCGAAGAAAACTTCTCAGACCTTATCTGTCGGCACGATTATATACGCGATCCTTCAGTTTTTGAGTTACTGGCTTAGAATGTTGCACATTTTCTTCTCCCTCCAAGAAGCTGCAGATTTGTCGGAACTTATATCGGATCACTATATGATACATAGTTGCAAACAAACTGATCGATGAAAATCAAGTCAGAATGTGGCAACCTTTTTTACTTGAGAAAATATTTTCACTAATATTAGTAAAGATTATTTTCTAAGAGAACGCTATAATCTCCGTAAAAATTTTTCTCGAAAAATATAGAAAGAATTATGGTTTCAAAGTCAAGTCCTGAAACCTTTTTTTCATTGTTTTATGAAATTTGACGTTATGCCCAAAATAAGAATGCAATAACTCTACAATCGCAAATGTTCCTGTATGTAAACTTTTTAATTTCATGATTTTGACGAAATTTCGCATGAATTATTGTTCCAGGCAACATTAACATCTGTGAATATATGATTTGGATGATTTGTTTGGAAAACTATTTTATTGGGCAGTCAAAAAAGTCTTTCCGTATTTCTAATCAAACTTCAGCTTATTTTTTTATATTTATTCTAATAAATAAATAAACAAATATGTACCATTCTTGTCGACCCCTTTTTTGACAATAATCCCAAAAATATTCCACAGTGTAATCGAAATCGAAATGAAGTTTAAGCGAAACCATTGTTTCGTCAATCTGATACAGCATAGTCTGTAAACCATAAATTTCAAGTTTGCATTCTTACTTTTTTATTGATTTCATTATTTTACTCATTTTTCTGATTTGTTCAACATACCCTGAATTGAATTTTTATTAAAGGGTTTAGTCAGATGTTTGAAAAAATGAGAATTTTCAGAATTTTTTTTGCTATTAAATTGTGTTATTTTACAAAAGTAGTAATATGACATTATTATAGAATGTGTTGACTTGAAGTCACGAAAATTTCAAAAAAAAAATTTTATTTCCCAAGTCATAGTTGTTTGAGTTGACCCAGTTCCAAGAAAAGGTATTTGCGGTGACAACCATAAGTCCTTGGAGATTCATAAATTTTATAAATAGATAAAATCGGGCCTGATCGAAGGATTTCTTTAGTAAAATATATTTCAAAAATTAACAACATGGCGGCCTTAGGAAATTTTTGTCTAAATTTTTGGGAAAAAATTGATTTTAAAAAATCGAAATTTTTGGGAAAACAAAAAATCCTTCGATCAGGCCCGAGTTTATTATGTATTCTAAAGGCTGTATGAATTTAATTAAAATCTACTGAGCGGTTTTCGAGTTACAGTTGTCATCAGTGCAAAAAACATAGTTTTGAGAAAACCGAGTTTAAAGTTTCACACTAGCACTCTCACTTTGTTATTTGACAATGTCAAAAATAATTATCGGATCCGTGGAATTTCCAGAGAATATTTTTAAGATATTATACTTAACGAAAATGCAAAAAAAAAAAATATTTTTTTTTTTTAATTCTGATTACCCCTAACCCCTTAAATGAAGCTTAAAATCTCACCCTTCCATGGTATGACACAATGGGATTGTTAGCACTGGAGATATATGACTGCAACGACATCTATTGAAAAAATACGAAAAGAGTTTTTCGACTACCCAATATTTGACATATTGTCTTGCAAAAATTCAGCATATGTTATTGTTTAAGTTAGCAATTCAATCTCTGAACATTTTGTTCAGATCGTAGCATTATATCATGTACCTGCAATATCAACAGGTCGAACAAAATGAAGATAATCTTATTTTTATACCTTTTTATGCTATAAGAAATGCCCCAGTGAAGGGTATTATGTCTTCGTTTTCTTGCTTCATGTCACGTTTCGATTAATTAATTTTAAATTAATTAATAAGTGAAACATTTCGTCTCAAACTTGACCAGACGGTTTTGAATTTTACTATCGGTGCCGATTTAATTTAACGTTTCTCTTGTTTCTTCTATACGAATAACAAATCATTATAAATTTTCATAATTATTATCAGTCACCACCCTGTATCTACCAGCTATTCACGCATTCCCGCTGACTATAAAGCATTATAAAATTACAAATTTGTACACACAAACTTTTGCGCCATTCTTTCCCACCCACTATTTGTTTACTCATACTTTATATATCTGTCACTGAAGATTTTCAGCCACCGCCCTCTTGCATATTAGTACGTCATCAGCGACTGTCATCAACAAAGTAATTACAAATGACGGATGCTGTTAGTCGTCGTCGTTCACGTTGTTGTTGTAGTCATTGTCGTCGTCCCTTTGAGTGAGTGACATGTCGAATTAGCCTATTTGTTTGACGACGATGAGTGCACCTTGGTACTTTCACTATATATGTATATGTTCACACAGGTGACATATCTGTGGACCCATGTGTGTGTGTGTGTGTGTTAATAAAATTTCTTCGTCTCTCTTTCTTCTTCTCTTGAGTTCACCTCACTCATACCACACACTGGCTTTGTTGTAATTTTTGTTGGTTGTCATTGGGGGACTGTTGTTTTTATGGACACTCCTCCACTTTGTCATTTAAAAATATATATTGATACATATAAAAATATATATTTTTTTTTTCTCCGCTCTAGTTGTCGTTGTTGTTGTTGTGTATCTCTTCACCGTTGCCCACGCATATACATATATACTATATACATATGCATGTAGTTATATGTAGATAGATATATTGGCGTTCTTTCTTGACACTCTGCCACTTTGCTGCGCTTCACTTGGAAAATTTATTATTTTCATTTTATTATATGTCGTTCTTTGTTTCTTTTTCCCCACCCTGTTCTTTGCTTATCTGCGCGAAATTTAATTTAGAAATTTCTTTTCTGATTTCATTGACGTGGCACGTTTTTTTTATATCTGCCCCTCCTCTTTAATTTATATCGTCGTTGTCTTTGCTGTTGTTGTTGTTGTTTATTTTTGTATGTGGGTTACGTGAGACGATGGCGTCCGAGTGGAATTTAAATATAGTATTTTTTACTATAAAAATCATATGATCAAAAATACTATGTGGCATGAAAATGAATATTCAAATATTTTTGTTTGTGTGAAGGTGTATGCGTGCGTTGTATGTGTGCACGTATGTGTGTATGAGTTTTTATTGAGTTTTGCTTTTTGACAGTTTTGTTTTTGCCGCAACGGTATACAAACAAAGGAATTTATGATATTAAAAGCATAATTTTTAAGTGACTTATTAACTCTCCTTAGATTTTTATATATTTTTTCAATTGTTTTTGGTTATTTTTTTTTTGAAATTTGGTCAAGTCTTAATAATTATTGTAAAATATATTTATATATTTTTTTTAATTAATCACTTTGTTCAAAAAAAAATTTTTTTGGATAAAGAAAAAATTCTAATAATATTTTCTTCAGTATTTTAAATGCTGCCGAAGCTCAAATATATCATCGAAGAGGTTACAAAAGGTATGAAGTTAGACCTAGAGCGTACCACAGATCTCTACAAAAAATATATATAAGGGTTTCATATAATCTCATAAAGTTAACTCATTTGTGTATGTAATCCAACAACAATTTTTTTAAACAAGTGTAAAAATTTACGATTTTATGATCCTATGGTCACGACGCATTATGACAGCTTGCGAGTTTCCTAATAATATTTAAGGTAGCGAATCATTCAAATAAACACGAATTTTTAAGCAATTTTATTGAATTTTAGGAACCAGATAGCCTTTATAGGCACATCACTTTAATTATTTGCACTTGTTATAGAAAAGTATAATTAAACTTCCTATTCAGGAGGTCTTGGGAAGTCTAAATAACAGTCGAAATCTCCGCAGTCCTTTTGAGAAAATTCGTTTGTTTTTATTCAATATCCCTCCCTTCAAGGGTGATGCACTGATTATACTCGTAGAGACCGTTGAACTTTTCCAAACAGTTTTCATACTCTTTCAACCTGTTGCTACAGCGTATAATAATTGTAGTACTATTCGTTCTTTGCTACAAAATAGGTCTCGTTTTCAGCGATCACCTCTTCCTTCGACGAAAATTTTTTCCCACAAAGCATTCTTTTGAAATCCAAGAACAGGAAATCTGGCACCCAGATGTGGAGAATACGGTTGCTACGGAACCAATTCAAAGCCCATTGTTTTCACTGACTTGTGACATGGTGCATTTTTTTGGTGAAACCGCACTTACTTTTCTTTCAAATGCGTCCGTTTTTCAATGATTTCGTCCTTCAAACGGCGACTTTGTATTAGTCGTTGTTGAGGACCTGCCTTTTTCAAGGTAGTCAATAAAAGTTATTCCATGCGCATCGTAAAATGCAGACGCTACGCCCTTGCCAGCGTTACATATTTAAGCAAAAACTCGGATTTGTTATGCTTGAACATCTTCAAACACTGCTGTGAGTCATCAATTCATCGCTGGTTTTGAACAAACGTAAGCTCGTGCGGCACCCACCTTGCTATAGACTACCCAAATATTTGTGAATGATACGATGAACACATTCAGTTGATATCTTTATAGTTACTGCTACATCGAACAATTTCACTTTACGGTCTTCCAAAATATTGTTTGGCCTTTCTTGATGTTTTCTTCGCTAACAACCTCTTTTGTCTTCATCTTCGTTCCTCATTTTATCAAGAATTGTTTTGATAGGTTTAAACAAAATAATTCTTGATACTTTATTTTCGAAAAACAGTCAAAACTCACCATTAAGCCTAGTTTCTGCTTCAACTGTACTTTTTTTTCTTCAAGCAGAAATATTCTATTAAAACAAAAAACTTATTTTTTTCATCATTGGGTCCAATTTTTGGTGACTCGTTCGAGCATTTCGATTGTCACGCGTGATTTTTTGCTCCAAGGATTGAATTATCTGAAATAATCTACTCACTGAAGTCTTCTCTCAATAAATCTATTAATTGATGCGGTATGTGGGAAGTGGCGCCGTGACAACTTTGCTTCTATACACACCCATTTGCGCATAAATGGGGTTCATCGTTGAACAAAATTTTGCTCGAAAACGTCGAATCTTCTTGGAACTTTTCAAAAGCCCATGGAGCGAAGCGATGTCGCTTGGGAATGTCGAGCTGTTTCAGTTCTTTCACAAGCTGTCTTTTGTATGCTTTCAATTTAAGATCTCGACGAAAAACGCTACAAGTCGTTCTATAAGTCAGTTAGAATTGATGCGAACGACGCCGAATCGACTCTCCATGGTCTTCGTGCACACTCCCAGCTAGGGTTGTTATATTTTCTTCACTGTGTGCTGGACGTTCGGACTATTTGGTCGAATATTATTTAATAATTAATGCTGGGTCTCAAGATGATGGGTGATGGTTTTGCGAATAGTACGCTCAGTAAGCCGATTATGTTGGCCATAAGTTTATCAAACCGCGCGAACTTGAAGTTTCCTAATAAAGTTGAACGATTTGTAAACCTTGCTCAGGCGTAAGTCTTTTTCATGATGGAATGCGTGAGGCCTTACACAACGATATTTACTCGTCAAGACCTGCCATCAAGTGATTACTACTTATATTGTCTAAGGTGAATGATTAGTGTCAGGAGAAGCTTATGAAAATCAACTATCCCAGTCGTTTGCCAATAGCGAACATGTTTTCTATAAGACATTGACATTATGTAACTACCTACAAAATATTAATAAGTTATCGAACAAAACGGTGAATGTTTCAAAAATGAAAGCATTCTAACTATACTAAATAAAATCCTCAATATCTTAAATATAAGAAAACGTTAATATTTAATAATAATTTTATTTTTATTTATTTTTTTTATTGGGTTATTTAATGGGGTTTTCGCCATTTGTTTTGGTTAAAATTTCTGCAATATGATTTTTAAGCAGAAATTTTCCATCAGAATATATAAATGTGTATAAAGCTCCAAGTAAACAAACACATGTATATATTTATATATTTAAGTATTCATATAAATATTTCTAGTATAAAAGATTAATGAATTAAAATGCCAGCAGACAATTTGCACCCGCTTTCATCAAGCACACATTTATATGTATGTAAGCGTGTGTAATTTCTCACTTGCCTGAGCATAATAAAATACAAATAATGAAGCTTAAATGAGCTACATTTTCGTAAAAGCATATAATTTCATTGCAATGAAGTGCGCTATATAAATTGTTGTTACTGTTATGGTTACTAAAGTCAAATATGAGACTATTTGACTGAATTGCCAACAGACAAGCGCATAACGGGATATGCATATGCGCCAGGAAACCAGGCACCAAAAACATTTATGTTGCGTAATCTCACAATTTTTCGCATAAAAATATGCTTTCAATCACTCGGACGCATTTACTAAAGCATATGCATATGTATATGTGTGTTTATATGTAGATAGTTACATACATATGTCTTTTATTGGCCATAAAAAAATTGCTTAACGTCATAACGCCAGCGTTATGGCTGTCGTCTTAAAGTGCATAACTCTGGCTTTTACGAGTCGAACAGCTGTAATTGGCGAAAATACTTTTTATCACTAAGTGCACGACTTTTTTCATAGGATTTCATACATGTGACGTACATACATGTATGTTGGTACGATATATGTGTGACATGTTTTGCTTGAAATTTACTTTTGTATCAAGCGCAGTACGGATAAAGCGTGATTAACTCATTTTTTTTACAAAATTGACAGTGAACTTTTAAGTTTAAAATTTATGGTTCATAATTGTGATTTTTTAATTTTGTATTCGATGGTATTATATTCGAGGATGGACCTTGAATGTATAGAACTACAAGGTCCGGCACTTGAATCGTATTGGAAAATTATTTTTATTCATTTTAAAGTACAAAATGTGTGAAAATAATAATAAATTCAGGACCAATTCACTTTTGCTCGATATGACCACCTTTTGCCTTAACTATGGCCTTGAGACTGTCAAAAAACGAATCGCAAGCTGCCCGAGTGTGACTTGCCGGTATTTTGGCCCACTCACAGCCAATGGCTTTCTTCAGCACTTCGAGACTGGCGTATTAGCGCTCGGAGTGCACCCCTCAAACTTTAAACGCGTTTTTCTCAAACACACACTTTTTTAAACTGGCGGACATGATTCAGGCGGAATTATTCAACCGATTTAATTTTTTTTAATGTTCAAACGCTTGGCTATCGTCCCCATTCAAATTCATAATTTTTTATAATTTATTGACAATGTTATGACACAATTTATGTAAAAAAAGACGGGGAAAAATTAGAAAAAAAACGTGAATTACTTTTTTTATTAATCAACATTTTTTCATGATTCTAGTAGGGACGATAACCATTCATGTACTTTTTAAGAATAAATTGGGTTTTTGTGTTTCAGATGATTCAAACATGAGAAATCGTGTCCGCCAGTGAAACAACACATCTCATTCACCCAGCCATTTCTCCGACAGATGTCATCAAAAAATTCCAAAAAATTTTGTTTATACACTCCACGATATACCTCATGATACTCGTATCTGAAAAAAATTTTATTGTAGAATAAAAATTTCTATAAAAAAATGTCAATAAAACAGGCCAGATTACCCTACTAACCTCTTAACGATGTTACTGCCTTCAAAATAGTCCCCATTCGATATTATGCACCTCAGCAATTTTCAGTAAAATTGAAATTTAAGTTTCTCTTTATTTTCGGAAAAAGAAAAAAAAGTGGCACGAAGCCACAAAAATTAAAATTTCTCTGAAACGAAGGCCTAAGCAGCCAGTTTCCTTAGTTTGCTAGTCTGTCTGTCAATTTATTTACAGATCATAAATAAATAAATAAAATCAAATTTTTTCCTATAATTTCAAAAACTTACAACATCGTCTATCCGTTACTTACATTATACTCAAAGATTTCTTTCCATTTCATTTTTCATTTAGTCCGTAGATCATCGCCTCGTACAAAGCGACATTTCGCAGCCGTTCAATTTTAATAAACCATAAGATTGCGTGTCAATTCATTGTTAGTGGCGCTAAAATCCATGAATTATTATTTATTGCTAATAAATGTTTATGTCGAACAAGCATAAATTACATAAGGAATTGATTGAATGGATGGCAAAATCGCATGCGCTTCAATAAATCGCACGAGTGATGAAGTGTTTGTGTGTGTGCGCATGTGTTCGTATTTAAGTCGTCACGATTAAATGTGGCCATTATATGCCAGTTGTTGCAAAATACAATTACAACAACAATTAAATAAAGCCAAGTAATAAATTGCGTGTTTATGGGTATTTATCGCAATCAAAACCTTTTGAAGAGAGAAGGGTATTTGGTCAGTGAGGGTGCTCTTGGTAGGAGTACATGTACATGTAGGTACATACCAATTTTCACATACACGGTGCTTTACAAAGTAAAATTGACTGCCGACCAAAAATTGCTCAGAATCCGTCTCATCGATCGATGCTTGTGACCGATTATTTGACCAAAAATCACATTTTAACCATTAACCACTCTCCGTATTCACCTGAATGACACCGTGCGACTTCTTCCTTTTCGGAAAAATGCATTTGCCCATGAAAGGAAAGCATTATGCAGACGTAGAGGCCATTCAAAAGGCTTGCACCGGCAAACTGGCACTCGTTTGACATGCTTTTGGACCGTGCAAAAAGCTGTATGGAAGCAGAAGGAGACTATTTTGAATAAAATAAATTGATTTTGCCGAAAAAACCATTTGTTCTGTTTTTTTTTTTTAAGTCCTGTTTACTTTGGAACGCACCTTGTACAATTGTAATCAGTAGTGATGCTTTTCCTCGCTGCTACAAGCGAACTAATAAAGAATCGTGCATATTTAGATATCCTTCCAAAAGTCGGTTTATTGGAATTTTCTACCAAGGAAAGATCCTTTTTAGCAAGACTTGTTTGTTTCTTTAAATGTAGGTTCGGCAACGTTATATACAAATCTGTAATTTAGTAAAGGCTATCGAAAAGTATGGTAAGGCATCTGTGATTTAAATCTTTTTAACGAGCGTGGCCCATCTCCATTTAACGTTATATTGAAAACCAGCAAAAATCTAATATCGTCATATATATGTGACATACTAGCGCGCAAGCTAAGTTGGTTCAAAAGGGCTTCATAGGAGTCTGACAATGCCCTCTTTATCACCTACATTAAAATGAAATCCTATATCTCAGGAATTACTCGATTAATTTGAACCAAATTTGTTACAAAACATTATTTATCATAAAGAATGGCCATAAGTCACGACTAAAAACTGTTGAAATCGAAATATAATTTTTGAAGCCGCCAGATATCGAATACGTGGACGCCAGTGCGTATGACAAACCTTTTTCCGAAACTATGGCTTGATTTGTGTGATATATTATTGAAATTCAAAGAGAATCTTTTCTTTATACAAAATTTGCATTTTTTGTCAAAAATTAGTAAAATCGGGTCAAAACTTCTCCCAGCTCCCATAAACCTCACATAGTTTTAAACTTTCTATTGGTTTAACGTAAAAATATAATAGAAATAGTATGCTGTTTTAATGCTGAAAATTTGTGAAATCGGTCCACGAATTACACCAACTCTCATATTTAATTTATATGTAATTATTTTCGTTATAACCGCAGCCAACCTCATATCTCTAATATGTATAATGACTTCAGACTATTTGGTTGACTTTTCCATTATATAAAAAGGTATGAAATCAGTCTTGAGTATGCAGTAATTAATTTTGCTATGGATTAATATTAAGATAAGATAAATAGATGGGGATTGCAACGCGACCTATTGTGCTCTTTCTGAAGTCAAAATGTCACTTAGCCCCAAAATGTTGATAATTTCCAATAAATTGCTAAGTGCTAGTAAGACAATGTGATCCCTGTTTGGAAACATGGATCCATGGGCTTTTAAAAATTAATTCTAACGTAAAAGTAAAGATATTTTACAGATTGGAAAGCAATTCTTTTGCAAGAAAATGGTTCCAAATGTACTATTGGATTGCCCAGTATTACTTTTTCCCATTCTGGCAAAATCGAATAACCAGTAAATCTAATCAACTTTATTCGAAAATCTTTCGAAGTCGGTGAATGGAACTGCTACTGAGCCAGACCTTGTGTCATCGAACAGAACAAATAATAATCGGACGGTGCAATATCTGGAGAAAGTAGTGCTTCCAGGTAGGTTTAAACGAGTTTGACTACGTGAGTCCGAGCGTTGTCATGCAGCGGAATCTCTTTTACGTGACTCTCCTGGTATTGAGGTCATAAGAAATGCAAGTTCCTTTTTTCTGAATCATTCTCAACGTATGTAGTCGCTTTGAAATGGATTGGTAGGGGATTGAAGCAAGCTCCTCTTGTATTTGACACTAAGCCTCATAGAGCAACGTCTCCAAAACTCCTTCTTTGAAGAATTTTAGCCTTCCTTAGCTGCCGTAAACTTTTTGAAATCCCGATTTGCTTCAGCCGCTGACTTATTTGACGGAAAGAAGAAACCAACACAGCAAAATGAATCTCTAAGTTTTTTTTAACATAAAATAGCCTATGTTCACTGGAGAGTAACGCTGAAAAAATTTTCCAATTCGTCAATCAAATCTTCCTCTTTGTAATATTTGTATAAATATAAATTAGTCAAACTCATACTACGCAGAAAATTGGTGTTAATTTCGTAATAAAAAGTGATGGTAGTGAAGTTTGTATAACATGATTCGGAATAAAAAGAGATTAACGAAAAAATGGAAAAATGACAGTAAATTTTTTTACAATCAGCATTGAAAATTGTCAATAAAACTCGGTATTTACATAACGGTTTAATCGAAATTTTATTCTCTTTCATGCCTCATCCCATTGGATGCAAAAAAAACTCGGTGGTATGCACCAAAATGTATTGCTGCACGCAAAAAAGTATGCAACACATTGTGTATTATTTTTAAAAGTTGTGGCATTTTTCAAAACTACTTTTATTTGAAAAAGTAATACCAATCAATTAAAATTTTTTAATTCTCATTAATTGGCGCCACACTCACACACAATCAGACCCATCACATTCTTAAATGCACAATAAAATTTCTAATGAATTAATTGCTGCCGTTCGGCAAAGTTGAAAAACAATAACGAAGCATGCTATTTCGTAGAAAATGAATTACGATAAAAATGTGGCGAAGCAAATTTGCCCAATACGCTTAAGTAGCTAAATTGCCAATTAAAATTATTTTGCAATTCAAGGTAATGCAACACTTTGATGCATCTCATCTCCTCGCCACTCTCCAACATTCATCCATCATTTGCACCGCTCGCCACTTGCCGATCCCCACTCGGCACTCGCCACTCGTCCGTTTGCCGCAATCATAACTTCGTCCTTCAGTTTTGCTTTTGTTGTTGCAATTGGCTTGCTGCTGCAACTTTGGCTATGATTTATAATACGTCTGATTTTTTACTCTATATTACTTCCTGTTTTTGTTGTTGTTTTCCATACTGTTCGAACTTTTATTGAGCGCACAAGCGCCGCAGCGCAACTTTAACTAAGAAAATTTCCAATTCTCAAGTGAAAGTATGCGGAAGTTTGCAGTAAAGCGATCGGCACAAGTGCAATATGTGTAAATAAATGCAAGTTGCGAGTGTGTGTGTTTGTTGTTCAAGCTGCCATAAGTGCAAGCATAAGTTTTTTATTGGCGAGAAGGTGTAAACTCCTGGAAAAAGCCAGACTTTGCATGAACATAAGATGCTGAGTTCCTTAGTTTTTTATCTGGTCTAATGTTTTGAAAGTGATTATTGGAGTAAATTGTTATTGTTGTTGTTAATAAATTAAATATTTATTTTGTAATACATAAACTTGTAAAGGGAAATATTTTAGATCTTTAAAAAAAAATTATATAGCAGTGTTTGTTGTAATGACAACAATAACAATAAATAACAAAACCGATTTTTTCTGGGTATTTGTATTGTCTAGCTATATTTTCCAATTGATCGATAACTAAAAAATATTTTTTTTTCGAAGATAGCCTCCAAATTCGAAATGTTTAACTTCGAATTTCGAAATTGAGAATATTTCATATCATTACTATCTAAGTTAAAATAATGTTAAATATTTCCAAATTCGAAATATTTAACTTCGAATTTCGAAGATGAGAATATTTCATATAATAAATATATATATATATTATATAAGCTAATATAATGTTAAATATTTTTTTCGAAGTTAGCCTCCAAATTTGAAATATTTAACTTCGAATTTCGAAATAGAGAATATTTCATATCATTACTAAATATATTATCTAAGTTAATATAATGTTAAATATTTTTTTCGAAGTTAGCTTCCAAATTCGAAAAATTTAATTTCGAATTTCGAAAATGAGAATATTTGATGCCATTATTAAATATAATATATAAGTTAATATAATGCAAAATTTCTACAAAAAGATGTGGAGATGTGGTATCATCTAAAAGCCTTTTATGAAGTATGTATATTCCTTTAATACTAAATTTACTGCATTAAGTTGCGAAAACAGGCAAAACTAGACTCTCAGTAAGCAACTCGGTTACTATCATCTGGATACCCAGTCATATAAGAATAAAAGAAAACAAAACAGCAGTCGTGTAGTCCCGTTGGGAACATAATTCCCCAAAGCTGCCCCAAACTAAGTTACATTGGAGTAGTGTTGAATGTGGACAGACAAGACATACATAGAATTTAGTAAGATAATACCTTTACACAATTGGAAAAGTCTTTGGGAATGCCCAGCATTCAGCCAGATTCGACGGCTCTCAATGCGCCAACTTAAAAGACATTGGCAGTAGAAGTAGAAAACGTCAAGTATTTCACCAAATCTATCGCGTTGTGGATAAGGATTAATTTGGTTACCACCCGTAAGCACAATATGACTAATAAAAGCTTAACTGCAGCCGCCTACGAACTGGCGCTTTTTTCCCCCTTTTCAACCAACCACCCAACTATATTTGATATAATCTACCTTGTCGCAAGTAGTTCCTCTATTAAAGATATTATCATCAACGTTATGAAACACGATCATCAAAAGATCAGCTCGTCAATTCTTTTCCAATTCTTTTCACGTTAAAGGTGTATAACATTCTGGAAGACCAATTGCCGAAAGCTTCAATATAATAGTGGAAATATTTGAAGTCCGACTGTCATGTTAGCAATTTTTCTATTGCCTAGGAATTAAGCATTACATAACAAATGCTTGTGGAACGAATAATAATAAATAAATAAATGAGGATTACACCGCGACCTAAGGTCTATTGTGCAACCATTCAAATAATACTCGATACAAAACGAAGCACGATGTATTGCTGCCACAAGAGCTAAAGCAAAACTTAGCTCTTGGACCGAATTTCCTCCTTTCAAAATCCAAATCGTTCCATCTTTGAGGCGGATCGCTACTCGTGATGAAAAGTAGGTCATGTACGACAATGTGAAGAAAAATTGGTGAGCCAGCGCAAACGATGGTCAAGTCATATAGGCGATCAAGAAAATTTTGCTATGCCTTTCGTGGGATTAGCTGGGAGTCATCTACTAAGAGCTGATCACCTACTACCAAACTCTTACTTTGGTCCTGTATTACCAACAATTGGACAGTCTGATGGCAGCAATTGCTCCGAAGTGGTTAGCTACGGCCAGTTGGAGAAGAACTGTGTTCCATCAGGATAACTCCACGTCACACACATAGATAGCGAGTCACCAGAAAATCAGAAAATCCGTAAGTGATTACTACCTGTCTGCCTAAGGCGAATAATTCTGCTGGTGAAAAATTCGCCTCAAGAAGGCACAACAATTTTTCAAGGTTTTTGCCAATAAAAAGGGGAGTTTCTGTAATAAGAGGAGCGGTTCATATTTTACTTCAATCGATTCATTTTAACAATGTTTAATATTACCTTCACTTTAAAGCAAAAATAATGGATTTGTGTTTACTAGATTTATATGAATATTTTCTATAAAATAAATTAATAAATTCTATAAAAGTTAACGATATAACGTGAACTGCTTCGCATGAAGCTCCACAGCGAGTCAACAGCATACCGACTTTTGTTCATCAAAAAGTTCGCGTTTTGACCTGTCAGCGCGGCAAATTCCCGAATTGTATGGCAGCAGCGGCCCAGCATAAGTCACAAACACTTTGTGAAGCTCCCATATATGTACATGTTACCAAATAGACACATACACACACTCACCCCCTCCAACGAAAATCACAAAAATTCTTTGTCATTCTTTTATTTGCTGGAATTTTCATTTCGTATGAATTTTTTCGTAACCATTTTAACCATTATTTCTGATCTGGCGCTCTGCATATTCTATGTAAATATGTAAACATGTGTATGTGTATGTAAATGTGTGTGTGTGTGTATTGCATATTTGCCACGGCTGTCAAGCAAAAATGTGTAAATTCCTATAAGGCGAAAGATTGAATGCACACATTCGCATGGAAATTGTTATTGCTGGTTCGTTGTTGTTGTTGTTTTTGGGGGTAGAGCTGAGCGCATATGTCGATGTGTTGACAACAACTGGTGTGTGATGATGTCTGCCGATGGAGTTGACGGGTATCGAAATGTTGCAAATAACTCACGGTTGACTATTGCACAGACACACTTTCATCTTTATATATGTATATATGTATATTATATAATATATATATGTATGTATATTTATATATACACATCCTCATATATACACACACATACTCATGTGTTGTAAGTAAATTTGCATTTTTGAGTGTATTTATTTAAAATTGCTTGTTTACATATTTAAGTAGTGTTTGTATGTAACTGTTCACCGCTGACAAGTTACAAATATTGGATTGAGCACACAGACACACCTACATACATATATATGTAATATATGAATATATGCTGGAATGTAGTTTGCGCGCTGGAATTGCAACAATTTTATTTCAATTCGTATTTCTGTACCCTACACAGTGTATATTAAGTCAGCCACGATGTTTCTAACACCCAGAAAAAAATGACAGAGACCTTATATAATATATAATATATGGTATATAAATTATCAGCGCTCGAACTGGGTCGATAAAGCCATATTTTTCTGTCTGTATAAACGCGAATTAGCCTGTCAGTTTTAGAAATATCAAACTGAAATTTTGCACAAGACTTTTTCTTTCTAAAAGGCTGCTCATTTATTAGAATCGCCGATATCGGCTCATTATAGAATATAAATGACATACAAAATGATCGATCAACATCAAACCCTTGTATGGAAAACGTTTTTATTTGAAAAGCTATCTTCAGATATATTGCTTGGCTCGTCCTTCTTCTTCGTCTTTACTGGCATAGATACCGCTTATCCAATTAGAGATACCAAGTGTAGCCAGTTCCTTTTCCAGGCTCTTTTCCATCTGATCTCTCCAAAAAAGTAGTGGTCTTCTTTTTCTCTGCTTCCCTCGGCGGGTACTTAATCGAAAACCTTTAAAGCTGCAGTGTTCTTATCCATCCGGACAGCATGACCTAGCGAGCACAGCAGCTGTCTCTGGATTCGCTGAACTGTGTCAATGTCGCCGTATACCTTGTACACCTCATCGCTCCGTCCACTACGGCACTCGCCGTTGCCAATGCGCAAAGAACCATAAATCTTCGGTGAAACTTTTCCCTCGAACACGCCCCAAGGTCGTTGATTAGATGATGTTATTGTAAATGCCTCCGCACCATATAGCAAATGGGATTGCAGAGTTTGGTCTTTGTTCGCCGAGAGAGGACTTTACTTTTCAATTTCATACTCAGTCCAAAGTAGCACCTGTTGGCAAAAGTGATTCTGCGTTGGATTTTAAGGTTGATATTATTGTTGGGGTTGATTATGGTTCCAATATGGACGAAATTATCTACGACTTCAAAGTTGACTGTCAACAGCGACGTGGGAGCCAAGTCGTGAGTGCCATGACTGTGTGTTTGATGACAGGCGATATCTCGTCTTGTGCTCGTTCATAACCAGACAAAAAAGCTTCGTTTAGTTATCCAGTCTGGGGAAAGCATAGCATTGTTGAGGCCATGCATGCACCTTGACAGTTATTCGTCACCTTATTTGAATAGGTCGGTCGGTAATCCAGCAGCCCCTGACGCTTTGTTCTTTTTCAGTCGGGTAATTGTTATTCGAACCTCATCATAATCGGGCAATTGGACACCTATTCCATCGTAATCCATTGGGGAATCGGGTTCGCCATCTCCAGATGTTATATTTTCACAGCCATTTAGCAAGCTGCAGAATTGTTCCCGCCATAACTTTAGTATGCTCTGAACATCAGCGACTAGATAACCACTTTGGGTCCTACAAGAGTATGCTCCGGTCTTGAAATCTTCGGTTAGTCGCCGCATCTTTTCGTAGAATTTTCGAGCTGTCGACCAGTTTCGTAAGCTCTTCATACTCATGCATTTCTGCTTCTTTCTTTGTTTGGTCTTCATTGTTCCCGCCATAACTTTAGTATGCTCTGAACATCAGCGACTAGATGATCACTTTGGTTCTACAAGAGTATGCTTCTTAAAATCTTTAGTCGCCGCATCTTTTCGCAGAATTTTCGAGCTGTCGACCAGTTTCGTAAGCTCTTCATACTCATGCATTTCTGCTTCTTTCTTTGTTTGGTCTTCATATGCGCCTTGCTTCCCTTTTCAACTCTCGGTATCAATCCAGCCATCTCGGGTTGTGGCCCACCGCAATATTGCGAGGTAGGCAGTCTGTTTTCTCTCCGCTACGACACGGCACTCCTCATCGTACCAGCTGCTTTTTTTTATCATTGGTTTCGCTTGTATGTGTAAGGAGCTTGAAATAACGTCCCACAATGCACTTATACCGAGTTGCTGTTGAGTGCTCTGAGAAAGCAGGAGTGCATGTCGAGTAGAAACCCGATTCGCTTTCGGTAGTGATAGTAGATTCTCGATGTCGCTCCTTCCCTGTGTTTGTTGACGGGAGTGCTTGGCTGTACAGAGGCGGGTGCGTGTCTCCGCTACAAGTTGGATGGGTCTACAATAGCATATAGTTGTCATGCAAACCGAACATTCTAATTTATTTCATTGCATGGAGATCTTTTTTATTAAACGAGATGACTTGACGAAATTTGAGATAAATTATTATCGAAGATAAAGTTTCAATAAGCTTTAAAAGCTTTCCTATAAACTGACCGATCAAAATCAAGTTTTTGTATGCAAAACTTTTTTATTTGACGAGATATTTTCATGAAATTTCGCATGAATTTTTGACCCTGGAAACTCTACCAACTTGTCATTTGGATTGGACCACTATAACATACATAGCTGCCATACAAACTGATCGGTCAAAATAAAATCAAAGATATTTGTTATACCTTTTATACTTTAAAAAATCCACCTGTGAAGGGTATTATAGCTTTGTTGCAGCCAAAGTTAACGTTTTTGCTTGTCTTTGTAGAATTTTTATTTGATTTGCATTTCTTATTTTGCAAATAACCCGCGCCACTGCGCAGCTTTCACCTTCGCACTTGGCTTTCAATACATTTATAGAGATGTGATTTTTTTCTCATACTCAAGTGCATTGATTATATGTGTGCACTCACTGGTATTTAATAATACTTTTTATATTATATTTTTTTTATAGTTTTTTGCAATTTTTCTTTTGTTGCTTTTTATGATTTATTCGTCAGTGTAAATACTGCCGATTTATTAAACCAAAAAAATAAAAAAATATGAAATAAAAAAATTCGAAAAAATTGCAAAAAAGTGTAAAAATAAATATAAAAATTCTGCAAATATTTCTCTTGTCATTTTCGTCTATTTTTTCAGCTGTGCGCATATAAAGCCAGCATTATTCCTTTTTTCTTTGCACATAAAATGCTCGCTTTATTGACCGTTTTAATCATATTGAGTGTTTTATTACAATATTTTTTTTGTTATTTTACGAATTTAAAATGTGTAAAAATTACTCTGAAAATTAATTGCAATTTTTATTAGCTTTATTGGAATTTATTTGGTCGAATATGATTGGGCTTATATGTCTGTGCATGTAAGAAAAAAAAACAGATAATTGTAAGTAAATGAATATGAAATACAGATGTATGAATATAAATTTTTATACTTTATTAACACATTCGAGTGAAATATTTATTACATTCGTAAAATATTTATGTGCATGCAAGGATATATATATATTTTCCGTTATTAACATACATACATACATACATGTAAAACACATTGAGCAAGTTGATTACACATGAAAACATGAGAAAAATTTTACTGCATTACTTCAGTTTCGGCAGGAAATTAAACGCATTTTTAAAAGATTTTCAATACCTTTAACTCTTAATTTATTCAATATTAAAAATGTTTTTCTCTAGTACTAATTTTAATCATATTACTATGGGCAAAAATTAGGAAGACTTTTTAATTTAAGTCCATTTGTGGAAATGTTTTTTTTCTAGGTTGGTATGACTGTCTGTATATATGTCTGTGCCAAACGTCACGTCAAAATACTCATTAGCGTTTAGTATAAGCTTATATATTTCTGAAGTACATAAATTGCTTTCGGCAATTTTTGCGATGAGTGAAATTATTCAAGAAAGAAATTGCATTAAATTTTATGTGCGAAATTAAATTTATGTTGAGTTTTTCGCCAAATTTTCAACCGAGATCATGCCGCAACTGCCGTATTCGCTTGATTTAACTCCCTGTGACTTCTGGCTATTCAGCAAACTCAAACGACGGCACCCGGAAAACGTTTTGAGTCAATTGAAAACAAAAAACGTGAATCGCTAAGTGAACTGAGTTGATTTGATTAGCTTCAGTTAGGTTCGGTTCGATTACAGATCCCCTATAGAGGCATTTAGGCTGCTGAAATATAGTGTGTGGCTCTTTAGGAAGTCTTAAAAAATACTTCAGAATCTGATGGACAAAAGTCTTTGGGACCAACACAAATCTGCTTAATTGTTTAATTCCTATCCCCACCAGCTCGATGGGGTGTCTGAAAGTGTGGACTCCTAAGTGTTTAAGCCTTGATCTCGAAAAAGCGCGCCAATGAAGAGGGAAGTTTAGAGATGAATTTACCCCATCTTCATCAAACTTCTACAGCTGAGTTTCGGTAAAACTCTCAGCCTTACAACATAGGCGCCGATAAGGCAATGACCGTCACAACTAGTACGGAGCTGATATTTCTGATTTTCTGATTTCTGAGGGCAAAAAGCTCACTTGACTTTTTTATCCTTTCTCCTTTTTTTTACAAAAATTAAAATTTTTATTTTATTCTCTTATATACTAAATCAAATTTTGAACCGCTAAATATTGCACTATTACCATTTTGTAGATAGGTTTCAAAATATTGTTGCATGTTAGGTTTATTGTGGACAATAAGAAATAGTATACCAAAAAGATTTGCAGAAGCAAGAATGAAATTCCACACAAAACTCTCTCCATATTTTTCATATATGTAGATCAGAGCCAATACTTCGAGCCTCAACACCAGCAAAAAACTATCTGTAACAAAGAACGAAAGAAGAGACACACAGCAAAAATCCTACAATACTCGTATCAACAACTAGGCCGCTTATGGCTAGTAGCGCGTTGCAGGAATCGGAATAAAGCCGAAACAAAATACAAAAAAACTGCGCCGCGTAAAACTGAATTCGAAATTTTGTATTTACTTTATTTTATAGTTTTCCTGTTTTGCTTTTTCTTACATTTGCCAATAGCGCACACTAGAGTACTAAGGCTCCTCGCATCCTTCGATTTAGTGGATCAGCTGGTAAAGCACTGAGGCACAGAGCTTCATATCCCGACCACAACAAATGCAGTGTATGCTGGCGGTTGGTGGTGGCATCAATGGACAAAGTGTTGAATAATTTGCATTTTACGTAAAACACAAAGGATTTGCGCGATTTCCTCTCATAATACAGTTGGATTCCCACTGGTGTTGGTAGCAAAACGCTGCGAGTTGTTTTTTGATGTTTTTGCAAGCGTGGCGTCGGTGTTGTTGCAAGGCTTTTATGTATTTCTTTTTGATTTGGACGGTGCGCGTATGTGTTTGTAGTGATTTTTTAGTATTTCCTCTATCTGTGACAATTATTTTTTTTGTTTGCGATACGATATTTGGTATCGTATTTATTCAGCTATAGTGGAGAGCAGGTGAGAGATAAAAAATGCAAACTTTTTTGGCATATTTCAATTCATGCATATTTGATGCGGTTACAAAGCGGCTTTTCTAGATTTCTAACAAAACCGTGTGAAGAGGATTTTTTTTTCAAATTCCTAATAATACTGGAAAGCGGATAGTTTAGATATGTATGTGTGGGTTTATAGGTTTTGATGAACCACTGAATAAATTTTTCTACGAAAAGAATGGATGGCTGGTCTATAAACGTTGCGGCTTTAGTGAAGCTTTGAAAATTCAAAATTTTATGCACAAACTGTTCTAATACCAGGAAATAGTAAAATCTAAAAATGGGTAAAAAAGCTTAAATATTTTGTTATTATAATTTATTACTCGTTTGATTCTATAATGCGATCTACTTAGTTCCTGCGTCTGAGGTAGTTTCCTATTTCTGTTATATACACATATGCTTATATATGTATAAACATATATATGTATATGTATATGTATATTTTTATATACTATACGTATGGAAGTATAGATTAGTACTTGAACACTTTGAGATCTGTACTTATAATGTATCTGTACAAAATTTGATGAAAGCAACAACATCTTACACAAACTTATTGAGTTCAAATCAATATAACTATTTCCTTCCGTTCAATCTTTATACGATTATACCAGTTTATTCAATTTATACCAGTTTTACAACTATACCAGTTAAATGGGTTAACAAAATTTTTTGGTAAGCAAAAGTTTATTAGATTTATACCAGTTTTTTGTTATACCAGTTAAGTTAGTTTAAAATTTTTTTCTGTGGTAAACATTTTTTTAGATTTATATTGTTTTTTATTTATACCAGTTTGTTTGAAAAATATGGTTTGAATTTATACCAGTTTTTATTTTTAGCATCTTATTTGAAATTAAGTTGGTTTACAAAACCATTTTATTTATAAACAAAATTTTATGAAGTTTATACCAGTTATGTTGGCTTACAGATTTTATTATTGACAAACAAAAATTTAATATATTTATACCAGTTTTTGTTACACCCTCTTGTTATTCATACCAGCTTTACAAGCACCTGTTGTTTTACTGGTTTGTCTTTCTGTATATTTTGGTGACATAAAGTCCGACATCATTAATGCTAACACAAAATATTGGGTAGTCGAAAAAGTCTTTTCGTATTCCAAATCAAACTTCAACTTATTTTTTTATTTATACCATTTTGGTCGACCATTTTTCCGCTGGAGACACTACTCCATCGGTGTTAATCGAAATTTCGAGATTTCCAGAACGGAAGCTAGCGAACCATTGTTGTGCTACGCGATTTGATACAGCGTCGTCTCCGTAAACTTCACTAATGTCATTGATGGCTGGCGTGGCATTCATCCATTTTTTATAAAAAAATTTCAAAATATAGTGAATTTCTTAATTATTTTCACTCATTATTGAAGAGCTGTAACTTTTTTTAACTTCCCCGAATTTAATTTTTTTTTGGTTAAATGAAACTTAGAATTTTACTTATCTAACACCATATGGTATGACACAATGTGATTGGTAGCACTGAAGATATACGACTGCAGCGAAATCTATTGACAAAATACGAGCAGACTTTTTCGACTACTATATAATAAGCGTTCTGAATATTCAGTTTTTTCCGCACATTTGAGAATAATATCAGCTTAAGTTTCCGAAGAACGTTCTGTATTTTTGTCATTGTTAAAATTTTAATAAAAAACACCTTTGTCACATTTTTGGTATACCAAAGAAGAGAAACAGAAATTTCTGTGACAAAAACTTTTCATTAATAATTATATACAAACAACTACAAAACAGCTTTGAAAGCAAAGCGAAGTGAAAAGAAGTGATAATAAAAATAACCACAATATAAATTTGTTGCCAGCGTGAGATCATAAAAAACGCGGTTCGACCAGGTGAACAGATTGGCAGGTGAACAGGAGGTTTTATGGGAACAAAGCAGAAGCACTGATATATACGAAATAAAAAAAATATAAAACGGCACAACGGCAATAAAATTTGTACATTTCACAGTTTGCTCGTTTTATGGAGAACAAAGTTTAAAAACAGGACCAGTAAACAAAGAGCCAAAGCGAGAATTGTGCATAAATCAAGGAATCAACACAACAAATTGAGCGAGTATAAATGGAAATAAAGTCCAGTAAACAGTAGGAAAATTAAAGCAAAACAAGAATAGAAAAACCAAACAAAAGTGTGGCTAAGTACCACTGTTGTTGTTAAAGTTATTTTGTTCAAATTAATGTGAATACACAAACATTTTCTCAACAAATTTCGTTCAAGTCATTTGCTCAGCTGGTTTTCGTTTGCTTTATGGCTATTATTTTCACCGTTAACCGTTAACAACTATCTTTAATGGTATGCAATAAAAAGTTCAACTGTTGGCTGCCAATAAATAGCTCATGCAAAGAGCGAGTGAACAACTTTTAAATGCTATCTGTTGTATTTAAAGTGGCTACCATGGCGTATACGTTACTTATAAACTGGCTTGCTATGTATCAAAAAATGGATAAGAATTTGTACAAAATCAAACTAGATATTAGTAATTTCGTCAAAGTAAAAGCATTTGTAGTTATTGCATAATTGAAGACAAAATATTTTTTGTAAAATTCGGTAGATAACTACAGTTTGGCGGCACTTGTTGTCAGCTTCTTTGTTGGAAACGCATTTATTTTTCTCAAATTAGGTGGTCAGCGACATCAGCAAGGCATTGTATGATTTTATCACTCTAAAACTTTATATGAGGAGTATGGAGGAAAGTTCATACAGAAAGGGTTTGAATTGAAATTTTTGGTTTTTTAACATTTTTTTTCTAAACTTCTATAAATTTTGTCGTGTTTTGTTGTGTAGTTTACCTAAACCTTGAAGAGCTCACATGATGGCTCTTATATCTCCCAATTTTATATAGAATTTTGCACATCGCTGACATCTTTTCTAAGTTCACTTATTTATTTTTGTTAAGTGTACATATATATTTGCAATATTCGTCTGGTTTCTCCAAAGAGTATCCCTCTTATTCTACGATTTTGAGTAAAAGAATATCCTCCTGATATTTTCCAAATTCCAAGTTAAGTGTTTCGTTTACTTAGCGACGCCTTACGATATTTTCGCTATATTTTTTAATGTGGTATATTTGTCGGCAGAAGGATATCGGTATCTATGTAAGTAACTGGCACAATCGAATTTTGTTTTAAGTTCTTGTGAGGTATTTGGGGCAAAATCATGAATATAGAAATTTCGGTTTGCGTGACATATCACGCGCTGCATCCAATACTCGGTAAATAAATAGCCTTGATTGATAACTTTTTACCGACTGAATTGAAGGATATTGATGTGGACGACCTTTGGTTTTAACAAGATGGCTATATGCCAATTAGTTCAATTTAATCAATTTACCTTAACGAACTTACTTTTGGTATAATCTATTTAAGTTAATTTAATTAAGATTAATTTAGTTTAATTTAAAAAATTTACTTTAACGAACCCAGTTTTATTATAACTTATTTAAGTTAATTTAATTAAGATTAATTTTTATTAATTTTTTAAACTTAATTTTATTTTTATTAAATTATATAGATGTGTTAATTAAACTTTGCTAAAATCTAATTTATTTAATCTAATTTAATGTGCTTTGAACAAATTTTTAGCTTAATTAAATTTAATGTGGTGTAATTGTTTTAACTTAATTTAATTACGGTTAATTCTATTTTATATAGTAAATTTAATTTAATATTATATAGTTATGCTGAATTAATCAAATTTTACCATTAACTTGCTTTCGTATAATTTATTTAAATTAATTTAATTAAGATTAATTTTATTTAATTACTTTATTTAAATTTTTATTTTATTTTAAAGCTACATATTTTAATTAAATCTTGCTTTAATATAAATTATGTAATATAATTTGGTTTGTTTGAAACAATTTTTAACTTAATTAACTTTGATTAAGTGTAATTTATTTAATTTAGTTTAAATAAGGCTAATATTATTTTATATAACTAATTTGATTAAATTTGATATAATTAAACTGAGTTAATTTAAATTTAAAGTTAATTTGCTTTCTGTTAATTAAATTTAATTAGGTTCAATGTACGATAATTTATTTGATTAATTGTAATGGAATTGTCATGAATTTAAATGATGTAGTGATTTAGTGTACTTTATACAACTTAATTAAAGTAAGGTTAGCATTTTTTATTATAAGTAATCCAATTAAATTTTATATAATTAAACTGAGTTAATTTAATATTACTGTTCATTTGCTCTTTGTGAATTAATTTTCTTTCGGGTAAATATAATATAATTTGTTCGATTTATTGTAAATAAGTAGAATTGCCATGAATTTAAATGATTAAGTGACTTGATATAATTTATTTAACTTAATTAAATTAAGAAAACCATTATTGAAACATATGCCAGTAATTCTTATTTAATGAACTCAGTTTTGTCAATTTATTTTAGTTTTTTAATTATAATTTATTTATTTTATATTTACTTCGACACGAGTTTTAATGACTTCAATGAATTGGATTTAATTCGACTCGGTTTGAATTAGATTAAGTCAGTTTAATTGAATTTAGTTAAATTAAATCAGTTTATATTTAATTTAATCTAATTATCGAATTAAATAAATTTGTTTGAATTCAATTATTTTTGTCTAATTAACTTAATTCATATTAATTTAAATGTAATTTATTTTACTTAATTTATTTTAATTTAATTTTCTTTAAATTAATTTGGCTTCATACAACTTCAAATAACTTATTTTATAATAATTTAATTTACTTTACTTTAATTTTACTTGTCACATCTTCAATTAACTTAATTTATATGAATTTATTATAATTTTTTTTAATAAATTTATTTTAATTTGATCTAATTAACTTAATTGATGTGAATTTAATATAATTTATTTTAATTTAATTTTCTTTAATTTAATTTGATTTGGCACATCTCTAATTAAATTGATTTATATAAAATTAATATAATTTATTTTACTTAATTTATTCAGTTTGATCTAATTAATTTAATTTATATGAATTTAATAATATTTTTTTTAATTTAATTTTTTTTTTTTACTAAATTTATTTTAATTTGATCTATTAGGTTAATTTAATTTACTTAAATTTAGTTTGATTTTATACATTATAAGTTTTTTTTTGTAATCCAAAAATATAAGTTTTTCTGACTGCTTCAAAAAAACTCGTAAAATCCACGTGCTAATTTCATTTCATTTAAACGCGCTTGATTTTCTCGAGAAAATTAAATTTCCTTCACAAGCACTCATATATTGGTGTAAGTCAGTATAACTGTTTGCATAAGTATTTTCATTTGCATCAAAAAGTAATCAATCACCACATCAACGCAGATGTTGAGATTTCCGAAACCGTTGCTGGAAACAACTGAAAGAAGAACAGCAGCTCCAGAAAGACAATGGAGGCAAACAAAAAATAAAATCATGAATATTCATAGTGTAGAGCGGCAGTCAAGAGATATTCCAAGAATATCTGCGGAAGACACGGTCTTTGAAAAATGACCGCCGCCAAGGCAGAAGTCGAAAGCAATTTCGAGATTTAATTTTTTACTTTTGTATACAACTTTCGAATGGCTGTACCTATGAGTGATTATGGGAATAAATACATACATACATACTTACAATTAAGATACAATGCATCGGCTGTAGCAATATGTAAACGAATCTACAATTTCGCCATTTATTACCGCACCGAAATTAAAGACAAGCATACATATACACACGCACCAGAATATTCGGAATAAACAATCGAAAAAATTCAAGCAAATGGAAGAGGCAAGCGAGGAAGTAGGGAAACTTGGGTCGGGGCACCATTAGGCGGAACAACCACCGGCCAGGAAGCCATTTGACCAGCTGGCCCATTTGATGATGTGATGCGAGACTGTCTGTGAAATAAGAAGAATTACAAACAAAGCCATACACATGCACACATATATATGCACACACACATACATATATTTACAGCTTTCAAATCCATGACCTTTCTTGTTAATTTTATTTATAAACACACGCAACACACACAGGCACACATACAGACACACTCAATGTGTTTACTTTAAACTAAAAGCCATAAACCGAATGCTTCGATTTCGACACGCCTCACCGCCAGCATAAACAAAAACAGCAATAAAACAACAGAAGTGAGTGATGTACAACACTGCGCCTACTTGTTGTTGTTGTTTGCGGTAGTAGTGTATGTGTATGAATCTCTGCTGTGTAAGGCCAACGTGCTGTTGTAAGGTTAAGGGGGTAAGCGCTTAGCCAAACACCGGCGCTACACTAGAAAGTGAAAACAACATCATCACTTCTACAAAAACAGCAAGAACAAAGCACATAGATGCACACACTCTTATATACATATACATATACATATGTATGTCGTATCTCTTCACCACTGTGTAGGCGCATGAACGTGTGCCTTTGACGTCAGAGCACGGCCAATTGTTCTTTGGGCCGTGGCAACATGCACCAAAAAAACCAAAAAAAAAAAAAGAAATTAAAAATACTAAAACAAAAACAACCAAAAATCATTTAAAACAATGAAATGCTAAATAACAATGAATTAGAAATGTTTGTGCGTGTTGTTCTTGTTAGTAATTTGGAAAATTTTATGAATCAAATTTGTTTTTGTAATTGGTTTAAAACTATAATTAGTCTTTATACTGTGATGGATTGTGAAATTTTCATGATTTTCTTTGGAATGTGTAAGATGAAGAAAAGTTGTGTATATGACTATCAAAATGTATAAAGAAATTGTGTGGTAGGTGCACAGAGTTTGTCTTTTGCATAATGCAAGGCAGACTGGAAAGTTTTTTTATGAGAAATTATTGGTACTTCTGGTGAAACGCCATTCTATTATACCACATTGAGGGTGGAATACAGTTTGCAGCAATCTTGTAGGTCTTCGATACCATATTCTAGCACTCTTTGCTTTTACTTCAATATAGGTCTAACTCTCGGTTGAATCCGCTTTACTGTCGTTAAATTTCTTTCCACCGAGAATTTTCCTCATGTATAAGAACAGAAAAGTCACTCTTAAATCTTCCTGTTGTAGATTTTCCAGTTTGGAAAAATAGATAAAAGTCAGGGAGTCGAAGGGTCTAAATCATTCGTTTACGATGAATTGCCTAGAGACCTAAAAACCAATAACCAGTATTCATATTGTTGGTTTGATGTTGAACGTATTCATGGTGAAGCACCCCACGCTAAGCAAATAAAATGATGAGCGCCTTTTGAATTTTTCCCTCCTTTGCTGTGATTTTTAATTTTTGGAGCGTCTAGATTATTGGACAATTTCTACGTTGGACAGCTTTTGCGAGTATCAATAACGGGTTTGATGAATGTAGGATCGCCAGCTACGTTGTCAAGCATCTGTTTTGTGGTCCCTATTTGACGTCATTTTTGAAAGAGACTTAAGTATTTTGGTACGAATCTAGTATTGTTACGCTTCATACAGACACAGTAACCAACATATTAACCAAAGCATAATCAACACATTAACCAAAATGTGTTGATATGATCCATAAGAGGTGTTGAGGTCCTCTGATATCTCTTTGATTTATGTGAACTTAAGAGAGGTGGTATCAATATAAGGACAATTGTCCATTCCGAACACTGTGCCTGGAAAATCATCCATCAAGGATAGGTATGCTAAGTTAAAACGTGGAAATGAGCCCAGAAGACGGTGAACACAGTGGAGGTTGTTGCCAAAGAAAACCTCAAAAATTTCAACAAAATATTCCTGGATGACCGAGAAGTTGTTCGAGATAACAGACATTAAAGATTTCAACGGGAGGTGTACATAATTTCATTCACGAATTTTTGAGTATGAAAAAGCTCTGTATAAAGTGGGTGCCGCGCGAGCTCACCTTTGACCAAAACCAACGACAAGCCGATAATTCGTAATAAACCCAAGTTTTTGCAAGAATATGTGACAATTGATGAAACGTGGCTTTACCATTTTACTTTGAAGTCCAACTGACATTCATCCGGGTGGATTGCAAATGATGAACCCGCTCCAAAACGTAGAAAAGAGTCGGTTGGTAATATTATGGCGTCTTGAAAAAAAGAACTATTAACAGGAGTGTCACTATAATCAGTGTTTCATCCTTGAAGAAAACTGTGTTGAATACAAAAAAAAAAACGATTTTTGCCAAAAGAATGTGTTGCACTATGGTAAGCCAG
Organism: Bactrocera neohumeralis; assembly: GCF_024586455.1. Lineage (NCBI taxonomy): Eukaryota > Metazoa > Arthropoda > Insecta > Diptera > Tephritidae > Bactrocera > Bactrocera neohumeralis. The sequence continues at coordinate 17,935,995 of NC_065921.1, read as the reverse complement.
CGATTTCCAATTGACCTTCGAATTCTGTGTCAATTTGATTTCAAAAAATGCAATAGATGGATGCAATTCTTTCAAATTTTTATACTGATGGGATTTAGTCTATCGGAAGTCCAAAAAAAGTAACATCTTCATCATATAACCTGGTGATCTACAAGTCCCATCTTGCCATATGGCGCGGAGACCTGAATAATGACATCATCTGATGAGCCGGCCTTAGTAGTTTTGGAGAGAAAGGCCTTGCGGCAGATTTATGGCCCTTTGCGCATTGGCAGCGGTGAATACCGCAGTCGATGGACTGCGGCTCCGCTGGCTCGGTTATGTCGTCCGAATTAATGACAACACTCCAGCTCTGAAAATATTCGATTCAGAACCAGCCGATGAAGAGAGAGAGGAAGACGGAGATCAGGTGGAGAAGGACCTGGCTGCATTTGGTATCTCGAATTTGCGATTCATTCATGTATTCATACAAGCCTCACTGTCCACATATCCACATCTCCTTTGCCACGAAGTCAAAGCATCAGTTGAAGCCAATTTAAATGATGCTTTCCACTTCAAACAGCACAAAAAAATTACTGCTTTCGACATATAATTTTTTAGTTTTTTCTTTTTGATTTTCTTTTGGAAACCCCTGCAGTTTCGTCTTATTTTGTATATATGTGCGTGCAATTCCACGCAAAAAGACATTCAAGTATTTTAAATGAGAATTTATACAATAAAAAATTTTATCTTTGCTTTTTAAGCAAAATGCACAACAACAGGCAACAATTCAGTCACCAATACTAAAGCAGCGCCTGTCAAAGGGCGCGACTCTAAGAGCTCCCATTGTGATAATTTTCTCATGCTTTAGTACAAAATGAACGCAAACAAGTAGGGAAGTGTTGTGTTCGGCGGCAGCCGGAAATTATTTCTACTTAAATTTGTAAAAATTTGAGCGCGTGAGATATTTGGAATTCGGTGCAAAAAATAAGGACTTAATTTTTATAATTACTTAATTTTTATTAAGCACTTTTTTTTATAATTAATTACTTAATTATTACAGTAATTTTTTATTTACTTTAAATAAACGCTTTTAAATTTGTGACTTAATAATGCAAATAATTTCATTGTTACTTTAAATTAAATATTAAAAATAATAAATAACAGTTAATTAATTATGTACTTAATTGTAATTTCTTTTAATTAACTCCTCCGAATTTGCTTAAATAGTTATTTTGCAAGAATTTGGTAATTAATTAAATAACTTTAATTTAAATTTTAGTTTAATTAAGTATTTAAAATTAATTTTTGAATTGAATTTTTTATTTGTAAAATCTTAGTATTTAATCAAATAACATTAATTTTAGTTTTATTTAATTTTTGGTATTATAAAATTTTATTGTGACAGTAAGAAATAATTAATTAACTAATTTCAATACCTTTTTTTATTAAATTGAAATATATCAATTAGAATTTCTTTAATTAATCGGTAACTACTTTTAATTTGCTACATTTAATTAATTATTTTAAATTTATGTATTATAATTAATTAATTATATACTTAATTTTAATTTTGTATTTAATTAATAATTTCAAATTAATTTTCTGGTTGCAAAAAGAGTTGTTTTACAAGAATCGGGTAATTAAATAAATAATTTGAACTTGAATTTAATTAAATATTTAACATTAATTTTGTATTGCTTGTACTAATTTTTAGAAAAAACTTAGTATGTAATCAAGTAATTTTAATTTTGTTCGTAATTTATTGTGGAAATTATAAATTTTTTTTGTAACAATAACAAATAATTAATTAATTAATTTCAATGTATCGTTTTTTATTACGTAGAAATATATGAAATTTAGTTTATTAATTAATTAAGTAATTAATTTTACTTTGCTACATTTAATTAATTATTTAAAGTGTATGTATTACAATTAATTAATTATATACTTAATTTTAAATTTGGATTTAATTAATTAATTCAAATTTATTTTCGGATCGCATATATAATTTTGTTTAAAATTAAGTGATTCATCCAATAATTTTATTTTTTAATTTTTAATTAATTATGCAATTAATTTTTAATTAATTAAACACTTACTTTTACTTGTAGTTAAATATCTCAAATTTAACATTACATTTAATTAATTATTTTCAATTAAATTTATTTAAACACATTTTTTAATATTTTTTTTAATATTCTCGTCAACCTGATCATTGTTTAAAAATAAAACTCTATATTTAAATCGATTAGGTTTAGGTGTTACAAACAACCGTTAGGTGAAAAAATTTATAATACCCTGTGTCACATGTTGCGAGTGTATAGGAATAAAGAGCTTTAGGAAAATAAAAGTCCATGCAAAAGCACAACCGCAAACTCGACGATGACATAACAATAAATGCAGTAACTAAACAATAAACCCCAGCAAAAACAGCAAAAAATGCGCAGAAATTCGTAAAACTAAAAAATACGGAGAAGAAAGCAGAAGCAGCAGCATCTTAGGTATATTGTGTTGGCGCATGCTTTGTGAAGCGCTTTCAAGTACATAATTACCCGCAAACTCAATTTCTCCAAACGTCGCCTGCTCCACCTTCAAACCGCGCTGAATGCAGCAACTCACGCACAAATATGAAATTTGAACTCAACAACATGGAAAATGCACCGGCAATCGTGTCACTAAAGCTTTGTTGTTGTTGCCTGCTATAGCCATTTGTTTATTCACTATTTTTCTTTTACTGCTCTTGTTGTTGCTGCTGAGCACAATGTCAGCAGCGTACGAGCAAAGCTGACTGACAGACGGGATCAAAAGAGCAACGGTAAAATGCGAAAAAATGCAGAAAATAAGATTTCAAGTGAGAGTTTTTACTCAACGGTGTGTTCTTTTGTTAAGCGCATAGAGATAGTGGGTAGGGGAAGCACAGAAAATAAGGCAAATGATGGTGAAAAAAACTGTATGCTTCCAAAGGGGTTCAAATGATTTTCTTGCTAGACAATAGTTAAAAATTTGGTCGAGAGAGCCAAAAAATGCGTACAATTTTGAGTCTAACCTTACAGTTGAAGTGTAGAGTAGGAAATTGGTCTTATTATTACGGTACTTTATTGATCGATTCTTAGAAATTACCTCACAATTGATTCGAACCGCTGATAGATATTGGGCTTATAAATATGTATATAGTATTCTTGTGCTTTGCCAATATATTGTTTGAAGATAAGGTATAGAAAGCATTACTCGATGAAGATTGTTACCAAACATGAGAAGAGGTGTTGGTATTGGTATTGGTATTGATATTGGTATTGGTATTGGTACTGGTATTGGTATTGATATTGGTATTGATAATGTTATTGGTATTGGTACTGCTATTTCTATTGGTATTGGTGTTGGTATTGGTATTGTTATTGGTATTGGTGTTAGAAACGTGTTTGGTATTAGTATTGGTTAGTCTTGGTAATACATTAGTATTAGTATTGGCATCGACATTAGAATAGGTTCTGAATTTGGATTTGGTGTTGGAATTGGTTAGTATTGGTACTTTTATTGTAATTGGAATCGGATTGGGTATTGGTACTGGTATTGGTATTGGTTGGTACTGGTATTGGCATTGGTATTGGTAAAGGAATTGTTATTGGTATTTTTAATGGTATTGGTAATAGTATTGGTATTGGTAAAGGTATTGTTATTGGTATTGGTATTGCTATTGGTATTGGTATTGGTGTTGATATTGGTATTGTTATTGCTATTAGTATTGGTTAGTCTTGGTAATACATTAGTATTAGTATTGGCATTGATATTAGAATAGGTTTTGAATTTGAATTTGGTGTTGGAATTGGTTGGTATTAGTACTGTTATTATAATTGGAAATGGATTGGGTATTGGTACTGGTATTGGTATTGGTATTGGTATTGGTATTGGTATTGGTATTGGTATTGGTATTGGTAATGGTATTGGTAATGGTATTGGTATTGTTATTGGTATTGGTTGTAAGGGACTTTAATAGGATGTAAAATAATGACCCCACTCAACGAATATCGGATTTGTATAGAAGAATCAACTGATATAAGGCTTTAATTGCAATCTAGTTTTAGTTAGTTGCCATCCGTTTTTTCTTATTACCGATTTAAAATTTCATTATGCTTAGCTTATTATATGAAACTGGAACTTTAGTTGTTTGATTTGAAGTTTGGAATTCTCTTTTTTTTTGCCATTATTTTTATTAAAATTTCAGTTCCGCAGCTTTCTCTATCTACTCGCATTTCTCCGCAAACAATCAAGTCGGAAGCTAACCGTTATTATAACCAGAGGTCACACGCACAGGCACACTTCATTTTGCGCTCTTGATTGTGCGTTTCCTTTTGTCAACAAGAACTGCTCTTTATGCTGCTGCTTCTTCCTCACTCGTGCGCAGCGGCGAGACAAAGCAACTGCCAACGCAAGTGAATCTAATCTGCGGCGCTGTCGTTTGCGTGCGTTCTCCGTTGTTCTCAGCTTTGCTTCAACTCGTTTGCTTTTGTTTTTATCTTTATTATCTGCTTTTATGAGTTTAGCAGACATGGCTTGTGGTAACCGTAAACTGGTAGACCTATTTCCAAATGCAATTTGCTCCAGCTCACGTTTCGCTTTTGCTTTCTTCGTCATTTTTCTTTCACCAAATCTTTTCATTATGTTTTGAGCTGAGTATTCCCCCTGGGCACTCACAACCAAGCACCCCGCGCGCGCTGCTGACCAGCACACAGCCTTGATGGCAATTTATTTTTGAAACGTGACATTGTGTGTTTTTGTAGTTGTTGTCTTTATAAGCGTCCTTGTTTTCAAATGCGTACAATTTTCTTCACAATCTTTTTTTTCAGAATTTTTTCTATATTGTTTCACATGCTTTGCAAAACTCACGCTCGCCGCGCTTCATGTTCGTAATGCAGTTTGCTGAAACAATTGAAAGGAATTTATTGCTCATCCGCCATGGCGGCGCAATCACGAAATCCTAAGCTTGTTATAGCACGAAATGGTATGCCGCTTTTGGAACTGCTCGCTGGCCGTTACGCTGTTGCTTAACAGCTAGCGCTGTGTAGGAAGGCGTGAGTGTGTATGTGTGTGTGTAATGGTGTGGGTGCTGCGTGTCACGTTTCAATTTGACGTCACAAAGGATCAAGTACGAAGTGCAGGCTATGCGAAAAAAATCTACAAATACCCGTATATTCTGGGTGAGGGCAGTTCGTTTTCGTTAAAGTATTGGATTTATAAGAAATAGTGGAAACGTGCAGGCAACTGGCTATGGCTTACTCAAGAATATACTTGAGCTCCGTTTTTTATTTTATTTACTTTTATTTCGTGTCATGAAATTCGGCATTATATAGGCGCCAAGGCAATAAAATTAAATCATTTAAAATAAATTAAATGAATTATGTAATAATCTCGAGCGTTTCTTGTGTTTATAGCTGAAAGTGTTGGGTTATGTTATAAGTGTCTGTAGCAGGTAAGTAAAGTGCGAAACTTTACTGTACGTGTGGTATTACTAAAGCAGAGTGGAACAAGAGAAAACTTTTTTTTCTGAATGCTTCGAAAACACTGGTTGGACAAGCAGTAAAATGGGTTCCCCAGATTGAAACACGCCGCAGGAAGTCAAAAATTGCATTTTTTGTCAGAAAAATATAGAGTGCTGTGTTAAGAAAAATCCATTTATTTCATCAAAACTTATAAAATATGATTTGAATATTGATGTTGACCCATCAACTAACCGCAAAATACTTATTAAGGAAAATCTGAAGACCCGAAGCACGAGAAAAGGGCCTATGTTGTCAAAAAAGACCGTACAACAAAGGCTTAAGTTTGCTGAAGGACATGTTCTTTGGCCTAAATAACAATGACGTAACATTTTCGGGTTCGACGAAACAAAAGTCAACTTAATTAATTCTGATTGAGTATACGATAAAGACCGTTAAACATGTTGGCGGAAACATTATGGTTGGAGATCGTTTTCATACAATTGTCGGGGCTCACTACATAGGATACAGGTAACTATGAAGGCAACCGATCGTATGGCAATACTACAAGAAGAATTTATGCCACTTAGGTGGATATTTAGAACGACCCTAAAACTGAAGTGTACAAAAGATTGGTTTATTGTCAATAATGGTGTGGCCACCGCAGTCCCCAGATCAAAAATCCATTGAGAATTTGTGAAATACATTGAAAGCATCGTTAAGAGAAAAGTGCCCAAGTAATAATGAAGAGCTTTTTCAACATATTCAAAATTCATGCAATGCAACTCCAGTTTTCAGCTGCCTAAACCTAGTGGACTCTACGCCGAAGCGGTGTCAATAAGTTTTAAACAACCATGGATTTTCAACGAAACATTAAACTACTTAGAAATTGATATTATCACAATTGAACGAAAACCAGTTGCTTTTTTTTATTTAAAATGGTACTTTTTATAGTAAACTATGAAGTGTCCTTATAATATATAATATAATAAAATACGAGCATTTGCAAAATAATGGTAAAATTGAAAAAAAAACTTATTTTTAGTTTGTTCTCAATTAATTTGATTATTTAATTGCCGTTGATTCCCCCATATTTCTAGATAGACTTTTATTTCATTAACCGCATACCACTTTCCTGATTATTTTTCACATAACTGCATATATTGATATTGGTATATTATATAATATACATGATATGATCGAGGGACTTGTCAAAATTTTGAGTTTTGAGGAGATGGTGGCTTCTCAATTCATTTATAAAAAATCAAAATTGTTATCCAAATTCTTATTGCTTCCATTATTATCTGGGAAATATATTGCATGGTCTGAAAATTTCAGCCCTTTTGGAGAAGTTGTGTTGACCGTCTCTGAAAGTGATGTTCCGAGGCAAATGTGTTTCAAGTAATGGAAGCCGATTACTCTGAATACTAATATTCTTAAAAATACGCCCATAAGTCTATCTCGAAAACTATTACCGGGATTGACTTCAAATGTTCAGATCAATTGTTTAGTATTGGTTTTGGTTTAATTTTAGTATTACATATAGTATTGGTTTTCGTTTTGGAATAGGTTTGGATTTGGATTGGGTATTGGTATTGGTATATTGGTATTGGTATTGGTATTGATACTGGTTTTGATATAGGTATTGGTATTTATGTTAATATTGGTAATCTTATTGGTATTGGAATTGATATTTGTGCTGGTATTGGTTTTGGTGTTGGCATTGGTGTTGGTATTGGTTGTGGTTTTAGTACTGGTATTGGTATTGGTATTGGTATTGGTATTGATATTGGTGTTAATATTAGTAATGCTATTGGTATTGGAATTGATATTGGTTTTGGTATTGGTTGTGGTATTAGTACTGACAGTGGTTTTGGTGTTGGTATTGATATTGGTTGTGGTATTAGTACTGGTATTGGTATTGGTACTGGCATTGGTAATGGTATTGCTATTGGTTTTAGTATTGGCATTGCAGTTGGTATTGTGGTTTTAGTACTGGTATTGGCATTGGTAATGGTATTGATATTGGTTGTGGTATTAGTACTGATATTGGTATTGGTAATGGTATTGATATTGGTTTTGGAAGTTGTATTGGTATTAGTTGTGGTGTTAGTACTGTTATTGGTATTGGTATTGTTATTGGTATCGGTATTGATATTGGCATTGGTATTGATATTAGTTTTGGCCTATACCAAATGGTAATGGTATTAGTGTTGGTGTTGGTATAAGTTTTGGTATTGGAAGTGACTTTAGTTTTAATTTTGATTTTGGTTTCGGTTCTGATTTTGGATTTAGTACTTGAATTGATTTTTTTTTGGTATTGTTATAATTCTAGCTATTATAATAGTAGAATTGTGTCATGATATTGCTTCCTAAAAATTTGGAAACATAAACTTATAAGGTAATTGTATTGATAGCGTTTAAAGTGATGATCACTTTATTATTGATTGCAGTAGTAAATGAAAGAAGCTTGAAAAAATGCCTTATTGGTGGGACCGATTGCATTGATATTCAGAAAATAATTATTTTAATTTAATTTAGGGTAATGTCCCGCTTAATTAGCTGTTTATTGTAAACTGTAATTGAAATACCATGATATTGCTATGCTTCTGGCAATATTTATTACAATTTCAAATTTGAAAGAATTTGCCTATCGTAATCATATATTAATAAATTGAAAATCTTTCGATTTTCATCAATAACTACGAAATAAAATGTAATCAATTCATAATTGGTTGAATATGCAAATCCAGTGATGGTTTTTGCCGTTCATTAAGCCAGCATTTAGCAGCTGGATTAGTAGTGCTAATTCCCGTTGTAAAAGCACTTACAAACAAACAAACATATGTACATGTTCAAATTTGTACATACATATATATGCAAGTTTAGCGAGATATGCAAAGCAATTTTTTGCTAATTAATGAAATATATGCCTGTATATCAATGTGGGTACAATGTTGCACGTTCGAATGTTTACAAAACCATAAAGTCATAGTCCGAAATTATTCATTAACCAATAAATATTTACCTGCTTATTTATGCATAAAATTTTGCAATAATTGTAAATATTTATGCCATTTAAATATAGCCACGTTCGCATGATATCAAATGTCATAAGTTTTTATGGGCTTACATGTGCATGTGTGTGTATGTAGGAGTATTTTGCTGGCTCTTATGGATAAACGGTTTATGTTGTTGTTGTTGTGTTTTTACATTGGTGTATGTATATATTTACGTTTATTTATGTGTTTGCATAGAAATGCCAATTTTCATTAATTGTCGCATATTTAATAAAATATTTGCTCATTAGCCAAGTGGCGTAGGTCAATTTAAATATATGCGTAGGTCGATATATAGTATATACATATAGATATATGTTTTATGTGTATTTGTATGCATGTATAGCCAACAAAAAGTCAAATTAACTGGATTACTGCATGGCTGGCTGGCAAAATACCGCATAATGAACAAAACATATATTAGAGTGTATCGAATAACGTTACTGCTGTCGGTATATGCAGTAATTTACAATCAATAAATAATTTTTAATGAGTTTGATGAATTTTTTGATAGCCTACTGGGCAAAAATGGTTACTGTGTGGTGATAGAGCTTGAGCATTAAATTATAATTTCATATTGACCATTCGCTTTACGGTTTGGAGGGGTGAAGGTTAATGTGTTATAATTTTTATTAGCTGGCTAAGTATTAATGTTGGGTTAAAGATGGTCGTTGTAGCAGATAGGAAGGTTGAAACTATATATTTGATTAAGAATACAGACCCGTTTGTCTGTAATTGAAGGTTAGAAGAGATTCTCTTGTTGTGGTAAAAGTGGGAAAGCAAATAAAATACCTAAATCTTCCGCTGAAATGATCCTTTCTGGAAAGTGTACCATTATTACTTTTTTTTTTAAAGAACCAAACTTGAAATTTGGATTGCAGGATGGAGTCATTTCCGCATAGACATAGCCCCCCAACGGAAGAAAGGACGATGTGAAAAAGTTCTCTGAGCGCCGATTCAAAACTTGTTAAGTGGCCAAAACGATTATTTTACATGATGAACATCCCAGCTTAGGCTGAGTTCCGGTCTTTGATATATGATTATCTGTATCGAAAAGCCACCAATCAATCATCGTTTGAAAGCGAGCTAAAGTGAGAAGGCGAAACATCGACTCTACAGGGTTGTGCAACTGGGTTTGCAGCCAAGACCCGTCACAGTAAAAATATCCATCTGAACGCAAAAAGGAAACAACAGTCAACGGAATGAGACTTGCAACCTCTCTCTTTGATGACGACCAAGGCAAACGCATTAAAAATTTCAAGCACCCTACGATTAACTATTCTCTTAGTTTTCAGACAAAAGAATGCTAAAAAGATGATCTAGTGCAACGATAAAATCGACTACAACACGTGCGAGATGTAATCCCCGAAAATTCTACGAAAACATGCGGCGACTAACAGAAGGTTTCAACCTAGCTTCTGTGATTTAGTGACTGATACCCAGAGCATAATGAAATTGGAGGGTGTCTTGCTGAAATATTCTTTTGAGGTAATCTAATATAAAGTTTTGACGGTTTGAATTAGATATTTTCAGGGTGCATGTAAGAGGTGTTAATCTGTCAGCATTGACCCCTAATATTTTAGATTTTAAACAATATTTCGTGACATTTAACAGTAAAGTCTCAAATGGCAAAATATAATCCTAGTCTACGACGAATTTAGCAATCGAAAATGGTTCCAAAATGTTTTTAAAGTTCCCTAATCTGTTAATTATAACTCCGTTTGAACGACAAAAACCTCTGTTTAATATAACTAGCAAAAAATGGAATTCTTTGGATTGCGACATGGAGCTGTATTCGTCTATATAACTCTTGAAGTGAGATTCTACTTCAGGATTAAGATTTTATTGTTATATAGAAATGGTCCTTTGAACCTCTAACAAAAAATCCTAAAAATCATATATAGATATAAATTTATCAGAAAAATGGCTTAGGAATAAGCTAACTTCAATGAAATATTCACACTTTAAACATCTAACAATACATTCTAAGTCATATTCTGCATTGCATAGTTCACAAGTAACCAAAAAAATATATTTTCCAATCTTCACACTACAAAATCAAAAACAGCACATTTTCAAGGAAAAAGATTTGAGTGGTAATACAAGTACATCCGGCAGGTGCCGCCGTGCACTTGAAGGCTATCAAAAACGCAAAATGAAACTTCTGTCAGGTGTCGCATAACCAAATGGCCATCAAAATGACATTGAGACAAATGATTTGCGTGGGCAATACGTCAGGAACGACAGGACAGCACATGCACAAGGATACGTGCAGCCTTGTGCGCCTAAGCTGTCAAAGGCGTAAAGAGGAAAACGCAAAAATATTGAAACATCTGTTACGCAAATATGTGCTCGTTGTCAATGGCGCTGATTTCAACATGTGTTCATATATGTATGTATATGGACAAGCAGAAAGAGTTGTTGTGGCTGTGATTTGATGTCGAGAGAGAGTAGAAAGAAGGAAGATAAATATAAAGGTGCGATGGCGTAAACAAGGCTGGAGACTGAGAAATAATATATGATGTACTATGGGGATAAACATTTTTTGTTGTTACAGAGTGTTAATGGATTTATTAGTGATACTATGAGTGGCACTAAAAATTTTAAATGAAAATGTTTGTATATGATACTGGAAGGTCTGGTTAAGACATAGAAATGTAGATGAAGACAGATAGATGGATTAATAATATAGAAGAATCAAACAAATCTGTTTTTTGAAATTTCATTGTTTCCAATGGAATTACGACTATAAAATTGTTGAAAATCTTGCAAAAGTATTTTGTGGAGTCCAACTTTTCACAAATGCAAGCTTTTGAGCTGCTCAAAGCATTCAGCGAAGATAGTAAATTCGTCGAAAACTTTGCTCATCCGAGTCGCTCTGCTAATGAAGATAACAACAGAAAAGTTAAAGAATTGTGTTTGAAAATCGTCGTTCCGGCATCAGTGGTATACTGGATATGAATCATGTCAATGCTAGACTTTTACCAAAAGACCTGAATATTTTAAAGATCACAAAAGCGATGCTTCACAACGTAGCTGAGGACTTTAGATTCAGCTAACACATCATTACTGGTAAACAGATAGGCGAGTTGATGAATATGATGATGAAACTGTTCAATAAGTTAGCAAATAGCGCTTGAAAAACATATCCGAAACCGAAAAAAAACAAAATTAGCTGAAGATATGGAAGTCCAGCTCAGGAGAGGCTTATGAAAAGTGTATGAAAAATTGGATTGAACATTGGCATGCTTGTGCTGGCATAGGAACCTATTTGAAGGCGATAATTAAGATAGGCGAAAATTTAGTTTTTTTTTCTTTACGGGTCATGTTTGATCAGTTGGTATTTGGACAACTTAAAACTGTTTTGATATGGTAAAACTAAAAAAGAAGGGTTTTAGACGTGTTAGTTAGAGTTGGAATGTAAATGTATGCTAGACATTTCTTTGAGCCATAAACCTGCCTAGTTAACAGTGCTTGAGCGGATAAAAATTCGAATTAGATAATTATGTATCTACTGAGAAAATAGGGAAATGAAAATTTCCAGAATTCAAAAAATGAATACAATTTAGTCTTCTTTAAAAAAGATTTTTTTTTTTCAAACCTTTTGAATTTTCCTTTTTTATATTCCTTAAATCTAAATCATGAAGCAAGTCTTCTGTTTAAGCCATTATGGAACTGTCTGTTCACTTTATGCTGGCCTTCACTGCTTTGGCGTCTATCGACATTACATAACTTAATGTGCAAATAAGTTCTTGCAAACCTCTACAGGCAGAGCTTAGAGCATACAATTAACATATTTAACACAGCTACAAATATACTCATGTTCAAATACATATATATATTATATATGTATAGAAAAGGTATAACTGAATATGTAAGTTGTATATGTAAGTTTATCTTGCCTACACTAACATTTGTTGCTGACATTAAAACTGATTTTGATATACATATATGTAAATAATATTGTGGACTGAATGTCACAACAAAAGTTAACGAACCGGGCATAGCACGCAGCACCGCAGAGAATGCATGCCACCGACCGCTCCAACATAATAAATAATAAATAAATAAATAAATAAGTAAGCAAAGAAAATATGCAAAAGGTCTACAGCAAGATGGAAGCTGGCAAATGAGCAAGCAAAGTGAGGCCGCTGAGAAATAGAAAGTTGACAAATAAGAGAATGAGAGAGGAATGGTGCATAACTAAATAAAAAGAATATATAAATAAGCGAGCAAACGAACTGACAAATAACTGCGCATAACTGCACACACACATACACATGTGTACGTGTGATGTAATCTGTATGGAGTTGACTGGCAGCGGGCTAAAGACCTTCGACCATTAGGCAGTAGGCGTCAGCTTGGTGGCTGTTAGGCGCACTCAAGCATAGCAAACAGTTTATTGTAGTGTGTGTGCGAGGGTCATAATCCAGCAAAACAATGCTTAGACATACTTTTACTGGTATACGCTTACAAAGCACACGCATAATTTTATATATGCGTTTGTATGTATATTTTTGTATGTGTGCCTGTGTCCTAAAAATAGTGTATTTAAATTTTTTCTTGCAACAATGCTACAAAGCATACATAGATATGCAAAGTTTTCGTAATATTTGCAAAAAAATTCATTTTTAGCATAAAAAATATCCACTGCGGCAGCGTTGACAAACGATATGCGCCTTGTTTGCATATAATTACCGCAAAAGGCAAATACGCACACACACACATACACATACGCAGCAGCATAACGTTTCAATAAGTTTGTGCGCGCGAATCAAGCTATGAATGCCGACCAGCATATCAAAATTGTTGCGTGCTATCGCAGAAAACAAAGCGAAAGCACAGTTGGTGCCACGGGGCGTATGAGTAACGAATTTACTGTGTGTGTGCAGGCAATGCGGGATTGGCAAGTTGGACAATTGACTGTGTGAATGACGAAATCCCACAAGTTATGCTGAATGTTTTTCGACATTTACGCACACACATGCAAACATATATGTATACCCACATATATATATGTATGTATGTCTATCTTTTACATATACAAAAATTACAAACAAAAAGCGGCATATTTCAGCTCTGTTGTTGTTGTTGTATCGGCAAAGTTCTGCTTTATTCCAGCTCTCGCCGCTGCTACCTTTGCGCTATACAAATTTACAACAGTATTCATGCAAACAACTGATAAGCGCACCGCCATTGCTTCATATGGTAGCCTGTGTGTGTGTGTGTGTTCATCTGAATTTCTACGTTTTTATTGTTTGTATATCTGGGCTCGTTTTAAATGCCCGCTTTGCGGTTCAATTAGCGCACAAACGTTGAAATATTTGCGCGCAATCATGTGTGGCATATCGAAGTCGCAGCACACGCCGCCGCCCTCAACCACCCGCACCAACCGCTTAATGGCGGTGTTTGGGGGAAAAAAATTATTTTCTAGTTTTTGTAGCTTTGTTTTGGTGTGCCATTGCCATATGGTCAACAGTTTTAAAGCAATTAACCATTTGGGCGCGCATACAGTCGTTGCTAAAAGTAGACAGATCAATTATTTTAAACTTCAACACAGCAAACAGCCACTTTAGTTAACTCGTGCGCCCAAAAGTACTAAACATTAGGCCACCAATTTTTATTTTTACTTTCCCTCATATTTTTCTAAGCTTTTACATACCTTGCCTCAAGCATTTTTAACTATGTTTGTTTGCTTACTTGCCGTATGATTGATAGCTTAACTTTGTTGCGCAGGCGCGAGCATTTGTCGGCATGCATGTGCCATAATTGAGTGATGCGTTTTATCGTCTGCTGTCGCTGTTGGCATAATTATGATCTATGATGACTCATAACAATGTTTTCCTAATACATATACAAATTCATACAGCAGTGAGTGGCTGTCGTGTACACTCTTATTATTACTGGCTGAAGCCGACGGTCTGTAAATCACTCAAATGAATGTCAGGAAAACTAATTATTGACAGTTACTGATGCTATTATTTGCGTATATATTCATAACTGTACAAGAGTTAATCAATTAAAACAAGAAAAAACGTTAACTTCGGTTGCACCGAAGCCAAATACCCTTCACAGGTGCATTTCTGTTAGTAACTATGTGTTCAGTTTGTATGGAAGCTATATGCTATAGTTAAACGATCTGATCAATTTCTTCGGAGATTACATTGTTGCCTTAGAAAATAACATATATCAAGTTTCGTGAATATATTTTGTCAAATGTGAAAGTTGTCCATACAAGAACTTGATTCCGATCGTTCAGTTTGTATGGCAGCTATATGCTATAGTTAACCGATCTGAACAATTTCTTCGGAGATTACATTGTTGTCTTAGAAAATAATCTGTACCAAATTTCGTGAATATATCTTGTCAAATGTGAAAGTTTTCCATACAAGCATTTGATTCTGATCGTTCAGTTTGTATGGCAGCTATATGTTATAGTGGCCCGATATTGGCCGTTCCGAGAAATGAGCAGCTTCTTGAAAAGAAAATGACGTTTGCAAAATTTCAAAAAACGCTAAATGACTCAGATCGACATACTGATCATTTATATATATACTTTATAGGGTCTCCGACGATTTCTTCTGGGTGTTACAAACTTCGTGAATGTTCAGGGGTAAAAAGAATGAAGAGAAGAGTATTTTGGATATATTTGCTAGGAAGTTGGTATTTTAAAGAATTTTTTGTCAGTAATTTTTGTTTGTTTGGAATTCTTGCAATGTTTTTGTATATAAAATTGCTAGAAGACAAGTATAGCGTCTACCAATAGGGATGACGTGATTTTGACAGCTCGTGGTGGCCATGTTCTTTTAGCGATTTGTGTAAAATATTTCCAGTATTTTCAGTACGTTTTGCATTTTCACCATGCCACGTTTTACTTTGGTACAACGCTTGGAAATTGATGAGATTATTGAGAAAATTCACGTTAGTCGGAAAATTCACAAATTCATGTTCATCGAAAAATCATCTTATCAGTTGAGATCACCAGCTGGCTCGATGGCTTCGCCAACAAATAAAATTGTCGTTTTTGCGATGAGTCGAATTCTCGGGTGGTTCAGAAAACGCCTTTGTGCCACATTGTGGTATGACGGCATCATCGCTCCTTATCGCTTTAGAAATGAGAAAGGAAATGTCGTTACCATCAATAGTGAGCATTATGACATGATGTTGACTAACTTTTTTCCTGATAAAATCGAAAGATCTTTATTTCCAATAAGAGATTTTAACGCCTCATCTTTCACGTCTGATCAGGGACGTATTTTCTGCAAGGTTGGCCACTTGTTAATTTTGGGAAACTCTAACAGCCGCCATGATCATGCGATTTAACGCCTCTTGATTATGTTCTCTGGAGATATGTGAAGTCAAAGGCTTACGCCAATCGATCAGCAATATTCGACGAGCTCGAAGACTAAATTTAGCTACTATAGCCAAAATTGCAGCCGAAATGCTGTACCGGGTCATGGAAAATGTGCGTAGATATGCAAACAAAGTCATGGTGGCCATTTGTTCAAAATATTAAAGAAAACTATAGAAATTCTTGCTTTGTTAACCGCAATGTATTTTATTACCATTTAAAACCCTATAAAGTGATATTTTAACAAGTCAATTAAAAAGTCAACGGCCAACCCATATTAAAGCAGAGTTTTTTGGCAAAATTCGTTTCGAATATACAACAGCAAAAACAATGGAACTCTTTAAGGGAGAAACACTAATTTTAGCAACCTTCCACCTTTTGATGTCATTTTTGTAGTACGATTTGTTCTATGCTTCAAAATAGGTTTCAGTTTCGGCAATCATCTCTTCATTAGACGAAAACTTCTTCCTAACGTTCATTCTGTTGAGATCTGAGAAGAGCAAATAGTCGCTGTGAATTAGGTCTGAAGAATATGGTGGATAGATTTTTTCATCGTTTTCAATGCCTTGTCTTGGTGAAAAAGCACTTTCTTCTTCTTCACATACGGTCGTTTTTCGGTAATTTCTTCCTTCGAACGGTCCAATAACGCTATGTAGTAGTCGCTGGTGATGATCCTGCTTTTTTCAAGGTAGTCACAAAAAATTATGACATGAGTATCCCAAAATACTGACATCATTCCAAGCTTTCTGCTGCTTTTTCGAGCTTTCGAGCAGGCTCATCGTGTCCAGTCCACTAGGTTGACTGTCAATTGAACTTCGAAGTGAAATAATAAAGTCGCGTTTCATCCATTGTCACACATCTACCCACACATCGGGCTCATTACGCTAGAACATCTCCAAACACTGCTCCGAATCATCAACTCGTCATTATTTTTGGTCAAACGTGAGCTCGCGCGGCACCCACTCTGCACAGAGCTTACTTATATAAAAATACTCGTAAATGATACGTTACAAACGTTCAGTTAATATATTGAGAGTGCATGGTATCTCACTTTACGTTCATCAAAAACTGTTTTGTGAACTTTTTTAAACTTAGAATACCTATCATTGATGATTGATTTTCCTATGGCAGTGTCCGAGAACTCGTCATTAAGCCAAGTTTTTGCCTTCGAAAATAAATGTTTTATCACTACCCCAAACTCCTTTTTATTCATTGTTTGATAATGATTACTCAAAATGATATAATTAACAAACTAATTATTCAACGGCTATTTATACACGCGCCTTTTGAAGGCTAGGGCTAACTAATAACATGCATTCAATTCTAGTAGCGCCATTTATGTGTGAGACCGGGGACTTTTCAATTGATCTGTTATTGGCCCGAATGAAAAGTGTTTCACAGCCGTAAATTTTCTTATTTGTTTATAAAGACAACATAAGGTTTTTTCTGAAATCTCGTTAGTAATCCTATAGTTTTGTTGCCTTTTTGCTATTTTTCAATAAAAGAACTGTTGGAAAATTCGTATTTTCAGATTTGCGCCAAGATGTAGGCAACAGTTTTTACAGCGTTCTAAAATATCACTATTTGCCTTACATATAAATATATATTTATCAATTTTTTTTCCTTACCTTCTTCTGAATAAATCCTTTCGATTATGAAGAATTATTACGAGTTGAAATTGAAGCTCAAACTTAACACTTTAGGCACACTTAAAACTTACACTTAGAGCTTTAGTTAGTTACAGTTGCTGTTAAGATTTCTGCCATTATGGAAGGACAAATTAATAAATCTGAAAAAAAATGTAAGTTCTATTTATTTGTTTTTGTAATTATTGGGATATATTTTTAAATACGAGTATAATCATAATTCCAGCTTACAAGTTTGTTTACTTTAATTAGAGTTAGGATTTTTAGTTTATTTTGTAAATAATTTATGGCATAATTTTTTTTGTAATGACTTTGTATAGTACGCTTAAACTTTAGATAATGCGAAATAAAATTAGTAGGTTTTTAAATTTCATATTTTTTATTGTTTGCCACTGAAGCGATAAAATGGGAAAAAATTTAAAAATATCTAGAAACTTAGTATACGTCCTTCTGATACAATGGGAAAGTTGATATTCGTTGTGGATGTGTTCACAGTACCATTGAAGCTGAAAAATTTGGCATATTTCATATTTTTTTTAAATGACTGTGGACCAGCGCTCTTTTACCATATTAGCGCATATTATTTTATATATTTTTATATTTTCCCATATATTGTTAAATTTTTTTATTTGAATTACAATTATTTTTATACTTTTTAAACTTTTTCCCTAATACTGGTATAATATCAGTTGGTACCAGAAATTTATTTTTATCATTCCCCAACTCAAACATTCCAAATATTTTACTAAAAATCCGCTTGATTTTAAAGTAAATAATTCTTATGCCAAGTAAATCATATATCATACAACGTTTTCATAAAACAATTGCGCAGACTTTCCTTATTTATTTAAGCAACAAAATTACAACAACAACATATTATTCACAGCAACCACTAAGCGGCAATACTGTTACTTAATACTCGCAGTAACAGAGGCAAATACATATAACGGTGGTTCAACGAGCTGCGGCGTGTGGTATCACTGAATATTTTGTTAATGAAAATCATTCGCGGCAGATAAATCTGTTTGTTTGCTCATGATAAGATAAGCATTGGTTGTATTTGTTGTTTTATTCATATTGTAGCAATGTAACCCACACGCATCAACGCGATAATGGGTAGAAATATATGAATTTATTTTATATATTAACAATGGAGACCCTTTAAAATATATACATAAATGATCAGCAAAACAAGTTGAGGTGATATAGCCATGAAAAAGGTACCTCTTTCCATATGCCAGTATATTCCCGAACAGTTCTCTCAGTTTCAGATATCGCACGTCTTTTTCCCCCCAAGAAGCTGCTCATTTATCGTAACCATTGATATCGGACCATTATAATATATAGCATACATACAAAGTTATTGCTTGGAATCAAGTGATTGCAAAATTTCTCATTTGATGAGATATCTTCAGGAAAATTTCCACTAGTTATTGTTAAAGCCAACAGTGAATTTATCGAAAACATCAGTTCAAAATATAGCTGCTATAAAAACTGACTGATCAAAATAAAGTTCTTGTAAGAAGTTTTTTGTTCTACATATTTGTTTTAAACAAAGCTCACAGTTAACCTCTAAGATATCTGAACCAAGAAAATGAGTTCAATAAGGTAAAGGAGACTTTAACGCAATCATCAAAGGTAATTGAAGTCAACAATCCCTTGTTCCTATCCTTAACCTCGCTAAGGGTAAGAAACATTGTTCTTTTGAAAGGTTGGTGTCTTCGCTAATGTAAACGAAATGGTCATTGACGCCGTTAACGGTCGTTGATCTAGAAAATGGTTGTTGCCCTCATTAAAGGTAAACAATCGGTTCTTTGATCTAGCGAATGGTTGTTGTCAACACTATGGGTCAACAAAGCAGGAATGGTTTTTGACCTTACTTAAGGTAAACAAAAGGTAACTGACCTTACAAAACTGCATTGACCTCAGAAAGCCTACGCTAAAGGTAAACAAGAAGTACAGTGACACCATAGGTCTTGGATCTAGGGATTGGTTATTGCGACGCGCTATTGGTAAACCAAAGTGGCATTGGGCTCGATATGGGTTCTTGTGTACCATATTTTTGCTTTTTTTTCAGGTAATAATGTGCCGTTGTATCAAATTAAATGATTTTATTTGGGGAAATACTAGTACTAACAGTACTATAGTATAGTACCTATTTTTAAATTTTTTGTTGCAAAAATAAATTGTTTTCATGTACCTTATTTTTTTTTTTTTTTGATTTTTTTTTTTTCAAACAAAACCTTGACCAACACTGTCTTTTTTCTTCTTGCAGCCATGCGACATCATAGAGATAAGCACACGAGTAACCAAACAGAGTAAAAAAGTGATAGAGAAACATATCAAGAGATATGTAAAGGCCGTTTGTTGATAAAAAGTTCATAATTTTGTCTTCAAAATTTATGATGCAGGGTAAGTGTTGGCAAATAAGCGATATAATAAATTTTATATGATATAAAAAATACAAACAAATACACTTAATTTAAAATAATTAAAAGAAGGCTGAAGTATGAATAATTTTGATCATTTTGCGTCTCTGTGGAGTTGAATTGATTTCTCAGTATACCTGCATATTTAAGCCTTCAAGAGACGTAAAACAGATTGCTATTCTTTCATATATTATACTCCATATTTGTGAGGGAATATACTCAATATTTGAAATTTATTTAATTTATTTTTTGCATTTTCGAAAGTTTTGATCCGCAGGAAGTATAAAAATTATATTACAGTTTTAAACCCATATATTTTTAAAGGATTTTTTGTGCAGTGTTTTAAGGTTTATAAAAAGCTTCAAGTTTCCTTTATACTTATATTAAGAAAGTGCTTTTGCGAGAAGTTCTTCTTCGTTACTTAAATATAAAGAAAACATCATTCAAAAATCATCATATTTTGTTGGATGTTTTCTTCATATTTAAGTAGTAACATCCTCTGACTGTGCGAACGTGTCAAAACTGAGGAAACTGAGAGAAACTGAAAGCTTTACTCAATGAATACTCTGTCAAAACAAAAGAAGAGCTCCAGACTCTTAGTCACTGAAACAAGCATTTCAAAACGCTTAAAAGGGCCGGATATATTGTAAAACAAGGAAATCGGGTGTCATATATCAAAAAAGCTGCGTAAAAGCTCCACAAATAAGTCGTTTTTGTATCCGTTTTGTGGTGGCTGATTAAAAATGGATCCATTACGACAACCCTAGTGCAAAAATTATATGTGGAACTGGGCAAAGTAGTCAGCGGAAATGCAGAATATACATTTTAATGCTCTGTATTTATGGGATCAGAAGGTCGATCTATATTATGCCTTCATTATTGTCAAGAGCTAGCGGTAATCAAAGTTTATTAAATTATTAATAACTTTTTCATTTTGACATTGTACACCTCAGCCGAAAGATGAGAAGTACAGGGTGTCCCATTATATTCCAAATCTTAAATTTTTCACTAATAATATATATTCCCGTCGATCTAACAATCTACTTAAACAGTGGTAATCGAGTTATTATTTTAATAATTTTTTGGGTTTTATTGCAGCCGCAAAGATAAGTTCTTATAATATTTTTATTGACATATGTAATTAAAATGTATAGAAATTTTTGTTACGATTCTTAGTGGAAATTTTTAATGCAGCATGTAAAAATATTCAAAGTTTTATTTTACAAGTATATGATATTATAAATGTGTGGCTGAGTTCAGGATTCTCAAATAATATTAGCATACTTTCAAGCATGGAATGCCAAAGGAACATCAAGTAGGTTAGTAAGTTCAGAATTCCAAAATATTTCGTTTGTACTTTCACTTTTACTATGTTTCTTCATCATACATACTTTATGGTATGTCTTCCTCACTCTTCACACACACATAAATGCTTTACCGACACTGGCACCTGCGGCAGTTCGTTGTTAACACTACTTAGAAGGTTCTTATAAGCAAACTTATTGAATGAAAGTATTTTACGAAATATATAGCACACAAACGCAGTAAACCAAAAAGCTCCAACAAAGCCCAAATAACTGTATATAAAATAAGAATTGTTCAGTTACTAAAAACTGAATAGCTGAAATTGTTGCTGAAAGGTATGGAAAGCATGCGGAGGTATTTCTTTAAACACACATGTGCGCATTGTTATGTAATAGAAGGTAAACGGTACTATTTGGCCTCACACACTATTCCATACGCACACACACAGACATGTAGCTGAGACTAAGCAAGCAAGTGCTTTGGCGAAGGAAGGAAACTTGTTTTCGCAACGATTTCCGCTTTGGCCAGCGCACACGCACCTCTTCACACACATACATTTGTATGTATGTGTGTATCTACTTGTATACTTGTTAGCCAATGTACAAGTAGTTTACCTGCAAGGCAATTTGCTACAGCAACGGCATTAGCAGCAATTTCTCTGCGAAGGGAAAAATTTAGAAAAGCGCAACATACTTCAGAACCTAGAAAAAAACCGAACTATTTTTGAGCAACAGTAGGAACACGCAACTCAAGCAAATAAATAATGTATAACAACAACCCCGACTTTGTGTACTGAACTCTTGGAATTCCTAAGCCATTGTCGAAGTGGGAGTGGAAACAAAGAAAGAAAAAAGGAAATATTCACTCTTAAGTTGAGAGCCAACAACTTTGGTTACCTGTGCCATGTACTGTCTCCGACATTTTGTAACGAAAACCGCACCTGCCAGTGCAGGCTGGCCACTTCATGTGTTGTCATTATGTAACTATGTATGTGTGTGTGTTTACGTATGGCTATCTTGTTGCTTCAACACTTCATGTATCCGGTAGTAACTATGCGTGGCTCGTAAATGCGTTCGCGCACGTGAAGGTATGCCGGTGTTGTGAGTGTTTACAGTAATGGCCCTGTAGGAAAATTTGGAGCAAACAAAAAATTTTATAAACGGTTTTGTATACGTATACGCAATAGGTTTTGTTTGATCACTTCATAGCCATTCACTTGCTGTTTTTTTTAATAAAATTTTTTTATTAAAAATTTTAGTTTTTAATTTAAAGTTTTTTATATTTATTTTATTTTTTTTTCAAATATTTTGTTGATTCAAAATAGAAGTGAGTTCCTTTGGTTGTTGGATTTTAATTATACAATCAAAATATAATTAAAAAAAAATTAAGTGGCAACACTGTCGTATATTTTGCTATATAATTTAAAAAAACAAAAAAGGTGGCAATACTCCTTAATATTTTCATGAATATGCTCTTTTTAAGAACAAACTCTCAATAAAATTCTTTCATTGCAATGGAATAAAAAAATTATTGTTAGTAGATGGCAACCTTGTTTGATGCAATTTTCGATTTTATGTTAGAGATTTCAGTTTTATATACAACAAACAAATAGAAATTATATAAAATATTTTTAGAGGCAACTCCTCACAATTTTAGGAATTTTTTATAGTATTATTAACTCTTAGGGTATACTTTTTCTAAAATTTTCAAAACAAATTTATTTTTTTGAGCATATGTGTTAGATAAAAAAAAATTAATATCCAAAATAAATATTCCAAATTTTTATATTTAAAATAAATTATATTTATATAAAATAGAAATAGGTGGCAACGTTTATAATTTTTTGTGTGAATACGCTCATTTTAGTTCACCTAAGGTATATAATATACGCATTAACTAAATTTCAGTACAGTGAAAAATTTAAAAAAATTTTTTTTTGTGAGTAGGTGGCAACCTTGTTGTACAAAATTTTAAAAAGAATTTAAATGGTTTCAGTTTTATATTCAAAAAAAAGAAAAAATTAAAAAAATTTAAGCTGGAAACCCCACACAATTTAACAAAAACTTTAATTTGACATTCTTTTCAACTTTTTGGATTTATTTATTTCTGAAAATTTTAAGAACTAAATTAGTATGTCCTCCAGCTAACATTTAATGCGTTTTGTGCGATTAGCAACTAGCTACTCTTAACATCGAAATTGAAATTTTCGACTTCTCTTTTCTGACCAAAAAATTTCCAGCTGTTAGTTATTTTCTACTGGGCCTTAAGTGTTGCTGCTATTGTTTCTTTGTTGTTTGTTTGCTTTTGAACTCTTGTAACCAAAGCTGTTTGACATGCTCTCGCTCACATTCCTTATATGCTCACCCACACACATACACATATGCTGCCTCAAGTGTCACTGGCAGCATATTAGAAAACAGTTATTTTCATGTAAGTAAATTCTTCGCGTTAACTGTGTACCTATGCATGCCAAAGAAGTTTGCGAAATTCCCATGAAAATGCTATTACGCAGATATTCTAAAAAGTTTAGCTGTGCAGAGTGGCCATAAGCAAGAACTTTACGAAATGTTGTGTACACAGGTAGTATACATACTTATGTATGTATATATGTACATACATACATAATATAATTTAAGCGTAGAATGTAAATGATTTAATGGCAAAGACTTGAAATTTTCTCAGAAAGTACTATAAACGAAAACGTTAATTCTTAGTAGTCTCCTTATAAAAAAGTGGCAACTCTGTTTTTTTTTTAATTTCCAAGCAATAATTTATATTGAAAACTATCTAAATGCAATGCAACGGTTAGTTTAAAACTATTTTTTTTTTTGAAAATTTTGAAAAACAAAAATTTTTGTGTGGCAACACTATATTGAAAAAATGTATTACGTTTTTGTTTTTCAAAATTATTGTACAAGTTTTAAATGTACTAACAAATACCTTGAAGAATTTCATTACCCTAACATTTTAGTAATATCAATTAGATTAATATTTTAAAAATAAATGGCAACAATAAGGAAAGCTAATATTTCAAAAATCCCATAAATATAATGAGAATTAGAAAATATATGATTTTTTATTTATCGGTAAAAGTGAAAACTTTCTGGAACATTTTTATTGCGTTTGAGCATAAAATTTAAAACAAAATAATGTAGGCAACATTTTTCACCAACTCATATATGTATGTTGTTATTGAAGACACTACAATGAAAGGGTTCACTTTAGCTGATTGCTCAGCTTTTATATTAATTGAAGCACCTCTGCACATTACTTATTGTCAACTAATACCAAATGTTAAAATGAAAGTAAATTTATTAAAAATTAATTTCTGAGATTTTTTTTTTGCAAATTTGCATTTCAAAACTAGCAAGTCTTGTGTTTATTTTATTGCAATTATTTGAAATCTTTCAAACTTCTTTAATATATCTACTTCCTTTCTGTAATAATATCGCATTACTAATATACGCCTAAATATAGGCAATCTTACTTCTACTTACACACACATAAAAGCTGAGAAATTAATATATGTAAGTTACTTAAAAATACCTCAGGTGATAACTTTTCTTTACAGTGTGTAATAAAGAAAAAATGTATATAATATTTATAATGACCTTCACCTCTGGCTGCTTGGCTCTGCTGCAGTCGGGTGCCAAACACCGCTGTCAGCGCTTTATTAAAAGTTTCTGCTTTCATTAGCAGTGCTTTTGCAGCATATTTACATATATGAATATTATATATGTATATAAGAATATTTACTTAAGTAAATTGTGTGCTGATATGCTTTTATGAAACACCACTGCGTATGAGTAACAAGATTTCCGTGTATATTTCATATGCAAGCTTATTATAATATTTAGTTTCTTATTTATTTTCTAAAAAGTTTCGAACGCATTTATCAAAGGTTTCCACAACTTAAAGTTATGGAAATTTATGGAAAAATGTTTTCATTGTGATATTTGAGTTAGGAGAATCGAATGGTTTATATTAAAAAAAATTAAACAATGAGGAAGCGTGCTCTGCAGCTTTTTCAAAACTTTCCTGCTTTTCAATTTTAAAATTTTCTCAGTATAGAAAAATATTACAAACAAGCGGAAAGTTCCACAAATCAACTTTGTTTTGTAGATCTACAACTGCTTGTCTTCAGACGCTCAATTAATTTTTGCGAGCAACAAAATTTTATTTTTCTGCAAAGTCTACAACATTCTTGCAATCACTGATTGCTTGCTATTAACATTAAAAATATAATTAACGCTCCAAACAAGTCGTTGAGGCGTTTATTGAAGATAATGTATTTTATATGGGCCATACGAAATAAATGGCACAATCATTAGCTAGCAGTTTCAGGCAACTACAAGGAAATAAATAATAGAACTTTACTATTTTGAATAGATATTTGATTTTTCCAAAAAAATAAAAGGTTGTAACATTTATGCAGAAATAGAGAATATTATGAAATATATAAATTTTTCGTCGCGATAATCCCTTTATGTGTGCATACTTCAAAAGGAAGCGCTTTTAGATGTATAAAATTATATTATAAAAGCATTTGAAAAGTTATTGAATAAAGTTATAGTATAAAAATATTAGAAAAGTTGTATAAATCAAGCAAATTAACTAAAGATCTTCATACATTTTTTTTAACATTAATTTTTAACATTTCAGTTCAAGAGACTTTCAAATATTGTCATTAATGTGCCGGCCATCATCATTTACTGACAAATTTTTAAGCCTAAAAAATGTAAAAAACATTATTTATAATTGAGAAAACAATATTGAACACTAAAAAATAGTAAAACTAACTATTTCAATAAACGCATAGCTATTATTATGTATGCCTATCGATTTTTATGTGTAAGCATAAAATTACTCATACGCCATGTATTAATTGAATGGTGGAAAAATGTATGGTTTGCTATAATTTACCGGTACACTGTAGAATAGCTGATTAATAATGCAATAAGTAGATAACCAAATCAAGAATAACTGCCAATTATACAAATTAATTTTGGAAAAGGATATTAATAAAAAGTTATATGAAAAAAATTAATATTCGAAAAAATTAATATTCGAAAGAATTAATATTCGAAAAAAAAAACAAAATTAATGAAGAATATTCAAAAGTGTTTAAAATTAACGCGTGGCGTTCAAAAGTGTATAGCAGCCGTAGTCTGATACTGCCATCAAATTACACACACATAGCCAATTGACTGCCTAACTGCAAGTCATGCAGAAAAATTACGTATACGAAATGCCGCTCATATGAATTACATTTAGAGAGTTTAGGTAAAGTAACTAAATTAATTATGATTTTTTCATACATACTATAAGATTTTACAACATTTATATTCAATAAAGGATTATAAAAATATTTATATATTCAAAAAAGAAAAAAAAACAGTCAAAAAAATATTTAATTTTTTCAAAATTTTTTTTGGGGGCTAAAAGCTAATAAACTTTATAAAATAGCTTAAGCGGTTACACGGGTTTACGAGTTTCAAAATATCGTTTTTTTATTGTCTTATTAAATTCTACAACACCTCAAGAATATTGTTCTGTTCAAGTTAATCCGAATAATAGTTTCAGTCTTGAGAACTTGTGCGCTCGAGGTTTAGCTAGAATAAGTGCGCCGTATTTAAAGACGTTTTTCGTGAAACTTTGTTTTTGAAGCCGATTGCCAAGATTTCTCGAGAACTACTCAATCGATCTATATTAAATTTTACACAAGCCTGAGAGATACCATCTTTAAAGGCTTGGGCGAAGGATTTTTTTCGATTACAACTATTTAAAATAAAAAGATTGCGAAGTTTTCACTGAAATTTTCATTGTTATGTAAAAATGTCAGCGAAAAATGCAATTTTCAGTTTTTTTCCTTCGTCAAAGTTCTAAGTTAAGATTTTAACTAAAACTTGAATTTTTTCACCTTAGATCATCCTGCAGGGAGTTATCCTGAAAAACTTCAGAATTTCTTTGTTAATAGTGGAAGTTTGTAACAATAAAATATTTAATTTTTATATGAGAAAAAAATTGTTGTTGGTTTTACCCGAGGAAACCCATTTCACCCCCTAAGCTAATGTCAAAATTTAAGGCAATACTATAAATGCAATTTCAAAATATATATGCAAGCCCAGACACAAGTGAATTGTTATTTGCTTGCCGCACTCACTGGCTCCATATAAAATACAAAGAAAATTACTCATACGCCGTGTCCGCACACTTTGCATAGAAATGTTAATATTATTTAAGTTTATTTTATAAAATACATTACTGACTCTTTCAGCATCACGTATGACATTAACAATTAACAAAAAAATATTAATAACAATTTTCTTTTAAATCCAAACTGTCCACTGAAATTATTTAAATGGTCGGAGTATTCTAAAAAATTAAAAAATAAATTTAAAAAAAAATTAAAATCGGTTTAATAATACTGAAAAATCTTAAAATGTATTAAAATTTATACAAATAATTTCACATAGCTTATAAATGCTGACAGCCAACGCATACGCATTTATTAACTTATTTGAATGTCTATTAGAGCAAGTTATGCAAAAAAGTTACTCATACGCCGTGGAGCTGAGCATTAACTAGCTGCTTTATAGTTGTTACATCTTTTTTAGACTTTTTATAATAAGCTTTTTTTTTAAGTTTTCCTATGCCACAAAAAGTAATACATTTTATCAAAATATCATAAAAGTAATATACTTTTCTAAAGCTACTTTCCTAAAGCTTAATAAAAACAAATATAAAGTTTCACACAAAATCGTTACTATATACATATACATATATGAAAATGTATATGTATGTATATTACTAGATGCTAAAACGATTCACGTAATAATTTTAGCTGTTTGTACACAAATACTTTTTTATTATTTTTTTCTATTATTAGTCTCCAGTGCGTTTTGTAAATTGAAATCATAAAAAAAATAAATTTATGCAAAATTCGATTTAATGGAAATTTTTATATGCTTACATAATGATTCAGTGTATACAATGTTATTATTATAGCTTTAAAGTTACAGTAGAAAAAAACAGAGAAATGAGTTATGAGCGGACAAATCGAAAATTGATTTTAATAACAGAAGTAAAGAATTTTTTATTATTCTATACACAGATGCAGAACATTAATGTAGCAAAATATATAGAAACTAACTTAAAAAAAATTTTTTTGCGCGAATTATAGTTTACAAAATTGTTTAGTATCGTTACTCAATCATTTGATGGCACACTTTTGCATAATTTTAAATTTTCACATTATTTTAAGGTAATTGTCCCACTGTTCTTTGCAACTAAAGCTAATATGAAACAATACATTCATCAGCAGTAAATCATTACGCCTATAAATGTTGCCACCCGAAGCACACATTGTGTAAACAAATGAAAGGCAACAATTTTACACACACGGCGCGGTAAGTGTTAATAAGAACAACAAAAATGTTTGTACTGTAAGCGCCAAACTGGCGATTTGTCAGCATTTTAAAGCAAAGCTGGCAATAAAAGTTCAGAAATGCGCACGCCTGCACGCACACACACATGTACACACAAACATTCATGCGCGCAAAAGCTCACCTTGGCAGCGAGATTCGGAAATTGATTGATATTTTGCGCTGGAAGCAAATTGATCGATGACGTACAAGCGCTCGCTAATTCTAGCATACAACAAATTTAGATAGGTATGTACTGGCGGTTGCTGGCACATTTCAATTGCTGCATTATGACCGTTGAACAGCCAACGATCGTTTGTGTTACACAAATGCAGCAGCGAATGATGAAGCGGTGGCGTAATCGACTGCAAGCGAGCGAGCGCATGAATGATTGAGTGCTTGGCGCATTTTACCGCTAAACATATTTGAGTGCATATTTACGTGTACATAATCATGCATTTGCACAAATTGTAGCTTAGATGTACTACACTGCGTATACGTAACTAAATCTAAGCGCCAGCAATTGGCAGCATTATAGAGGGTTTTAATCCGAAATGCCTTGCTATTGCGACTTGACGCCATGCTGCGTTAAAATGTTAATTGTTTTTGAATGTCAATTCACCTGCGTTTCTTCTATGGCATATCACTGTTAGCCACTTATTGCTTTATTTAAGCGCCATGCAATTTCTTTTTTTTTGTTTTTTGAAATAGTTGTTTCCTATATTATGCAGACTAAAGCTTTATGTGTTCTTCAGTGCTTTAGTTTTACATAAATCATTAGCATTTAAGTTCACTGCTTTTAAAGCTGAATTTTAAAAACTTTTCTTTAATCCTTTTATAAATAAAATTCCTGGCAAAAATGAATAAGACAGCGTGCATCACACTTCTTAATAATATACGAATAATAAATATATATGAAAACAAGAAAACCCGTTAACTTAGGCGGCATCAAACCTATAACCTTGCACAGGTACACATATCATGCTATTGATGGGTATAAAGTGATTTGGATCTTGATCTTGATCTTTCAGTTTGTATGGCAGCTATATGCTATAGTGTTTTGATCTGAACAACTTTCTCGGATATTGAAGCGTTGCTTAGCGCAATTATCTGTGCTAAATATTTTGAACATACAAGTATCTTATAAAATAAAAAAGTTTTCTGTACAAGTACTTGTGTTTAGTCGGTCAGTTTGTATGGCAACTATATGCTATAGTGGTTCGATGTGCACGATTTCTTCCAAGCTTGTGGCAATATCTGGGATGGTAATGCTTGCCGAATCTCATGAAGATATTTTATCAAATAAAAAAGTTGTGCATACAAGCACCTGTAACCGATCGTTCACTCTGTATGTCAGCTGTACGCTATAGTAAGCCGATCTGAACAATTTGTTCGGAGATTACACTGTTATCTTAAAAAATAATCTATACTACATTTCGTGAATATATCTTGGCAAATGTGAAAGTTTTCCATACAAGCACCTGTAACCGATCGTTCACTTTATATGTCAGCTACATGCTATAGTGGTCCGATAGCAGCGATTTCGACAAATGAGCAGCTTCTTCGGTTGAAAAGAAGTGTTACGAAATTTCATATTGATCCCTCAAACGAAGGAACTAGTTCCCTTACAGACAGACAGCCAGTCACAGATACATGGACATAGCTGTCACGCTTATCATTTATATGCATATTGTATAAAATTATCAGTTAACAGTCAAAATACCCCAATTTTTTTACTGATTTAAGACTTCTTTTCTTGCTAAAACTAAAGTTTCATTGAACGTATTGTTCCTATGTTCTTGGTAAATTTTAATTGACTAGAAGAAGCAAACTGCTGCTAAAAGGATATAGACAACACAATACCAGTATATAGTTCTTTTTAAAGATCTCAGAAAATATGCTTTGAAAATTGGCTCCTTTAAAGTGAGCTCAAATTTCAAATTTTTTTTAAATTATTTTCGGCAATCACAAGACTGAGAAGAAATACTTTTGATGCCCTGGAAAAAACATTAAACAGCGTGTTCATTTTTACATATACACGACAACTTATTCGTTAGTAGAAAATGAAATTTTAAATGTTTTTAATATGTTTGAAAACAACATCAACTTCTGAATCCACGAAAATTCATTAAAATCTTAATCTTCTCATAGAATCTACAATGACAGTAAGCATACCAAAGCACTCAGCTAGTAAAATATTAATTTATGGTAAAATTTTCGCGGTTCCTGTTATCAAAATTTAGGCTTTCGAAACATATAATCAAGTCCGAAGGTTTGATTGCGACATACGAAGCTGGTGTTGCCAATTTTGCCGCCGTTTCGTTACAGATTGGTTAGCCAACTATAACTTCAGCACCGCACACCACACCACATCCAATGGTTTCAAGAATCTATT
This sequence comes from Bactrocera neohumeralis, assembly GCF_024586455.1. Lineage (NCBI taxonomy): Eukaryota > Metazoa > Arthropoda > Insecta > Diptera > Tephritidae > Bactrocera > Bactrocera neohumeralis. The sequence goes on along the minus strand of NC_065921.1, from coordinate 17,904,933 downwards.
GGTTATTAATGGTGCCACCAAAGTGGATATAAAGGAAACTGCTAACATCAAGGAGTTCATCAAGAACACCAGCCAGTTCTTTGCTGGTGCTGCCTCTCCCCCAGCTGCTATTGCTGGCGCTGCTGTTGAAAGTAGGAAGAAGTCAAGAAGAAGGAGTCGTAGTGAGAAGAAGACGACGATATATAGTAGGTTTCGGTCTTTTAGACTAAACTGCTTAACACTAAAGTTGATCGCTTGATCGACATATTTCAATGATTCCAAAGATAAGCTCCTCTGATGAAATTTTGGTTTGACAGGAAAAGATCAATCAAAAAATGCTCGTGAAAGCATACCTAAAAGTTCTTCAACCTTAAACTCAAATCAAATTGATTTAAATCTAGTAAATAGTCTGATTGTCTAGATTTTTTATTAGAAAAATGTCATCGAATTTTGAGCAAACTATTTTCATTGTAACGAGACGTCTCAGAAAGAATAACTTAATATATAGTATATACATATGTATAGGCATATTTTTATATCAATGTACTACTCTTTTATATATTCCCTTACAGTTATTGCATATGCACATACTAGATGAACACTCACACTCTTACATATTTATATACATATATACTGCTTGTGCTTATCTGCATATTTGATTTACAAAATACATTATACGCCCACAAACATGTCTATGTACAAGCGTATATATATCTTTATCTTGCCAGCTGCATATACACATGTGCGTGTAAATTCGTTTTCTCTGTTTGTTTATCTGCTTGTGCAACGTGTGCTGGTATTCTCAGGTCAACACGTGAACACATAATTTCAATCAAAGTAGTCCGTGTCGAGTTTTTGATAAACAAACCATTATTATCAGGTAAATGTAACAATTACTCTGTTCTGTAGATGATTATACATATATGTTATTACTAGAAGATGATAACGTGATGCGGTATATGACATATATATTGTTCTGTGAATACAATAGTGTGCATATAATTGCTTGTTCAAACTAAACCAATTTTTGTGCCTTGGGCATTTGTTATGCACAAGACCATTCATACATAATCGATTTGATATTTGTACTAGAATATACGCAGAATTATATGTAAATAAAAGTTTTGTGATTAATCTTTTAGCCGTATTTATACAAAAATAAAAAGTAATAAAAAATATCGGTTAAAAAAATTTTGGACAAAATAAGTAAACAACTTCGTCACAGAACTTCTTACTGCGGAGGTGCACTCTTGTAATCCTTACCACTAATATTGTTTTTTTTTTTAGAATACGTCAGATTGAAGATATTACTGAATTTCTAACAAATTTAAATTATCAAAATCGACTAACCCCCATTTGTAACATTTTGAACCATTTAAATAATGTTGGCCATAAAAATAAGCTCGTTGTACATACAAGGTCTGTCGCAAAAGAAACAGGACTGTTAAAAAAAAAAACAAAAAATTAAAATTTTTCAAAAGTTATATTTTTTTATTCAAAGTAGTTTCCTTGTGCTTCGATACAGCCTTTAGCCCGGTCAATTAGCATTTCAAATGAGTGTTTAAGGTCATTTTTCGGAATGCTCTTGAGAATATCGTTCGTCGCCTTTTGGATAGCTGAAATGTCCTGAAACCAGTATTTTTCATGGGCAAATGAAGTTTTCCAAATAGGTAAAAATCACAGGGTGCCAGACCAGGTGAGCAGGGTGAGTGAGTAATGGTTAATATGGAGTTTGTTGTCAAAAAATCAGTGACAAGCGTCGACCGATGACACGGCGCATTATCGTGCAACAGGCGCCAGGACCATGCCTCACGGTATTGTGGTCGAGCACGACGAATGCGTGACAAAAGACGCTTCATAACACCAAGGTAAAATACAGCATTAATCGTTTGGCCAGGTGGGACGAACTCTCGGTGTACAATACCCTCGGAATCGTAGAAACAAATCAGCATTGTCTTTATTTTTGACTTCTGAAGACGACCGACTTCTGATCGTCACAGAGGTCCTCACGACCATCTTGGTATGGCTTAAACCACTCGTGCACATTACTACCGGATAGGCACTGATCACCATAAACTTTTTTCATCATTTGAAATGTTTCAGTAAACGTTTTTCCAAGTTTAAAACAAAATTTAATATTTGCTCTTTGCATTTGACGACCGATGACCAAAAGCTGCTGTCACTTTTTGATCGATAACATCGATTGTAGTTATCCAATTGTCTTAAAATTTTTACAAAATGTCAACAAGAGATCAAACTTTTTATTTCATATACCCACCAATAGGTGGCGCCACCAGAAACAGTTATATTTAAAAAGTTCTGTTTCTTTTGCGACAGACCTTGTATGAGCCAAACACGAGTTAAGGAGTCACATGGGTTTCCTTGTGTAAAAAAATTCCTTTTTTATAATTCTCTCATACAAGAAATGAATTTTATAATAATTTTCAACAATCTTTTTCTCATTTAAAAATTTAAATATTTTAGTAGAATTTTTTATTGCTACTATTAACAAAGAATTTCTGAAACTAAAAAAAAATATTTTAGACATTGCGACGCCATTTCCGGTGACCCTCAGAAAATCATCTAAAGTGAAAAAATACGTATTTTAGTAAAAACCTTAACTCATAACTTGGACGAAGAAAAAAACTGAAAATTGAATTTTTGGTTGAAATTTTTACAAAATAATTGAAATTTCAGTGAAAATTTTCCGGCATTTTTTTTTCAAATACATTATTACAACGATTGCAACGAAAAAAATTCTACGTCCAAGTCTTTAAGAATTGTATCTCAAAGAAATGTGTTTCATGAATTTCATAATCGGTTGGGTAGTTCTCGAGAAATCCGACTTCAAAAACATAGTTTCGAAAAAAACGCGTTTAAAGACGACGCACTTATAGAACGTATCTCCGAAATTCTCGGATCAAGCTGAAAATTTAAGACAATATTCTAGGATCTGTAGATTTAATAAGATAATAAAAAAACTAAATAACGTTCGAACAAAAATAAGTTCGATGTGTATATGAGTGTAACACGAGTTAATGCAAAAACAAATCTTTATAGACCGAATTCGCTGCTGGATCACAACAAAATCGATCCACTTCTAAACCGAGATAATGAAAGTGTGTTACTTACGACAACGATCATGGTTGAACCGCGATGAAACTGCGTAAACGGTGGAAAAGCCAGCATTTGCAGATTTACCTATGTGTTTTGTAAAATTGTAAGCGAAGCAGTTCGAAAGAGCTCTTCCTTTATGGTCAATCTTTTAAATTTGATCTATCAATTTGACTGTCTGATGTAAGCATTTTCCCAAAAGTACATTATATAGCGTCAGGACAACGCCATACCACGCACATCGCGAATGATTGGCTGGAATCTCCGGTAGTTCAGAAAAGTTTTTATACTCCCAACTTTTAGTCCAGACCTAACGCCAAATTACTACTAGCTGTTCCTGTCTATGAATGACTTTGCTGATGAAATTCGCCCCAAGAAAGTTTCTACTCATCAACTGTCTTATTTTTTTGGAATGAGGAATGGGTTTCTATGAGAGTAGCATTATGAAATTATCTACAAAATGACAATAATTTATCAGTTATAAAGGTGCATACTTCAGCTAAATCGGTTCATTCTGGCTACACCCCTTATTTTGATGCAAAAAAAAAAAAGTTTCCTTTTTACTATATATTCTATGTAAGTTGTGTTGTATTTATATTACATAATCGTTTTCTTAATATTTTACCACTCAAATATAACAATTTGGAACAGAACAGCAAAATATTTCCAGTTTCTTTGCAAATGATGATTCTTACTAAATTCTCACGAACTGCAAACAACATTTAATGTTATACCCTTATTAGTTCAAAATGCCACTCGATAACTGTAATTCCAACAAAGCTTCCACGAAATTTCAATTATAAACAAAATGTGACAACGAAATAACAGTTATTGAACAAGTGCTGTCACTTGAGGTGAAAATGTACCATATACTACTATAAGTATTCAATGGTAGACCATAGTGTATTCTATATGTGGAATATATGTATATATTTGTGCCCAACTTTGTGCTAGTGTCATTAGTTAAAGCGAGATTGCACGCCGATATGAGAGCTTATGAGACTTTCACGGAATCAATACCGACGCTTTTGTCGGCAGACAAAATAAAATGAGCACATGCATGAATGAATATATTTATGTACTGTATACTGTATGTATATAGATATTAGGGTGCTTCAAAAAAAATTTTTTAATTCTTTTTGTCAACTCTTACCCCCTCAAATCTTAATTGATTGACAAACCAAAAGTGGTCCCTCAAGCCAAGCGCTGTAGCTTAACTCTAAGGAGTCGCTATTTTTTTTTTTTAGATTCCCATACATTTAACATAGGAATTTTCGTTTTTTCATTCAAACTAAAATTTAACATACTAATTTTCGTTTCTCAAAAATAACCATCACATATTCATAAAGTTGGCTTTTCAAACTTTAAAAATTATGCGACAATTAGTTGGTGAAATTTTAGTTTGAATGAAAAAAACGAAAATTCCTACGAATACGTTAAATGTATGGGAATCTAAAAACAAAAAAAATAGCGGCCCCTTAGAGTTAAGCTACAGCGCCTGGCTTGAGGGAGGATTTTTGGTTTGTCAATCACTAAAATTTGCAGGGGTAAGAGTTGAAAAAAAAAATTCAACAAATTTTTTTGAAGCACCCTAATAGATATGAATATCCTCACCTAATATACAAAATAACGTAACATCACTTTTCATAGTTTACAGGCGCAGGAAAAGCGATATAAATGAAAACACTCATATTGAAACAAAATTTCAGTTTTGGTTATAGACTGGTTATATATTGGTTATCGTACACTCATATTGGTTATAAAATGGTTACATACTGGTTATCATACCTTTATGTATATTGAGATAAATTATTTTTTGGTTATAAAATGTTTATATATTGGTTATAATATCTGTTAGCGATTTTCGATTTTTTTTTGATCATACATAGTTTGCATTTTTGTGAAGATATATAGTATATTAGGGTGTTCGTTATTTCCCAATTTGACTTGTTTTTGCAAAGGCCACCTTAATTTTCAAGTTTTGTACCAAATTGAGATTTTCAATGTAAACAGTACACCATGTCGTATGAGCAACACAAAATGTATAATTCACTCGTATGGATGCTCAGTGCATTCGAAGCATAAGTTTAAATGCATGTAACTTTGAAATGAGTAGTGTTGTGGAAAAAATCATTAATACCTTTTTTGTAGAGCGGAAAATTTTGTATTTGAATACCATATCTTCAAAATTTTAAATTTTCTTAATTAATGCAAAATATCACAAAATCGTGTGATATACGGAAAAAGAAACAAATTTTAAGTTGAGAATTTAGAAGTTTTTGCGTTGGACAATTTTTTTTTACCAAAAATTGAAACTTATGGGCACGTTCGTAAAAATTAATTCAATTTCAGAAATAACGCATACCCTAATATACATAATAATGCATGTTTACAACAGCAAGATTGACATATATGTTCGTATATCTGTGTGTATTTATTATTATACGCGAATATTAAAAAAGAAAATCACACGCAAATCGCTTTATATATTAAGGTCAATCAGACTACGCTGCCGTGGTATATGTTAAACTCACACACACACTCATAAGTGTAATCCCATGTAGCGGCACTTATGACTATAAATAAAAAATAAGGGAAAATGAGCAACTGGTCGGCCATACGCGCCGCTCGTAGACAGTAATTATAATAAAAATAAAATTCAATATCCCCATATGTTCTTATGCATAAGTGTTTGTGGGGGTGTGTATGAGCGATTATTTTGTTAAAAACAATGACGACAGCACACACATACACGCTGGATATGTGGCTTTGCAGACAAAAGGGGCAAACGTGAGCGTTAGAACAGACGATTGGCAAATAGTGCGTATGAGCACAAATCACGCGCACCAAGGCAGAAATCACATACACATATATATACATAGGTATATGCTGATAGACATATACTTACAAAACCAGAGGGTTATTGTATTGTATATGCATATTGACATATTGAGATTAAGTGCAATATAAATTATAAGTTTGCTTGCGCAAAGTTGTCTACTTGCACATATATATGTGTGTGTGTGACGTTGTTTTGGCGCTGCTGAAATGCTGCTGGCGGAAGTGGATTAGAGCGAAATGCTGATTGAAATGATAAGATTTACGATTATTTTGGTTTAGTCGGAAAGGATGTGAACACACATACATATATATATGCTACCTATCACATATAAATGTATATAAACATACATATATACTAACAGACATATATATATATTTTTTTTCTTATGCATATACACATATTTAGCTAAACGTGTACATATATTTATGTATATATATTTACATGCATCATTATGCATTCGAACAAGTTTGTCAAGACATATTCTTTGTAATTGTTTGTTTTATTATTTCTACATTTACGGCAGCAATGATTTACTGTTGCCACTTTTTCTTTGCATGCATGACTTGTTGTTTTTGTAATTTTATTGTAGTTTTTTGCACTTTGTTGATTGCTTTGATTTGTCGATTTGCTTGTATTAAAGCGCTAGTGCAAGTCTTTGTTTTCCTGCCGCCAAATATTCATAGATTTTGATGTTTGCTTTGAAAATTCTGCAAATGAAGCAAATATTTGCACACATATACCCAGATTCTGATTAAAAGTAAATAAAAACTTAATTTATATTGATTGCAGTTGATAAAGAAAACAAGAAAAAATATTCATAAAAGGGTGTAAAAAGCAGTTTGTCGGCCAAATTGTATGGCAGCTATATGATACAGGGTCCGATCTGAACAATTTATTTGGAGATTGTACCATTGCTTTGGGCAATATTCCATTTTAATTTCCGTAAAGATAGCTTGGCAAATAAAAAAGTTTGCCATACTGAAACATGATTTTAGTCATTCTGTTTGTATTGCAACGATATCTTATATGTATATCCGATCTGAATAATTTCTTGGGAAATTAAAGCAATGTCTTCAGTCAAAATAAATGTCAAAATTTGTCAGGATATCTTGTCAAATAGAAAAGTTTTTCATACAGAAACTTGATTTTAATCTATCAATTTGTATGGCAGCTATGGTTTATAGCGGTCCGATCTGATTAATTGTTTGGGAAATTATAGAATTGCGACAACTAAAAATGTATGCCGAATTTCATAAAGATACCTTGTCACATAAAAAAGTTTTCCATACAAGAAATTGATTTTGATAGATCAGTTTGTATGGCAGTTACATATGTTATAGTGTTCCGTTAACCGCGGTTCCAATAAATGAGCAACTACTTTTAGAGAAAAGAATGTGTGCAAAATATATATTATATGGTCTCCCACATTTCCTTCTTGGGGTTAAAATTTTCGTACCACATTTTATTTACCTTCTTCACTGTATATATGTACAAGTATTAAATAAAAATATCTTATATTGATTGATTTGATAATGAAAATACGTGCAATGTGTACTTTGCGAATTTTGCAATAATTTTAATTCAGGGCATTAGATTGAGTGATTCTTTACTTTTCCCTTATGTATAAAAAATATTTGCTTAAAAACAGAATGCAAGAAAAAGTAAAAAAACGAAACCTCAGGGAGCATATGCGAGCCAGAAGACAATGAAGAATGCATATTTGAGTAGTTGGGAGGCAAAAATGTGCGCATTATTTATCATTTTAAGCAAGCAGACGATCAGATAAGAAAACTGTATGTAAGCAAATTCTGCTGTAAAGAGAACCGAAATGAATTTTTGAGAGCTGAACTATTGAACTTGAATAAATATTATTTTAAATTAAATTTTTCTGAGAATTTTAAAGTGTAATTTCGTTTAGCAAATATTCATGTGATTTGTTTCCTTTGATATTAATCAAATTTAGTTATACCGCATATGTCAACTCTATAAAATACATATACATATATGTTGAATATACAAGCTGTTTAATATACACAATTAATTTTCTAAAAATATTTGTTTTTAATTTTAGTGGTAACCTTTGTATGGAAAATATATATATTTAGTACCGTTATAACTAAAGCAAATTACTGATATATTATTTTCTTATTAATATTTGTATTTTTTTTTTTGTAAATTGGCAACCATATGATATTATTATATTAATATTTTTGTTTGTTATCTGCATTTTAAATATAGTTGTAAAAACTTGGCAACTCTATGTATTTTTTTCTAGAATAAAGCTTAAAATTCATATTTTGGAAAGTGAAAATTTTTTACTGCATATTATTTTTTTCAAAAATATTAGTTATAAATCATTTTTGTATAGTGAAGGCTTCTCGTTTACTTATTTGACCTTTTATTTCAACTCCTGTCATATTTTTGTCGATTTTTGTATAAACCAAACTGATGGTAACCCTATTGAATAATTTTCAGCTCTTAATTACCTACATAGTATATGATTCATATTACCTATGTTTGCAAATAATTTGTTTTATATTTCGAATGCTTTTATTTAAACATTATGAGAAATTAATTTGAATTTTTTAAAGCTTTGATCGATTTTTCAAAATTTAAAAGCCCACTTGTAATTTAAAAAATTATCTTTCTTGTGTATTTTTTGGAACTCCTTTGTAAGAGCATTTTTATTATAAATTCTAAAATAAAGATTACCATACCTTTCATTTGCGTTACCCAAATACTTGCAAATCCTATTCAAGGTTGTTCGAAAAAATATATTGTTTTTTAAATAATTGGTTAAGCTGTCTGAAAAATTACTTAATATGTTTTTTCTAAATAGCTAAAAATCACCAAGTGTTTCAAAAAATCCTTTTAAAATCTTTATTTGAAAATTGTTGGGAACTCTGTTTACAAAAAGTCGTAATTTAAAATTGTTAGCAACTCTGTCTAAAAAAGTGCAAATTGGTAAAATATTTTTTTAAATTTTTATCTGTAAATTGTTGGCAACTCTGTTTTTTACGCTTCTTAAATTTTTTCTTAGATTTCTTAAAAACTGTTTTCAAACATATGAAACAATTTTTTGTTATAATCATGAAAATTTTGAGTTTTGAATTTTTTAAATACTGTTGAATATGTTATTTTTAAAAATGATCCAAATAAGTATTTTTAAAACTTTTATTTGAAAATTGTTGGCAACTCTGTTTTATTAAAAGTCGTTAATTTAAAATTGTTGACAATTCTGTTTGCAAAAAGTGCGAAATATGAGTTTTTAAAATTTTCATTTGAAAATTGTTGGCAACTCTGTTTTATAAAAAGTCGTTAATTTAAAATCGTTGGCAATTCTGTCTGCAAAAAGTGCGAAATAGTTGTTTATCTCTCCCAACATTGTAAGTATTTTTTTAATTTTCATTTAAAAAATGTTGGCAACCCTGAATCTCGTGTTTCTTAATTAAATAATTGCTATCAAATATATAATATATGTATAAACAATTTGTATTATCTCCATGTTGAAAAAATTAAATTTTGAGTTATTAAAAAAATCTTGGCAAGTCAATCTGAAAAATTTTGAAATAAAAAATTTTTAATTTTTTAAATGAATACTTAATTATTTTTAAACTTAATTTTTAATATGAAAACTGTTGACAACTCTCTTTGATAAAGAGTTTTGATGAAAAACCGTTTGCAAATCTATCTAAGAAAACGAAATATGCTTTTTTTAAATAATTTTTTAAAATTTATATTTGAAAAAACTTGACAACTCTGTTTGATAAAAAGTTTTATGAAAAAATCTTTGGCAATCCTGTTTAAAAAATTAAAAATATACTATTTTTACATATTTTATCTTTTTAATTTTCATTTGATAAGTGTCGGCAACTCTGTTTTATAAAAAGTTTTTTTTTTTTGAAAAATCGTTGGCAATCCTGTCAAAAAATCCAAAATGTGCTATTTTTTAATAATTTTTTAAAATTTTAGATTTGAAAATCGTTGGCAATCCTTTTTAATAAGTTTTTTTGATTATATGTTGTTATAGAAAATTGTTGGCAACTCGATTTAATAAATTTTTTTTTTTTTCAAAAATTGTTGGCAATCCGAGATAAGCTAAGCCCAAATTTAGCGGTTAAGCTAATAGTTGCCACAATTTAATAACCGCATATACGAAAACCATTGCCAGCACCATTTAGCTACCTGCCACAAAATTTTACAACCAGCAAATGGCATAATATGGCATTAGCCCAGACTCATTTCAGCCACTTAAATTCGTCTGTCTGCGAAAAAGAAAATATAAATATTCCCGGCTGCGGTATCATAACTTTTAATTAGAACCTTTTAACGCCCCTAGATATTTTCCAATTACACCTCGTTAAAATTTTTATATTTGTTTGGAGTTATTTTTGTTTTTGTTTTCGCTTTCGCCTTGTTTATGTGCGCTTGTACGCCTTTCGTAGAAACCATTAAATGCTAATTTCGCTTTGTCGCGTTGCGACGCGTGTCAACCCATTTGTTTGCCTATTTATTCATATTTTTAGCGCACCTACAAGTGAGACGGTATGTAGTATGTGTGAGAATGTATGTGTTTGTGTGTGTGCTGGCTGACTCCTACATTCATTCTGTTGTTGTACGTCTGTCTACATGCCTATTGTTTTGTTGTTAGTTTGTTGGATAGACGTTCATTCGCCACTGCAGCAACAAACCGCAAGCACACACGCCCACACACACACACGCACATACATACGAGTACATAAAATGCTGATAATACAAATTGTTTCTGTCACTTGTTGTGGTTATGCCATTCGCATTAGTCGACCGGCCATTGTTTATACGCATCGGTATAGTATGCAAAAGCAAAATACACTCGAAAATTAAAAAAATAATTTGTAAATTATAAATTGCGCATGTGTGTAGGGTGTGTGTGTGTGCTCTTATGCAAATTTTTGCATTGTTCATGTGCGTATAAATTAGCATAAATAGTATTTAATGAGGCAGAAAGGGTGATGTTTTTCTTTTTTGTTTTTGCGTCAAGCAAAATGCTTTCTGGAGCGGCGCAGCCTATTTTAGCAGCTTTCAAATTTATTATATTGTCTATTTTCGTATTACTACTTGTATGAAGCTAAAGTGCTTAACAAGATAAATTTATAAAATATCAAAAAGTCGTACGAAATCGCAATATATAAATTGAGCACATATTTATACAAATTAATTATTTATTTCTCTCATTAGTAAACGAATATTCTCTTATATTACATTATATAAAAACATTTGTTGAATAATTACTTAGCTGAGATAACGTATACGCCCGGGTAGACTCACAAATAATGTATGGCTGAAAAACATTCGATTTCTTGACAATCCTTTGTTGTTTTGAACAGCTAATTTTCCATTAAAAATACTAAAATAAAATTAATTACAGATGCGTGCAACTTGTTAACAACGCTAGAAGGAAACATCCAAATCGGTTGATATTTTCATTTCCGAAAAAAGTTTTTTAACTATATGTCTTAAAGATAAATTGTGCAAATTTAGTTATTGTAAATTAGCCATTTTTTTATTATAAAAGAGCTTTTATAAAATAAAGGCATTTTATGACTGCAAAGTCAAAACTGGGTCGTGCAACTAATTAACCACGCTTTCTTTTTTTTTTTGGAAAAATTATTTTATTTCAAGTTTAAAGTTAATATTTGGTTGCAAACTCATTACTGTCAATCACGGCTTGACATCTAAGAGGCATTGACTCCACCAAACTTTGGCAAGATGTCTTTAGGAATATTATTTTATTATGGCTTAACCTTTTCATATAATTCCTGGAAATTTCCAACTTTATGGGAACGAACTCTTTTTTTCAAATGTGTCTAAAGATTTTCGATTAGAATTAAGCCCGGAATGCATGAATGTCAGTCTAATAGAGGCACCATGTTTTCGTGTATCCATTGCTTTGTACCTCGCGCAGTATGTTTCAAGTCGTTATCTTGCTGATAAATTCAAGTTACGGGCATATTGTCATCAGGATATGGTAACATTACTTTGTCCATGATTGAAACATATTTGAACTGGTCCATGAACGCATTTATTTTACAAATAGGCTCAACACCTTACCACGAAATGGCACCCCAAGTCATTATACAGTCGCCACAAGTTTTTTCAACTGAGCAAATCCTATTTGTCTCTGTTTCTTTAAAACCTCCAAGCGGCTCCTTCGATTGCCTTCAGAGAGTAATGGCTTCTTACTTGAAACTCTTCAAAAGCGTCCTGCCTCCCGGAATCGTCTTTTTACGGTATCTACCGTTAGTGCATCGGGGTTTTCTCCAAAAACCACAACTAGAATTTGATTTGCCGCCCTGTGGGGTTCCTTTTTTGACTCGCGTATAATTAACTCGTCCTCTTCAAGAGTGGATTTTCGACCTCTCTTCTTTCTTGAAATTTGTTTTGTCATTTTATTCTAGTTGAAATACCTGACTGCATTAATTAAAAGCCAGCCGCTTGGAGAAATTTAGGGTATTTGCCATGTCTCCGTAAGATTTACTATCCTTGTACATCTGGATAATAACAGCCTTAGTGTACTTATCACAAGACTTGTGCTTACTCATTTTTATTCACTAAAATGATTTAATTTCTTAATAGTAACATATTTCAATAAAAATACATTGATTTAGTTACCTGAACGCAACCAATTTCTAAGAAATCTTAAGAATTCAACACACCTTGCTAATTAAATGCACGACCATTTTACTCACTATTTCATAAAAGACCTTAAATATTTCAGAATATCGGGATTTTTTCAAAAAAAATTTACAGCTAAATCTGACCATGCTTTCATACATAGAAGAGAATTCCAAATAAAATTATATTTTTACCATTAAAAATTTTACAGAAATCGTCATTTAATTTTTAGGGACAAGTCGTTTTTAATTAGTTGCACGCATCTGTATAAGCGTATTTTTTTTGCATATCACATTTTACAAGCTTAATGAATGTTCTTTATATCTTGGCTAGCAGTAGCTTTTTAGCCTTTTTTTAGAATATATTATTGTTATTCTAATGATGAAGGGTATTTCAATAGAGGCAAAATTTGTAAATTCTTATTATAAGTGAAATTTTGTTGCTACTTGCATAAATATTTCTAAATTAAGCATGAATAATTTATTGGCGTAGGACTATATACACGAGATTTCAACGCTGTTGTTGCGGTAAATGAAATTACATACTTTGCATATTGTAACCATATGTTGGTGGAAGCTATTTAAAATTCTCGACAGTTATTCAAGCAATTATAATTTGCCTTTATTAGCAGAATAGTTACATAAATTTGTGATTGAAGAGTAATTAAAAAATGTTCCGTCATGAATTAACTACCTAATGATTACAATTATTATTTTAATTTAGGAAATAAATTGTTTTTTAATACTTAAAACGAGTAATTGCAATGTAATCATTACCAATAATTAATTATGTAATGCTTACAATTATTAGGAAATAAGAAATAAATTGTTTTTTAATACTTAAAGAAAGTAATTGCAATGTAATGATTACCCATAATTAATTATATAATGCTTACAATTATTATTTTCAATAACGAAATAAGAAATAAATTAATTTTTAGTTCTTAAAGGGAGTAATTTCATTGTAATCATTACCAATAATTAATTATAAAATGATTACAATTATTATTTTCAATTATGAAATAAAAAATAAATTAGTTTTTAGTACTTAAAGGTAGTAATTTCATTGTAATCATTACCTATAATTAATTATAAAATGATTACAATTATTTTTTGATTTACGAAAACAGAAAAAATCCGTTTTTAACAATTTTTAGTACTTAATGGGAGTAATTGTAATGTAATCATTACCAATAATTAACTATATTCATAATTTAATTCATGAAAACTGAAAAATAGATGTTAACATTTAAAGAAAGAAATTAATAATGTAGTCATTAACATTATTTCATTATATAACGATATTAATAATTTTACGGGTTTATGTAAACGGAAAAAACTCACATTTACAGCTCTAGAGTAGTAATTGTAAAGTCATCATTACAATCAATTAGTTATATAATGATTATATTTATTTTTTTTTAGCGAAGCATAGAAAAAAGTCACTTTTAATACTTAAAGATAGTAATTAGTAATGTAATCATTACCTCAAATTAGTTTTAAAATAGAAGTGAAGAATATAACTCCTAATACTTAACGACAGTATTTAATAATGTAATTATTACCATAAATTAATTAAATAATGATAATATTTACTTTTTGTTTTACGAAAGCATAAAAAATCACTTTTAATACCTAAAGATAGTAATTAGTAATGTAGTCATTACCTCAAATTAGTTTTAAAATAATTATATTTATTTTTTTATTAACGAAGTGAGAAGAAAATAACTCCTAATACTTAACGACAGTATTTAATAATGTAATTATTACCATAAATTAATTAAATAATGATTATATTTACTTTTTGTTTTACGAAAGCAGACAAAATTCACTTTTAATACTTAAAGGTAGTAAATAATAATGTCATGACTCAAATTACTTTTCGATTACATACTTCCATTACACTGTGTAGCTTTTTTAAAATAATTTTTAATAAAAATTTTGGCTATTTATATTATGGTGTTATGAGCTTTAAAGTTTTATAATTGATGAAAAGTTGTGTTTTTATAAAAGTTTGAAGATTTTGCATAAATCTTCTCTTAGTTTGTAAGGGAAAATAATTGCATTTCACTTTAAAAATTAAATTTTTATGCAGCAAACAACTCACTAGCAAAATATGTTCAATTAAATATTAAATTATCCGCCAAAGCGCCGAAACCTCTACACAAAAATATGTCTTGAGTGAAATACTCAGACTAACATACAATTCATTCATGCTGCAGGAACTCGTTAACTTGACCGTTCTTCCTAATAGATTCATAAACTTTGGTTATACAAACATTCTTTGTATTCATTCATACATTCTCAAAGTTATGACTCCAGATAACTTTGAATACCAAGAAATCTTTACAAATGCTAACTATAGAATTTTCACACATCTCCCACTAAACTTTTCGCAAATATTTCATAACATCTATTTACCAATTCGATTCGCATTCCTGTACGATATTTCATTATTTCTTGCAACAAAAATTGTTTTTGCCTAAACATGCAATCTGGCCAACCTTTGAACTTTGCAATTAACAAAATGCAATCTCTCTTAGTTATGCCAAAGGAAATGTATTTTATTCGCATAACTTTTCGCCTTTGTTATTTTAAGGAAAATGCTTGTAAAAATATCTTCAGAGCCTTCGCTTCGCGCATAAACTTTTACCACTCAAAGCTATCAAATTTGCGCTCATCAATCAAAAGCAGAAAAACAACAAAAAGAAACACTTACAAACACGGGAAATAAATAAAATGGAAAGTAAAGGAACTAGAGCGCACCTTAGATCATCAGCAGCGGGTCGCAGAGCTCAGCACACCACATCAGCAAGGCACAGCAATGCCGCGTCGCACGCCGCGCCGCCAGTGCTTACACTGCACTGCACTTTGTTCAGCCGACGGCTGTCTCCCTTTGGTGGTTTTATTTGGATGTGTGAGTGTTTGTAAACAGGCACATCGATACACACACACACGATCGCACACAGTCGCACAAATGTCAACCCACTCCAACTTCTTGTCGCAGTAAATTCTTTCGTTTGCAGTTTTTTATTGTTTTGTTTTTCGATTTTTTTGACTATTTTTATTTGTGTTTTTGTTTTCTTTTTTGTATTTCAATTTCTTTGCTATTTGTTTGTTTTCGCTTGTGTTTGTTGCGCTGCTGTGCACCGACTTCACGCTGCCACACACTTTTTAAATTTATTTGCAATTTTTTTCGCAAATATATAGATATATAAATATAGGATATATTTACAGAAATACATGCGATAAAAGCTTCGAACAAAGTCACCCACTCTTTTTTGCTTTTTGCTGCTGCTGCTCACCACTTCATTTGCCTTTTAATTTATTTCATATTTATTTTTGTATTCAAATATTTTATATTTATAAGCGCAGCAATCTTATATTTACTAGACATTTGTATTTGTATTTATAAATATTCTCAAAAATATTTTTGTTTTCTACACACTGCTATTGTGGCTGTTGTTGTTGCTGCTGCGACGGCTACTTCTTGGCTGCCACCAATACGTCAGCGTTTTTTATCACTTGCTCAAATCAGCGAAAACACAAACAAAAAATTATCTTTTCGTTTTTGTTGTTGTTATAGTGTGTTTGTGTTTTTGTTATATTCTTATTTTTTCTTATTTAAACATTATCTTATTTTATTTTATTTTATTTTATTTCGGTTTTCTTATTTATCTCGTTTTCCACGCGTTACCGCCGGCAGTTCCACTGAAACTGAGCCATTTCACGCTGTGCTGTTTGCTTTTATTCATTGTGGCCAACATTGCTGGCAGAGTTGTGTTCACCACGTCCTCCACCGCGTCCCCCACACCGGCGCGCACACCTGCTCTCTTGTTGTTTGCCTGATTTTCACAACTCACAACGTTCTACGCTCACGTGGCGTGCAAACAGAGAGTATTGCCAATTTGCTTTTGCTGTTTCAAAGCGCAGCAAGTGGTGGAAAATGTTGTTTGGCGCATTTCTCCACAGAGAGTGAGAGCGAAAATTGCGATAGTGATGGCATGTTGCCATAATTATTTTTTTTCAATTTATAGTTTTTAAGAACGCTTAAAATTTTTAATCAGAAAAACACCCAGATCAATTATTTTAGAAATAAATATTCACTCAAATTTAAGCTTGAGAATTGGGTAAACCCCTTTTTTTCTAATTACATTTAAGAAACTAAACAACGTTTTTGGAAATATAAATTATCGGGATTCTTTCTCGGGATCCCGAATTTTCAGGATTTTTATTGTATTAAAATTTAAGTTTTAAATTGTGTACACATATGAGTTTTTTTTTCAAATTACAGTTATTAATTAGAAAATGTATCTGAAATTTTATTTTTAAAAACTCTCCATTTTATTAAATATGGAAAATGTGTGTAAAAAATTGGTTGCTACATGTACATACTACATACAGTATATAATTTTGCTATATGGTACATATTTCAACTTTTCTAGAAATAAAAATTATCGGGATTATTTTTCGGGATCCCGAATTTTCGGAATTTTTTCTAAACTAAACTAAACAAAAAATAACCAGAAGAACTATTTTTAGAAATAAAAATTATCGGGATGCAATTTCGAAACCCCGAATTTTCGAGATTTTTACTAATCCTGAATTTAAGATTGAGTGCACATACACTTCTATTTTTGGAAAATTTATACTTTTTTAAATTTTTTTTATGAAATTTTGGTGTCCCGAATTTTCGGGATTTTTACGAAACTAAACTAAACAAAGAACAACCAGAAGAATCTTTTTTTTAGAAATAAAAATATAATACATATACACTTTTTTTTAGGAATTAAAAATATCGGGAAGCAATTTCGTTATCCAGAAGTTTCGAGATTTTTAATATTCCTAAATTTATGATTAAAAATGGCGTACACTTCTATTTTTAGCAAATTAATACGTAAAAGTTAAACATAAATCCCGAAAATTTTCGGATTCCCGAAGTTAAGAGTTTTAAATTTCCAGGTTTGAGTTACTATGAAAACCTATGAAACTTTCAATAATATCCATAAAAACAAAAATTAACATAAATCTTGAAAAATTTTTGAATTTATAATTAAATCTCAAAAATACTTGAATTGTCATAAATTTTAGTTTATATAGCATTTGACAACAAAGATAGCTTAATTATTTTCAGTATCCAAAAATACTTTTTTGGGACTATATTAAGATCCCGAAGTATAATTTTCGGGATGGTCAAAGTGGTGAAGGAGATAAGATCGAAAGAGATCGGATCTAGAAAATCTTGATGATGTTAAATGCTGTTTAAGTGAAAGAACTTGGAGCAATACGGCTATTTAGGCCAATGGGCCCTCCCCTTGGTCAACCGTCTTTCTTTTATTTTTGATATTTTATCTTCCTTTTCTAATGGGATTTATTCTACAGTTTATGGACCTTTGGCTATTTGTAGGTCATTTCTATACCAAAGTAATTAGCAATATGTCTGAAACAGTGAATAAAAATCACAAAACTTTATAAATCTTTAAAAGCAATTTATAGGCAACACTGCTAAAAAAGAGCAACCCACCATGCACTCTCATCTCTCACAGCAGCAACACTCTCCACACTTTCTCTTTACTTTCACTACCAAATTGACTGCCATCATGAGCTCTCTGTGGCTGCGTCTAACAAAACGTCATCACTTCAAACAAACCTACACACTTACACACCATTATGCAGAAGTGAAAAACGATGACGTCACACACGCTCTTGACACCAATGCTGCAAGCACTGCTAGTCGCTTGGCCGAGTGAAGGCTGCTGAGTTTGTACGAATGTGCATGTGTGTGTGTATGTGTGTTAGGCGGCTGCAGGAATCATTGAAACATTCGATCACTCACCGGAGTAATGCAATTTTGCACGTGCAATTTTTATGAATTACTTTTGCCTTTGCCTAGAAAGGAAAATCAATTTATATGAAATGTGAGAGGAGAGCATCTCTGCGGGCAGCAAAATTGTTTGTGAGAGTTTGTGTATCGCAGATAATCAGAAAACAGCTGAGTAATTTTCGACAATAAAGTGAGTTGGTGAACAAAAGTTCATTGTCACTAATCCTTCATTCTTCATCCGTTATCCTTCTTCAAGCTAAAAGTAGCTGCACGGTTTAAATTCCCTGACTAAAAGGAAAACAAACAGCCTCCACAAATTGAAGGTAAACATACACAGCAGTGACTCTCATTATTTTTAGATGGAGGAGTAAAACAGGGCGGCCAAACACTGTTTCGGCGTCGCGTTTCCGTGCGCGTACTTAGTCCTAGCGGCACAAGAAAAAAATTATGACGAAAATGTCAAATTCTGTTAGGAAAAAATGGAAAAAATGTACCAGAGTCGATGGTTGAGTGTTTATATTAATACCTATACATATATATGTATGTATATGGGGAATGAATTTGTTGACCGGATTGTCTAGAATCGAGCGTCAGTACCGATGATGTGGCAAATCGATTGAAATTGCTGTTGAGTTTGGTATTGTGTTGACGATAATCACGCTGATGATGCTGAGCTTCTTGCTTTTTATAATTTACCGCTCATTCAAATTCTCCTGAGTAGTTTTTGTTTTTTTAGATTTATTTATAGAAACTTTTCCTACTAAAAATTTTTTATATAAACCAAGCTCATTTTATTGAAGCTTTATAGCGAAAATTTTTAACTTGAAGCTTTGTATTTGAAGACAAATTTCTAGTTTACGAAACCTATTTTAAAATGTCAAAGATTTCATTCAAAATAAATCAACTCAGTATTATGTATCTGATTTTTTATCTACTGAAAAACTTTTAAGTAAAATTTCATGAAGATCGGTTGAGTAGTTCTCGAGAAATCTGGCCATCCGGATTCAAAAACACAGTTTCGAGCAAAACGCATTTAAAGAATACGCACTTAGCCTAGTTAGCCTAGAGCGAGCAAGTCCTCAAAGCTTTATCTCCGAAACTTAATAAGACAGTAAAAATATTGGTTTTTTTTTTTAACCCGAAACTCCATGTAACTCCTTGAGAAGAGCTCTATCAGTTTAATGGTTGAAAATATCGAAAATACGTAGAAATTGAATAGTGAATTATCAGTCACAGTCAGTTATCACAGAAGCCGCGACATCGATACAAAACATACATAAATAAAAGACTCAATTTTAGGCCCGACAGGGTTTTGTTTTCGAGCACTATCCGGATCTCTACTTCACTATCTTTTTCTCTTTACTCTTAAAAAAATATTGAATATTACATTTCTTTCTTAGCTGAAAACGGTCCCATGTGAGGTCCATTGGTCCAGTGCAAAAACCAAAGATACAAGATGTCCCTCTTGTTAGGAAAAAAGTTGCAATTCATAACAATACGTCTACGGCGATGATTCAAGCAGCTCAGGTAGCCAGAGATAAAGTCGACGGAGACCTCCATGTAGAAAAATCCATATATTTTATGAACTTCTAGCTTCGACCCATACGTAGAAAAGCTTGCTGCGCCTCTCCTCCAGCGACTTCTTCTCGTCCACATATCCTTTGTTGGTATGTAAGCTAAAAAAAAGCCAACACGAGTAGCTTCTGCGACGCAGAGTTGCAGCTGAAGGAGGAGAGAATTTCAGCGAGACTTGTTTGGACTCCTACTTATACCCAATTTCTTTCAGCTTTAGAGCCAGCAATTTTCCTACCCTTATAGCTCTTCTACATCACTATGCAATCCTTACTCTGTTCTCAATATTCCTTACTCTGTTCTCAATATTTGGATTTCATAAATGTTAAAAAAGCGTGTCACAACTCTCTAAGTGTGACTTAATTGTTCTGGTCACCAATTAAAGGTTCACTAGTCCCCATGTATTTAATATGATGATTTTATAACCTTTGATTTACCTTATGACGCATATTAGTGAATATATCTCAATGAAAGCATGTATGTATGTACCAAACGAGGATATCGTTCTATCTGAATAATTAAGGGCTTCTATCGCCATCAATATTTACATATACTAGATCTAGCAACGAGAATAACGGATCTTAAACTTGTCAAATAAATAAAATAGTCAAATTTGATCGAAAAGGAGACTTTGTTTTTTTTTTTTTAATTTTTTGTTTGTAAATAATTTCATGCCATTTACGATTCGAAGAAGATATCTGCCATATGACCATCTCGGCTCCGCTTACATATCTCCACCCATTTACGCTGACCCGGTGTTGCATTTAGGCTGTAATTTCAGCTATAGTATGCTAAATTTAGTCTTCGAGTTAGCCATTAGTATGGGCTTTTTATCCAAATTAATGAGTCCCCAAACTTTGCTGTAAATATGTTATTAGAGATGATCTTAAACGTGAAACATGAGGCGGCACACCATCTTACTTTTGTGTCGATTTCATCAATTTCCGAGAAAAAACAAGTCGGTCAACATCATGTTATAACGCTCGCTATTAATAGAAACGGCATTTTCAGCCGCATTTCGAAAGAAATAAGGCCCGTTTTGGCCCCAAATGGTGCATTTTTGGTGATGCAATTACGTTTCTTGAACCATGCGAGAACTTAACTCACCAGAATAGCGATAATTTTATTCATTGATGAAGCCATTAAGCCAGAAATTAGAAAAGATAGTTTTTCGGAGAACGAAAACAAGCGTGTTCCGTATTGGTAGATAATTTATATTTAAAAAACTTAGCCTATCCCTACTTGATCTCAATTATAAAAAATGAATATTATAAAATTTTTATAGTCTTTAAAACTTTTCCCTTCTAAAAGTATGTGTTCAAGGACAAAGGCTATACATTTTTAATTTATTTTCATTTTAAAATACATTTCTATGTTTACTTATTTTCTCACTATTTACATAATATTCTATGCCATGCCTATTTATATAACATACAATGGGCGTTTAAACTCCCTTAGCTAACAAACTGCAAACAAAAGACTCAACAAAGCAGCATAACTGTAATAAAATAACAGCATCGTCCAACAATTCCCAAACGAACGCTTTTGCTGCTTTCATTGATTTCTGCCTTGCCGTGTTGGTCCAATCGCATAAAGTTCAAATCGGCTATATTCCGCCCACTCGCGTAAACAAACCTTTGCTCCATGCGCACAGGCACTTTCACAAATACATACATACACATGATATATATACAAACTAATACTTGTATATATTTGTGCGCTATTATTGTTGTTGTTTGTTTTTTATTGTCAATATCGGCTTTTCGTCGCTTTTAATAGTATTTGTTGTATTTATAGCGTTTGTTTGCATAAAATGGCAACAAAGTGCGCGCACACAGACGCAGCAACAACCACATACATACATATTAATGCACCCTCTCACATACACCGGGCCTTACGCACGAACTCTTTCGTAACTTTTTGTCAACGAGCACTCATGCTGCCCACTTTTATCTTTCTTGTTATTGCTCAAATGTTGATTTGTGTTAATGACGTTTTCGCTTATCGTCACAAGCATGTAAACTCATGTACACACGCACACACATACGCATATAAACACACACATTTATGCACGTATTTGAGCTTAACTGAGCGGCTAAAGCCTTTCATTTTGCCCAGTTACTGGTAGCAACAATCCTTTCTCTTTTTTGTTGCGTTTTGATAACGTGATCCACCGCCCCGACATGTTTTGGTGAATTGGGGATTTGACCAAATTTATTTGTGTTATGGTGCTTTGGATGGAAATCGGTTCATTTCAGGTAATAAATATTTAAATTAACGACACTCCTCAATGGTTCAACTCACTTTTATTTATTCTATTAACCACACTTGTGTGACGTTAGCAATAAGACATACTCTTTCCAGTTGTATTTGTAAACATAGAAGCAACGAAATTTTCATCGATTGTAGGGTAAACCTCCGTTTGATACAAAATGTAAAAATTATAGCGACGTAAATAGACACCATTAAAATAGAAAGGCATTTTTCATACCTAAAAAAATACTTATCGGAAAATAGACTAGCCCAAACAAGTGGCCAAGAACATATTTAAAGCCAAAGAGTAGACTTATTGTGTTCAGATGTAGGGTCGAGTAGAAAGACATATATTTATTTTTTCAATAGATAACTTTAAAAGTCTTCTATATCGCGTTGTTTAAGTGCCATCGAGTTCCGCTAAATGGTAGAAGAAAACAAGTTTTTGTAAAAAAAAACAAAAACATTTCAAACAGTTTAGAGATTACTTGGCTTGGTATTATTTTAACAATCGTCAAAGGTTGACATCAGCAAAGGTCAAATACGCCATATTTCAAAATATTTCGTCTATTGAAATGAAAAGCAAGCCAAGCAGTTGAAAATGTGAATAATCTTTAGAGTATTGGCATTGGTAACAGCCAATCACAAGCAATTTTGGTCTAATCGATTCTGTTTTGGTAATTTCAAAGATGCCATCTGAAGCAAGCAGCCGCCCAGAAGCGTCCGCTTTGACAAATAGGAGAAAAATTGTGTTCCATCAGGACAACGATAGGTTGCACACATCAATATTGACTCGCCAGAAGCTCCGGAAGTTTTGTTAGAAGGTTTGATTGATAGGAAAGTTGACGCGTTTCACTGCGACCTGTGGTCTATTGTGCCCTCCTCCATATCACATGTGGTCACAAAGGTACAACACCCTGAACCATTCCAGCAGCCTGCTGTGCGCGAATGAAGTGATGTGATCCCTGTTCACGTAGATGGAACTTAGGGCCTTGAGCCTGCTTCTGCAAATTGCTGGGCAATCCAGAATCAGGTGTTCTAAAATTTCCTGTTCCATAACGCAGAACCGGCAGTTTGCGCAAGAGAATATGCCCATGTTGGACAAGTGCTTCTTGAGCCTGCAGTGCACTGTATAGAACGCGGCTATAAGGCGGAATTCGTCTCGAGGGTGGTTGATCATTTCTTTAAACCTTGCAAGGTTGTACTCTCCCAGAAGTAGCTTGGCATGGCGCACTCCTGTTGCCTCCTGCCAATGCTGTTCTATTTCCACTTTCTCCTCAGTGCAGAGCAGCTTCTTTATGGTGTGGGGCTCTACTGAAATGCATGGTTCTGGCCCTATCATCCTGGACGCTGCTGCAGAGCGGTCTAGTTTGTCGTTGTTGCGAGACCTGTTAAATATCTAAAGAAGAGAAAGTCTCTAAGAGGTATTCTATAATATCAACTAGTTCGAGAGTATACAAATTTTGGTTCACCTTATATAGAGGTTTATTACTGAAATATAAGTTACATGTTTCCTTTCCAACATAATATTCTTGCCTCCCGCACCTATTTCACATTTCACTCACTGTGGGTATTTGTTTCCAAAGTTCTACTTGGCAATATTTCTTTCATCCATTCAAATCAGTTTACTTTTGCATTAAATGGTGACGTCCGAGTTCTCCAATTAGAACATCTATGGTTTCTTTCTTTTTAATATTTGAGATTCTAAATTTATATGGTTTGGTAAGACACTTTATCATAATAGAAGCAATATGCATTTGTTACTCTTCTAGAGGTTTCTATGTGAAGCAGCTCGTCTCCTCTAACACACCAAATAGAGCTTTAAAAATGTTAAGTGACTAGCTAAAGTAATATCTTTCTGCGTTTACATTAGCCCAATTTTGTTTGCTCTTCTCTAGATATTAAAATTGAAGAAGTCAAAGGATATCTTCTAAATTATTTTAGTCAGCGAAATAATATATCATACATATTATCATCTTAATATTCGCCACAGCCTGTCTACATTTTATAAATAGTTTTCTTGAGGGTTCTTGAGGGCATACCTTAGGCTCCTTAAATAAAAACCAATTATTTTATTCAGCGAATTTGTTAGTTGCAAGCAATTCTCAAATGCTTAATAAAATTCAGTTATGATGAACTCATAACATTTCCTTAAGAATTAAGCTCTTAAACTATTTTTTCAAGAGCTTGTCGTACAAAAATATTATTTACAAACATAAATTCGACTACTTCACCAGAAATCTATGAATGATGAATTTATGAAACCTGCGCAGATATACAAGCTCAATTACATATGTAGCTCGGCCTGAAATTAAATCACTAACAGCATTTTTGTTAGTTGAAGAATTATGTGTGCGTACCAATTTGATACTCGAAAATACTATTGCACACAAAAGAACTTTTAAACTTATTATCGATTGCTTCCATTTGATTTACCTTAAAAGAGAAACTAAAATGAGTTTTCAGAAAATATACCTTTTCTTCCACTTTTATTTGAAGTGGAGCTTATCATATATTTATTTTCTCATTATATTTTTTATTATTGAAGCAAATACGTGTTATTGGCTCCAGTGACACTGTTGTGACAGTCCATCAAGTGTTAATAATTAAATATATTTGTAAAAACAATTGCAGAGTCTTGTAAATATGTCTTTATTAACCCGTTTATGGGCACCATTAACTCTGTAGACCAGCTTAAGGCTTTCAATAAAAATGAAATTTCAACTTCAACTACGAGGAAAGAGCAGAAAAACAATTTATATATACTTAATGAGTATTTGAGCTCAGCAGAAATTGAGCTGCTTGTGGAAATAAGTTGTGTGTTTCCATATATGGTATATATGTATACATATATATACCCATAAAGTATGTACATATGTATATAAGCGCATAAAAAACACTCTTAAATGTGCATCCTTTCGAGCTGACTTTTTAATTATAACTTTTTCATTACATTTTTATCATTTCATTTTATTTACAAACACGAGTATACATACACACACACATACATAGTTGTAGTATATAAATTTATTTTTATTTTCAGGTTTTTAATAGTATTCAGCAGGCAGTGGCGCGTGTGCTGCGGAAGCCGCTCATCATAATAACTCAAGCACATTGCAATGCATAAATTTCACTTGCTCTGCTTCTTCTTCTGCTTCTTTTTCTGCCATTGCTGCTATTGCTGCTCTTCCTGTCACTACATAAAGTCATGCTGCTGCTGCTTGCCTGTTTTGTGCAACTGTTGTGTTTATGTTTTGCATGCTACGACTTTGCTGTCTTCATAGTTGTTGTATATGCTGCCGACGCTTCTGTTGTTGTTGCTGTTGCTGTTGGTGTTGCTGGTAAGTCAAAGTTGAAATTTGCCCAACTCTTTTATGTGCCTTGTTTGTTCGACTATTTGTGCAGCTTGTTTCACTTGTGCAGTTTGGAGGCAACACAATATTTACGTGTATATTAGCATACAGTGCCAGTAACTTTTTGGGTGATGCTCTTATAAATCACAGTTTCCGCAAAACAGACTCTTCATTAAAGTTAAGATAAAAAGGGGTTACATAAAATTTAATTACGTGTGGCAATGCAGTGCAGAATGTGATATGGCGATGAAGATAACTCAAGCAGTGATTTTAAATTCAGAAAAAAATATTATTGACTCAGAAAATGTGATAGTTAATAGTAATTAAAGATGACGAAAATTCACTTTAATTTTGTTAAAATACTATGTACTTTATTTAATAATAATTTTAATAAATCCCGACTTCCAATTTTCGGGATCCCGAAATTCAAATTTTTTAAGGATTAATTATACGTACATATGTATGTATATGAAGCTGATGTTTTTTAAGTAGGTATAATTAAGAGACATTCGGGATCCCGATAATTCGTAATTTTCCTTAAGTTTATTACCACACTATGTACTTTATTTAATGATAATTGTAATAAATCCCGATTCCGATTTTCGGGATCCCGAAATTCAAATTTTTAAAAACTTAAGTTTATAAAAAGATGATAATTTTAAAATATAATTAGGAGTCATTCGGTATCCCAAATTTTAGGGATTCACTTCACATTAGTTAATGCACTATTTTATTTAACCGTGCAACCCCTAAACATTTTATACAAATAAATCACGAAATCAGATATTCGAGATTCCGAACCGCAGAATCATGTAAACTTATTCTATATATTACTAATGACTTTCTAAGCATAAGTCGATGTAAATTAATATAAATCTAGAAAAATTTCAGCTGTGTATAGTATAGTGAAGCTGCAATTCTTCTGGTTTTAAATTGAGGAGCTTAGAGAAAAAATAAATCCATTTTATGTATTATTTACTATTTATTTTTTTCTGCTATGCTTTGCGTATTATAACCAAGTTTCTGTCAACCTTTACAAGTTCGGGATCCCGAAATTTCGGTATTTTTTTTAATTTTTTATGTTTCTTGAAATACTTGCATAGCAAATAGCAATATAATTGTCTAATCAATAACACAGCGTGTTAAATCAACGTTTCGCTGGCTTCTGTCTAAAAAGGACAAGTCTACCATCGTAAAAACACCCTTCTTGGTTAATGAGAAGGATAAACTATTACTTAAGGTTGATATTAAAAGCAAAATTTCCATTAATTTAATAACAAAAGTGTCTTATAACTATCCTTAAGTATGCATGCCTTTAAAACCTCCTTAAATTGAAATCCCGAAATTTAGGGATTGAGAAAAATTCCTATTTGCACAAAATTTGAGATTTTGGAAAAAAAAGTACCGATATTTCGGGATTTTTGAACTGCCAAACTAAGTTACCAAAATTTTGGGATTGAAAAAAATCAAATTTTTGCGAATTTCGGAATTGAAACACATCCATAGTGAAATCCCGAAATTTCATGATTGAAATAGAACAAATTGCATACCGCAATACTTTCGGGATTTTAACAAACCCGAAATTCTAATATCGAAAAATTTACATACCTGCGCAACTTTCAGGAGTTTGACGCTGTAAAATTGAAATCCCGAAATTTCGGGATTAAATAATGCGTACTTGAACAATTTTCGGTGACGAAGTTTGGCAATTCAAAAATTCCAAAATTTCGGGATTGAAAAAAATTCAATTTTTGCAAGTTGCGGTGTTGAAACACAGTCAAAATCAAATCGCGAAATTTCCGAATTAAAAAAAAAAATAAACTTTTACGAAACGTCTGTGTTGATTTTGCGAAGTTTGTTATTTTTTACCATATTCAAATCTACGCAGGCAATTAATGAATTAATAAGAATAGGTGATAGGAGTATACACCCTGTCAAGAAAGTATCGGGAATTGATGATGATGATTGAAAAATTTTCGTTTTATTTATAAATTTCCGATACTATCTAGACAGGATGTATAACTAAATTAAAGATTAAGAATAGACTTTAGATTTTTTACGTACTAGATTATTTCTGAGTAAGCTAGTATTAAATGAATATTTTTTTATGTAGTAATTTTTGTGACGTTTCTAGCTCTTTTCCTTTGCTATCAGCTCATTTTATGTTTCAGTAGCACAAAGTATTGGTGAATGCTTGACATCTGGGAAGCAATATATAAATTGCTACCTACAAAAAACATCCGTACCACACTTTCCCTGAGCTTTGATCTCTCTGTGCAAAAATTCTTTCGCCCTTTTCATTTTCACTGCTATGTAATATTTATCCCTCGTAGACACGCTTTTGTTTTAAGGATTTCGCATGTCCAAAAACTGTTCCTTCTATAATCCCATTTCTTTTAAATCCAAGAATATCCATTCTTGTCAATATTTAATTCCGATTTAAATCTTTTCTTTGTTAGCATGCTGACTGCAATAGAAAAGAACTATAATTTACTAACTTACAGTATACTCATACAACTCATATATTACATATGTATGTATATATCACATTTATGTATTCACGTCTCTTTTTTATAAGCCCGAAGTTTTCTTGTCCTCTCTTCAATGTCACTCAATCTTAAAATAAATTTTTATTTTAAAAGCCGCTTACAAATTTTTTCCACGAATTTTTGAAGTTTTTATTACACACATACAAATTTATTACGCTATGACCCCAAAAAGCTGTACACAGTTTGCATTGCTTTGAGTATGATTCACCTCGTCCATTTTATTTGCTGCTAAAAGCGCAAAACAGCAAAAAAGCCACTTGCCACTGCTGCAATAATTGCTGCTTTCAACCGTAAAATGTACTCGAATTAACCAACTGATGCGCACCGCAGCATATAGTGGCATTTTGTGCAAGCAAAATGAGAAAGCACAACAAAAAATATAAAACAATTTGAATATGCGGAAGGGAGTTGTGGGAATATAAAGCTTTACACAAGCAAAGTATGCTTACTTTTTGCTTTTTCTGAGCTGCATACAAACACATGCATGCGCTTGCAGCATTTGGGTTATGGGCTTACAAGCGAACAAACGGTTTATTTTATTTCTTTGCACATTTGTAATTTTTCATGTGCAGTTATGTGCATACAAAGCTCGGGTGCAGGGTTTGGAAAACTATTTTTTATTTTTTTTCAAGTTTTTATTTTATTATTTTTTTTTTTTTTGGTTTTTTTGTCATTTTTATTTATTTTTTTTATTTTTTAAATTTTTTTTAATTTTTTCTCATTTCCTGCGCTGCCTCTGTTGACTATCCAGCGGCGAGCGCACCATGGCGTATACGCAACATGCATTTGCGGCTGCATAACATGCGAAAATTCGTGTGCAAGAAATGTAAATATGTGCAATTATATGTGTGTATGTGTGTGTTGTGTTTGTAGGAATGCAAACAAGCGTGTGTTTACGCAGCTATTTCGGGCCATATGCAGCATTCATGCCAACTTCCACTTCAATATTCACATACAATACATAATCAATGAAGCGCAAATAAATAGCAGAAAATACAAATGTAAATTCATAAATATATATTTGTACATGAGTACATTTACAAACACACTACGCTGGCATAAAAATAGCGCACCAAATAAAATGTACATTTGTGCAGCGTATGCCTGAGTGGGAAGCGTTCAAGCGTTGACCCTTGTTAAATACGAACTAAGCGCGTGTATAAAGATATTTGCGCTATTTTTACTTTTCCTGCAGCTTTTTTTCATTTTCATACTCAAACACATATCCCTAATATACGTACATACATATATATATATATATATATATACATATGTACACAAATGCGCGTTTTTTATTGCTTTGCCTGCTGTTATTAAATTAGTCTGTTTTCCAGTCTTTGTTTTACAACAAACCACACAAGTCGAAAAATAGCAAATAAAACAAATAAAAACAACAACAAACACAAATAAAGAAAAAATTCGCCAATTTACAACTCCACACAATTGAATCCCTAACTAACTAACTAACTTGGCTTGGTGAGCGTTACAGAATCACTGTGCTGAAAAAGTGTAGCATACTTTCAGGCAAAAAGGCAATCTATTTTTTAAATAGAGTTGTGTGCGCACATATAAGCATTCAAGTGGCTTTTATTTAATTGCACAAATACATTCACACACACACACACACACACGTATTCATACAACCTCCATCACCATCAATCACTCATTGTTTGGCTTGTGTAACTTTTCCGGTTTTACTTTTTCTCTTCTTTTCGTGGTGTGTTTCTATTTTTAACAGCTGTGCAAAGATGCTACTTTTTTATTGATTAAATTTCAACAACAAAAATGTCTGACCAGTAAATACAATATGTATGGAAAATAGTAAATAAATAAATAAAAAATGAGATTGAAAGAAAATCACTTCCTGTTGGCCCTAAGGGAAATTGTGTCTGCGTTATTAAATTAAAGAAAATGAAAAACAAGAAAAAATGTTAACTTAGGCTGCAGCGGAGCTATAATACCCTTCACGACTGCATTTCTTATAGTCAAGGAAGATAATTTGTCAAATAAAAAGTTTTCGATAGAAAGAGTTTATTTTGATTGGTCAACTTGTATGACAGTTATATGCTATAGTAATCCGATACATAGAACATATTCGGATATTGTCTCAGAAAATAATTTTCATAATTTTCATAAAGTTATCTTGACAAATAAAAAAGTTTTCCTTACAAAGACTTCATTGTGCTTAATCAGTTTGTATAGCAGCTTTATGCTATGGAAGTCCTATATTAATGGCTCCTACAAATGAGCAGCTTTTTGGAAGGAATTTGACGTGCGTAAAATTTAAGATCGATATCACCAAAACTGAGGTACCAGTTCGCGTATACGCAGACGGAAAGACAGACCATTAATCGCACACTCGAAAATATGAACTAATTAAATCCAAGACAATTCATATTTGCGAAATTTTCACGTTTTCAAATACCCAAAAATAATAAGTTAATATACAATTAAGCATTTTTACACATTTAAACTCAGAATTTTTTACTGTTTCGTATAAATAGTACATATAATTATGCTATTTAAAAAAATCAGTCATCTTTTTTTGTACTTTCTAATACTTCGAATAATTGAAATACAGCTTTCTCCTTTAGGCGTCTCAGTACATTTACATCGTTTTTTTTGGTATGGTTTTCTCCGGGATCTCTGAGGTGCAGTCTTCATCTGATTCGTCCTCTGGTTAAATATCGTCGTCCGCATTATCTACCTTAATATTTTCGTTCCATTCACGAATGGAACTTATATATCTTTGAGCATTTAAGCGGACAAACACAAACCTCAGGATTTGAACTGTGCAGGAGATCGATTGTGTTGCTCATCACGAAGCGAAGTTCAGCTTCCAATTTCTCTTTTAAACCGCCAACGGCATACTATCTTTGGGGTTATCATCGTTTTTTGCAAAATTAAAAATATTCATCTAGCAATTAGCTAGGGTTTCTTCACTGACACGACTACAAACACCTTCCAAAAGATTTATTGCAGTTGTTATTGTTAGCTTCTTCAATGACTGGAGAAATCCGATAAAAGGCTGTTTCGGTAGCGCAGCTTCGTGATTTTTGGCATAAACAATCCGCAAATGTTTCCATCTTTCGCTATCATTCGGCTTCATCTGTATGAGAAGGTGCGTTTACGTTTTTTCTGGCAGAACTTTCCAAAATAAACCAGACTCGTCTGCATTATATAGCTGATCCCTTACGAAGTGCAATTCGGTTATTTTAACTCTAAATCTTTCTATAAAATGATTAACTAGCTGAGGCTGTGAGGACAACTTTTTGCCTGATATTCTATCGCCAGCGTAAAAATCAGCTTCGTTTTCCTTTAATTTTGAGTACAGGATTTCTGCTTTTTTTAGCATTAAAGCACTTATTGACCAGTTCTTATTTTGCATATGGATAAACCAACCATAAAGAGCTTTTTCCAGTTTGGGCAGCTCCGAAGAATGCAGTCTATAATTATTCCTTAGACTGTTTATCAATGAACTATTTCGCAACTTAGTATACCTTAAATTGTGTAGTCAACTCGATCTGATATGCTTATTGAAGATAATCCATAGGGAACTTCAGCCAGTTAGGATTCTAATACTTAATTTTGATGAGGTTTTATTCAACGTAAAATAGTAATGTTCGTTCGAAATATTACATATCAAGATCTCATTAATTACAAGAAAATCAAATCCCAAATATATATTTTTCGAATCACCACCAGCTTTGCTTACTTTATTCGCATCTAAATCGTAAATCTCACTTATGAGTGTTAGATATTAAAGTTTATTACTTTTGGCTAAACAAATAAATAAACAAGAAAGCGTTTACAGCAACACGGAAACGACTGCATAAACTCATGACTTAACACACACACACAAACGAATGCATGTGAGTGCGCATAAATATATATTTGACCACAGTTTCCATGTTACTGTGAGGTTTTGCTGGCACGAAGCTAAGTGTCTGCACATGCAGCCAAGTGTATAAATATCTACACATGTACATATATATGCATGTGTAGACACCCTGCTAGAAAGGAAGGAAATATAGAAATTTTGCAATACCGAAAACTTAAATTTTTTTAGATAATATAAGCTCACAATAACAACACCTTGAATACAGATTTTCAAAATCCCGAAATTCACGGGATCCCAAAAACTTGATACAAATAAGTGAGTTCGATATAAACGTCGGCTTGAACACAAATTTTAATAATCCCGAAATGTTACGAGATCCCGAAAACTTCAATTTTGTAGTCCCGAAATTTCGGACCTTGTCGTTCTCAACTTCTTTTTATTATAACATAAATAAGTGCGTTCAATATAAAAATTATTGCATATTCATTTTAATAATCTAGAAGTTTTACGGCATCCCGAAATCTCAATTTTGTAGGTTAGATATTTCTTATCAAGGAATTTTCTTTTTTTTTTTACTTTTTATAATATTATAAATAAGATCAATATAAAAACTCCCTATAATACAAATTTCAATAATCCCGAAATATTACGGGATCCCGAAAACTTATTTGTGAAGTCCCGAAATTTGGGATCCTGAAATTCGCAACTTTTTTTAATATAACGTAAATAAGTGGGTTCAATATAAAAATCGGCTTCAATATAGTACGTTTTAATAGTCTTGAAATTTTACGGGATCCGACAACTTAGTTTCTTAGTACCGAAATTTCGGGTTTTGGAACTTATTTTATTTAATACATGTGACCTGGTCTACGAAAAGTGTGCTAGCGTGCGAAAACTAGTTTTCTGGGAAACAGCTGTTAAAAATATCGTCAGTTTCTCGTTATCTCATTAATTGTTCTCCTTTTTTTGACACCTAAGCCCCCTTTCCGTAGACCAGGTCACACATATAAATACATTCAATAAAAAAATCGATTTGAACAAAAATTTTAATAATCCCGAAATTTAACAGTATTCCTTACACTTAATATTGCGGTTCGGATCCGAGGATTTTATACTTTTTTGAATTAAAATTTTAATAATACCGAAATATTACGGGATCCCGATAATTTGTCCAAAATTATATACCGGTGGTAGTAATCTGATTATTGCTTTGATTATTTGGAAAATCAGTACAACTTCTTCTTGTTTCAATATTCATTGCCAAGCTAAATTTTCCCTAAAAGCATGCTACAAAGCAATCATAATTGTTGACTGTACTGGTGAAGTGAAAGCTTGAGGCGAATATACAATCTTATTAGACATGTCTTCACTCACGCATGCCACAAGCCTCTACGTACAATATTTGGTCACAAGCAAAAACATATACTCACACTTCTTGTTGTTGTAATGTTAATATGAGATTTTCTGTTACAACGCACAATGTTGGTTTTCACTGGAAAAAGTCAAAGTCGGTAAATATGTGTTTCTAAGTATGTGTGTGTGTGCTAGCACAAGGAAGCATTTTAGCTTTAGCACATCGGACCACATCAAAGCATTCAGTATATAGGAATTATCAATGTGATGTGGCAGAAGTTGATATTTCACTGTTATTGCCAAGTGGACAAGTTGTCACACTGACCGCTTGCCATGTGGTGTCATTGACCTCAGTACTGACCACATTTGTCAACAAAACACACACATAAAAAGTAGGAAATACATGACAGCAAAAATCGCTGAAAATAATAAATTCAAGTCTTTTATGGCGTTACATTTCTATGCATACTTCCAAAAGTGAAGGGAATGGAGAGTGTCTCCATCAAATCTGTATAAAAATTAGAATCAAACTTAGCTGTCACTCTTTGTTGGTATTAAATTACTTTTTTATATAGTTCACATGCATTGCTAGCTTCATAAAGAGATCCTACCAAGATTAATATATGGACTGGGATCACTTATTTTGAGCATAATATTCTGTCTGTATTTTTGTTGAGATGTGCCCCTTAGCAGCCTATATAATAAATTGGAAAAAAAGTGAGCTGAAAATAAACGAGCTCTCGTATTCGTTACCTGTTTACCCCTTTGTTTAAATTATGAGATCAGGATCATTGATGTTTGTTTACATTTTTCCAAAGTCAATGACCCCTTTGTTTCCATTTTAGGAGATCAGTTACCTTTTTGTTTATATTTAGCCAAGTCAACAACCTTTGTTTACATTTGGGGTCATTGACCCTATTGTTTACCTTTTATGGTGTCAATTATCCCTTTGTTTACATTTTGAAGTCAAAGACCTGTTTGTTTACATTTTTCTGATGTCAATGACCCATTTGTTCACATTTGAAGTCATTGCTTCATTGCTTATATTTCACGGAGTCAATGATCCTTTTGTAATTTGTTCAGATCGGACCACTATAGCTTACTACTTCTAGTTAGAAAACTTTTCTATTTCACCAGACTTCTTTATACAGTGTGATATGGGCCAAGACAATGCAACAATCTTTCAATTAATTGATCCGATTATGTTATGATAACAAGATGTCGATTTTATGTAATAATTCAATCGTCATTATTCGGCAAAATCCTGAATGGATTGTAATTGATTTGCTTTGTTTTACTTTGCGTCAGCTAAAATTATATTAAAATCATTTTCAACTAAGATATTTCTCGCATAAACTCATTCAAAGCGGCTAAATTTGATATATGTATTAAGAAGATGTGGAAAACGTCAACCACAGGATCGGTACTAACTATGTAAAGTTTCAACTCCATTCATTTTCAACTCTAAAGCATTAAAGACTTTTATAATTTCAAAGAAAACTTATCGACTTAAAGTCATGAAAATATTGTACATTTTGACCAACCTAACCGGGTTTATAACAGCTGGAAAGGGGGAAAATATTTTACAAGATATATTAGAAGCATTGCTGATTATAAATCAGACATATTTTTAAGCAACTTTATAAATAAATAACTCACATGCTACCCGAAATATATGTTCAAAGTATTCATAAGGACGAAAATCATTATACATCCTATACATATACATATATGTAGTATTAGGAAGTCGGGGTAACTATAGTATATATGAAATAGGCTCTCTATCTAACGCAATTTAATTTAATTTTGACATAAATAACATTGAATTAAGAAATGGCCGATATACTATCACAATATATAACAAATCAACTGAATTGAAAAAAAGCGGTATATCAAATGTAATATCTGTGCAAATATTGTCGGTGATATGAGCAAAAAAAGTTGGTTACCAATGATTTTTACGGCACTTGAGCTTTATTTTCGATGATTTCAAAACTATGAAAATGGGTATAATTTGTGGATTTTTTTCACGAACGCAGTTTTGTTTTCAAAATCGATTTTCTTAAAAATAAAATTCCTAAGCCCAAATTCTTTCTCAAAAAGCGAGAACTGCAAACGACCGGTCTTTGGCAATGCATGCTTCGGCGGCACTGCTTGAAATCACACGACTTTCTCAGATACTTTTGTAAATTAATGATCGAAAAAAACAGGCCATAACAAATTAAAAATGGCCGAAACGTCACTTAGAAAACAAATCAGCCCCATTGAAAAAAAAACGGTATATCAAATGTAATATCTTTGCAAATATTGTCGGTGATATGATCTTTAACTATAAATGGGCTTTTGAACGCTGTTTTCTCCTTGAAATCAGACGACTTTCTCAGATACTGTAAATTAATGATCGAAGGCAGTTGATCTTTAACAATAGCTGTCTCCTAGATCATTTCTCTCCTCTCTTGTGAAAAAATTTACTTGTGAGAGCAACAACAAAGTTATCGAGTTGAATTCGTGCGAGAGTATGCGTACACCACATTGACTTTTGTTTTGCATATTTTGAGCTCACTCTTACTATTGTTAATGGTTCAAATGACAAATGAAATTACAAATTCCTTCTTTTCTTGTATTTTTAAAACATAATACTAAAAGTTAAATATAATAATTTATAGAAAACCAAAATAAATGGTTACAGCAACGTCTTTAATGCGAAAAAAATAATTTCTCCATTAAGAAAAAATCACAACACCCTTGCGTATACGGTAAAAGACATGTTAGCACAAGGCTGCACCTCAAGTGCTGCCCGTTTGTTGGAGCTTCTGGTATAGCTTGTTCGATTCGCTCGAGAGTAATGTTTGACGAGTCAAAGACAGCTAATAATTTCAATTTTCAAGCCAATCTTTTTTCAAAAAAAATTACTTTTCTTTTTAGTCCTTCGGTTGTTATCTGTATTAATCTATGACAATAATGATTTGTTTTTTGCTCTTGGATCTCAAACAATTTTAATAGAAAAGTCTTCCTCACAGCCAGAGACTTTTTGCGCAATTCCTCCTTAGCTGATACGGAATCAAGGGAATCCAAAATTTTTCAAAACGTATCAATTATTATTGGAGTACATTGAATATTTTAAACACTACTTTTAATATAAAACAAAAAACAAAAAAAATCACCAAAACATGCGTTCTTTCTGGGTTGGAAGTGGATATATCCCCTTAATAAAACTAGTTCTAGCACCTCCAACGACTCATTGCAACCAGTTTATAAATATTTTGAGCAAATTATTATTATATACATAGATATTTTTTTTATTTGATTGCCATTGTAAGTGGTTAACATAAAAATAAACTAACGAACAACTTATTTTGCTTATTGTATACAGTCACTCGAAGTGTAACCAATTAAAAATCCATAAATTCGGTTTGGAAATTTATTTTTATTTAGTTTAAGTACAAAATGTGTGAAAATAATCATAAATTCAGAACCAATTCCCTTTTGCTCGATATTACCACCTTTTGCCTTAGCTATGGCCTTGAGACGGTCAAAAAACGCAAGCTGCCCGAATGTGACACGGACAATGGCTTTCTTCAGCATCTCAAGACTGGTGTATTTTTTACTTCGGACCTTGCTCTCCAAAATGGCTCAGAGAGAATAATCCATTGTATTCGCAGCTGGTGAATTCGAGGGCCATTGTTTGGTGGTAATGAAGTTCGGAACGTTGTTCTTCAGCCGTTCTTGGTTCACTCGCGCTTTGTGAGACGGTGCTGAGTCTTGTTGAAACGTCCATGGTTTGCGACCGAAATGTTTGTTTGCCCACGGCTTCAAAGCAGTCTCCAGAACACTTTCCCGATAATATGTCGCATTTACTTTGACGCCAGGCTCGATGAAAACAATTGGAGAGCGCCCATCTGCGGTGACAGCGGCCCAAACCTATCGTTTTGAGAGTTTACGAATTGAATTGATTGAGAAAACACAATGTTCGGAATTTTACCACTTTCGGCCAAGAGAAGCAACTGCTTCACTCTCTCAAGTCTTACTTGTTGCTGCTTCGGTGTGAGATCATGGGCCTTTTGGAACTTGTAAGGCTTGACCTTGAGCTCATTTTTCAATATGCGTCGGATGCTGCGGTCGGATATTTTCAGTTCTTTAGCCATTTGATTGGCACTTCGTCGTGAATTTCGCTCAAGTCGCTTCTTCACTTTCCGAACCATCTCACGTGACGTTGTAGTCTTTTGATGACCACCTCTATGGCGCTTTGCGATGCTACCAATATAATTGTAACGAGTGATGGTGCGATAAACAAAAACTTTATTCACATTAAGGCGTTTGAGCTCACGTACAATTGCTGGCTGTTATTTGAATTCCATCGCTGATCACTTTTTTTGCCTTCGAATGCTCCGAACTGTCATTCAGCAAATTTCTAAACAGCTGATGGTTGGTTACACTT
The DNA here is from genome assembly GCF_024586455.1 of Bactrocera neohumeralis. Taxonomy (NCBI): domain Eukaryota; kingdom Metazoa; phylum Arthropoda; class Insecta; order Diptera; family Tephritidae; genus Bactrocera; species Bactrocera neohumeralis. The sequence goes on along the minus strand of NC_065921.1, from coordinate 17,867,162 downwards.
CGAGTGCCGGATACAAAATAATAAATGGTGCTCTGCATATAAATTGCAGGAAGTCTAGCTACTGTATAAGGTGGTACGATTTTTTGCTCTTGAGCCTTTCTTTCCATTTACTTTGAGTGGCAAGAGCTTTGGTCATAAATTCTTTCTTTATGAAACTTTACAAATTTGTTAATTGAAGCGGCAACTGAATCAATTCCGAGATCGCGTTCAAGATCGTGACTGCGAACATGCTAAGGTACATTGACGGGCATATTAATTTTTTTTTTTTAATCGCTGGATTTGTACAGCAGTGCTAGGGCTTAGCGTTGTTTATGATAATTCCAAACTGGTCTGAACACCTGATCGGAAACAAGAGTTTTGTTAAATGTGGATAGGGGAAAGTTTCTACCCAGTAGCCAATACATTTTTTTGAATTTTATTTCTATTTTTTTTTTCATGTCAATAATAGAGTGTTTTTTCTTGGAAAACTAAGCTGTTTCACCGGTATCAGCTTCCTCTCTTTAGTTATTTTGCAAAGACCCACGGCAAGCAGTTTTTGCTTTGAAAGTATAGGCAGCACACATATGGGCCGATGCGAAGTAATGTCATGCGCTGACTTTCTAGTTTGATTGATAAACATTCAGATAAAAGCTGAAAGTTGTATAATTTAAGTAGCGTTATCTTATTCGTAAGTTTTTTTTTTTTACAAATTTTGTTAAGACATCTTTTGTCCGATAAATTAAATAGTAAAATTATATTCAAAATAATAAATCTTTTAGAAAAATTATATATGATTACCCACTCTCGTTCAACTGACTCCAAAAATGCATACAAAATTGCAAAAGTTACAAAATATTTCAAAACTACAAGAAGCGATGCAGCAGCACTTTTACCCCAATAACTCAGAGTAATGCAAAGCGCTAGTAAACAGAATATCGAAATATTTTGTTGTACCGTTATTCGATTCAATTTTGTTCGTTTCCTTTGATTTTGCATTTGCGTTGACGCGAAATTCGATTTTATTACACAATAAATTTGACAAACTTGAAATGATTGAGTGAGTTCAACAACTGTTTATTTTCCTCAATAGCAAATCACAACAATGCAAGTGGAAGGCTACGAAGACACTAACACACATCCGTGAGTGTCTTCGTCAGTATATGAGGAAGAAGTTTTTACAAATTCCTTTTGAAAACGCTTCATGTAATGGGAGGAAGGCGAGTGCGCTACAAATGTGATTTATAAATTTAAGTGTGTGGACCTGTAAATGTATTTCTTTATGTTTGTGTGTGGCTGTGTGTTGCCTGTAAGTGCTGTACAAATATGTTACAATGCTTATTGCTAGCACGCTTAACTGTAATACGCTTGCCATACCAGCCATATGGTCCGTATTTCGCTATCATGCCACTTTTCACTCCATATGGTAGCACCATAAATACCGCTGAGGCAGCAACATTTCGCCAGCTGTCGTGAGCAACGAACGACTCGCCGACACATATAAACATACAAATGTTTGTCTATAAATAGCGGAAATGCTCTTACAGCAGTTATCGGCAATATTTTCACGTGTGTAAGCCAAAACGCCAAAAAGTATGCAACGTTCACAAAAATTATATATTTGTGTGTAGTGTGTAGCATATATACAGGCGATTTAAGAGAACTGCGCAAAGTGAAGAGAAAACTATGTTACGCTCTTTGTTGAAATATATTGAGTGTGCGAAGTGAGTTCGCTTCCGCTTACTATTTGTCTTACATCAAATGGCTTATCATTTACAACATATGACATCACTCACTGTAAAATATCTGCAAGCTGACACGTACACAATATAACTGTATGTAGGTGAGCTAAACATGGTGAAATTTGTACATGCGCTCTCCTCAACTCAAAACTAGTTGTTTATATTTTTGACACTTGTACTTGTAGGTATGACAGTGTTATCTGTTCGGTTTAATGAAAGAAAATTGACAAGCCCAATTAAAAATTATTTCACATATTTTTTGCCTGAGGTGTTTTACTATATATATGTACATACCATATTCTTCATACTACACTCAGTGATAATCTAGGATGGTATTATTGGGTAGTCGAAAAAATCTTTTTGTATTTCTAATCAAACTTCAACTTACTTTTTATATTTATAATGAACTTTAATGAACCAAGTATGTACCACTTTGGTCGACCACTCTTTTCTATTAGTGTAAAACTTTTCAGGTTTCTCGGTGAAAAACTGCGACATGTAATTTTCACAGGCTTCTCTTGAAACCAATTTTACTGTCTTAAGGGAGTTCTGCATTGACCGAAACATATGGTAGTCCAATGGTGCAAGGTCAGGGCTATATGGTGGATGCAACAAAACTTCCTAGCCAAGCTCTCCCAGTTTTTGTGGAGTCACCAAAGATGTGTGTGGTCTAGCGTTGTCTTGATGGAAGACGAAGCCCTTTCTGTTGATCATTTCTGGCCGTTTTTTTTTTGTGATTGCTTGCTTATATGTAGAAGCAATCTTTCGACTAGGCTGGAGCAACTCATAATGGATGATTCCTTTCCAATTCCACCAAACTCTCAGCATAACCTTTCGAAGTGTTAATCCTGGCTTTGCGGGTTAGAAGGATCTTGCGGTCGCACTGGAGATAGTTGTTTACCAAGGAAGTTCAGAGAACGCAAAAAGACAAGGCAGAGCCAACTCGTTTTCCAATCCGATACTATCCGGAATTCAATTTCGAGTGATACCTCCATTGCAGACATCCAAACGAATCTACTAATAAAATTGCTTGATGCAGTCGAGAGTGAGGATACACACTCCTTGAATTGATAATAAATGATATAGGAGAGGGCACAATAGACCAAAGGCCGCAGTGAAAACCCTAAGTTATTTACTATTTCTTCACTCCTTGACTAACACACAGTAAGCGAGCTCGATGCTAGTATTGCCGCTCTGCTATCGGATTGTTCGCTCATCTTCCTAAAATGAGCTGCAGTTCGGAGCTATACATCCACAGCTACATTAATGGTACCCACCTTGCATTAAAAAACGTTTGAAAACTACCGTTATAAACTTCTCTCTAAGTTTTGACTCATCCGTGAAAGCGCTCACTGAGACTCTTCTCTAGCAATTTATGTGAGCAGAGAAAGAGCTATTAGGACTAGACTCTGCAACACAATGATTTAAGTTATCGGTGATGCAGTTGCAGTAGAAGAAAATTTGATAATGTCGCACTTTGGAGTCTTTCATGTACCAGCTTCCCTAAGTGTTACAGCGTCGAGAGCCTTATCGATGAGTTATATTTAGAGAATTACATTCAGCTTCGTTATTGCTGTTGTTCACAGCATACCAAAGATGCCAATGAGATTCAGCTTTTTAGCGAACGTCACTTTTCTGAGCGCCCTCCACCAAACGAATATTGCATAAAATATTATTGGCTTGACTACGGTTTCGTAGAGCCAAAATGTCGTCTTTGAGCTTACCTCTTCCTAATAGCTCCTCTATAACAGTATAAGACAACGGATAACTTTCTTACACTCTCCTTTATATTTGACCTTCATGAAAAACTCGATTGCTGGACCCTCTCTGCAGTAAATTGGAGAGCTCCTGATTTCTTCTAAGGCAACATGATAAATTGCGAATTTGAAAGGATTTTTTGGCACTTTCAAGCCCAGCGTCATTTATCGTAAGGAATCAGTGACAATATTTGTAAAATTTTCAACGATATAATTCGTGTTCTCGTACCGAAACTACGTTTTGAAAGTTCTTACTTCATTTAATATAAGTAAATTACAAACTTTCATAAATATATAGCATTATATTAGAAGAATAGGGCTCGGAGAGAATGATGCTTATGAAGAGAGTCCAATAATTAACCCAACTAAGGGTTCTTTCTATGGCATCCAGTTGCAGAAATACTCACATATTTTGTTAATTTAACTTATAATTTTTAAATTTCCGAAATAATTATTTTGTTTTATAAAATTCTAAAAATTTAAAGTTTGTACAAAGAATTTCTCATTTTCAAAATCTTAAAAAATATTTTTGCTATTCGTTCTACATTTTTTCTCTGCTGGGTTTGCAGACATTTTGTTCGTATTTGTTCAGATTAACTCACACACATCAAATGCAAATACTCACAAACATACGCACACTCACCTACTTACCATACACTTACTTTTATGCTGACGTCATCAAATGCCAGCAAACTGCGTAGCCTGAAGTCAACGCTGAGGTCAACGTCGCTGTTAGTAGGATTGTTTATATGTATATGTATGTGTGTATTTGCGCATTTCAGCGTTAATTGGCAGCATCGCGCTCGCTGTATTTGTTCCTGCAACGTCAACTTGTGTCCTGCCACTTAGTTCTCCCTTCGTCAGAAAATTTGTATTTGCCTTTGTGTGCCTGAAGCTGTATATGTGTGTGTGTGCATAGAAAACCCCTCTCTACAACTTTTTCTTTCCTTATTTTGGTGAAAATTTCGCGCAAGCTGTTGCTGCCTTTGCTCGCTAATGTGAGCGCGCTGGAGTGCGTTCAAGTCGGAAGCCCTGCCAATAAGGTGATGACATAATCGTCGCGACTTAAGACGTAAACTTAATTATGAACACTTGAACACATACAAACGCACCAGCAATTGTGTGGCGAGCAAGGGTGTGGGTGTGCGACGTGTGCTTTGTGGCGTGTCGCTTTCGTACAAATGCGTACATTCACTTTTATTTGGCACTCAAGAGCACAAGTATGTATGTTTGGTAGTATGTGCTTATGCACTTGAAAATGTGGATGTGTATGTGTGCGCATGCTTTTCTAAGTATATGATCCTTTCAAATAAAAAATTTAAGATAAGTGTGTGCGGCAAGGTCACTCACAAAGCATTCGCATTTTTGTTGCATACTTACCGGCGCAACGTCATCGGATATGCAAGCTAATTGACGAAGACTCCCACTTAATGCATTAAAATTTCATATTTTGCGTTATATTTAGCTGAATTTACGCAAACTTTTACTTATTTTTAAACACTTGAAGTATAAATAAAATTTCAGACGTTTATAAAACGGTTATAAATATAACGAATGTAAGGTTGTTTTATGAGAGCACTTATTTATAGGCAACTTCAGCCTTATGGTTTATTGTAATGTTTTAAAAATACGCCAGTGACGCAATAGCGTCTGGAAAATTAAAAAAAAAACAGAACATTAAAGTAGTAAAGTCCTTTTATAGGTAAAAGAAAGCCATGTAACTGCTTCTAACGGGGAGCTATTATGCCACAGAAGGTCGAAAAAAAAATATTCTCCTCTACGAAATTCATAAATTTGCTTAGAAGTGGTGCATAACTCAAAAATTTCTATTGCCAGTCTACTTTTTAACATCTTTTGATAATATGGTAGGCATTTTGCGAGAAGTTAATGCACGCAAAAAGACTCCTACATTTCATATATGAAAAATATTGTTATATATTGAAATTTTGGGAAGCTTTCCTACAACATCTACTATTGTAACAAATTTTCTTGTATTTGTAAACCATGTATCATAGGGAACACAAGCATAGGAATGTTATATACACTGACTTCAGCAAAACTTTCAATAAAGTAAATCTCACGACTCTCGTAGATAAATTTGATCTTCTGAGCTTTCAACAAAAATTTCCTAAATGTTTATCTTCTTATCTTTATAATAAATCACAATGAGTGATATTTGAAGATATTCTTTCAGATTCAATTAATATCTCTTAAGGTGTTCTGCAAGGTATCTGCAAGGTCATCTTGGCCCGATTCTGTTCTGGTTATTTATTAACAATATCTCTTCTCTCACAGAATTCTCAAATATTTTATTATATTCCAGTAAAGCTTAAATCATATACTTCAATTGATGAAAGTTGTGCGTTGCAAAGAGACTTAAGAGGGTATTCTGGTCTAGGATTTTGAAAAAATCGATTTTTTTTTTGCATATTTTGAAAGTTTAGACTTTCAAAAATTTGACCTTGGAAGAATTTTTAAAAATTCGACTTATTTTCGGAGATACAGTCGATTTTGTGACGTGGCGTCCGAGTTCACTAGAATTGTCTCCTAAACTTTAAACGCGTTTTTGTCGAACCTCCTTTTTCGAGGTGGTTGACGTGATATCTCAAGTTCTACTTAACCGATTCCTTTGAAATTTGGTACATATCTTCTTTATACAATGCTCTATCGTGTCTGCTTCGAATTTCCAAAAGCTTTGATTTGAAGTATTTTTAAAAACGGTCATACTAATTATGTCGAAAACATCGGGTCAAAAAAAAATGTTACAAATCGACGCCATTTTGGTATTTTTTTTTTTTTTTTTTTTTTGAAAATGGTCAACCCGATAACGACATTGTTACTAATGAAGAATCTTCTTGTTTTTTGTGTTTTGGATCTCTATCATTCGATGATATGGAACTCTAGTTATCAAGTACATTCAGAGATATCAGAGTCCATTCAAAAATATTTCTTACTTTAGGGAAATGATTGATGTAATATTTCTTGTAAAGCTTATGAATGAGTCAGTCGGTAGTCTATCCCTGTTATATGATATTAATTTAAAAGCTCCCGTTCGCTCAACCAGGCAGTTTAGACTTTCCGCCGTATATGTTTTAAGATCGCAACGCTTAAAGCTCTCTTGTATTTTATGACTCGTCTAATGCCGCTCGTTTGGAGATTGCGCACCTCGCGACGGTTGGGCGGGTGGAGTGTAATCGTTGGATATTATTGTTATTAACTGGTGTATGTTAAAATTCTTTGATCGAATTTTTAATAATTTTTTGGGGACTCCAAATACAGCTATAGCAAATCGTTTGTATAAGTATTTCTAATATTTTTCTTTAATGGAAATTTAGAGCTTTAGAGTTGATTATGTAAGAAGTTTAATAACACAAAGGAACCCCAAAATCTTGTATACATTGCTGCTTCCTCCTAATTATATTACCGATAAAAATACGCAATACATATATACGTATTTATTACATGCCTTTATACCATATACGTACCATGTGCATTGCAGTTTCATAGTCTTAGTTACACTTCCCATTATTTCATTACTTTTATGCAACGCCTTTATGTCAATTACTGTATTCCGTTATTTATTTCTTATATATATTTTTATTGTTGTACTTCTTTTCACTGTGACCCCATGACCCTTGTCAATGTCGTCCACGCCGAAAGCGGGCAATGAAATACTAGACATAGAAAAACAGGAAACAATTCAAAGTAAGCCGACTGATCTCTGCCGGCCACAGACAGAGACACAACCACAGCCATACCCTTCAAATGTCATTGCGGTCGTCAAAATAATAGAAATACCGAAGCGGCCAGAGCGTACAAGGCATGGAGGGTGAGCAAACTGCCTTTGTTGCCTATTTATAATTAAATTTGCCAGTGGATAACAGACGGCAGCGAAAGCGGCCAGCAAAACAGTCACCAATGCGACCGCAAGTCACTCGACTCTAACGTTTGGGTGCTCGCATAAGTTTATATGTGTGTTTTCGTGTCGGTATGTTTGGGTAGCACAGTTTTTGGCGCTAAACGGAATTTAATGATTTTTGCAGGCTTTGCATTTTGTCGCGCAATTTTATGAGCTTTTATAGCTGCGAGCATAGCGACCTCCATACTTGCGGAAGAGAATATATATATACGATACATATATATTTATGTATGTATATAATCGCTTAGGTATTTCGCTGAAAAAGATTTAGATACTATTTCTTATACACCTTATCCCTCTGATCTGTGAGTGTGGCTGGATGATTCATGTCGATTTTAGCCTTAGACTCAGCTCGGTTTCAAATTGTGTTTATATATTTCTTTATAACAACACTCGCGTTCCTTTGTTCGTAAGTTTTTATACTGAAAAGATATGTGAATACGAGTATTCAGTCTGCCACGGTGTAGATGTCTGTATATACGCGAATTACTTACTTAGTTTTCGAGATATCAGCCTGAAACTTTGTACGCGTCCTTTTCCCTCCAAGAAAATGTTCACTGGTGGGTAGCGCCGATATCACATCACTATAGGATATAGTTTTCATACAAAATGACCAATCATAATCTAGTCCTTGTATGGAAAACTTTTTTATTTGAGGAGATTTCTCCACAAAATTTTGAAAACATGTTTTCCCAAAGCAACTGTATAATCTCCGAAGAAATTGTTCAGATCAGACTACTATAGCATATAGCTGTCATACAAAGTAAAATTTAAAATTAAGTTCTTGTATGAGAAACTTTTTTATTTGACAAGTTATCTTCACGAAATTTGGCGTTTATTATTTTTAAAGACAACGCTATATTCTACGAGCATATTATGCAGATCGGTCCACTATAGCATATAGCTGTCATAGAAACTGATTGCTCGAAATCAAGAAAAAATATTTATTTTACACATGTATGCTGTAATAAATGCGCCTGTGGAGGGTATTATAGCTTTGGTGCAAAAGCAGTTAAATTGTTTTTGTTCTTTTGTTGTTGTTTCATATTTATTTCTTGCTATTTAAGGCTAACTTCTATCCTTTTCTTTGTGTTATTTAGACTTTTCATTTATTTGCTCTATTTTTTGCCGCTCTCCGGTTTATTACTTACATTTTATTTCCTATCCAAACATTTTCTCATTCCCTCTTAACACCGCATTCACAAAACTAAGCCCACAGCCGCTAGATATCCATCTGCACTCCATCTATTTCATACTTTCTGTGTCCTTGGTCGGCAATGCAATCTCAGAGCCGAGTTATTTGAAATTATATTTACTCACAAACACACACACACACACACACACAGCCAAACCTACACAATTAATATGACCTCTTTTGCTTGAACTGAAGCGCTTTCTCGAATTGAGTTATTTTTGCTTGCGGCCTCTTCTCGCCATCAAGTCAATGCCCCGCAGCACGCAGTGCTGCCCCTTCACCTTGCTACATATCTACAGCTTGCCACAAAATGTCCAGCTGCCTGTTGTGCTACTGTTGTTGCTTTGGGTGTTTTTGTTGTTGCCACCGCTGTGGCGAACAAATTTATGCAAAAATAATGGTGTCCACAGGCGGCCAAGTAAACGCAATACAATTTACTCGGCGCAAAATTATAATAATAATAACCGAATGAAAACAATAACAATCATACAACAACACTAGCAACAACTGCTGTAAGCCGGTCATTAATTTTATTTACAACACATGCATTTGTTTATGATGCGACATTAAATTGTTGACCAACAGTGTAATTATGGAAATTAATGTCATAAATGCATTGCATACTTATAGGCTACAATTTATAAACACACACATTTATAACCGAAATGAACAGCATGATCTATTTTTATACCGCACAAACACACACGCTGTGGTGGTTTGGTGTGCCTTCGTGCTTTTTCTAGCAAATGCGGCATTATTTATGTGCTTTCTAATTGAATGGAATTTACGGTATATTTATGGAGCGAATTTAATAGCGACGGATATTTTTGGAAATTTACTCGCAATTACGCTTGCTTCATATGCATATTTAATGCATGTTAAGCCAATTAGATCAATTTTGTCTGCCCAAAACGAAATTTTTGTCGTTAAATTCAGGATTAAAAGTGAAATTTAGAGAAAGTAAGAAAGCGTAACAGAATTTGGATTATGCGCGCAGATCATACACCTCAGCCTTGGATAACTCACCTAAGTTTGCACGAAATTGGTAACACCCACAAGAAAACATTGGATACCCTTTAAATTATGGTACATATTTGTATATACATAAAGCATCAAGCTGAGTTGTGTTAGCTATACACGCCTTTCTGTCTGTCTTTCTGTATATATGTATGTGAACTTGTCCCTGATTTTTTGAGACAACTGACCGTTTAACGTCAAGACCTTGTATGGAAATTTGTTTCTTTGACAAAATATATTAACGTAACTTGACTCAGATTACTATCCCAGACAATACGATAATTGTTTAGATTAGATTAATATCTTACCAGTCTTATCACAAAGAGACTTGATGCTATTGATAACGAGGTTAGGCACTCTTTGCCCAAACCTGAACGCACTGTTAATTAATTTAAGCCTAGTGTCGCCGCCCTACTATCTGAATGGATGGTCACTGCTCTGAAGGAGGCTACACTCCGGAGCAGTAAATCTACTGCTACCTTAATGGTTGCAACCTTGGCGTGGACAACACTGCAATAGGCAGGAAGTCTGGAGCTGGAGTTGGTAGAGAGCACCTTACAGTAAACCCTCCACTAATCTTTCCTCCAAGCTTTGACCCGGCAAGAAGCTCACTGGCCCTCTCATCCAAAAGCAATAGTCCAATATCCCAAAAAATTTTTCAGATCGAATTATTATAGCATATTATATTATATTATATATATAGCACCATACAAACTGAATGTTTAGAATCAAATTCTTGTAAGCAGCCTTTTGTATTTGAGAAAGGTATTATAGCTACGGCAAAGGCGCATAAACGGGTTTTCTTGTGTTTTCTTTACTTTGTATGTATTTTTCCGTATAACAATGCTCCACTTTACGATTCTGCACACAATGTAGTTTTAACGAGCTAAAAATATTTTTGTAGCAAAATTCGAATTTTTTTCAAAGTCTGGCATTTTGTTAAGTTTAACTTTTTTACAATCTGTGTGTACAATAATTTTATTAATTTTTTCAACCTTTTTCCATCATTGTTACAGTTTAGGGTCATGTTTTAGTTAGCAACTTAGAAAATACTAAATGACACTTTAAAAATAAAATTTTACTTTTTAAAGTTCTGTGTGTGTATGTGTTTTCACTAATTGAGTACAAAGATATCTTCAAAATTTCAAAACTTTTCTTGTTTTAGTATACTGTAATTGGGAGGGTTGCCAAACCAATTTTGCTTATTTCAAAACCTGTTCTTATTCAGTTTAATTTAAGTAATGTGATCGAAGCTCTGTCCTTCGCCGAGGAAAATAAGACGATAAGTCGCTGAACGAAGTGTCAACATTAATATTTGTGAAGTTGTAAACTTTTGCACAGCAGTAAAAGATTCACCTCACTCTTTAAACCACGCACTGATAAATGCCTTTCACCATGCATCTTAATTACCAAAAGACGGCCTCAAAATCAAAAAAAAGTCGTTTGCATAATTTAAAAGTGGTCATTTTGGCTTAGAAGACAAAAACCATTCCGATGACCAAGAAATTGTTAAGATGAGGGGCTGAAAGCAATACTTGATTCAGAATGTTGACAAGCAGAAAAGAAGTTATCTGAACGCTACAAAAGTCGGTTTTATACCGGATTGTGTCTGTTGGTAAAAACTGAATCCTTTATGAACGAACCAACGCCGATTATCCATGACTTGAAGCTCTGTATTTAGTGGGACCAGAAGAGCGTGGCATAGCATTGTGTGAGCTTTTAAAACCGGGTGAAACCATTAATGAGTTTCGCTACCGACAACAGCCTATCAGCGCTAGAAAGCTTTGCCACTTGGTCATTCTGACTATCTTTTTTTCCGGTCGACAATCCGGCGCAACTCTTTTGAGATGAAATTCACAAGTTGCTAGAAATAAGTGAAAATTTTATAGCTCCAGCTGACAATTTGTTGTCTTCCATAGCCCGACAAAAATTTGACATGCAGCGCCGACTTGTTGGAACCAAAAATCGTCCAAACCAACTTATTCCATTTTCGTGCCTGAAAGTCACTAATCCCAGCTCTATAGCGTTTCCCAGTGGCTGTAACATTGTAGCCGGTTTAATTTTTGAAGATATATGAACCAATGATACCCACTGCCTATAGATCACACCAAGCAGAGGTTTTTAGGACGTAACGGCGTTTTAATAATGGCTTAAGGGTTATCAGCACTTAGCAATTTCTTTGTAAGCTTCATCGCAGGACAAAATTTTCTCCTGACAATTGGGTTCGGTGGCCAACTTGTTTTGGGCTCAATGAAACTGATCTATGGTTACTCGAATTACGAGCTCTTCTGGGCGATTCTGTCGACCGAATATTGGACACAGCGCGCGATAAGTCACGCGAACCGGCGAATTATTTTCGTAATACTTGTAAATTCGCATCATTTTCAAACGTTGTCTCGGCGTTAGTCTGTTCATTATGAAATCGCAAAGCAAACTTAGTACCAATAACAGCTGTCAAAAATAATAACTTGGTATATTGGCTGTGACAACTGTGCCGAATGTCACATCAAAATAATTATTAGTGTTTAGTATACGCCTGGCTTTCTGTAATACGTAAAGTACAATCGGCGATTTTTACGATGAGTGAAATTATTCCACAACGATGTTCCATTAAATTTTGTTTTGGAAAAAGTCTTCAATGACAAGTTTTTGTGGCGAGCAAGTGTTTGTCATTGGTACAAATTATTCAAAGAGGGTCGATAACGCGTTGATAACGAATCACGTCTAGAACCGGCACTAACACCACGAACGTACGTACGATTGGTTCCAAAATTTTGAATTTCTTCGAAGAATAGTGTCTCGTTAACGTCTGTGAAACAATACTTTCCGCCTACCAGGATATAATAAAACGTATTATTACTGGCGATGATTGATGATGAATTTGGACCTAAGCTTACGACCCAGAAACAGACGATCGTTCGGTCGAATGACGTGGCAAAAGTTTGCCGAAGCCGAAGAAACGACGTCAAGACTGGTCAAAAACCATGATTATGCTGACAATTTTCTTCAATTATCGAGTTGTGGTGAACTCCAAATTCCTTCCAACCGGCCTAATCGTCAACATGGAATACTATAATATTTGAGTGTTATACGTCGTTTACGCGAAGCTAATCGAAAAAAGAGACCGGAATTGTGGGCCAACAACTCTTAGTTTTTGTACTACGATAATTCACCAACCAACTCCGCAAAAAGTCTTGCTTCATTGAAAGCCACAGACATAAAAAAAATTGCATTGAGATCTCTTCATTTTAAAAACACCGAAAAATTTGACTGCAATAAGGCTACAACTACACAAATTAGAACAAAATCAAACCGAATTTTCAGTTCTTTTCGGTCGAACGAAGCACAACTCAGAACTTCAGAAGTTCAAGCTTTAAATATTAATTATTAAATATAGTGTTTGCCTCAAGGTCCAGGGATAAACTTCCCTTATCTCGTTCAACACACCTTTGGGCTTTGCTAGGAGAAGAGCGTTATACATAGTACAAGTCCCCAAATGTGCGGTTGCGTTTGAAAGCATAACTTCCTTACTTGTCAATAATAGGTATAGTATACCTGGTATACACAGGTAGACTGTAGTGATCATTTAATTCTAATGTTACAATGCCAATTTAATACATAATTCAAACCTCATCATTCTTCTAACTGCTCTTTATAACAACCGCTTCCAATTAAACTGTATGTTTGCCATATATGTACATATATACAATATGTATGTATGTATACGTACCTATGTACCCATGACTTGCACACAAACCGGCAAAATTTCCTAGAATACCTGATCCATATATTCAAAGTGTTCAAATATAATTTCAACAAACAAATTTTGCCGAGTAATAACCTATAATTTGGTTATGCTCCAACTTTTCCGCTCAACGCCAAAATGCTAAGCTCCAATGCGAATTGCGCTACAACAAAACGACAATTAACAAATAGCATCAGCTACCAATAACAACAACAACAATATGCCAACAAAAGCACTATTATTATCACCTACAAGAGGTGAACTAAGAAGTTGGAACCAATGGGAAACTAAGAGCAAACAAACAAAAAATCCAACAACAATAACAATATATGAGTGTCGATAAACCGCCCGGTAATGCTTCCGTAAAAATTTCTATCAACTGCACAACAACAAAAAAGACGCTAAAAAAGTATGTGTAAACAAAGAAGTGTTAAGTGTGAGATGATGAAGGAAGTCAAGGTCGTCAAGGCAGATCGCACCGCGCGAGTGAAGACCGCAAATATTGCAGAGTCAGCGTGACGTGTGAAAATACAAAAACAACAGCAACAAATGTTGGAAAAACACTGTTATGCAAAGTGACAATTTGTGTGCAGACAAAAAGTTTGTGAAACACTGGCGCTTTGGCCGACAAACGCAACATGTTCGGACAACAACAACAGCAACACAATCAAAGGTAGTAAGGCAGGTGTGTACACTCAGCTGTTTAACTCGCTTTCGCTTGGCGCTCAACACCTTCACAACGCGCTTCAAACACAACCGAAATGTTGTTGGTTAAAGCACAACAACAGCAATAACAAACGAGGCTTACAGCTGAGCAAGCGCGCGAGTTTGTGAACGCACACAACAACAACAATAATGGCAAACAACAAAATCGGCCAGGTTGGAGCTTCTTTTATTTTTCCACATTTGGCGGTGGTGCTCGGCCGATCTTCGTCATCGTCATCGCCATCGCCATCGTCGTGGCAGCGAAGCTGAGCAGCGTTGTCAGGCGATCGCTGTGAGTTTAGTTCTTTTTCAGTGTTCGTGTCGATCGGGTCGACGAACGCGGATCCGGCAGTACAACTCCGCTTAACGTCTGTGTGAACGGGCTGCGCGCTAAGTCTCCAACGGCAGCGCCAAACTACTTGGAGCCGAGCGCTGAGGTAAATTTCAGCAATTTCGTGTGCTTTTCTTAAGGCAAATTATTTTTTTTCGTTTTATGTATTTTTCAATAAATAATATTCGATAAAGCAGAAAATAATAAAGCGTGTCAGAAACGAATTTAAAATCAATAAAACGAAGTGAGAGAAACGAATAAATGTTTTTTTTTGGTTTTGGTGCGTTGAAGCAAATAAGGTTAAGGAAATATTTCCACGATAAAACGAAGCGAATAAAGAAGATGATAAACGTTATGCGCTTGTGAACGAAATCGAAAGTGCGAACTTGTGTGTTGCAAATAAGGCAAAAAAGCGCAAGAAAAACACCACAATCAAAGCGAGCGACGAACAAAAGAAAAAACGCTGTAAACAAACACAACAAAAACAAATACAAAATTACATATAAAAAACGAATGGCAAAAACTCTCCGAAAGCCCAAAAAAATCAAAAAACAACAATAAATAAACAAAACAAAAACAGCAACATATGAAAAAAATAAAACAAAAACAACAATTTACCAAGTGTTTAAATGCATTTTCGTTGAAGATGCGCTCGAAAAGTGCAGAGTGCAAAGTGAAGTGTACGACGCTAAAGCGCAGCGCATAAGGGAAGAGGCAAATTGCCATTTTTTGGTTGTTGACATGTAGGAAATGCAAGCGAATTCGTCGTTGATTGCTGGGTGAAAAGCAAAGAAATAAGTAAAAATACAAAATGCAAACACTTTTCTCAGCTGTTTGTCAGCAAAGAGTAATTTGGTGGTGTTAAATATTTGCTGAAAGTAGAAAATTCATTGGAATTGCGTTTGTTTGTGATTTATGGTTTGCCTTTTGATTGCGCTTAGCAGAACTCTTGCTTTTAATTGACTGGTTTATTAAGTTGCGCATGCGTGTTGAAGGTTTTGTGATAAAAAGTTAATTCAAATTAGTTTTTGAAGATTTGTATTATGTGCTTATTCAAAATTATAATAACTGTTTTTTACTCTTTTTGGGAAAATTTTGGTAAATAAAAAAATCTAAATATTAAGCAATTTAATTTTTTCTTTTGTTTTTGGTGTTGAGACCTTAAAAACTTTTTTTATTAATACCAAAAAATTGAAAATTTAAAAAATTAAACAAAGAAAAATAATTTATATACATACTTTTTACTAATTAAATGTTTTTAATTTTTAAAACGAAAAAAGTTTAGACCTCATTTTCGAAAACAAATGAAATTGACATTTAACACAAAAATAATATGCAAGTGTGTGAATACAAAACACACTATTTTGCAGCATTCGAAAAAAAATAAATGAATGTAAAAAACAAAAACAATAAATTAAAATTAAATATATAAAATAAAAAACGCAAACTTTAAATATTTAAAATTTTTTTTTTTTGAATTTTTGGCACTATTTTTTTTTGTCATATTTTCATATATAAAATATTTAATACATAAAATAAAAAAATCAATATTTAAAAGTTTACAACTTTTTATTTCACTTTTTTGCAAAATATTTGCATTTTGTGCCAAATTTTTAAATATTTTAATGGCAATAATTGAAATTGAAGATATCTTAATGCAATAATTTCAGTGCAAAACATTTTTGAAATTCATTATAACATAAAAAAACAACTATTTCCATTCGCCTAGAAAAATTAAAAAAAAAAAAAAAATTTTATAAAAAAATGTTTTATAGAAATAGTGAAAACAACAACAAAATTTTTACAATCGTAACGAAACTCAAACACTTTAAAAATTTTTCTCGTGAAATATTGTGTAAAAACTAAATTCTTTCAAAACTCCTAACAAAATTTTATTACGTAAATATAATTTTTTTTATTTTAATACGCAAATTAAATTAAATAAAAAACTTGCTCTCGTTTTGTATTGTGTTTATTTATTTAAAATAAAATAATACACTTCCAAAAAACACAAAATAAAACAATGAAAATTTTTTTATTTACAAAATAATATTTGCATAATTTTTATAAACAAAAAAAATATATCTGAGTAATAAAAAAAAGAATATTATAAAAAAAATTTAAAAAGGTTTAAAATTATTTTTGAAACATTTTGAAATAAAAAAACAAACTTAAAATAAAAATACCCTGTTCAGGTATAATTGACTTAATAATTACAAACTTTTTTTTCGAGGCGTTTAAAATTTAATATTAATTTTTGTTTTAATATGACATTTAGATTAATATAAAAATCTTTACCAATGAAAAAATAGAAAGCCATTAAATAAAAAAAGTAAAATAAAAAATTAATATTTTATTAATTTTTCGAACTGCTTAATTTTTTCTATCTTAAAATAAAAAAATAAATCAATAATTATATTCCTTATTACTTTTATTAAAATATTTTTTTTTTTTAAGAATCTTAAATTTTTTTTTTATTATAATATTATCTTATTTATATTTAATTTTTGATTTAATATGGCATTTAAATTAATGAAAAAATCTTTACTGATGAAATAAAATAAAAAAGCTATTAAATAAACACAAGAAATAATTTAATAAACATTTTTTTTTAATATTTATTTTTTTAAGAATTTAAATTAATTACCTGTAAAAACAAATCAGTTACCTCTGGAAAAATTAACTACAATGTTCAAAAAATTTATATATTTTGGTTGAAATGTGGAGTTACTATAATAAATTAAATCTTAATTTGAATAATTGGCTTACTTAGTAAAAAAAATATATATAAATACACACTTTAATATCCAATTAAAATCTAAAAAAGTATTGTTATATTACAAAAAATATATACATAACAGAGTGCTCTAACAAAAAAAAATAAATAATAATTATATAAGCAAAACAAATTAATGCAATACAAAAAATAAAAAATATAATAATAAGATAAAATAAAAATATAAAAATGGAAAGAAAAATTATTAATTCATTAATATTTGCAACAATCTGCTTTTAATTTTTTTTTTTTTATAATTTTTTATTCAAAATTTTGCCAGTAATGCTGGGTACTAGTAGCAAAAAACATTTCTTTATTCCGTTTCACTTATTTTCAATTGCAATTTTTTTTTAATTTTCTCAATTGCTTTCAAGCCCAACAAGCAGAAAAAAGCAACTTAAGGCAATTAAATATCATTTATATATATATTTTTTTTTTCTTTTCACTTTTCACAAAACACTAAAAAATTTCCAATTTTCACCACAAATTGCATTTAAATTTCTTTTAGCATAATTAAGTGTTTCGTAAACAACAACTGCACAGCACAAATTGAACTTGAATTTGGGCATTTAATCGTGTTTTCCCCAAATGCACCATTTTTCTTTCATTCATTTTATTTTCTCATCTCATTTTCCACTGCTGCAAGCGCTTTTCACTTTGGCGAGTGAGTGGCGCTTGCGCATGCGCACGCGAATCTTGGTCAGCGGAGCACAGCGCCACAAAGCAGCCAAGCGACTTTTTACAAACATGCCTTTTAGTGGAAGCGAATGCGCAGACGGAAATCGCGCAACAATTAAGAGAGCATAGAAAATTGTGAAAATTTCTGCAAATAAACAGTGGTAAAAGCAATGAAACCGCAAAAATCAAAAACAAAAGAAAATCATCATTTTTTACCGCAAAATCGAAATGCACTTTGCAAAAATATCGGCGACCGCTTGCTAAGCTAGCCATGCACAAAGCAAACTCATAAACGCATAAAAAATATGAAAAAGCGACTTGACGCATGCGCCAACAGTTTGTGGAGGCAATGAGCAAAGAAGAGCTCGCAAAAAGAATTGCATAAGATCAGCCGCAGCCGACAGCAGTGGCAGCGGCGACGCCGTGCTCACTGATAAACGCCACTGAAGCGGTCAGCGCAACAAAACAACAACACGGCAAAAGCTTGCGAGCCATTTGTTGTTGTTTTCATTGCTGTAGTTGTTATTTTTCTTGCTGCCGCCGGCTCAGTTGTCCATCGCAGTCACGGCCGTCTGGCTACCGTTTTTGTTGCTTGCCTTAATATTTTTGACGTTATTGTTGTTGCTGTTGTTTTGCATTATTGAATATGCTCGTCTTCTGCCTTTGGCGTATGAATTTTATTTACTTACTTTTCTGCTTTGCTCCTAGTTATCGCATGCGTGTTCGTTGCATTTTTCGAAGTTTTCGAATTTTTTACTGTTTGCTTTTCATCACTTTTCAGCGTGTTTGTTGTTATGTTTGCTTCTGCGATTCATATTTTCGTAAAGAGCAGCAGCTATTCATTAGTTTTGGAGTTTTTGATTTTGTTGTTGTTGTAATTAAATAAAATAATTGTATAAACTTCTCAAAATTTCAGGTTTTTGAAAAACAACCGTTATGAAAAATTCAAAAAAAAAATATTTATAAATATTTAAGGGAATATATAGATACTCCAATAAACCGTTTTAATCGAAATTCCGAAAAAAATAATTCTTAAAGGATTTGCTTCAAGCCAAAAACCAAAAAATTTAATTAAAATGAAAAAATATTTTTGGTTTTATAAAAACTGAATATTTTCGGATTTTTCTTTATATTTGTGCATGCCTTTTTGTAGTTCATATAATTATTTTTTTACTTCAAACAATTTAACACCATTTCCTTAATTTCTTTTCTTTCTCTTAAAGGAACGGAAAGAATTCTGTGTGTGTGTGTGCCTCAACCTTCAATTACATAAGTGCAAAGTAAAATAAAAGAAAAAAACTTATTTTCAATCAGATTACGATTCTGTTTCAGTGTTAAAAAAAATAATAATATTTGTGTGCAACGATAAATAAATAATAACATTATATAAGCAGTTAACTTCCGGAAAACGGCGAATTAAGAAAGGAGAAAAAGGTAAGTGTTTTTGAATGACCATTAAAAATATAAATATTTGTTATATATGTATATATATATATATATAAAAATATATGGATGTATTATAAATAATTATCCACCAAATATCATTTAATAAGTGAATAGTTAGTATTCCTTTCTACTATGATCTATGTAGTGTTCAATAGTTTTGCGTACTAAAACTCAAACCTGAGTAACGTAATGTTAATCTTCATACCAGCATTGACTTGTCAATACTTGGATGAGCTGTTTATGTTATTTCAGCACTTTTTATTCTGTTCATCGAGTCCTGGACTACGTCAAAGTAACATTAAGTACTCGAAAATACAAAATAACTATAGTAACATTATGAGCAAAAAATAAACAAAAAATCTTAATTTAGTATTCTAAACCTATGTCATCCCCTTATCCATCTTAGCATCAATTTACTTGTGCCACGTTTTTTTACCCGTCGAAACAGTTGTTAAGGTCAATTTTCGAAATAGCATTTAATTTGTGAAACGATTCACGTCATTAATTGAGTCAAAACCAAGAGTTGTCGGCCCATAATTCCCGCCTCTCTTTATGAATAACTTCGCACAAAAGACGGATAACACTCAAATAGTATTACTTGTTGACGGTCGGAAGGCATTTGGATTGTACCAAATCTCGATAATTGAAGAAAACTGTCAACATAATTTTGACTTTTGACCTGCTTTGACTTGGTTTTTCAGCTTCGCCTCACTTTTGGCACGTTATTCGGCCGATTTATCGTCTGCTTTCGGGTTGTAAGCATATATTCAATACACATCGCCAGTAATAATACGTTTCATGACATCTTGAAAGTCGGAAAGCATTGTTTCACGGATTTTACGCCACGTTGTTTTTCGACAAAATTTAGTGATTTTGAAATCAATCGTGCCTTCATTTTTCTTGTGCTCGAAAGTTCTTTCAAAATGGTTTTGACTGTTCCTTTCGATATTCGAACAATGTCAGTAAGATCCCTGACTGTTAATTATCAGGCACCAATTTCTTTATTTTATTGACGTGTTGATCATTAGTTCTCGACCCTCTTTGAATAATTTGTACCAAACCAAAACACTTGTGTCTTTAAGTCCTTACGATTATTTTGATGTGACATTTGATAGTCATACAAAACTTGAAAAAAAAAATATTTTGGCGAATAGATTTTCGTTCGAAATTTAAATTAATAAGCCTTACTATTTTTTGGCCCACAGTAGGATATTATCTATACGGATTATAAATAAATCATCTACTATGTGCTAATTCTCAAAATCAATACTGCAATGAGTTAGAAAATTCATGCGTTCCTATATAGAAACAACTACACTCGTATCCTCAAAAAAAAATCCGATGAAAACGATCTAATGAAAAATTTTATATATTATAATTTGACAGATATGGCAGTTAACCTCGTGCACAGTTATTTAAGCGGCACACTTAGTAATAAATTTAATATTATTTTTTAATTCGATAGATTATACTTTTAAAAATAACATTCGTGCATTTTAAATCGAGATTTCGAATGTATTTTGAGTTACAGTCATTTCAATTGTATCCTCAAAACTAATTTTTTCAAATTTGCTTGGGTGACTACTCTGAAACAAACAATAGGTTGGGTTAGATGGCTCATCTAGAGAGATCGTACGTGGACTGCTATATGTATACCTCTGTGAAGCCATGGAAAAGAGAAACTCCTGTCCTGTCGAAGTTATAAATTACCAAAACGATAAGTGGCCAATACAAGTTTCCACAGACGTTTAATTTCTATTCGTGCCAGTTCGGTGGGATGTCTGGAAGGATGCGCTCCAAAATGTTTAAGTCTTGATCACCCAAACGCGGGACAGTCAAGGAAGAAGTTTTGAATTGTTTCCATTTAATCTGACAAGCAATCCGAACACTTATTTTGTACATGTTCTGTGTAGTTCTCCATGCAATGACCTAAAAGTTTTTTGATCTGATCAAAAATCGAATTTAGTGTCTTAAAAATTTTAATGAGAAAAGTTATAATTAAACGGAACCGATTGTACTAGATAATGGATAAAGAACGCTCGTCTGGGACTAAGTAGCTTTAACTGTGAAAAATTATCTTCTACTACTGGTAGTAGTAAACTTTCATAAAAAGCTGTACCATTCAAGTTCAGGAATAAGAAGTGGATCTCAAACTTCTTATTCCTGATGCTGAAACGATTGTTCCTTCTAAACAGACTTGTATTCATAATTTTTATTGATTATATTAGGCTAACTATTACTAATTTTAGCTTCAAATACCGATTTTTGCTCCCTCAACCTAAAAAAAAAGTGTTGGTTTGTTAAAAAGAGTGACGCAGAAGCAGTATACTTCATCATTAGGCCCATTGTGCTCTCGAGTGTTAACCAATTCAGCCTTATTTAGCAACTGCGTGGATTTGTAAAATACTTTCCTAAAAGTACTCGTAGAAAGGTTTTAGTCAATACTTCATCAACACTATCCTAAGATATTACCAGTGTTCCAAAAACTGAGTTCTTCCATCTAGAGTACATTGCTTCAAGAAACCCTTTAAGTTGCTAAATAGTCCAAGGTAGTTTAGAGGAATTATGCTTTTTCGATGCCTTCCATTCCAATATGACTGGGTACCCAGTTGAAATTTACTTAGTATATGTGCTTTAGATCAGCTTACAATGAGATAAAAAGTCAGCAGTTCATCCCACAGCTTATTATAATATTTACCATAGGTAACAAAAGACATCTCCGTTTCCCCAGTACCACTTTTCATGTGAATGAAACCACAAAGTAGACGCAGTAGCAATCAATTCAAGAGTATATATGAGTCTATGTGATTTATAACAGCAATATGTTCTATTCGCCATTATCGCGGTTTGGCGAACTGCAGACAGCTAAAATTATCAATATTTATTTATATTAAATTCGCCATGAAACTTCCGTCTTACCTGCTCAAAAAGCACTTGCCTCAACACATAAAATTTATTATGATGCCATTGTAATACACCCACATTTCTTATATGAAAAACCTGAAATTATTTCAAAATATAATGTGTGCCGCTATCTTTGATATCTGCGGCTCATATAAGCCCTGCAAATTTAGTAACCAATATTTTTTTTTTATTTATAAAAGCTGTATCCAGCCATATTTCATTCATAAAAAGATGTACGCTTGTATATACACATGTATGTATGTATGTGTGTATGTATGAAATTACGAAATCATGTTGACACAATTTGTATTATTTTTTTTTTTTAATATTTCTGCTTGCTCTAACAAAATGTAAATAAATTAAAAGGGAATATAAAAGAAATTATACAAAAGTAATAACAAAAGTTGAATTTCTTTGTAAATATAAAGAAGAAGAAGCGCATATGATGTTAAATTCACAAACTAACACCACCGGCGAAAAGCACAACAACAACAAAAAACTCCCACAATTGTTGGCAGGCAAGTATAAACAATTACATATACTCACATATATACATATGTATGTATGTATACGTGTGTATGAGTATCAAACTTATGCTTTATTGTTGTGCGCAGTCGCAGCCACCGACGCATTGAGACGTCACCTAAACTGGTGTCAGTCACAAAGAAATGCTGCGAATTGTAACTAAATACAAACGTACATGAATATAGCGTTTTTTGAGCGCTGATGCGCCGCTTGCTGAGTTAGACATTGCGGTGCGCGTTATCTAATCGACAGGTTGCTTGCGTTTTTATTGTAAAAAACATGTGTTTACACACATACAAATGCACAAAAACATATGCTTACATTAAATTGCAAGTGTGTGCGTGTATAAAGTTGTAGATATGTATTATTCATGCTTATGTTATGTAGGTGACACTATTTTTTAGCGCAGTTCAGCTGCTTGGCGACAATATGGGCTAACAGTGCGTCTGGTGTGTCTTCTTTTTTCAGCTTTTTCTGCTGCTTCTGTTCACCGCGGCATCTTACCAGCATGTGAATCTCATTATATTTGATTATTTCTGATTTTTCGGTCATTACTTTTTATTTTTTATTTGTTTTTTAATTTTGTTATTTTTAGACAATAACTTTTTTACATTACTTGAAGAAATACAATTGGAGATCTGTTTTTACGAAAAAAAATTTAACTTAAATCCAAAGAAATGGACAAAACACAAAAGAGTATAAAAATATTAAAATCATAACCAAATTAAAAAATAATAATAACTATAAAAAAATAATTAAAACTTTTTTTATTTTTTATATAACTAATATATTTATTTGCTTTTATAATGAATTGTTTTGCGTGTTTTTTATTACATTTTTTTTGGTTTTTGAAGAAATACAATTTGATATCAGTTTTTATTATAAAAAACATAAAAAAATCAAACTAAAAGCCAAAATGAAATGAACAGAAAAAAAATTTAAAAAATATAACTAAATTAAAATTATAATAAAAATAAGGAATAAAAATTAAAAAAATAATTAGAATCGAAATAATAAACTTTTTATTGAATATATTATTTATGTTTAAAATATTATTTATATTTTTTTATACTTTTTATATAATTAATATTTCTAAATAAATTCTTTATTAATTTCTTTATTTAATTAATTTATTTTTTGGTGTTGTTTGTATTTGAATTTTTGTTTTTTGAAGAAATACAATTGAAGATCTGTTTTTCTTATACAAAAACCTCGAAAATGAAAGTCAATAAACAAAACAAAATCATAAAAAAATATATGTATAACTAAAATTAAAATAATAAAAAAAATGAAAAAACAATTAAAATTTAAATAATAAAATAATTTAACTGAAAATATTATTTGCGTTTTAATCTACCAAAAAAATTACAAAAAATTTGATTAAAATTAAAATATTTAAAAAAGTTAAAGAAATGAAAAAATAATTAAAAGTAAAATATTAAAATAATTTAATCAAATATTTTATTTATGATTTGATTTTCTATTTATTAATTTTTTTACATTTTTTAAATAATTTCTTTATTTATTTTTGCTTCCTTAATAAGTATTAAGTATATGTTTTTTTCACTTCAGATCTCCTGTTTCATTCAAATTGAGCAATTTAATGAAAAAAAATCAAATGAAAAGAAAAAATAAAAAATTAGCATAAAAAATAAAAAAAATATTAAAAAAAATATTAAAAAAATTATTTATTTATTTTTTCTTATTTAATTTGGTTTTTTATTTATTTTTTATTTCAATTCTGTTTTTTTTTTGTGTTTATATTGACCTCATTTTCACTTCTGATCTCCTTTCTATTCAAATAGAGTATGAAAATTAAAAAAAAAAAACTAAAATTAAAAAATTAGCATAAAAAATAATAAATGTAATTAAATTTATTTTCCTTTCCTAATACTTTCTAAAATTTATTTGTTTACTATATATTATGTGTTATTTATTAATGTGATAACTTAATATACAAAAATATATTTTACATTTTTTTGTTTTAATTTTTTTATAATTTTATTTCATTATTTTCTGTTTATTTCAATTCAATTTTTTTATTGTACTATCAGCTCTAATTTACTACGGTATCTCTTCCTCATTTCAAAAAGAGCAATAGCATGAATTAAAAATGATTTAACAGTAAAGCGAAGACATGGGAAAAGCACTTAATTTTGTAGCATAAATTATAAAAAATAAAAGCAAATATTATAAAACTATATCAAACACCCACACACATACTACATACGTATGTGTATACGCTCAAAAAAGTCATAATCCAAATAATAACAATAAAAAGTAGCCAAAATCTAAGCTAAACTTGAACAGAAACGATCAAATGCTTGATTCACAAATTAGCACAAAGCAGTAGAGAAATAAAAAATGATACATAAAGCGAGCAAAAATTAACTTGAAAACGAAAAAAACACGAATAAAGCAGAGCAAACACGGATTTGCGAGTTAAACAAACCAGAAGTTGGTTGAGCAAAAAATAACAAAATATCAGTTCGTAAGAAATATATGGGATATATTAAAAAAGGAACACAAAAATTAAAAATTAAAATAAAAAAAAAAAAACAAAAAAAAGCAAAAAAAATTAATAAAAATACAAAATTATAAAAATTATGATAAAAATAAACAAACTTATTTAAACTCTGTGCTTAACCTGTAGCAGGCCACTCATACACATTTGCATATATTTATACACATTTACAAACATATCATGTACACACATATATGTATGTATGTGTCCATATTTGGTATAGAGAATTAATGCACAAGCCGCTAACGAAAATAAACCAGCTAATAGACAATTTATTTGATAGCCAAGCGTTCAAGCAAAAATTCATTTAAATTCACCCAAAAAAATATAAAATAAAAACTCACACATACACATAAATTTACAAGCATATGCAGATATACTTACATAAATATATTAGAAAAAAGTCAAAGCAGCGCTGTTTGTATAACAACTTGTAGCGACTTCTTAACGTATCTAGCTATATGCCAGTATGCATACATTCGCATGTACATACGAGGGCGGGTTGATAAATTTGTTACTTAAGTTATTAACTGCACAAATAAATATAAAATATGTCACCTTTACGGTAAATTAAAATATGACGTTACCGACTTTGTTAAATTACTAACGATCCCTAGAAGGAAAGTCGCAATTAATAATATTAAATAAAATGTTGATAAAAAAAAATAAAAATATTAAAATTAAATTTTGAGTATTTCAAGTGGAATCATACATATTTTATAAATTTCAGTTTCTTCAACTTTTTTTTTTATCAAATCTGAAAATAATGAAAAAGAGAAGCTGAAATGTTACAGCCTCAAAGTTTTTATTTTTAAATAATGCTCATGTAGTTATTTATGGCCACAGGTATACAGGTTTGACAATGACTTTATTAAATTAATTAAAAAATATACGGCAACCCTGCTTAAGTATGTAAACATAAATAATACATTTAAAATTGCACATTTATCTTTAATATAAAGTTAGTTATTAAAAACTAAATTTATTTAAAATATATGGCAACTCTCTTTTATTAAATTAAATAAAAAATATGTGGCAACCCTGCTTAAGTATGTAAATATAAATAATGAATTTAAAATTCAAATTTATATTTAATTTAAAGTCAAATTACATGGCAACCCTATTTAAGTATATAAACACAAATAATACATTTAAAATTGCACATTTATATTTAATATAAAGTCGAAGCGGAAAATCACCCGTTTATAAATATTATTTATATTCAATTTTTTTTAGTAAATGGCAGCCCTTGCGAAAAATAATTATTTATCCTCACTCACATTTATGTATGTATGTATGCATATGCAGCTTTTCAAAACTTCTTATTACTGCTCAAAGCGGACATAACTCACACTTTTTTGATTTGCTTCACATTATTTTAAATATCGTAAACATGTGGCAACTCCACTACGCAATTTTTTTTTTGCGATTTTAAAAATATTTGTAAAGATATATTTTAATGAATTTCAAGCCAAACTATGTTTAAAAAATTTTTTAAATATTATTTATTCACACATTTGGCAACCCTGGCTACAAATACGACAGCTTAGGTTTGACATTTGACCTAAAATGTTTAAAATGTACAGATTCGTCGTAATCAATAATTTAAAAAAGCATGATTTAAGTATTTTAACATTTTTGAGCTACATGGCAACGCTGCCTACTAGCAATACTGATTTGAATACCTTCAAATATACGAGTATTATACTGGATTTTTTTAATTTTTTTTTTTTTATTTTTTTTTTTATTTATTAAAATTGAAAAAGGTAATTAATTACAATTACAATTTATATATATATAGCACTAGCGGTTAAGCCATCAGCTTATATACTGGATTATAATATTCATGTTGCATTCGTTAGTAGGTATCTAAACTATAAATTATAATTATAATAATATGTAGGCGACAGTTCTGCATATTAGTATTAGTGTGTGTGTCATTGTCCACTTCTAAAGAAACAAACTTTAATTCAGATTTATTATCTACCCAGAACATAATCTCTTTGTCACGCCTCGCCAAGCCCTTATCGGTCATTAGCTCATTTCATATCAATTGCTAAACTTCAACCCACTGTTGAGAACCGGATGCCTACTGAATTCCTTTCTGAATGTCAGATGACTGGCGAGGTCATAAATATCAAACAAATTATGTTTTTTTGTTTCAATATGCAAATTCAAACATAAAATCCTGTTTGTTTGTTGTAGGGGATTTTACCATTTTTAGCAAAGTTTAATTCAGAGCATTGATGATTAGCTTTAGAATATTCCTATTATATTAGTATGTGCAAAGAAATTTGAAGTATGTGGGCCAGAAAGATATGTGTTATAAAAAGATGCATGGAAGCTGAGTTGAGACAGAGAGAATTATAATTATTCCTATATTATATCAAAGAGAGTCGATAGGATTGGTGCTAACGAAATCGACTCGTTTTATGGAAGTTATAGTAGTGGAATCATGGAATTCACAGCAGTAATGATAAATGGCATGCAAAATTCTTATATTAGTCACTTAGTGATAAAGTCGTATAAATACGCTCCATATACATACATATGACCCGGGAGTTGTTATATTACCAGAGTCTAAATTATTACAGTTCTTATACCTACTATATTAATTACTTGGGGTGATATACCTACTAACTAATAACCAGTTCTCATTATGTAAAATTCAAGAGACTTGAGGGACTCTTAATAACATTTCACATTAAATTTAAATATTTTTCCGCTATTGGACAATAAGTAAATTAGAAAGATGTTCCATAATTTTTTGTAAAAGAAACCAGAAAAAAAGTTAACTTTGGCTGCCCACTCTTCACCGATGCATTTTTAATAACATAAAAGAGTATAGAAATAGTTATCTTAATCAGTCAGTTTCAATATACATATACATATGTATATGCTACAGTGGTCCGATCAAAACAATATTTTCGGAAATTGTAGCAATATCTATGCCAAAACTCTTAAAGAGATCTTCCCAAATAAAAGACTTTTCATACAACTGGACGTGTACAAAATCACAGACTAATATCTTAAAGAGTAAGGATCTATTTAATATGCATATACAAAGTTAGAGAAATGCACCTAGCTAAGTCGACACAAAACGTCATGCTAATCATTTGAATATATACTTTATATTATCTTCATTGATTCCCCCAAACCTCGTGGCAAATATTATACGCCTTTCTCTGCGTATAATAAATTAATATATTTGAAGTTGAATTATGACATTGGAAACAATCAGCAACGACATTAATCTGACGGCAGTAATGACGGAATTACGCCACGTCAAATGCGAAAAATCTTATTAAAGCTGGAGCTTCTTGATTTATTATTGTAATTATATTTTCATTGTTCAAGATACACATGTCTTTGAAATCTATATAGGAGAATAGGTATTACTTGTGTACTGAAAATGCTTAAAGATGCTTTATTCAATCTTAAAAAGGATAGAAAAAAATCGGAAACATCGGAAGACTATCAAAAATTTCAAAACTTTTACCACACCGTCATCTAGCGGAACTTCTTTGTAAAAATGTGCGATGCGACAGACAACTATTATACACAGCTTCGGTCCAGTCACATGAGAAAGTTTGAAACAACAAATTTCTTATTTCATTTAGCAAGTACTAAATATGAGCATAAAACATTATTAAAATCTGATAGAAAATATTTATCAGTAATACCTGGATTGTGTTGGATTATTCAATCATTTATTGAAAAAATCGTTCAATGAAGATTGCAAGAAAGGCAAAAATTGCACATAGCGTTATCTATGGAAGCTTTTTATTTACAAAAATAAACATTCAAACGTATTTCTAGACTTATTTTTAAGTTATTGCCTTATTTTATATGAAAAAGTGTGAAAAATGCGCACTAACCTAAAAAGTAACCAATTCAATCGTTCGATGAAGATTACAAAAAGGACAAAAATTGCACATAGCCATCTATCGGGGCTTTTTGCCTATAAAAATGAACTTTCAAACTTGGTTCTTGACTAAAAATAACAAAATATTACAAATCTGCATTGATTTTATTCGAGTTTATCGCACTTTTTCCCATAAACTAAGTTACTAACTTAAAAAGTAACCGATTCGATGGGCTAAAAAAATTTTTGGCAGGTATGATTTACTTTTAGAAGCAAAAACAAATTTATTTTGGAAGAGAAGGTGAATAGGTTCATTGAAGGAAACTTAAAAGTAATAAAAAACTAAATTCGATGGGTTATTGAAAGCAAATTATTAATACTTTCTTATTTAAGGAAAATTTAGTGTATTATATTTAATTCTTTTGGTTAAATACAACCACAATAAAATATAAAAATATTTTCTTTTGGTAAAAGTTATAATATTTTTTTTAAGTAAAATAATTTTGTATACATTTTCAAACAATTAATCTCACACAACAACCACGAGCGAGCGTTACAACTCTATCGTCAGCTTATCTGATTGAAAATAACTTAATCCGCATACATAATTTAAAAATTCTTGAGCGTAGACATTTATTTCTTAGTAATTTTTTTCAGTCTAAAAGCTAAGCAATTACAACGCTGATCGCAAGCAATTACAAATACCGCTATTAATAATCAATAAATCATTATTCATTAACCCTCTGTCATTTAATAAGCAAAATGATCATCCCTACACAGGCACACACACACCAACAAATACATATATATACGAACAGCTAGCGCCGATCACTCACTTAGAATGCTAAACAGATGTGATTTTAATTTAATATTTTATTATTTTTTCGAATGCAATTCTATTGTAATTATTTTTCAATTAAAAATTTCTTTACACATTCAGTTGTATGTGTGTTGGTGTGTGTGCAACGAGTTGACAGCGCCGACGTATATACTTTATATGGCGATAATTCTATGGAATTTTAATGCAACAAAATTAATTAAGATAATCAATTTATGAGCGACTGCTAGTCAAGAGCAGCAATCAAATGCAGGTAGATCGTATGTACGTATGTGTATTTTTATGTGTGTGCAACCGACACCTACTTGAAATCGTACTGATCAGCGGCGCATTCGCCTTTTTTGCCTGCGCCGATCGTGACAGCTCAGCTGTGCGGTAATTGCATCTGTTATTCTATATGATTATTAGTGCTAATGTTTTTATTGTTTTTGTGTTTTTTTTACTTAATATTCGCAATCCTATTAAGCTGCAATCCATTGCTGTCCATCACGCCAACTCGCGTCACTATCGCTGTCATTATTTATGACTCTGATTTGATTGGTTATTTGTTATTTAATCGCCTTCTAATTTTGTTGGCTTCCTTTTGACTGCTGCTTCTTTTGTCTGGCTTCTTTTTGCCTTAAGGAAATGGTCAAACGTCGTTCTATACTGTAACTGCTTTTCGAATATTTTTCAAATTTATTTTTGGCATTTTCAAAAAACATAACCAGCTGTTGATCGCTTCCAATTGTCTGCAGTCGCTGTCATATCTTTGCGATTTATTTCTTTTTTTGTCTGCGTTTTTTATTTTTACTTTTTTTTCAAATACATTCTATTCTTCTGCAAAATTGATTGTTACGCTCATTTATCAACCCAAACAATGTCTGTCTTTCTGTCAAATATTTTAATATTCCAACAATTTATATAATTTTAAAAACAAACCACAACAAAAGCATAATCAGCTTCGCAGTCTTTCTGTCTATCATTATCATCCGCACATCCGCAAATTTGCTCATCTTTCAATTTTTTCGACTTCAAATAGGTTTCCTTTCATTCAATATTAATCTGGTGTATTTTCCGTTTAGCATTTTTGAAAGTTCTTTGCATCAGCGATTTATTTAGTTACCTTCCATTCACTGCCCACAAATCTCTGCTCAATTTTTGTTGTTGCTTTATAGCTAAAATTTGTTTGTCAATAAACAAATAATCAATATAATTGAAAGGCTGTATAAATTACCTAATTCAAATTGTATGGAATTACGTTTAGAATACAACAACCATAAACTGGCTTAAGCACTCCATATTCGCCCAAATCCGGTATATTAAATCGGCATTTCAGTTATAAATTTCATTTCACAAATTGTAAATTTGTAAAGCCAAATTAGCGCTGTCCACATTAATTTAAAGCTCTTAGTATTGACAAATAGAAATATTTGTAGCTGCTAAATTGATGGTTAGAAGCCTGTGGAGACCTAGCTTTTGGTACAAATATGCGACTGTTTTGACTTTATGTTCAATTTATGACAATAATAACACATGAAAGTATTGTTATATAAAATATTCTTTTATATATTTAGAATAATTTACTATAGCCATATATATAGCGAATTCAGAAGTACCATATATAGAACTTTATTCTGTTATACATTTTTATACATAATTTTTTTTAGGTTTTAAGTACTGTTGCTTTCAGTAAGCTCATCTACATATATTTAGAAATATTTTTTAGCATTTTGTATGCCATTAAATTTTTAGTCAACTTTCTTCTATTAACATGGTTTTCTAATGTTAACTACAACTATGTAGTTAAAAACACATTATAAAGTTGAGGAGATGAGAATTCTGTATAAAGTTATAACGAAATATTGGGTAGTCAAAAAAGTCTTTTCGTATTTCTAATCAAACTTCAAATTATTTTTTTATATTTATAATAATACCTATGTAAATAAACAAATATGTACCATTCGGGTGGACCGCTTTTTGCCATGGGTGTAAATCGAAATTGCTAAACGAACTGATACAGCATCGTTTCTGTAAGCTTCACAAATTTCATTGGTGGTTTGCGTAGCATTACTCCCGTTTTATACCCTGAACAGGGTATATATGTAAGTTTCTCACGAAGTTTGTAACACCGAGGAAGGCACATAAAGTTATATGTAAACGATCAGTATGTTGAGCTAAGTCGATTCATTATTTTCACTCATTTTTCCGTCCGTCCTGTCCGTCCGTTTCTGTCCGTCTGTCCGTCTGTATATACGAACTAGTCCCTCAGTTTTTAAGATATCGTATTGACATTTTGCAAACGTCATTTTCTCTTCAAGAAGCTGCTCATTTGTCGAAACGGCCGATATTGAACCACTATAACATATAGCTGCATACAAACTGAACGATCGGAATCAAGTTCTTGTATGGAAAGCTTTCACATTTGACAATGTATCTTCACAAAAGTTGGCACAGGTTATTTTCTAAGGCAACAATGTAATCTCTAAAAAACTTGTTTAGAACGGATTACTATAGCATATAGCTTCCATACAAACTGAACACATAGTTACTCACAGAAATGCACCTGTGAAGGGTATTTAGCTTCGGTGCAACCGAAGTTAACGTTTTTTCTTGTTTATACAAAAATTTCAAAATATATCGAATTTTTTCATTATTTTCACTCATTTTTCATTTTGTTTTTGGTTAAATGAATCCTAAAATCTCACCTTTCTAATACTTAATGGTAAAACACAATGTGATTGGTAGCACTGGAGATATACGACCTTTATTAACAAAATACGAAAAGACTTTTTCGACTACCAATATATTTAATCTGATTAGATTCATAAGTCGCAGGTTATCAGTATAATTTCATATAAATTTTTCGATTTGCAACTACCTAATAAAAGCGAATCGAACACACAAATGGCATAGAATTACAAACTTCCTTTGTTTTTGTACTTAAAATAGTTGTCGTTTCATTGATTTAGAGAGAAACGAAAATTTGTATATTGTATTTCTTGCTGAATCATTGAAAAGAATTTAGTCAATTTACATACTGTGATCAAATTGAAAGGTGAATTTTTAATTTATGCTTTTTTTTTGTAAGCTTGTACTACTGACATGTATGCTAAATTTCACGTCAAAATATTCATTGGTATTTGAGAAACGCGTCGTTTTGTGAGGCTCTAAAAGTGAATTCTTCGAATATTACTATGCCTGAATTTATTGAACAAAGAAGTGAGATAATGCACCATCTCATACTGTATTGGTTATTCGTGATCATTTGCCACATTTTCAACTAATATCTGCAACCATGCATTCTGATTTACCTTGTGTAACTTCTGTCTATTCAGCAAATCCACATGACCACTCCGAAGACATCGTTTTGACTCAATTGCAGATATAAAAGGTGAATCGAAGAAGGCTCTGATGGCCATCACGACGGAGGATTTTTCCAAGTGCTATGATGACTGGAAAATTAGTTGGCATATTTAAATGTATCGCAGAAGGAGGTGATTACTTTGAAGCAGATAAAATGGACGAAATTCACCTTTCAACTTGGTCACAGTAGTAAAACTCCATCATATACTTTACATTCAACCTCTGGACATTTATGTATTTACGGTAGTCCAACATATGAAATTTGTCTTTTTTATTTCAAAATTAGAAAACAACAACAGATATTAATAATCGAAAATCGCTTTATTGTTTTTTACAATATTTTCCATTAAGATCTTTTGAATGCGTTGGAACCAATACTCAAAGCACTTTTGTCACTCTGTTTGAAATATCTGTAAATCATGCGTTTTGAATGCATCAACATCTTATTCAGGTGTCGAAAAGCGTTGACCGGGAATAAAAAGAACTTATTCTGTGCCAATTCAGGACTATACGGCAAATGACTCTTTAAGTCGATGTTCTGAATGCTCAAAAATGTAGTTGACGATGTATGGAAGGTCGCATTGTTGTGATGAAAAGTGATTCGTCTTCATTGATTGCTGAAACACAACTGGCCAAGTACCAATCAGAATTTAATGCTCTGCGTTCTTTAGTTGTTTCAGACAATGCGACATGTCGTAATGAGAAGTAATCCGACCACCAAAGTTTTTCATGATTTCTTGAAAGATAACAAGCAAAAAACTGGCCGAGTACAACT
The DNA here is from genome assembly GCF_024586455.1 of Bactrocera neohumeralis. Taxonomy (NCBI): domain Eukaryota; kingdom Metazoa; phylum Arthropoda; class Insecta; order Diptera; family Tephritidae; genus Bactrocera; species Bactrocera neohumeralis. Next base: position 17,833,099 of record NC_065921.1, on the reverse strand, counting down.
CAGAACTTACTGTTCTGCGTTGTTCCAGTGCTATAGTTGCGATATATCCCAAAAAAAAACAGTCAATCTTTTGCTTGGTAGTGCTATGCTACCCATACAGTCGACTGTTCTTTACTTCATTTAATTTCCTTCAAGAAATTTGTCTTTGAGTGATCTACGAACTCGATTGAATTCGACATACCATCGATAAACACTGGTGCCCGGGCTTCCTCGTCGGGTTTCATCGTCAAAAATTCAGCTAAGTTCATCGGTGCACTGTTGCTGACTTAATCCACGTTCAAAATTGTAAAAAATAATCGCGAAAATGTTCCATTTTTTGGCCAAGATGAATATCTTAAACTAATGTAAACAACACAAATAGTGCGTATAATATAGTATGTTAAAATGTTCTGTGTGGTTATAACATCATTGACATGGAATAGTTTGATATTTCTTTTTATATTCCCGTTAGTAAAAAATTCCAGCAAAATTTTAATTATATTCTGCCTAGGTATATGATATTGGGAACATCCCACCAACGCCACAAATTTGTATACATGAGTCCGTCAATGAGAAAAAAATGTTGAAACCGATTTAACACCCTAATATTATGTTTAGAAATATATCTATGAATGTGTGTGTGTGTATATGTATATGTGAATATTGCTAAAAAATCTAAGCACCAAACACCGCTAAGCCAATAATAGTTAGTCCAATTAGCGAAATAGAACAGCACAATGAACTCGGCGAGGCGCCGAAATATGCGTGTTGTTAACTATTTTTCGTGTGATTTGAGATTTTTTGGCTTTTGACGTTTTTTAATTGTTATTTTTCATTTATTTTCGTGCTCGGATTAAATTTATAGATTAGCAGCGTGAATTCTCACACTTCCGCGAGTTTAGCTGGTGTGCTAATTAATGTACTAACTGTTGTTTTCATATTTCTTTTTTTTTGTGGTTTCAAAAAGCATAAACAATTTTTTATATTTTTTTGATTTCGTTTTGACTGTTGCGAAGACCGTTAATTGGTATCGGCAATTGTTGAAACAAAAAAATTTGTTGGACCAATATTTATTGCTAATTTTAGAAAATATAAAATTTAGTAGTCCAAGAAATCAAAAATTAATGAAAATATCACAATTATTTTGCTTCCAAAAAAGTATTTATTTAATTTTACAATGAGTATTTTCCTTTATCTTCCATACTTATCACACACTGCTGAAAACTAGTCGTCAAAAAAAAGAACAAAATATCAACTAACCAAGCTAAAGATAAAAAAACACAAATCGTAAGCTGCGCCCTACTCTTCTGGTGGTCCAACACTACGCCCGATCGTCCGAGTATTCATGGGAGCGTTCATTTGCTAGCACTCGATCAGCTGGCAAGCGATCAGTTACGCTTCATTATGAAAAACGAAATTTGCATAACACCGTGTGTGGCCACAATACAAAAACAAAATAAAAATTTGCACATAAATTCGATAAAATCCACATTTGACATGATCGATGATCTTTCACACTGAATGCCCACACCAGCACAGCAACACACCAACCAACAAAAACAACGGCATGCAACAGTCTAGAGGTCGCGCACCAAAATTGCAACGCTGCATGCAATTCGTTCGCAATTTCATTTGGGATTTCATTTCAGCTTGCACAGTTGTTATTGTTATTTTTTTATTGTTATATTTATTATATATTTTTTGTGTGTTATGCAATTCAAATGCTAATTTTGAAGCCTGCATCTACTCAAGTGCAACTAAAATAAATTACCTACAATAGGTGATTCGCATGTTCGTAAACGGTCGACTAATGTCTATAAAATATCGATTATTTGCTAGACAAAAAAGAAAACAAAACTTCAAATTGGCAACTCGTTATTGGCCGGGGAATTGCCATGCGCTGTAAATGGTGGCGCGCACTTGAGCTGTTGTTGTTGTTGCTGCATCGTGTATAGCGTGTTTGTGTGTGCGCGTGATCATGTCACGTCGTGTGGGCGTCAGTCAGTCAGTTGGTCAGCAGGTTGACTTGTTTGGCTTAATAGATTAATCGTTCGCTGTCGTGACACTCCCAAAAATGAATCCAATGAATTAATAAAATGGTGTAAATGTATATTGAAAATCAATTAAAGTGTTGTTAAATGTGTGTATATAAATACAAGCAAATTTAAATAATTAAAGATATTATTATATTTCAAAAATTTTAAAAGCTAATTTAAGTAAAATAGTTTACATAAAAAATTTAAATATAATATTAAAAAATTTAAAAAATAAAATACGTTTTATTAATTAAGATATAATTTTTAGAAAAAAAGCCAAACAAAAATTTATGTAATTCTTAAAAATAAATAAAAATTAATAATTTTAAATTAATTAATTAAAAAACTTTAGAATTTCTTAAAAACACTAAAAATTAATTATTTTTAAAAATTAAAAAATTAATTATGTTTAATTAATTAAGATAAATATTAGAAAAAACCAAAATAATAAAATTAAAAAAAACTTAAAATTTATAAATATATTAAAAATATATTTTTTTGATTGAAAATGAAATATTTTTTAAAAATTAAAAAAAAAATTAAAAGATAATTTAAGTAAAATAATTTACATAAAATAATCTAAAAGTAATTTTATAAAATTTAAAAAATAAAATATTTTTATTAATTAAGATATAATTTTTAGAAAAAAAGGCAAAAAAAATTTACGAAATTCTTAAAAAAAATAAAAATTAATAAATTTAAATTAATTAATTAAAAATATTTAAATTTTCTAAAAAAAACTAAAAATCAATTATTTTTAAAAATTAAAAAATTGATTTTATTTAATTAATTAAAATAAATATTAGATAAAACCCAAAATAATACTTAAAGAACTTAAAAGTATTTTAATTAATAAAAATAGATTTATTAATAATTGAAAAATTAAATATTTTTCAAAATTAAAAAAAAAAATTGTAAAAAATAATATAAGTAAAATAATTTACATAAAATAATTCAAAAGTAATTTTATAAAATTTAAGTAATAAAATATTTTTTATTAATTTAGATATAATTAATAGAAAAAAGAAAAAAAATGAAATTTTTGAAAAAAAATTTATAATTTTAAATTAATTAATTAAAAATATTAGAATTTCTTAAAAAAAATTAAAAGTTAATTTCTTTTAAAAATTAAAAAAATTGAATATTTTTAATTAAATAAGATAAATATTAGAAAAAATCCAAAATAATATTTAAAAATCCTTAAAGAACTTAAAAAATATTTTTAATTAATAAAAATATATTTATTAAAAATTGAAAAATTAAATATTTTGAAAAATTAAAAAAAAAGAATTTAAAAGATAATTTACATAAAATAAATTAAATGTAATTTTATAAAATTTAAAAAATAAAATATTTTTTATCAATTTAGATATAATTATAAGAAAAAGCCCAAAAAAAAATTTAAATAATTTTTAATTATTTTGTTGTTGTAGCTTCAGTAAACATTTCTGAAATAATTTTGAAGAATGCAGCCGAGTTGACAGTCATTAGCCGGAGAAAATCCGGGTCCATTGTGATTACATAGACCCAACTGCCTAAGGAAAAGAGAGAGAAACACTGATCAATAGATCTCGACTTAGCCATTAACCAACTTTCATGGGTCCGTTACGGCACATTGACTCCTTTTTTAATACATTCAAAGACCTGCAACTCATCTTTTGAATATTAACGCCCTTTTATTACGAATCTTGGTCGGTGGCTGCAAATTCGAGCTAAGTATTTGCTCATATATAAGCGATTTTATTATTAATATTTTTTTATTACAAATCTCTAGAAATGTTACGAAAGTATTCGCTCCTTTATAAGCGATTTTATTATTAATATTATTTTATTGAAATTTAGAAAAAAATAGTTTTGTTATTATTTCTTTTTTTTCTAAAAAGTGCGTTGAGTGCGCATGCATTCCCTCTTCGCCTAATATTTGTGCCATTTACTGCCTATTAAGCATGTCCAAGGCACATATTCACATTCATCTACATACATATATATAATCGTCAGTATGTGCAATGTGCACTGTCATTTAGTCACACCTCGCCTTCACCTTAACGTCACGCTTTTGCTCATTCTCCCACCGTGCTCAAAGCCATAAATTTGTCATTTTGTCACCGCCACTATATAAATTACTAAGTGCCTTACAATTACTACAATTGCAACATTTTGTACCGAAGTAATTGCTCCCGCGGCTAGTAAGTACCTGTAAACATGTTCATTTCAATCGCTTTTGATTCACTTTTTTCTTGTTTTGCATTTTGCTTTTGCGAATTGTTTTATTTCTGCACAGCCTTTAAGCGCATTTGTTTTACCCGCCTTTGTTGCTTAGTTTTGTATAAAATTAATCGATTATCCACACAAGCTGATTGCCGATATTCGACGAAATGTGACAGTTAGTTTTTGTGCAGTGACCGAGTGTTCCCTCGGGCTTCGAGCTCACTTATGAGGCATGAATAGTGTGAAAGCGCGAAAAAGAAAAATTAAAAAGCGTGAATTTTACTATTTATTTTTCTTTTTTTTAATTTTTTCTCTTTTTAATATTATAAGCGTTCACCTGTTGTCGTTGTTATTGAAATTTATAAACTCGTACATTGGTATTTCAAGTTCCCTCGACAATTTACATCTTATTTAGGCAGTAATCTCATTTCACTTTTCATTTCATTATCCGAATGTTGAGCTTGGCATATATACTGTGGAAAGTCAACTTGAAATAACAGCTCAATTGTGTTAAAAAGCTGGAAGCAAATTTTGTTGTTTTTTTTTTCAATTCATAGAAATTTCTGTATTTTTATAACTCTCAATGTTTGCGAGCAAAAAAAAGTAAAAAAAACTGTTTATAGCGAAATGAAAGTTAACAAATAAATTGAGCAAAAAATTTACGTAATGCAGATATTCAAACAATTAGTCATAAGTCTGTTTGTATAGTGCTTATTAAATATATATTTTTTATATTTTTAGTTTTATTTTCATTGTACGATTTCTGATTTAAGCACAAATAATATTTTTTTTATTTTTTTTTTTAAATAACCCTTAATCTTAAATATGAAAATAAAAATGATTTTTTTGTATGTCCGCGCATTACGCCCAAACCACAGCACGGAAAGAAGTGAAAATTTGCACGGGTGTTCCTTTAGTCCTGGGGAAAGTCCTAACAGCGGCCGTTTTTTGTAAAATCAACCTCGATTTCGCAATTTATGTCTATATTTATAACACAAGAACGGCTGAACCGATTTGCCTGAAAATTGGTGATGAGATAGCTTGGAACTTTTGGACGTGCATAGGCTATCGTTTTATGTTGAAAATCAGAACAATTCATAAATAAAAAAATTACATTTCAAAACATAAGCCTGTGTTCAAAATTCATGTATGGATAATTTGAATATTTTTTTCTTCAAAAATGCAAATTAAAACAAGAAAAAACGTTAACTTCGGATGCACCGAGGCTAATCGTATATCCTACACAAGTGTATTTTTTTGAGTAACTATGTGTCCAGTTTGTATGGAAGCTATATGCTATAGTAATCCGATCTGAGCAATTTTTTCGGAGATTACATTGTTGCTTTAGAAAATAACCTGTGTTAACTTTTGTGAAGTTACATTGTAAAATGCGAAAGTTTTCCATACAAGAACTTGATTCCGAACATTCAGTTTGTATGACAGCCATATGCTATAGTGAGCCGATCTGAACAATTTCTTTCTATATTACATTATTTCTATGAACAATGAGTCATACCAAATTTCGTGAAGATATATCGTCAAATCAGGAAGTTTCGATGCAAGCATTTGATTATCATTCAGTTTGTTGGAAAATAGTTAACCGATCTGAAATTTCTTCGTAAATTATTGACTTAGGAAATAACCTGTGCAAAATTTTATAAAGATACATTGTCAAATGTGAAAGTTTTCCATACAAGAACTTAATTCCGATCGTTCAGTTTGTATGGCAGCTATATGTTAGTAGTCCGATATCGGCAGTTCCGACAAATGTGCAGCTTCTTAAAGAGAAAATGACTTCAGCAAAATTTCAAAACGATGTCTTAAAAACTGAGTTCGTATATATACAGACAGAGAGACGGCCAGACGGACAGACAGACGGAAATGGCTAAATCGACTAAGCTCAACATACTGATCATTTATATATATACTTCATAGGGTCTCCGACGGTTCCTTCTGGGTGTTACAAACTTCGTGACAAACTTAATATACCCTGTTCAGGGTATAAATATCTTAATAGTTTTTCTATTTTTTTAGCTCAATTTATTTACCCAATATTCGAACCGATTTGCCGAAAACTTTCGAACCTAAACATATACATAAATGGTTACAATTTCTTCTTATAACGGTACAAAAAAGTGTTAAAATCTATCGCAAAAAATCGCGCTCTATAAATTCACTATCCTTTTTTAAAACAATGCCTACTGTTTTCTTAGAAAATTTTCAAATAATTTGAATCTAAATGAGAAGTACATCAAGTACATTCGCAGATTTTTACGATGAGTGAAATTATTCAACAAAGAAGTTCCATTAAATTTTAAGATAACGGTCAGAGATCTTACTGACATCTTTGGAATATCGGAAGAATCGGTGGAAACCATTTTGAAACATCATTTGGGTCAAAAAAAGTAAAAGCACGGTTGATTCCAAAATCGCTCAATTTTTTCAAACAACAGCGGCGACTTAACGTCTGTGAATTAATACTTTCCTACTACCAGGATGTCATGGCACGTATTACTACTGGCGATGAGTCTTGGATCTATGCATAAGACGCGGAAACAAGTGAATATCGGCCGAATATTATGAACAAAGTCATTCTATTTTTTCTCATAGTAGTAATTAGAGAAAACTTCAGTACACTGGGACAAAATATTTTTTTGCAACAAAATTATTTAGCAGAACTTGTAATTTTTTAAATTTCATAATTTTCAGAACGATTTTAGGTCTTTCTGATATCGCACAGTTTTGTTGCACAGTATAATCACTTTATTCCATATTCTTTAAGATTTTATTTCTTTTTAGCTAAATCTTTATTTGCACTAAACGGAAATACAACTTAGACAAACTCATTTCAGTTTCTATTCAAATATAAAAAATTCCTTGTTTCATAATTCGTCTAACTTTAATTTATCTTATTGCAAAAAACCGGTTATTTTAAACTCATTGAGTCTGGGAGTAAGTTTCTTAAATAATTTGCTTAATTATTGCAAAAGAAATGAAGTGTTACGAGAAATGTATGCATTTGAATACCAACAAATTATCTAAGAACCATTAGGTAACTCTTTAACTAGCTTATGTATTCTAGAAAGTTTCGATGAAGCAACAAGAAATGTAGACACTTTCATGTCTACAATTCTTTTTTGAATTTTTTTCTGTCATTGTTAATAAAAAATACTCAAAATATCACTTTAGACAAGTTGGCTAGACAATATACTTTCAATGTAGCAATATTTTTTAAGGTAGACACATAGCTGGGCCAAGCTTAATTCACTACTACACTGCTTTCTCTTTTTTCTTTCTGCTGCTCCTAATGCAAATTTGCTGAATTCTGCTTTATAACAGCGCCAAGACGGATATGAGCTTGAACTTAGTTCAGTACTTTAATATGATTAGGAACACAATATGAATTTTTCATTATTTTTTTTTCATATTATGCATCAATTGGCACATCAAGTGCTAATTGAGCCCGATAGGGCTGCACTCCTACCTACCTACATCCTTAGCCTTACTCAAGTTCACAATAAATTCTGATTTATTTACTATTTTTTTTTAATTTTATGCTTTTCGGGCCACTTTGTACACAACCTTAGTCATTTCCCTAATATTTACTGAAAAGAAGATGTTACCGTTTTTCTGCTTCTTGCTACTCTGGCATGACATATTTTTGTATATCTTAACTTCTTTTGCTCTTCACCTATGTGCACCTCCTTAGTCGGTTTGTTCAAAAAGTCTGTAGGTTAAGAAAACATAAATTCGAATTTTAGAAAGCAACTCTGATTTTTTCGGAAACTTGAATGATTCTACTGGAGGAAGAATAAGATTATTTGCACTAAGTTTAGGCGAAGTTAAAAATAATAATAATAACAAAAGCATCATAGTAAATGAAACGAAAAGCAAGTCTGTCGAAAAGGTGTTCAACTTCTTCATTTGCATAAGAGCTCATAAAGAAACCGCCGCGGATGCAATGATGAAAGGAAGTAATTCATTCGGCACATTACTATAGAAAGAAGTATAACAGTTTGCTTGTATGTATGTACATATATAGGTAAAGTCACACTTTTTGTGGTTATAAAATGTAGTTTCGGGTAGCTAGTAGTACCAAGGTCGTTTCTTGAACTCTCTTAGATAGAAGTAAAAGAAGTAGGAAAAATATATTAAAAAAGTATTTAAAACTATGTATTTATTGGAAAAACCATTAACAGTTTTAGCAGTTATTACTTGAAAAATAATATACTAAATTCAAAATTATATTTTTATTGTAAAATGTTTGTATACATAATAATTTAAAGTAAAATACTAAAAAACACTCTGTACATATTTGGGCAATATTTATTAAGAAAAATTGGGAATGTTAGTTAGTAAAAAACTTTTCTAATAACAAATGTTTTACTTCCTTAAAAGTTAAATAAACATTTAAAAACACAAAGAAAAATTATTTATAATTTTTTTGTAGAATTATTTTTATCTTTTGTATTTGTTTTTTTTTATAATTTATTTTTAAAAATATTTTATTACTTTTTTGTAATTTTTTATCTCTATAAAATTCCTTTCCTATCAGCTTTCCGTAAAGTCACATAAGGCTTCATGCACATTGAGCACATTCCACTACCCCGAATCAACTAGCACATACATACTGTTTATTTACATATATATGTACATAGTATATGCTAATACATTATGCCAGTATTTCCGTAAAATGCAAGCCAAAAATGTGAAATTTCGAATGCCATTTGACCAGTTTTGAAGCAGCTGCAAAAGCGCATGCGCATGCGCATATGTATACTTTTTATATATCCTGCTCTAATTATATTCAGCTAAACTCACAAAAATGCTAGATTTAATCGACTTTTTGACTCTTTAACTAGTTAGCTTAAATCGCATGCTAATGCATAAGTGTGATACTTTTTTATGACCAAAAATGTGTGGAAAGAACACCCACTACCAAAATTATAATTTCTAATTTTTAATGGATTTGGTTTGGTTTTGTCTTTTGTCTGTTTAACGGTTTCTTTTTTTTTAATTTTGCTTTTGAGCGAATGCACGCTGCAGACAAACGTCCTTAGCGCTCGAGATAGCCTTGTGGGCGTTCGAAAAATTTCAAGTGGTCATAAAAAAGTCAAAACGTGCACGACTTAAAAGACAAACAAAAGTGACAAAATAAATGTGAGTAAATAAAATAAATACAGACTAAGGTTAAATTACTACTATGAGCAAAAAATAGTAGGACTTTGTTCACATTTTAAAATTCTTTATTAATTCTTCAAAATCTTCCACAATCTAGGAACACTGTCAACATAATCATGACTTTTAACCTGCTCTGATGTGTTTGTTTCGTGTTCGGCTCACCCCTGCCACGATCTTCGGACGACTGTTCGTCTGTTTCCGTGTCGAAAGCATATATCCAAGACTCATCGTCAGTAATGATACATATGTTTCATGACTTCTTGCTACTCGGAAAACAAAGATTTCACTAACGTTAACGCGATGCTGCTTTTCGGAAAAATGTAGTGATTTTGGAACCAATCGTGCTTCCATTTTTCTTAGGTCAAAATGGTTTTCACTGATCCTTCCGATATTCCAACGATGACAGTATGATCTTTGACTCTTAATCGTCGATTCTCAAGCACCAATTCCTTTACTTTATTGACGTGTTGATCATCAGTTGATGTTGATGGCCGTCCGTTCGTGCGACGTGGTTCGTCGTCAACGCGATCTCGGCCATCTTTGTAGAATTTATGCCACTCAAAAACAAAAAATTTAAATTAAAAAGTCTTTCTAGTTTTTTCCCATAGTATAATAGGAAAATCAAAAATTGTTCAGTAATTTTATTTGTTGTTAAAAATGATAAGTCTCTTTGACTGCCTTCAAGTTATTTAGGACATATCTTGTTACTCCGAAAATCAATTTTATGTGTCGCTCTTAAATCTATCCTCTAGATAACGCTTTTCCAGCACTAACTGCTAATTTCAAGAAGCGTTTTAATCAATTTACCAAGAACTTTTAGTCGTGTCATACGTAAGGAGATATTTCATTTTCTTGTACCTAGAGTTTTTTGAGAAAAAATAGGAAGATTTTTATGAAATTATAATCCTCACTACTTCTGTAAGTACAACAACGAGCATTTGATTTTTACATCCTGAATAGGGTATATTTATTTCCCCACGAAGTTTGTAACACGCAGAAAGAAACGTAGAAGATCCTATATATCTACATATATATCTGTATATGTGTCTATAAAAATAGCATTACTAGCCAAATCGATTTATAAATGTCCGCCTTTCAGTCTGTATATAGACAAACTAGTTCCTCAGTTTTGAGAAGTCGATCTGAAATTTTTCACTGGTTCATTTCCTTCCAAGAAGCTTTTCATTTATTACTAGAAGCGCCGCTGTCAAACCACTACCATACAAACTGACCGACTAATGCCTAGCCCTTGTATGAAAAAATTGTTTCTTTGACGAAATATCTTAAGGGGGTATTCTGGTTTAGAAGCCAGAATTTTAGGTATTTTTTTGACGCGATAAAAAAAAATCAAAAATTATTTTGACTATCCATTTTTTACATGCTTTTTATTGATATTCTAAGAATACAAAACATAAATAATATAAGAAAAAAATTAAATTTAAAAAAACTGCAGGTCGGCGAAGTAGAGACTGATGAAACAATGGCTTGTCCTGGTGTGCAGGATATAAATCCTTTCCGTGACCTAAAATGAAAATTTATGCAAAATCCGTGAAGAGGAAAAGTGTAGTAAAAAAAAAAAAATTTTGCAAAATGGTGGAGGTTTGAAAAAAAGTTTCGTATTTTCCCTGTCTTTTTGTGGTTCGGAATTTTTTAAAAACAAGAAAAAAAATTCTTTCGAAAGCTCTTCGTAGTGCGATACTATAATATATAAGAAAGCTCTGTGTAAAATTTCATGTGAATCGGTTGAGTAGAACTTGAGATATCATGCACACCGTTTCTAGAAAAGTAGTTATGAGAAAAACGTGAGTTTAAAGTTTGAGAACTAGTCGCGCGCAGTCGGAGTCGGAGTCACAAAATGAGCTGTAACTCGGAAAATAATTTGAATTTCGAAAAATTCTCTTAGGGACATTTTCTTGAAGGGTTATACTATAAAAATATGCAAAAAAATCGATTTTTTCAAATTTCTAAACCAGTGTACCCCCTTAACGTAATTTGGCAGAGATTACTGTCCCAGACAATACTATTATTTCCGTATATATTTCTTAAATTATATCAATATTTTATATAGCTGTCATACAAATTCGCTGATCAAGGTCAAGTTCATGTATGGTAAACTGTTTTCGAATTTCGGCACAGATTATGGTGAAAAGCAAATGTCCAATTTCCCAATAAATAACTTAGATCGATTCACTATAGCATACAGCTGCCATACAAACTGCCCATTCAAAGTTCCTTAAAAAATATTTTGTATTTTAAAGGATATTATAGCTGCGGTACCCTAGGAATTAATGTTTTTCTTGTTTTTGTTCAATATTAATCGAATAAAATGTTTACAAAAACAAGTCTATCAAAAACAGTTTTACAAATAAGACATTTGAGTTACTTATCGCTTCATTAAGTCCACATCATGGTGTTTATTTTGCATTTTTCTTTTTTTTAATTTTCTCTGTATTTCGCTTTGTTTGGTTAATTGCACGACTTTATTTCTTCCGAATAGAAGTTCAAGCCATCAGTCATGCGAAGCGCATTAAAACACCATCAACGGTAGTTATCACCAAAGTTAACACCTTGCAATGGCCAAATGCGCAATGGAGCGTGAAGTGCATGCCTGCCTACATACGCATCGGTACAACTAAATATACATGTGCAGATGTAAATATACTTACATGTGTGTGTGTGCACATTTGCTGTATATGCATACATATGTTTGGCTGCTTCAATGGCAATGTGTACGTGTGGCTGTAGCCGGCTACGCTATGAGTGCTGTTGCTGCTATACTTGTATATTTAGTTTCTGTTGTTATTTTTGTTGTTGCTTTCCCGCTAAACACTAACTGCTCACAAGCACACTCACAAAATGCTGTTTTGCCACGAACTGCTAATTAATGTTTCGAAAACGTAGCAAAGCAGACTACCATATGAAATGCAAATATACACCAAAAAACAACAATAGTAACAAAAACAACAACAAAATCGACATGCAAATGAAATAGAGAAATAAATTACGCAAAAAAAGGCATTCAAATTCAAAAGCTTGCCTCATTTCGCAAATATAACTACACATTTGCATGCACGTATGTATGTATGTTTACTTGTGTGTTTGTTGTCATGTATATACATACTACATACATATGGCGTTAAGTGTGTCTAGCGAACATTTCTCTAAACTGGCTGCTTTGCTGCGCCTGCGCAATACCCAAACAGCTAATAGTCAAACAGCGGCTGACACATTTTTGTAACAGCTTTATTTGTTGTGCTTGTTATAGGCGTTTTTGTTTGCTTTTGTTGTTGTGGTGGCATTCACGTGTGCCATAGCCGGTTGCACACGTGCATGCGCCGCACTGCCACTGTCACTAGCGTTAATTAATAAACAAAATATTTAAATAGTTTAGCGATAAAGCTGTGGCAAAGCAACAACAACAACTACAACAACAAATTGCATTCCCATTCACCCGCAATAGTCATAAAAATTCGTTTAACTATTCTAAATGCGGCAGCTGGTGATCTTATATTTGCTGTCAATCAGCACAGCTGGAGAGCAAACACACACCCACACACACATGCACATGCATATACACATGCACACACAGGTGCCAATGCGTTGTATAATGCACTTTTGTGGCGGAAAAGCCGCTAACAAATGCAAATAATGCGAAATGTAACAAATTTGTAGCTTGTAATGCAGCAACGTCGGTCAGTGGCAGCGCAGTCAGTGCATGGAATTTGGTTACGTATACCACCTGTACGCCCTAACGACAGCCACCGGCAGCTGGCACGTTTTACACGTGTGTGAATTGGGACTGAAATGCAGCGCGTTGGCAGTTGTAACAGACTTCGAGCACCTGACAGTTGTTGTTGTTGTTTTTGTGCTAACTGCCGTCTAAGTTTGCTAAAGGGTTGCCAATAACAAAAATCGCCAAAATCTGCAATAGGCCTGGACGCTGGCTCAATTTTAGCAGCGTTGGTCAACAGTACGCCGAATATACTCACACATATACTTATACATACACACATACATCCATACACGCTTATAATTGTAGCGTTATTTGAGAAATTCAAATTCTCGCGCTGACACCTGGTGGTACGCCAGGCAATCGGCAAGCGGTTCTCGACACACTTGTAGATTTCCAGCAGCCCAAAACAGTTGCAAAGCAAACAAGCGAACGCCCATAAGCAGTTATATGTGTGTCTTTGTATGTATGTATGTATATCTAAAGCAAGCTAAGTATTAAATATGAAAGGCTGCCAGCTCAAGTGCTAACTATATATATACAGACATACATACATATCTTCGTATATACATTTAAATATACATATATGCATATATTTATGTGTGAGTTTTTATATGTATATGTATATGCATATGTCTGCTTGTGTCTCAGCGTCGACGTTCAGCAGCAGCTAGCGCAACAACGCTTGACGACCACACGTTCCGCAAAGTGAAAGGGCTGTCGAACCGGAATAATCTGTTCTTTAAACCAAGCGAGCAAAAAAAAAAAAAACAACAACAAAAAACACCAAAATAAAGCAAAATACAAGCATTCAAGCGACACATAAAAAATATAGAAGCAATTTCAAAAACAAGAAGATCAATTCGAAACAGAGCAGTTCATAGCGCAAATCGTCACAGCGTCTACATGTATTTGCATATACATACATACATATGTGTATGTTTACAACTGGACAACACGCTATACCACTTGAGTTGAAAAGCAAAAACAAAAACTGAAACACTCGCTATATTTTTGCATATCTACACATATATATGTATGTAGTGTTTAATGTATCTTTGGCGTTGTTTGTTAGTTTGCGAACTAGTTTGAGTTCACTGCAATTTTTCTGCCATTAAACATACATATTTTTTGTCAAATCATTCTTTGTATGATATATATGTGTTTAAGTGAATTGCTGCTACTAAACTGCAACAACAATCAGCTAATGTTGATGACGACAAGCAACATTAAATTGTGATTGCAGCAAATTGGAGGTTTTACTTGTTAGCGCGTTGCAATATAGCGCAAGATAAGCTCGATTACTCAGGGAGTAAAAATGCATAGGTATGGACAACTATAGGGACTTAAGAGTTGGTTCGTATTGGAGTTCTAGAAATGAAATTCAGTTATTTTGCGATTTTAATACTTAAATGATATTTTAGCTGATGAAACTTGTCCGAAAATATTTGAGATTAAAAAAGTTATACTTTATATGTACTTAAATTCTGCGAAAATTTGTAAATGCCACGTGCGGCATAGAAATTTACATCGTGATCTTCACATAAAAATGGTTCGGAAAGTCATACGCGAAACTGCATCGAAACACGCCACAAGTTTACAAAGTCATGTAAACGCTGAAGTCCGACAACGAGGAGAGACTTGAATTATCGCGGAAATATTCTTTTTTATTATTTCTCTTTACTAAAAAGTGTTTCAAAGTTATTTTGACTGATGGCCATAGTCTCAACCTCAATACTAATCGTATAAAAGGAAATACACTGATTAGTGTTTAGGTATCACTCAAATATTTTCATAACATTATGAAAAGATTTTATACTTTTTCTACAAACATTAAAGCTATGAGCTTTTAACATAAATTACTTAAGAACAACTTAATAAATTATTAAAAGAGTGTGTGGCAAATTTTGGATTCAATGGTTTAGTCTATCAACCCCATAAAAAAATATTGATTGGGTAGTCGAAAAAGTCTTTTCGTATTTTGTCAATAGATGTCGTTGAAGGTTGAATATCTCTAGTGCTACCAATCACATTGTGTTATACCACATATTGTGGGAAAGGTAGATTTTAAGCTTCATTTAAACAAAAAAAATTATATTCGAAAAAGTTGGAAAAACGTTACAGCTGTTCGAAAATGAGTTAAAATAATGAAGAAATTCGATATATTTTGAAAATTTTCAATAAAAAAGGGAAGAATGCCACGCAAGCCACCATTGAAATTTGTGAAGTTTACAGAAACGATGCTGTACCAGTTCGTCTAGCAGCGCTATGAGGGAGGTGAAGTAAAACTGCCCAGCTGCTGTCTTCTGAACAATTTTTAACCCGTCATATAACATAAAGCCACTCTTTATTGTAATGAAAAATTATGTTCTCGTGCCTATTCGAAATTCCCGTCATATCACAGCAATCGCTCGCTTGCCGACATCTTTTTAAATTGCATTAACAAATGTCATTCTTTCACAAAAATGTCGTTTAATTGACTTTCAAAGCATTATTCGAGTGGTGGTTCTATAAAATTTTTAACTATGCTGATCGATTCACTTAAAAATCTCATTTCTCTCGGCAATCGCTAGTCTCAATTTGTTAAGTTATTCTCGTTAGCATTCACCAGTAATGGTTCCGCCCGGCTTTAGAAGTTGATAATATAGCATACGCATCTGATACCAGCAAATACAGGTTGCCGTTGATTTGGCTTGTTAGCCAGATTACACATAAGATTTGTTGAGTTTAGGGTTGTTGTAATGGATTAATTTTTCATCACCAGTCACAATCCGATGCAAAAACGTTTTATTTTGCATTCAAGCCGCATTTTTAGTATTCAAAATTATATATTGTGTTCAAAATGATTTTTCAGCGTCTCTTCAATTCAAATGATGACCGACTTTATTGCTTTTCGATACATTCACTTGCTTATCTTTAAGTCTCATCTTCAAATCTTTTTAGCGTGTTATGAAATATAGGCATAAGGGATGTAGCTTTCTAGCGCGTATTAGGAATATTTGAATAATAATAATCAACTTCGGTAAACTTTGGTAAACCGCACGTTATGGTTACAAACCCAATATATTATACAATATTATTACTGAAAGTTTGCCAGTGATTTCATATCTGATGCTTTGCTCGTTTTTTGACTTTTACGCTATTGGTTCTTGGCAAGATAAAAGTTATTGTCTAGAGTCCTTAATCAAATAAAATAACATAAGCATAAATTGATCAAAAATAAGTCCTATAAATATAGCATTCGCAACAACTTTCCCTGATTATTAACTCTGGTGTGAACGCTAGTTTTATTATGATGTAATTTAGTTAAAAGGTAAAAAAGATTGCTTATAAAAAGAACAACACTAGAACATTAATCTTGACAAAATTCTGAATAGATTGCCACCCACATTCTGTTTTAGTTAAATAATTTCGTGGTTTGAATAAAAAGAACTACTGGAAATTGATTGTTGTTTTGAACTGTTATTTCATATGTTTTTCTAATTAGCTAGAATGTTTATTTTCCTATGATATATCACCTTCATTTAGGCAATCGAATATAATTTATAGTATTTGCATAAGCATAATCGTATGCAAAATGCTTCTCGCCTTGCTAATTATTATAAATAATACTCTAATACTCGACTATCATCTATACTAATACTCTCATACTCTACTACCATCATTCTTCAAGTCGCTTTGTTATTCGGCGTTTTAATTATCCACTAATACACTCTGATTTTGCTTAATTATCAACTAGCGCCATTAGAGACCCAAATAGTGAAGGGATCAAACGCTAAGAATACCACGAATTTAGCAATAACCATATTGTTGTGGTTCTGTGGATATAGGTTTAAACATATGTAGAGGAATATAAATATATGTATGTACACCTAGAAGCTCACTTAATTTCACTTACTTGTGGTTGTATAATATGCAAATCCAGCAGCGTAAAATTTCGCGATTAACGTTTCATGCTTTCGAAGGATAAGTTTTTGCTTATAATTCTGCCAGAAAAAAGTCGGAAACTAACCTGTTTTGCTACTGGTTTTGTTGACACTCTTCTTAATCGTAATTAATTGCTTGCCATTGTTGAAAATAATGAAGAGCTCAGTTGTAGGCGCGTGGTAGGTTTTTATCTCTTATAACATTTATATTTATTTGTGCTTATTATTGTTGTTATTATAACACTTAATTGCCATTCATTTCATATAATTAAATAATTTAAATAAATAATAATTTAATAAAAAATATAAATAGTTTGCTATAAATATTTATTACCTTGCAAAGATTTTATAATTTTTTCTTTCAATTTTTACTAAGTTTTTAAAAGTTTTAAAAAGAATTTTTAAATAAAATTTATTACAAATTAAACAACATGTATGTATTTGGTACTAATTTAACACAATTTCCTCTCGTAACAAAAAAATATAATATTAAAAATTGTTTAGCCATTTTTTTATAATTTTTGAAAATATAAATACTTTATGGCAAAAAGCAATCTCCCCAAGAAAACAAAGAAAAACATCAAAAAATATCGTCTGCTTTATTTATAAAACAATGCGGATGTAAATGTATGACAAAAACCGATATTTTTAAACAAATATAACAAAATAAATTTACATGCCAATTTGCGAAAATACAAAAGGCTTAGCTTAATTATGAGTTACAGTATTGAGTAGCGCTTTTATGTAAATATATTGACTGGAGATAAAGACTAACGTATGTCATTGAAAATAAACGGTTCAAGGTAGACAGAAAAGCGCCATAATATGTGTTTTTAGCATATATGCTATATATACATACATATATGAACTTGTAACTTCGAAACAGAAAAATATTTAGGTTACCTTTCAGAAGATCGAAATTTAATTTTACTTCCAGAGCATATGAGTGGCGTTTTCAGCGAATTTCAAATTGAGCTTGTCTTTAGATAAGAAAAAAATTACATTTTATCAACAACATCTCAGTCTTAAATATTTCCAAAGTGAGTTTTTTATTTTGCTTTATATTTTCAATCCCGAAATTTCGGGATATTAAAAGGACAGTTTCGATATTTGATAAATTACATTTTATCAACAACGCCTCAGTCTTAAATATTTCTAAAGTCAGCTTTTTTAGGTTGCTTTATATTTTCAATCCCGAAATTTCGGGACTTTGAAACCACACTTTCGGGGTCCCGAACTATATTCTCAAATACTTTAGTGATTTAAAAAAAAATTAAATTAATTTATTAAATTGACACTTGAGTCACTTTCACAGGAATATTTGAGTGGTCGTTCATCAAATTTTTAACCAAACTTATATTTCGCTTAAAAAATATATGTTATCTCACTTTAATTTGTTTTTAAAGTAATCTTTTTATTTTTATCATATTTGCAATTCCGAAATTTCGGGATTGTCATTCAACAAGCGAATCGCTAAAAAATTACGGTATTCTCTTCCCGGCTTTGGATGCTTCCCCCTACTATAAATACAAAAAAATGTTGGTAATCAAGCATATTTCTTTATTTTTTTCAATTTTGTTGCTTTTAGATTTTTTTCTTTTATTTCTAGCAAACATTTTGTAAAATCCCGAAACTTTCGGGATCCCGTAAATTTAATGACGTTTATTTTTGTGTTTGTCTTTAGAATTATTTTTCTTACTTTTTACACATATTTTCTAAATTTTCGGGATCCCGTAAATTTATTAATTTATATTTTTGTTAACTTTATTCTTTCTAGAATTTTATTTCTTACCTTTTCTATGCATATATTGTAAAAATCCCGAAATCTTTGATATCCCGTATATTCCATCACTTCATTTATGTTATAGAAAAAACAGGCTTCAGGATAACTGTAAGCTTTTTCTTAAAAGAAAAAGTATATAAAATATAACAGCAAATTTACTTCAGTACTTCCCTTTCATTCGAGCGGAAAATTCATACGAGTAGTTATAAGCTATATACCTCATGTATGTATGCGTAAATAAATAAGTGTTTGTGTATGTATGTATGTCAAAATGCGCTCTTTGCTCAATAAAAAAACGGGCACCGGACCATCTTTTTCTGACGTAAATATTTAATGACTTCGCAAAAATGTCGGCGTTTCAATGCTGAATCCGGGATGCTACAGAAGCACTCAGCGTGCTCCACATAGAATATAAAAAGAAAAGATATATTAGTGTCTGTAAAATATACTTATATAATGTATGCATATACCATATGTAAACTGTTGGACGTATTTACAGATATTTCTATATTTAAAAATTAAAAGAATTTTGTCGCTTCTTTCACTTGCTAAGAATTAATTTGTTAGAGTTATTTTGAGATGTGAAAGCCTATGACGTAAGTAAGTGTCTGGGATGGTACTTAAATCTTGAATTCTTGATTGACTGGAGGATAGTTCTGTGTAGAAATAAATATATATATATATTATTGTATATACATATATATAAATAAAGTTGCCTTGTACATCTGAGGCATACTTGAATAAATTTTGAAGGAAGTTGTTGTAAAGAGTGCCTTGAAACGCTTACATTTGAAGGTTTCGTCAATGCTATTGCATTACAAGCATTTTTGTAATAATAATAGGAATTCAAAATAATTACAACAACTTCTGTAAATAAATAGCTGCATTAATGCCCAATTACATTGATATGCATAACCATCAAATGAGTAAACAAAGGTGCTCAAGTGGTTATACTTACAAAGAAACAATATACATAAATTCCTTATGCAGAAATAGAATTATTCATATGAATAACAAAAAAACACACACACACATACTCACACTCACTCATACACACAGCTATTTATAGACTCATCAATCAAACAATAAGTGCTGAACAAATAAATGAAATGGACTGGAAGTTGAATTAAACTTTTATTTGTATAATCGTGCACGTCTACACATACACATACTTACAATTGCATATTATATACTAAGTGTGTATGTATGTATTGCACGTGTATGTAATTATACACCACGCAAGTTGGCTTTGGCAATGAAACCCTATAAGGGACCAAAACCACAAGCCTTAGTACATATTTGTAAGCCATTGAATTTAATTCGAGCACTTGTAACGAAATGATAGCCATTCATACATATGTTTGTATGTGTATATAGCCATGTAGATGCAAGTATATTTGCTTTTGTGTAGGGTGAGAACAAAACTTGCATACATCGCTTGCGTACAAACGAAGCGCTGCAAGGTGGTGATGTAGCTTAAAGGCCGAAAAGCTAGCGCTCCCATAGCGGTAAGCGGTAAGCGGCCTTTATGTCTGTTCGTATAACTGCATAAGGGTATCGAATGCTCACAAGTACTTTACACACTTGTGGGAGCGCATATATAATACATATGTACACACATAGATACAAACATACATACATACAAATGTGCGGCGGAATGCATGGGTAGCCAAAGCAAATGCCGGTACATTTTTGTGGTAAAGTCCTTCATCAATCAGACATTCTATATACATATGTTAAGTAGGAGCGCGTAGAAAAATACAGTATTTTTCATATGTATATATTAAAGCTATATGTACATTAGGGTGTTCATTAGCTGTCAAGTCATTTTTTTTCAATCTCCCCTAAATTTTTGGTATTTATCTTAAAAAAAGAGAGTTCTAACGCCAATGCATTTTATTTAAACCGTTTCAACAACAATAAATAAACCTACCTACAAAAATCAAGTTGCAAAATAACAGACACCCTAATGTTCATATTTGTCTTAAGAAATTGTTTCCTCTATGAACCAATTAAAGGAGTAATTAATTCAAATTAACAACTAACATTTTACCGCCAACATTTATCTAACATTGATTAACATTAATAATTATTAACATAACGTGACGTACACTAACATAACGAAAAAAAAACATAAACTACCATGACATAACATAACGTAAACGTATCTTAATTTAGGGTAACACGAAGTAACATTAACATTAACAAACATAATTTAACTTGACTTAACTTAACTTAACCCCACTTAACTTAACTTTACCTAACTTAACTTAACTAAACTTAACTTAACTTAACTTGACTTAACTTAACGTAACTTAACGTAACTTAACTTAACCCCACTTAACTTAACTTAACCTAACTTAACTTAACTTAACTAAACTTAACGTAACTTAACGTAAGTTAACTTAACGTAACTTGACTTGACTTAGCTTAACTTAACTTAACTTAACTTAACTTAACTTAACTTGACTTGACTTGACTAGACTTAGTTTAACTTCAATTAACTGAACTTAAGTTAACTTAACATTACATTACTTATGGTGGCAATAATCGTCCTTAACTTACTTAACTTAACTTTACTTAACTTGATTTGACTTAGCTTAACTTCAATTAACTTAACTTAATTAACTTAACATTGCATATGGTCGTAATAATCGTCCACTTATGCTCGCTATTCCTCAAAATGTTGAAAATTTCGAGCGTGCATTTTCTTTACATAATTTTCAAGTACCAATAAGACCGCTCGAAGTAATGAAAATATTGCTGCCGTTCAGGAAAGTGTTGCTGAAGA
This sequence comes from Bactrocera neohumeralis, assembly GCF_024586455.1. NCBI lineage: Eukaryota > Metazoa > Arthropoda > Insecta > Diptera > Tephritidae > Bactrocera > Bactrocera neohumeralis. The sequence goes on along the minus strand of NC_065921.1, from coordinate 17,811,465 downwards.
CCGCAATTTGTCAAATTCAAGAATTTCCCAAGAATTGGGACTATATCCAATCAAAACCTGGCGAGATTTCAGAGTACAATTGGGTTTGCATCCATATAAAATTGTTCTCACTCAGGAACTGAGGTCTTTGAACCACCGTAAACGTCATGAATTTGCTGATCTTGCCTTGAAACAACTTGAAAACGATAACGATTGTTTTAAGAAAATCATCTTCTCCGATAAGGCTCACTTTCATCTGAGTGGTGCAGTAAATAAACAAAACTTTTGATTCTGGTGGGGAAAATATCAACAAATTATTTATACAGAACCATTACATTCACCCAAATTGACTGTTTGATGTGGTTTTTGGTCTGGTGGAATCATCGGTCTGCACTTCTTTCGAAATGTTGAGATCGATGATAACGAACTTTTTATGACCGCTATTGAAAGAAGTTCTTCTTAACAACATCTGGTTCCAAAAAGACGGGGCTCCGTGCCACACAGCACGTCCAAAAAACGAAATATTGCAAGAAAAGTTTTGAGATTCGATTATTTAAAAAAATGGTGACATTGAATGGCCTACAAGAACTTGTGATTGAACAACATGAGACTACTTCTAGTGGGTTTATTTGAAGTCATTGAACTTTAGTAAGAAAACAGACTTGTTCAAGCTTTAGAAGTCAATATTGAACGTGCTATTCAAGACTTACGACTTCATTTAGTGGAAAAAGTACTCGGAAAATTGAGTTCGTCGAATTCGTTCCTGCAAAAGAATTCGTGGAGGCCATTTAAATGATGTTATATTCCACTACATTTTATTGATTGTACTTCACATTAAGTAAAAAAAATTGAGTTTCCTTAACAATTTGTTTCTTTTCAAAGAAATCATAACAATCTTATTGAAAATCCCGGTATAATACACAAAATCTTTCACTGGTTAACCCAAAAAATTGTCTATCTTTCTAGACCTTGTCAAATCAATAATAGCTCTCACGTTTGGTGAAATATTTTGCAATAACTTGAATAGAAAATCGGGGTCCATCAAATAAATGAACGAAAACTAAAAACTAAGATGAGCTAAACCCATAAGTAGCAAATCAAGCATAAATATGAACATTAATCGTTATGGTGATAACTAATAATAATAATAGCGATGGTGTCAATCGAAACCTTTGCAAGGTCAACGTCAATGTTAAATCACTTTACGAATTCAAATCATGTCTGCGGCGTTGCCATTTTATTTTTCAACAAAAAAACTATTTTTAACAAATTTTGTATACAACAACAAAAACCATAAGCTCATGCGACTTGTAAAGTTGTTATAAGCAACCAAAGAAAATGGGTTTCTGACGCAACGGAAAGCTGAATAAAAATGGCATGGCATATGAACAAGAAAACCAAAACAAAAACAATACCAAAAACAATGCAAAATTAACAGCGCCTTGTGTATTGATGTCGTGAAGCGTGCCGCTCATAATTGAAAATGACAACAAAACGCAAGAATAACAAAAATATTAATGGCGCGATGTTGAAAGAAATATTGCGGCAGCGGCGGCGTCAATTTGTTGTCGCTGACAATGTTTGAGCGTGTGTTAGCACTGTTGATTTTATGTAAATTGTCCAAGCAGCATTGACATATTTGAGGCATATTTTGACAAAACGACGACAAAATGAGTGAATCACGCACACACATGCATATAAGCAGGCACAATAATTGCAGTTTTGTGTGATTGTTGTTGTAGGTGTATGTGTGCTTGTTGCAGCCGCTGCACTTTTATTGCAATGTTGTTGTAATTTCGTAATAATTGCTTACGTAATATTCTCCACTGGTTAGTTTTCTCTTCATTTTTTTTTTTTTTTTTCTTTTTTCATCACCACATTTTCCCGCTTTGCACCGCTCATACGGTTCACTGCACCGCGTGTGTCAATCACAGGCCCTCATCCAACCGCCAACACACACACGAGTCCGCTGCCGCTTTAAAGGCCATCACCGTGGCCGCCACCGCGTTGTTAATTAAGCAACAATTCACTGTAATAATTGGCCATCGTTTAAGGTTTTCTTCAGCCTCGACTGCTGCTTCTTCTTCTTCGTCGTCTTCTTTAGTTGTTGGTATTTGACTTTTCCTCTTATAATCACTATAATTAAATGCCAGCTGTAGATTTAATTGCTCTCGGTATTTAATGCCTCGCTGCTTGGGCAGCTGTGCTCGCCGTCCTCGTCTTCGTCGCTGTCGTTAGAAATCATTTTTCACCAACGCCGACTTTTGTGGTTACGCTTTTCTTATTATTTGTTTGGTTACATAATAATATAACTTTTTGTAAGTATAAATATATTTCTTCTGTGGCTGTGTGAAAATTGGCTCACACGACCCGCCAATTAAAGTCTCAAAGTCAGCCAGTCAGTCAGTGCTTGGTGCTGAGATAATTATAATAATTATTATAATGCGCTTTTTATGGGTGACACCAAGCCACCCAGTCAATGCGAAGAAATAAACAAAGCATTTAAAATTTCAAAAAAGATAATGAATTTATAAAAATGTGATATGCAAATGCAGTGGTGTGGCTTGCAAAGGTAAAAAGATGTTTAAATGAAAACCGAAAAAAATATAATTTTATTTTTTGAAAACTCATTCTTTGTGAAAAACTCAAAAGAAGATAGTGTATGCTGAAAATAAGGTCTACAAGTAGTTCACAATAGAAAAGTATTGGCTTACTTTTTTACACTTATGTACATACATACATTCAGTAGGCACATAAGTCTTCATTAAACAAAAGACTTAAGCAACGAACTTGTTTTCCTATATTAAGTAGATCGATTTAAGTAAATATATAGATTTATTAATATTAAAAATGAATGTTAAGAGTTTGGATTATTAAAAAAATATTAAAATATATTTAATTATAATGAAAACTTACCTTTGACAAAAATTACTCATTTGTATGTATTATATTTATACATTAGTTAGTTATTATATCAATTTCTATGATTCTCTGATTTTTTTTTAATATTTTTCTTTTTTCAGGTAAATGTTCAATCAATATTAATTTATAAATTAATCACATAAAATAGACGATTAATGGCTATGTAAGTAAAAAATATGATTTAAAAATATTATATTGTAAGAAATACAGAGATACATACATATATAGTAAAAGGATAAAGATAGAGATAGGGATTGATAGAGATAGACGGAAATAGAAATATTGATAGAGATAAAAATAAAGATAAAGATGAAGATAAAGATGAAAATAAAGATAAAGATAAACACAAAGATAAAGATAAAGATAAAGATAAAGATAAAGATAAAGATAAAGATAAAGATAAAGATAAAGATAAAGATAAAGATAAAGATAAAGATAAAGATAAAGATAAAGATAAAGATAAAGATAAAGATAAAGATAAAGATAAAGATAAAGATAAAGACAAAGATAAAGATAAAGATAAAGATAAAGATAAAGATAAAGATAAATATAAAGATAAAGATAAAGATAAAGATAAAGATAAAGATAAAGATAAAGATAAAGATAAAGATAAAGATAAAGATAAAGATAAAGATAAAGATAAAGATAAAGATAAAGATAAAGATAAAGATAAAGATAAAGATAAAGATAAAGATAAAGATAAAGATAAAGATAAAGATAAAGATAAAGATAAAGATAAAGATAAAGATAAAGATAAAGATAAAGATAAAGATAAAGATAAAGATAAAGATAAAGATAAAGATAAAGATAAAGATAAAGATAAAGATAAAGATAAAGAAAAAGATAAAGATATACAACTTACCAAAGAAATATATAATAAATTGCGGAAAAAATACAGTATGAGCCAAAAAGTGTGTCCTAAAAATAACCGAACTTTATATTTAACTGATACAAAATCTATAACAATTTGCTACATTAAAGGGTTACAAAGGTTTACGGGTTCCACAAAATCGATTTTTTTTATTGTCTTATTAAATTCAACAACACCCCTAAAATATTGTCCTAAATTTTCAATTTGATCCGAGTAATAGTTTCGGAGATACAGTGGAGAACTAGAGCGCTCAAAGCTAGCTAGGCTAAGTGTGCCGTCTTTAAACACGTTTTTCTCGAAACTGTGTCTTTGAAGTCGGTTGGCAAGAATTCTCGAGAACTACTCAACCGAGCTTCAAGAAATTTTACACAAGTCTTTGAGATACAATTCTGCAACACTTGAAAAAAGGATTTTTTTTCGATTATCAACTATTTTGAAAAAAAAATGTCGCAAAATTTCACTGAAATTTTAATTTTTTTGTAAAAATGTCTGCCGAAAATCCAATTTTTAGTTTTTTTTTCCTTCGTCCAAGTTCTAAGCAAAAGTTTTGGCTAAAATACGTATTTTTTCACTTTAGATGATCCTGTAAAGACTTATGCTGCCAACGCGGGCGCATTTTTTCCGAGGAGTGACCGGAAATGGCGTTGCAATGGCCGAGTTTAAAATATTTTTTTTCCAAAATATTTAAAATTTCTTTGCTAATAGTGTATGTTTGTAACAATAAAAAATTCTAATATAAAATTCCATTTTTTATATGAGAAAAAAATTGTTGAAAAAGTTTGTTTTTTAACAGAGGAAACCCATGTAACCTTGGATTTCTCTCATCAACCACCCTTCATGTTCGGCCGATCTATCACCATGTGACTTTTTTCTTTTTCCTCAACTGATATTCATGATGATATTTCAGACATACACGCAGCCGTAACTGAAGTGCTAAAGAACATTCCTATACATAATATAAAAAACTCTGCATACGCTTGTTGATACTTATGTTGTGTTGAGTCTATTAGAACCTAAGTACTATGTATATATTTAAAAGATAACATATGTGAATTTCATTCCATATTCATTATATATTTTTGGTTTTTTTAGAATACATTTTGTATTCACACCTTCTGCTAAAAATTAGATATAAAGCATTGTTTAAACAATTAGATTTAAAAACGAAGTTAATGAGTTTATAGAACTCATAACCTAACATTAGTTGGTCACTATATATATTTTTTCATCAAAAGTACAGCATAGGATTACATGTTCACTGTTAGTTGTATTTTTAATCTTTTATTTATAATTTAAATTTGGTATTATGTTAATCTTCCAGTATTTTTAAGATAATATCCATATAGCTTCCATATATATAGAACCTCGAATTTTTTAAATTTTTACAACACCGCTCATAAACCACAAATTAGCACATATCTTCTAGATATTAAAGCGCCTTAGCTTTAACCAATAATTAATTATATGTGAACTTGTAGGCAAGCCGAACGTAACATGTTGCAAAACGGATCTTGAAATGAATTAGCACCTAAAATTAAAAGCTTTAAACCATAAATACACGCTTAATAATTCGCTATCGTCAAATGACCTTCAGCTATTAGCACTTTCTGAAGTATATGGATCAAGTGCAATCAAGAGTCCGAATTTAACCTCGAATTATGTGCTTAAAATAAATGGAAATGAGTGTAAGAGCAACCAATATTGCGGCAACATATATTGCAAAAAATTCTTAAATTCTGCAAGCCTGAAGAAACTTTTTGTTTTAAAAGTTATGTTAATCACATTATTTATCTTATTTTAATATATTTCTGTGCATATAAAATACGAAATCAAAAATAATGTTGGTTTGTGTCTTGGATACAATTAATGCAAATGAAATACTAAATCGAAACTAATATTGGTGTGTGTCTTAGATTGATTATTTTCATTCACCGGTCACAATTAGACATAACTCGCGCATATTTAGTCTGAAGTTCAGCAGAGAAAGGGTTCTTTCATTAAAATTTTAGTATAAAAACGATGTAAATATGCAGGTGGACAAAACATTAGACTGCTCTCATAATTAAAAATGTGAGGTCAAGGAAGATTTATTTTTTGAGTTCATACATTTATAAGTAAATCAAGTGGTGGAAAATAGCTCAAATTATAATTTCGTCAGGTGTTCGTGATTCGAGCGAAAATATATGTATCTGTAAACCAGAGTGACATAAAATTACTCCAAAGCACTCAAGCACCACTGTAAAGAAATACGCATTACTTGGAAATTTTTTTTGTTGAGCTTCAAGAGAATGGTGTTGATAAAAATTATAAAAAAAACATAATTTGGAAGTTTTAACTGATTTTTAATTCATTTTTTTGTTTTTGAGAAAGCATTTTTATGAAAAAGTATTATAAATCTTGTTAACCATTCATCGTTGCCTACATTATGGCGCATTGGTCAAAAAAATATGGAAAATATTTTAGGAACAAAGTTATGACGTTTTTGTTTCAATCTTATGAGAAGCTAGATTTTTATTTTTTTGATTTTTTTTATTTCTATTTTTATTTATGAAAAAAAAAATTATAAATCTTGTTAAGCATTAATCGTTGCTCACATTTTGGCGCATTATTAAAATATATTAAATATTAGGTTGTCAAGAATTTGGAAAAAAAAGTCTTGCGGTATTTTCGCTAGTTGGCGCTGAAAGCGCGTAGTTCTAGTTTAATTCGTCGCATCGGGTCAAGCTATATCTTTTTGGAAAGCTCATTTCATGCGCTAACACGTTTCTTTAAAGTCGTTCGTGAGTTACAGCGTCGCAAACATGGAGCAAAATAAAGAGAAAATACGGCATATTTTACAGTACTACTACGATAAAGGCAAAAATGCATCTCAAGCCGCCAATAAAATTTGTGCAGTTTATGGTTTCAACGTTTTCGTTCTGGTGTAGAGGTGATCGAAGATGCGCCACGCTCTATCTCTGAAAGGCCTGTCATCGAAAATTGCGACAAAATCGCAAATTGGTCGAAAGAGACCGGCATAGTAGCAGCCGTAGCATCGGTCAAGAGCTGGGCATGAGTCATCAAAATTTCATTTTAATTTCAATAAAAAAAAAATCAATAAAAATACCGCCAGACGACAACCCACGATTTTTTTATATATATTAGGAACAAAAAAGAAGATTTCATTGTTTCAATAGTATGAGGTTTTTAGGGTTTTCCAAATTTTGCGCTTTAACCGACTGAGCGATTACTTATTATTAGATAATGTCTGTATTTTACTCGGGCTTAAGTCTATGAGTTTTCTATCTATAAACTCCTCCATTTGTAATGAATTTCTCTTTAACATAACCAACTGGTATTTCTCAATCGATAGAATGCATTCGTCGTAATTCAAGAAAACAATGAGCATCGAGTAAAATCATTTGATCTCTTGGTATGAGTTTAGTGACTCAGCTTTTTATGCTAAAAAATCTAACTACCATCGATTGAGTGGATTCACAAGAGCTCCTTAGTGTGTCTCCTATTTCTGAATATGAACAGGGTATTATTATCGAGCAGCACATTCTTTACTTTTATAAAATATTCATCGTTATTCGAGTGAACTCGCTTGAGGAAAGTTTTCTATTGCCCACTAAAGGATATGCTTCAACCGACGTATGTATGTATTATAATTAAAAAAATATAATTTATTGTTTATACACGTGAAGAAAATAATTTTTTCCGAATTTCGGCAAATGAACGGCTCTTCAAGTATGCAAATTTTAAATCATCTTCTCTGCTTCTACTTAAGCCGCTCACATGCCGCTTATCATGCGCTCAGCTGAGGAGAGCACACAAGAAATAATTGAAATGACATGTGAGTCAGTTGCAACACCTTGTATACTTGGGGGAATTCCTCGACTATCCTAAGTGTTACACATGCATAATGAGATGAAGTAATACCTCCACAAATCTCATATCTAACTATAATAACAAATATTTGTAAATAACATGCATACATATATACATATGTACATACAAATTAGCACATATGGCGCAAATGAGAATGCCATCACTTGCCTATTTGCATACATAATTCAAATGCCAACGACTCCATACGCAGTTGTGCAACTTATACATACATACATATATACACAGTATGTAAACATCATTTCAATATGTTGTGCGCCTATAGAGATAAATTTAAAATTTTAATTGCGCGCAAGTATGCAACTAATCAGCTGGCATCTCTGGCTGGTTTACGACGCTTTCTGTGAATTTGCTTATGAAAATTAAAAATCACTTGAAATCCATCAGCAATCAATGGTGATAATAAAAAACGCCCGGTTAACCGGTTTTACGCGCATAATCGGTGATAAAAGATGAAAACCGAAAATAAAAAACAACAGCAACAACAAGTTATGCAGTATTTGCCGGCCTCTCTAGAGTGCTTTAGTGCGATATCACATAACAATCGGCATCAATCAGCAACTCATGTGGCATACATATCAGTCTTATGAATATATGTATATATATGTATGTATTTTTGTACATATATAATAAGTAATGAATATATATAGTATATATTGACAACATATAAGCCGCCAAGCAGTATCGCTAGAGCCGCTGCTAATTTCGGCGAAATTTTATTGTTGCCTTCGAGCTGTTGGTGGCTTAGTGGGAGAGATTTGATGTCAGCCTCTGCGCATGTGTGGTATATGAGTGTGTTTGCGGTTGAGCGGCCGAGTGTTGGAAGTTTTGCGCTTACGCACTCAAAAAACGCACACACACTCATACAAATTTTGTATAAATGTAAACATCTAATGGATTTTGCGGCATTTCGCCAATGGATTGTTGATTTATCATTAATTCTGTTTGGCCGCTTTTGCAATTTCGCAACTTTCGCTTTCGTTTGACCGCAAAATGCATTGCGTTCGAGCTCGCGCCTTGAGTGCTATTTTTGTCTGACACTTAATATTTTTGTGTTTAGCCGATTTAGTGGCCGTTAAGCTGTGTGCATAGCTTAGCTTTGAGTGCGCTTAAATATTTTTGTTATATACTTGTGTATATAAGAAATTATCTTGTGTTGTTGTATTTCATTTCTTCTCGTTTTTCTTGTGGCTTTTTACACCCTCCAACCACTCAAGTGCCTGGATAATAGCGTGTGCGTGCAATGGCTCATCAACACTTGTGGCAAAACGAAGCAAACAATGCAGGCGCTTAATAAAGCCGGGAATATGTAGACTGTGTAGTGTGTATGTGTGTGTGTAACTTGCTGTGGTGCGAACAAACAAATTTTGTTGACATTCCCACTATTTATAAACACTTGGTTTTTGAGCGCTTAACAAATGAGCAGATATTTATGAAGTGCGTAAGAAAATTTATTAAATAATTGGTGGCGAAAAAAGAAAAAAATTTAGAAAAAAAGAAATGAAGGGTAAATGATAAAATGGAATAAGAAAATTTAAGTAAAAAATATGAGTAATATATATTAGGTTACATTGACACTATAATATCTTCACAAATACAAAATATTGCATACAAGAACTTGATTTATATCAGTCAGTTTTTACGACAGCTACATATATGTTGTATGTAGTAGTCCGATCTGAACACTTTTCTCGCATTTTCTATCATTATCTTAGACAATATTTAATGCCAAATTTCATGAAGATATCTCGTCAAATAAAAAAATTTTCCATACAAGTACTCCATTTTGATCGATCAGTCTATAAGGCAGCTATATTCTGTAGTGGTCCGATCTGAACAATTTCTTCAGTAATTATAGCGTTAGCTTTGGCAATAACTCATGTTAAATTTTGTGAAGATATCTCGTCAAATAAAAATGTTATCCATACGAGTACAGGACTTTGATTGTTCAGTTTGTATGGCAGCTATATCCTATAGTGAACCGATACGCAAATTTTTTTCAGAGTTAAAAACAATATCTTGGTTTATTATTTACACAAAAATTTCGTAAAGATGTCTTGTCAAATAAAAAAGTTTTCCATACAAGTACTGGATTTCGATCGTTCAGTTTGTATGGCAGCTATATGCTATAGTGATCCAATATGGATATTTTTTTCAGGGATTGCGGCACTATCTCAGTTTATTATTTATATAAAATTTCGAAAAGATATCTCTGCAAATGAAATTTTTCATACAATGTCTGGATTTTGGTCGCTCACTTTGTAAGTCTATATGGTATAGTGGACAGATCCACATCTCATAAATTGAAGAACTAGTTTGTGTACATACAGACAGACTTTAATGGCAAAATCGTATGAGTTCGTCACTGTTATCATTTATAGATATCTATAGTCACTAGCTCGGTATAAAAATAATATATTGTCACCTGAAATACAAAACAACGTATCATCAAAAAAGTTTAAATTTAGTTTTTATTGCTTACGATTCACTACATCATGTAGCATAAAATTTTCAGCTACCGCTGTTAGAAATAACCAGTGTACAACCACTTTATAACCAATATATAACCACTTTATAACCAATATATAACCCTTTTATAACCAATATGTAACCACTTTATAACCAAAACTCAAATTTTGTTTCAATATGAGTAGTTTCCATTATATCGTTTGTCTTTCGCCTGTCAACTTATGAAAAGTGATGTCACGTTATTTTGCATTTTAGGTGACGATATAAAAATAATAATAATCCTCAACTAAAAAGCAACGTATCATCAAAAAAACGAAATTGAGTTTTCTATTGCTTCCCATTCACTACATCATTTTACATATGTATATGTATGTATGTATGTAGCACAAAATTTTCAGCTATCGCTGTCAGAAATAACCGTTTTATAACCAATATATAACCACTTTATAACCGAAACTCAAATTTTGTCTCAATATGACTGGTTTCTGCTATATCATTTTCCCTTCGCCTGTAAACTTATGAAAAGTCATGTCACGTTATTTCGCATTTCAGGTGACGATATGTAAATAAAAGTTTATATTGCACCACAAAGTCGAGTTCAAGTGTGATTTTTGTGTTTGGTACTGATTACTACCCGAAACCTTTAAGCAAGTATTTGTAGCTCAAAAACTGAACTTTTTTATGAACTTGTTGATGATGATTGGCATGCTTTTATTTATCTTTCTCTAATTTACAATATTTTTTTGTAATTTTTCGCACTTTCTTTGGTTTTTTTTACTTCTCACTTTTACCAAAAACAATAACTTATTACATAAATAATTATGCTAAGCAACTAAATCTTTTAAGCCATATAACGCGTTACTTTTCCTAATTATCTCTCACTTGCCGCTGCCCCTTCCACACCTACCCTTCACTTTTAGCTTTCTTTACATAAAGAAAAAATGCCAAAAGCAAACAGAAAACGTAAATATGTCTAAAACTCGAGCTTTGCGTCGCTATCAGCGACTAAAAGTCTAAAATATGTTTGTTAATTTGAAAAGTTTCGCACTTAAAAATGTGTTAAGCTCCATTTCGTTTCGTTTCGCCGAGCCAAACACACGCGGTTCATTGTTGCAACATGCAATTATTATGTATATGTGTGTTTGTGTGTATGTTTAAACAATTTTAGTTTAGTACTATTATATGTTATAGACAGTTTTCAAATAACTATCGTAAAAAACTATTTTATTTATTTTTTTTTTGCTATTTTCTTTTCACTTTATTATTTTTACTTTTTTTTGCTTTTTATGTTTTCAAATATATTTTGCGGTGTTAAAAATTTAAGTTGCATTTTATGTACTTCACAACGCAGTTTATGGATTTTCCAACAACAATAAAAAAATAAAAAAATGTAAGTTTGTTTTTTGCATAAGCATCCGGACAGACAAACGGCGACGTAATGTGTTAAATGATATATAACGATTACTTGCCCGCTTACTAACCTCCTATACACATATACATACTATGTAAATATATACTTGTATGTATGTGGGTCTGCACTTACTGACACAATTAAAAATCATAAAGAAATTAACAGAAAAGTGTGAGTACAAACAAACATTACACTTTAGCCTATTTGCGAAAGCGAAAACTCTTTTAAATCCGCCATTGCATTATAGGGATTTCAGAAAAATATTATTATTATTTTTTTTTTGTAATTTTTAATTTTACTCATCTTGCCATCCAAGGTTAACGGTTGTGCATTGCAACTGTTAGCATTTTTTATGGAATTTTTGTTCGCACGTATCTGAGCTTTAATAAAAACCCGCGCTTACATTAAGATTTACCGAAAATGCCACAATAATATTTGCCTAAAATCGCTTGCGAACTTTTGATGGGTTTTTTTTGGTAGAAACTTTCGCACGTATTTGCCATTAAATTGCCACTTTTATGATATTATATAATTTTTTAACAAATACTCCTGTAATTATATATGTTGCCATTATTCAATGACAGCTTCATACAGAGTTTTGGAGTTTTGTTATAATTGACAGTAAAACACTGACATTTTAATGACAGTTATTATTTACGGCAATACATATTTGTATATATGCATATGTTAAGTCTAAACTTATATTCGTCTGCTTCCCCATATACAAGTACAATACTGTATGGTATTTTGTGCCCTAAATTTTAGAATTTCAATTAAAGCTCTTCAGGAATCTATTTTGGTGTCCAAACTAACAAAGGGTCATTTCGAGGTTCCCTATTTTTTTTAAGGAAAAAACACAACTTCAAACTTCAAATATCTCTTTTAAATGTTGGCTGCAGCTACGTCTCAGATGGTCCATTCGTTGAGCCCACTTTTTGATGACTCGTTCGAGCATTTCGACTGGTAACTGGCGGGTGCTGTTTTGCTTCAAAGCCTAATTCGAAGCGTGATTGTCTGCATAGACTTTAGACTTTACAGATCCCCACAGTAAAAATTCTAACGGTGTGATATCACACGATCTTGGTGACCAATCGACCGGCCTGAAACGTGAAATTGCCTGCTCACCGAAGTGTTCTCTTAATAAATCCATCATGATCCAGATCATGAGTTTCAATTTCAGACATAAAATAGTCGGTTATCATGGCGCGACAACGGTCGCCATTGACGGTTACGTTCTCATCGGCATCATTTTTTAAGAAATATGAACCGATGATTTCACAGACCCACAAACCAGAACAAGCCGTTGTTTTTTCTGGATGTAATGGCAGCTCTTGAATTTCTTCAGGTTGCTCTTCGCCCCAAATGTGGCAATTTTGTTGTTTACATACACATTGAGTCAGAAATGGGACTCAACGCTGAACAAAATTTGACTCGAAAACGTCGGATCTTCTTGGAACTTCTCAAGAGCCTTTCGAGCGGCTTCAATTCTTGTACAAGCCGTCGCAAATCATTCCATATGTCAGTCCGAGTTACTGTGAACGGCGCCGAATCGACTCTCCACGATATACGTGTACACTCTTAGCTACGGCTACTATATTTTCTTTACTGTGTGCTGGAAGTGGTCTGCTCCATCGAATATTTTCCAATAATGAATGCTGAGTCTCAAAACAGATGTTGGTGTTGCGAATAGTACGCTTAGTAGGCTGATTATGTAAACCATAAGTTGAGCAAAGCGCGTAAACACATTCTTTAGGGAACGTGAATTTTCGTAATAAAGTTGAACGATTTGTAAACGTTGTTCAGGCGTAAGGCTTTTCATGATGAAATGCCAAACAATGCTGAACAAAAATAACTTGAAAGCTTGACACGACTCACGCCTGATCTGGCAAGGAAAAACTTCAGTAGCTTGAAATATGTAAATATCGACAGATGGCGCTGGAGTTCGCAGCTTTTAGGTAGCATTTAAAATCGAAACCCCGTGAAAATATAATTGAAAGGAAAATTAATTTTCTTTATTGTCTTCCTTTCCTTCAAACTCATCTACTGAGCTTCGATTTACTATGCCATTTATTCTTTTTTACAATAATATTTACTGTCCGCATGTAAGCCACAGGAAAGCCATTCCGCCACGATTCCATGACAATTTATGATTTTCGAATAAAACCTGCAAAGTTACAAACATAAGTACTTACATGTGCATTGTAATAAATTTATTTATGTTGCAAACTTCATAATTATTAATTTTACTATTGTCATTGCATATTATTTATTGCTCATAGATTGTGCAAAATAAAAGTTAAATGAAAACACGAAGGAAATTACTTAACACACTATATTTATAGAAATATATGTGTATGTCAGTAATATTTGCACGATGCCAGTAGGGTAAGTTACAGCATAAATCGCTGTGTTAATTTGTAGGTAAATATGTTTATAAAAAATATATACTATATATATTTATGTATGTACGCTTATATATGCAGAGCCTACGCAAATTGCATTTATTTTTGTTGTACATGTTTTCTTCACGCATTCATCCGGCAATTAGCACAATCACGGCAAAGTGTGAAAATTGCCGCAATTAAACAATTAAATATTACACAAATGCAATGAAGCATGCACTAACATACTTACATATATTAAAATAGTACAAATTACGCAATGCCTATATAACATAATTTGCAATATTTCTTTAAGTGTATGTGTGTGTGTGTGTGAACCACTTCTGCTGTCCATTGCACTTCGGTTGCATAACACTAAGTATGAATGCATCAAAATGTGTCACAGTCGATGTTGACGTGCTCGGCAAAGTGAGAAATTAAAACAGTTGTTGTTTGCGTAATAATAGGGAATTTCAATATGTTGCATATTTATTTATGAATGTGTGTATTTGATATTAGTTTAAGTGTTTGCTTGAGCGGATTTCCCGCTGCAGACACTGTTAAGAGGTTATAACCACTGGCAGGTCAGAAAAAAACACGATTTTTGGGATATAACCAATATATGTATAACCAATATATAACCATTTTATAACCAAACTCAAATTTTGTTTCAATATCAGTGGTTTCTATTATAACGATTTTCCTTCATCTATAAACTAATGAAAAGTGGTGTTACGTTATTTTGCATTATAGGAGATGATATATATGCGAAACAAAAAATCGATTTCAGTACTATACTATATATAATATAAGATATAACTTCTCAAGTGTACAATGCTTTATGAAAAAAATATAAACTGTAACAAATATATTTTAGAAACTGTATTCATTTGCATAACTCTACATTGAATAGTATGTGGCCTATATGCTTGTATGTGTAAGCCTCTTCAAGCATAAGTCTCCTTTACATCATGTAACCGCTTGCTTACGCCGTTTACTTAGTAGTAATTTCACTATTTGCTCTGCTATGCGCCTGTTGGGCACCGATTTCATTGCTACAATACAGCACTATTATATATGCACATATATACATAAGGGTGGAACAAAAAAACATTTTTTGGGATATTGTTTTGTGAAACACTTACAAAAAATTAAAAAAAAAAAAAAATTATCAAAAAAATTAAAAATTATTTTTTATATGACCATACATATATAAATTAGGATGAACCAAAAATATATTAATTTTGAGATATTGCTTTGTGAAAAATTAAAAAAAAATTAAAAATTACAGTTTAAAAAGAAATTTAAAAATTTTTTTACAATTTTAGGTTGGGCATATTATATATTCATTAGGGTGGACCAAAAAAAAATTAAATTTAAGGTATTGTTTTGTGGAAAAAATTTAAAAAAGCTAAAAATTATTTTTTTATAATTTAAGGTTGACCATACATAATTTAGAAAGAACCGAAAAAAATTAATTTGGAGATATTGTTTTGTGAAAAAAATTTTAATTATTTTTGACAATTTAAGGTTGTGCTTTGATCTCGAATAATTTTTTAACTTAGTCGACTTAGCAACAAATAATTTCGAAACTTTTTTGAGTATTATTAAATTCCCTACATGAAGAAGTTTTCACTTTTACTGTACAATAAATTGTTCAAATGCCTTTAAATAAGAAAATAATTCTTTATTATTTGTATTTTTCCAAAAAATCAAAGCGCCACCTATTAATATTACGATCTCAAACTTTAGCAGAACTCTATTTTCGTCATCTAAGAATCTCTTTTTCAGAGTACCAAGCAAAAACCAAAATTTTTTTGGTTTTACGCACCATCCTAATGCATATAAATATATATATGTACTAAATTTGCTTGTTGCACCTGCTTTGCCCTCTTGTGATTAGCTTGTGGCTGAGCGTTGATTTGATTACTTACCTTAGCTTAAGCCCAGTAGCAGTATAACAGTATACAAATACATATTTACAAATATACAAATATGTATACATACAAACATCTGCATATTTAAGTTGCATCGTTAGCTATTCACGCATCAACAACGGCATTTATTCATCCATCACTTAGCCAGCAACTTCAGACAGATTTACATGTGTGCCAAATTAAAGCTACAATCATATTAATAAATGCATACAAACAACGTGAGATGCTTTACAAAATCAGCAAAAGCAAATTGCAGTGAATTGCTAAGAGAATGCAAGGCTTGAGGATACATATGTATGCATGTATGTATAAGTGAATTGCTGCGTGTTCGAAATTAAGCTCGGCTGCTGCAGAACACATACACATATGTATATATAAATGACATATTCGTTTTTATCAAAATAGATGCAGATACATTTTGTTATGTGGCAACCAGGAAGAGTCTCTGCACGTCACTCAAATATTAACATAAAAATTTTACAAAAACATAAAAATATGTTATAAAATATAAAGCAATAATGCTGCCGCTGAAAACTTCCATCAACACTTTGTCAGCTACAATACTTGAGATTTTCATAAGCAATAATATTTTTGTTTTTGTTTTATTTTTCATGTTAATTTAACGCTGTTAATGTACATTTGTAAAGCTGTTGGCATTTAAAAGGCGTTAAAATACATTTAATTTACATGCTGTTACATGGCTTTGCAACAGACATACATGTATAAATATAATTATAAACATATACATAGATATCTATATTAAAATATACATATATACACATTTTATATATTATATTGTGTAAACTACTGCATATTCATAACCGCTTCAGCTCATCAACGGATTTGTTGGCAGCTGGTGGGAACTGATTTGTAATTATCGACCAACTGCTGAATTACATTGCCGATTACATAAAAACACATATATCACACATAACACATCTGTCATTGTGTTTTGCATTTTAGGCTATAAAATGCAATAATACAACAATAGGAAAAGTAACTAAATTTTAAGCAAAATTGTTATTTTAAAAATGATTTTATGCAATTAATTTTATTTATTTTTCCTTCAAATTGTTAAAAACAAAAATTTTTGTTAAAAAACAATATCATTAGTTTTTAAATACATGCTTTTTTATACAAAACAGAAAATGTTGCATTAAAATAATTTAAAAAAATGAAAATTGAAAAACAAAATTATAATTATACAAAACAAAAAAATATTAAAATAATAAAAAAAAATTGTTTGGTTAAAAAAAAAGTGTTTTTAAATATAAAACTAATGTTATTTTATATTTAAAAAATTATGAAATAATAATTAAAAAAATATTTTTTTATACTAAACACAAAAATGTAATATATAACTAATAATTAAAAAAATATTTTTTTAATATAAAAATAATAATTAAATTAAAATTTAATTAAAAAAATAATAATTAAAAAAATTTAAAAAAAAAACTAAATATGTAATATTAAAATAATAAAAAAAAATTTTAATAAACAATTAAAAAATCACATTTCTTAAGCAAAAAAAATATATGATATTAAAATAAGTAAAAAGGAAAATATTTTTAATTTAATTCTAAGCTTACTAAATAGTTGTTACTACAACAAAAATGTTTTGCGTTTTCCTTTAAAAAATTAAATAAATTTAATTAATATTAAAATAAAAAAATAATATATATATATATGTATATAAAAATTCAATATATGTACATATATTTACATGTTTTCATGTTTTTTGAAATTTATTTCTTTAAAATTTTCACAGAGCTGCTAAAAACTTCAGCATTTTGCTATAAAAGTACATATTTTTTCTTTAAACATAATATATGTACATTTAAAAAATATTTTAATTCACAAAAACTGTTATACATATATGTACATATTTGTTAATTATATTTCGTTATTAATTTAACTTAAATTTTTTTTTTAATAAAATAATTTCAAATTTTAAACTTCAACTTTCGATTTCATGCCGCCACTAACTCAGTAGCCTTAAACAAAACTCATAAATTGCAATGTATGTATATCTAACAATATTTATCTGTAAGTATAACTGTTTACTAACGTTACCGCTCCTTATGCCCTAACAGATTCTTTTTCACCTCCACGCTACCTAATTTGCTACCTAATTCGCTATCCGTTATTAAAAAATCGGCTAATGCAAGGTTAATTAAAATGAAATCGATGCTGACGACAAAGCAAAGTCACTGGCTTCACCAGCAACCAAAAATCGCCACCAACAGCGGCAGCGATAGCGACAGCACACCCGAGGCTTATTGCCTACCGCCGAGCTGACAGCGAAGAGCGGGCAATTACGATAGACGACGGCCACCACCGTTCATCAACGGTTCATCGAATCGGTTAATCAGTTAGTAAGACATTCGAAAACAATAACAAACACCGAAATAAAACAGAAAAGCGCCTTTAGCTTTAACAACAACAAAGGAGTATAACCCCGCCAACGACATTTTTGATGGTCGCACAAATTAAAATCATATCAGGCGCAGTTTTTCAACGTTACTTTGCATACCGCTTCTGTTTTTGCTTTACTTTGGAATGTCTCTTACGTAGATAATGTTTGCATGTGTATGTGTATGTGTGCTTGCTCTTCAATTTACATTTGTTTCTATTTCTACTGAAATTTATGCGTTTCGCATTTTGCTCGCTTGTTTTATTTAATTTTTGTTTGTTGTTGCTTTTAATATTTAATTTTTACAACCGGTCACCCAAATAGCTTGGCCTTAACTCTGCTATTGACGGCAAACGACGACACGGTCAGTGTTCATTAGACTGCTTAGCAGCGGTATTTTTTTTCCAAAGCGTTGTGTTTTTCGTACCGTCTAACGTCTAATTTTTTCCATTTTTTATATTTTTTCTTTTTATTTTGTAGACTCTTAATTTTAATTTTTAATTGCTTTTTATTAATTTTTTTATATTTAATTTTATTTATTAGCGCTTTTTAATAATATTTTTGTTATTATTGTTTTTTAATGTTTCCTTAAGCTGCGCTTCACTTGATTTACTCTGCTTTACGCACCTTTATTATTTTATTCACACTTATTATGCACAGGTGTCGTCCGTCTTTGTGCGCGCTTAATCGATTCGTTCTTGCATTCGCTGTGGCATTGAATTAATTTTAATGCATTTTGTTTGGCATTACATTCCATTGAATTCTAAATCGCATGTACTTAGCAGTCCAAGCATCAAGTCGCACTTTATGCTCGTTTATACTCGTTTAAATGCAGCTAAGGCAGCTGAAGCAATAAAGGCACGTCATAAATTTATGGGTTCTGGTGGTGGGTTTTACTTCACATCGATCTGTAGTTACTTTCTGGGTGGAAGGCGTATTTTTAATGAAATTTACAACCTTTAACTATTTGCATACGTAAGGCTGAGCAAATACTACAGTAAAGCCTAAAGCAACTTGAAGTTGGAACTTGTTCGTTGGAAGCCCTTAATATGAAATCAAACATCCTTTGATATTTATTTTAAATTTTTTATACCCTGAACAGGCTATATTAAGTTTGTCACGAAGTTTGTAACATCCAGAAGGAAGCATCGAAGACTCTATAAAATATGTATGTAAATGATCAGTATGTTGAGCTGAGTCGATTTAGCCATGTCCGTCTGTCTGTCTATCTGTCTGTCTGTATATATATGAACTAGTCCCTCAGTTTTTAAGATATCGTTTTGAAAATTTGAAAACGTCATTTTCTCGTCATGAAGCTGTTCATTTGTCGGAACTGCTGATTGGGACCACTATGTATAACATATAGCTGCCATACAAACTGAACGATCAGAATCAAGTTCTTGTATTAAAACTTTCGCATTTGACGTGGTATCTTCACGAAATTCGACATGGATTACTTAAGGTAATATTATAAACTCCGAAAAAATTGTTCAGATCGGATTACTATAGCATATAGCTGCCATACAAACTGAACGGTAGGAATCTAATGCTGGTATGAAAAACTTTCGCATTTGACCTGGTATATTCACGAAATTTAACACGAAATATTGCTTAAGGTAATAATATAATCTCCGAAAAAATTTATCAAGTTGGATTACAATAGCATATAGCTTCCATACAAACTGAACTAAATAAATAATAAAAGAAATGTTTCTGTAAAGGCTATATTAGCTTCGGCGCAGCTTGTTTTAATATTTTTTTATATATTTTTTACTGGATCTCCAACCCTAATTAATACTTAAACTATTCCAAATGTGCCAAAGTACTCTAGTTTATCAACTGAAACTCTGATTTTTAAAAGGTACAGCCGTTACAAAGACTAGATCAATCTTGCACTTTTAAATGCGATATTTAAAGATTGAGTCATCTCTTACATCTAAAATATTTGGTTCCATAACAAGGAATTGAAGTTAACATCGCTTGCTATCATCATATATTTCAGTAAATTTAATAATTTCAAGATTCTAATTATACTTGATCGTATTTTAGTTTTATTTTTCATAATAAAAAAAGGTTCTGGAGCTTTTTCTAGGCTGGTTTATACCTAATGAAAACATTGAGATGATAGCACTTACGAACTTTGAGGGTTCAATACCACCTGTTAGGTTGTAAATAAGGATATTCTTTTTTTGTATTGGC
This sequence comes from Bactrocera neohumeralis, assembly GCF_024586455.1. NCBI lineage: Eukaryota > Metazoa > Arthropoda > Insecta > Diptera > Tephritidae > Bactrocera > Bactrocera neohumeralis. The sequence continues at coordinate 17,790,995 of NC_065921.1, read as the reverse complement.
ATTGTTAAATTATTGGTTTTTATTTCGATAAATATAATCTATACCGACCAAAGTTAAGTGGAAGCTATTCGAATACCATTCGTCTTCTTCTTCTTTATTACCATTCACACCGCTAACGCGGTTATAGCCGAGTTTACCACAGCGCGGCAGTCGTTCTTCCTTTTTGCTATTTGACACCAATTCGATATTCCAAGTATAGCGAGATCCTTCTCCACCTGGTATTTTCAACGGAATGGAGATCTTCGTCTTCCTCTGCTTCCCCCGAGCAGTTCTGCGTCGAATACTTTCAGAGCTTGAGTGTTTTCGTCCATTCAGACGACATGACCTAGCCAGCGTAGCCCCTCTCTTTTAATTTGCTGAACTATGTCTATGTCGTCGTATCTCTCGTACAGCTCATCGTTCCATTGACTGGCGTATTTGCAGAACCTTTCTGTCGAAAACTCGTAACGCCGACGCATCAGATGTTGTTATCGTCCATGATATTTGTGAAAGAATCATTAAATATGTATAAACTTGTTCAGTTTGTGTGTACTTAATCCTGCCATACAAGTTTACTAAACATATGCATAGTAATATATGAGAACAATTTAAAAAAAAGTGCCGTTATTATTTATTATAATTTGTATGCAGTGTCTACACATATTGTCAAAGCGTCTTGTGGTCAATACAAATTTTCGTAGATGTTTAATTTGAGATATCTTCATCTCGCCTTCTTTCGCACAACTTATGCAGCTGGCATTCGATAAGATTAATGGAGCCGTTCTCATTTTTCTGATAGGGTGCCCTTCTTTGGTTGCTCGTCAACTCTTCAGTTACCTGTGGTTCCGCTGTAGCTTTGCGCTTATATAGAAATCTCCTTAGAAAACAGAAAAAGTCAAGGGAAATGCATATATCGACCAGATTAACGTCAAGACTTTTTCGAAACGATCTCCATATGCAAACCTACCGTCGGGTATCTTCTGACAACGCGCTAAAAGCACATTAGGCTCAACAGACACAAGCGGCGTCTATCCTTTTTACAGGTGAAAAAATTACTGTCGAAGATGTTCTCAGTACAAAAACGACAAAAATTACTCCAAAAAATTTCCAAGAAAAGCATTAGATCTTCCAACAAGATTCTCCTTCAGCATACAAGGCAAAAACTACCCAAGCAGTGGCCTAAAAGACGTATTTCTGGTTTCACAGCAAGAGATGTTTAGCCGTCTGAAAGTCCAGTTTTCAATCTATTGGAATGCACCTTCACAAAAAAGCAATATTTTTGTTCGTTAACACTTAAGCTAAGTAGAATATTAATAGGAAATATTGAAGGCTTGTTTATTTGCATTAATTTCAGAATTATTCAGCAAAGCGTAAAAAAAGTTAATTAATTTAATTACGACTTCAAGCCTAGAAAAATCTCAGCACATACAAATTTTTAAAGGTTTTTTATTAAATATTTTCCATCAATCTTTCTAATCGTTACTACAAGCATAAGCTCCTTTGTATTCTATTATATGTACTAACGCCCTTCTATGCTTAGACACTTTATTTGAGGCTAAAAAAATATATGTTTACATAACACTAGCGTAGAAAATACATCAAATTTATTAACATACAAGTCATCGTAAAAAAACTCCAACAATGTTGCTTCCAAGGGCAAGGTTCTTGTTATATAACCAACAAACATGTGCCAGCCTATCAAAGTAACAACGAAGCAGCCCACTTGCAATAAAGAAAATACTATAATACATGCCTACAACATTGTACACATGTAAATGAGGCTGTTAGGCAAACAGCTGATGGTTAAAAAACCAAAACATGAAAATAATTACAGTTACAAAGCGACGATGTTAGCATTCAAATATGCTTCCGCTATGAAAATTATTTAAAATTAAATAAATAGATAATAATATTTTGTTTTTCATTTTTAAATTTATTTTTCAATTAATATTTTTTTTTATTAAAAAAATTAGTTAATTAATTAAAACATAATAATTAATTTAATTTAAAAGAAAAATTTATAAATTTAAAAAAAATTTATTAATAATTTATTTATTTTAATTTAATTATTTAATTAAAAAATTTTAAAAATTAATTAATAATTTAATATAATTAAATAATTGAGTAATTGAAAAAATAATTAATAATTTAACACGATTAATAATTAATTTAATTTAAAAAAAAATTTAATTAATTTAATTAAAAAAAATTAAATAAATGAAAACAATAATTAAAAAAAGAAATATTATTATTTATTTAACATTTTTTAATCATTTTCATAGCAGAAGTTTATTTGAAATTAAAATTAAAATTATATTAAATTTTTCTTCAATTTCTTCCTTTAAACTTCTTTTTATTATTTTTTTGTATTTAGTTACGCTTTTTCAGTGCACAGGGAGTCTAACTATGTATGTGTGTCTGTTGACTAGTTAATTACATACTTTACAAATCGTTAATAGTTATTAGTTAACGATTCTTGTGATACTTAAAATGATTAGTTTACTGCACAAGCGTTTTCATATACAATACATTTTTACTTCATTCATTTTGTTGTTGCTGCTGATGAAGCACTTATTTACATAATTGATTTCACTTGGTGTGCCATTGATTAAGCTTATTGTGCGCCAACGGCTGCATACTCATACACATATACACAAACATACATATATACACACAATATAATATGTATATGTATGCACCGCTATTTGCTATATTTCAGTAGCAAAATGTTTATATGTACATATGTGTATAACTATGTATGAAATTCTCAATTCTACAATTCTTCTAACAACTACCGTTGATTATCCGTTCGTTTTTCCATAATTTTGCTTTGTGTTCGCCACTTTTGCGTTAAAAATTAAAAATGCAAACTAATATTTAAATGTGCTATTCATTATGTTGTTGAAGCTGTCGGTTAGCCCGTAATAACTGGTGCTGGCGTTAATTCAGCTGTTTTAAATTTAATTATAGAATGCAAACAGTTGAGTTATCAATCATTTTAATGCATAATTTTTAACGAAATTCCTACTGACATACAAAATCAATCGAGTTTTAAAAATTTTAATATTCAAAACTAGTTATTATTATTTTTTGTTAATAAAATAAGGCAAGCAAGGGTTCGATTTCAAAAGTTTGTTGATGCTCAAAAAGCTTTCGGAAAAGAACGCATTGAATTTTAGAATTATGAGAGGGAAATTATACCTAGATTATACCTGGTTTATAACTAAATTATATCTAGTCTGTACCTATATTATACCCAAAACCTACCTAAAAGTCTCATATAAAAAGAAGACTTTGAGCTGACATTTAAAATAAATAATAAGTATTTTGAAACTTTCAAAAGTAATTTTGTTGGCCACGATACTCAAAAATATAGAATTATTATAGGTTACTGTACACTTAATTCTAAAAGAGTCAGATATAGGGTTATATATATGAAAAACTCATTTGGTGACGATGGTTTTAGAGTTTTATGTCTGTCTGGTCCGTATCCTTATTTTTCTGTGCAAAATCCGCATCCAATTAATTAATTTAGCTGGCATGAAAAGAATTCGCAATCCAATCCAGTTTTTAAACTTTTAATAAGCATTTTTTCACAACGGGTTTGGTTTTCAATAGATACTTTAAATGAATTGGTGTCAAATCATTTGAAAAGTGGTTAAAAACAAGAAAAAACGTTAACTTCAGCTGCACCGAAGCTATAAATCCCTCCACAGGCACATTTTTCAAAATAATAATCCTTGACTAATAATCTCTGCCAAATTTTTTTGAACATACCTCGTCAAATGAAATAGTTTTTCCTATAAGCATGTTTTTGCGATCGTTCAGTTTTTATGACAGCTTTATGCTATAGTTGTCCATTATCGGCGGTTCCGATAAATGAACAGCTTCTTGCTGGGAAAGGACGTTTGTTAAGTTCCAGACCAATATTCTTACACTGAGAGATTGGTACACGTATATACAGAAGAACGTACAAACAGATGAACATGGCTAAATTGACTTAGCTTGTCGCGCTGATTATTTATATACTATATTTACTTTATAGGGTCTCCGACGTTTTCTTCTGGGTGTTACAGATATCGTAGTAAACTTAATACAAGGTGCGTCCCAAAGTAAACAGGAATCTAGCGCCCCCTAGTGGCGCCATCTATATGTCGACTAGAGCGTTAGAATTTGCTGTTCTTATCGATTGACCAGTGAGAATTTCATTACATTTCATTGATGAGGAAGTGAAGTTATTGCGTTTTAGGTGTCAGTATGTTTGTGTTATTATTGCGAAAATGAGCTTCGAACAAAGAGCCAACATTAAATTTTGTTTTAGAATTGGTAAAGCTTTAATCGAAACTTTTCAATTGATGAAACAAGTTTATGGCCATGATTTCCTATCCCGTAGCAGAGTACAAGAGTGGTTTCAACGTTTTTAAAGTGGTCATGAGGACAAAAATGACGATCAACATGTGAGCCAATCAAAATCCGTAACCACCGGAAATTCCATCGAAACTGTTTGTGAATTCAACAAAAATCAGCCGAAATCATCATTGAAATTCATTGAAATGGAATTGAACATCTCCAAAACATCGATTTATTGCATTTTGATCGAACATTTGGGCTTACGAAAGGTGTGTGCATGGTTTGTTCCGCACAAATTGACTGACGACCAAAAATTGCTCAGAATCCAACATTCGAAGGACATCTTGTGACCGATTATTTGACCAAAAATCACATTTTAACCATTAACCACTTCCCGTATTCACCTGATAAGGCACCGTGCGACTTCTTCCTTTTCGCAAAAATGCATTTGCCCATGAAAGGAAAACGTTATGCAGACGTAGAGGCCATTCAAAAGGCTTGCACCGGCATACTGGCGGCCACACCGGCCAACGAGCTAAAACACTCGTTCGACATGCTTTTGGACCGTGCAAAAAGCTGTATTGAAGCAGAAGGAGACTATTTTGAATAAAATAAATTGATTTTGCCGAAAAAACCATTTGTTCTGTTTTTTTAGTCCTGTTTACTTTGGAACGCACCTTGTATACCCTGTAAAAAAAAGTACCCAGGTCTTCGCAAAGAAAATACCAAAATCATGCCGTGAAAGGCTTGTTCGTTAAAAGCGAATTTCATAATATTTTTTACGCCGCTTGCTAAATTTAAGCTCTGCTGTTAGGCGAGGCAACTAATCTTATAGAAAATGGATGATGAGAATATACTGTCCAGAGTGTGGTATAAAGCAGCCTTTTAAGTCGCCGACCACTGCAGTATATTTCAGAGGTCTTTGCTACTGCGAAAGCCGCCGAGCTGGCCTCTAATGCACCAATATCTACATAGATAGTAATCAAGGCTGTAATCTCTTATCGCATATCGGCCGGAAGTGTTTTGAAAAGCAGGGTAGCAGTGAAAAGTGTTGCCAGAAGTAAGCAACTTCACTTATACTGGGCGTCAGGCCACAAAGGACATCGAGGACAATGAAATAGTGAACGAGTATTAACATGATGAAAGCCGTACATTGTCTATGCGACGATCTGAACAGAAGCATGGTAAAGAAAATCAAAACCCGCTGGAATGAGCTAACTGGATGCAAAAACTGCTAAAGTCACGTGCAAAATGTTAAATCGGTAGTGCACGAAATTCCTGTTGACACTCTATAGAAGAGACTGTAGGAACATGATCGGAATACTAACTGGTCACTGTCTGGTAGCAAAACACGCAGGATGGAGCTGGATGATCAAGAAGTCTGCAGGAATGTCTAGAGCAAGGCACATGGAAAACAATGGAGCTTCTCTTGTACACTTGTCTCGCATTGGCAAGACAACGCTGTAAGCAATTGGCTGACTACTTCTCATGGACCTAGAAACTGATCTTGCTTGAATATAATTATTTTATTATATTTTTTGCTTTTTATCTTTTCCGACACGTGAACTACATTTAGGATCATTGGCACGCCCAGATAATAAAAAGGTTAATTGTCATTCTAATGCATTTATTCATTTAACAATCTAAACCCATTAAACTATATTTGTGTTTATGCAAATAATTTTAATTATTGACAATTATTAAACGCTCAATATAAACTAATTCCCTCTCTCTTTTCTCCACCTTACAGAGATTTGCAGCTTTCGCAGCGAGCAGATGTTACAAGTAAGTTGAAATCAAACGCCTTACTCGCATAGAATTCTAAACTAGTAATAAAAAATATAAAGTCATTAAACATAGTAAAGACAAATAGCGCAAAACCGTAGTTTGAGTAATTAAGTGGTACTTAAGCGACACACAGAAGCTTGCATTTACATACGTACATACATGTGCTGCATTAATTTACTTATTCATTTATCTTATGATATTTGAAAATCATTGCATTGATATATACTCACTTACAGATGTACAAAGTATGTATTTGCACATAAATTTGCTTATTTGAAAGACACTTTGATTTTAAGTACGCGCTTGCATAAGCCAAACTGCCGGCAGCTGTCAAAGCGGCACATGTTCGCGCTTGTGAAAAAAATATTTGAAATTCCTCGCCATGCTCTAAGCGTTTACGTGTCGCGCCACGTGAGCCACTTGTCATAAATGATTGTTCATTCTTTAGTTTTTATTACTGTGAATTTTGTATTGTCGACAGTTATTAGTAGAAGCAAGTCATTTGGCTAACTTTTGAAATGATTTAATATCTAGCAATGCGCTCGTAATAAAAATGATGTTATATATTGAAAAGTATTATTTTAGTGGGCGCTTCCTATTGCTCTTTTATGAGAACAGTTTCCATAAAAGAAATTATTTTGCAAAAGTTGACTGATTTATTGTTAATTTGCGAAGCACAAAATGCATTGTCATGTTAAAGTCAGACTTATTAAATGTTGAATAGAAATTTGTTCAATATTTCTTACGTGACTCGAGGTTTCGACGACTTAAATGTTGCTTATTAAGCTAAAAAATGTTTTAAAAAAATTGCATTACCTAAAAAATGCATTTCTAATGGTTAAAAAGTTACATGGGAATCCTCGTGTAAAAACAGCCTTTTTCCAACAATTTTCTCTCATATAAAAAATGAAATATTTTATTAGTATTTTTTATTGTTGCAAACATGCACTATTAGTAAAGAAATTCTGATATATTTGGACAAAAAAATATTTTAAACTCAACCATTGCGACGCCATTTCCGGTGACCCCTCGGAAAAAAGATGCGCCCGCGTTGGCAGGATAACTCCTTACAGTATCATCTAAAATGAAAAACACGTGTTTTAGTAGAAACAGTAATTAAGAACTTGGAAAAGGGAAAAAATTGAAAATTGGATTTTTGGCAGACATTTTTACAGAAAAATTAAAATTTCGCGAATTTTTTTTTGAAGCAGTATTTTCATTCTTTTTCCACACAAGCTGCTGGCATTTTTATAGCACTGCATCCAACGAGTTGTCAACTAATAGATTTTGGTCAGACGTATACCAATACTACGCTAGTTTAAGGGATTAAACATTCAATAGTTGAATTATGAATCAAAACCTTCAGTCTTACTTGTATGAAACTTCAGAAATTCCAGCTAAAGGAAAGAAAGAAAGTATCCAATATCTAAATAAAAACAATCGCAATCAAGTACAATGCTATATAAAATATTAGAATATATAGAACAGCCTCAGATAAATAAATTCATTCCAATCAAATTCATCAAAAATCGATTTGCTGTTAGTAAAAATCTGCACCCTCTAGTTATTTCTTAGTCAAGAATATTAAATTCTAACTTTGTTAGTTTCTTAGTCAAGAATATTAAATTCTAAGCAGTTATAATTTCTGACCATTTCGACATTGAATTTGAATGATTTTATAGGCATAACTTAAACAACTCTCAAAAACGTACTCATGTAGCTTGATGATCAGTAGCTTTCAGAGTGCCTCTTGAGATACATTAACATTTGCGATGAGGAAACTGCATAGTTTGGGGTGAAAAATCTTAAGTATTGACACCTGCTGTTACACTTAACTGTCAAATAATAAAAATTAAAGATTTTTTTATTCCATTTGACTGATAGATTTTATAACAAAAGGTTCTTAAAAAACATTTCATACTTAAAATTTTATAGGAGTTGTTATGCCGTGACAACAAGTTCATTTTTAGTCCATTTTATTCTGAGCCTATTCAAGATCCACTTGTGAGAGACTGACAGCAACAAAATTTTATGTAGAAATATCAAGTTTAGGATTGGTATGTAAATATAATAATAGTATAAATTTTTTTTTTCGAACAATTTTATACACTTTTAAAGGCATAGGGAAGAAAACTTATATCGAACACAAAGCAGAATTTGTAAGACTTTCTTATATTACTAAAAATCATGACTATATCTTGCTTTTGATCAATTTGTGAAGCAAAATATTTTGGAAGAATATTTTTTAATCAGAAAAGTTGAAGAAATAGTGTTTTGAAATCGACAGGTTTCCATCAAAAAGCAGAGGGTCTCGACATCTCTTATGAATCGACTCAACACATTTTAGTTAATGTTTAGTGTATGAAGTTTGTCAATGATAGACTCATACCAAAAGACCTGAATCTTTTGCAAAAATGACATCTAGTAGAAAAAAAGCGATGCTTGACAAGGTAGCTGAGGGCTCATTCATCAAATATATCATTACACGTGATAAGACGTGGTTTTATGAATATTACGAGGAAACTGTCCAACAAGCTAACATATATCACTCCAAAAATTACCCGAAACCAAAAAAAAATTGGTTGAAAGTACTGAAGTCTTGCCCAGCCGAGTCTTATGTATAACAAAGTTTATGGTTTATATGTATATTACCTAAAGTGTACAATATCTAAAGTGAGGTTATGGTACTTTTTCATAAAAGGTGTTTTATAAGCTGCAGAAAAATATTTCCTACAGTAACACTATCAATTCAATATTGTAGTTCAAACAAAGTGTTTAAGCGTTCAGCGGAATATTACCAGATTTTTTCTCCTACTTCTTATTCGTATTCTTCTTTTTTTTATGCGTATTCTTCTCCTTCTATTCGTCTTTTTCCGCTTCTTAAGTATTTTCGGTCCGTTGTCCATATATTTTTGTTTGTTTATAAGGCTCAACCGCCTCAAGAACGATATATTTTAATTGATACACTAATAAATAATAAACGATTTTTAAATAAACTCTCAACTCATTAGAATTAGCCCCTCAAAAATTTTCCATGCTCTATATATTATAAATACTTATATGTCTACTAATGGTTAGCTATATGAAGCGAAACAAATCGACATTTTTACGCTCAAACTGAAGTGATTTGTTTACCTTAACGCTTTTAAGCTTCTGCATATCATGTTCTATTCAGCCACTGTCTTGAGACGCTCGCACTTGGCGCCGAAATTCTATATATTTCAAACAATAACAAACACCAGTCTATATTTTTTGTCAAACTTGAAACAAACTGGAAATCGTGGCAGATAGTTCTGAAACTGGTCAAAGCACTGCAAGGTTTAGACATACAGACACGAATACATATTACCTCCACCACAAAAAATTAAAGGTAGACTGAGATGTGAATATGAGCAATTGTTTATTTACTTAAAAATCGTAGACATTATTTGGTTTGCTGCTGTAAATTGCTGTTTCACTCGCAGTCTGCGCATAATGAGAGAAGCCATCACTAATTGCCAGCTAATGTCCAAAGTTCTTGACGCGCCACAGTGCTTGTGTGTCTCAGTGTGTTTACATAAACTCACACACATACACATAGTTGCTTATGAGTGTTGTATAACTCCTTTATTAAATTTATAAGTACAACATTAAGATTTTTTTTGCATTAATCATTATAAGCATTTTAACAATAGTTGTGAGTTTTCCATGGCCTTGCCGTGGCCCAGTTTCATGTGTGCTATGCTATGTGCTGTTGTGTTATGTCGTGTTATGTACAACCCCGGAAGGTGTTAGTTTTTGCCGTTTGATTGCCATTGTTTTATTCTAAGCGCATTTCTTAACATATTCAAATTTAGCCTTTGTCGAATACTTTTTTTTCAATTTATAAAAAATTTTTTTTTTGTTTCTTATAATATTTTTTATATTTTTCTCATATTTATTTTTGCCTAATTTTTTCATAAAAAACACATTTTCTTACATATAAAATATAACCAAAAATCTGGCACAAAGCATTTTTCGTTTTTTTTTTTTTGTTTCTGGTTTTTATTTGTTTTTGTTTTTATTGTTTGTTTTGTTTATACTTAATGTAATTTAAATTTAGTGTGTCATAAACTACAAGGTAAATGACATAGGAAGCGTTCTAGCTGCGCGCCATTCGTCTCTAGTTGTTTTCTTGTACTTGAAATTGTTGTTGCTGTTGGTTTTTTAACGCTTGATAGCGTTTCGGCAAAAGTTGTATTTAAAAATGTTTGTTGTTTCGCTTAATTGCATAAGGAATTTGCTTGTTTTGCCCGAAACTGGGTTAATGTGCGCACACCTATACACACATACATACAGCTAAACTTATCAGTCAACTAAATTTATGTTGCGTTTTTTAATTTTCTTTTTGTTGTTTTCAATTATAGTGCAATTAAAATGTGAAATCAGGCTTGTTTAGCGCAGACGCGCAATACCAACTCAAGTGCACTAAATTCAATTACAAAGCTGCATATGTTTGTATGTCTCTATGACAATGTTTTGTAGCAAATTATAATTTAAATCTAATTAAAGACATTTAAATAGCGGTGTGACTGTTTTTAATTAGATTTGAGATGCCAAAATTTTGATTTAGGCCAATGCCGAGATGTTTTAACGAAATAGCGGCCTTAATTTCCGGCGGAAGTAAACTTTTTATATACCGTAAAATATTTACAAAGCTAAATGAAGAAGAATTAAAATTTTAGTAATTTTTGGCAATTTTGAATGAATTTAAAGCCTTATTATTTGCTAGCTAGGGCTTACGCTCATTATAAGCGCTTTAGTACTCATAGGAACTTTATATTTTGCTATAAGTACCAAAGCGCTTATAATGCGCCTAAACTCTCACTAGTGTGAAAACATTTCATATTTTTACCATCAATTCAAAACTGACTCAGACTGGTCCATATGAACTGCGCTCCTGAACCAAATCGATTAAGAAATTACCGATTTTTAGTACAACCATTTTCAGCTTCCTGCGAAGTATGATCTCCATATGTCAATTAGTATTTGTTTGGCAGCTCTTTGTTTACGACGCGAAACGTTAGTCTGGAAATTTTATAAAAAAAAAAAATTGTTAATATTGGGTAGTCGAAAAAGTCTTTTCATATTTCTAATCAAATTTCAACTTATTTTTTTATATTTATACTAATAAATAAATAAACAAATATGTACCATTTTGGTCGACCACTTTTTGCCATTTTTCCGCTAGAGACATTATTCCATTAGTGTAAAACTTTCATTAGTGTAAATCGAAATTTCGAAATTTCCAAAACGGAAGAGAGCGAACCATTGCTATGCCACACGAACTGATACAGCATCGTCTAAGTAAATTTCACAAGTTTTATTGATGGATTGCATGGCATTCTTCCCTTATACAAAAATTTCAAAATATAGCGAATTTCTTCATTATTTTCACTCATTTTTGAACAGCTGTAACTTTTTTTCAACTTCCCCGAATTTGATTCTTTTACAGTTCAATGCAGCTTTGCAACACTACATGGTATGACACAATATGATTGGTAGCACTGGAGATATACGACTGCAACGACATCTCTTGACAAAATACGAAAAGACTTTTTCGACTACCAAATAGTTTGCTTAAAAATATGTGTGTTCCAATGTAATCACGGCTACAAAATCGTTGAAAATGTTGCGCAACTTTTTTGCTGATTATATTTTACCACGAACACAAACAAGTATTTAAGTGACACAAAGCATTCATTGAATAGCGTGAAGACATCGAAAACTTGTCTCATGCGAGTAACCCTTTCTCTGCTGTTAATGGCGATAACGTCGAAAAAGTTAGAGAATCAGTGCTGAAATCAGCAAGCGGATCTAAACATCTCTTATAGGTCAACTCAAGATATTTTTGGTTAATGTTTTGGGTATGCAGCGAGTCAAAGCTGGACTCGACACGATTTTTAGGTCGAGTTCGCAAAAGAGATGCTTGACAAGATAGCTGAGCACCCTAAGTTCAAAAAACGTATCATTACAGGCAATCTGGTATGGGTTTATGGATATGACGTCGATAAGTAGAAGTCGGTCAACGTTTTCTTTGCTTACCATGGTGTGGCTCACCGTGTTAAACGAGCAATAAGGATTACTACTTGAACATTTCAAGGCGTCTACATGAAGCAATTCATCGTAAATGGCCATTGCAGAATATTCATGGATTTTTCACCACTATATTGCACCGTCATATTCGAGTAAGATTGTGACTGACTTCTTGTCCAAATGAAATCCTCGCTCAGTCACAGTGTTCATCAGATTTTACTGCCAGTGATTTTTTTCTGTTTTTGAAACTGAAAAATGCACAATGAGTTCATTAAAGCCATTCAAAATACCGTGAAAATGTTCTTTTTTATTTTTTGTTGCCAATCCTTGTCAAATTTGACCGGCTGGTATGAACTGTAATAACTATATCAAATTTAATGATGCACGTTGTCCTATTAACGATATTCTTGAACAAAAATGCCAATTTAGTGGATATCCAAATTATACTATGGTTTGCAAAGAGGTGGCCAGTGTCATGAGGAAACTCATTGTACGCAGGACATACAAGTATATTAGGGGTCTGTTCAGGATAAGTAGGAGTTTATGGGGATATACCAGTGTGACGCATGAAAAATTAGGCGATTTTCGTGAATTTTTATAAGAGAAAGTAAGCGATTGAATATTTCGAACTTCTTTGAACGTAATGAGGTATATTTTCAACTATATTTTAAGACTTTTTTTTTACAAAAATGTTGAAAAATAACGGAGTAATGGGCTGTCTTCGGAGGTGCCAAAAAAAAGTGCCACAATTGCTGGCAAGATTCCGGCCAAATGAGTAGCTGAAACAGAAAAAATTGAAAATTTTATTAAACTTAAAGGTATTTCCTATACAATCACCTGCGATCTTTGAAAAATATCAATAATTAACAAAATGGCGTCACTTTGAAAAAAAAATCGTTTTCTTAGATAAAAAATCATCGTTTTTTTAATGCCAAATTGACTATTTTCAACCAATCAAAAGGATCGTAGGTCATTGTATAGTAAATGTACTGAAAAATACGCAGTTTTAATTTGAAGTCGATCAGTCAATTTTTCATAAGTTTCACTTATATATGTTTGCACCTCCGAGCGGTCGCTCTTTAGAACGCTGCCATCCAAAAACTATTCAAGATACGACCTTCCCGATTTCACAGGATATTTATCGAAAAAGCAAATAATTTTTTTTTTTATGAAAGTGTCACACTGGTATAGCCCCTTAAGCTGCTACATCACCAGCTATATTTACATAATCTAAGGCGAAGATAATAAGTTCTTCACCAAAGCAAATGTGGCTCTGTTAAATAGGTCGAAAACAACCATAATCAAGCGAGGTCTCCGACTTTCGAAGTACTGGTTGCTTAAGTATGTTAGAACCAGCAAGTAACTGCCATTATCAGACTTCTTTGAGAAAAAATTACTTCTCTCCGTCGGCGCGTGTACTCCGCTCCCTCCGCATATAAAGGTAAAAAACGCTCGTATGTTATTATGTGGCTAATTTGCAAGGTTATTGGAACACACTACAGCAAATTAAATCAGTTAGCCATTCTGCTCTGGCAAATATTTACATAATTCAGTATAGTTCTCAGACTCAGACTCAGACAAAATTAACTGAAAATAAAAAGCATAAAAAATAATAAAAGCTAACAAACCTTTTAATAAATAAAAACATGTCGCTAAAATCTAGGTGGAGACAATATTTATGGTGTTAAATTGTTAAATACACTCCAAAGCATAACAAAGTCATACATACATACATACAAACATAATAATCTGCTATTTATGTGCTCAAAGACCTCACAAATGTATGATTTAACGCTATTAAGTATCGGACACACCTTTCAAAGAGCAGTCAATACCTATAATAACTCAAGCAAACACATTAATATAAGACAAAAGCAACAACAAAAGAATTATGTCGCTTCAAATTAAACGCTTTCAACATGCGCATTAATTACTTTTCGTTGGGAGAAAAAAAAAATATTAATAATAATAATTAAAATAAGAAAGAGCGATAAAAATAGCGAAGAGTGTAGAGTTGCCACACGCAGCTCGGCTTTCGTTAATGACACTCACACATGCGTGTTTGCTATCCTGTTAGCAATATGCCGATATGCAAATTTTCTGATGGAAATAATATATATATTATATGCATATATGTTTACTAGTATATATGTATATAAAATTCTTATTTAGCTTCTGCTCATACTTTTTCTTCTTGGCTCTGCCTTTAGTACCCAGCACTTATAACAGCTGAGCTCATCGCTTAGAATGTACGAGAGGCATTCGTTTGGCGTCAATAGTTTATTCACCTTCAGTAGAACTATTTTCCACTACTAAAAGAAAGATGCAAACACACATACTTATACACAGCATATAGCATATAATTAACTAAATCGATACCGATAAAGAATTGAAAAATAAATACAAAGCTTCTGCATTCTTTGGCTTAGAAATTTGAACGCTTCGACGTTCTGCTTGACTACATGTTTATATGTTTATTTAAATACTGTATTTCATACATAGACAAATAGGTTGTTTTAGATTGTAGAAGTGAAGGTAGTCGATAAAATAAACTTCAACAATCAAATTTGCATAAAACAAACTTACTTACTTATATACATACATACTTTATACACAGAGTATATTTTTCGTTTCTTTGCCTTTCTATTAACGCGTGATATCTGCAAGCCACACGCTTCATCTCGATTGTTTTCTTAGTTTTATTATTGTGTCTCTTGTGCGATTGACTTAAATGATATTGAAATATACGAAGAGGAGAGCCTTAGTAATATATCACACCTATGCGAACACACCAACACATCTAAATATAGGCAAATGAGACATTTAGGGTTCAAAGTTGTTAAAAATATATTTGCAGCTAAAGTAGTTGCCATATGTTTAAAGATATGAAGACACAAAGAAAGACAAGAAAACAAAAACTCTACTCAAAGAGTAGTAGTACAAAGACTTATATAGTTGACAATACCAAATACTTTTGGAAAGGCTTGGTACCTGTTAAAATATTTGATTTCAATAGCTAAGGCTAAATCAAGAAGTTATATTTCATCGCTTATTTTAATTAAAACAAAAAATATAGCAAATAATGCAACAAAAGCTTTAAGCTTGTAACTATTTTTGAGATGGGTTGCCACCTGTTCGAAAAATGTTTATTCAAAATTTAAAAAATTATCAAATATATTACTTTTATGAAAGTTTTCGCTAAAAATTTTTTTCAATGGTTGCCACCTGTTCGAAAATTTTTAAGTCAAAAAACATTTGGAATGTAAAAAATAATCAAAGAGATTACTTTTATGAAATTTTTCGCTAAAACTATTTTTCAAGGGTTGCCACCTGCACGAAAATCTTTAAAGAAAAAAAAATTTGGAGTATGAAAAATTTTAATCAAACAGATTAATTTTACGAAAATTTTCGCTAAAAATATTTTTCAAGTGTTGCCACATGTTGAAAATTTGCGTAAACGAAATTGACCTAAAAAGTGAAATATTAAAATAAGAGCATTGAAACAAGTATTTCTAAACCGAATTTCTGCAGGCGCTGTGGTTAAGGAAAGTTGCCGTATATTTCAGAAATGTTAAATGCTTTTATTTGCTTTTTTGGAATTTTAAAAAACAAAAAAGCGTGGATGTTCATACAGATATGTATATTTTAATATGATCAGCAGCTTATTATTATTATAATTGATTATTAAAAGATATAAAGTAAAAATATTCAAAATGACTGACATTTTCAATTCAATACTACGCATGATTACATATACTTCTCTTTGAACTAGACTACAACTAGTTACATTTAATTATATGCTTAAACCCTTATTTTGTTATAGTCACAATTTAAATATTAAGGAGGACAACAATTACATGATATTATAATGAGCTTTGCCTAGAGTAATCTGAAATTGGTGACTGATGCCACATAAATTCATTAAAAAATCATAAAAATAAAGAAGCCTTTTGAAGCACACTCTCTCCAGAACATAAAGTTTGATTGATTTCCGAGTTAGTTGAAACTAGTTCAAAACGAACTAGACTGAAACTAACCATATTGAAATTAATAACAAAATAAACTTTATCCATTAAGATTTGTTGTTACGAAGTGCACATATGAAATAATATCAACACTAAATATATTTAAAGGGAGTAGTTACTAACTAGTAACAAAGTAATGAGTGACCAAAAAATAACTGAAAAATTTTCAACCGGAATCATATGTATAGCTGAAATAGCAACTGAAGTGGAGTAGTTACAAACTAGTGACAATGTAATGGGTTACGAAACAAGTTTTAAACTCCGAAAAGTTTTCAAATCGAATCACTATACTGCTATACACTAGCTATATGCTGCTATAGCAACTGAACTATCGAAATCGAGTTCCTGTATGAAACTTTGTATTTTGAAGGGTTCAACCGGTACGGATTTTTTCTTAATATCAATTTAATTTTTCTTCTTTCTTCTATTTATTTCATTTTATTTTAATAAAAGAAAGTTAAAAATACATTTTACAATACTTAATAAAATAATTAAATACGGGGCAGCAAACCCCTTAAAACTCACCAACAATTTATTAGTTTCCCACGAGCAAAAGTTTAATTCAGGCGCTTCTACCCTTGTATACTTAATACTAACAATTTATCGCAGCTTTCGCTGCCCAAAGTTATCTCATACTTATTTTACAAACAAAAATCTTCAACTACAATAACAACAAAACACGATTATTTATGCAATTTGCAACGCAAGTAATAATTTATATATCTGTGGTGACTTAACACGACATTTGATTTCTATTAATACCACTCATTTTTCTCATTTTAATCTTTTAACTTAAAACCGACACTCTACTATCTAAATAATTTGCAAAATGGCAATGAATAACAATAAAAGGTTTATATTTGCATGTCGCGCCATTCGCTAAGCTAAATCGTTTATAAAGTTGTTGCTTTTCAAACTGCAATTTTTGTTGTTACTAGTTCATTTGCTGTTTTTGTTGGCGGCTTACCTCTTCCTTCTTTGCACGCTCATTCATGTACACGCTTTGCGTTGCTGCACTTGATTACAACAACAACATTGGCGACTTGATTTTGCTCCAAAGCGAATTTGCTCGTCTTCAGCTGAAGCTGCCAGCTACCACTATCACTATTTGTGTTATTTCTTTAAGTATTTTCTTTCCACCATGTACTATATAAAAACAAACAAGCGATTTGCTGCCGGTTTGGTGAAATACCAGAAATCAAATGCGGTGAACCGCAGCCAATGTGTTAAGAGTCGTGCTCCCAGTTTGCCTTTATTTGTGATTAGTTGACTTCTCTGGTACTTTTCGGCTTTTATGCACTTCAATCAAAAGGCTTGGTAGCATGTTTTTGCCAGAAATTTCCTTAACTTAGCGTAAGCTGTTTACTGTTTTATGGTTCGTGACTTTCTAGTAGACTTTTTGGTATAAATTTGTTGGCGCATTTTATCTGCTGCTCATAAAATTAATTTCACCTAAGCACTCAGCAGCAATTTTATAACTATTTACTTATGTGAATCAATATAAAATGCGCTAAGTAATGATATCCGCGCATTAAAAAGCATTACTGGCCACGCATTACACTTAACGAACGAAAATACGAAAGACTTAAGCGACAAACTTGTTTTCTAGCTGAGCATATTAATGCTGATTAAACATGTTTAAATGAAGATTTCGCACACAAATGACGCACAAAGTAAAATAAAACAAATATTTGAGGTGTTTTCTACTATTTATTTACTATTTCATTAATTTTTAATTTTTTTTTATTTTTATGTTTTCTTTTTTTTTAATTTTACTTTTCGTTTTCTTCAATTAATGCTGATTAAAAACAAATGAACGAAAATAAAATAAATATTTGGTGTTTTCTACTTTATTTTATGTTTTTTTTTTATTTACTTTTTACCTAACCAACTACAAATGGGTGTGGGCACGTGCATGCGCTTTGTTGCACCATCGTCTGTTTTTTTCTTCGTCTTTCGCATAACCCTTATATTATCGCCAACCTGTAGCATAGCTGTGTCATGAGTTCATGTGTTACCATAACTGTGCGCCAAGACAAAGCGCAGACAAATTTGTGGTGTAAAATTTGAACGCCCACAAATTGCTGCTTGTCATTAGATGCAAGTTGCGATAAATTTTATTGTTGTTGTTATTGCTACGGTATCTTTGACAGCATGTCTATGGGATACATGAGTGTCGGTTATGCGAATTTTTAATTTTCGGCAAAAAATTAAGTTATTAAAGGAAATATTAAAGTTGTGATTTGATAGCAAGTTATGTCATGATATAAAAATGAGGATAGTTAATAGCAAGAGAGTTTTAAAAATTTAATAAATTAACACAATATTATTATAAAATATATTTTTTGACTTTACACGTATTTTCTGCTTAATCTAGTATGAGAAGTCGTAATCTTTAATGGATATATACATCTGTCATATATCGCAAATAACTAAAAAAAATATCCCCTTTAAGAATTATCCATGCATTTACAAGGATTTTTTGTTTGCCTGCAACAACAACTACGTTACACAATTTTACAGTGACAAGTCTTATGCAAGCAAAATTTTAGCATAAAGCAAAGTCCATGCTGCAATATGTGCAAAGCAATAGTCAATTTGTAATGCATGCTTTTTAAGTTATCTCAACTGAGTTTTCTTTAAAAGAAAATCATGTTTAGTAGCTGCAAATTGTCGTACATGACTGTAAAACGTTGTTATGTAACTGCACTGAGGCCACAAGTATTTGGTAATGGTTATAAAGGTTCGTGTTATCGATGAAGACTGCATTGCTTGAAGTCTCTCAAAGACGTGTTTGAATAGATAACACGACAGTAAGTTGAAAATTCCTTTTGTTATGAAGGAAAATAAATTTGTTTAAAAGCCAGGGATAAACTATGTGAAGGCTTTAATACTGGCATTTTGTTGATAATAAGTACCAAATTCACTATTTTAAGACCAGTTACGAAGAATTAAAATTAATTGCTTTAAATAGCTACGGTTACTTCAAATGCTTACAATTGAAGTAGTTATAAAGTGGTCTGCCAATACTTGCTTTTTACTAACTTTTTATGCATATTTCAAAATTATTGTTAACCTTTATTATATCAAGGGAGATTCATTTCGAGATTCCCTACTTTTTTAAAGAAAAAACAACGAAACTTCAAATTTAATGGGGAATGTTTGTTATCATTCAAGAATGTCCTTCTTTGGCATTTATTTTTTGAAAAGTATCTCTTTCATGGCCGCATCTACCTCTC
This sequence comes from Bactrocera neohumeralis, assembly GCF_024586455.1. NCBI lineage: Eukaryota > Metazoa > Arthropoda > Insecta > Diptera > Tephritidae > Bactrocera > Bactrocera neohumeralis. Next base: position 17,771,560 of record NC_065921.1, on the reverse strand, counting down.
AGATGGTCCATACGTTAAGTTCAATTTTCAACGACTCGTTTGAGCATTTCGACTGGTAACTTACGAATGACACGCGGGATCTTTTCTCCAAGGCCTGAATCAAAACGGAATTGTCCGCATAGACTTTAGGCTTTACATATCCTCACAGGAAAATATCTATCGATGCGATATCGTACGATCATGGTGGTCAATCGACCTGTACAAAACAAGAAATTATCTGCTTACTGAAGTGTTTTCTCCATAAATCCATTGATTGATGCGATTTATGAGAAGTGGCGCCATCATGTTGAAACCAAATGTCGCCGAAGCTCGCTTCAATTTCAGGCATCAAATATTCGGTTATCATGGCGCGATAACGGTTGTCATTGACGGTTACATTCTCACCGTCATCAGTTTTGAAGAAATATGTACCGATGATTCCACTGGCCCACAAACCACACCAAAACTTTGTTTTTTCTGGATGGACTGGCTTCTCTTGAATCTCTTGAGATTGCTCTTCGTCCCAAATGCGGCAATTTTGCTTGTTTACATACCCATTAAGCCAGAAGTGGGTTTCACTCTTCACTCCACTTGCACATATGCTTGATGATCCTGCATGTCTTTAATGCTTTCCATCTCATACCGATTAGTCTGTAGTCGTTTCTATAGTTTTTAGTGACATATACAATACCATTATTCAGAAGCTAGACGGATGACATGTTTATTGTATATAGATATATGGATTTGTATTATATATATGTTAGATATATTATATACATTTTAAGGCTTATTGAACAAATATTTTCTGGCCATATTCAAACTGGTTTCAAACAAAGCAGTTCCCGACTAGGTTCTACAAAAAGCTTTAAAGCAATTTTTCAAAATTATAAAATATGTAACTTAAAAAAATCCATCAGGCATTCATCCATTTTTATGCATTTAGGAGATAATGCACTTAATACACACCTCAAATGTAAAAACACGTCAATGGAAACTCTAAAATTGTTTTACTAAATTATTTTCACCTAATAACTACTAAAAATTTAACAAAAAATTTAAATCTGTTTATCAATAAAAAAAACTGAAAGACACACCTGCATTTGACTGCAATCAAGCATATAAATAATTATTGTGAAACTCTGTGAAAATATTATTTCCCAACAGTTTTTCACAACATTTTCGTTTCATTTTCAATATATTTTCAATTTAATTAACCGAATTCCGCAAGAAATGCGCGCGAGTAAAGCGATTTTCGAGTGGTTGCTAAGATTTTTCGCAAACACAAGCGTTAGCAGGCATTTACACATACAAATATACACGCACACACACACGCAGGCATTTATGTGCATAGCTTGCGCCATTGACAGCAAATAAACAAAACCATATATGTGTGTTTGCACATACCTATGCGTATGTATATAACTCATTCACTTGCATTTTTTGTGCGCTTATGGCATGTCTTCGCAGCGACTTCACGACGCACGCGTGCAGTCATTCACGTGCATCAATCTTAAGACCGCACCATACACACCAGCCAGCCAACAGCCGCACGTTGCAAGCTTCAATACAATGCAACCGAGCAACACAAATCATGCAGTTGCTGCCACTCGGCGGTCGCTCGTCGCAAGCCGTTGCCGTCGCCAGTTTTGCCAACGTCGTGTCGGTCGTGTCGTCTTCGCCAACTATTTAGGTCTGTGGGCCAACTGCACGCCAAGTGACATAATTAATACAAATGCTGCCTGTTGACGGACGGCCGCCGCTAACGCTTGCTAGGGTTTGGTGGTTTTCGTTTTTGTTGTTGCTTGTTGCTTGTTTCTAAGCATCACATTCATCATTTATTAAACAATCTAGCCTTTAATTAAAGCGCACACAACACTTTGCACACACATTGCCGCATGAAAAGTCAGCAATTTTGTTAAACAAAGTCATGCTTTTTGGCGCGCATGCGCATGTGCAACTATTTAAATGCCATTCATGGCGCTGTCGCTATTTCTGTTGTTGTTGTTGCCGTTTGGGCACACGCTTTAGCGGCGTAAACGTATTATTAAATTCTGATTTATGATTGCCGCAACCATCTATTAAGTGCTCGCTGCGGATGTGCACACACACACGCATACTCGCATGTGTGGAAGTAATGTGTGTGCGTGTGCATTTATTTAGCCATGCACTGTTAATTATAAGGAAAGCGAAATGCTGTATTATTTCTACATTTTCTCACAATTTTCTCAATCACAATACGTGCAAGATATTTCCGAGTGGAAATTGTGTGAATGTTTCTTTGTAATGTACTATCACTTTTAAACTAGAATACTCTAAGAAAATTTAGTTAAAAAAATAAAAATATACAGTCGAGTAAAAATTTTACATAAATTAAATGATTTTTTTTTAATAATACATTTGAATTTATTATTCCAAACAGGTGGCAACCCTTCCGGAAATATTTTCCGCTGTCAGCCTTTTTTAAAATGTTATAATACTTATGTAATAAATTTGATTGAATTAAAAGTAAAAAGTATAATTTTTTAACAAGTGGCATCTTTCATTCAAATATTTTCTACTGTTAGCTTTCTTAAAACTTTACTAGATCAATAGTTTATAGTAAAAAATTTTTCCTCAAAATTTTAAATTCAACAATGCTCACAGATGGCAACCTTTTTCAAAATTATCTTCTGCAGTTTACCTTCTTAAAACTTTATTAGCTCAATATATTATAAAAAATCTTTAGCTTATCAATTTCATTAAATACAAAATATTTAAGGGGTGGCAACTCTTCTCATAAATATTTTTTTCCTTTAAGTCTTCATAAAACTGTAAAATACTCATATTGTAAAAATATTTTCATTTATGAATTTTTAAATACAAAATTTTTGACATATGGCAACCCTTCCCGCAAATATTTTCTGCTGTTCGCCTCTTCAAACTGTATGGTTCCCATTGTAATAAATTTATCTTATTAATTTTATGTAATTCAACACTTTTAACAGATGGCAACACTTTCGAAAATATTTTATGCTGTTATGTTAGCTTACTTAAACTCATATTGTATTAACGCGTTTTGTAATAAGTTTTATTAAATTGAAAAATTTTAACAGTTGGCAGCCTTCCTCGCAAATAATTTCTCCTGTAAGCCTTTATAAAACTATAGAATATTCAAATTGTAATAATACTCTTACTTTTAATTTTTAATTTCAACATTTTAAACATGCGGCAACACTTCTCGCAAATAATTTAATCTTTTAGCCTTCTTAAAAATGTGTAGTTCTCATATTGCAATATATACATATATACTATATATTGTATATATCTTGTAAAAATTTTATGGAATCAAAAAAATTTTACCAGGTGGCAACCCTGCTTCTGCTATAAGTCTTCATAAAACTATAAAATATTCATATTGCAATAATATTTAAATTTGTGATTTTTTCAAAATTTTGAACATATGGCAACCCTTCTCGCTAATATTTTCTTCTGTGAGCCTTTTTAAAAATTGTGTAGCTCTTATTTTGCAATATTTATACATTATCTTGTATCAATCTTATACAATCAAAGAAAAAAATTACCAGGTGGCAACCCTTTTCGGATATATTTTGCTTTTGGCCTTCTAAAATCTCTTTAATTTAATATTTATTAAACTTTTTGTGGCTAAGCCATCAATGAATAATTAATGTTTTTAACAGTAAACGATTACGAGTAGACAATTTTATGGTTAAAGTTAATTTAAAAGTTTCGAATATAAATTTTACGACACTTGTAAAAGTATAATTTTTCATGTTTTTTCGAGTTTTGTTATATAAATTTAAAAAGAAAATTGTGGTGGTCCTAAAAAGCCTAAATTTTGCAATATATTCTGGGTATAGGAAAAAGGAATCGAATTTCTCTTCTTCATACTTTTTTAATTGGTCTTGAGTATACAAAAAATTATGTTGATATATATTATACATATAGTATATTGACGAAATGGCTGCTACTGAGGCGAGCTTCGGGATCATACTTTTTAAGCGGAGCTCTAAGAGCATCGTGCTCTCTGAGAGAAAATCAAAAAGTTTCGAGAACACCCTTTTAAAGATTTAGATACTTTGACTAAAGAGAATGGAAAAGAAAAGAAAAAAGTTCCTTTAAAATATAATACTATTATTTGAATTAAGACTTTAGGACCCCAAAGAGTTCTTTAAGCCAAAATGAAGTATAATCCTTTTTTTTTTACTCTTGGCTGACCTAATATCCCTACATACACCGGTGACATTTTCAACAATTTTCAGTTTTCTGTTGTTTTCCTTGAGAAAAATTGTTAAATAAAGTGAGTTTTCGAGGCATAGAGAGGTAGAATTCTTTGTTTTTGTTATCGTTTTTCATACTCTGACAGGATGCACTAAGTTTGCCACGAAGTTTATACACCCAGAAGGAAACTTCGAAAACCCTATAAAAAAAATATACAGATAATGGTGTCAATTTCGAGGTTCTCTACTTTTTTAAAATAAAAAGCACAAACACTTCAAAATTAATGGGGAATGTTTATTATCATTCGAAAGAAGATTCTTTGGCATTTAATTTTAGAAGATTATCTCATTCACATCGATCCATCGGTTGACTCCAATTTTCGATGACTCGTTCGAGCATTTCGACTTCTAACTGACAAATGACATTCCTGATGTTTTGCTCAAGGGCCTGAATGGAAGCGAGATTGCCCGCATAGACTTTAGACTTTACATACCCCCACATGAAAAAGTCTAACGGTATGATACCACACGTTCTTGGCGGCCGAATCGACCGGCCCAAAACGAGAAATTATCTGCTCACCGAAGCGTTCTCTCAATAAATCCATTGATTGATGCGATGTGTGGAAAATGACTCCATCTTGTTGAAACCAAATGTCGCCGAGATCATGAACCAATTTCAGGGATCAAATAGTCGGTTATCACGTTCGCTATTGGCGGTTGATGATTCCATTGTCAAACAATACTGAGCAAAAATTACATGACAGCTTGATACAACTTACGCGTGATCTGTAAAAAAAGGCTTTTTAAAAAAAATACTACTTGGGTGACCCGTTTTATATAAATTATCAATATGGCGTGGTAAATAGATTTAGCTTTCGTTTTGAGATATCAATCTGAAATTTTGCACACGTGTTTTTTTCTCAAGAAACCACTCATTTGTAAGAACCATCGATATTGGACCACTAAAGCGAGTAACTGCCAAATAAACTGAGAGAAAAAAATTGAGATATCAAACTTTTTATACCCTTTTATGTTATAAGAAATGTACCTGAGAAGGGTATTATAGCTTCTATGCAGCCGAAATTAACATTTTTTCTTATTTTTATTTTCTTATCGTAAATTTCTGAACACTCCACACATAACTGCGTAACAATTTCCACACCGACGAAAAAGTGGGTCAAGTTGAAGTTTTCGTTACTTTTATTTTCAGCGCCGTTGTCTTCCTACTTTTACTTACCTGTATGACATACACACACACACACCAAAACAATGTTTATCTCTTTTCGGTTGTTTTTGTTTTTTTGTCACAGTTTCGCATTATGCATTCTGGTGAAATTAGCCGCGCGCCAGACGTCAGCTGCCAGACGGCGAGCGTCAACATGCTTGCACATCGGCAATTCCACCAGTTACATAAGCGCGTGCGAGTCAGCGAATAGTTTCTTTTTATTTCGGACGTTAATACACACCATTGTGTTGTTGTTGTCGCTGTGAAGCTGCGCGCTAATTTTAAGTCATAGCGCTGTTGTTGTTAGCACTTTTTCACGAAATCACGGCTTGCCAAAACAATTGTAAAACAAAAACAGCAACAGCAAAGAAAATAAGCAAACAAATAAATTCATTACAAAATGTCACGCCGCAACACCTACAACAAACATGCTGGCAAGCACACACATAGATTTAGTAGGCATCTATCAGGTGTCTTTATTAGTGTGTTGCCGAGCGTTTGTTGCAGCCAAAAAGTAGGCGCAACCCATCAAAATGAAATGTATCTTCATTGAAGTGCGCATTTAATGCCAGAGCAGCGGCCGTTTTGCGGTTTAAGCTTAGCTTGTGTTGCAACTTGCGCGTAAAGCCGATTTGGCGCGTCGCAGGGTACACACAAACACACATATGTGCTTATGACGCCACTGATTGATTGATCAAAGCGAGACCGGCGTACGAAAGCCGCTTTTTTGTTCGCTAATTTTTCACAACTCATCATTCCTTTTTGCATTTTATGTGCCGTATTTTTTTGTTTGGGTAAAAAAAATAAATTGATCGGCGGAGGGTTTCGCACAGCTTAAAACCTCTTAAGACAATTTCTCTTTTCCTTGCCTCCATCTGTAACCCATAGGCTGCACCATTACATACAATGACTCAACTTTGGCAAATCTGAAGCCTGCTTGATTGACTGACTGATTTATTTGTTGGCCTATAGCTACTAGTTCATACCCTGTAGGAAATTTCAATCATTTCAAAGTAATTCCCTCTCAAGAAATATGGTTTATACACTTTAAAGAATTTCTATATCCAACGTCTTCCTCGAACTTCAAGTATATTGAAGCAACTTTACACGAGTACTTTTTAGAAATATTTTTTTGACTTGTTTATATTCAACTTCAAACTAATTTGTATTGAGTCAATTTTTTTTACAACTGTCACTTAGTTTAAGAGTAATCATAAAGAGACCAGTTATTATTTTCAAAAGCCATCATTTCTTTTATTCGCAACCAGTTATTTTAAAGTATACCTTAAAAACTAACTTTTGTAAGTTTAGTTGCATCTGTATATTTTATTTTCCCTTGATAAGTACATTCGCAACTAGTTACTTTAGAATCAGTTAGTATACCCTAAAACTAACTGGGCTGGTTCGACTCCACAAAAACAAACTTTTTTTGCTTCAAAATTTATTCATTCCAAATTACTTCCAAACCAGCTTCAGTATAGCCTAAACAGAACAAGAGAATAATTGGCAGGAACTAAGGTGTTATTTTCTTCTTCTTCTTAATTGGCGTAGACATCGCTTACGCGATTATAGCCGAGTTAACGAGGCGCGCCAGTCGTTTCTTCTTTTCGCTACGTGGCGCCAGTTGGATATTCCAAGCGAAGCCAGGTCCTTCTCCACTTGGTCCTTCTCCACTTGATCCTTCCAACGGAGTGGAGGTCTTCCTCTTCCTCTGCTTTCCCCGGCGGGTACTGCGTCGAATACTTTCAGAGCTGGAGTGTTTTCGTCCATTCGGACAACATGACCTAGCCAGCGTAGCCGCTGTCTTTTAATTCGCTGAGCTATGTCGATGTCGTCGTATATCTCGTACAGCTCATCGTTCCATCGAATGCGGTATTCGCCGTGGCTGACGCGCAAAGGACCATAAATAAGGTGTTATTTTACTTCACTGATTTCTCCGCTTAACCCAGTAGTTATCGTAGACATCAAAGTGTGGTATGTTATTTTTCCCAAGCATTTGCAACTAGTCCAAAATTCATAACTGGCCCTTATTAGCAACACTGATATTTATATAAATTCTTTTTGTTTTACATACCATTTTTTTGCCTTTCATGAATAAAAACATATTTAATTGGCCTCTGTTAAAAAAGCATAATATTTTTGGATTTAGCTACTCTTGCTAGACTTTTAACTAGTTAAAAGAGAGTCACTCCGTTACTAGTTCACGGACCCAACATTTTTTTCTACTGCAAGGCTTGATTTCTACAAATTCCTACAATTTGTTTAATTTGAAACTAGTCCAAATGTGGTCCAAATCGTACTAGTCAATGTTTAACTGCTTTGCGACCAGTACAAAAAAATTTACTTTGTTTTCAACTTTAATTTTACAAACATATGCCACACACCTTGCTTTGCAAATATGCCAGCTTATTTTTTCGCACACTGACCGCGTTATCGACAAGCAAATCCAACAACAGTGTATGTACATATGTATGTATGTACTTACATATATAGATATCGTATGTATACTTGTATTTAACATTGCAGGAAGGCGCGCAATTACCGATTGCAATTGAGCGCCGCAAAGCAACATTTGCTAACAATATTTCACACATACATACCTATACATACATATATACATATATACGATATATACCCACCTATGTACCTACATATTGTTTTGTATGATTATTCACACCTACCAGCACACATACATATATACCATACATACTACCATGTACCTGACTGCAGCTATTTTGTAATTTGTTGTTGTGACTTTATCTTTTATGTTATTTTTGGCCGTCTAGAAATATTTTTTTCTTTACATTATTACTTAATTCCAACACACAAACATATAACATAAACCATTGAATGATTTTCGCACCCTCATACAGATTTTTGTTGTTACTGCTTTTTTCTACATTTTCTATATAAAAACCGCTATTCGCATGCATGCATGTCTTTATTACTCGCATAACATATCGCTTTATTATTATTTCATTATTTTTTGCCAACATAATACATTTAATTGCTAGCAATTGTAGTATTGTTGTCGTTATATTAAGGCATTAGCTGATTACAAAAACAAAAAAGAAAACAAAAATCATTCGGCTCAGACACATTTCTCACGATTACAATGACCCAATGCCCTCATAATTGTATATGCGAGTACGAGTACATGGACGTATACATATACTTGTGAGATATGTGAAGCCAGTGGTGATATATGTATGTATATAAATGGGAAGACAACACGAAGAAATCATAAACAATTAGTAAAAAAAAGTTATCAAGCTCTAAAAAAAATCACCCGATATATAAATAATATTAGTTTTTGTTGAGAAATGCACACCTTCACTTACTAAAAATCTCGCACATTTAGTGTAAAAAGATAGAAAACTTCCATTTTCCCATCGTGTTTATAAATAAGTAGATATGTAAGTATGTATACATATATGTATATCCAAATGTCCACGGTCGGCTTGTGGCCAATATCCCCTTCCGTTATATGACCCACAATTTATCTTACCCCACAACTTTCGGATCACATTAAAAGAATTTGAATTTCTTACAGAGCACTTTTAGCCATATCCTCTATTATAGAGTACTTGCGTGAGGTCTTAAAGTTGAAATCTAACTAAAATGTGCTTGGTATTTGCATATGTCTATATATATCTAAGAAATATTGGTTTCAAGTAAGATAATACTTCCAGTTATTTAGTGAGTATTCCCAACATGTAGTTTCTGTCTTAAGTTTCTGAGCTATTTATTGATATCCAATTTATTTTTTGCCCATCTACATTCTTTCTAAGCAGTTTTATATAGTATACCGTTACGAATCAAGTATTTTCCCTCCATTTGTCGTAACTTCTTTCAACCATAATTTCTACTTTATCTCTAAGCTTACAACTTTTTCAACAACTCTCCCGATATTTGCAAATCTTAAGCTATGTTAGTGTTTTTCCACAACCTCTCTACTGCCTATAATCTAACTTCCGCGTCATATTTTCTGTTACAATTTAACCTCGAAGTTAAGTGATATATTCTAAAATCCGAAATTTTTTCCTCTGAGTTTTCTCTTCTACTTTTCTTTGAGTCGAAACTTTTATGAAATATGTTTATGCATAAACATTTATAGATTCCCCCTACTCTAAACACTCTCTTTCCTAAATCTTTTCCGCTAAAATGTATGTATATATACGAGGCGTGTTTATAAAATAAAGGGAAAAATATTTAATCATCCAATTAAATAAAAAAAAAACGTTTTGGGATATCAATGCAATTCTTTATTCCTGTGAATGTACATTCGATGCCATTGTGTATGGAAAACTGGCCACCACCACCACGCTTGTAGAAGTCTAAACACTGAGCCCAATTTTCGACGGTTTTCAAGCATAAATCGGCTAATACTGCTGCAATCTCACATTCGATATTCGTCGAAGTTCATCAATCGTCGCTGGCTTGTTAGCATAGACCATAGACTTCACGACCGACAGCAAAGTCAATTGGCCATTTCGTGAGATAACACGTTCAAAAACTTAGTTTTCAATAAATCGATTGTGATATTCTCTGTGTGGCTTTTGGCGCTATCCTGTTAGAACCACATATTGTCCAAGTCCACATCATCCAATTCTGGCCAAAAATATTCGGTTATTATTGAGCGGTCGAGATTACCAATGACAGTAACGTGCCGGTCTTGATCATCACAGAAGAAGTATGGCCCAGTGACGCCGCCGGCCCATAAATCGCACCAAACCGTAATTTTTTCGGGATGCAATACGTCCTGTGACCAATAACGCATATTTTGCTTATTGATGAAGCCAATCAGTCAGAAATGAGCCTCATCGCTGAAGATAATTTTTCACGAACATATGTACAATGATTCTGGTGGCCAAGATCTTCTCGCAAAATTCGCCACAACGACGTCACTGAGATGCCCAACGCTTGAGAACGGCATGCGAGCGACTGATTGGGGTCTTCCTCTTTTGATGCGCTAGCGGTGGCAATTATTCTCAACACTACGGGCACTTCTTTGTCTCATTGCCACGGGAACATTTTGTATTGTGCCTGTGGATTCCAATTTTTCCGCTGGACGCTCAATTATTGATCTGACAGGACGTTATGACGGCCATATATTGGTCGTAGTGCTCTTTAAGTTGATGCCACTGACTCCGAATTTAGGTAATAAATTTTAATAATTTCAACATGTTCTTGGATTGTATATCTTTCCATGAGGAAACGGCAAACTTTACTGAGGAGAAAAGTCGAAAAAACGGGGAAAAGTATGGCGTCCTATGTTGTCCCTATTGGTCTACTTTTGCAGCATCATTTTGAAATAACCCTTTATTTAGCTTTGAAAACGCTACTAGAATATATTTTCCTAATGAAACTTTAGATAATCGAATATGACGAATTCATCATGACACTTAAGCTCGATTTGGGAATACCCATTTTATTAGATATTTCTAGATTATAGGTTAAAGGTGAGTGGTAGGTGAATAGTAAAAGAAAGAAGATTTTATTATGACAAAAGCATATACAAACTTTCGCAAATACATTTTTCCAACGAGAAATGCCAACACCTAAAATCTTACGTAATATTTAGAAAAATCAAAGCAGAAATAAATCAAACTGAAAATTGGCTGCTGATATTACTTTATGCTTTTGGCTGAATTGCAACACATTTCACACGGCGACGTAGCGGCAGACACGCAAGCTGATATGGCAGACCGCAAATATTCCCAGCAGCTAAAATGCATATGCACGCACACCCACACACACACACAGACACATGCAAATACAAATGCAACACTCGACACTTCTTATACAAAAGTGCAAGTCGCAGACATCTTAAAGCTTTTCGCGGCTGCGGCGGCAACTTTGATTGTATACATCTATAAATGTAAATGAGTGTGTGTGTGTAGTTGCGCGTCTGTCTGCGGCGCTTTTGGCGCTGCGCATGTGTGTCACGGTCGTTCCAATGGGCAATTGCTGTGCATTTGCAGGCACTTTTTTCCACTCTTTTTCTTCTATTTGAGTTATTATTATTATAGTTACCGTTGTTGTTGCCGTTGCAAGTGCTCGCTAGATAACTTATTATTAAAAGTACTCACATATACATACATATATTTATATGCATGTGTAACTGTGTGTGTTTGTGTGGCTGCACTGCAGGCAGCGAAAAAACCACCTGAAGCGGTAGCCAGCAAAGCTGCGAGCGAGAACGTCAACGTCAAGGAAAAAAAGCAACAATAGCAAATCAAAAGTAGTGACAGGCTGCAACTGCAACGCCAACAAAAACAATAACAACAAACTGTGGTTTACTGTGTCTCTCTGCGTTTGGCCGTTGATGTCTGCAATTACTGGCGCTGCAGCAACAACTTTACCTTCTTGTTGTTTTTATTGGCACAGCACTCTAAGTAGATTTTCCCATTTGTTACGGTTTTTAAGTTGCATTTATTTGTTTATTTATGAGTATTTGCCAAGTCTCAATTTAGTTTGAGTATTTTTCCTACAATAATTTTTCTATTACCAAATGCACACACACACACGCGCGCAGACACATATCCAACCCATTCATACAAATGACAACAAATCACAATCGCACGAAATGCAGCCAATATGGAATGGAAATATTAAAACAGAATGCATTTTTCACGGTGTTAAATTATCGATAATAATTGCCCAGCAACATGCAACATGCAACCCATTTTCGGCAGCAACTTTGTTGCAGAAAATCATTTCGGCTTTAGCGTAGCTATCAAGTGATTGCATAATTGATTTTGTTCGTGCGCAAACACTTTTAAAAGCAAATTTTTGAAATTCAATTATTCATTATAAATTCATTTTAATTATTATCTTTTGATTTTCAAGCAAATTATTTTTTTTTTTTTAATCAGAAATTAAGTTACTTAATTTTTTTAATTAATTAATTAATTAATTTTTTAATTAATTAATTAATTAATGTAATTAATTTTTTTAATTAATTAATTAAATTAATTTTTTTTAATTAATTAAAAATTAATTTTTTAAATTATAATTCTTTGAAAAGCATTTCTAAATTTTTCATAATTTGTAATATCTTAAAACTAAGCAATTTAAAAGAAAATTTTTTATTGAATTTATTTTTAATGTAACTTTTTTTATTTACTATTTCAAACAAATATTAAAAAAAAATTATATCAACTTTCTATTCAGCAAGTCATGTAGCAAATCGAACTATAGTTGTTTGTTGTAGTTAAGTTGATTGATATTTAATGCAAAAAGCTGGCGGTTATACAAACTACTTGTTCTCTCGTTTTGAATCAAACTTTCCTGTTGCTTTCACATACAAATTTTTAACCAAGAGGTTTGCTCTCAGAGATCAGAACTACCAAAAGAGCAGACTCACAATACAAGTACAGAAAAATGTTACTTAATTTCCGAGCACAAAATATGCTTAAAATACTTGTGTTGTGACGCAAGTCAAATACTTGACGGAATGTGCCTTAATCCACACTTGGCGACTGTGAAGGAGCGGCTGCAGACAACCGTAGGTTTTGAAGTGATTGGAGACCCCAAAACGTGGCTTGTTTGTGGCCTGTGCCACTTATGGAGCCACTGTATTATGCGAAGCAGCCACGACAGTCTTGGGGTCCCAAAAAGCGTTGTGGGGTTTTTGCTTAGAGGGCAGGACCCTCTGAATGCATTTTTGCATCAAAGGCACCTGTTTGATAGGCCGGGTTGTTTTTGTGGAGCGGCGGTATAGGAAAATACAGAATGTTCGATGTACTCGGGATCTAGGTGGTCTGGAGATTAGCTGGACTGATGGACGTTCAGATTTTAGCGGTGTGATCTCCACTAGTTGGAATGCCGAACAGTTAAGGTCATTTGAGCGTGAATTGTTTAGGTGGCGAACACGTTTAACTGAGAATTAGAGTTAGCTACTTGTGTGAATGTTGTGTGCGTGAAATAGTACGAGTATTAGGTCCAACCCCTGGTCACCAGTCCAGAGCAGTGTGTAATCTCAACTGTTAGTAGTTTCGGCAACGAAGTCAGCTTGAGTACTTAATTCTGGTACCACGGGGAGCAGTAGCCCTGGAGTTCGCTCCAACCTACTCATGAGGGAGTATCGTGGTGGTTGTGGTCGTGGTTAAAATCCGAATGCGAGAAGAACTGACACTTTGTCAGTTGAATGTGGAGTGTCATTGTAACCGGGTGCCAGACCCAAAGGACGGCAGAAGTTTTAGATGGGCCTCGAACCCTACCAAGGTGGTTAGTGTGTCCATTCCACACTGTCAATTGGCACTTAAAATGCCTGGCATCACGTTAACTATTCATCTTTAACAAATGTAGTCTAACCAGAACCATTTTTTAATCTACAGTAGTCAAGTTCCACAAAAGCTTTTCAACAGATTATTGCAGCATGTGGTCTTCTATGTATAACGTTTAGCTTCACTTCGGTGGTCAAATATTGTGATTGTCACGAATTCAAAAACTCAACCGAGCAATTTTCAATGTACCTCTAATGATAACAGCTTGCGAAAATTGCATTCTTCGATTTCTGAATAAATTAAAAATATGATATACATATATAAGGCTTGGTATCAAAAGCTGGAAAAAAAGCTATAATTTTTCCGTCAGCTGACGTAAAAAAACTAATAATTAAATAAAAATCAAAATTAGGTTTGAACTTTCGATAAACTCTCTCTAATACTTAAATATTTTCTTCAAATATTTATTGGAACGCCATAAAGCCAATGACGTCTAGTCTATAAATAAATATTTTTCAATAATTTGCCTATATATTTGAGCCCTTAACCTGTGACAATGAACGATTTATCTCGTTAAGCGTATTTCCCCACCGCAAATGTCGATTACCTCTCACTTTCAGCGCATATTTTACTAATGCGAATTCATTAAACTTTTTCACCGACAGCGCCACAGAAGCTGCTGTTTCCTTGACTTTTAAAATTCAATAAGACCATGTATGTACATGTGTGGCTTAAGTATTGCCTTTTATGCTTAACTAACGAAAGCGCGCACAAAAAACACCAGCTGTTCGCCAGCGACAGCTGAGAAATCTAGCCAAAAGCAACTTTGCTATGGTGCGAATTTGAAAGGAAATTGGGTCAAATAGTATTAAAAGCTTTCAAGTAACAACGAATTGCTAATTTCATTAAGAAAACAAACGGTTCTACTAAATTCATAATTATAGGGTTCCCCTACGAAATGTCTTAACTAGTTGAAGACGGTGCCATTATTACTATGCATATTATTATATAAATATGTATGTCTATGCGCTTGGTAGCAAACCACGTGATTAAGCGCTTAAACTGTATCTGCTTTGGCGCAGAAGTGTGCCGCTGGAATAGCAACAAAAAATGCCAATCACAAAGAATTTAATAACTTTTACTCATCTGCTGCGCGTCATCACACGAGTGATGCTAAATATATACCTATGTATGCATTTACGTATGTATAATAGTATGCTCGTATTGTTGTTATGCCGATATAGTGTGGGTTTTTACATGTGTCGATACAAATCACCGGTGGTACCAACTGGTGCCGGTTTGGCTGTAAACTTCAACATTTCTCTATTCATTATTAATTCATTTATTTCGATATGTGTATGTATGTATGTTTGTATTTATTTATGTACGTACGTATGTAAAATACCCAGATTCGCCGAAAACTATTAAGAAATGAAGCGTTCAATGATTTGCGAGGAAAAAGTTCTGCCGTGCGTCGTCAGTTCACTTCTGATCGTGTAACTGTGTAGACGAGGCCGAAATACGTGTGGTGACAGAAATAACTGTCGGGCGTGAGAATCTCAGTAGAATCGCGTAATTTCATTTGGTAGCACAAAGTGCTTGTGATAGACGCGGGATTTGGCTTCAATCTAATTTGAAATTGATTTGTGCCGGCGTGTGAATTTTATTGTCTATTTTAATACGTATGTATATATGTATGTTCTAATACGTATTTAGTACATATGTTTGTACATACACAAAAGTATATACGTACATAAGTGTGTTTGACACTTTTAATTGCGATTTCTGCACGTGCGGTTAAGAAACTAATAGAAAATTAAGTGATCAGCCAGCATAATTAATTATAAACAAGGTGAGAATTTCACTGGAATTTTATGAAAACCAACGTGAATTATCGTCAATATATGTGCGTCTATGTGTCGTCGTAGATTTATAATGAAAGAAACTAATTTTTTTTTTTTTTTATTGTTATGAATAACAATTTAGTTTATTGCTAGGAATTTCATACGAAGTTTTCAATTCAATGGATAAGTCGTATATTCCAATATTCGGAGACCTAAATGAAAAGCTCAAATATCCTATTACCATGTTTGATCAACCGGATAAGACGATTTATCTCGATTTTCCATGAATAACTTACATGTATATTCGGTCATAAGAATATTTGAGTAATATTTTACCGAAAATAAAACATAAATAAAATATTGTTGGCCTTAGATCACTTTAACTTCTGTTAAATAAATATATATATGTAACACCTGAAAATAATAGAGACAGTTATTGGGTCATACATATGACTATGTCTGTTTGTCCTTCGGTATGTTTGTGCAAACGATAGCTTGAGAAAATTCTGATTTATATTGATAAGTACGGCGCCACTCCTTATACCTTGCTTTCGCTGGTCATCAACCCCAAAAAAAGAACTTCTTTTGGCAGGCGGACTACTAGCAGCAACACTTTTGGCATGTATTTCTCGTCGTATTCTAGTCAAATTTTGGCTACAGGGTTTGGTTCCGGATGCTGCTGGTGTTGTTGCCTTCCTGGAGCTAGGCATAGCTTCAGATCCAAAGCCTATGCACCTAGACTAAGCTTAGCTGCTGTCTTTGTGTTGGCTATTTTCAAGCTCGTTACAAATGCTGGCCTCTTCGCAAAACAACTAGTTCCCTACGATTTTTTTTCAGTAGAGCTGGACTCCTTTAATCATTTAATATTGTTATTGTTCTGGTTCATAATCTAGATTCACGCGTGTAGGGGAAAGTAGGTCCGCTATCGCACAGCCCTTGTTAAGCCAGTGAGGCTATCTTATTACAGAGGGTGGCAGGGATCCGCAAACTCCGAGCTTTTAAGGGATACATTGCGAACCAACCAACCAGGGTGATCTTTGGCAGAGATCGCATGACACCTTGATCGAGGTATTCGTAAGGGTTCCAGTACAAACCAACCAACCAGCTTGATCTTCGGTACAGGTCACATGACACCTTGATCTAGTCCTTATTGTGTCCCCAACCTTCCATTTGAATGCTGTGTTATTGAGGAGCAACGTATGCCCACATACACAGACAGACCTTAGCTAAATACCTCCCTGCCATCATCGTGATACTGCAGTATCTAGTACCAGTCGGCACCGTCGGGGAGGTTTCAGCTGGGATTTTTGCCAACCAAATTTCATAGAAATAAAACAAATTTACATGTGGAACGTTTAGCGTTCAAGCTACCTTTTTGAAATTAAGAGCAACTAAAACCACGCCCACTTCAAATATTATATACCACCATTTTTAACAGCAAGAAACTTATGTTTTAAGATATCTGAGCCGTCAACAGAGATATCGACATGAAATTTGGTAGTGATCAACATATGAGGCTCTTAATAAACTGGTAATATTTCAAACGCTTTCTAATACTTATAAATTTCGTGAGTATATAATATTTGCCTGCACCTTAACATAGGAAATTTGTTTAACTAAGTTTTGATTGAATTTTGGTATACGCTATAAACTCCATGAACGATCATAAGCTTCTTTGCTCCCTCTTCTATTTTTCCATGACTATTAAAAAATATACTTGTTTACAACTTTGAATCGTATACTATTTGGCATAGAATTCCCCAAATTTTGTTCATATACTCGGAGTCCCTCGGACACATGATCCTCACCCGGATACAAATATATTAATAACTCACAGCAAAAAATGTTTGATTCATACTTATGTAAACAATAACAGAAATTCTATGAGAAAAATTTTGATGTGGTATATTTGGTTTTCCCAACCGGATTTTTCTGCGGATTCTCTACTTTTGTGGAAATGATTCACTGTTTAGTAGGCAGACCCAATTTCTTTCCTACTATATTACCAGTTGCATACTTTTTATCGTGGCACATTTGACTATTTTAATTATTTTAATAAAAGAGGCACGTGGAACCTAAGAAAAAATATTTTTCCTAATAAATAAATAATAATTTCAACTTTTTACCGTTTAAAAAAAAAATAAGCGTGTGCTCATTAAAAACTTTTTATTTCAGAAAATAGTTAATATCAAAAAAACGCAAAAAATTAAAAGATCTATCTTAGAAATCCTCACATATAAAAAACTGTTAAATTTAATACCAAAGAAATCGTTTTTCTTCAACACTACAAATTAATGATTTTTTTTGTAATATTGTAGGTATTAATGTCCATAAGTTAACATCCATTCAGCCATTCATAAAACATTTGACACGCTTAATTTTTAGCACACACGCAAATTATTTCTCAATTATTCAAATTTCAACATTGTCTAGAAGAAGTCGCGTGCCGACAATGCTCCGAGCTAAAGCAAAATACGCGCACACTTAGAGACACTTGGCTGACAGATCGCTTCCTCTGTTGACAGCGCAAGAATTCTCAATAACACTGCCTAGCTACAACAAGCACCATCGCCCTGTAACAGCACCAGCACCATCTTCTCCTTCTTCTTCCTCTTTTTATTGTTCTTTTGCTGCTTAGTTTCTTAATTCTACTGTCCCATCAAATAACCACTATATCTGCATATATTAGCGTTTTTTGCTTACCTTTTAATATTTTCCTTGTAAATTTATATTTATCTTTCTATTTTGCGCCACATCATTAGTCAAAGCAGTCAGCAGAACAGTCAGGCGAGCAAATCAGTGAATGACCTATCAAGTAGGTAGCCCTGACGTGTATGTTGACTTACTTGCTCACAACACTTTGTAGCCCGAGGGCCCTTACGCTTTGTCTGGCACTGTCTTTCGCGTCAAATCAAGCAAATTGTGTGAGGCAATTCAATACTGTCAGTGTCGTGGAGACAATTGAAGCTCACCAACATTTGCATTGTGACAATAATTTGGTAAAATTAACATTTAAATGAATGAGGTGAATGAATGCAACCTCTGTTCTTGCGCATATGGATGTCCCGCCTTGAAATTCGTTTGGATTTGAAATTAGTGGAGAGTTTTATTTGTTCTTAAAAATATGCATACATATGTATATAAATTCTCAAAATATAGAAAATGAAATTGAGAACTCATTTATATTCAACTAAATGGCAAAGCTGAAAACTCTACAACAATTTTAGAAAACTCTACACAAAAATTTTATTTAAAATTGTGTGTTAATATTAAAAATAGTTGAAAAACATAAATTATTTTTCGTGTTAAGTATGTACCTGTTCTTTTCTAAGAATGTACAAACTAACTCTACACAGAAATTTCCAATAATTAGAATTTCAATACTCAAATATATTTTACAAAATATCGGTTATTCTAGGTTGAAATACCTATGTGTTAGTATAATACAGAAAGTCTACAAAATTTTGAAGGCAATTTTGTAGAATATTACAAAAAAAAATATTAAAAAAAAAACAATATAATCCTTACAAATTGTGTTAATTTTGAAATTTCACAACACTCTAAATTGATAATTTTTCTAATTATTCTTATAAACTAGCAATATATTAAAAGCCAAAGGTATACACGGAACTCTCCACTTTTCCTATTACATACAGTTTATGTTTTACAAACGTTACGTAATTACAGAACCTGCAAAAATATTGAATTTAATCGATTCTCAATAAAAACAAAGATCTCTACAAAAATATTCAAACTATGTGCTAAACTAAGTGCGCTTAAAAAATAACTATTTTTTTTTTAAGTAATTTTGTTAAAAAATTTGACGAATTTTCCAATTTTTCATAAAAACTAACAATAAATTCATAGCCAAAAGTCTACACAGAATTCTCCAATTTTCAACTTCCATACAGTTTATGTTTTACAATCGCTGTGCAATTATGGAACCTCCAAAAATATTGAATTTAATCCCTTCTCCGTAAAAAAAATCTCTACAAAAATTTTCAAACTATGAAGAGCGCTCAAATGAAATAACGTTTTTTAAGTAATTTTGCAAAAAAAAACCTGTACTGGTTTGCTTTGCAAAATTTTTCAGTATTGAAATTCTCCAAGGAATTTAAGTAATTGCTTTCAAAAGAATGTAAGCCGCTAAGTAGATTTATAAAATATAGAATTCCGATTTTCTTGGGCCAAGACTATCACAAACTGATTTTTTTATTTTATTTTATTTTATTTATGAGATATTTGAAAAGTCTCCAAGACGCAAACTTATTACAAAATGAATATTAACTGTATGTTATATGTATATTATAATTAATTTAGCATATTTAGGCACAAAATGGGCTAAAAACAAATTCTCCAAGAAACTCTCCAAAAATTTTTTCTAAGTAGTATTATTAAAAAAATTATTTCTGTGATGTTTCTATATGTTAGAACATTAATAAAACGAAATTCTCCAAATTTGTTTCTAAGTAGTATTATTAAATATATTATTATTGTCATGATTGTAAATGTTAGAACCTTAGTTTTCCAAAAAAAAAATTGTTTGAATAGATAAATATGAATTTCTGCAAATACTCATTTATTGCCTCATTTATTTTTTAACAACGAAGATGTTGCTCTTGCAACATCAATTTTGCGCAACCGTAAAGGGCTCTTCCTCTTCTTTTGCCATCTCAAATTCATCATTATAGTATTTCTTGTGCACGTATATTTCTGCCAAACATATATTTAACTACTAACATCTTCGCAATTTTTGCCGCTTGTGCGCTTCTTCGCGATTTCGTGCAACTTATGTATGTTGCAGACTCTTACCAACCAAGCACTGTTATTGCTATTGCTTTTGTTGTTTTTGTTTTCATTCGAAGAATGCCAGCGCGCAGCACCGACGCTCGCACAGCACTCGTTTGAAGCATTTGATTGTCGGTTCGACTGCAATGATGCGGTAATTTCCGTTTACAGTAGCAACAGCAACTGCAACAACACAAACAACAACAACAATTGTACGTAGCCAAACCATGGCTAACAACAGTCAAGCTGCCACAGCGCAGTCGCACATAATTACAGTAGCGCTTGTGGTGGCAGCCAGCAGTATAACAACAACAACAACAAACAAAAACAAATCATACAGCAGCATAACAATCATTGCGCGCAACCTCGACACAGCTTTTGATTGTTGCCACTTTTTGCTGTCGCTTTTGCCTGCCACATCAATTGTTGTGCTCTTTGTTTTTGCCACAATTTTTTTCTGTTGTTTATTTTTGTTTTTGTTGGCGTTGTTTAGCTTTGGCTTTTGTGTTGCCGCAATAGCTGAGACCTTTTTCACGTTTCGTTTCGCTTCTTTGTTTAGTCAAGAGTTGCATTGCTGCACACGCCTTTTAACATTTTGCTTGGTGCATTTTGTTGTTGCTCTTGTTGTTGTTGTTGCTGCTTAGTGTTTAGTTTTGCCTATTGCTACAGCATTATTTTTATTGTTGTGCCGTGTTGGCTTTTTGTACGATGCATTTTTTGTGTTTGTTGTTGTTGTGTTTTTCTACTCTAATGGTGTTTATTTTGTTAATTTTCTTAAAGTTTTGTCGTCAATTTCATATATTTTGTTTTTTATTCAAGCTTATTACATGCAATGACAATTTTGTTCCACTGCGTTACAATTTCCTTAAATCACCAACCATTAATCATTATTTTGCATTCCACTTGTTGTTGTTATCGTTTTTTTGCTGTGCAATGGAAATTAGTTGCAAATTAGATGCATCATTGCAGTAGTCATCAATATTTCTTCGTCCATTGCAGTTGTTTTGATTTAATTGAGTGCGCGCAATGATATTTTGTAAGGCGGTTTTTTTCAGTGTAAACATTTGTGTCATAGCTGTACTTAGTTGCAGTGATAAAGCATTGTCATTTCGTTGAGACAATTCCAGTAATAAAGCATTATTTGTTGTGTAACGCAGTTTTTGTGATTACTTGTTGACATTTTCAAGGTAATTTCATAATATCACACTCGTAGAAACCCTCGTCTTTATGACAAGAGAACTGAAAAGCAGCAAAAGCTACTCCTAAAGCTATTTTTCACCAGCAAAATAATTTGCCATAAACAAGAACTTGTAGTAAGCACTTGCTGTCAGGTCCAAACTATATAATGCTCGCATGAGAACATACCAACCAAGCTTCTGGCGAGTCATTATCGATGTATGGCCTGGCGTTATCCTTATGAACATTTCTTCCGATGATCTAATTGTGATAGTTCTGAATTAATTGTAACTTCGTAGAGCAACAGCTCATAGTAAATTATTCTATGTAAATCTCACCAAACACATAGCAAACCCTTCCTCATCATCAATACTGGCATGACCATTTGCGCCAACACTCTATGTCTCGATCGCAACCATTTTCAGTTGACGTTATCGCAAGTGAGCGACTTTTCATCACCAAAAACCATCCGCTTTACAAATGGATCGATTTTATTTCGATTCGACAGCAACTTGAAGATGGAAATTCGATCTACGATGATGTCATTCTTCGAGCTTATTTTTGTGTTCAGTCTGATTTAAACGATTCCAAACGGTTTTTTTGTACAACTTTTAACACCACCGATATCCACGAAAGCAAAATATCGCAAATTCGTTTCCATCTTGGCGTACTCTAATAATACTGCGTCACACAATCGAAAACTGTACAAAATGTGTTGTTAGTAACGCCATAAAAAATCATAATCCGATCTCAATTCTACGATGTGAGACGCAGATTACCTAAGCCTTCCATTGGAGAAATAATTTACTCCTTTTTACTGGTTTTAATATTTTCGAAAATAGTTTTTATCCTATCCTATCTTCTAAAGGTCGATCCACTTCGAGGTTCCCTATTGGTAATGTTTATTGTCATTCGAAGGAACATTCTTCGACATTTATTTTTTTAAGATTATCTCTTCAAATGTTGGGCACGGCTACATCTCAGATGGTCTATCCGTTGAGTCCAATTTTCGTTGACTCGTTCTAGCATTTCGACTGGTAACTCGCTATTGACACGCGTGATGTGTGATGCTTGCTCCAAGGCTTGAATCGAGGCGGGATTGATGGCGTAGACTTTAGGTTTTACATATCCCTACAGGAAAAAAATCTAACGTTGTGATATAAGACGATCTTGGTAGCCTATCGACTGGCTTAGAACATAAAATTATCTGCTGACCGAAGTGTTCTTTTATTAAAACCATTGATTGATGCGATGTGTTGCAAATAGTAGCTTCTTATTAGAACCAAATGTCGCCGAGATCACGAGCTTCAGTTTCTAGCATAAAATTGTCGGTTATCATGGCGCGTTAACGGTCGTAATTGACGGTTACGTTCTCACCAGTATCATTTTTGAAGAAATAGGGAACGATGGGCTAAAATAACACCAAAACGTTTTTTTCTGCATTAAATGGCAGCTCTTTAGACTCTAGCTCAAGAAAAAGTAATTTACACTAACCTAATGCTGTGCGTTATGCCAGTAGCACCCGGGACGAGAGAAAGAAATTTAGCTATTCCTCTAAAAAGTTTAAATCACTATTACCACTAAATCCATTCTATCTACTTGTAAAATACAACCATTCTGAAAGAGCAGTTTCAATTACATTAAAGTAAAGTAATCAAGCATACCTGAAAAAATAGTTGTTTCATTAATGAAGCATGTGAACAGTTTTTATGAAGAAAAAATGTTAAAAAACACACCCACTTTCCTCTCTACCCAGAAATGTTCTGCAAATCCGCTTGAGAGATGTAAATACCCTAACATTAATCAAAGCGCAGAAAAAAGTGCCCAAGCAAAATCAAATACCGCTTGCAGCATTTGCAACTTTCCCAGGATCTGACGTAAAATTTGTTGCATAATAAAATAATTTACGTCACCATACAAGTTTGCTGTTTCATTGAAAAGCAATTGTGATCATATCTTAGGTATAATTCATTCTTGAACCGGACATTAGGTTGGCCACATGTGTACTATATACCCTATATGTGTATGTTTGTAGGTAAAAAATGCCCGTTTGAGCCTGAAAAGTTGTCCACTTCATAACAACCAGTTTGCATTTGCTTGTTACTTTTGTTGTTTGTGTTATTTGTTATGCGTTTTTTCGTATTTGTTTGGCTTAATTTTTTTCTAATCAACAACAGCTTAGCACAGCTTAGAGCTGTGTATGCCTTGCGACAATTATTGTTGTGTTAATGCTAGAAAGTGCAATTAAAATGCTAATGGCATGCAAAAAATGTCAACGACTGACTCCGGCCGCCATAAAAGTTATTAATCAAATCGGATATAAGTCTTATAAAATCGTAAAAATTATCAATTAGTAAAGCTCTTTAAAGCTGTTTGAGCATAGGAGAGTTTTTTGTTTATTGATTGTTTGTGATTCTTAATTGTTTGTAATTAAAATATATGTATTCGTAATGAATAATAACAAAACATAAGTAGTGTTATTAATGTTATTTTTAGGATGTAGAGAGAGATTAAAAAGTGGAAAGATAATTTGCAGAAAGTGTAAAAAGTGAACCATTTCTATCTTGGTATGATTTAACACATTTTCCGAGGCTGAGCTCAGGCTACTACCGGGGTTAAGTAGGTTAGCTGCGAATAGTAATACGCAGCCCCTGACCAAGAGCTGCAGGAGAGAAAAGCTTGACTCAAAACGCCTCACGCGCACAATGAACCTCCCGCGAAAAAACGAGAAGATGCCGCCTTTAAATAAGCGTCCACAACACCCACCGGGGTTCCTCCGCAGGAGAACCTACCCACGAGAGGTAGGCAACAAAGCGACGAAGGAACAATACAGCGACTAGAGCCAAATGTGCGCAGACGACGACGAAAATCTCTGGGCAAATGTCCATTAGAATTGAGGCCAGTAAGATTCTGATTATGGCGTACTGAAAAACCGAAACGAATCAGATTGACAAAGAGCTGGTGAGGGTAGTATTCTGTCACCTCAGTAGATAAGATCTCACCGAAATGGCTGGCAGACTAATACTGCTCTCACCTCCGTCTCGTTAAAACCACGCCACGTCTTCAAGTACATTCAATGCACGTCGCCATAATTTCTTTGGCCGTACGGGTTTAGTTGAGAGGAGCTCCTGTTTCGTGTTCTAACCTGGCTCTGAACATAAGCTACCATAAAGACTTGTGTCAACCCTCGCGTAGCCTCCCTGCTTGCATAGATAACTACGCGGTTCAGAAAGGACAAATGCTACAACGTGCGGAAATAGCGGCTTGAATCGGAGACACACTAGAAAAAATTAATACACCGCAACAGCAACAAAAACCCTAACAGAAGGAACAACAAAACAAAGATGACCAAGACGAGGAATACGGGACGGTCTTCCGTAGCAGCAGAAGGATGCTAAGATACCACTTACTCACCGCCACACCAAAATAACCAGACAAAACTGGAGAAAAGACCGCCTCAAGGGAGAATCCGGCCGCACAAGCAGCACCGACAAAACAAGGAGAAGGCAAGAGCACCCTAGCTGCCAATAAAGAAGAAACTCAGAGCTCACCGAAACAAGAATACATTACCCAAATGAGACGAGCAGAAAAGGAATGAGTCGTGTCAAGCTGTCATGTTTTTTTTGTTCGGTATTGTTTAACATTTCAGCGTGGAAATACTACGGCTGAACAACGTTTACAAATCGTTCAACTTTATTACGAAAATTGACGTTCTACAAAGAATGTGTTTCGCGCACTTCGCTCAAATTTTGGTCAACATAATCGGCCTACTGAGCGTACTATTCGTAACATCATCACCAATCTTGAGACCCAGGTTCATTATTGGATGTAATTCGACCGAATAAACCACCTCCAGTACGAAGTAAAGAAAATATTACAGCCGGCTTAGCCAAGAGTGTACACGAAGACCGTGAAGAGTCGATTCGGCGCCGCTCGCAGCATCTCGGACTGACGTATGGAACGACTTGGCGCATTTTGCGTCGAAATCTTAAAATGAAAGCGCACAAAATACAGCTTGTGAATAAACTAAAGCCGCTCGACCTTCCCAAGCGACATCGTTGCTCTATGATGTCTTGAAAACTTTCAAAAAGATCCCATGAGCCAAATTTTGTTCGAGCCAAATATTGCTCAGCGATGAGGCCCATTTCTGGCTCAATGGATATGTAAGCAAGCAAAATTTCCGCATTTTTGACGAAGAGCAATCTGAAGAGATTCAAGAGCTGCCATTTCATCCAGAAAAACAAGGTTTGCTGTGGTTTATCCATATTTCATCAAATGATGGTATTTGATGGCTGAAATTGAAGCTCGTGATCTCGGTGCATTAATCAATGGATGTATTGAGAGAACACTTCGGTGAGCAGATAATTTCACGTTTTGAGCACCGATAGACTTTTTCCTGTGGAGATATGTAAAGTCTAAAGTCTATGTGGGTAATCAAACATCAGTCGAAATGCTCGAAGGTGTCATCAAAAATTGAACTCTTCAAAAAACTAAATGCCAAATAATGCACTTTCGAATGATAATAATTATCCCCCTTTAAAGGAGAAGCCTGCTTTAGAAGCTTCAAAAATTCGATTTTCTGTTTTTTTTTTTTTGCTTAAATCACTTTAAAAATTATATAAGAATATGTTATGTTATGAAGTTATAGATAGGTATTCGAAATATTGTCAAAGCAAGAATGGAAATATTGACCGAGCATCTGGGAGAAAGCGAAAACATTGAAGCGTGATTTCTCGGTTTTACATTTTTACGATTTTTCTTAATTGGCGGGAAGGATAGAAAAAACACTAAGCGTGGAATGGAATTGGGACAAAGTTTATTATCTTTGGCATTAAATTATCTTCTATTTAAACTAAAAAAAACTAAGAAAAGTCAAGTTAAAACATATTTTTAAACAACATAAAGTAAATTTTTTCTTGTCAAATACCACTTTTTTCAATTTTTAAAAAATTTGTAAAATTTTAAACTTTTTTTGGAATTTTCTTAGTTGAACTAGAAGATAAATTATTAAAAAATATGAATCTCTTTGAATTTTTTGTTTCCGATAGAAATTGTGACCTGCATCCTGCCTGCCGTCCGACAAATGCACATGCGAGATGCTTCGGGCAATTGCTTCCCCAAGGCAGAATATCAAACATTTCGTAACCAAAAAATTTTCCGATGATGTTTAGATATCTAACTATAAACTCCAGAAATTTCGTTTAAATCAATTACTTCTTTCCCTCCCAAAAAAAAATCCTCAAAAAATCGATTTTTTTAAGCCTCTAAAGCAGGCTCCCCCCTTTAAATTTGAAGTTTCCGTATTTTTTCTTTAAAAAATGTAGGTTACCCCGAAATGAATCACCCTTTGTATCAACTGTTTTATCATTTTGCAAAAGTGTCCGCTTTGCTGTTTTTGGAAAGTATTATTTTAAATACCGAAGCTCTTGCTAAGCGTCTTGTTTGTTTTCCCTTAAATAAAAATAATTTGATTTACTCAATAAATTTCTAATTAATTTTCGTTTTTTTTAATTGTTTTCTATCAGCAAACCTGATATATTCTATTTAACATTTTTTTTATATATTAAAAACAAAAATTATTGCTATTGCAATTAATTTCCATGAGTACAGAATCTTTGCATTACACATTTATTAGTGAAAGCCAAATAAATTTCGAAATTGCAAGTAAAGCAGTTAAAAAATAGACAAAACTCTTTGTATGCCTTACAACAGAGCCCACAGTATTTTATGTGAAATGGAGAGAAAAAACAAAAGAATAATTTCAAAAACGAACAACAAAGAATTCTGCATGCAAACAACTGCGCCAAATAGCAAAAGCGAACGCATAAATTACAAAATCCCAACGTCTATGGGAAGTTAACCATATCCGTTTTACTGGCAGTGCACACGCTCGCTGAAAAGTAAAAAGCGCAAAAAATCAATTAAACTGTAAAGAAATAGCACAGTGAGTTACTTATAGGAATGTATGTATGTATGTGCGCATGCGCTTACTCATTTCACTAGCCGCTGGCAACTGTGCACATTCTGGGCCTACAATCCATTTCGGGCGCAACCTGAAACCAGTTCAGAAGCGCTTGCTGAAATCCGCACAAAAACTGACTCAACGGCAGGCGGATGTTTGCGCGCCAAACGGGATTTTGTAGCCAGCAGCATTAGCGGGCGAGCGCTCGCCTGCCAAACAGCTTGGAGCACGCTAATGCTGCAATAAAAACGCACACACGCTAAGCCGCTTGGCCACAAACGTAAAGCGCCGTCGCGCAGCTGGCCAATTAAGTGAAATTATTCGCGAAGTAAATGAAATGAATGAAAGGAATTAGCAACAAAAAAAGTAATTTTCAATGATAAAACGCAAATTTGGAAAAAATTATTATTATTCACTTACTTTATGCAATATAAAAAAAAAATCATGACGCGCTGCCGTCACGCGACTAATTAAAATTTTCCGAAAATAAACTTGCAAAATATTTTTTAATATCCACATTTTTACTCTCTCAACCATTTAATTGCAGTTAAACGCGCAAGCCACACTGTGTGCCAATAGCTGTAGCAACAACAAACACCTTAACAAAATTTCCACCAGTTCTGTGTTCCTGACGCGCGCACGACGCACTCACAGCCAACGGCACGCCAACAAAGCAGGCGCCGCCGCCGCCAAAATCATAGCCAGAGTCAACGTGTCACATAGCAGCTGAGGGTACGCCCCCGTGCGCCAAAACGCCTAGCAACAACAACAACACTGCCATCGCCAACAGCGCCACCGCCACTGCCAACAAAATGCCCATTTGCAACAAGCCCGCGCAGGCGACAAAAAACGTCGCCGAGTTCGATGACTACGCCTCAGAGGCTGCCAAAATGAAGCGCACACGCGAGCAGGCCTACTTCAACTCGTACAATTTCGACGCAATCCATCCGTACGACAAGGACGATATCGAAGCCATGGAGGCGCAAGGTGTCCACAAAGTAGTCGGTGTTTCAGCTGCTGCTGTTGCAACACACGCAAGCGCAATCACTGCCACAAAAGTGCCGCCCGTTGTTGGTGGCAGCAATAGTCAGAATCAACAACAACAACAATTACAAAAGCCACACAATACGCTTAAGACGATTTATCGCGGCGCCTCGTCCATCGCCTCGTCGACGCCGAGCACACGCAGCAGCTTTCAACATAGCAGCAGTAGCGGACGCAGCAGCGGTTGCGGCAGTCAACACAGCCTACGCAGCAGCATTGCTGACGATGTGGATAATATTGATGCCGTTGGCTATATGCGTCGCCCGCAACCTGCCGGCGAACTGACCTACACATATATGCAACGCTTCGGTGTGCGTTTGGTGCGTTCGCGCAATGCGTCGCCCTCGGCGGATGTGGAGCGCACCAGCCCAGAGGGTGGCAGTGGAGGAGGTGCCATCGCGCCAGCCGAAGAACTAGCGCCGGTGCATGCGACGAAGGGTAGCGCAGCCGAGGTGTCGGAGAATGGCAGTTTTCTGCTGCCACGCGCCATGCTGAAGTACCAAAGGTAGGTCATTGCCACCAATTTGATTTTTATTTATTTAACTTTTTTTGTATTAATTCACACGATGCAGTTTTTTTTAAATAAATATTGCATATAACGGGTTTATTTTTCGACACAAATTGATTTCCCAAATACCGTACGTTGAACGGGTTTTACGCTGATGTTTACAGTGGGTTTGTTGCAAGCGAGCTTTGGTCAAAAAATATATTGATTCAAGCAGATTATTCTTACAAAAAGTTAATAAATTTTAATTAAAATTTTATTCAAGAAATTTTCGGTAATTACTAGTGTTTTTTGTGCTTTAGAGAGCCTTTACCCTTAATTGTTTTTTGTTGATTACAATTTTCATAACTTTAAAAAAAATCTTTCTCCGTCTTATTATTCTTAAATATTATTATTTCTAAGCATTTTACGCAATTTTTCCTTTTGACAAAGCGTATTTTATAACGTTTTCTACAAATTACTATATTCTTCTTCTTCTTTGTCCCTACAACCGTGGATCTGGGCCGAAAACGCAAAACTTCGCTTGCCTCTATTCTATGCGAGGTCACGTCAATTGTACATCTCCAGTGCAGACAGGTCGCTTTGCATTCGGTTTTTCCATTGCATGCATTAGGTCTCGAGTCGAAGTAGCATTCCGCTGGAGCATCATCTTCCATGCGACGTGCGGAATTTTTATGCTTTTAGCTATATCCATGTTCATACAGTTCGTGTTTTCATCTTCTTTGACATTCATCGATTACGCTGACGTCTCCAAAGATCTTGCGGAGATGAGTTCTCTTGAATGCTCCAAGTGCATTCTCATTTCTGTTCTTCAAGGTCCATATTTCTGCGCTGTAAAATAGGGCTGGAATAATGCATGCCTTATAGAGCGTAATATTTGTCTATCTAGAGAGGGATCTACTTTTCAATTGCCTACTGATCCCAAAGTAGAACCTGTTTGCAAGATTTATTCTGCATTTGATATCTACACTTATATTCCGAGGTTTTCGTCTTCCTTTCATTACAACTACATTTTTATGTCGCGGGTCACAAGCCAAGTGGCCCAACCCTAGCTGAATAGACAGTTTCGTAGATCACGTTTCTATAGCGACACGCTTGCTCCAAGACATATGTCCGGCTTAAGCCACACCTCCTGATGGACAGACACTGCAACCTTCTTGAGCCCTCGTAAACGAGTTGGTTACTGAAGTTGCTCACGTTGTCTAGGGTGCTTGATGCGGGTGCGGTTAAATAGCCTCTGAATCCCAGACTACCACATCACTCTTTTAATCATAACTTTCACTGCACTTATTTAAGTAATCTCTCAACACATTTATTTAAGTCATATCAGATGACACTTCCAAATATGACAGGGTAGCTTAGAATTGAATTGACATTTCAGCCCTACTTGTATCACTTTAATAAATACAAAAAAATTATAAAGAATGAATTTCTGAACAAAAAATTTATCAAATTTCGTTCACCAACGTTTTCTCTGCAATTCTCCACATGTTAATAAAATATTTATTATATAAGCTAAGTGCCTAAAAACCTGCTATACTTTTACATTTTAAAATAGAAATAGAATTTTGCCGCTACAAACCCCTCAAAAGAGCAAATGTGCAAAACACTTAGAAGCAATTTATGAAAAACCATTTAATACAATTTTTATAAAAGAACTTTCGCGAACAAACTGACTTAATATGTATGTAGATACATTTGGATCTATGTGCAAATATGTATGCCTAACTTAAGCAATAAATTTACTAAAAATATTTTAATTGAAAAAGCGCTTGAATACAAATACTCTGCTTTTTATATAGTAAGTATACCCACCCGCAATCGCAACTTCATGCCACATTCGAAATATTCTCAACACTCAACAATCTCTAGCGAATCGTAGAGTGAATTATTTATTAATTATTATGCTTAATGCCAAAAGTGGCAAGAAATCATAAAATGATTGCCCGCCAAGTCAAAAGTGTTAACTCAATTTGCATTAATCCGCTTAAGTGCAGCCCGAAATGTAGCAAACTTTTAAAGCAGCTCAACGCCGAATACGGCACAACTCTCGAGCTCCATAGACCCACAACGCGCCAGCGCCATAATGCGCGCCGACTATCTCATACATTTGTATTTATGTATGTACAAGTGTGTAGTAGCAAAAGCTGCTCCTTTTCATACACAACGGTAACCTTCTGAAGCACTTGCCAGCCGACAAGCTGGTGCCGCGTACGAGTGGGTACACGCGAGTACACCAAAGCAATTGGGAACTGAATTGAATTTTTATGAAGTGCGCTTTATTTGGCATGCAAAAAACACTCGCACACACTCACACACACATACTATATACGTTTGTATGTACATATGTATGTATATAACAGTTCTTCCTCTTCTGCTCACTTGCTTCTGTTTTATCACAGTTTTTCATTTGCCCTGCGGATATTTGGCAACAAAAAGTTTAAGTTAAAATATGGCGAACTACAGACGAGTAAATAACAAAACTAAATGTAATTTTGAAGTTAAGCAACAACAACAACAACAATGGGTGTATAACAACAATTTTGTATGCGAAGTATAAATTTTGGTCTGACGATAACATAAGGAAAAGACAATGAAATGAATGAAGTAAAATAATTCTTACTCATAATCATAAACAAGTCAATCGTGAGGACGCGCACGCAGCAGTGCAATACGGTAGCGTGTAGTGGCGATGACGTTTGATGACAGTGGGTCATTTTTGTTTTTTTTTGGTCACTTTTTGAATATGAAATATCTTATTTAATTTTTAATGATTTTGTTAACAACGATGAAGTTAAGATTAAACTTATGCTACCACACTTAAGCTTGAACTGAAATTTAAAAACTTAAACTTAAACTTAAACCTAAACTTAAACTTAAACTTAAACTTAAACTTAAACTTAAACTTAAACTTAAACTTAAACTTAAACTTAAACTTAAACTTAAACTTAAACTTAAACTTAAACTTAAACTTAAACTTAAACTTAAACTTAAACTTAAACTTAAACTTAAACTTAAACTTAAACTTAAAAACTTAAACTTAAACTTAAACTTAAACTTAAACTTAAACTTAAACTTAAACTTAAACTTAAACTTAAACTTAAACTTAAACTTAAACTTAAACTTAAACTTAAACTTAAACTTAAACTTAAATTTAAACTTAAAATTGAAAAGAAAGTTGAAATCAAAAATACAACTAAAATTAAAATTCAGTATTAGAATTAAATTTGAAACTGAAATTAAAATTTAAATAAAAAAATGTAAATCAAAATTAAGAGTTAAAATTAAAATCAAAATAAATAAAATTAAAATTAAAATCTAAAAATTTAAAATTAAATTAAGAGTTAAAATTAAAATGAAAAGTTAAGAGTAAAATTCAAATAATAATTAAAATTAAAATTAGTTAAAATTGAAATCAAAATTAAAATAAAATTATAATTAAATTATTTATATAATTAAAATTATTAAAACTAAAATTTATTGAAAATTAATTGAAATTAAATTTACAAAAAAAAAAAAATAAAATTAATAGATAAAACTCTAAATTAAGGTTACAAGTATTAATCAAGGGAAAGATAAAGTTTAACAGAATACACAAAAAGGCCATACATTTCTTCTCACTTCCTAAGAAACCCTACATTTTTTATACAGTAAGAATATAAGAGATATAGCAAAAATGGGACAGAAAAGAAGGAAAAGGATTCGGAAAGTCAACATTTTCTATTTACACACTTAGCACAGTCACAAATTCACTTACATACATAAGTACACACATAAATAACAACAACAATAAAATAAGTCTCGTCATTAAATTTTCGATTTATACTCCTCACCCAAGACATATTTAAAGTATGCCGTATTGAGTTGCTCCAAAATAATGAAAATCAAAATAGTTGTGGGCACAACGCGTAAAACATAAGGGGTATAACCACGCCACAGCGCCAGAAAGCCTTCTTTCCTACTAATCTTTAGCAGCACATCCAGTATACCCTTGTACTCCGGCTTGCCATCGATCATTTTCATATTCTGTATACGCGTCTTGGCAATATCCACCGGCAATGATGCGGTCGCCGTCAACAGACCCGAACCAATACTCGCCACTAAATGCAAATTAAAACCGTCACTCATGCCGAGCTGCGACTTCGCCAAAAGCCGGAATTGCGTGTAAGACGCCAGTTGCGCAACGCTAACGACAATAGCACGGCCCACAGTCGGCACAGCGCCACGCCAAAGCGCCAGAACACCCTCCTCTTTGGTAATACGTGAGAGCGCATTAAAAACACTCGTATAATTACGCCGATCTGCTGGCGACAGACGGGCATCGGTCAACATACGCACTAAGCCCACATCAGCCGGTGTGCCAACATAGGCACCAACTGCGCCCGCGAAGGCTGCCATCAATACGGTGGCATTCACTGTTGGCGCTGTTTTATACAACTCGCGATAATACTCCGTTAGACTTGTGTAGACGCCGATACGTGTGGTGGAGTACACCGACTGCCGTAGTACCGAAGCGCTGAGTCCCTTGTACAAGCCAGTGATGCCATCGTTTTTAACCGCCGCTTTCAGCAGTTCAATTGGGTTGGACGATTTGGCGCCGCCGCTAGAAGCAACTTGCATGCGTGTTTTTACCAAATCCAAAGGATGCATCACGCAAGCCGCAGTCACTGCTGCCGTCCCACCAAATACGTATTTCAGTGGTGTGGGTATCTTCTTCTCAGCATCTTGCTTCTGTTCTGACATTTGCGGTGGCTAACCAAAGTCACGTCGTAGCTTCTTTCGTGCAGTCGAATCCTTAAATATTCAAAATTTTTCACTTTTTGAACGAGTTTTTGAAGTTTTGTCTCCGAATGTATTACATAACTTTTTTTCAAAGCTTTCATTTTGACTTTTATTTGTCAACTATTTTGTGAGTTTCCAAGTTTTTTCTTTCGTTATAAATTTTGAATGGCGAGTAATCGTATATTCTGTCCGATACCTAACCCTCCAAGTTTTACTAAATTGTTTTAGTATAAATTTATGTTTGTCCCAATATTTTCGTTCTTCGTTTCACTGTTTGTATATCCAATGAAGACGTGCTGTGTAGTCGTTGTCGTTGACGGCACATCCAGTATTGAGTATTCTTTATTACGTAATAGTATGCAACGGAGGTTAGTGACTTATTTGGCAAAGTTTTTAGTTCGATTGTAGTCACTGGTTATATAAGTTTCTACAAAAATATATTATTATATAATATATACACAAATTCCAATTGCCACGCGTAAATCTTTATTTTATTCAAAGTTTTAGATACAAACGGTTCTCTGCATGAAACTGTGAAAGTGAGAATCTTGCGTGTAAGTGAGTTTAAAAAGTGGGAAACCCTTTAAAGAATAGTAAACAATAGATCCCAAAGATCTCTTGCTTTAATCCGAAAACCTTACCACTTCTGCTAGTTCCAGAGTTTCGAAAACAGGTAATATTGAAATAGGTCAGCCTAGAGAAATTTGCTAAAACTATTTTAGATCTCTAAGTTTCTGGTATCTATATCCAAAAGAAGTTCAGAACATGCAGATGTTTCATAAAATTTCACTGATTTGGAACAGAAAAATATATATCAAACCCGATTGGTGTGGAAAATTGGTTTTGAGCGATTATATTCATATAAAATATATAGAGTTAAAGCTTATGGCAAATTTTTATATAAACGAATTTATGATTATACTGTATATTATCTAAAGACTTCAAACTTGCTTAGTCTATTATTTTAAAACACCATAAATATTTAAGAAATTAATCTTTATAGCTGTTTTGGAACTTCAGGAACTGAAAAAGTGGGGTTCGATTTCTCTCGTGCCCGAAGGGCTCAGAGCGGCAGTATAGCTTGTTCCTAGAGCATTCCAAAGCAAACAAAATTAAAATGTTACGAATTCAAATGTGAAACTTTGAATTAGCAATATTTCAGAATATAGCTGCTAACGAGTAAAAAAATAAAACTGGTGTCCGAACATACATACATACATATGTATGTATATATACATATATTATATATAACATTCCGGAAAGTTTTTATTGTAAAAAAATATATAATAAAATATTCCGATTAGCTTTAAATTAATAAAATTTTGAAAAGAGTTGCCAAAGAAATTAGACAATAAAACACGGAGTTGTATAGTATATAAAATTATAACGAAGATCTTTAATTAAAACATATTTTGAAGAAGAGTTGCCACGTAAAGAAAACCAAAACTTAAACTTAAACTTAAACTTAAACTTAAACTTAAACTTAAACTTAAACTTAAACCTAAACTTAAACTTAAACTTAAACTTAAACTTAAACTTAAACTTAAACTTAAACTTAAACTTAAACTTAAACTTAAACTTAAACTTAAACTTAAACTTAAACTTAAACTTAAACTTAAACTTGAACTTGAACTTGAACTTAAACTTAACTTGAACTTAAACTTAAACTTAAACTTAAACTTAAACTTAAGCTTAAACTTAAACTTAAACTTAAACTGAAACTAAAAATTTGAATTTAAAAAAAAAAACAGAAACAAAATAAAACAAAATAAAAAATAAAATTAAAATGAAATTAGTAAGAATGTAAAATTAGATTAAAATTAACAGTTCAAAGTAAATAAATTAAAAAAACGCCTCGAGAATGTATTTTTAAAGACTTCCATTTAAAAATATTTTGTAATGGAGTTACCACAGATACGACAAACATTATTAAATATATTAAAAATTTGTTAAATATTACTATTTAATATACTACTTATTATTAATATATAAATATATTGTTTTTTCGAAATTTTTTTTTTAAATTTCTTCTATGTGCTATATATACATATATAGCATATTTTAAAATAGAGTTGCCACCCCCACCCCCCTAAAAAAAGTTAAACTGGAAACAAAATTGGTCTTACTTCTCTGCCATGAATTTATGACCTATACCAATTAACAACAACAAAAATCAACATTTCACTCAAATCTCTAAAACACAACTTAAACTTTGAGAAAACAAAATGAAATAAAATTTTTTTAAATACACCATTCCGTATGCAAGCCGTTGCCGCTCACCTAATGTGACAAACATCGCCAAAAATTGTCCTCATTTCCGAAAAATATTCAAATGCTCGCGCAAAAGCAAAAAATGGAAACAAATTGCAATTGGAAATCATAAATTTGGCGACAACAAATTGCGGCGGACAACCTCAAAAGCGGCAATTGAAGATCATTACCAAATCGACATGAATGAACTGCCAAATGAAAGCGAAATGAATTCCATGCCATTATACGCAATAGCAACAGCAACAGTAACAGCAACAACAATAATAATAACAGTAAAGGCAACAGCAGCGACTATGTGGACAAAGCAGCAATAAATAAGCACTTGACAATAAATAAATCTCACAGTACATGCATGTGTGTGTAAGTGTATTTTACGCTGTGTGTTTATATGAGTAAATATATGCATGTAGGAGTGTGTGTCTAAACGCATTTTGTGCGCAATGCGATAAGAATTGTCGCTGCCAACATCTTTGGTGGATCTTCCCGCACCAAGCTACACACTTTGCTATATATATATGTACATACACACATATAAACACTCACATTTGTATGAAGCACTGCAGCATTGTGACGCTGCCAATTGCTGTCGAATGCCAATTGTCTATTGTTGTCACAATTGTGGAGACTTCCAAGCTGTTGCGCACTGTTATTTTGTATATTTTTGCATGCACTGTTGTTGTTGTTACAGCTACGATTGTCGCATGTCAACGGATGTGCGCGGAGGATACTTGAACTGCTTGGTGTCATTTGTTGTCATTGCTTCTTTCGATTTTTTTTGTTGTTGTTTTGTTGTAGTTTCCACTTGTAATTGCCAAGTGAAAATGCTAAGCACGAACAGTGTCAATACCACGAGTAATAGCAGCAGCTACAACAACAACTAACACATCAGTAATATTCACGGCAATGTGGCTGCTGATAAAATAAAGCCAACAACAAAAAGCAAAATGATTTAAGCAACCAATAAATATTGAAAATCTGTGCGCAAATAAGTACAAGTTAATATGTGTACTTACACAAGCACTTATCATATTTACATATTGTACTACTATATACTTGTATGTATGTATGCATGTGCTGTAGCTGAAATGGCGAGTGTGCAATTAGCATAAAAACACACATTGCGTTTGCACAAAAAATAAAAATCGAAATAAATTCTGAAGGCTCTAAAACAATAAAACAAAATAAACAACAACAAATGCGATTATGTAATATGTACGTTCGACCAAGTGATGTTAATTTGCAGACTGCAGCTGAAAGAAATCGAAACATCTAAAATAAAACTGAAATTTGTATTCCTTAAGTTCCCTCACGAAAATCCTAAATTTTGCAATACCGAAACTTTAATACAATTTCATTTTTTACTTTTTTTTCATTTCACATACTATTCTAATTTTCCCACATCGGGATCCCGAAATTTCGGGATTCGCATTTTAAATTTTTAATTTATTTTTTTCCATTTCGCGTATGTTATAAATTTTCTGTAACGGGATCCCGAAATTTCGGGATTTACATTTTGTAATCTCAAAATTGTATCTATCTTTAATTTTTTACTTTTCTTCATTTTTTCATATTGAAATCCCGAAATTTCGGGATTCGCATTTTGTAATTCTG
Source organism: Bactrocera neohumeralis (assembly GCF_024586455.1). NCBI lineage: Eukaryota > Metazoa > Arthropoda > Insecta > Diptera > Tephritidae > Bactrocera > Bactrocera neohumeralis. The sequence goes on along the minus strand of NC_065921.1, from coordinate 17,733,925 downwards.
AAACTTTAACTCTACTTAACTTTTTCCCTTTCGCGTAGTGCTCTGAATTTGCCATACTGGTATCCCGAAATATTAGAATTTTCATTTTTAATCCCGAAATTTTAACATTCTTTAATTTTTTACTTTCTCCTTTTCGTGAAGTTTAATATTTTATAATTTGGTGTTTAAAATTAAATGGTTTGGGCTCATATTAAAAAGATTTTCAATATTTTTTATGCCACACTAATCACTGATTTTTCAGTGTCTGCTATTGTTTTGTTTTAGATTTGGCAATTATAAAAAATTTTAATGTTTAGCAGCATATTATTTAAAAAGAAAAAAAATCGAAATTGGTTGAATGTATGTCGAAAGATGGGGAAAGATACATATGTATATATTTTAAAATATGGAAAATTATTTTGATTGTTATGTCAGACTAATACATCTGATCAAATTTGACCCGGACTGACAAAATGCGACAATTAATACAAGCATTGGCTACACTTAATCTAATTTTCCGTACACTTGTTATGAACCACGACTGGGATAGTCTTCCAGATATTTTGATTTTTTTCGGTTTCTGCTAATTTTTGAATCACTATTCCCTAGAGTGTTGGATAGAATGGATATCATATTCATACACTCACTTTCCAACCACTACACCACATGCCAGGTTTACAAAATATTCAGCTGTTTTACCTACATACCATAAAACATTAACCAAAACATACCTAAAACATTAACCAAAACATACCTAAAACATTAACCAAAACATACCTAAAACATTAACCAAAACATACCTAAAACTTTAACCGAAATGTATTGATTTGATCCGTAAGAGCAAAAATGACGATTTTCAAGCCCTTGTTTCTTCAGCTTTTTCGATGATATTAACAGAGGTGGTTGGACGTTTGGTAAGAGGCAGGTTTTCGATGACTTCGCAGCCTTCACTAAATGCTTCGTCCTACAAAAATACTTGGCTTCGCAATAAAGTTGATTTTCCAAAACATTTCTGCAACATTTTCAACGATTCCGCATCCATTATCCCATAGGAAACACAAATCGCTCAAACTCCTTCACACATCACCTTTCGAAAGACACGAATCCATTGCATACTTCTCAGCGCTCACGAGCGTCAGCATTGCTTGATGTTCTAAAGTACACCTTTAATGTTTTCACTAAGCTTATTAGTGGTTAAAAATTGTATATTTCTCTGTTTATTGTTTTTTTTTTTATTGTACAATATTTTCTTATTTATTTTTTACACAAGCTGGTTGTTGTTATTGCACAAGTGTACTCACAAACATGCATACCTGCCGCTTAGACATCGCCTTGAGCTTATTGGTCACATTGCGTCAACGCCGTTCAACTCCATCTGTTGCATGTTTGCGGCCATAATAGCTTACCATGTAATTGCCGCACACACACACACACATACACAAACACACGCGCAACCAACATGCCACAACATTTTCACTGCAATTTTTTTTATTATCGCAATTTATTTTATTTTTATTATTTTTCCTTACACACATTTATGCATTGTTTGCATACACTGCGCGCTGAAGTTCAAGACGCGCATCATTGTGGCAGCAACGCTCTGTTTGCCACAAACAGCGCTCATCTGTCACTGCTGGCCGGTCGGTGGTCTGACGATTGTGGCGCCTGTCGGCAACCTTCACCTCTTTATGTGTGTGTATACCTATTAGCTACGTCATGGCTGCAACGACGTCGCGTTAATGACTACAAACAACAACAACCATCTTAACAACAACAATAATCTTAACAGCAGCAGCAATAACAGCACCAACATCAGTGGCAAGTACACAAGTGACACCACGCGGTGGCGCAAACAAATGTGCAAAAAATATAAAACAACAACAAAAACAAGGAATTCAAGCATATGCATGCATAAATGCCGCAGCAACAATTAAGCACTTGACTGCCACCTGCCGCCGTAGCAGGCAAGCCATGATGCGCTTGGCAGCTGCTGTCGTTGATGCTGCAACTGCAATTACCGCATGCTCCAGCCGTGCGTTGTTCTTTATTAATCCGCGTTGCTGTTGTTTTTCTTCAGTTGTTGTTGCTGTTGGTGTGCTCGTCTCATGCATGCCACGGTTATTTATGTTGCTGCCACAAAACTTGTATGCTTCAAGTGTGAATTTTTATTCTTCATTTGCATTTTTTACACTTACACTTCTTCTTCTTAATCAGTCAATGCGTTTTTGCGGTTGTTGTCGTGTTATTGTTGCTGTTCTAGCTGCGCATTTTTCCCGCTTCATTCGTTTAATCGCAAATTTACTGCCTTTTATCGCGCCAATTAAATGTAAAGCATCCGTGGCGAGTTGTAGCAATACCGCATTGCGGATTGTATTTATGTGTGAATGTGTGTGTGTGTGTGTAATGTGGCACAGACGTCAGTTATATTTTTTTCGTATTGTTGTTCTTGTAGTTGTTTGCCCCTGTATTGCCAGTGACCCCGTGACCGATTGATTATTTCATTGCTATTACCAACTTGCGTGTAGTTGGCTTTATTGTTTTGTTATTGTTATTGTTGTCACTGCTGCTGTTGTTGTTGCCATCTTTGCCATTTACAGTTTAAAGCTGTTGTTGGTTGATTTAAGCAAAATTTGCTATTTTCATTAATTTCGATGTTGCATAATACGCCGGTTAGCATAATCTTTCGCTTGACAGTCGTCTCGGCATAATTGCGCAACTAATATTCGAAATTGTTTAGATTTGGCAACCCTTTAAGAAATTATTGAAAAATTACACGGCAGTGTTAGTATTAGTTGATAACTTTACTCAATCTTATTTTGCTTTGGACAAAGTTTCTTACATTTCGAAAATGGTGGCAACTCTCTAAAATAAAATTTTCAACACAAAATTATGATATATATCTTTCTTAAAATTCAATTATTTACTTAAAACAAAAATTATAAAATGCGCTTAACACGAATTTTAACAGACTCTGCGGCCTCACACCGATACCTCCTCCAGTGTATCATACCTTGGGGAACGTTGATGCTTACAAAATTGTCTTGCCAATGCGGAACAAGAGCACAAGAGATGATCCATTGTTTCTCTGGTGCTTTGCTCTAGACATTTCCTGCAGTTTTCTTGACCTGCCAACCCCATTCTGCGGGCGTTTGTTACCACTAGACAGACAGACCAGTTAGTAATCTGATTATATTCTTTTCTATCTATCGAGCGCCAATAGGAATTTTGTGTACTGTGTTTTGTGGTCTAACGTTTTGCACATGATTTTTGCAGTTTTGCTCCCAAGTACCTCGTTCCATCAGGCTTAAATTTTCTTTACCATGTTTCTGTCCAGATCGTCGTATAAACCTGGCCTGGCATCCAGTAGAAGTGAACTTGCTTCTGGCAACACTTTCCACTTCTGCTCTGCTTCTCAAGACATTTCAGACCGAGGTAACTGCCTTTATTGCTGCTTGGCTGTCTACGTAGATGTTGACTCTGGAATTGCCTGTAGGTGCAGCTCCGCGGCTTTCGCAATAGAAAAGACCTCAGCTTGAAATATACTGCAGTGGTCTATCAACTTAAAAGGCTGCCTTATATCTAACTCTGGACATTACATTGCCGCACCAACTCCATCGTCCTTTTTCGAGTCATCCGTATAGATTTCTAGAGTGTTGCGCGCAGCTAACATAACTTTGCGGCAGCCATGATTTTCTATGTTTACTTTGAACCTTCTTTCCCAGTTGAAAAGTGAGTTAATGTAATCGGTATTTGCCCAACCGCCATTACAATCGTCCCACCGATTTTTCTGCGCAGTTTTCAGTGAAGAGGTCTATAGGTGGCAGGTTTAGTACCAGTTCAGGAGCCGCCGTTGGAGTTGTTCTTAAAGCTCCCGTTATGCATAGCACAGCGAGCCTCTGAATGCTTTCCATCGGCTTCCGGTAAGTGGATTTCCGTACGCCTGTCCACCATACTACTGCAGAATAGAATTACTTTTTCTGTATTGAGAGTGGTGGTCATAATACTATTAATGATCCTCAGACATCTACCCGTTGTTAAGATGACAATGTTGTCCGCATATGCCGCTATCTTAAGGGCTTTGCCATCCAAGTTCCTTGGCAGTTTATTCACCACTAATGTCCATAGAAGCGCAGATGGCACTATACCTTGTGGTGTACCTCGACAGACAAAAATGTCTAAGAATGCTCCAAGAGCGTATTCCTTATATTCAAGAGCCCTTTCGATATTAAATACCAGTATATGAAGTGCAGTTTCTAGTGATCTGCCCTTTGTATGTGCGAGCTGCGCCTTGGATAAGCTTCTGGAGGCCCTAATGTGCGCATCCAAGATTTTCGCTCCAACGTTTTTAGCAGGAAAGAAGTTAGTTAGTAGATTTAAGAGTATTAAGTATATTTTCCAGAGTGCCATAATTACGCTAATTTATTGAAAATTAAGTTACAATTGCCAATTAGCTAAAAGATTCATTGTGAAGATTATTTTATTCTTCATTCTATTAATTAAACCATTTGAATAAACTGAACTGAGTTCCATAATTAATATAAAATGTTTCAAATTACGTATTAATTGCCAATTAACTAATAGTATCAATTGGCTAATTGCTTCATTATGACAAAATTTTTTACAATTAAGCGTTATATCGACTAAATGTTCTTCTTCTTCTTAATTGGCGTAGACACCGCTTACGCGATTATTGCCGATATCAATATCATCGGCGTACGACAGCAGCTGTACACTCTTATAGAAGATGGTACCTCCTCTTTTCAGATCTGCAGCTCGTATTATTTTCTCCTAGAGTAGATGGAAGAAGTCGCTCGTAGGGAGTCGCCTTGTATGAAATCTCGTTTGGTATCGAACGGCTTGGGAGGTCCTTCCCGATCCTGACGGAACTTTTGGTGTTGCTCAACGTCAGTTTACACAGCCGTATTAATTTTACGGGAATACCAAATTCTAACACAGCGGCATACAAAGGAGCTCCTCTTCATGCTATCAAAAGCAGCGTTAAAATCGACGAAGAGATGGTGTGTGTCGATTTTCTTTTCAAGAGTCTTTTCCAAGATTTGGTGCATGGTGAAAATCTGGTCGATAGTACATTTTCCAGGCCTAAAGCCATACTGATAAGGTCTAATCAGTTTGTTGACGGTGGGCTTTAATCTTTCACACAATACGCTCGATAGAACCTTATTTGCGATGTTGAGGAGGCTTATCTCACGCAGATTGTCTCCCTTTTTGTGGATTAGGCAGAGCACACTTAAATTCCAATCGTTGGGCACGCTTTCGTCCGACCATATTTTACAAAGAAGCTGATGCATGCTCCTTATCAGCTCTTCGCCGCCGACTAAATGTTCACAAAGTTGCTTTTCCACACACAGTATTATCATATTTTTATAATTTCCCTTGCTAAAAAATTCAAAATAGCAAGGTTTTACTGTACTTAAATCAATATGCAATAAATGCAATAAACTTAAAACTGCCAATTTAAAAACAAATCCAAGTTCTGCTGCAACTACAGCGTACCGAAATGAGTATTTTGACTATTTATGACCCCACAATAAGTAAACAATTATTTTGCCTGGTCACCTTGCCGCACGCACAGCAGCAACTTACATGCATATGGGCAACCACGAGCACCGTTGCAATGACGACAGCAAATGCAATCTCGCGCCAACCATCAACTTGCCACTTGCCACTTGTAATTTGCAGCTTATCATTAATGACCTGATGTTGTTGTCGCTTTTGTTTTTATTGTTGCTGTATTTTTTTGTTGTTGTTACTGTTGTTGTAATTATTGTTGCTGTTGTTGTTTTTATTGTTGTTGTTTTTACTGTTGTCGATGTTGCTGTTACTGTTGCTGTTGTTACTTTTGGTGTTGTTGTTACTGCTGTTTTTGCTGTTGTTGTTGTTGATGCGCATTGCCGTGTCTGCTGCGGCCGATTCTCTTGTTGGCATTCTTTTTGGTTAATACGGCGTAAAATATTCCATTTGATATGACATTCAGCGTCCCCATGATGGAATGCAAGGTCATCGCTGTTGGAATTTTGTTTACAATTTTTTTCGCATGCTTGCAAGCCGAACTTAAAAACAATTTTGTTTGTCTTTTTGCTTATTTTCGCTATTTGTCTGCTTCATTTTTGGTTTGTATGCTTTTGGCATAATTTATACATACATACATACATACAGGCATACACGTGTGCTTATGCTTTGTTTTAGCCATCTTCAATGGCTCTAGCCCTGTCCGTGGCGCAGCGTTGCTTTTATGCTCAAGCGTGCAAATTTGCATTAACTTTGCGCCTACTTGGCAGCACTTACGGTCAAATATACTGTATATGTACAACGAAAATGAACCTTCAACTTCCTTATTTTCAGCATGACTTTTGAAAACAATAAGCAGGCGACTCTTCACGTTGCATTCGAAGCCATGCCTAATACGCCTAATGACTTTAACGTCGAATTTGTCAGGCGTGAAGCCAATTGTAACATTAGCGCTATTATTTTATAAATTTATGTCTCACATGTATTTATGATAAGTAGACATACATACTTACATACATATATATACTCATATACATACATATATATGCTTTAAATAAGCTCATATTTGTATCTGTTTATGCCCCACTGCGAAGTGTAGACAAATTAATGTTTCTCCGTGCTCATAAACATCTTTATTTTCCGTTTTCTCTGCGGGCGTTATATTATAATTAGTCATAATAATTTGTTTAACCATCAGACATTTATTTACCTGAAATACATATGCACAAATTTAGTTCACAGCCTCGAAAAGCAGCTTAGCAGCTGAACCTCTCCTTGGTTTGCTTCAAATTACCAGGTCAAATGTAATTTGCTATGCATTTAACAACAACAATTGTATACCTATATTGCTTTAGATTTATTTTTTGTATTCTATACGTGAGCAGAATACTCTTTAAGTGTATTTTGGGCAGTGATTCACTCGAACTAACAAGCCAGCAAATTTATATTCTACTAATTTTGACCTTACTGAGCAGCGACAGTTTCTTACACCGATCATTTTCGGTTCATAAAGTAGCCAGAATCTTATAATAGAATAGTTAGTGCCTTTAATTCTGTTTTCGAGAAACTAAAAGTCACGTTTTTGAGTCTTTTCAAGGGACTGTCTAAATAATAAGCTATCTGAACGTCTTGATTGCCTTGTGCTTTCACAACTGTTGGTCTGAGTATTTAGCGGAATTCATGAAAACCCTTTTACGACAGCTTCCAGATGGTTTTAATAAACTACATCTAGCTTCTCCGTCATCCACTTATGAGGATCCTCTAGCTCCCTATCCCTTTATATATCCCCTTAGATATCTAAATTAAATTACATTATACACTAGTTTCTTTATTCATGCGTCATTTACATAGCAGTATATTCCGGCTATGACGCCTATAAAGAAGAAGATATTGTCGCTCTCTCCTGAAAATATAGTTCTAATTTCAGTTAGTTTGGATAAACAGGAATTTTAAGAACGCTGCTTTCCTTTCTTTCCACTCGTTAAAACTCAATAACAGAGCTTTTTTGTATATATTATTTGTAATTCTACTCTTATAATCTTATAATCCAAGAAAATATCTTTTCTACCGATTTGCTAGATTTGCTTCTTGGAGTAATTCCTGGAAATAATAAAAATCCTTCCTTTAATGAACTTTTTTCCTTTTAACATTAAAACAGTTAACGCTTGCTTCTTTTTTAGCCTCTATCTTTAGCTGTTCCACGAAATCCTGTGTATTTCTTTCCTCAGTTCCACTTCTTTTTCACTTCCTCTCGAACCGCATACAAAGCTAACTCTTCTCGAGATCTCTTCCTCTGTTCGTTCTAAATCTATACCTTTATATAAGATAGGCCTATGAAATTAACCCCTGTTGTCATACCTTCTGCTAAATAAACAATCGAAAATCACTTTTGATTATTTTCAATATAAAGAGATCTTCATCGCAGTACCAGAGTATACCAAATAATTTATAACTTTCAATTAAAGTGAGTTACTTCAAAAACCCCCTAAAAAACTACCTCATTTATCATAAACTTAGTGACATTTCATGATTTTTCTTAAGTAATAAACCTAATATGCATTCAATTAGTATATAATATAGTGTGATATTATTCCACTATAGTGAATATATTACAATTTTTTAAATATTTAAAAATATTATAAATTACTCAAAAATAAAGTAAAATTTATTGCAACTAACAATTTCACATAAAGAGTGATCCATTTTGATGTTCACTATCTCTTTCAAATGTTGGCCACGACTACGTCTCAGATAGTCCATTCATTGAGTCCAATTTTCGATGGCTCGTGTGACACACGTGACTTTTTGCTTCAAGGAATCGGAATTGTCCGCATATACTTTAGACTTTACTCATCCCCACAGGAAAAAATCTAACGTTGTGATATAAGACGATCTTGGTAGCCAATCGGCCGGCCCAAAACGTGAAATTATCTGCTCACCGAAGTTTTCTCTCATTAAATCCATTAATTGCTGCGATGTGTGAGAAGTAGCGCCGTCTTGTTGAAACCAAATGTCGCCGAAATCACGAGCATCAATTTCAGGCATCAAATAGTCGGTTATCATGGCGCGATAACGGTCGTCATTGACGGTTACATTCTCATCGGCATCATTTCTGAAGAACTGATGACTTCAGTGGCCCACACCAAACCGTTGTTTTTTCTGGATAAAATGGCAGCTCTGGAATCTCTTCAGGTTGTTCTTTGTCCCATTGAGCCGGAAAAGAGCCTCATCTTCTTGGAACTTTTTAAAAGCCAATAGAGCGAAGCGATATCGCTTGGGTAGGTCGATCAGCTTCAGTTCTAGCACATTTTGTATGCTTTCAATTTAAGATCTCGACGTGAAATACGCCAAGTTGTTCCATACATCACTCCAATTTACATCGAGCGGCGCCGAATCGGCAATACTAAGCAAGAATTACATGGTAGATTGATACTGGCATGAGTCGTCTGTCGAGAAAAAGCTATTGAAAAAGTACCTCCACTGTGATCACCCGTTATAAAGCATTTTCCATCGCTTTGACAACCTTCAACATCTACTTTGAAATAATAAATTGTGCAGTTAAAATTCCGCTGATCATCAACACCAAAAAAATTGTAGCTAATAAGTGCATGGCAACACTTCAAATTGGCGCTAACAAACATGAATCATGTGAAACATATATTATAATACAATCTCATATATTAAACACTAGTTGAATAACAAAGAATATGCCAACTATGTGCCATTGGTATGTGTACGCAAATCCACGTATGTGCCGTTATGCTGCATACAAAATAGAAGACATTTTCAAATAAAATAAAATAAATAAAAACCAATTTGTTCTCACTGCATCTGAAATTCAATGCACGCATGCGCTGTAGACACACATACATGCATACACACATGCATGTAGAAATTTATGTATTTCACTTAACAAGCGCTGACCTTTTGCAGCAACATGCCAGCACTTCAAGCCAAGTATTCGAGCATAAAAATTTATGTATTAACGAGCGCCACAAAATTAAACAAACAATTCTTGAAGCAATCATTCTAACAGCCAAAGAAAATTAGTAGCTTCAATGCTGCGCGAAAATGAAAATAAATTACATTGATTAAATAAAAACTAACGAATTTGTAGCAATTACTGGAATTTAGCCTCCAGCGGCCAACAAAAACAAAAAAATACAATACACACTTAGTTAAACAAGTACACATGTGTGTTGGTATGCATGTACCTGTACTTCTGCTAAGCAACTACACTAAGCAAGTGCACATTAGTAAAACTTTGTAAATTCATATAAATTTGTTTGCAGAAGGTTACACCTTGGTTTGGCTAATTTTCATTAAATATTTCATGGTGGACGCGCCGCCAAGCGATTAGATCGCACAATTTGATAGCTCACTTGCTGTTTGAGTTACAAGCAGCTATGTATGTAGATAATTTCAAGTATCTATATGTACATACATATTTCTAATAAAACGTCATTGCTGTTAGTCCCAATTAATGTTGTGTGAAACTACTTTTTGTATGTGTGAATGTGCGTATGCTTCTGTGTTTGCGCATGCGCTCATCCACCCACTCCGCTCAATGGCGAATTTGCGCAATTTGGCCACTGACAAATTCGGTTTTAATTCATTGCCTAATCAAAGAACTAGCATGCGTCTAGATGGCGGCAAAAAGCGCTGACTGACACGACGCACTAGATTTGACTGACCTCCTTTTTTCGGCTGAAGGCCAACTGCCAATTTTTAAATAATAAATTTGTGAGTACACCTAACATACAATTACGGTATGTATGTATGCAATTATAAGCAAATAATAGCAGAAAATAAGTTTAGTAAGTTTCACTAGATTCTTATTAAATTATAGTGCGTATTTCCTTTGCAATAAATTTGCGGATTTTTTCTATTTTTACAATCTTTTTACTGGTGTTTTAATATTTATTTTCTATCTTATTTCCGTCGATTGATCACGCTTGATCGCTTGAGTTGAGACCTTGCACCAATTTTGGTAAATTTATTGAAGGAAAAATAATAATTTATTTGAAATTGCAAATTAATAAATTGATCATTGTAATTAAACAAAACAACTTTATTTATTAATCTTACAAGATTAAAAAGGAAATCATTAAAAATCATAAAAGCTTAAAAAAAGCTTTAAAAAAGCTTAAAAAAAGCTTTAAAAAAGCTTTAAAAAAAGTTTAACGAAAGCTCAGAAAAAGCTTAGCAAGTGGTAAAATGCTTATGTTAGAAAAATACTTACAGAAGGACGAAATATTAATAGTTTTGGCACTCTTTATAAGGCAGAAGTAGTTAGTTATGTGAAACAGCAACAAAATCTACATATGCCCCTGCGAATTACCTTTTCTAAGTTTCAAAAGCTACCACTTAAAATACTACACAAAGAACATCGCTAGAATAAATGGGCAGAATACAAAAAAAATCACGGTGACTGTATGCGTATCTTTACCGTTAATTTGGGAAAACTCATTATCTCTATACTCTACTCTCGTTCTCTAGCTGCCTGACTCTGGTAGTATCTCCCAACATATACTATATACCTTGGATATTTCTTTAACTATCTAAAAGGTGATCCATTTCGATGATCTCTCCTATTTTAAAGCAAGAACTCAGAAACTTCAAATTTAATAGGGAATGTTTATTATCATTTGAAACAAAATTCTTTGTCATTTATTTTTTGAAGATTATCTCTTTCAAATGGATAGACCATTGTGTCCAATTTTCGATGGTTCGCCCGAGCATTTCGACTGGTAACTGATGAATAACACGCGTGATATTTTGCTCCAAGGTCTGAATCGAAGAAGTTTGTCCACATAGACTTTAGACTTTACATATCCTTACAGGAAAAAGTCTAACAGTGTGATATCACACGATCTTGGTGGCCAATCGACCGGCCCAAAACATGAAATTATCTGCTCAAGGAAGTGTTCTCTCAAAAAATATATTGATTGATGCGATGTGTGGAAAGTAGCGTCGTATTGTTGAAACCAAATGTCGCCGAGATCACGAGTTTCATTTTCAGTCATCAAATAGTCGATTATCATGGCGCGATAACGGTCGTCATTCACACCAAATCATTGTTTTTTTCTAGATGAAATGGCAGCTATTGAATTCCCAACGTCCCAAAGGCGGCAATTTTTCTTGTTTACATACCCTTTTTCATGATGAAAAGCCAAATAATACTGAACAAAAATAATATGACTCGACTCACACGTAATCTGAAAAAAAAGTACCTCTACTTAGATCACCTGTTAGACTAACCTAGAAAATCATGTGTAAAACAAACTAGATAGGTCAAATAGAGCGAAATAGTTCCAGGCACTATCTCACCATATTCGACATATCCATTGGCGATTTGAATAAGTGGTGGATTCTCAAAAAAAAAAAAAAAAAAAAAAAAAAATCGAAAAATAATAATTTTCGAGCACTACTTGAGTCCACTTTTTTCAAAACATAAAATACGTTAGTTCAAAAAGAAGAGGTAGAAACAACAAGGGGTTTTGACGATTATTATCCACTAATACGAGTATAAATACTTTTCATTCTGTTTACTCTAAATGTTCCAGATGAAAGCTTTCTTGCTAGCTATTTTCCGGCTTAATTATAGTACTATACACCTACTCATTTGAAAAAAGTTTCCTTAAACGCAAATTTTTCCTTAATTATCTCATAAACTCATATATTTGCATATAAATTCCATTTTTTAATTGATTAAATCTTAAAAACTGTTAAGCTGCCTTGGGCGCTGTTAGTAGTACTCCTACCCAAAGTTGGCAAGCGTTGAAAAATTAATTGCATAATAAATAGTTAACCTTGCGGTTGGATCAGTTAACAAATTACGGTCTTAACCGCTGTTGACGATAGGCAGACACAACGGTGCTTGTTTACTGTTTGACGCATGGCAGGCGGACACCCCTCCTTTAGCGCTTCGGTGAGCAGCATGAAAAAGAAGTAATTGAAAGTGACTTAATATATATGCATTACATACATCTTAGTTATATATGTATATATGTGTGTATGTATGTTTGTACCTAACTATCATATAGTGGGCCAGTTGTCGTTGTTTGTCAGTTGCTGACAAGAAGTGCGTGACGCACAATTGAGGTTTGACAGTGTGGCAAGTTGTGAGAAATTTTTTTGTATCAATTGATATTATTTTAATTATGATTACTTTTTCGTTTAGTTACCAGATGTTTTATTTTGTTCATTTTACTGTATTAAATTTGTTAGTAACATTTTTTGATTAATTAATTTCTTCCATTACTTTCAATTGGAATTTAGTTTTATTGCTTTATGTTTTTTAAGAATAAAACATATTTCTAGATCATTTTTAATATTGCTTTGTCTCGGTAAAATATTTATATAAAAATGTTTCTTTATTTTAATTTTATTATTGCTTTTTTTATTAAATTAATTATTTGATTTCACTTAATTTTGATATTTGAATTTTTTTATTAATTTTTCTTATTAGTCGTATATTAACAAGCTTTTAATTTCACATAATTGTTATATTTGAAATTTTTACTCATTTCTCTTGTCAAGTCGCCTATTTAAAGGCTTAAAATTTCATATAATTGAAAACGTAGCCTACATTTGGGCGCATCACTATAGTTTTCATATTTGATATTTTTAGTAATTTCTCTCATCAAAACATCTATTTGCAGGCTTTATTTTTACATGTCAAATTGTATTTAATTAAAAAAGATGCCTACATTTAGGCGCATGAGTCAATTTAATATTTTATGTTATGATTTCAAATCTTAAGTATATTGCAACGACATACTTATACCTTTGAAAAATAATACCTTCCTATGAAAATCTCATTGGAAAGTACTCATTACCAGTACTAACTACTAATTAACTGAACCTATGGAAATACAGCAAAGTAGATTATTGTAAGCATTACGTTGTACTAAAGTAATGTTTTCAATTTTATTGTACAATATTTTTTTTTTAATATTTTGTAAACAGGTGGCAACTTTAAATGAAAAAATTATTTTTAAAAATATTTAGTTTCCTAACCGCATTTTATAATATGTTCATTTATTAGTTTTGCTTAAGTTAATTTTGAAACAGGTGGCAACTCACAAAATATTATAACATAAGAAATATTTTCAACTCTAAGCTTTACTTAAACTTCTTTGGAGACATTTTGAGATATTAGAATGCTAATGGCAAAAATCAAACTCATCATTTATATACATACATATCTATGAAATGATAATTCAAATATTCGAAAACGTTATTTTCTAAATCTTTTATATAAAAGTCATGTGTTTCATATTAAAAAACATTTCAAAATTTTTGTCAAGTATTTTTTAACATTTTTCTTCAATGTCATTATATCTTTCAAAATCCGCCTATTTGCTTTATAAATGCGCCAAAATGTAGGCAACGATTGCCTAATTTTTAACTATTTAAATAATTTTTAAGAATTAAAACATATTATAACAAATAAATTAATTTCTCAATTTTTGGGACAGGTTTTTGGTCAATATGCCGTAATTATGATCTTTCAAAATCCAAGCCTATTATTGTATAAATGTGCCAAAATGTAGGCAATAGTTGCTTAATATTTAAATATTAAAAAAAATTTCAATATTAAAACACATTATAAAAGAAATGAATGTCACAAGCTTTTGGAACAGGTTATTTTGTCAATGCGCCAGAATGTAGGCAACAGAACTGTTGAAAATTGTCTGTATGGTCATAATTTAACTTTTTGAAAGACGTTTAAGGTAGCTACTATAATTGAATAAACATTTATATTAAAAAAGTATCTTTCGTTAACAGTTTTGGCACTTAATAAAAAATATCACCACAAAATCTTCAAATTTATTGCACGTAAGGTAGTTATCATTAGCACAACTAAGATTTCTCCATAATAATTTATTTGAAAATATTTCATTTAATAACTGACCGCCTTTGACGCGACCCTGAGTCATGCATACATGTCTATATTTACTTCCACAGAAATCGAGTTCAGTTAGCTCAGCCTTGCCGCCAGCAAGCACATGCTAATTAGCTAATCTGCCAATACAGAACACGGGGGTGCAAGGCAAATGCTGAAGAGCATAACGAAATAACGTCGAATAAGCCTATATTGGCGGTCGCTGGGGATGCGCTCGAATGCACACCTATGCCATTTCGACTAAATAACACCAGACTTTTGCATGCATGGGTAGTAAATAAAATTAGAAAACAACAACAAACGTAAATATCAGTTACAACATTTTTATTATTACTTTGTAATAATTTTATTGCTTCTATCAATGTTATTTGTGTTAGCAATTTGCGCAATGCTAATATTCTTGCAACACAGCGTCACATGAGAGTGCACGCGCTTGCGCTACATGCAAAAGAAGCAACACAACCACCAACTCAATGACAAGCGAGGGGCGTGGTATGTATGACTTAAGTGGTGCTACTATACATTCATACATATATACAAAAGTGGATGGAAAAACCATAATTGCATAGAAGACCACATTTCCTCGGCAACAAACCATTCTGGCTGCATACTATATTTACACGTGTGTATTCTACAGCTAGCCGGTGCTGCCGCACGGATGTGGCATGACCAAATGCCAAAGCCATAAGAAGGCATGTCAAACCACTTTCATTGCTGACAGCAAACGTTGCCTCCGCCGCTGCTGACGTCGCTGCGTCGCAATTTGACGTGCCGCGCCGGTGCACGCGCTGTTTTTGTTGTTATTTTCGCATTAGATTTTCTTGACGCTCTTTTTTTGTATTTGAGGCAAACTTGCGCGGCCGGCCGGGCACGCGGCGGCCTAACGCTGGCCGCTGGCCACTTAGCGCACAGACCAGTCAAGAGTCGTAGACTAATTGTGGCATTTGCCTCTTGACTTACTTACATACTTGTGCTAACTATGGCGCGCGGTTACTTAAGTTTTCATACCAAAAACCGTTATTTACGCCACAATCCTGTTTGACTTAGAACGAGTTTAGTGCGAATGTCGCAATCGAATGCAGTTAACTTCTGTTACTATTTTTTTGTATCTGCTTTATTAGCGCTTTTGGTTTTGGGACTATAAGTGTGTGTGTTTGTATGTGTTTCAACGATTAACGGAATTTTCTCAAAGGTTCCAAAACGCTCATTCGTTCGCGCATAAATCGTGCATGGCGCAGGCGCAGCGCTGCTATTTACTTGTTACTTTTTAAGTGCATTTCCGAAATTCTCTGTTTTGCAATTTTCAATTTTTGTTGTTGTTGTTTGTTGTGGATGGCACGCTCTTGCCGCTACGGTCGACGCTTGCGCGCTTAAGATGATGCAAAAGCAAAAGCGAAAGTGAAACTTTGCTACGTTGTATGTCTCGAGGTTGTGTGTTGTGCAGAGTTTAAGCGTGTTTGAAAACGATTTTTCTTGAAAAAAAATTTAAAAACGATTTGGAATAAAAAAAACAGGTAACCTTTTGTTACTTAGTATTAAATATAATATTTAAAAACTTTTAATATTTTTTTTTTAATACTGATGTTTAATGTGAGACATTTTTAAGAGTTACCCAAAATCACCAGTTACCCAAAACCAATACTCACCAGACCAAAAAACCTAAGATTTGGTAATCATAACCCAACTTTGTTATTATCAAATTCTGGGAATTATATAACCACATCAATATCATCTTGCGTTTCTACTCGCTTGCTACGGCCAGCTTAAAATATATTAAACATCCCAGTATCTGTTAATCAGACGCCAACTTTGTTGTTATCAAATTTTATTAGCTTGCCAATATACACTTCTTATTTCAAATATTTTCAAGAGAGCCTTTTAAAACCCATAATCCTCTAATTATGATCTATGTCTAGTGTCTTGTGTTTAGTGTCTACGATGTGTCTGAAGAGCAATTGTTTTTCGCAGTAAACTGTTTATCTAGTGTACCTTTCCATCAAAATGATATACCATATATATAAAAAAAGACCTCTACTCTTTGCAGTATACGATTCTTCAAACCTGAAAACAGCGTTCCTTCTCAGTAGTCTAAATGAACAGTATTTTGTTTCCCTTTTCGACGATTTCTCATATTTTGAACGCTTCGAGTTCCTATAATTCTTATATATATTTTTCTTTATTCTTCTAAATGAAGCAGCATTTCGACTCATGACAAGTAATCTTACCGTTTTAGGTTAATCATATATGTAAGCGGTAAGCTCTGGCAGCTAGTGCTTCTTACTCTGTACATAAAGCAATAATTGTATTATTATTTTTCATTTAATAAATAAATAAATAAATAAAGTTAACCATACATATAAGACACTTTCTGAAAGCAATTGACCCATCCAACATCAATTTCTAACCTAAAACTCCTACACTGAGATAAAGTAGTTAGAAGGGAAGAGTGGCTGTCTGACGACGCACCTTAGTCAGTGATACAATATTCCATCGCTCTTTTGTCTCCTCTCTGGCCCACCCCACCCCAGTACGTAAAGCTTTATTTGTGCAACTTATGAAAAGGTATTCAGAAACCCTCAACCGTTAGTTGAGTTTTATTTTCTGCATAGAACCTTAAATTCGCATAGAAGATGTTTTACAATCTCGTCAGCTTCTACCTTCTTCTAAAATAGTCATTGTATGGTACACCTTATCAGCTGGCAAGTCTACCAATTATACTATGACCTGTTAACACTCCTACCAGAGTTCTTATCTCATTCCTTTTGAATTTTATTAGTCGGCATATTCCAATCATGCACCGTTTTCCTGCTTGTTGAGCAGCTCAGGGACTGACTGCACCGGGATTCAGCAAAATTTATCATATTTATGTCGATTATGTATCTAAAAGTCTAATTGTAGGATTTTGCCTGCTTTGGCTAGTTCATCTCTTTCCCAGTTACCGTGATATCCCAGGAAACCAATGCAGGTTTATCTTGAAAAGAGGGTCAACTCAGTGATCAAGGCATTCTTTACTATCTTTAACAAAACTTTAAGAGACTTCAGTGATCGTGGAAAAGTATGTTAGGTTCACTAAGAGATCGAGGCATTTTTTAACTAACTTTTACGAAATCCTAAGAAACTTCAGTGCTTTCAAAATGCTTGGATATCCGTATATATAAATATATTCCTTGTTGTCAGCACACACCTTGTCATAACAAAATGACTTTCTTTAATTTGTCTCCGTCTGGAAAGCACTGCAGTTATCTGGTAAGTTCAAATGTAGAACATTTTCTTTACAGACAAGGATTGCATGACACTTGGTTTCAAGCTCATTTTCTAAGCTATGTTTCACGAGTATAATAGTATTGGGGAAGTTGCAAATTATTTCCTAGTACTTAATAACCTGTTAACGTTGCTTATAAAGTCTACCAATCTCGTAATGCTCCGAGTATATGGTTCTCATATAGTCAACAACAATTTTAAGTTAGAAGTGAAGACTTTTAGAGGTAATTGAAATTCATGGGAGGTAAAGTAGTATTCTTTCTTTACTTGGCCCCTAAGAAACAATGGCTGAGAGTTTAGATGACTCGTTTGTGGGGAGTACTATCATTTGCTGATTCTTCAGGCATTTCAAAATATTGCTTTAAAAAAGATATGACTAGTGGGCCTGTGGAAACTAAAGCCAAACCTAGCATCACTATATCAGCAGCAATAGGTGCAGATTGATGGAAAAATTACTCAAAATTACCTTAATTGCAAAACAGCGTACGATCAAAAAAATCGAAATTTAGTTTTTAATTGCTTACGATTCACTACATCATATTATATATGTAATATCGTAAAATTTCAAGCTTCCACTCTTAGATATTATCAACATATAACCATTTTATAACCAAAAATCCAAATTTTCTTTCAATATGAGTGCTTACATTATATCGTTTTTCTTCGCCTGTAAATCTATGAAAAGTGATGTTACGTTATTTTGCATTTTAAGGGACGATATATTATAATACAACAACGATATGTAATTATTTTTAATTATTTTTCCCAAAGAATAATGACCAACCAGGGCATCCTTTGTGGCTATTACTTACATTAAATGCGCATGAAGACCACAGTGAAGGTGAAAATAAAATCAAAACCATATTTGTTGCAAACTTAATGAGCTCTCACTTGTGTTTTTGCTGGCGCTAAAACTTATTTTCTCTCAAAAAACTTATCAATCGCCAATGTTTTTTAGTCAATATTACAAATGGCCAACACCAAATGCCTGTCACTTTCTATTTTTATCCAGTGGGCAAACGAGGCAGTTTCAATGGCAATGGAGCAGACGGCTAAATGCAGCCAGAATGTCCATTTGACAGCCTCGAAGACACATGTGGTTTGGCCCACTTTTCATGTTGCCACACAGCTATTGCCACATGCGGTGTGAATTTAGTAGCCAACTCGATAGCGTGTGTTTTTGTAAGCAGATAAAAAAAATTGCAAGTGTGTGCGTGTGTGAATCGAAATTGAAAATAGTCAAGCGCACACACACAATTGTGAGCTACTAACTTGGCTAAAATAAATTTCCCTTTTCAACATTTTCACTTCATTTTACGTTTGTTTTTTTCTTGTTTTTCATTTATTTGTTGTTGTTTATTTTCCAGTGTTGGCAATGCGAATTCAATGCCATTGGCAGTCAACAGCAGTGGACGCGCGGACAAATTACTGCAAAATGGCCATAACCACCAACAGCTGAGCGGCAACAACGAAAGCGGCTATAATAATAATAATAATAACAGCAACAACAACAACAACAACAACAGTGCCAACTACAATAAATACAATAATAGCAACAACAGCAGCAGCAGTAAGACAGTGATGATGACCACCAATGCCATTAGCAACAAACACAGTAACAGCAACAACAATAATAGTAACAACCACAGCAACAGCAGTAATAGTCTTTGCAGTAACAAAAGTAACGCTACTGCGAACATAGCCAACACCAAGCCGATAAATAACAGCAATAGCAAAAGCAACAACAACAACAACACCACCACCAATAGCCATATAGCTACTAAAAACGGACTAAACTATGCGAACAGCAATGATGGTTACGCCAGTTTACTAGTCGCCAGCGACGTTACTAGCACAGCGCCTTTCAGAGTGGTAACGGCCGCGAAGACGCCAACAGCTGCAACAGCAAAGGCTAAGCCGACAACAGCCGTGCCAAAAGCAACCGCCACGGCACCGGGTGCAGCCGTGCGCGTCAAGAAACAGTCTACCAGTTCAACAATTACAACAACAACAACCTCGTCCAGTATAAGCGCTGCCGAACACAACGAAACGACCACGCCGGCGACGACTGCGACGGCAGCAGTGGCGACGTCGACACGGGGCAACGGCAACGGCAAAGTCAGCCAAACGTCAAAAAGTGGCGATACCAAGTCGGCACAGAGTGGTAGCGTCGAGCGTCGCGGACGCACCAGTTCACATCAGTCGCACTATTCGACGGACAAAAGCGGCTCGTCCGGTTACTACAGTTCGAACGTTTGCTCTACATATTCACTAGACGAGCATATCTACTGCGAACCGGTTATAGATATCCTAGACGTGAGTCGCACGAATACTGGTGCTAACGGGGGCGCTGGTAAGGCTAGTAAAAGTGCACGCTCCGAGTGTACGAATACAAAAGCCAACGTCAATAGTGGTGATAATAGCAAAAGTAATCAAACAACAACAGAAATGAGCAGTAAAGGTGGTGGCGCAACAAAACGTTGTTACGGACGACGCAACGCGACAGCGGTGGCAAGTCGCAATGGCGAAAGTGGTATTGCGGGTTGTAGTGAGCTGGACGGTGAGGATGATTGTGATGGCGATGCAGAGGATGAGTCTGCGGCGGCCGTGGTGGCGCGGCGTGGCAACAGCAAGGCTGGACGCAAGAACCAAGCAGTCGCAGAGACCGCCTTCGGCGCGGATAAAATACCCGCTAGCTTACAGTTCTTATTACAACGACAGACCTCCGATGAGTATGCCAACTCACAGCACTTCAGCGAGAATCTGCGCATACTTGAGACGAGCATAGAGAATCTCGATCGTCATTTAAAGAATTTTCCAAGTCTGAGTTCCCACGAACACATCGCTGCATTTGTACAGGCACATCATCATCACCATCATCATCATCTTGCGTACCTGCAAACGCCAACGTCCGTAGACACGGGCGAGAAGTTGGCTACGCGCGTGCCACCGCATGTGACGCAACATCAATTGCCCACCATTATGGAAGGTTACGATCCCGCCAATCAACCACGTCGTTCATGGCCCGATGACATGGTGGATGATTCGCTGCTCGACATTGACCTCGACTCATTTCTGCTAGTCAACGAACGTAAAGCCGGCGGTATTGGCAAGACGACACGTAAGTTGTCGCTGCATGCTGTTGGCGGCATCGATAATCCCACTTTTCTCACCGAGGAGCAGGAAGAGGAGAATAATTATAAGTGTGCGAAATACATCAATTCCTGCCCGGATGATGCGTATCATGTCGAAAGTGATATAGTTGCTGGTACTGGCACCGTCTCGGAGAAGTCCGTCTCGGTGGCCGACCACTATATGAAACGTTACGAGGATCAGCTGCACTTTCAGAGCACACGTGAACTGCTCGAAGATGTGCGCGATAAAATACGTTTACTCTCGCAGGCGAGCGGCAACACCAGCCGCAGTGGTAGCGCCAAAACGCATAGTCCTGAAATGTCATTGAGTGTGACCACACCCACCGAGCAATTGCCGCGCGAATTGGAGGGCATGATCAAGACGCTGAAAACCGAACTAGAAAACTATTTAGATCGCATGAATCAGCATAGTGAATTGGAGATACGTCAACTGTGTAGCGGTCTTGTGCGCAATCACAATATCGTCAAAATGACGAAGGCCTTCGAACGTCGTCGCTCAACGCACAGTCTCGGTACAATTGAATCGGATTACGGTTATGTCGGTGGTAACTACGAAGCAATTCGCGATGGCGTGCCATCAAGTATACGCGAACAAATCGTTTCCATACGCTGCGCGAGTGATCCGAATTTCAAAATGAAACGCAAATCGCTTACCGAAGTCTTTCCCGTCGCCGATTGTTATGCAGAGTCGGAAAAGTTGCAAACGCCCACGACTCAGATAGCACAACAGCAACTACGTCCTTCGTTACCACGTCGCGATCGTGTGGAGCAACGACAACGCGAGCTGGATCAAAACGTGATCACTTTACATGTGCCTACCACACAATTGCAGCGTAATTTGTCCTTCCAACAGCCGGTACTGAACAAATTAGATGCGAAGTCATTGCAAACTCCGCCGACCGACGCCGAAATCAGCGGTAAGGGTGGCAACGCGAATGGCGCCGGTGCTGCGAACGGTAACGGTAACGGTAGTGGCGCTGAATCCGGCGAATCGGGTGATAAGGACTCCATTCTGGAATGGCATCGAAAGAAGCCGAGTATTTGGGAAATGTACTACGGCACGAATCGCATGAATCAATCGTTGCTGGGCAAGCGCAACGGCATGGTCACAAACAACAACAATCAGGTTCCGATGTCCTATGTAAGTAATTGACTTTTTGTTCACTTAATAATTTTATATATCCTTTGAATTCGTAGTAAATTCGACACATGTTTTCATATATTTTAAATTGACAATTGTGGCAACCCTTGAAAATTTTTTATTATGGAAAGTAGCTTTTATCATGGAAATTACTTCGAAAAATTTTAAAAATTAAGTTTTTTTTTAATTAAGTACGTTGTCATGAGACTGATGGTAACCCTGTTCAAAAATATTTTTTTTTTATCTAAAATATGCTATAAGGCTGATTTTTCCTTATGTAACATTTAACAGATGTTTTGTTCTTAAAATAACTTAAAATGTTGAGTTATTTGGCAACCCTATTGCAGATAAAAGGTCAACTATGTTTATTTCCATGAAAAATCTTCATACCTTATTTTTTCATCATACTTTCCAGATGTTACTTCTTTCCGATAGTTATTCTCAAAAAAATGTTTTCTTAACTTTTTCCATGTTCTGAGATTAAAAGCTTAAAATCTTTGTCTTTTGATACCAGAGGGAGGTCAAAAATATGTCTTAGGTTATAGACGAAATGATATGCTTGTATGTACTTGTTACATAGATAGATGATATTATTTGAATGAATGCTGCCGAGTTGACAGTTCTTGACCGGAAAAAATCTGAGACCATTCCGGTTAAGTAAGCCCGAATATTAAGGGAACGCACAAAACCAGTCAAGAGCTGAATTTGAAAAAGGTTTTGTTGCGAGGTCCGACCGGTGCTGCTATCACGGTGAGCAGTAAGCTTATTTGATTCGCGACTTTTATGATGGCTGTGGTTTAAACATGAATCCGATAAGAGCTGGAACTTATCTCAGTTAAACGGGGAGTCGCACTGCAGCTGCTTGCTAGACCCAAAGCAAGACAAAGGTTTTATATAGGCATCGAACCCTTTCAGGGTGTAGAAGGTGTTCATTACAACTTAACAGTTCGTAATAAACAAGCTTTGCATTTTTTGGGACCATTATTCTAATCCGCTGGTATTCATGGTTCTGAGCACCGTTGGGTTAGGCTTCAACATAAAAATATGGTTCTGATTAATACTGTCTTACTTCAATCCGTTGCGACAGTTGACAAAAAGCTTTTGTAGCGTCTTTTTGAAAGTTGAATGGGTTGTGAAAATCTACTGCAATTGAGGTATTCAAAATATTTAGGCAATTTCGAAGACTATTCGAAATCAATCACAACCCAAACCCACCAAAAATCAAAAACCAGTCATCCTATCTTCCGGGAATGAATTAAAGTCTTCCGCTAAATCTTAACTTGCTTGTAGTATACGCTTTCCTTTGTGTACTGTGACTAAACATTTAGTTGACGGATGCACGCATTGAGTGATCGCCTCATTATTCAAATATTAATTAATGTAAATAACCAAGGCTTGTCAAAATCACTGTTATAATAACAAAATTAAAAATATTTGCACACCAAGAATGCAAAAACTTCCTGTACTCAAAATCGTTTTCGCCGAAAAACGCCACGGCATTTGTAAAATGACAGTGTGTTTACAACAAAATCGCCCAGTTGCAACATAATAATTTCATAATTAATGACATTGCGTATATTTCGCTACACACGCGCATTTATCACTTCGCACTCGCAGAGTGTTATTTGTGTAAGTACTTAATATAATATAATAGAAGCAATTAATTCTTATGAATTTGTCAGCTGAATAATGCTAAAGCGCCTGAGGGGCAAAAAATGCGACTGACGCGTGGATTTACTAATTGAATGCTGTAGTAAATTAACAACAATGCAACAAATTTATATACGATTATATATGTATAACATTAAGGTGCGGTGATGCTACTCATATGAATTTTGCAAAAAAAAAATGTTTTTATTAAACAATTTTTTTTTAATTTTTTTATTATTTAAAAATTTCAATAATTGAAAAAATTTAAAGAAAAAATATTTTTTATTTATTCTTACATTAAAAACCTTTTATTTTTAATATTTCTTATTTTTAAGTTTGAAAAAACTTTCTTATAATTTTGAGTAGAATTTTAAATTTCCAAAAAAAAACTTTTTAAAAAAAAAAAAAATGCTATTTTTTAAATTATTTTTATTATTTTTATTTTTTTATTTATTTTTTATTTTATTTATTTATTTTTTTTAAATTATTTATTTTTCATTTTTTAATAATTTTTTAAATATAAAAACTTTTTTCAAAAAAAAAACTTGAGAACCACAAATTTTAAAAATTGTTTTTAATTCATTTTATTTTTTGTTGTGTTTTCTCAATTTTTTTATTTTGTTTATTTTTTTATTTCAAAAAAAATTTAAAACAACTATCATTTTTTAATATTTTTTTTCCAAATGAAATTGAGAATATTTTTCAAAAATTATTTTTATTATTTTTTTGTTATGTTTTTAGATTTTTTTATTTCATTTATTTTTATTTATTTTTTTTAATATAAAAAAGCTTTTAAAAAAAAACATTAATTATTTTTCCTTTCTTAATCATTTTATAAATAAAAAAACAAAAAAAATAGAAAACCAAAATTTTTTAAAAATTATTTTCATCATTTTATTTTTTTGTTGTTTTTACAATTTTTTTTATTTTTTTTTTAATTTCAAAAAAATTTTAATTTTCAAAATAATTTAAAAAAAACTATTTTTCATTTTTCAATATTTTTCAAATTTCAAAAAAAAAAAGTTTATTTCAAAAAAAAATTAAAACAGATATTTTTCAAAATTTATTTTTTTCTAAATATTTTTGTGCATTTTTATACCACTTACATTTTAATACTTTATAAATCATAAAAAAACTTTAACAACTCAATTTAGTTGTCACATTCAAGCATTTGCAGCATGTCAATAGTCTCATAAGCCAAGTCAATTTGCATAGTTTTAGTTTATATGCAATTTATTATGCCAAATGACTCACTTGCATTGCTTTTGTTGTAGTTTTAAATTTTCCGTTTTTTTTTTATTTTTTTTGCATTCGACCCAAAGTCATACAAATAATTGTCAAATAGCAATATGTAATTACTTTAGGCATTTGTAATTTTTGTAATTGATATCTGAATTGGCAGGCCGCACTTACACACACACGTACACACGCGCATGTAGTAGATCATAAATACAGCAATTTGTTTGTTTGTATGTATAACTTCAATGTTTGTCGCTGTTTTCTGGAAAGGTAATGACTTCAATTATTTTAATTCGTTTACAGTTAGTTGTTCTTAACAAGCAAACGATCACACACACATACACATGCAGACTCATAAATACTTACAATTACTTGCTGTGCAGTTTGAATTGGTCGGTTATTGCAGTAATTAAAATTTGAGTTAGAAAATTGCATTGGGTCAGGGGCGCCTATTTTCAACTCCACCCTCTTACCCGCGCACACATACAAACATACAGTAGTGGTAGACAGAGGTATACACATACATATATTTCTGCGGCTGCTTGGCAACCGATAATACAGTCAAATTATTCAAAATAGTGAATAATAATAATAAAATAACAACAACTACAACAACAATAAATTCAGCGGTACAGCAAACCAACACTTACACTTTTACATATGCAATTCACTAATACACTCTTATATTTGCATTTGCCTACATCAACAACTGCATCGCGTGGGATTTCACCAAAAACCAAAATTACAACAAAAACTTAATAAAGAAAAGAAAAAATAAAAACCGTTAACTTTGGCTGCTACGAAATTTTAATACCCTTCATAGACGCTTTTCTTTTAGCATAAAAGGGTATAAAAAGATATGTCTTAATTTTTATCGGTCACTTTGTATGACAGCTATATGCTATAGTGTTCCGATCCAACACTTTCTGAAGAGATTGTGGTCCTGCCTCGGATAAAACCCGATGCCAGATTTCAGGAAGAATTCTTGTCAAACAAAAAAGTTTTTCATACTACAACTTGCTTTATATCGGTCAGTTTGTATGCCAGCTACAAGCTGTAGTGATCCAATCCGAACAATTTCTGCAGAGTTTGCATTTTTATCTCAGACAATAAAGTATACTAAATTTCGTGAAGATATCTTGTCAAATATAAAAGTTCTTCATACAAGGAAGTTATTTTGATCAATCACTTTATATGACAGTTTTATGGTGTAATAATCCGTGTAGACGGTTTCTACAAAAGAAACGCTTCTTAGAAAAAAAAGCACGTTTGAAAATGTCAGATCAATATCTCAAAATCTAAGAGACTTCAGGTATATATATTTATATAAGTATGTACATATTTTAAACAGTCTTCAAGGCAACCTTAATACACCTTGTTCAGGGCATAAACACATTCTAAACACTTAATTTTACCGTCTAAAAACCAAATATGTTGTGCTGTCTAAAAATATAGAAGTGCAAGCAAATTATTTTTGAAGCCTATTATGAAAATATTTTAATTACAAGCAACTACAAGCTAACGTACACGCTCGCACTCAAACTGGTACCCACACCAACCGATAATATTCACTTATCTATTGTAGGCACGTCATTCGCAAATTGCTTGTTTGTGCTTTGGAGGTAAACGATTTTCCGAAATTTGCCAAACTTGTTTAAAATGAGCGAACAATTTTGTTCATTAAAATATCAACAAACGTAAAAAATCTCAAAAATGAAAAATTAATGCAAAATAATGTTGAAAATCTTTGCGAATTCATTAAAGGCGCCAGCTTTTGTAGAGCAAGTTTTTGGTGGCGATTTTTGGCTTGTACTTGTATAGATTGTATTAGATTGGTTTTAGATATATTTTATGTGAGTTTTCAAAGACCAGACATCATTACTTATTAATACTCTGAGGTGCAGAAATTTCCTTCTGATCTTTTCCTATGGTTTTACTGCTCTGTCTTCTCTGTAAACTCTATTAAGCGGACCTTCGAACGAAAATATTCCTCTTCCTTTTAAAACCAAGAATATTCCCTTTAACACCTTAATGAACAGGTCGATATCTTAATCTCGTTGGAATAAATAAATAAATGAGGATTACACCGTGATTTAAGGTCTATTGTGCATTCTCCTAATTCACAACGCCTGATAAATTTCAATATACTGCTAGGTGCTATTGAGGCGATGTGATTCCTATTCGTCTTTTGATGCAGTGTGTGTTTGACTACCTGACCGATTACTAGGTGAAGAGGTGTGACTTCTTGCATGAGTTCAAGTGCTGCCGTCGGGCTTGTACGCATGTCACCCGACACGCAGTTGCAGGCGAGTCGTTGTAGCTTCGATAGTTGAAGTCCTACCGCGGTCTGCGATGCTTTCGATACCCATGTCAACGCTCCATTTGTGAGTTGTTAGTCGCACGATCATGGTGTACAACCATCTGACAATCCTTGGCTTGCAGCACCTGGATTTACCAGCTAGTCGATTGCACAGGATTAGTGCTTTAGCAGCTTTAATAATGGTCAGGTCAACATGCTGCTTCCACCGCAGAGTTGAATCCAGCCTGCGACCAAGGTATTTGACCATATTAATCATTTTAATCTCCCTGCCCCAAGGGTTAGGTTCCTGGGGTCGGACAGGGACCTACGTCTCGTAAACGGCACGCTGGTCGTCTTCGAGGGTTGATGTTCGAACGATCTCCTTTGAACGATATCGCAGAGAGTGTCCTCGAAATTTCCTCTAGCTATAATTAGAATAATACTTTCTGTCATCGAACAACAGATGGTGATAATGTCGATCCATTTTCCCTCTCTACACAACCTAACTAAAAGCTAGTTGCAATACCAGAACTATTTAGTCCTCTACATTCATTTAAATTATGGGCTGTTTTAGGTTCTAGCATATGTTTAACATATTATAGTGGATAGGATCATTGTTTTCTATGTGAAAACTACCATCTGACCTACTTTATATAGATACAACAAGTTATTCCAATATCGACTCGTAAAAACTACCCAAAAGCATATATGGAGGAAATTTTTAAAGCAATTAATATACCCAATAACGACCTGAGAAGCCTTAAATCGGGAACTCACAAAGTTTAGCTCGGATTCCATTTTACGGATTTACATCAAAATCTTATAAATATCAACAAATTTTTCATGAGAACGTAATATGAGGTTTTGGTGGATACACTATCACCTAAATTCAGTACAATTTGAGGTATTTTATACATAATATATGCATTTACTTATAAATAGGAATTTAACCAACACAAAATTAAATATTTTACACTGTATTCAACTTCAATTCTTTGACAGTGTAATAAATTCAAAACTGTTGGCATATTTTCAACTAAACTAACAACTTTATTGATGAGTCGAAATTTTGTCAGCTTAAGGCTAACAACCTTATTGGCGCCAACTTACTAATCACTAGAACTTTTAAAAACAAATAAATGCCCATAGCTGAAATATGATTTCACAAATACAATATATTTTTATATACATAAATGCCATGACAGCTTAGTTTAGTCATAAAAAATTGCTGGAAAATTATACCAATCACTATTCATTACTACCGCAGCTACTATTCAGCACCATGCCACTAAGCCACTTGATAATGCACAAAAGCTAATCAGCAGCTATCTAATTAGCATAGATTAAATTCAACATCAAGTATAATATAAATATATCAACGGAGGCATATGACAAGTGTGGTGACCACTTCCGTTTTATGCTAATTGCCTAGCGTCTTCATGCCGAACCTGTTTTCAAACATTCTCGTTTCTTTGTTAACGTAATATTTTTAAATATGTATAATCATATAACACATTTAATAGGCGTTTAACTGCAGATAACCACATTGTTGACGTTAGTTGGTATGTAAGAGCTGACCTTGATGAGGGTAACAACCACTTAAGGTTGCTTTAGTGACACAGAATTTTTAGTGGAATTAAAGAATTTTTTTTATTTATTTATTATTATTATTATTTTTTTTGATAACTAAATTCCATACATTTGTAAATTTAATATGCATTACATTTTAGAATATTTCTCTTTATAATTTATACAAAATTATAACCTTCATGTACAACATTTATATAGTTTAATATCTAGCTACATTAAAAAAATTTTAATAAAAGCCTAAGTTTTGAGCTTAAGTAATACAGTTGTATCATGAGCAGTGTATATTACGGCTTTAGCACGAATTTTATAGATCAGATACCTTATAAAGATTTGAGACTCCATATGATATAGATGATCAGCGTGACGAGATGAGTATTGACATGGAGTATTGTCCAGGACAGGGTTACAATCCACGAACAAATTGTTTCCTTCGGACCATATAACTGATATACAAACTGAGCGATCAAAATCAAATCTTTGTATGGAAAACTTTTTTATTTGACGATATATTTTTACCAAATTTGGCAAAGATTACTTTTCAAGGCAGCGCTATGATATCCGATGCAATTTTTCGGACAACGATATCGGGTGATTTTTTAACAATGATAAACTTTTTTTTTTAAAAAAAAAACGCATAAAATTAGCAAAATCTCATCGGTTCTTTATTTGAAACGTTAGATTGGTTTTATTTGACAATATATCGTCATTCGGAAAGTCCAATTTTGGGCAAATTTTCGAGCATTTCGGCCGGAATAGCCCCAATTTCTTCGGAAATGTTGTCTTCCAAAGCTGGCATAGTTGCTGGCTAATTTCTGTAGACTTTAGACTTGACGTAGCCCCACAAAAAATAGTCTAAAGGCGTTAAATCGCATGATCTTGGTGGCCAACTGCCCATGCATCCCGAAAAATGCACTGTTTGGTGTGGTTTGTGCGCTGGTGGAATCATTGGACCGTATTTTTCAAAGATGCTGTTGGACGCAACGTTACGGTGAATGGCGATCGCTATCGTTCGATGCTAACAAACTTTTTGTTGCCAAAAATGGAAGAACTGAACTTGGTTGACATGTGGTTTCAACAAGATGGCGCTACATGCCACACAGCTCGCGATTCTATGGCCATTTTGAGGGAAAATTTCGGAGAACAATTCATCTCAAGAAATGGACCCGTAAGTTTGCCACCAAGATCATGCGATTTAACGCCTTTTATTTTTTATTGGGGCTACGACAAGTCTACAGAAATAAGCCAGCAACTATTCCAGCTTTGGAAGACAACATTTCCGAAGAAATTCGGGCTATTCCGGCCGAAATGCTCGAAAAAGTTGCCCAAAATTGGACTTTCCGAATGGACCACCTAAGACGCAGCCGCGGTCAACATTTAAAGTTCAAAAAGTAAATGTCATGAATTTCAAATAAAGAACCGATGAGATTTTGCAAATTTTATGCGTTTTTTTTTTAAAAAAAGTTATCAAGCTCTTAAAAATCACCCGATATAACACATATGTAGCTGCCATACAAACTAGTCGATCGATCGATCAAAATCAAAATTTCAACTCAACACAAAGCTGTCATACAAACTATTTTATCGATCGATCAAAATCAAAATTTTATATGGCAACTTTTTTATTCATGAAGGGTATTTTAGCTTCGAAGCAACCGAAGTAAATACTTTTTCTTTTTTTATGCTCTGGGAATACCAAATTTAACACAATAAAATCAGAACATTCTCATGACTCACGTATTATGTTTCATGAGTACTGTTATTTCTTTGTATAAGCTTTTATACGTGCATTAATGAAGTGAATTGACTGAAATGAATCACAATGGAACATAATAATGAAACAAAATAAAAATAAGGAAATACGAAAACAAAGCAAAAACTACAATAAGAAACGCACGATCTTGAAAGAATCAAGAATTAAATAATAGAAACTGAAAAAATAAAGAAGAGACTTACAAAAATCGCACAATGTCAGCTGAGCTTTAAAGAAAATCACACAAAACGATTCGTAATAAAATTGAAGTATGCATGTAGTAGTGCAAACGAGTCTTGACTGTAAAGAACAGCGGCTTCGCATTGACAAAATCACAGTCAATGTCCGTCAAATGCAAATGTCGCAACACTAAAATGACAATGCTGCATGCATATATTATAAAATAGCAACAACAATGTTTACGCATATATTTCAAAACATCTGGATCCAACACAAACAAAAACATACACATGCGAAGTACACTTAGCTGGCCAACTCAGTTGGTTGATTTGCTCATCAGTCAAGTGCAGTAGCGCAATAATAAATTATAAACACCAATTACACACACACATGTGCATCTGCAATTAAACATACAAACCGACATGTAAGAAAAACTGCAAATACAACAAAAGCAGCGAGCAGTAAAAACAGGCTGTGCAAAATAATGATTGGCAATCGTCACTGCATACTAAATGTCTGTAAGGGGTCAAAATATAAAAAAAACTAAAAAAAAAAATAAAAACAAAAAACAAATTAAAATAAAAAAATTAAAAATAAATAAAAAAAATATTAAAACCCATAAAAATACAAAAAATGGGGTACAAAACAATTAAAAAATACCGAAAAACTGCATTAAAAATTGCAACCGTATTTACACCATTAACAACAATAAAAACATAAATTTATGCGCAAAAGTCGCACGTTCCGACAATCAGTAACTGTGGCAGCACTTGGCATTGTTCGAGCGTATGCAAACGCTTGTATGCAAATACAAATGCGTATTTTTTGCGAAACACACACACATATGTAAAATGTATGCAGTTATTTTATTTTGTTGAAGTTGCATTTGCGCACGCGCACAGCTGGTGGGTGGGTGTTAAAAACAACGTCAGAATGCCGCATGACGCCACACGTTGGGCTGCTCCTGCACATACATATATGTATTGGTTGTAGTTCACTGTTTACAGTATTGCACAAAAGTGTGGGGACAATGATATAATTCAAAATTAAAACAATTTTTTCTTCATTTGTATTTTTTTTAGATGTAATAAATTAGAGACTTTTTTAACTACACATGTCATAGAATGTAAAGCAAATGTTGACTTCGACTGCACCGCAGCTATAACACCATTCAACAAACTAAAACATTATTATAACATAAAAGGGTATAAAAAGCTCTTTACTTTGATTTCGATGGGTTAGTTTGTATGGCAGCTATATGCTATAGTGATCCGATCTGAATAACTTCTCCAGAGATTGTGGTGCTGCCTTGAACAAAACGCTGTGCCGCACTTCAGGAGGATTTCTTGTAAATTAAAAAAGTTTTCCTTACAAGAGCTTGATTTTAAGTGGTCACTTTGTATGGCAGCATGATCTGATCTTAACTACAATGTATTCGAATATTGTAGAGTTGTTTCTAATAATAATCTGCGCCGTGCTTCTAGAAGATATTTTATAAAACAAAAAAGTTTTCCATACAAGAACTTATTTTTGCCACTTCAGTTCATATTACAACTATGTGCTATTGTAGTCCAATATCCGCGATTTTCAGAAATAAGCAGCTTCTTGGTAAAAAAAAAAGACATGTGCAAAAGCGGTATTTCAAAAACTGTAATGATTTCATTTAAAATTTAAAATATAGTTTTATAAAAAAAAATTTAAGTATCCATACATTTTTTTCTACTCAAATTAATTCTTAAAGGGTAGGTTTACTCTTATAGGAGAAAAAGATCTTGATTTACGATTTCACGATAAATTAAATCTCTTTCTTAAGCGTTCTTTACTTTTGTGCAGCACTGTAGACTCATACATTTCCTATACAAAACATCTGCTTACGATTGCACTTATGTACATACATATGTATGTATACTATATATTTTGCAAATAAAACTACTACTCCATTGGTGACGACTAAAATCGTTCACAAACGCGGCCAAGGATGTCACACGATATTGAAATACGCACACAAACCTATTTATATACTATTGACTTCCAATTTGCATGCACAATGAATCGGTCGAGTACGACACAGGCAATTACATTTACAACGCAAATTTTACTGCAAAAAATTAAAAAAAAAAAACCATGTTAAAAATTTTAGTAAACAAAAGCAAGCGAAAATAAAAAAAAAAAATAAGTAAGGAAGGGTTAAGTTAGGGTGCAACCGAACATATCATACTATTGTAAATTGCAAGAATCAAAGCCCGGGAAATACCTTAAGGTTCAAAACGTCAACCAGATCAAATCATACGATGTCGTGTGTAAATAAAAATTTAATGTCTCTGGCGTATTTAGTTGTGACTTATCGCGCTTTTAGTAGTTTTTAACCGTACCGTCATATGGAGAGATAATGAAAATAAATTAATTTTCAATCACACTTAATATTAAAATAATTTTTAAAACTGTTAGTCCCGAAAAATTTTCGGGATCGAACTTTAATTAAAATGAATAGATTTTTTAAATTAAAATTTTCAATCAAATTAATTTTTTAAAAATTTAAGTCCCGAAAATTTTTCGGGATCCCGATATGGACATTTGAAAACCAATTCATTTTCATTCCATCTTTATATTAGAATAATTTTTTAAAACTGTCAGTACCGAAATTTTTTCGGGATTGAACTTTAAAATAAATTGGTTTCTTTTTCAAATTTTCAATCAAGTTAATTTTTTTTAAATTTTAGTACCGAAAATTTTTCGGGATCCCGACCCAGACATTCGAAAATCCCGACATTTACAAAAATAACAAATCTTGATATTCATGGAATTATAGTTTATTGGGCTAACATACTTTTGTCACACAAATTTTGAAAATAAAATAAAGAATCTAAACTAAAGAGTTCAATTACCTGTTAACCCACCATTATTCAAGCATTATTGTGACTCAGTTCCTTAATTACTTCTCAAGTAACGAAATTGTCATTGCATGCAAAAGTATTGAACTTCAATTGGAGCACTAACCCAAAAAATCGTTCAACTCTATTTCCCTTGACTGATAATGGCGTATGAATTTCAAAAGCAAAAACAAAAACTTTGTTTATTGTGGACAAAGAAAATTAGCGAAAAATTGTTGAACCGACGAAAAGTGCAAATGTTTTAATAATATTAGCAAAAATAATAAATAATGCGAACGAGTGGCTGGCAAACAAGTATTTCGATATTTTGCCTTTTCATTCGTTAATACTACAACAAAGTGCAAACGAAACTTCAAGCAAGCAAGCATACACTTATGAATATATGAGATATGCGCTTCTACGTAGGCGCTAGTGGGTGCATAACTTCCTTGACCGACTGCGGTCAGTCAACCATTTGACGCTGAGTTGACTGCGGCTACAAAAACAAATGCGAAAATCAAATAGAAAATAAAATAGAAACGAAAAGCAAACAAACGCAAAATAGCTGTACAGCAGCAGGTGCATGCATATTCTTGCTAAATGCTGTTAACTAACAGAGGTGACAACCTGTCAACATTTCACTTTTCCATAAAGTGACTTGTAATTAAGATGCGATCGCAGGGTGAAAAGTAAACGCTAAAGTTAACTGCAAAATGCAAAATTGTGTGTAACAGTTGTAAGTTGTGTGTATGTAAGTGCGTTAATCTTAAAAGCAAATAGTCAAAAAGTAAAAAAATAAATAGAAATAGTAAAAAAGCGCCAAGCGAAATACTCATAAAAATAGCATAAGAGATAGCAGTGTTGTGCTTGCCTATTAGCGAATACACGATTAAGGCATGTACATATATAATAATATATTACAACTCATATATTACTTAACATCTGTTAATTAACTGCCTATTATGTTAAAAATGATGCGCACATTTTCTCTTTAACGAGCGTCAAACTTTAAAAGCAAAACAGACTTGCCTTTACAGCTTTCCACACATAAGCTGGCATATAGACAAAAGCTAACAATCAATATATGGGCCTACCGATGACACATGCATTTGTGTCGTGTACTTTGACTTTTTTTCTGAGTGTCTTATAAGTTTGAATCCAACATCGAGTCGGTGATGGTCATAATAATGTGGCAGGAATATGCTGTAGGACTTGCCACTTCTTTTTCTTCTTTATTGCGTAGAACAACCAATATTATTTCATTAGTCTAGATTCGAACCCTGATAATAGACATTTCACATATAAAGTATTTAGGCATTGAAAATGGAATTCACTTATTTTTTCGATTATCATAATCTTGGAAATACATACACATGTTTGAATTAATGTAACTGTGTATAATAGATATTTCGCAGAAATATCTTCATTGAAAATCGGTGTTGAACACGGTAATACATATTTTGAAATATTTCAATAATTTCTGCTGTTAAATTGTTTATTTCTTGAATTATATGAAATTATTTTTTTATAACAGATGGCAACGCTTTTTCAAAAATTTTCGCAATATTTCAATAATTTCACTACTTTAATTTTTTACTTTTTGAATTAAATGAAATTATTTTTTGTTATAACAGGTGGCAACGCTTTTTCAAAAATATTTCCAACTTTAATAATTAAACCTCATTAGTTCACTTAAATTTAATAATTTTATTTTAATACACTTTTCAAAGTAATATTTTTATACATATGGCAACTCTTTTCCAAAAATATAATGCCTTTTATTCTTATCTTTAATAATAAAACCTCTTTAGTTTACTTAAATTTTATAATTTTATTTTAATACACTTTTCAAAGTAATATTTTTATTCATATGGCAACTCTTTTCCAAAAATATTTTCAACAAAATTTTTTGGAAAATATTTCTCAGTTTACTGCCTATGCTGTAATACCTTTTATTTTTAATTATATTCATTAATTTCATAAGTTAAATTATTATTTCTATAACAGGTGGCAACTTTTTTCGAAATATATTTTCTCAACTTTATTATTAAATCTTCTTTAGTTTTTTTTAATTTAATAATTTTTTTTAAAACACTTTTTTAAATAATGTTTCTACACAAATGGCCACTCTTTTCCAAAAATTTGTTCAGCTACACACATATATTTTTTCTTAAATATTTCTCAGTTTAGTACCCATGCTGCAATGCTTTTTATTTTTAATTTTATTGATTAATTTTATAATTAATTTTTTCGACTACAAATTTTGAAACAGCTGGCAACTCCCACAATTTTTTATAGTTTTATTTATGTCATTAAGTCCATCATTTTCTAAATTTCCTACTATTAAAAATATACACATATTCGTCAAAGTTGAAAATTTATGAACTAGTGAATATTCGACTACTTTTGGACTAGTAATTTTTTCACCTTTCGATATATTAAATGTAAAAGGTGTGTAAAAGGTTTTCTCAAAAACACTAGTTTGTCTGTTTGATATCAGCAAATATGCTTTCATAGTATTTTTATTGGTGGTACACCAAATTACTCGATCACGATTGGCCATTTAAAGATATTGCATGTAGTAGGCATGAACAATTTAGTGTCAGACAAAATTAATGGTAGGCAATCAATGAAATATACGCTAAACAAAACTAAATTAAATAAAATAAAAATGAAATAAGATGGAATAAAAAAATATATTAAAATTAAATTAAATTTCATTAAATTAAATTAAATTAATTAAATTATTTATATTAAATTAAATTAATTAAATTAAATTAAAATAAATTAAATTAAATTAAATTAAATTAAATTGAATTAAATTAAAATA
This sequence comes from Bactrocera neohumeralis, assembly GCF_024586455.1. NCBI lineage: Eukaryota > Metazoa > Arthropoda > Insecta > Diptera > Tephritidae > Bactrocera > Bactrocera neohumeralis. Next base: position 17,697,541 of record NC_065921.1, on the reverse strand, counting down.
AAATATAATGCATAAAATTACTTGAAATTAAAAGATCAAAGTAAATTATATTTAATAAAAAATGTTCCAGAGGGAGATGCAGGTAATGTTGATATTTAATAAAAGAAATTAAATAAAAATTAATTGGAAATAAATATTATTGGCTATGTAATCTTAAATCAATGAAACGAAAAACTAAATAAAAAAACATGTTTGGCAATAAAATACAAAAACTTATTGCTTTAGACACTTCCAAAGTAATTACTATAAAATAGCTGTCCATTACGTATACGCCTCACCACACCTGGCCATTAAGTAGGCTTCAATCCCATTATAAATTTTCATATTTTCCACATGATTAGCGGTATCATAAACATTTAATTAATGGGCACTCCAAAAACTTTTCGAATACGAGCTTTTGTTTCCTTTTTGCAACATCACGTACCGGTACTCGGTTGCATAAATGTGCCAAATTGTTGACTTCCGCGACTTTTGGCACACAAGAAAACACTCGTAGGCATAGTTCACAGCACACAACCCGCTTAAGCTTGCACCATGCAGGCATATGTATATGTACATATGTATATACTTGTACATCTCTATAGATGTGAGTAAGCGTGCTAATACACACTTGCGCCTGAGCAATGACGTAAATTTGCTTGATCGCATGTAGCTATTTATTGTAGAGTGCAAAAGTCTTGCGAAGATTTGCTCACAAAATTTTTGAAATTTTCACTTGATGCGGTAAAAAGTTATTGTGCAACTTTATTGCTTCATTGGAGTGTTGTATAGTTTACAGTTAATACGAGTTCGACACGAATAAAATAAAAGGATTCAAGGTAATGATAGTTGCCGTTATCTGGCAATTTTTTATTGACTGAACAACGTTGTGCAGTTACATGCACATAAAACAAAAACAATGAAAAATGTAATGGTTTGGGTTTATTTTTATCTTAAATTCAAATAAAAAATATATAAAAATTTGTTTATGCTCTAAACATTTATTTTCTTTTAACTTATGCAATAAGTTATAATGTTAAAAACAAATTATTAGAAAAAAATATTAAATGTATCTTAATAATTTTTCAACCCATTGTTATTTATTTTTATATAGTATTATATTTTATATTTATTTATTTTAGTTTTATTATTGGTTTAACAGAACATTTTTATTTTATTTTTTTTTTATTTTTTTAATGTTAGACTTTCTGGAATATTATTTTGGCAGAACATACTTAAACTTTTTTATTTAATTTTTTTTTGTTTTTTTTTTTATTTAATTTAAAAGATAAAAAATTAATTTGTGAAAACATTTTATTTTATCATTTACTTACTTTCATTTAATATAAACTTAATCTTATTTTATATATATATTTTTTTTTAATTAATAGATACATTACTTTTTTAGAAACATTATTAAAAATCTTCTTATTAATTTGCGACTTTATTTTAATTTATTTTTCTTTAATTACATGTTGTCATAATTTATTTATTTTAATTTATATATTTATTTTTTTTTATGCAAAATTAATTCTTGTTTCAATTTTTTTATTTTATTTCAATTTGCAATAAACTTACTCTTATGTTAAATATTTAAATTTCGCAATAAATTTAACAGTTTAATAAAACTATTAAATCCATTACTTTTTTTTTAATTATTAAAAATCTTCTTATTAATTTTGTGTCGTTATTTTAATTTTCTTTACTTTAGTTAAATTTTTTCATTTTTATTTATAACGCAATATTAATTTTTTTTTTTAATTTTTTGTCGTTTTAAAAATTACACTTAATAATATAAATTCAATCTTAGATAAATTGGAACAAATGCCACTGTTAACTACTGTTGGTTTTATTACATTTTTTTCTAAAAAAAATTTAATTTTTTTGTTTATTTCATATTTTATTTATTGTCTTCATTAAAATGAAATTTATTTTATTTTACTACATTATATTTTATTTTTCTATTTTTTTTTATTTTATTTTATTTTATTTTGTTTTTTTTTTTTTGTTTCATGTTATATTTATTTTACATTAAACTTTAATTTTCCAAAAATTTAATTTTAACGTTATTTTATTATTCAATTTATTTTTCAGATTTTCAATATTTTTGGAAATATATTTTATTAAATATTTTATGAAAAAAATTATTTTTTTATTTATTTCATATTTTATTTATTGTTTTATTTTATTTTATTTTATTTGTATTATTATTTTTTATTTTATTTTATTTTTTTTTTATTTTTATTTTTTTTTTTTTTTTTTTTATTTTTTTTTATTTTATATTAAAATTTAATTTTCCAACATTTTTTTTTACGTTATTTCTAAATTTACCATTTTTCCCAATTTTTCAATATTTTTTACTTGGATATACATACATTTCTTTAATCTCAAAATTTTCATCCATATTTATTTATCTTTTTTTCCACATATAAATAAGTATATTAAACTTATTTAATTTTTTTCCAAATTTTAAATTTTTTTACTTATAAAAAAATATTTTTAAATCAAAAATTTTTTTCTACATTTAAATTTGTATTCGGACCACACAAATCCAGGCAAATGCTTTACTGCTTTCAAAAATTTATTTCACTGCATTGTTCTACCCGAAATTAGACTTTCCAGGTAAACCGCACCCAACTGCCTAACACTTTAAATGAACATTCTACAACTCCAATGCAAACTTATGCAATCCATTTGTGAGTTAAAGCACTAAGCTTTTTTTTGTTGTTATTTTTTTATGATTTTTGGAAACGCTGGGCTCGCCTCAATTTAAAGCTGCCTAAAAATGTTTTTGTTTTTTTGCAACAGCACAATTCATAAACATGCCAAAGCAACAAAAGGCCAGTCAAATACTCACACACATACAAACGTTCATACAATTGTTATTATAAATGTATTTCTGTGTGCATACAAAAATAGGCGTAGTGACCCACAATATGAATAATAGAAAAAATATGCGCAAAAATAATCGAAATCAAATATGAAAATCCGCTGTACGCGCCCGTGGCAGCAAAAATACATAAATCCATATGCATAAAATGCAGCGCAAATAAAATAAAATTTCAAAAAAATATAAAAAATTTGATTTTCTGATTACCACGTATAACTAACGGTTATTGGCCACTCTTTCAGCTATGATTGCACTAATATTTAATTGCCAATTTATTGACCCCTATTGACCAATTTATTTCTGGCAGCGCCTAACTGCAAGCACGACAATGAATATTTAACAAATCACCTCCGCGGGCGGTGAAATACGCAGTTTTGTTGTAAACTTTGAAAGTTCTGCGAATTGTTGAATTTTATTAGACTAATTGGGTGCATATTTCGTGGCATAAATTAATTACAACTAAAGTTACAACAAAAGAAAGAAAATGTGGTTGAAATAATGGCATATACAAATGCAAAAAATATATGTATGTATATAAATGAAGTTAGAAACATCTTTAAAATTGCCTTTTTATAAATTACACTTAATAATTATATTATTTACTTACATATATACAAATTTTTTCTTTCTCAAATCGTCCCATCTGCGTCACGCTTCCATATTGGGCAACAACATCCGCCGGCACCGAAAATTATTTGTCTAAGTGGCCGATCTCGCTCCATAGAACGGCTTCTTGAATTTGCATGTCAGCACCTTAAAGCGTTTTTTATTATTTTTCTGTTTTCTGCTTTTTGTTACTTGTTTCTTCAAATAATATCCTAATCAAAATTCAATTATTAGCACGTTACCGTCATGCAAATGCTGCGTAACACCCGCGCGCCTGCCACATGCCACTTAGCGCCGCTACCGAAAACTGACTTGCGTAGCAAATGAAATGATTGTTACAAAGAGCCAACAACAACAACAACTGAAAAACAAAATGCTTGAAATGCGCGCGCTCGCCACTTTTTTGTAGCGATCGCCCCCGAATCGCGGCGCTAATCCGATTTTTGATCTCGATTGTTTGCGGTTAGACCGCCCGCGTTTCATTCTGGTACCGCCGAAAGCAAGCAACAAACCATATAAAAAATTATGAGTTGTGTTTTTTTTCTCTTTTTATTTTGACATATTCTGAATTAATCTTCGTTTATTCGGTTGTTGAAAACAACGTTGATATGATCAACGCAAGTTCTCGCCTTTAAATATTATTTTCTATTATGTCTTCATTTGTCACGCACGTTGTTTTTTGCGTTATTTTATAGTGGATTGCGTGAGAAATACAAATAGGTGTTATCAAAAGTGTGCCATTTACAATTTAATTTTTATTTTCTATTAATATTATTATTTTTTGGTTCTTAAAAAGATCGTATGTACAATTAGTGCCAAAAATTTGTAAACTGACCGTAAAACCTTAAAGAAATTATTAGACTTCGTGTTTCAAACTACCAAATTTTCAAATTTTACAAAGTAGTAATGCTGTACAGTAAAGCTGGAGGTTCAATTTAATTTAAGCTGAAGTATTTGTCATATAAGAAGACTTTTTGCAAACCTTAAGAGCCATTTGATATCTTATTTTAAGTAACTTGAACTTTAAAGGACCTAGATTTCTATGAGGAAGAAGAGTTCTAGATAATGCTGAATAAAGGCATGGAAAGCATAGGTGGTGTTCAAGCGGCTTTCTGATGCCTACTTGCCTGCACTTTTTGCGTGCATCGTCGTTACTTATGCCCATTTGGCTCGCATATGATGCCAATAGGTTTTAACCTATCATTGGACTAACAACCGTGCTGCAGTCCTGCCGAGGCCATGTGATTAGAAAACATGTGTGTTTTTCTTCGGAACTTTTTATATGATCTTGGCGATTCTGCATGTTCTTAAGTCATTCCCTCTTACCTTGTTCCATCTCTCAGATGACACTTTTGGCAATCTCATCAGCTATTTCTTTTCCCGGAACTCCTTTTTGGTCTGGAACCTACATGCAGCTGCGTTCCGGAAGCATATACAATAGATTACGGCTCCCATTCCATTAGCCATTTTTTATCCGTTTGTAAAAATATTATAAGTACCACTGGCGAGTCGCATTCTCCTAGTTCTAGCAAGCAAAATTCATTATTTTTCCAAAACATGACTTTAGTAATCTATATCTCGCGTTGTAAAAAAAAAAAACTTGTAAGATCGTTTTGTGATTGATCAGCTAAGTATTTCAAATATGGACACCAGAAAGAAGAGAACAAGCCAAATTTTATATTTTTCTTCTAAAAAAGACTGTGAATGTGAAAGTGTTTACGTGAATAGTCGCACAGAAGCGGCCAACTTTAGCCGATACTAAAGGTATTGTGTTCCATTAGTTAGGAGTTCTTACGCATCCGCTTTATATTCGAGACTTCGCATGAAGTAACTGCAACTGCTCCAGTATACTGCGAATATTTTGTAATAATTTTCAGAAGAAGCTTAGGAAATGTCCGAAATTTCGCCAATAAGGACGGGAGTTGCTATAAAAGTGGAATTACCTTCAAAATGCCAAGAATTTATCGATTAAAACGATACACATTTTATCTAAATCTGATCATTTTAACTAAGTTAAATAAAACCTTCAGTTTATTGCAAAAATAGTGGATTTCTTTTTATCATACCTTTTATACTAAAGGATGATCCATTTTGAGATTCTCTACTTTTTTAAAGAAGAAACACAAAAACTTCAAATTTAAGGGGGATGTTAATAATAATTCGAAAGATCATTCCTTGGCAATTATTTTTTGAAAATTATCTCTTTCAAATGTTGGTCGCGGCTACGTTTCAGATGGTCCATCCATTGAGTCCAATTTTCGATGACTCGTTCGAGCATTTCGACCGGTAACTGGCAAACCACAAGCGTGATGTTTTGCTCCAAGGCCTGAATTGAAGTGGAATTGTCCGCATAGACTTTAGATTTTATATATCCTCACAGAAGAAAGTCTAACGGTGTGATATCAAACGAGCTTAGGGGCCAATCCACCGGCCCACAACGTGAAATTATCTGCTCACCGAAGTGTTCTCTCAATAATTCCATTGATTGATGCAATGTGTGGAAGTGACGCCGTCTTGTTGAAACCAAATGTCACCGAGATCACGAGCTTTAATTTCAGGCATCAAATAGTCAGTTATCATGGCTGGGTCGGCAACGGTCGCCCTTGACGGTTACGTTCTCACCGGCATCATTTTCGAAGAAATGTGGACCGATAATTCCACTGGCCCACAAATCATACCAAACCATTGTTTTTTCTGGATGAAATGGCAGCTCTTTAAATCTCTTCAGGCTGCTCTTCGTTCAAAATGCGGCAAGTTTACTTGTTCACATACCCATTGAGCCAAAAATGGGCTCCATCGCTGAACAAAATTTGGCATGAAAAGGTCGGATCTTCTTGAACCTTTTCAAGTGCCCATAGAGCGAAACGATGTCGCTTGAGAATTCGAGCGACTACAGTTCTTGCACAAGCTCTATTTTGTACGCTTTCAACTTAAGATCTCGACGTGAAATGATCCTGAAAAAGTTCCACTACTTGGATCACCCGTTTTGGCATTACTGTTAATTTGCATTTCATTATCTTTGAAGTGTTCGCTTCTTCTCTCGTCAATAAAAACAAGAATAAGCTTCTGATTACGCTTAAATAAGTTAAAAAATAAATGAGTTTCTTTAACATTTTAATTTCTATGCTTGATTAGACGCATTGTACAGTTTTAAAATTGAATTTATTTCCTCTATTACTGAACGTTTTCGACTTAATACTAAGACTATTTTGGCTGCGAAGAGTTCTTTGGCTCTTTAATTTGCACAGACTAAATAGCAGATCTAATTAGAGTCACTAACTTTTAATGTGTTTTCATTTATTTATTGAGCTTGGTCAGTAACCTCCACTTAATGTCCAAGGAATTTGTTGTTGTGCTGGTGTTTTTATGACTTGCATAGCGGATGATCTTCCGCAATTAATTTTAAACGCTCACTAAACACTGAAGCGCAGCAGACACACACTCGTGTCCTCAGCTACAATTCGGAAACGTTTGCAGTTTATAACTAAGTTAGTGTTGGTTGCAATTGATATAAATAATTAGTAGTTTTTATTTTGTCCAATTTGTTGTTACTTTAGTCTAAAGCAAAAAAACAACAAGAAATAATTACATAAGAAGACCTTGTTGGCGTGTCTTGGCGTAAGTTAATTGTAAACACTTTTAATGAGGCTTTAATTTTCCCAAACTACTTAATCACAGCATAAACCCTCAAACACACACACACACACAAATTTTTGTTAAGAAAATTCAGCGCCTACTTGTAATGAACGCTGGCGCTGTGACCTTCTTGCGTGTCAAGCGCAATTAATTTTCGAATGCACAGGTCATTTACGGGCATACACACACGCACGCGTACAAAGCTTTTTTTAGCGCGGGGTCAAGACTACATTACAAGCGTAGCAAATCAGGCGTCTAAACGTATTGACCGTAAGAAAGAGAGCATTTAAATTCAATTTCATTTCGAAAAAAAATGTAATGTGGAAAAGTGCCGCAGCGCAATTACAACTACAATTGCTGGCCAACCTGTTTTCGTACAAGTGGACTGTTGGCTGCGCCTGCGCAATGCACGAATGCGTTGCACTTACACACAAATGTATGCCGTGTATTTATGTGTGAGTGTGTTACCGATAACAATCAGGTCAATCAGTTAGTTGGTCAATTGGTCAAAGACATAGCCTATTGCACGTTGTGCGTTGAACAATTGTACACCGGCGCAACAACAACAATGGTTACAAGCACCACTTAGTGGTGTTGTGCTTCTTAATTTGGTTGCAATTGTTTTTAGTTCGGTTCAGCAATTTTATTATTTAATTTTCATTGAATTTCATCAGCCGGTGGTAAGGCAATTTTCTGCGCTGATTGCAGCAAATGCAATTACAAGCTTGACAGCAGCGAAAATTTATGACACCTGCCCAAAAATTAGTTTTTGTCTCCAACTGTTGCGCGCTGTTGGTGTTGACCTACTCTTTGAAAACCTTTTCCAGCGCACAAAAAAATTAAAAAAATGAAGGCAAAGCAATTTTGACACCAAAACTCATAGAATTTAATTAAATTTTAATTAAAATTTGTGTATTACCGACAGAAGGTTGCAAGTCTTTATGAAACTTATATAATTTTAATTTTTTTTTAGTTTTTTATGTATGTACATATGTATATTAATTTATTTTTATAATAAAAAAAAACTTTTAAAAATTTGAATTATAAAAGTTTTAAGTATAACAAATATTTTTCAACATTTGGCATAAAAAATTTTTAAAATAAGAAATTTTAAGAGAATACCTCTGTAAATTATTTTTAAATCATTTTAAAAATATTTTTTTATATTTATTAGAAACCGTACTGAAGACTCCCCGTGTTATAAATATTTTATTTAACAACAAGAGAAATAATATTGGGTAATTCCCATTTTCAATTAGTAGCATTTACTCATTATTTACGATTATTACGTTATTTGAGTTAAATTTTTCACATTACATGTGGCAACCCTCTTCAATTATAACTCTGTGAAAATATTTTTAAAACCTGTGTAACTTGATAGCGGTATTGAAACAATTCGTTCATGCTATCAATTTTATTGTAAAATATTTTTTTTAATGTTTTGTAAACAGGTGGCAACTCTTAATTGAAAAACAATTAAAAGCCTTCTTTTTAAATATATTTAGTTTCCTAATCGCATTTTTAATCAGTTAATTTATCAGTTTTGCTGAAATAAATTTTTAAACAGGTGGCAACTCTCAACATATTATAATATAAAAACTATTTTCAATTGGATAATTTCAGATTTCAATTTGTTAGACATCAATAGAAATTACTCATTATTTACGATTATCACGTTTATTTGAGTTAAATTTTTCAAACATATGGCAGCCCTATTCAATTAATAATATTTTTAAAACCCGTGTAATTTGATAACGGTATTCAAATATTTCGTTCGTGTTGTCAATTTTATTGTACAATATATACTCTTTTTCAATTCTTCATAGATTTGTTTCTTAATCGCATTTTTGAGCAGTTAATTTATCCGTTTTGCTTCAATAAATTTTAGTCAGGTGGCAACTCTTAAAATATTAAAATATAAGAAATATTTTCAACAGTAAGCTTTACTTAAACCTCTTCTATTCATTTCCCACATTTTTGTGTTTCTTGCTGCTTGTTATACTTTAATTTGAAAGTTGTTGGCAAGCCGCTATTTTTTTTTTTTTTGGATTGAACCGGAAAATAAAATCTCTTAGAAATGCATTCAATTCAATTATATTGATAAGATTGGTTAGTAATCCCGAAAAATATTATTGAAAACATATTTGTAGACATTTTGAGATATTAAAATGCTAATGGCAAAATCATAAAAAACTTTTTCCTAATTGGGTTAGATCACGCTTTCGCGGTTAAAGTAGAGTTGATAGCAGCGCGCCATTCGTTCTTTCTTTTCGCTGTTTGGCGCCAATTGAAGATTCCAAGTGTATCCAGCACTTTCTCCACCTGGTCTTTTCAACGGAGTGAAAGTCTTCCTAAGTCGAAATTAGATGGAGCCATGTATAGAAGTTCATGCAAGTGAGGAAAGTTCTCTGAGCGCCATTCACTTGGGAGTGGCAAAAACTTTTACATATGTCTCAAGCAGCTCACGACTTCTGGTCTTAGACCGAGTTTCCTCTAGGTAGGCGAAAAAAACATCCGTTTGAAGGCGAGCTTAAGTGAGAAGGCGAATCATCTCTCCCCAGGTTTGTGCACCGGACTTGGGACCCGCCACGTAAAAAACACTCTTAATGAAAATACAAGAACGGCCTCACAATACACTTGAACATGGCTAAATCCACTCAACTCATCATGATTATCTTTTATATTATATGTATATATATTTTATAAGGCCACCGTCGTTTTCTTCTGGATGTTAGAAACTTTTTAAACCCTTTTATGATATAAGAGTTGCACCTGTGAAAGATATTCCAGCTTCAGTTAAGCCAATTCTTTTTTGTTTTTTTTTGATAGTTTTTAGATTTAACTATACTAAATCACACTTCTCATACGCTAAACTTCAACCTTACGATATAATATTACGTTATTTCCTGAATTTTGCGACGTTCTTATAATATCTATTCTTACAAAAAATTAAAAATTAGAAAAAGCACTTTTATTTCAAATTTCTATGCAGATATTAAAAGTAAAAGTATTTTAATTTTATAAAAAGTTGCATTTATATTTTAAAACAAATAACAGACTTCAAAATTTTTAATTTTCACCAAAATATTGCCGAACTAACTATTTGTAAAAACTTGTTGTTGTTTAATATTTCTTGTCATAAATTCTTGAGCTTATATTTCAACATCTTCTCAACACTCAACTTATCAAAAAGTATTTTTTCTTGCGAATTCTTTTAAGAATCGCAAGATTCTTTGATTTCTGCATAAAGCCGCCAATTAAAGAACAGCTTGACTCACGATTACTGCCACAATGAGCTGCCAACGTTCTAAAAAAAAATATTTTGCAATGCAGCGCATTAAATTCTCTTTAATTAGTTACAGAGAACTTTCAAACTTAAACGCTAGGCAATCACCATAAATAACATTAACTGGAAAAGGCGCACAAACGCAGCCACCAGCAAGCGCTTCAACTTGCCTACCCGCATATGAGCCGCAAAGATGAGACTTTGGCAATCATAAATGCATATTATACATACATACATACAAACATATATACATACATAATTACTTATAAACCACATATAAGTTGCAACAATGGCACAAAGACTCCGTAGATTACCATATATAAATATGAAAGAAAAACGATACCAAAGCAGCTGAAATAATGTAAAGAACAAAGAATCTGTGAGCTTAATACCACTCTGCATTCTAGTACGCACACAGTGGCAGCCGCAGCAGTGCTTAAGGAAGCAAATAACGCCAAAACAAAGAATAAGAGGCAGAAATAAATGCGCTGAATTGGTTTGAGAAGCCAATCAAGATGTGGCGTAAAAGGAAGAGGTAAACAACACGTTGACCTTTAAATTCCGTTACCACAGTAAGTTAAGAAGAAACAAGTCGCACACACACACAACGGCACATATGCGAGCCTAGAATTATGTATGCGGTAACGAAAGCGAATCATAACTGCATTGCGGTGTGGAGCCAACACGAAAAAACGACAACAACAATAACAATAAAAAACGACAACAACAACAAAAATTACAAAAACAAATCAAACTGCAACAGCGCACGCAAGAATGCAACAAAACCATCAAATCATCGCAGCAACCAGTTGTTGTGGTTGCTGCTGTTGGCAATCTGCACTTAATGCCTACACAACGAAGCTGCTACACCTTCTTCCTCAACCGCTGCTACTTGCACTCTTCAATCTTCGGCATGCTAAGCAATCACTATAATTTTTTCTTCACTTAAGAGTTGTTATTGTTGTTGTTATTTTATAAGACTTGCCTTCAAAGGAGGAACAACAATTTTGCTCTTTATGCTCGCTTTTGGCGTACCAGTGAATAGTGCAACTTGAAGAGTATCGCAAGAAAAAATTCAAAATATACAACAACAAAAATAATAATGCACTACAACAGCGTGTCTTTGCCCTTCTCAGTCAGCCCACGCTGCGTTGCACTTCGCGCGCTTTATGCCAAAATGCCGTACAACAACAATAAAATAGCAACAAAATGCAGATGGTGTTGGCGATAAGAATGCAAAGTGCTGCCATCACGATGCGATTGTGCAGCGCCACTCACTGGCAGGCGGCAGCCACAGTGCAGCGGCATTTACAACAACAACAGAAGTGATTTATATATAATTTAATTTTTTTTTGTGCATACATATACATATATGCCATTTAGTCACACTGACTTGGGTAAATTCCATTCTTTTCCACACGCCAACAACAACAACGCGACTGTTGCAAGTAGCTCAGGCGCTTTATTGCAGCATAGTAAGCGCTTATGTAGTATGAAAACCGGTGTGACGTGCTGCGCCCACATACAAACATACATATACATATAGCCAGATATTGCCTGCCACACTCACAGCCCAGTTTGCTGTTGAAATGACCTTTAAGGACGTTCGATTACATTGCAAATATTTGTGCGTAAATTGTTGGCGAACTCGTTCATGTTGTGTGTAAAAGTAGGAGTCTAAGCAGCAGCACTGACGACCAGTGCAACCGCATTGTGGCCAACTTCATATGTTAATATCTACTTATATACATACATATATATATATATCTATATATATATATATATATATATATATATATGTATATATAAATTGTTGCTCATCGGCGCATTCCGCACACATATGTAAGACTGTGTATGCGTGCCTCAAACAGGTCTTCCCAAAATATTAGCACTATAACTGCTATGGCAACGGGATAAATAATCGCCACATGAAAGTGCCACTGCAAAAGCACGCCAGTTTGAACGACCTTAACCAACGTGCCGCCGACTAGTTTCAAGTCGAACGCAACGAAAATGAAATTTCTCACCCATACTTGCGAGCATAGTGGTAAAAATATAGTAACCAGTAGGAAAAATTTGAGAACTACGCCGTTTTAAAACAACAATAAAATTAGGTCTTAACAAAAGGGGTCCCAAACCCAGCGCACAACTCTGGGGAGGGATAGTTCGCTTCCTCACTTTAGCTCGACTTCAAACGGATGTTCTTTGGCTACCCAGAGGATACTTGGTCTAGGACCGGAAGTCATGATCTGCTTGAGCCGTATGTAAAAGAATCGTTTCTGGTCACTCTCAAGTGAATGGCAATCAGAGAACTTTCCTCACTTGCGTGAACTTCTACACATGACTCCATCCTCTTTTAGTACTTAAAAAATAAGGGAGGGTATAACCAAACACTTTTCACTCTCGAAAATTTCGAAGCTCAAGGTCGTGGCCATACTTTGGGTTGTTTCGGTAGTCAACCGCAACTCTCTGAATTTCACTAATTTATACCACAGATTGAGCGACATTTTCAGTATAAAGTCAAACATAAGCACTGCGGTCCACATAATCTGTATATGAGGCATGAACATTTTTTGGTCTGATTATGACTATTTTTGGATAAGAGATGGCATACATACGAGTACCTTGAAAGCAATTTTTAGTTCAAAGATTCGTTCCGATGTTTTCATAGGTGCTTGATTTATATATTGTAAAATGAAAGAAGTCAGATGAAATGAAAATTGTGGCATAGGTACTCATAAGTATGTAGACGTGTTTGATGGAATAGTTTCTGAGATTTTAAATGTAAACAAGAGTGGGTGATGCCAAGCCCATTGTCTAATTTTTAAACTGATGCTTATACCGACCTTTCATACAATCTTGGTTGTGAAATTATCTAATTATTAAGTTATCTTCCCATTTCATCCATTTTCACAAAATATGAGGAAATTCTGGAAGAACTTGTTCCTAGCAACTTTGGTCAATTTAGCTTAAGTGGTTTGTGAGATATTTTAATATATAGTATATGTTTGTGTTCTGAACGTCATTTTCATCCTTTCATATCTGTGCAAAATATGCCTAAATGTAGGCAATACATATCACATAAAAACTGTTGCCTGCATTTAGGATCACTTTGAACTAGTTTAAAGGTAGAAGTACAAAAGTTTGGACTTTTAGTGCTTAAAATAAACTGCTAAGAATTTATATTCACTTTCAAATTATTTTTAAAATTCAAATAGAAAAGTCTAGACAGCTCTTGAACTCTTTAGGCAGTGGAAATGGTGATATTTTCTCAAATCAATACCTTATACCGTTTCACAGAATATGAGGAAATGCTGAAAGGACTTGTGCTGAGCAAATTTGGTCGATTGAGCTTAGTACAAAAGGTCAGACTTTTAGTGCTCCAATCTCAATAAAATGCTTGTAACATTGAATGAATAAACTACTGAGATATATATATTTTAAAATTCAAGTTAATAAGTCCAGACAGCTCTTCAACTCTTTAGGCAGTAGAAATGGTTATGTTTTCTCACCTTTCTAAAATTATGCTGAATTGTTTTCTAACCACTACGCTATTAAGTTCTGCCTAAGGCAGTTTTAAATACATGTCTATGTATATGAGTATATTAATATATAATGATTTTAAAACAGAAGAAGCAAAGAACTTTCAAAAACAATTTTTTTTTAATATTTAAATTATATAGAGATTTCCCTATTAAGACGATGATACGAGAATGAAATGATATAACTTTACAATTTAATTTATATAATTAAAATGAGTTTAATAAGTACCAAAAAAATGTCATAAAATAATTATAAAGAATGAATACAGTCAACTCAGCCAAAATATATGTATCTCACCTAGTTGCCACTTTCCTGTTGGTTACATAGAAATATAAATATAAATTTATTTTAAGATATTACGTGCGTGTGCATTGGCACTTTGCAGAGATGCTTATTTTCAAATGTCAGCAGCATGCCAAAAAGAAGCAGAGCAGCCTGTGCCAATAACAAATATTTGATTTTTGAGCATTTTTTTGCTCCAAAAGTGGTTATCAGCTGCAACGATTGGTATAACTCGTTGTTTGCTTTGGTATTTCGCACTTGCCAAACACACTGACCGCTGTGCCGTAGTTGCCACTGTTCAGTTCACTTTGGCGCTGCTTCGTGCAAAATAAACTTCGATTTTATGTAGTAAAAATAAATAGTTGGAATAAAATCAAAATCGATGAACAAAAATAGCTTATTAAATAATTGAACCGGTTCATTAGCCATATCATCGGAATACTGTTCATGGTGACAATAAAAATAACTCTAATCAGAGTACAAAGGTTTATTAACTTTGAATTTAAATAAAACGGGAAAATTCACAAGAATCAGTAAATGTTTGGCCATAAAAATATTTTGTATTTGTTAGTTGGGTTTGGAGGTGGGTGATGAACGTGATTTTGTCCCCAGTTATCAAGCAATATAATTTACAAAAATGAAAAAAATAACATCACTTTTAATAAGTTTACAACAAAAAATTTTTATTATATAACTTATAATATGAAACAAAAAATTTTGGTATATATATGGTTATAATTATATCTAACAACGATTTTCAATTTCTTTTATTGATCGTTGTTTTGCATTTTAGGTGACGATATACCCACTTTTTATACTCTGAACAGGATATGTTATGTTTACCATAAAGGAAACTTTGGAGACCCCATAGAATATGTATATATTAGTATATAGCCATGTTTTCCTATCCGCCTGTCTGTATATATAGTACGTGAACTAATCACTTTATAATTCAGATATCGATCTGAATTTTTGCATACGTCTTATCTCCCAAAGAAGCTGTTCATTTGTACCGGTGATATCGGGCGACTATAGCATGTAGCTTCCAAACAAACAGAACAATCAAAATCAATTCTTTGTACAGAAAACTTTTTTACTTGACGAGATATCTTCCTGAAATTTGGCACTGATTGTCCAAGTCAACGGAAGAATCTCTAAAGAAATAATTCAAATCGGACGAATATAGCATATAACTGCCATACAGACAGGCCAATCAAAATCAAGATAAGAATCTTTTTAAAGCCTTTTATGCTATAAGAAATTCACCTGTGAAGGGTATATGCAGTCGAAGTCTAACTTATGTCTGATTTTTATAATATCATATTACCTTTCTTCAGAAGTTCTTTCAACTACCCCTTAGTCCTCTGCCAACTACCAGTACACTTTTATGGTATTATAAAAATTCCACTTCAGTATCGAATTGCCAAAAATCAAAACTAGGTTGCATTGTGGCTAAGACCGTTACAGCTACATACATTTGTCTGGCCTAGCGTCTATGCGCACTGCTGTGCCGTTAGTTTAGCTTTAGTTGGCATTACTGCTATTTATGACGTGGCATTGCAACTCCAGCAGCCGCATTTATCGGTCAAAGCTTGCAATGCCGTGCAAAGCAGTGCAAATATTAGTAACCGCAGCTGCAGTGAATATACATACATATGTATATATATACAACCGTTTCACCATCAAATGATCATATTTAGTTGCTAAGCGAATACTGAAACCTACACAGCCGCACGTGTAAATGTATGCTTGGAGGCATTGAGTCACATTATGAGTAGGACAAATAAAGGCAACTCATTCTTCGGCGCACCAGTATTGATTTATTTGTATATGCAAGTATGTGTGTGGGTGTGTAGATAAGTGCTACTGGAAAATTTCTTAGTTGCGATAACTAAAAGTGGCTTTGAGAACTTGCTGAAACTATTTGCCTTCTCTGCACTTGTGTTTGTATGTGTATGCGTTTGCATATGAAATTTATTTTGAATTAATTTAGTTGCTTATAATTAAAACATAATTAGAATTAAGTAAAATTACCTTAATTGCCTCAAAGTAACTCGAAATTAATTAAATTTTAACTAGTATGTCACTAGTTATTTTCGGACTAGTTTAGAATTTTTTTGCGCAATCGGAATTTAAGTCAAGTTACCTTAATAGCAACAAAGTAAACCAAAATTAATTAAAGTTTAACTATTATGTCACTAGTTATTTTCAGACGGACTAGTTTCGAATTTTTTGCATCAAAAATTAAACCCACATCAAGTTTCACAAACTCAAGTTTACCCTATAAAGATACCACAAATGTACCCATGTACGCATACGTTAGTGTGCTTATTAAGCTACCCGCTGGTTACACTGTTTCGCCGTAACGTTACGGTCGTAATTTGCAAATATTTGCCAAATGATCTTCAAGCTCGCTGCTGCTGATTACTAAGCTGTACAGTTTGGTGCTGACGCTCAATGCTTTGGCTTTCGGTCAGCCAATTTGCGTTGACAATCTACACTACATACACTCGTACATATGCATATATACAAAGCTATAGATATGTAGAGCTTTGCCATAAGCAAAATATTGCAATTGCAGCTGCTGCAGTGTCTTACCACGGCAGCTTGTTCGCAATTCAGTGATGCATTACAAATCAGGCTTTGGGCTATCTGTGTCTTACAGCCCTCCTCCCTTGCTTCACTTGACGCTGGCAACATGGATTATTCATGCATTGCATTGGCGCATAACTTGATTTGTGTTCTACCCGAAATGGATATTTATAATATGGTAATTTAATACGTACTTCGGTTGGCATTTTCAACCGATTTGTAATAAAATGCGAACATTTTGGCCAAATATGGCATTTCCATAACGATCACACGAGTTAGTCATTTAGGCAAATGGGAAGTACGCATAAAATAATTTTGACTAAATAAACTATATATGTATGTGTAGATATATTAAGCTGCAGGCGTGGGCTTAGACGACTATAGCGTTTAATGTATTTTTGAATAATTACAATTTAAACTTTTAAGGGGTTGCATGGGTTTTCTCTGGTAAAGAACAGCCTTTTTCACAGAAAAAATTAAATATCTCACTAGATTTTTTTATATTAATAAACATACAAAAATTCTGAAATTTTACAAAAAATATTTTAAACTCGGCCATTGCGACGCCATTTCCGTTGACGTCTCGGAAAAAAGATGCGCCCGCGTTGGCAGGATAACTCCTTTCAAGATGATCTAAAGTGAAACAAGAAAAAACGTTAACTTCGGCTACACCGAAGCTAATATACCCTTCACAAGTGCATTTCTTTTAGTAACTATGTATTCAGTTTATATGGAAGCTATATGCTATAGTAATCCGATCTGAACAATTTTTTCGGAGATTACATTATTACCTTAAGCAGTAATCCATGTAAAATTTCGTGAAGATACCACGTCAAATGCAAAAGTTTTCCATACAAGAACTTGATTCCGATCGTTCAGTTTGTATGGCAGCTATATGTTATAGTGGTCCGATATCGGCAGTTCCGACAAATGAGCAACTTATTGAAGAGAAAATGGCGTTTGCAAAATTTCAAAACGATATCCTTAAAACTGAGGGACTGGTTCGTATATATACAGACAGACAGTCAGACGGACATGGCTAAATCGACTCAGCTCAACATACTGATCATTTATATACATACTTATAGTGTCTCCGACGCTTCCTTCTGGGTATTACAAACTTCGTGGCAAATTTAATATACCCTGTTCAGGGTATAAAAATACCTGTTTTAATTAAACCATAAACTTAGAACTTGGATGAAGGAAAAAAAACTGATAGTTGGATTTTTGGCAGACATTTTTACAAAAAATTAAAATTTCAGTGAAAATTTCGCGATATTTTTTTTTCAAATCGTTGTAATCGAAAAAAAATCCTTCGTCTTTAAGAATTGTATCTCAAAAGCCTGTGTAAAATTTCATGAAGATCGGTTGAGTAGCTCTCGAGAAATCTTGTCAACCGACTTCAAAAACACAGTTTCGAAAAAAACGTGTTTAAAGACAGCGCACTTAGCCTAGCTAACCTCGAGCACACAAGTTCTCCAAGGTTGTATCTCCGAAAGTATTACTCGGATGAACTTGAAAATTTAGGACAATATTTTAGAATTTAATAAGACAATAAAAAAATCGATTTCTTGAAATCCGTAAACCCATGTAACCCCTATATTTCTGCATCTGGAAAAGTGATTAGATCAAAATTGACCCGGACTGAACAAATTTTCACGTATTTTAATACAAATCTTTACTCGACGCCCTTTTTGCAAAAGAATCAGTTTCTTTGGTCTATTTGAACATAAATATACCTTATTTTTAATTCAAATATTTTACTTATTGTTATAATTGATGTAATAATAATATGGTAATGATAATAATAATAATAGTATTTAAAAGTGGTATCTCCTTATTACAAAAATATCAGATATGATTCAATATATATTACATAACACATTTATTTATGCCAACAAACTAATTGCCGACAACTTCTATATATGCCTACATACATTTGTGTATAACAAATTGCCGTAACAGGAAGCTAACTAAAATTACCCAGTAATTACCCGATTCTTAAGAATCAATTGAGACGTGCAAACGGAAGTTCCAGCGCAAAGCTAAGTACACGGCTTGTAGAAAACAGCACATATCTCTGCGTAACGCGCACAATTTGCTTTAAATTATTTAACACAGTACTGTAAGTAGGCGAAGGGCAATGTCATTGTCACAGGCAAATACTCACATGCATAAAAACCAACTTTTATTAGCATAGCTTCTAAATTAGTAATAATAACAACAAACACGCTAGTGAATGTGGGTAATACCTTACATTGTTGCTAAAAATAAAAAATATAAAAATATAAATATATACAACAACAAGCACATTCATAATTATGTGCTGACAGCCGGCCAGTCAGCCAAGCTCCTTGTAGCTCAACAATGTACGCGTGCGCGTCTTGCATACGAAAAAATCAGCGTCTGATGGCGTCATCGACAACAGCTAGCAACTAATAGCCAATAGCTACTGGTATTTCAGTGCTGATGACGCGCTGGAATTTCTACCAACTTACCAAGTGCCGCCGTGAGTGCTTATGTGTGGATGTACATATGTACTCATAGCAAGTAATCAAAATAATAAATAACAGAAAAAGTTGATGAAAAGCGATAAACATAAACATTTCAGTTAAACATCGACAGTGTGAACTTCAAATTTTAAACAATTTGATTATTTTATGGCTTAGCGCGATTGAAGACAATGTGAATTCGCCATAAAAATGCCAATGTCAGCTTTTGTACGATTATGCAAGAATGGCTAGCTGCCTGTTAGCGGTCATAGAAAATGTTTGTTGTTGTGCTGTCTTTCTATTTTTTTGTGTTAACATTTATTTTTGTCACACATTTTTTTTGTTTGCCTTCGCCAAACCGCATTGCTGCGAAAAGTGCGAC
Organism: Bactrocera neohumeralis; assembly: GCF_024586455.1. Lineage (NCBI taxonomy): Eukaryota > Metazoa > Arthropoda > Insecta > Diptera > Tephritidae > Bactrocera > Bactrocera neohumeralis. The sequence goes on along the minus strand of NC_065921.1, from coordinate 17,677,853 downwards.
GCCTGTCGAGACTGCGATGATTACTTGACTTCTACGCCTCTTAACACCTCCTTACAACATTTTTCAAATAAATTTTGCCACCAACAAACATCGTGAGAGCAAATAAATAAATGGCAATATGAATATTTGTTTGTACACATGTATGTATGAGTATGTGTGTGTGTGGGACGGCTGCCAAGCTTGTGCACTTGCGCACAGTAGCTATTTTATGTTTGCACTTGCACGCCTACAAATACACAAACGTACATATATATATAATACATACAAGCATATATACATATGTACATAATAATACATACATACATACATATGTACATAATAATACATGCATACATATATTTATATGCACATTTTTTCGCACATCCAATGAAGGTCAAAAATAGAGGTTGCTTGTCGTTGTTATCGGCCAGCGTTGGCTTTTACCCATACTCACATACATACTGGTCATATATCGCTATAAATAGTTATTTGCATTTAATTGGCCACTTTGTTGTTGCAGTTGCTGTCGTTGAACGCATGCTAATCGCTTTTAATTTCCATCAGTTAGCTAGCTATGTGGCTGCACTTGTCAATACGTGAGTGACCACAATAACCACAATGACGGCTGTTGAACTTTATTGCTATTTGTTGTTCTTAGTGTTGTTATGAATCTATTATCACAAGTACACCGTGCGAGAAAAATAAAAGCTAACATTTTTTTATATAATTTCTTTATTTTTGTTTAATATAAAAGCTTAGAGCTTTTTGTGAAAAAAGCTTAAATGTAGTGAAGTAGTTTTAGATTAGTTTTTTTTTAGATTATTTCATATTACATATATTCCACTTAAATAGCTTTTAACGTTTATTTGGCTAAACCGGTTTTTTTTCTTCTTTGAAAATTATATGTTTTACTTCTGGTCTATTACTATTAAAAATCTTTTTACTTACATATACTTTTACTGTTAAATAAATATTGTACCTGATCTTAGCACCAGTTCAAATTAATATTAAAAAAACTAGTCCAAAATCAGTGTCAAAGTAAGTAGTTTAAAACCAGTTATAAATTTTTTAATTCAACATTTTTTAATTCAACAAGATAAATTAAAATTTATAAAAAAATAAAAGAAAAGTTACAAAAATTATTTTATTATTTTAAATTGAAAAATATTTCCAAATTATGAATAGAAAAATTATTTCATAATTTAAAAAAAAAAAATAAAAATATAGTTTATAAAATATTAAAAACTTATTATTAAAAAAATAAAATAATATTAAAAAAATTATTCACAATAAATAATTATTTAAAAATATTAAAAAAATATATAAAAGATAATTTTATAAAAATTTTAGAAATAATTTATATAAAAATTATTTTATTATTTGAAACATATAAAAAATATAATTCATTACATATTTAAGACGTATTAATAAAAAATTATTTCATGACTTAAAATATAAAATAATAACAAAAAATTAAAAATATTTAATAATATTCAAAAAAAAATGATTTTACTATATACATACATATGTACACAAAATACTATATATCAGTTTATAAAATTATTTAAAAAAATTAAATTACAAATTGTTTTATTATAAAAATATCTAAACACAATTAAAAAAGGTTTCATAAATTTTTTGAATAATTATTTTATAAATTAAAATTGAAAAATATTTCAAAATTATTAATACAAAAACTATTTTATGTTTAAAATATATAAAAAAATAAAAATATAATATATAAAAATATTCAAAAGTTATTAATAAAAGATTATTTCAGCATTTAGAATATAAAATTGAAAAAATTAAATTCATAAAAATATTTCAAAATTTTAATAATAAATTGTTTTGTTATAAAAATATCTAAAAAAAAATTAAAAATAGTTAATATAAAAATTATTTAAATAAAAATTAATTACTATATAAAAAAATTAAAATAAAATTAATAAAAACATTTGAGAATTCTTTTTCCAGAATTATTTGAAATCCAAATTATGAATTATAAAAAATTAACACTGACAAATCATGTTAGCAATCATTCCTACAGGGTTGGCTTATGTCGATATGTCACACACGGCGTATACGTAACAAATTTCCATTAAACTCTTAAACGGTCACTCTTTGTAGCATTTGTTAATTGCTTTTAATTGCAGTATTTAAGCAATTTGTTGTATATTATTGCTGCTACTTTGCATTATAAATTAATTAGTAGATATATATTTTTTTTTGCATTTCCGTTTCTATGTTTATAACAGCGCACTGATAGTGTTAATTGTTTAAGTGGTTTTACTGATTTGTGCGATGACTTTTAATAGACAGGGTAACAATAACTAAAAATTAATTAAAAAAATTAAAATTTATTAAAAAAGCAAGAAAAAACGTTCACAAATAAAGAAGTTTCCATACAAGAATTTCATTTTGATCGTTCAGTTTGTATGACAGCTATATGCTAGAGTCGTTCGATATTGTCCATGTCGACAAATGAGTAGCTTCTTGAGGAAGAAACGATGTGTGCAAAATTTCATAATCAATTCGCATATATATACATATATACAGATAGACGTCCACACGAACCGTTCCCACAACAGTCGGTTCTAATTAATACAAACGGACCCGTATTTTTATTCTGCAAAGGTCTGTCAACTCGGCACCATTTCCCGAAATTACTTCAGAAACGTTTTCTACCCCTACAACAACAGCAACAATCAATCGGAAATGGCTAAATCAACTCAGCTCATATATATTTTAGCATTAAGCTATATACATTATAGACTTTAGTCACAGAAACATCATTCAAATTGTTGAGATTTGAAAGAAATTGATAAAATCACTTTGCTACTCACATTAAACATACTTACATGTATGTAAATATATATGACAATTTCATAAAACAACCAAAAGTTAGTCTACCGGCGACTAATCAGCACAAAATCACTTCATTCAACGCGTGCGCGCGAACACAGTTAACCTTACGCAAGCGTCAGTCAATCAGCGCGGCTCCAAGCTCCAAGCCCACATTTACATATGTATGTACATATGTGTAACTATTTATGCATGCATACAAACATATATGCGAATATATGAGCAAAAGAGCGTGTCGTCCCAGTTTGCGAATATTTTTTTCTTTTTTTGTGGGTTTAATAATGTCTTGTGATCAAAGGGTGCGTATTAGGCGACATTTATTGCATGAAAACTGGTTTCATATAGGTTTAAGTATCAGCATATTACTCTTTTGATTTAATATGAATTAATAATCATATTTCTGACTTTTTTTGTAAATTTTGATTGTTTTTGTAATTCACTAAAATTTGCAACGTTTTTTGGTTATATTAAAATTCAAGTTGAAATGCGGAAAATCCAAAAAATAACACTAATGCTGCAGCGCAAAACAAAATTATAACAAATATGTGCACAATTTTGTATTTGTTGTAATAAGTAAATAAACTATATTTCAGTTAATACGAAATTTATTATTAATCACTGTTACTGATACTGTCACTCCTACTGCTACTCTTGCTGTTGCTGTGGCTGTTACTGCTACACTTGCTGTTACTGTTGCTGTTACGGTTACTGTTACTGCTTCACTTGCTGTTGCTGTTGCTGTTACTGCTAGTGTTACTGTGACTGATACTGTCACTACTACTGTTACTCCTGCTGTAAATGTTTGTAAACAAACACTCGGCTTTATAACGGTTTTAGTAACAAATAATGATAAACAACATCAAAGCATTAGCATTTTTGGTTGAAAAAACTAGTAATTTTATTAATTAATTATCAATCCACTGAATTTAAACATTTTTGGGGGTTAGGGCCAGTACTGTGTCTCTTATTCCTTACACCCTAAGCACTGAACATTTTATTAATTTCAAATATTTCTTCTCACATCATTACAGCCATCATCACGTCCTGAGTCCGACTTCACTTTGGACCTGCCACGTGCCGAGCAGCTACGCATCAAAATGGAAAAGGAAAAGAAATTCCGCCAAAGATGTCGCTACATCACAACATTTCTGAGTCTGGTCTTCTTCTTGCTCACCGTTATGGTGGTCAGTTTGGTGTTGACGCGCGGCAAGCGCATGTTTGGCAGCATGATTTAAAGCAAAAGTGAAGAAAAATAAGAAATTACAGAAAAATACAAAATTTAGCTTATTGTAAGAAAAGGAATAGAAATAGAGAGAGCTAAATGGGAGACAAAATAAAAAGCGCGAAGTAAGCGAAACTGAAATAAAATTCAAAATTGCATAGACTTCAGCATAACATTATATAAAAGCAGTTTGCATATGACATTTGAGCATTTTTTATTAATTTTTGTTTTCGAAATTTTGTTTATGCGAACTTTTATTAGATCTGGTGATTATGGTACATGAGTTTCATTATTATTAGTTAGCATTTTTATTTGAAATTTTTATTGAAACCAGTTTCGATTTTGAGCTTGATTTCAAATTGTTTATTAGAAAAATATTTTTAATTAATTTTGGTTTTGGAATAGTGTTTTTTGTGTGTTTAAAAAAAATCGTTCTAAATATGAAAAGCACGCTGAAATTATATACGAAAGAGTCAAAGAACGCTGGAAATTGTGAAAAATATGTGTTTTGTAAGTCTGTTAACCTTGTAATAATTATGTAAATATTTGTAGCTTTCCTATTTAAATATTTCTATGCTTGACTTAATTTAATTTTTTTTTTTGCATTCCTTGTTATTTCATATTTTTTTTGACTTTTCTTTTGCTATATTCTTAATAATTTTTTTTTTAATTTTTCTTTTGCTATATCCTTCATAAAAATTATATATAAACACGAAAATATGTTTAATACAAATAATTAAAAATCGAGAAATATATTTTTAGTTAATTATATATAATGTAAGCAATTTAATGTAATGTTATGGAGTACAACGAAAGCTTAAAAATAATTAAATAAAAAACAAAAACATTAAATATAAAATATGAAATAATAATAAAATTATGCTTATGAAAAATATCGAATAAGTTAATTATATAGAAAACATAAAAAATAAATAAATAATAAAAAAAAAATATTTGTTATGTTTAATGGGCATTAACACAACGTCAGAAAAGAAAATATGCATATGTATATAATTTTTTGCAAAAACAGTTATACATATGTACATAAAGCCGAAATCCAGTTTAATAATATATGCATACATATGTATGTACATAAATGAAAATCAACGATTTTTGAATTAATGTTTTAAACTAAAAAAAAAAATTAAAAATAAATGAAACAAAATTATTGCAAATATGCCAACGCATGTAAAAATCGTTTTTACATGCAGCTAAATCACAGATATTTTAATTTAGTGAAAAATATATTACGTATAATATAATATATATAAGTATGTACATATTATACAAATATATGTACATATATTCAATAGTTATGTTTTAGCATTAAAAACACACATACATACATGCATATATACCACAAATATGAAATTAATTAAAAATTGAAAATACAAATCGATCAAAATGTTAACAAACATACTTACATGAAACCTCTATATATGTTTGTAAATAAAATTTTATGAATTTTCGCTATTTTCTTAAACGAAATGCATGTATGGCAACAGTATTGTTAATAAATTATTCTCTATGTGATGCTAGTTGTTAGGCTGTACAATAGTCGCATTTTTGTTTGCCTTGTACGCTCTTAAGTAAACGTTTACACACGCGGTATACATATGTATGTGGTAAGCTCGTTTCAATAATAAAATATTTTTAATATAATTCCCACATGTACATAAATACATATACATACATGCATAAATATAAATAAATAACAATATATACATACATGTACATAAAAACTAATGAATATTCTTACGAATAATATTGCTATTATATACTAGTAAACAAGTGTATATGTACACACGTATGTATATTAGTTGTCGTTCTTTTGGCAAGTCGCAAGAGACATGCAAATATATAAATGTGCACGCATTATAAACATTTAATTTCCATATATGTATAATATTTAGTTAAAAAGTCTAGACCATACATAATTAAACAATATAAAATTTAATAATCTACAATTAAACACGGTGTTTTATTTCAAATAATGGTATTTTAAATTTGCTAAGGTGAGTTTGAGGACAATACGGAAAATTATTGGTATTTTTAAAGGCGCTCAGAAAATGCTTTACATAATATATTTCTTTTAAAATATATTTATTATTAAAAAATATTATCTTCAATTGAAATATTTGTTTTAACCTTTAAAAAAAATCCAACTAGAAGCACATATATTTTAAATAAAATCCACCACAGTGTAACTGGTAAATATATGCGTACTTCCAAAACAATTACCACAAAACAATTGCATACACTACGGCGCTAGTAAATGTAAACAAGAGTCAGCTGTTCGGTGTAGCCAGTCACTGCGATGAAAATAATTATGGAATATAACTCAAGTTAATAAACGCAAAAAAATACAAAATCTTTAAAAAATTAAGATGCATCAACAATTTTAAAAATAACAGAAAAAAACAGCTTAAGCTATAAAAAAAGGCAACTACATTGTATACTGTCAAGCTTGACAAATTCATCAAATGCACATAGGCATACAACATCTGGCCACACTGCTTTAGGCTTAAAAACATACAATTCACTACAGGCGAGTATGTTGTGTGAACTGTGCAATTTTGTTGGGTAAATAAACAATCAATTAAATATTTCTCAAATGAAGCAAATAAAACTCAACTTTTTACAGAAGCATAGAATGGCTAAACTGAAATTAATGGATTGCTTTACACTACTGATTATGTGCTTATATTTGCTAACAGTAAACGTCTCTGCCGGGAATCAAACATTGAAAAAAGATTTGCATGATGATAAGATACCTGTGGATGAAGTAATAAAACTTCCCGAGAATGAATTGCATCATGTTGTCCCCGATAAGAACGCTAAAGAAGAACCGGCAGCAGCACATGAACAAATAACAACAATTAAAAATGACCAACAAAGTTTCGCGGTAGAAAAACAACAAAAACTGTCACCTGTACCACAGGAACCAACGATATCACCTAAAGAGCGTTTTAGTCACGTAGTTGAAGAAACGAAATACAAAACCAAAGATGCAAATCTCGATTATGAAGATGATGATTTGCCCGGTTCGTATATAACCGGGTTCTATATATTTATTGGCCTTAGTATGTGCGCAATGCTCTTTATTGTTGTACGGGTTTATAGGTAAGTGCTTTTTTGCTTTATAACAAACCACCCGCCAGCACACGTGTGTGAAATTGTCTTTTATTCTACCGAAGATTGCGTTTGTCGAGAGCTGAACGCAGGTACGGTGTACAAGGTGATCGCAGTACGCATGAGCTGGTACCTCTACCCGTTTCTATTGAGGATGATAATAGTGAGGATGAAGATCATACTTTATTCGAAGTGAATCGCCAACAAATTCGAATATTATGAGTATGAATTGCATTGAAATATTACTTACATAATGGAACAGAAAAATCGTTTGGATACAATCCTATAACTTTCTATGTTCTGTTTTTGAATTGTATTTATTTATGTTTTTGAGATCCATTTATAATAAGTTAGATTTGGGGAGCATACAGTACTCTCCATTTTCCGTGGTATATTATAACTCTCTACTCGAAACAAATTTGTGATACTAATAAAATATTTATGAATGTACATATGTACTTGAATAAGATCCAACTATAAGTGGGCTTAAATATAAATACGTTTTTAATTTAAAAGTTTCAAGCTTATATATATGTAGATATTTTTTATTTGTCTACAATCATTATTGGAAGTATTAAGTTGTAAACAATATATAAATCTGATATTTTTTTTTGAAACAACAATAGTAACGGCTTTTTGACAACCAACGTTAAAAAATGTTAAATAATAAATATTAAATTTACCCATAACACCCTTTTTTTGACGAAACTCTTAAGATACAATATAATTAAGCAACATTGGTAACAACGTATAGTCTTGCCAAATCATATTTGATTATAAATATTTTATGAATAATCTGCATTTTTGGATAAATATTGTTTCTTTAAATTCTATTAAAATTTAAAATATATTTCAATTCTTGTGGATCATATGTTAAAACTAAATTATTTACTAATAACAACTTCAATTATTGCTACGAAAAGTAAAAGTATGGCAACTCACAAAAGCATTCCAGTGCTTGGAAGCAACTTGGTGCTGTCCCATCCAAGAAAAGCTAAACATTAAATAATGATAATTTCTATTAGTTAAAGTTGCTAGAAGTGAGCTGTTGTATTTTTAATAACATACACAATTTAACATTGTTTTGCAAGTGTAAGTGATTTATAGGAAGTAAATAAATGAGAAATAGCTATCATGTTGTTTCATGTAATGAATATGCCCTAAACAATAATTCACTGTATTTTGATTTCGATGATCGTGTGTCATCGTGTTTTGAGATAGTCATTTAATTTTTGTATACAAAGAGAATTATGCGTGAATTATTAACAATAGAAATTTTTAAAATATTGGAAATAAATTAACGAAACTAAATTAATAGTGTTAAAGGTAACAAATAAACACGGAAAACATAAATTAAAGAAATATATAATAAGCGTGCAATGTGAGATTACTACAGAAAAAAATTTTTTTGTTGGTGCCTGTTTGTGCATGTAAGCAGCTCGTGTGTATGTATGTACATACTTATCTGGCTTTGGCTCATGATTTTCAGTAAATTTCATTGGATTGGCATAAATCATGAAGTAAGCATAAGGTTTAGAGGAGAAAATGTGATATTGAGCAATGACGAAGCCAAGCAACTGCACCGAGGTCACAAAATTGTTGACCCCAGCAAAAGTTGCGAACCTTTTATAAATTAAATAGGAAAAAAATTAATACCAATTTGATGCGAAGAGTGCTGTTGAAAAATCATTTTGTTTCTCTTTCTTATCATATTACTTCCTCATTCCATACGGAGTTATTTGATATACATATGTGAGTGCAAGTGAGGAAACTATACTTGTATCAAGTAGCATTAATTGAATTGGAAAGTTGGAAGGCTGTTGCCATATGTTTTTGTGTACACCACAAAGAAGGAAAATCAATCTTTTTCTGCAATAATAAAACAGTTTCTAAATGTGTAATAACTTGTGGAGCTAGTAAATATAACAAAACATTAATTTGGTATCAATATTTCAAGACAACCCTAAAAAATAATGGTAACAGTTAGAAAGGTGTATTCCACGCATATATATTTAATTTTACGTGCTACGGTATTTTGTTTCAATACATTTTATTTATAAATGCCTGAAACAACACAATTGGTTGCATTTTGCGTTTAAAATGTTATCCCATTTCAGTTAGAACGGTTTAAGCTCACAAGTTTATCCTGGTTTCATGCACAAAAAACACACAAATTTAAACAAAGAATATTTAATTGGAAAAATTGGGAAAGCGACTTTTCAGTGACCTTAAAAAACGAACACTAGTTCAAATAAACTATTTTTTTTTTATTTAATATTTAATTTTTTTTCATATATTTTATAATGCAGAGATTTTCCATCATAAATCCATTAAAAATAAAGCGTAATAGAGCCTCAAAAAGACAAGTGCACGAGCAGCAACTAGCAAC